>NC_090289.1:31832500-33105714 GCF_037392515.1 Haliotis asinina | reverse complement strand
CGACTGACGGGATCGCGTGGCCAGGTTTGATGACACATGTGATCGTATCCTGATTGCGTAGATTGATGCTCATGCTGTTGATCACTTGGTTGTCTTGTCCGGGTTCGATGAATCACAGACCGTCGTCATGTACTTGGAATATTGCTGATTGATTTGAAACTTAGGACCGTAGTTTAAATTCTAACTATAGTCACATTTAAGATGGAGGATTGTTTTGCAAACCTGCAAACATTTCCTCTGTTATTGTTATGTGTATTTGGCGATGGGATTTTGCGTGATTCTGCGTGATGTTGCGTTATTTGAACACATAAACTCGACATTTCACCGAGCATCTACTTATTCCCATAGCAACACTCGACTGTTTAATGAAACCGGGAGTACCCAGATCAACAAGCATTTCCTTTAGGAGTTCAGGCACGTGGCAGAAGAAATCAGACAGGTTCGTGGCTAAAGTATCCCAACAAAGCCATTAGCTATTGATGATTTCATTAGACATCTAGATTGATTTGAGGACGCCGCATTGGTTGTGCGTGCACAGAGAATACCGGTGAAACCAGTCAAAGCAAAGCGATCACATTACACGCTAATTAATTATGGAACGCACTTCTGCCACTTGGAACTAGAAACTTGTTGGTGCTTGAGTTCGAACATGTCTTGATTTGCGGGAAATACTGGACTCACGCTTAGCCTCTGAATATGTATAGTTTATTTATAATTAATAAACCCATTGAAACAACCAATAAAGACATATATATTTAGTAACAAGTAAACTCATTTATACTGAAAAGGACCCCCGGTGAGATGGGAGATGCAGAACTTGATGAAATGTAGCCTCGCGTCATTTAGGGCTTTACCATTGCATGGAGGGCTAGGCCGTACGGAAACAAATATGGGCCAGGGGCTGTGAGATAGACAGGTCTGTCTGTCTGTCTATTTATTGATTGATTGATTGATTGATTGATTGATTGATTGATTGTTGTTTAACACCGCACTCAGCAATATTTCACCTAGATGACGGCAGTCTGTAAATAATTGAGTCTGTATACCAGACAATGGCGGCGACTAACGGGATCTGGTTGTCAGACTCGCTGACTTGGTTCCTAAGCATTACACTGCTCGCTGACTTGGTTGACACGTCATCGGTTCCCAATCGCGCAGACCGATGTTCATGCTGTTCATCACTGGATTGACTGGTCCAGTTTCGATTATTTAAAATATCGCCGCCATATAGCTGGAATATTGCTGAGTGCGGCGTAAAACTAACCTCACTCATTAGAAAAGTCCAGTCGTCAGAAGTTGCACAAGTCTCAGTGCAGTGTTGCGACCCTTACGCGGATCCAGGGTTTCGAGGTTTACATCTCTTGTTTTACCATCGATGCTCATGCTGTTGATCACTGGATTGTCTGGTCCTTAATCAATCTCACTCAATCACTGGTTTCATAATGGAAGATAGAGTACAGCATTACTTTCATCAGAGTAAAATATATGAATATGCATGATAAGCGCAAACACTTACATATGCCATGTCGACATGACCTTCTTTCGTTTGCAAGTACTATAAATTCCCTTTCGTCGATAATGTATTTCACAGCATAGCAATCATGCATGTTCATTATTAATTTTTTTTGTCGTTTTTCTGATTGATTTGGTTTGTGAGTACTGAGTTTTCCATGAACGCAAATAGATCTGTAGTTACCCTAAGTACTCATGAACCAGAATAGGTTTGTGATAGTGGTCACGTGTTGTGACTCGCACGTGGATAACAGTCAATAGATTTTAGATATATTTGGATAGTCTGTTCCTATTTATTTTGAACTGGAATCGCAGTTCTCTGGTATATATGTGTCTGTAGTGCTGATTGGCACAGCGGGTGAAGCGTTTGCTGGTCACCGTAAATGTGGGCGGTGGCGTAGCTGTTGTTGAGAACTTTGCTCGTCACGCCGAAGACCCGGGTTCGATTCCACACCCACATGGGTGCAGTGTGTGAACTCCACACATGCATTGTTTATACCACAAGAGCGTACCTTTTACCACAAGAGTGGGTTGCTGAAAACAATTTTTAATAAGTACCTTTACGGGGCTATGTGCACGTTATACCAACAGTGTTAACCATCAGAAATTGCTTTAAATCACCGGTTTTTCTGATCGGGTTTACATTTACACCGCTTTTTCAATATTCCCGATATACCACGCCGGAATACACATGTGGGGAACCCGGGTCTGCGGTGTGACGAGGGAACACTTCGACCTCTAGGCTACTGCACAGCCCCTAAACACATACGAAAATAATAAACGAAGCGTCGAAGAAATATATTTCGCAGACAGGAAAACGCCATTCTATTTACGCATTTCACATTTTTAATACACTATTTTATGATAATTCAGGATTTCCGCTATATATATCCTGCACGCGGCGGAACCACGTTTGTGTGAATGCAATTTGTTATTCTAAAATTATAAAGTTAAAGGACGCTTACGTCAGAATGCTTTAAAGTTCAAGACGAAAGTGTGTTTTTTTCACACGGTGGTAGAGCGAACTTTACGTCTTAGGTAAGTCACATGGACGCTCTCATCTTCTTTCAAGCCCACAAGCAATCACAGTTTATCGACTGTTGGCTTATGTTTGCTCTAGCTTACAGTTCACATGCAATGCCACGTGCACGGATGTGTGGCCTGAGCTGCCATCCCTGACAACTGACGATTCTTTTACGAGTGCTTCAATATATGTACATCACCTTAGATTTTCAAAGTCGTCAATAAAAAGGGTGTGCCATGGTGGCTTTTGTCATTTTAAAATTTGTTCGGTTCAGTTTTCTAATGTCAGCGAGAGAGAGATATATTAGATTCGTTAATGTTTCTAACGTCAGTTGACGCCGGTGTAAAATTGAAAACATACCCGCGAACGTTGAAAAGGTACTCGGTGGGTACTTTTTCAACTTTGAATTAACACCCGGGCTCAGTTTTCCTGGTCTTTTTTTTAACATTGTCTAATCACCCAATTGCAAACATTAAACCCGGGTGTTGAAACAAGACCCCTGGCGTTGAAAAGTGAGTCCAGGTATTAATTCAGTGTTGGAAAAGTACCCTTACACCGCGGGTTTGTTTTCAGCGTTACACCGGGTTTTGCCAGACTGCGTTACATGCAAACGAGGGATGGAGAGCTGTTGAGTTCAGTATTAAAAGGTACACGCCTTTTGCTAAAATATGAAAATGGTCTAGACCTTGACACATGTCGCACATAAATAACATGCAGATGTTTATCACACGATGTGTTTATCCAGCGAAGTAATGAACATGATAAACCGCGTAGTCTCCTTGCAATGGAGAAGGCAACGTTAGTGATGAGTGAACTGAGTGATATAGATTGGGTTGTTGTTTAGTGTTGCATTCAGCAATAAAACAACTATATGGGGGATTGCTGTAAATAACTGATGCTCGGACAGACAATCCAGTGAGTGAGTATTATTTTATACCGCACTCAGGTTCCAGCTATATATATGGCGGTGGTCAGAAAATGTATTTCATTGGGACTCTAAAGGTGTGCATCTCATACCTTGTTCATCCATTTTCGTAATTTTGTCACATCTACACGTGACAGGGTGATCTTTCCCTAAATACTTAAGGTAATGGGGAGATTCGTTTAAGACATATGGGCTAGTGTTTGGGGATAAAGCTGTAAAGACTTGTTGACTGGGGTTAGCTTAAGGCACTCAGGACAAGGTTCACCCCAGCATTAAATTGTTCCAGAGTGAAAGATCAACTGATAAGAGAGAGGGAACAAGTGAGCGAGTGAGCGTGAGAGTGTAAGACAAAGAAAGTGTGGGTGTGAACACAGAGAGAGGGAAGATAAACTGTGAGACTGCTCCATATGTTTGATTTTACAGAAACTCACAGAATACAGAAATAAACTAGTAAACTAGATACTCTCTTGTATGATATGTTGGTAGAACCACCCCACTTGGTAACCAACAGATGTTTGAAATTAGTTGAATTCAGTTCTATTCATCCTGTCCCCCTCCAAAGGGGTGCACTTAATCCACTTCTCAAAAAAAAAAAAAAAAAAAAAAAACCCACGCAAATCATATAGCTTACATATGTCTTTTATAGAGACTTTAAGGTGTGCATCTCATATTTTGCTTTTGTATTTTATAGCTTTTTTTGTATGTTTGGAGACATTTGAACTTCTGATGATAGTGAAACATATGATGATAGTGAAACATATGATGATGATAGTGAAACATATGATGATAGTGAAACATATGATGATGATAGTGAAACATATGATGATAGTGAAACATATGATGATGATAGTGAAACATATGATGATAGTGAAACATATGATGATGATAGTGAAACATATGATGATGATAGTGAAACATTATGATGATAGTGAAACATATGATGATGATAGTGAAACATATGATGATGATAGTGAAACATATGATGATAGTGAAACATATTATGATGATAGTGAAATGGGGGATTAAGTCTATCCACTTCCACACAAACTGCTCAACAGAACTGATTAAACTTATACAATGGGACTCTAAAGGTGAGCATTGCATATAGTTGCATAGATGCTTATTGAACATGTTTGTGAATTTTGTTTAATTATTGATCTTCATATAACAGGTCGTGTTATCTGACCCCTAAACACATTGTTTTTAAGGTTTTCAAGTACTTCAGTGGGGCCAAGAATGTGTTAACTTTTATCTTGCCATACTGAATATCTTTCAGAATATGTCAAAACTTACCACTTAAGCTTCTACAGCGATCTATTGCTTTCACTTGCCTCCACAGTGATATTGAGTGAGTGAGTGTAGTTTTATGACGCACTCAGCAATATTCCAGCTATATGGCGGCGGTCTGTAAATAATCGAGTCTAGACCAGACAATCCAGTGACCAACAACATAAGCATCGATCTGCTCAATTGGGAACCGATGACGTGTCAACCAAGTCAGCAAGTATGACCACCTGATCCCATTAGTCGCCTCTTACGACAAGCATAGTCGCCTTTTATGGCAAGCATGGGTTGCTGAAGGCCTATTCTACCCACAGTGATATTGCTATAGGTAGTTTATTTACCCTTGTACCATGAACCTTTGTGATGTAGGTTTAATTGTACTGTGGTAAGTTCATTGTGACATACATTTACAAAGAAGTATTTACCTTGGACACTGGATATATTTTTATAATTCACCATGACATTTATTTAGTAGAAATTAATCACCAGAGCACACTCAGTGTAGGGAACTCTTCCTACAGCAGCGGGGGCATCTGTGTCCCTGGACACAATTTTTTTCTTGTTTACTCTTGCTAAATGTAAATGTGTGGCTCATGAACTTTTTTCTTATCACTGACTCCACTTTTCTTCTAGGAATGACTTTTATCTGTTTGCTTGTTTATTGCCACTCTCAGCAACATTCCAACTATATGGCCGCAGTCTGCAAATAATCAAGTCTGGACCAGACAATCCAGCACGAGCATCGATCAGTTGGGATACCTTGACATGTCCAGCCAAGATATGAGGGCTTGACCAACCAATCCTGCTAGTTGCGTCGACTGACAAGCACGGGTTACTGAAGACAAGTTCTGTCCCTGATGTTCCCAATGAGAAAGCCAGTTGGAAAGGAATGCCATTTTTGTTATAGACCAAAGGCCAATACAGTGAGAAATGATCAATGTTAGTGGCCTCTTACTACCAGTATGGTAGAGCACAGCACATTATTACCCCGATTAAACCAAGCTGCCTTATTGGCACAAGAAGGTTATAGTCGCATGACTTATCCCACCGGGTACCCATTTTTCTGCTGAGTGAACAGTGGCAATCTGAACAAACTCACTTGCCTAAGGTAAGACCACATCTATCACATGTGATTTGTTGTGGGGCAAGACTGAAGTATTAGATGGTATGTTTGTCTTGGAGTAATTGATCTGATCTGCAGATCCAAGTATGTCAAACTGAACCTGCATCCTTAATAAACAGGATCTGAAAAGATCCAGGATAAAACCGGTCTTTAGTAACCCATGTTTGTTGTAAGAGGCGACTAACAGCTGGATCGGGTGGTCAGGCTCGCTCACTTGGTTGACAAGTCATGGTATCCAAATCGCAGATTGACACACTGTTGATCACATGATTGTCTGATCCAGACTTGACTAATTACAGACTGCCACCATATAGCTGGACTTTACTGAGTGTGGCAGTAAACAACAAATAAGCAATAAACAGGACTGCAACTAATTCTCTATGAGGTATATACAAGTTGCATCACAAAATAGAGCAAAGAATAGAATTTAAATCACAAACATGTTGAAACACTGCAACAATGCCTGTAATGGCCTCATGACTTTACTGTAAAGAGTGCTGGCAAATGGTGCAACTGTATCGCTTGTTTGTCTTCCATCTTGCTTGGATAAATAACAGATGAATTCCAAATTAAACACACTCTTTATATTTTTTGGTAAAATATTTGATTCTCCTGACAAAGAATAACATATTGAATTGGATACCATTTATGACCATTGGATACAAGGTAATTGGATACAAGGTAATTGGATACAAGATAATGTAAGACAAAGTAAGACATAACCTCATTATCCTGGAGGAAATTCGTTTTGTATCAAAAATGGCCTCAAAATGAACATATACAAAATTCACAACAAATATACTCAATAATTACAAGCACAAAATGAATGCTGATGATCATTAATACAGAAATATAGACGCTCAATTAGTCATTGCCGCATGCATGATGACTATTCAGATACATCTGATGAATTAATGATACTAATGCTAGATGGTGTGAAGGACTGTCAAGCTCTGTTTTAAGTGAAGGTAATCGAAAGCGGCATCCAGGTGGAAGCAGTTCAGAATGGTGAGATAAAATATGGGTACTGTCAGTTCGAAGTTTAGTGCCTTTTTGACAATCTGGCGCTCATAAATAAAGAGAATGTACTTGAAAGACATTCCAGTAATTTTGCTGGAACACTATCAGATACTAGATCACTTTTACAACAGGTGGAGCAATATATGCAATTAAATAATGCCATATATCACTGGCTATAAAGTGACACTATGCATTAGGCTGACCCTCTGTATAAACCTTCAAATTCAATACTAATACTTATACTCCATCTTCAGACTGATCCTGAAAAGTGAGCGAGTTTAATTTCATGCTGCACTCAGCATTATATTCTAGCTTTGTGGTGGAAGTCTGTAAATAATCAAGTCTGAACCAGACAATCCAGTGATCATGATGAACAGCATGAGCATTGATTTATGCAGCTGGGATACACTGACATGTGTCAACCAAGTCAGCTAGCCTGACCATCCAATCCCATTTGTCAGCTTATTACGACAAAAATGGGTTGAAGACCAGTTCTAACTGATTTTTGTAGAAGTTGGGTTAGTCTCTTCGCAGTGGGTTAGGTGTCTGACATTATGGGACTCAACCTAACAAAAATACGAAATTGAAATTGCAAATAGAGCTTTTGTTACATTTGACTACTTTCCAAATGGCATTGCATAATCACATCTTTTGGACATGGGAGTTGTGCAAGCATGAGTTATGGAAGACCAATTTTAACCCATATCTTCACAGGCCTCCTCTTATGACAAGCATGGATTACAGAAGACCAATTTCACCCCAGATCTTCACAGGTTCTCTCTTATGACAACACTGGTAAGTGTGACCAGTTCTAACCCAGATCTTCACAGGTCTCCTCTTATGACAACATTGGTTAGTGTAACCAACTCTAACCCAGATCTTCAAAGGACACCCCTTATGACAAGTATGGGTTATGGAAGACCAGTTCTAACCCAGATCTTCACAGGTTGTCTCTTCCGACAAGCATAAGTTACTGAACACCAATTAAAACCCAGATCTTCACAGGTCTCCTCTTATGACAACATTGGTTAGTGTAACCAGCTCTAACCCAGATCTTCAAAGGCCACCTCTTATGAAAACATTGGTTAGTGTAACCAACTCTAACCCAGATCTTCAAAGGCTACCTCTTATGAAAACATTGGTTAGTGTAACCAACTCTAACCCAGATCTTCAAAGGCCACCTGTCATGAAAACATTGGTTAGTGTAACCAGTTCTAACCCAGATTTTCAAAGGCCACCTCTTATGAAAACATTGGTTAGTGTAACCAACTCTAACCCAGATCTTCAAAGGCCACCTGTCATGAAAACATTGGTTAGTGTAACCAACTCTAACCCAGATCTTCAAAGGCCACCTCTTATGAAAACATTGGTTGTGTAACCAACTCTAACCCAGATCTTCAAAGGCCACCTGTCATGAAAACATTGGTTAGTGCAACCGACTCTAACCCAGATCTTCACAGGTTCCAAACACAGTAGAGTGTGGTTATTGACAAAGGAAATTCATTATGAGTTACAAATATAAAAACTCTGAAAGATGTTGGAGAATGTTGAAAATACATTTTATGACCTGGGCTGTTTGTTTCACAAAGTAACTTAGCAACTCCTAAACCTTTAACAAAGACTTAGCACTATGACCATTTTCTGCATTGATTTGAGATCATGTTATCGCTGACATCCATTCTTGACACAGCTGGAGCAAATATTTATATATTTTTAACACGTGGGTGAGACAACGTGATGCTGATATTTAAGTAGAAATAAAAACCTCTATACATTTCACAAAATTATCTCAAACCAAAGTACAGCTCGATCTATGAAAATGAAATTTTACTTTGATATGCTATACTTTTCAGTGTGAAGATATCACACTTGAGTAAAATATCAAATTTTAATTAAACTGGTAAAGTCTCTAACTGCAAATTAATTTCTTTCAGAATCAAATTCTGCTGTATCAGCACCACTCAGCCAGGACATTCTATAAAATAATTAACAAACTCCACACTTTTTTCACATTTCAGGTCGAAGTGTGACATATTTCTGCAAGGCTTTCTAGAGAATTGGGAACAAGGTAATGACTTTCATAGGCTAGGATGGGTACTAAAGAAGTCACGAGAACCTGTACATTCTCCTCCAGGAATCAACAGGTGTGAGTGATTACTTTGACTTAAAACATGCTGTGCCAATAAAAGAGATCCATACATTATTATAAGTAACCTGTGAAGGTCTGGGTTAGAATATTGTTCTTCAGTAACTCATGCTTGTTGTAAGAGGTGACTTAGATAACCCTAAATGTTCTTGTGGATATATTTGTGAAAACTCTTATCATTACCTATTTGACTGTCAACTATATACTCAACAGAGATCTGCCATGATGGCTAATTTACGCAGTGTTACCAATGTTACTATAAACTCTGATTTACTGTTACGTGGCAATGCGGATCTGACTGATCATGCAAATCAAAACATATTTAAAATTGTTCAAACATACATTTGTCAATCAAAAAGATTTTCTTAATTATTGCAATTGCCCCAATCTTTCTCATCTTTCTGTTCTTGTCTGTCCATCTTGTATAATGAATGTAAATAATATTATGTAAATACTACGGAAAAGGTGTTCTAAGTTGTATAACTTGTACCCAATCCTTTTCTCACGAATGAAATATGTTTAAAACTAAGAGGTGACTACCGGGATCAGGTGGTCAGACTTGCTGACTTGCTTGACACATGTCATCAGTTCCCAATTCAGCAGATTGATACTCATGCTATCGATCACTGGATTGTCTGGTCTAGACTTGATTATTCACAGACCGCTGCCATATTGCTGGAATATGACTGTGTGCGGCGTAAAACTAAACTAACTCACTATTATATGTAATGGCCCATATGTACAACAGAATGAAAAGAGTATGCAAGTTTTAGAGTTCCTGCAGTATATGGATATAGATTAGTGTATCCTCTCTGCCCTCTGTTGTAGGTGAGTAATGTTCCACTGCAACACCTCTGTCTCACTGTCTCATCCCAACAGAAGCAGACACCAGGGTTATTTTAACCCAGACAGTTTCAGCACATCGTCTAGGCAACAGAATTGTTTTCACACCGGCCATGCTTAAAAAAGTAAAAAAGACAATAACTGCAAATATCAAATTCTTATCTCCCATATGCGATACTGAAATGATATATATCAGTTCCAGATTGTGTAACTATTGATGTCATGATGCACTCAATGTTCTCAATACACTGTAATATAATTTGTACATTTGAGAACTCAATATGTCAAACATACCCTAACAGATGGCCAGTGTAGATTGTTTTCCCACAATATCACCCATCTACCATATATGACATATGAACAATATCTATAAAAAGTTATACAGTTCTTTTTCCTTGCTTTTGCAAATATCTAATGTATACTTCAGCTGCTAAATGGTTGACAGATATTTGAAACATCTGTGTTGTTGATAAGCAACAGAAAAATCAGGCGATGCATAATGTTTTTTCAGTTTTATATAAATGATCAGAAAAATCATTACCTTCAGCCTTCTTTCTGGATGTTTCTGGTATGCAGGTCTAGGCACTGCAAACTGGAAGTATGATATGCAATGTAAATCAGATTGCTTGAGTGACTGAACAAGCTAGTCCAAGATTTGAGTAAAATCATTGTCCTCTTACTTCATCATCAAGATGCAGAAAAGTTAATGGTAACTGAAATGCTGAAAAGGTATAAAAATGACTCAAATATTTTGGACACTTTGACTCAGACAACCTGTGATTCTAAATGTATGAAAGTAAAGGAAACTGGATACTTTTACACATCATTTGAATCATGGTAAGCAGGACTTAAAACATGAACACTGATGACAAGTACCTTATCTATTCATACATGATATGCCTCTGAAAGCAAAAAGCCTATGGTGCTGTAGTCTCTTCTACCATGTGATGTTTATATATGGATACCCTTACCTGGCCATTCCTGATGGGATTCAGTGTGTTGAACATGTTTTCCCATGAGAAGTTGGATGTTACATTACCTTGAGCACCTGAAACATGAAACCTCCATTACTGGAATGACAACACTAAAGGATAACATACAGTATCAGAATGATAACACAACATAACAGAGGTGTGCACAAAGTGATATACTATGTAACCTCTGTTATCGAAATGATAAAACTACATAACAGAGGTTTGTATGGGTGATATACAATGGGATCTCTGTTATCGAAATGATAAAACTACATAACAGAGGTTTGTACGGGTGATACACAATGGGACCTCTGTTATCGAAATGATAAAACTACATAACAGAGGTCTGTACGGAGAGATATACAATGGGATCTCTGTTATCGAAATGATAAAACTACATAACAGAGGTTTGTACGGGTGATATACAATGGGATCTCTGTTATCGAAATGATAAAACTACATAACAGAGGTTTGTATGGGTGATATACAATGGGATCTCTGTTATCGAAATGATAAAACTACATAACAGAGGTTTGTATGGGTGATCTACAATGGGACCTCTGTTATCGAAATGATAAAACTACATAACAGAGGTTTGTATGGCTGATATACAATGGGATCTCTGTTATCGAAATGATAAAACTACATAACAGAGGTTTGTATGGGTGATCTACAATGGGATCTCTGTTATCGAAATGATAAAACTACATAACAGAGGTTTGTATGGGTGATCTACAATGGGACCTCTGTTATCGAAATGATAAAACTACATAACAGAGGTTTGTATGGGTGATATACAATGGGACCTCTGTTATCGAAATGATAAAACTACATAACAGAGGTTTGTACGGGTGATATACAATGGGATCTCTGTTATCGAAATGATAAAACTACATAACAGAGGTTTGTATGGGTGATATACAATGGGATCTCTGTTATCGAAATGATAAAACTACATAACAGAGGTTTGTATGGGTGATCTACAATGGGACCTCTGTTATCGAAATGATAAAACTACATAACAGAGGTTTGTACGGGTGATATACAATGGGACCTCTGTTCTCGAAATGATAAAACTACATAACAGAGGTTTGTATGGGTGATATACAATGGAACCTCTGTTATCGAAATGATAAAACTACATAACAGAGGTTTGTACGGAGAGATATACAGTGGGATTTCTGTCATCGAAATGATAAAACTACATAACAGAGGTTTGTACGGGTGATCTACAATGGGACCTCTGTTATCGAAATGATAAAACTACATAACAGAGGTCTGTACGGAGAGATATACAATGGGATCTCTGTTATCGAAATGATAAAACTACATAACAGAGGTTTGTACGGGTGATACACAATGGGACCTCTGTTATCGAAATGATAAAACTACATAACAGAGGTCTGTACGGAGAGATATACAATGGGATCTCTGTTATCGAAATGATAAAACTACATAACAGAGGTTTGTACGGGTGATATACAATGTGACCTCTGTTATCGAAATGATAAAACTACATAACAGAGGTCTGTACGGAGAGATATACAATGGGATCTCTGTTATCGAAATGATAAAACTACATAACAGAGGTTTGTATGGGTGATCTACAATGGGATCTCTGTTATCGAAATGATAAAACTACATAACAGAGGTTTGTACGGGTGATCTACAAAGGGACCTCTGTTATCGAAATGATAAAACTACATAACAGAGGTCTGTACGGAGAGATATACAATGGGATCTCTGTTATCGAAATGATAAAACTACATAACAGAGGTTTGTATGGGTGATCTACAATGGGACCTCTGTTATCGAAATGATAAAACTACATAACAGAGGTTTGTACGGGTGATCTACAATGGGACCTCTGTTATCGAAATGATAAAACTTCATAACAGAGGTCTGTACAGAGAGATACACAATGGAACCTCTGCTATTGAAATGTTAATACTACATTACAGACATCTGTACAAGGTGATATACAATGGAACCCTAGAGGGTGATTTCAGTATACAATGGAATCTCCATTATCAGAATGATAACACTACATAACATGGCATAATGTACCACTGAAAAGACACCTAAAATCTGTAGGACAGACATATATTTTTGAGATCATTTCCTCAAATGGTGAAGGTCTCTGCTACACTATTAGTTCCCACAAACAGATCTACCTGTGCAAGAGTTGGAGCGAGCTACATGACGCTCATGAGACCTGTCTGGAACGTATTGTCTGGGTCGAACGTTACGCCATGACGTGTGTCGGATACTGCTGTCCCCACTGTATTGGGACGCCGTCTCCGACAGCGTGTGGGGCGAGTACATCATGTAGCGAGAAGCTCCGAAGTTGCCCTTGGTCGGCAGGTTACCAGTGAAGGCGCTCCTGAAGGCATGGCTGTCACTGAAAAGGACAACGTCAATAGATGTTCAAGGTGGCTCTCTTAACAGTCAGTACTGGAGAAGGCTGAATACTACAAATTACGTGTGAAAAAAGCATGTGCTTAAGTCACCCATTGTCAGGTGTATCAGTGGTGTGAGTGAGTGAGTGATTGGGTTTGGTGCTGACATGTCTAGAAACATAACTCAACAATCAACAGGAGCAGTGTGTTATATCTGGTATATTTCTCTGGGCCTGCAGGTAGCCTAGTGGTTAAGTAGTATAGGTAATAGGGGTTCTAAAACACTTTCACAAAATGTCTCTACAAAGCCTTATTTACTAAATAAGGCTTTGGTTGGGCCCTTAGCTCTTGCTACTATTACCCCTACTACAAAATTACTGTGCCTTGGTTGGAGGTAATACTGTGCCGTACGGTACGATCAATAATTCTTCTCTTACAAATCCCCTACCCGGCCCATCCCTCAAGTAGTACAAGTTAGGTTCTTTGGCTTTCATATCCACTTTATCTATGTTGTAAGTTTTGACTGACCATATAGGATCGGTGGCTCGCTTACGGCTATCGCCCCTATGTTATGTTTATATCGATGAAACAGTTTAACGTGAACCGCCTATGATCTCTTTGGTGTTTGTAATAAAGGCTTGTTGGGCTTTTTGTATCCCCTGTTCTATGTACTTTTTTTTCTCGTCATCGCTGATAGCAGACTTACGAGACTTGGACCGAATATCTTGTTTCATTCCGTTATATTTTTTGAGTTCAGATAGGATTGAACGAAACTCCTCTTCTGAGATCTTACTGTCAGAGAGTGCCGTGGAAATTCGCTCACTCACTGTGTTCAGCTTTGCTTCGGCCAGAACCCTGGCCTTACAATGCCTTACGATTAAGTCTGCGTGATACTAACTTAAGCGCCAACCCTACCAACCCTGTCACCCCAGCCGTTATTTCAATACCTAGCACTATAGGTGCAGCCACGATGGTGGTTAACAACCCAACGCCTGCCGCCCCTAGTCCCATGCTGGTTGCCATAAGGGTAGTGTCAGCCCCGTCCACGATATTGAAAGCTCTATTATACTTTTTACATAGTGCTTTCCGTGTGTCACGGTCTTGTTCTAGTTGACGTTTCACATCACATAACTGCCTCAAGCGGAACCCATCTACGGTTTCCAGCGTCTTCGCTACTTCCTCTACGACTGGGTACAGACCCATCCTATAATATATATTTTGAAAGATATTTTAATTGGGTTTCAGTTAAAAATCTATCAATGAATTTGAAATCTACAAGTTCTAGACTACTAGTCAGGGCAATAGGTGAGAGGCTAATAGAATTTCCTGTTGTAATAGAAACCCCACGGAGGCTTATTAAGTGGTTTATAGGACCCGTGGTATCCCGTTGTATAACAATACGACAATAATGGTATATGTCAGACCAGCGTATTGACACCCCGGGTAAAATTTGGTGTACTATTGGGGGGTCTCCATCGAATAAAGCCGTAAAGAAGACTTCTATGATGAGGGTGAAAGGGGAGGATATTCTATCAAGATTACTGCTAAATGTTAATTTATTGTTTGGATAAGCACTTAACCCCTTTTTGCCGTAACCAGTAGATGGTATGTGTACTAATGCCCTCTCCGGAATGAAATCCCCGGCCCAGATACCGTTGTTCTTAATCTTAGAGACAACCCCATTATTTAATGTGATATAAGGTGAGGTGAATGTTAAGTTGATCAGCCATTTGGGCTCTTTTAAATCTGGTAACGGCACCCGTCTGTACACGTTGTCTTTAAAGTGCAGGATGTAAAATTCATCTTCCTCACCAGGCTGATCGAATCCCTCCGTATCTCCCAGGTCGTTAAGTGTAGTGTTGGGATGATGACTGGTCATTATTATACTATTACGATATAATTTCCAACTGGTTTTCTGATAATAATTCAGGGGTTAACTTCATACCCATGAAGTGTATGTTGTCAGGCAGGAAGATATTGATTAGTGATATCTTGTTTTCCACGATCACGTTGACCCCCTGCAGACTGGTCTTGGAGTCGACACCCACCCGCACGTAAACGTTGCAAACTTGAAACTGGTGTCGTTTCACCCACCCGAGTTTGATCCCCTTCACGATCTCGACATCATTCACCGATGGTTCCCCTAGGTAGACTTTGATGAACAGTGTTGAGTTTGCCGGTAGATCCTCTAGTATCTTGACCACGCCTTCGAATTCAGACACCAACTGCAATTTCACGTTTTGCATGGCCGGTTTACTCGATAGCATGTGGGCTGCTATAGTGTTGACTGGGCTGACGACTATACTACGTCTCTGAGTTGGGACGTAAGCCACGAGCAGGGTTCCATTGTTCACGACTTTGTTTAGGTGGTTGTCTTTGTTATCCGTGAACACGTAAGGGGAGACGAGTTTAATATTGAGAAACCATTTGTTATCGGGTAACAACACCCACTTGTCATCTTCGGTGAAGACGAGCATATATGGTTTGTTTTTGACGACGGTAGTGCTCTCAACATCGTCTAAGTCGAACAGTTTACCACCGAACGATGGGTATATTACCCAATTATTATCACCGGTGTTGACAAGGGAGTACTTAGTGTTTACTGTTGCTCTTGTGGTATCTATCATATCACTTAGGGTTCCACCGGAGGGGATTTCAACGCGTTTGTAAATGTTGTTTTTCAGTTGCAAGGCGTACGATTTACCATCTACTCCGGGAGCGTCGAAACCGCGTGTGTCTCCAAGGTCGGAGATCCCGATATTGACGCATTTTTTCACTCCGGGCCCTTGTGCGCTGGTCATGTTACGTGAAGCGTTAAGCTGAGGTATCCTATATTTACAGGATTATGATTTATATCTAACACCGATATTGTCAGCTCAGGTATGTTGCCCTGGGTTAATCTCTTATACTGCCGTGGTGAAAACGACTCGGTTCTACCGTCGTTGAATTTCTCAGTTTTCACCGGCACTGCTCTCAATATAGTGGAAGGGTGACCTCCTTGAATGTTATACGTTGTGCTCACCTGACCGAGATGAATGTACAGCTCTCGGTACGGTACTAGGTCGGGTAACTTCGTGCCTGTGACGGTTGTTGTTGGTTTTATCTCGTCAGGAGACATACCGAGTATCCTCGCTAATGGTCGGCCTAGCCTCAATGAGGTTCTTCCGTTGTTGATTAACACCACTGTACCGTTTGAGTCGTTCATCTTGAGTTCGGCTCCCAGGGGTTTGAAGACCTCGTCGTTTAGAGAGCACACGCTGTAGTAGCCGTCAGTTATCTGGCTGCGAGTTCCACTGACGAACAGTTTATTGTTGCTGATATTAATGTTAGTCCATTGCGGTAGGTAGGTGATATCGCAGAGTGCGACTTCGAGTTGACCTGACGTGTTATCGATCGCGTGCGTCAGCTGAACGGCCTCACCGCTCGTTATTCCTGGAAGTGTTATGTACATATTATAATATATGAATTATATATTATAATATGGATTTAGCACACTTGAAAATCGTGGTGAATGCAGATGGTACGGGGTTTAAAACAACCTTTATTGATATCTTTGAAAAGTATGTCGTGTCCGTTAATAACGCGCAGGCGGTGGTAAACTGGAATCAAAACCCAATGCAGTTTTGGCAGAACCAACTCAACTTTGCTGTGTGGTGTGCGACGACAGGGTCGGGTGTGACACCAGACTACGGTATAGACGAACTGAGTAAGGCGGTTGTTTTGTTTCATATTTATTATCAAACGAGACGAATATTGAAGGAAATAAGTGCTCCTCTTCCCCAAGATAAAGCGTGGAGTATGACGAATAACCCCTATGATAGACGTGCTTATGAACGTATTTGTGGGGAGTTTGAGATTCCAACGAATAAAGACTTTCGCCTTCCTGGTGTGAACCATGGTCTCGGTATAGTTCTCGTGTACTTCTACAGGTCCGGAACATATCAGGCCGGTTCTAAAGATGGTTCATACAACCCAAACCGTCATACATTTACAGGCCCCACAACGAATGAAAAGATCCATGTCAGCTGTATAAAGCAAACCAGTCCTGATGCAGCCACAGCCTGGACTAAAATGATCTCAAAAACATCGAAAGAATTCACTCGTGCTGGTACAATACGCTTGAACGACTCGATTCGAACGTACGTGTGGGCGCTGTTGGGTGCGCAGTCGATGACGCGTTCCAACATCCTCGGTAAGGGAACTGCTTACGACGCTCAGACACAATTCGTTTCCAACGTTGATGATGCTATCAATTCTCCAGTTGATCTCCCGAGGGCCATCGACTGTTACCAAAACGTGTTAGAATACGCCAGATCGAAAGTCAATTACGTGTTCGGCGTGGGGTTGTACATGGCTCCGAGTGATATGCAACTGAGAATAAAAAAAGTGGTGGGTTATAACAACAAAATAGTCATAGCCACGGCGGACCAAAAGTTGGGTATCAACCCCGATATTAACACCCCCTATATCCCACACATCCCACCACGTGAAAAGGGTATAGTGGCGCCACCCCCGGAGTCTAAAGTTCATGTGCCCCCCACACACCCTCATGTGCATGTGGGGGTACAGCAGCATATTGATAATAAAACAGCCCTAGTGGTTGGTGGGGTAGCTTTGGGACTTATTTGGTTAAAGATTTCTTAGCCGCTACGTACACCAGACCCGCCACGGCGACGATGGCTGCCCACAGGTTTTGACTGAGCCACATGGCAGTTTTAGACAGAGCGCTCAACAACCACGAGACGATGCTACCCAGTATGCCGGGAAGGGCTTCGGCGGCTTTACCAGCCAGTTTAGCTAGGCCTTCCCCGAGTTTTTTAATCCAGTCTTTAACACCCCCACCACCGCTGGGAGTTCCCCCTCCGCCATGTGTGGGGGGTGCGGGGGTTCCTCCCACCAGTGACACCACCAGGGTTGATATGATGAAACCCAATGCAGTCAGAATACTGGCGATGGTAATCCCTTGCTCCCGTAACAATATCCGAATCCTGTTGGCTAAAGTTGTATCCTCATTCAGTATTCTATCGATTGTTTCCCGAATACGACTGATCTGGGATCGAAGCTGTTCACGATTCGAGGAAGCGGATTCCAATCGTGTACGTCTCTCGTCTTCTAAATCGCGTAGTCGTTCATTGATACGACGCTTCATATCATCGTTTTCAGTTTCGTTAAGTTTGGTTTTTTCCCTAGTGATGTGCTCGTCGATTTCGTTCAGTTTCCCCATGTTGTTCACGAGTTCTCCACGCACGCGTTTCACGGCTTCGTCTAAGCCGCGCAGTTCCCTTACCGGAAAGTCAAACCCCGGTAACGGTTTGTCCCAGTAGGTGCTCAACAGTTTTTCTATGCTGTCCGAGGCTTCTGTAGCACGCTGTGGTGTCATTTCATCTCTAGTGGTGAGGTGGGATCTGGTAGCTTGCAGATCTTCTTTAACGGCCTTAGGTATTGCACCACCGTAATCATTCATGTTTAGATTTTTACGGATAAATTCAACACCATAGCGGCTGGCTAGAGTTGACAAGGCCAGTGGTTTTTTATTGCTCTTGTTAAAGAGGTCAACCCCTGGGTCAGACTTAAGGCGTAGAACACCCTTTGTATCAATAAAAAAATCCTTATGGTATCGACCCTGTGGTTCAACGTAGTTTTTATCTCTTCTTAAACTTTCGAAATAATCATCTACCGTTGTTTCCAAGAGTTCTTGGTTCAATGGTGAACTAGTAAATGAGGTCTCCTGCTCATCATCGAATGCCTGGGCACTAGCGCCCGGCATCTCATCCATAGGTATATCTTCATCCATTAGTATTAAAAATATATTTCTTTTATATAACAATGTACGGTAGAAAATTAGATCCTTTCAGAAAATTGAGAGAGCCATTAGGCGCCAGAGCCGTGCGACAGTCGGTGACCATCACCAACAATCCCAGCAAGATAGACCAGAATCAAACTCTGCTGGTTAGATTTCCAAACCTTGGTGAGAATGACCTCATTGTACCAGGCACTGTTCGACTGGCGTTCAATATCACGTTGGCCTCCGTCAACGACAAACGCGAGCTAGTGCGGAACGTGGGGCGAGCCATCATCAAGAAAACGACCGTCAAGATCAGCGGTAACGAGGTGCTGAGCATCGACGACAGCGACGTGTTTCACTGCTACAAGGATCTCTGGAAAAGCGATGGAGAACGAGTCAGTGATGTGTACCAGGGCATCAGCAAATCAACCCGGGCGCGCATAGGGTATGTCTTCACGCAAGACCAACAAGACAAGCTATCGGCCGGTGAAAAGGCCATCGCTCTAGCATACGGGAATCGATTCTGCGTGCCGCTCGACTTCGAGTTGCTCACGGGACACGCGCCGTTTTACCAGGCCGCGCTGGGTGATAGACTCGAATACGAGCTCACGTTTAACGACTATAGCAAAGTAGTGCGTACGCCGAACGGTGATGAGGCCAGTTATGCCATAGACAACATCTCTCTGGAGTTCGACATGGTCACTAGCCCGGAGCTGGCCAGGCAGGTTCGAAACCAGTACTCTGGGAAGATGGCTATCCTATACGATCGCGTACTGAGGCATAGATCAGTCGTGCGAGATAAGAGCGACACTGTGTGGAATATTAACCTGAACGTGCCGGCGAGATCGATGAAAGGTATCCTGGTCGTCCCCGTGGAGGATTACGAGCCATTCCAGAGGGACAGCGAGAAGTTTTTCAACCCCGAGATTGAAAAGGTGGAAGTGACCATCGAGGGCGTGCCCAACCAGCTGTTCAGTCATGGTATGAGACCACACCAGCAGTGGGATGAGATAAAAAAGCTACCAGTGGGGGATTACATAATAAAGGACCTGGACCTAAGCTCCGTGCAGATCGGTGAATACCTGACCACCAAGTACGCCCTATGGTTGGACATGCGATCCACGGATGATGATAAACTGCACGGTAGCGGGCGCCGTATAGATAACGGCAGCGAAGGGATAACCATCCAGATTACTAAGAAGGCTCAAACCGCTGGTAAGTTGAAATTATATCTGTACGTTATTATGGACGCGCAACTTAATATAGACAATGGGAGATTCGTGCAAGCCATCTACTAGTGGGGGGTATCCCCCCACACCCCACACCCCCCGGGGGTACCCCCCACTACCCACTGACCCACACTGCGCTATCATATGCGGGCAGACTGGCTGTGGGAAGACCGTTTTCGTGTTGGATATGTTAGAGGGTTATTACAAGGATGTGTTCGATAACATCGTTATCATGTGCCCTACTCTGAGCATGAATAAAACGTACGCGCGACCTTGGGTGATGACGGACCCGGACGTACACAAAATCGACCCTGGAACACGCCTGCAGGACTGGTTGAAAGCTCTTCACGAGAAATTTAAAGGGGAACCGACGCTGTTTATACTGGACGACTGCAGCGCTAATCGTGAGATAACAAAAAAGAGAGACATGCTATCGTACCTGGCCTTCTCCGGCCGGCATGCAAATCACAGCGTCTGGGTGCTAACGCAGAAGTTCAACTCGGTGTTGAAAGACCTCAGGGAGCAGACGCGATGGGTGGCCTTATTTCACTGCAAGGACAGGGATTCGTTCGAGGAGTGTTTGAGAGAGAACGATGTGATGAGCAAATTAGAACGGGAACGGGTGAAGAAACAGCTCGCTGAAACTAAACACGCTAAGCTCGTTCTAAAAACCGACCAACCAGTAGCATATAGAGTATACTAAAGCTAAGCAAAGCTAAGCTAAAGCTAAGCAAAGCTAAGCAAAGCTAAGCAAAGCTAAGCAAAGCTATGATATTTGAAGTATTTGTCGTGTGCAACTTAACCTTCATTTCTCTGTGTTTTGCCTGTATCGGGTATTATATAGTTAAAACTAAATCTTACTTGTTATATTATAAGATGGAGTGTGAGGAATTGCTCGAACAATTGTCGCCCGCAGGCCCCACTGATGACAAGCGAGAGAAACTGGTGGCGTTGGCTGTTGGCGGCAAAGCCAAACATTACTTTGGAGACTACACTCCAGATAAAATTAACAAAATGTCAGCCGAAGAAATCGATAAGCTGTACGCTAGATACGAGTCCCGGCTCGGAGCAGAAATGACAAAGACAATAGGATCGGCTATGACCCAGATATACACCGGTATTGTATCACACTTCCTTCCCATTCCACCAGAGCGCCGACTTTACCTGTGGGAGGACCTCGAGAAAGACCCTTTTATCGAACACGCCGTGAGCTCTATCAGCTGCGGGCTGTACCACAAATATGGTATGTTGTTGGCTCCAGTGACGGCGGCGATTATCACGGCAAAACATTGTCAATTTGAGAGAAAGAATAATAATAATAGTATAGATGGATGCTGCACAGGAACCAGTGGAGGAGACCCCAGTGGTGGTACCCCCCACACCCCAAACAGTGAGTTCACAGGAACCAGTGACGGTGGAGACCACTTCAACAGTAACCAGACAGAAGAATCCTAAGAGAGTAGCTGCCGGTAAAAAACGGTGGTGTAACCAACATAAAGTGGCCAACCCAACCCGACTGTTGTTGGCTGTAGGTGTAACTGCTGCCTTGGCTATCTCGTGGTTATACACCTCCCACAGTGAGCCACCACCCACCCCCAACAGTGGGGGTGTGGGGGTATCCCCCACCCACAACAGTGGGGGTATGGGGGTATCCCCCATGGTAGACCCGCATATCATGTTATAATTTAAAATATTTTATATCATATACATAATGTCTGAGGGGAAAACGTTCGTCAACGACGCATACCACGCCACAGTGGTCGCCAGTCTAGCCGTAGGGTACGCTCGGTTGACTAAAATGGTGCTTAAACAACCAACTATCAAGCTAGATTTCAACCTGCAGGATATGGGTATGCTCATAATGAACCTTGGTATGGCGATGGCCACAAAAGACATCCTAGTAAAACAAGGAATAATACCTGATAATATAATGAAATAAATATAGGGATGGCCACGATAGCTATGATGGTCGGTGGGGCGTTAGTGAATGCCCTGGCATTTTCCGGGAGTAATTACCTCTTCTCGAAACTACGAGATGATCACACGGCTGAAATACAGGAAGAAAGGAAGCGACACGATCTCGCTACTGAGAAATTACAAAGAGCACAGGCCGAGTACGCTAAAAAACGCCTCCAGAGGATCGATTTCATTAACGAACAACTCAAGCGTGAAAACCATGCCGTTCAAACATTCAACGATGTTGATGAAGCAATGAAAGAATACTATCTACTAACTGGTAAACAATTGGAACCGCTCAATAAACCCACACTCGCTCAGTACTACACACCATCCAAGGGACAAATGAATCGTGAACTGGGCTTCATAGTGTTGGGTATAGCAGCTACTGCGTTGGTTGCGAAGCAATTAAACTAAAATACCTATATAAGTAAACATGAGACCCGCTCCATACCGATGCGAATACATACTTATGGGGAAGACCGAGGCCTGTGGTAGGAAATGCAGGAATCAGGGGTTCTGTTGTTTCCATATGGGAAGTCCTAACTACACGTGTTCTCTGTGTGGTATCGGGGTTAAAGGACACTACTGTTTATGTAAAGCTCACGGAGCGAACGTAGTCAGACATCAACTCATCTACGAGAATAAAAAAGGCTACATAAAAGAACGTAGGCGACTGCTCAAGATAGCCACTTAAGAGTTACCTCCCCTTACTGTGAACCAATTAGACATTAGTTTTCTTAGGTGTAAACACGATGTCTACTGTAAGCGAGCTCAAGAGGGTCGCAAAACAGAGAGGTGTTATCGGGTATTCTCGAATGCGGAAGTCAGCATTGTTGAGATTACTAGGTTTAGAAGCCCCTCCTACGGTAAAACAATTAAAAGCTCAAGCAAAACAGCTTGGACACACGGGTTATTCAAACCTGGGGAGAGCCGGGTTAACCGCATTGTTATCACATGCCCCCGTAGCACGTCCCACTGTAAAACAACTGAAAGCCGAGGCACACGATTTGGGTTTAGGCGGGTATTCCCGTATGAGAAAACCACAGCTTTTAGAATTATTACGGCAGAATAGAGCTATTGACCTACAATTCGTGCGCACTGAGCGCGCTGTAGGTAACTATTTGAGAGGTTGGCGCATGCACG
Source organism: Haliotis asinina (assembly GCF_037392515.1). Lineage (NCBI taxonomy): Eukaryota > Metazoa > Mollusca > Gastropoda > Lepetellida > Haliotidae > Haliotis > Haliotis asinina. The sequence goes on along the minus strand of NC_090289.1, from coordinate 33,082,348 downwards.
TTGATAGAAACATAGACATTATAGATATCAAGCCTCTGATAGCTGATAAGGTCAACCAGGAACTAAATAATCTAGGAAGTATCAAGTTTCAGATCACAGTGAAAATGTCGCTCGATAAGCAGGTTGGGAGTACCACTGAGTATGTTCAGCCTTACTTCCGAGGTCAACAAGAGGTCGTCACACATGCAGAGACCATTGACGCATCAATCGATACCAGTTTTCAGCAGATACGAGAATACCTAGAACGCTACACACACTTGGGGTCCGGGTGGGCTGTAGATAAAATCGATAACGTCTATCTAGACATAGCTAACTACGTGCCGTTCAGAGGCGGGTCATACCTAGCCTTGCCCCCCTACTATAAGAACAAACAAGCCATAGTAAACGTTAAGAATAGAGGAAACGATTGCCTGAGGTTAGCTATCAGGTCAGCTTTATTTCCAGCTGACACTAATCCGAACAGGGCTTCTAATTATCCACAGGACGATGGGCTCAACTGGGATGGTATAGATGAACCCACCCCCATATCTCAGATCACTAAAGTAGAAAAACAGAATAATCTGGCTATAAATGTCTTTGGGCACGAAGGTAACACAACAATAGTACACAGGGTCAGCCCGGTGAAGGATCGCCAAGTTATCAATATATTCATGATCCAGCGAGGTGACAAGTATCACTACACATGGATAAAACACTTTAGCAGGCTGTTGTATGACCAATCAGCATACAAAGGAAAGACCCACTTCTGTGAACGATGTCTACACGGTTTCAGTCGAGCTGATTTATTAGAATCCCACCGGGATGATTGCCAAGGTGTGGGGCAGACGGCCATACGAGTCGAAATGCCTAAGGAAGGTGAAAATATCCTAAAATTCAGTAACCACAAGAACCAAATGTCTGTACCTTATATTATATACGCCGACTTCGAAGCCTTAGTTGTGGGTGGGGATTCCCCTAGTGGGGGTAGCTTTACCCACAAGACACAAGAGCATAAAGCCTGTTCGTTTGGATACATTGTCGTCCGTTGTGACGGGGAAACGAAAGCTCCGGTAGTGTATAGGGGCCCTGACGCGGCTGAAAGGTTTCTAACGTGTTTACAGGAGGAAGAAAAAATTATTAGGAATGCATTGTATAGAATCGCTCCCATGCGTATGACCCGAGCCGACAGGCTAGCTCACGCTAGTAGCACTAACTGTCACGTGTGCGACTCACCACTTAACGGTGATTCGGTGAGAGATCACTGCCACATAACTGGTAAGTATAGAGGCGCCGCTCACAACGCGTGCAACCTCAAGCTTAAAATCAACCCTAAGACAATAAACATCCCCGTTGTCTTTCACAACTTGAGAGGGTACGACTCACACTTGATCATGCAGGCCATCGCGAAAATCGATGGTAATATAACGTGCATCCCCAACAACATGGAGAGATACATCTCCTTCAGCTTAAACGGACTTAGGTTCATTGACTCGTTTCAGTTCCTCCTATCATCACTCGACAGTCTGGTCAAGGCCAACAATACCTTCCCTATCACCGATCGATACACAGACGCCGAGACTAGACCCCTGCTTATGAGGAAGGGTGTGTACCCCTATGAGTACATGGATAGTTGGGCCAAGTTCACCGAGACCAGACTACCCCCTATTGACTGCTTTTATAGCAAGCTGAATGAGGCGTCCGTCTCACGAGATGATTACTCGCACGCGACTACCGTATGGAATAAACTGGGTTGTAAGAACCTGGGTGATTATCACGACCTGTACTTGAGGACAGATGTACTGCTGTTAGCCGACGTGTTTGAGACGTTTAGGCGGACGTGTTTCAAGCAGTATAAACTCGACCCCGCATGGTATTACACCAGCCCAGGTCTGTCGTGGGACGCCTTGCTTAAAAAGACCGGAGTTAATTTGGAATTGCTCACAGATTACGACATGCACCTATTCATTGAGAAAGGCTTGCGAGGTGGGATTTCCATGGCATCCAAACGATACGCGAAAGCAAATAATCAATACGTGAAAGGTTACGATCCTAACAAGCCAACCAATCACATTCTCTACCTCGACGCAAACAACCTGTACGGCTGGGCCATGAGCCAGTATCTACCTACAGGGGGATTCGAATGGGTACCCCACGTTGATGTTATGGGGGTTGCACCAGATTCGAACAAAGGTTATATCCTCGAGGTTGACTTAGAGTATACCAAGGAATTACACACATCGCACAACAGCTACCCCCTGGCCCCCGAACGTATGAGGGTTAACCCAGACTGGATGTCTGAGTACCAACATAACTTGTTAGGTGGGCGTGTGACAGACGTTGAAAAACTCGTGCCTAACTTAATGAATAAGACCAAGTACATCGTTCACTATCGCAACCTACAGCTGTACCTGTCGTTGGGTATGAGGCTGACCAAAATACACAGGGTGCTCATGTTCGACCAGAGCCCATGGATGGAGCCCTACATCAGAATGAACACAGACCTACGAAAAAAAGCCACCAGTGATTTTGAGAAAAATCTCTACAAGCTCATGAACAACTCGGTGTTTGGTAAGACTATGGAGAACCTGAGGAAACGCGTGACCGTGAAGCTGGTTCGGTCGAGTGAGGAAGACAAGCTCAGGAGATTGATAGCCAGTCCGGCATTCAACCGTAGTAAGATATTCACAGACAACCTGGTTGCCCTACACATGAAGAAAAGCCACATAAAATTCAACCGGCCTGTTTACGTGGGGATGAGCATCCTCGATTTATCCAAACACCTGATGTACGACTTTTACTACAACGAGCTCAAGAAACAGTACGGCGACAGGTGTGAAGTGCTGTACACTGACACGGATTCCCTGCTGTTAGAAATTCGAACCGAGGACGTGTACGAGGACATGAAAAAACACCTCGATTTATACGACACCAGCGACTACCCTAAGACCCATTCCCTACACAGCACGGTAAATAAAAAGGTCCTAGGTAAGATGAAGGACGAGTGTGCTGGCACGCCCATAGCCGAGTACATAGGTTTGAGACCTAAGATGTACTCCATACTGAAAGCCGACAATAGTGAGATCCGGAAGGCTAAGGGGGTTAAGAAGTATGTGGTGAAACAACACATCAAACACGCCAGATTCAAGGAAGCCCTGTTCAAGACCCGTACCTTTAGACATAAAATGAACACACTTAGAAGTGATGGACATAAGATATACGGACTGACTATAAACAAGACGTCACTATCACCTATGGACACGAAACGTTGGATAGCTATTGATGGTATAAACACATACGCGTATGGACATGAAAAAATTTGAGGCTATTTACTACAGCCCGCGTGGGTACTGGAAAGGAGCTAGCGCAGTAGATAAGCTAGCTAAACTAGCGCGAGTACCCCCGGAGGAAGCCAAAGCGTGGCTTGAAAAACAAGCCCTGTGGCAGATCTATTTGCCGGCACCACGCTACGTGCCTAGAAGGAGGTTCGGTATTAACATACCTAATAGCGTTCACCAGGCAGACCTACTGTTCCTACCCCACGACAAGAGGTACAAGTATGCCTTAACCGTAGTGGACGTAGCCAGTCGTTACAAGGAAGCCGAACCCTTGACCACGAAAGATTCGGCCCAGGTAGCCAGAGGATTCGAACGCATATACAAACGCAGCCCGCTGACGTGGCCAACAGAGCTGCAAGTTGACCCCGGACGGGAGTTCATGGGTGCCGTGTCACAACTGCTAGCCAAACACGATACAAAGGTCAGGCGTGGCACGGCCGGAGCCCATCGCAGCCAAGCCATAGTTGAGAGATTTAATAGGACTTTGGCTGAGCGCTTGTTCGGCTATCAGTATGCTAGGGAGATGGCCACCCCTGGAAAACGATCGACTGAATGGGTCACGAGGTTACCCAAGGTGGTGTCGGCAATCAACCATGAAGTCACCCGTCTCACCGGTAAGAAACCGGCAGACGCTATCAAACTAAAATCAATAGTTGCAGAGTCGGCCGCTCCATTGCGTGGGAAGGAGAAACAGATACCAGATAGGGCCCTAGTGAGGTATCTATACCAGCCGGGGGAACACGAGGGCGATAGCCGTAAGCGAGCCACCGATCCTATATGGTCAGTCAAAACTTACAACATAGATAAAGTGGATATGAAAGCCGACGAACCTAACTTGTACTACTTGAGGGATGGGCCGGGTAGGGGTTTTGTAAGAGAAGAATTATTGATCGTACCGTACGGCACAGTATTACCTCCAACCAAGGCACAGTAATTTTGTAGTAGGGGTAATAGTAGCAAGAGCTAAGGGCCCAACCAAAGCCTTATTTAGTAAATAAGGCTTTGTAGAGACATTTTGTGAAAGTGTTTTAGAACCCCTATTACCTATACTACTGGTTAAAGTGTTCGATCATCACACTGAAGACCAAGGTTCAGTTCCTAAACTGGAAATTCCATTTCTGGTGTCAACCTCTTTGATACATATTGCTTGAATATTGCTAAAACATCAAACTGTGTTCCTCTGAATCACAGAATACCATAAATACATCTGGAAATACTTGACAAGGATCATCAAATGACATGCAGCATGTGAGCGAGCGAATTAACTTTTATGTATTTTTTTTTAGCAATATTCCAGCAACATCACAGTAAGGAACGCCAGAAATGGGCTTCACAGATTGTGCCTATGCAGGGAATACACCCGAGGTCTTCAGTGTGATGAGCAACCACTAATCCAAGAAGCACATGGAATCAAATGGCAATAGAAAACTCACTCAGGTGGAGCTTCGGTCTTGCCTTGTCTACAGCAGCAGCAGTACAGGATGAGAGTCAGACTGACCACCAGGATGATAACAGCAGTGACCACTGATCCCACAACTACAAGCAACCTCACACCAGCAACACCTGAAATCATGTCAAGATGAACCAATTCATTTCCATTGTCTAAAGCTACACTTTAATACATGTATTGAATTTCTAATTATGTCCTGGTCAAATGATGTATAATAATATTTATACTCTAAGGTCAGCTAAAACTTTTGAGAAGTAATCTGACAATCTACTCACAAACTACAATGATGTTTTAAATTCAGTTTCATTTATTAAAAAACTGTCTTTGATTGAGCCCACCTCTGACAAGGTATAAAAACCTTAGAGTCAACTTTGCATGTAGGCTCTTTCTGTGTTGTCAAAACCTCCACTGTACAGTACACAACCATCCTTGTACACTTAAAAGAACCCATGAATCTGTTGGTATATGACCAGATGGTGGCCAGTCAAATACATGCAAACAACTAGTTGCAGCTAAACAGCAATGTCCAGTAAAACTTGGACAACTATGTGTCCCAGTCCACCCAACTGTGGATGGGAAAGCCATGTTAGCTAAGAGACTGATAATATGATGTGCCGTTTTAGTCTGGCATACAATGATCTTGGGAAAATCAAAGCACCTTAAAGCAGCTGATGAGGGAAAATGATGTGGGAAATTTGGTCAGACAGATTCTCACCTTCATTGTTCTGATCCCTGAAATTGTAGGTAAAACATATGTAAGTGTTACATAATATTAACTTTATCATCAAATTCACTTGTGATATCAGATCTGTGCGAAATATTAACCAACCAAATGATGAAGGATGTCTGATACCCTCATGATAGATAGATGTAAGGATGATATGGTAAAATAAACCATAACATAATTGTAATATAAATCAAACAACAGAAATGTCTTACAGTTGTAACTCTGATCTGATGACAAAGGATATCACTTCATGACAGCACAATATTCTACAGGATCGCATAGCAAACTATCATTTGGTCATGGTATGAATCTGGACAATTTGTACATAATGTGTGTGATGGAACGTAGGGTTTAATGTTGTGTGAATGTACGTTTTCAAGTGGCAGCTGTTCAACCCTCAGGTAATGAAGAAGATGCTGTGTGAAAAAGGTTTAATGTGTGCATCGTCTTTCATCTTCTGAATGCCAATGAAAGACCTGACAATATGTTAGGGAACTCACAAAACTTTCAAAGTAAATTCAAACTCACTGGATTTCTAAATGTAGTATCTTTCTTATTTAAAATTCAGGCTAAATTTTCATATGATTGCACTGTGCGCAACAAAAGCATGGTACCTCACCTTGTCTCGGGTACACCTCCAGGACCTAGGACACAGACAGTGTCCGCAGATAGGTGCTGTACAAGCTTAAGAACATCACAGGCATCAGCTGAATTTGGGACTGTCAGAAGGGAAAAACATTTACTGTTAGACTGAAAACAGTTACTGTCACAAAGAAAAATGTTTACTGTTAAAGGGAAAAACATTTTCTCTTGGAAAAATGTTTACTGTTAAAGAGAAAAACATTTTCTTTTAGAAAAATGTTTACTGTTAAAGAGAAAAACATTTTCTCTTAGGAAAATGTTTACTGCCAGAAAGATAATACATTTACTGTTACAGTGAAATATATTTACTGTTAGAGGGAGAACAATTATTATTAGAATGAAAAACATTTACTGTCAGGAGGAAAAAGACATTTACGATCAGATAGAAAACAATTAGTGTCAGAGGGAAATATATTTACTGTTAGAGGGAGAACAATTATTATTAGAATGAAAAACATTTACTGTCAGGAGGAAAAAGACATTTACGATCAGATAGAAAACAATTAGTGTCAGAGGGAAATATATTTACTGTTAGAGGGAGAACAATTATTATTAGAATGAAAAACATTTACTGTCAGGAGGAAAAAGACATTTACGATCAGATAGAAAACAATTAGTGTCAGAGGGAAATATATTTACTGTTAGAGGGAGAACAATTATTATTAGAATGAAAAACATTTACTGTCAGGAGGAAAAAGACATTTACGATCAGATAGAAAACAATTAGTGTCAGAGGGAAATATATTTACTGTTAGAGGGAGAACAATTATTATTAGAATGAAAAACATTTACTGTCAGGAGGAAAAAGACATTTACGATCAGATAGAAAACAATTAGTGTCAGAGGGAAATATATTTACTGTTAGAGGGAGAACAATTATTATTAGAATGAAAAACATTTACTGTCAGGAGGAAAAAGACATTTACGATCAGATAGAAAACAATTAGTGTCAGAGGGAAATATATTTACTGTTAGAGGGAGAACAATTATTATTAGAATGAAAAACATTTACTGTCAGGAGGAAAAAGACATTTACGATCAGATAGAAAACAATTAGTGTCAGAGGGAAATATATTTACTGTTAGAGGGAGAACAATTATTATTAGAAAGAAAAACATTTACTGTCAGGAGGAAAAAGACATTTACGATCAGATAGAAAACAATTAGTGTCAGAGGGAAATATATTTACTGTTAGAGGGAGAACAATTATTATTAGAATGAAAAACATTTACTGTCAGGAGGAAAAAGACATTTACGATCAGATAGAAAACAATTAGTGTCAGAGGGAAATATATTTACTGTTAGAGGGAGAACAATTATTATTAGAATGAAAAACATTTACTGTCAGGAGGAAAAAGACATTTACGATCAGATAGAAAACAATTAGTGTCAGAGGGAAATATATTTACTGTTAGAGGGAGAACAATTATTATTAGAATGAAAAACATTTACTGTCAGGAGGAAAAAGACATTTACGATCAGATAGAAAACAATTAGTGTCAGAGGGAAATATATTTACTGTTAGAGGGAGAACAATTATTATTAGAATGAAAAACATTTACTGTCAGGAGGAAAAAGACATTTACGATCAGATAGAAAACAATTAGTGTCAGAGGGAAATATATTTACTGTTAGAGGGAGAACAATTATTATTAGAATGAAAAACATTTACTGTCAGTAGGAAAAAGACATTTACGATCAGATAGAAAACAATTAGTGTCAGAGGGAAATATATTTACTGTTAGAGGGAGAACAATTATTATTAGAATGAAAAACATTTACTGTCAGGAGGAAAAAGACATTTACGATCAGATAGAAAACAATTAGTGTCAGAGGGAAATATATTTACTGTTAGAGGGAGAACAATTATTATTAGAATGAAAAACATTTACTGTCAGGAGGAAAAAGACATTTACGATCAGATAGAAAACAATTAGTGTCAGAGGGAAATATATTTACTGTTAGAGGGAGAACAATTATTATTAGAATGAAAAACATTTACTGTCAGGAGGAAAAAGACATTTACGATCAGATAGAAAATAATTAGTGTCAGAGGGAAATATATTTACTGTTAGAGGGAGAACAATTATTATTAGAATGAAAAACATTTACTGTCAGGAGGAAAAAGACATTTACGATCAGATAGAAAATAATTAGTGTCAGAGGGAAATATATTTACTGTTAGAGGGAGAACAATTATTATTAGAATGAAAAACATTTACTGTCAGGAGGAAAAAGACATTTACGATCAGATAGAAAACAATTAGTGTCAGAGGGAAATATATTTACTGTTAGAGGGAGAACAATTATTATTAGAATGAAAAACATTTACTGTCAGGAGGAAAAAGACATTTACGATCAGATAGAAAACAATTAGTGTCAGAGGGAAATATATTTACTGTTAGAGGGAGAACAATTATTATTAGAATGAAAAACATTTACTGTCAGGAGGAAAAAGACATTTACGATCAGATAGAAAACAATTAGTGTCAGAGGGAAATATATTTACTGTTAGAGGGAGAACAATTATTATTAGAATGAAAAACATTTACTGTCAGGAGAAAATCCTATACAAATAAAACAACAAAGGTGATAGTAACATGAAAGATATTGTTTTCCATAACTTGTTCTGAGAAGTATACATAATGATAAAAGTCATTTTGAACCAAATTTCAAGGGTAATCCATCCCAAATTAAGCTGCATACTGTTGGTGCCATTATAAGCCACTTTCTGCAGGGGAACAGTCTGTCCACTGACAGGAAGGGTGGGTGTGGCAGCCAGCTTCTGCAAGATGGCGGCCAGAATGGACCATGGGATATCTGTATTCCTTGTGTCAACACGCAGCTCTACATCAGCTATCACGCTCCCACTCCTGTAAGAAATTCCCATTTGTATTTGTGAAAACCAACACTGGGAAAACATTAATGTTAGCATAGTTCTGAGATTAATTCGAAAAATGACAGCTTCAATAACAAAAAAATGATGCCAAATTTTAAAAATATTTTGACCAAAAAGGAAGGAAATAAGTTGGTCTTGACAGCATTTACAAATCAAAACAAACTTTCCCATCTAATCATGATGGTTCTTCAAGTGTCATGTATTTTCAGCATAAATGCATTTCCTGAGAGTTGCAGTCATTCAACTTATGTTGGAATCAACACAGAAGACATTATGTAACATTTTCAAAGTGGTAAATATCGAAAACCTGCATCACTCTGGACTTTGATTCCAAACCAGCACACCAGTCACCATATTGCTAAAGTATTGCCAAGTTGCATTTAACAAAAAACAAAACAGAAACACACCGAGAAAAATCTTAGCAGCCCTCTAGTCTGCTTCTATCTGCAATAGATGATTCAAGACCCAAATTCTCTACGAAACTTTCACATGAATGGAATATGTATTCATAGAAACGAACATCAGAACACATGAAAGTACAAGTGCTTTTTATTTTTTTCCCAGAATTTCTCTTATAGTTCAATACATCCCTTGTGAAGAAACCTGGAAAAGAATAAAGGAACACTTTTGCTTTATGTGGTCCCTTGTTTGTTTCCATGACTACATAAAAAAATACCATTCCTTGCAGTTTCAATCCTACTCACCTGAGAGAGCCTGTCTTGCTGGGAACAAAGGCTTCTCGTGCCACGGTTTCCACAACAGAATCCACCTGGGTTATATCATGTTTGCATAATTCAAAATCAACGTGTCTGAAGATGTATTTTCTCTTCCTTATAGAGATCAATATATGTTTACCTGACAGTGAACGGTGTTACTGTCATGGTTCTTGTATTACAAAGACAGTGAACTGTCACTATCATGACAATAAGATTGAAAATGTGTTATTGTCATGATACTTTGGGTCACAAAGATGAACTGATACTGAATAATGATAAGATTTTCGACCGTGTCAGTGTTATGACACCTTATGTTATGACACTGTGTATTGCTAAGATGGTGACAGTGCCAATATTATGGCACCTTATATTATGTCACTAAGAAGATGAATAAAATGATCCTGTGTTTGTTATGCTGGACAACTGTGTCAATATCATTAACCATGGCACCTTATAATATGTCACTAAGATGGTGAATAAAATGATCCTGTGTTTGGTATGCTGGACAACTGTGTCAATATCATTAACCATGGCACCTTATAATATGTCACTAAGATGGTGAATAAAATGATCCTGTGTTTGGTATGCTGGACAACTGTGTCAATATCATTAACCATGGCACCTTATATTATGTCACTAAGATGGTGAATATTATGATTCTGTGTATTTACATGCTGGAGAAGCATGTAAAACTGTAAAATGTGACATCATTCTGACACCTATATCACTATCATGAACTGTCATATTTTTGACACTGTGTATCACTATGAACTGGGTTCATATTTCAACATAGTACAGAATCACTAAGATGTGTCACAATTATAACTCCTTGTTTCACTACGATTGTGAACTGTCTTAATATTGTGACGAAATAGGATGGTTGACTGTATGAAAATCATGACACTGTAAGATGCAAACCATACTAATATACCATTCTAAAATAGTAGGGGATACTGGATTTATAAGATTGATGACACACAAATGATGAAGCCAAAGAGGAAACAGATGAAGAAAATTAAGAAAAAATAAGACAATTTATGCTATTCCTTTGGAAATGTTTCATCTGTATGGATATATATTACTTTTTCACACATGCATTGGCATTAGCTAGTGGTAATTGCTTGCAAAATGGGATATGCTCTACATTCTTTAAATGGTATCTTATGATACTAAGTACTACTAAGATGCTGTACGACTCACATGTTAACCATCTTAGTAACATGACACTATTTATCATTATATGAAATGTGTTAGTAACTTGACACTGTGTATCAATAACACATGAACTATATTAACATAATGACACTAAGTACTACTAAGATGATGTTTGACATAGATGCTGAACCATCTTAGTAACATGACACTTGAGATTATGAACTGTGTTGAAAGCATTAATATTATGTCAATTCGTGACACAAAGTATTCTTTAGATAGTGTTTGAGGCTGAACCATATTACTAACTAAGACTAACTTACTAACAGATATCACCATTTAGCATTATTTACAGTGAAACATCAATGTATCTGGACTATTTGAAATATCGTATCAGGATATACACTATCACCACACCACTAGAACTGTGTTAATAACATGACACCCTGCATCACTATGACAATGACTCACTGCAGTAGCGATGCTGTCTTGCAGACTGACATACAACACAGATGAGGAACTGCCGTTGATGATGATGTTCCGTTCCATGTTCAGAGTAATGGTTGTGTTGAAGCTAATGAATGCCACTGACAAATGAAACAGCACAACTTAATAAGTAAGATTTAAAAAATGATTCAGTCACTGACATCACCTTCTTAGATGAAAAACAATTCATTTTTTTTATTCTTCTTTTCCAAATGTTAAAATGCTAAGTCACTGCAATGAGCGTCAAATCAATCTGGTTAAATAAGACATAATCTGTTTGGCAATCTCTTCTAGTGTTTTACAGATTTTTTGTCAAGGTTGGTAGATCAAACGAAATTCCCGTTCCAAATCCAATCTCAGACCAAAAAATGTACAAGAATCTGTCCTTTACTGAGAAGGTGTAATGCGAAGTATAACATGTTAGTTTTTGTTGTACATATTGCTTTAGAGTGACATTTTTTTTACATTTCAATGTTTGGTATTAGGGATTTAAAAAAAAACATGTCTAAAATTTGTCTGGCTTGATGCATAAAAGTTGTGTCTAAAACAATTACTGGCAAACAAGGATAAGTTGAGCACCGACGTGAAAACTGACCCATATTAGCATGTACGAGTGTTGCTCATTGCCATAAACTGCCTACTTCTCCCAAACACGTTCTCTGCCCTGGCCCATGTTGTCCTTGTTTGCCAGTAATTACATCATAATAAGACAGTATTGAAGTATTCTTACCTTGACAGTTGTTCCCAGACCCTGAGTACCCCCGTGGGCATACACAGTCATAAGTCCCAAGTAGATTCACACACTCATACTCACAGCTGTGTAGGTGGTGCTGCAAACACTCATTCTCATCTGCAACATGACCAGACAGTCTGTTATATAAACTTACAGACAGGAATTATTTAACACCTGTACTGAGGGAATATTGCACTTTCCGTTAAGTTGTTATTTTTGAGCAAACATGTAGGTCTGAAATTTAACATTCTCATGCTGAGAAAGGAAATCCACAGGACTTTCTGAAATGTCATCTGTAAGAATATAACAGACAATGTGATGTTGTGAACATCTGTATGTTTGTTTTCTTGTCTAACACCACATTCAGAAATACAGAGCAGTCACATGGCCACTGAGTGGTCTGGAAATAAGCAATTTTGGACCAGGCAATACAATGACTGACACCATCAGCATCGATATGACGACATGTGGCAAAACTGCCAACAGAAGTGACCTCCTCACTCTGTTAGTCACCTTTTATGACAAGCTGATGGGTGAGTGAGTTTGGTTTTATGCTGCACTGAGCAATATTCCACGTATGTGGCCTGTAAATAAAGAATTCTGGACTAGTCCATCAAGGAATCAACAGCACGAGCATCAATCTATGCAACTGGGATACGATGACGTGTGAACCCAGTCAGCAAGCCTGACGGCCCTATCCCATTAGTCACCTAATACAACAAGCATGGGTTACTGACAATCAATACTACATAGGTTGATGACAACTGACAACTTGAAGAGGTCTTCATGGGTCCTTGTTGTCTACAAGCAACGATGACATAAAATGTCAACTTAATACAGCTAAATGATAATGATTAAGTCATCCACTTCTTTGAGTGGCATTCAGAAGCTGGTATGATGAACACGAACAATTTTTTATGGACAGACAACTTCTTTATTGCAATATAGATGTGATATTTTGGTGTAGAACCTAACCTGCTTGATAACAGTGTTAACATACAGGGGCGGACACAGCTTGTGGGGATGTACACTCTTGAAAAAGGAGGGTCCATACTTCATTTTCATTAGAGTTTCAATGGTCATTTAATAAAATTTCAGGACAAAAGGGTGTGCATGTGTGCGTGTGTGTTCACCCTTGCCACCCCCTCTGGATCCGCCTATGACATCTACACATCCTCTGAAATATCCGCAAAAAATTGTTCCTGTTCAAGTCATCCACTGACACAGAATTTATTGACTATCGCTTTCTCTGGTTTGATGATGCAGTACTGCCATATTTATACATAATCTTCGAAGGTGTTAATTGGGCACTGTTCTATGGCTTCAACACAGAATAACACTGTCACTTAGGTCTCATTAACAGCTGTAAGATGATTTACCCATGAATGCAACTGATTGTGTCACAAGTCTGGGCTACTATCTGGGCTACTACTATTTGAGACAGATATACACATACCAAAGGAAAATGAATTCCTTCATCTTGAATAAGTAGACAGGTTATGGTGGATGTCCATTAGGTGCTATCATATAGATATTTCTAGGCTTATTTATATAAAATATCTGTGCAAGTTGTGCAAGAATTCTTGGATTTCTGAGCATGGTATGATGACTGCAACTGATCTGGATATCATGTCAGTTTCATGTCTTGATTTATGGATCTACTAGTTGTATTTTTTCAGGAATAAAAAAAAATTCCCTTGTAAAAAAATATGAATCTAACGTTTTTATTGGTCAAAAATGAAAACTTACAAAATATATTTTTTAGATATTTTACTTTTTTAGTTTTTGCCCCATTTAAACCTTGCCATGCCAACTTGGTTTTACATTAACATTTTGCAATTGCTATAATTTACTAATCCGCTCAGATAAACATGTTTATACAGCTTTTAACTTTTATCCTCAAAACATCATTAAGCCAGTCTTATTTGACTAATTTGCATACAATAACAATTTACACAACTACTACTGTCTGACACAGTGAGTGAGCGAAGTAATAAAACACACAGTTATTGATAACACCATTGCCTTTGCTTCCAGAAGATTCCCATTTTGCATATTGCTAAAGGCGACCAAAGAATCTCGCCCCTTCTTACCACGAGCAGAGAATACAAGGACCTATTTTGTTACCCAGAATTACCATGGACTACGTCAATCAACCACTCACCAACACAGACATCATTAGCGGCTTTGCTATATCCTGCTTCACAGTCACATTCAAATGATCCGTGCTTGTTTCGACACTTCTGATTGGCTGCTGTGCACACTGGGGAGGAGCCTGTACATTCGTCTACATCAGTCTCACACCTGCGTCCTGTCCACTCTGGTCTGCATGTACAACCACCAGTTACAGCATCACACGACTCAGTGTTGTCATAGACACAGCTGCATTCGTGGACACAGTTCTCTCCATAGTGTCTGGCATCACACACTGAAATTACAACATTTTTTAAGAATTCACATCATTACTTTTGCTTATACAAACAGTGAAATAGTGTGCTGTAACCTAGATTGGTGGATAATCTTGATGCATGGACCATTGCAATTATCATCTTGTCAGTTAATTCTTGTATGACTTTGTGGTACTTTTGATGTATATACAATGCCCCCCCAAAATTCCAAATGTAGGCATTATACATAAATACACTAAATCTAATCATCAACCACTGAGATAAAGAGCCCAAGATCACTAATGTCGCCAATGCCAAATTTTATTTTTACATGTCAAGTGAAAAAGATACCATTAGCACCAACGTTCTCACGTCTCATCGTCTGCTTACCTAGGCTGTTGTATATAGTGACATCGTGTAAAAGACTACGTAATCCATGAAACAAGATGATGTCACATGTCACAGTGGAATAATAGACATTTTCAATTTGCTCGATCAATGAAATATATAATCGGTGAATATACAAAATGAAATCATGCATGATCATGCAAGGAAACAAAAGTGAACATTACATCTGTGAAACATACGAAACACTTTGTTGTATCAACCACAATTTAGTTATACAATAAAGAATTAAATGCTAATACTTTTGACAACTAGTATGTGCAATAACAAGATATTACATAACAGTGAACTTATGGCGCTCATTCTGGAATAACACAGATGAATGGCAAAACATCATTGAGCATGGTTGCTGTCGATCATAATTACATAAACAGTAGAAATTTAAAACTCTGGGGTTGAGAATTTTTCAAAAAATATTTGGGAGTGTTGATGAACTTGTTTATCAAATGATCAAATGAGTGAGATTCTGTTTATTATCAAGATTGTATTTTCAGCTCTTTGCATTTGATTCCAATGAGATTGAGTTGAGAGTACAAAATACAGTTTAAACAAGCCTCAGTGGCAGAGAGATTACTGATGATATGTAATTGTGTTGTTATGGTATCTAATGATGTCAGAATAGCCTGCAAATCATCGTGATGCCATTTTGTCTCCTTAGTATAACAAAGTTGATACCTCTTGTGGAATCCATTTACGTGACCTTTGCAGTATATCAGCTACAAAGACTTATGGAGAGGGAACTCTCTTTCATGTAAGAAACGCAGCCAGCCATCAAAACCTGAATAAATATATGAATCAATGTATAACTTGTGCTATGATGGTTACAACACCTGAACTTACCACTACAAGAATTATTGGTTCTCACATGACCAGGTAGACAGGTACAGGCGTAGGACCCGTTCCTCTCGTTGCACACGCCGTTGGTGCCGCAGATGTTTGGGGTGTCGGTACATTCTGGTATGTCCTCCTTGCACGTTGTTCCCCTCCATCCACTCCTACATGTACAGCTGCCGTCAGTTGGGTTGCAGCTGATGGTGTTGGAGGTGTCACAGGTGCAGGTATGAGTACAGTTTGGGCCATACTTCGAATGTGAACATGCTGTAAACAACAAACATGAGATACATACAAAATCTTATGATCAACAGCTGTCATGGTAGACATGGCATCTTAACTACTGCAATAACATTTTGATAGTTAAGAACATGATAGTTCCTGATAAGTTGGAGTTGGAGTTAAGAACTGAGTCAGTGAGTGAGGAGTCAGTGAGTGAGTTAGTTTTATGCCTCACTCATCAATATTCTTGCCATATGGCAGCTGTCTGGAAATAATTGATTCCAGACAATCCAGTGATCAACAGTATGAGCATCTACGATATGATGATATGTGTCAATCAACTCAGCAAGCCTGACCACCTGATCCCGTCAGTCACCTCTTATGACATGCATGGGTTACTGATGATCAGTTCTAACACAGTCCTCCATAAGTAGCAGTGAAAGATTTTGTGAGGCAGTTACTGGAGACATCACTGATGATGGTCAGCTTGACATTTGATACAGGGAGATATTTGAGTTAGAATCAGTCTTCAGCAACCCTGTCATAACAGGATTTGATGGCCAGACTTGTTGTCTTGGTCAATGCATGTCACTTAGTTCCAAATGTGTAGATCAATGTGTGACAGGATGAAATATTTGTAAATATTCTGCGTTTTTATTCTTTAGTTTTAACTGAATTAGATATTCAGTTTAGCATATTTTTAAACACTATATACTTCACGCTCCAGTTTCTCTAACCCCTTTCTCTCAGCTTACAATTACACTGAGCACTGCCACACAATAGCCAGCCCAAGCGCGCCACTTAGCGTCCCTTTGTCATAAACTTTGTCAGCTTACTAGCTGTCCCCTGTTTAAAGTTTGTTGTCTATTAGCAGTTGAGTTTTAACATTTCTACTGGTCACAAAGCTGTCGGGATCACTTCCAGAGGTTAGTCTCTTTCAATACATTTTATGGTTGTACATATTCATGTCATGCGTACAGTGTATATATGCTTTGATAATTTGGCTGCTTTGTCATATTGTAGGTATTGAGTAGTTTGTGATAATTAGTTGTTTTGCAGATTGCAATAAACCATGAGTTTAATTATTTACAAATGGTAAATAATTCGGTAAGTGATATACATGTACGATGTGTAAATGCGTGATGAGTGAATGTGTACGTTATGTGTAAATGTACGAATGTATAATGTGTAAATGAACGAATGCATGTAAGAATGAAGCAGGGTTTTACCAATAAATATATTTTAAGTGTTTCCCATTGATCAACAATTCCTAAACGTACTTGTTTGCATTGTTGTTGCTGCCATTCGATTAGTCTGCACAGTGTGTATATATGTTTCATTTATTTGTGCAGATGTAGCTGTATTGCTCGTGCAGCTGTAGTGTCTTTCAGTCAACAGACCCAGGTCCACATACTTGGTGGGTTCAGTGTATTTAACGCATTATGTAATGATTACTTGATATATTCAATGTACGATATTAGTTTGTTTCTCCATGTGATGTGATGTGTACATAGATATTTGTGTTCTATGTATGAATTAAAGTATACTAGTATATGGAATCTGCTATCAATTAAGTATTGAGGCAATGTGTATGAAATGGCTCAGCAATGATGATATTCTGTAAATGGTTATATATATACACAGATTGTATTAATGACTGATATTATCTATCAGCATATACTTACGTTGTACTTAAAGGATGTTTTATTTGTTTCAGGGTTTTTTCTACATGAGTATAAATAAAGGCCATATTGCGAACACCACCGTGTCTGTTCATATATTGAGACAGTTTCGGTTTCAAATGTTCATGCCATTAATCACTGAATTGTCTGAACCAGAATATCATTTACAGACTACTGTAATATGTTACACAAATAATACCACAATGTTAAACAAACAAACAAACAAACAAACAAACAAACCACCATGTAATGACATTACTACCAGTTTCTGACTGAAAATCAAATACAGAGATTATTTATCACACAAGCGAGTCAAATGATATATATGAAATGTCATGTGATAAAGTTACGAGTATACTAATTTGTTTAACATCCATTTTATTCATGTATATTTGTGCAGTAACACATGGAAAGCAAATTGATGTCACGTTCAATTGTTCAATGACGTCAAGGATGACAAAGTACAGACAGAATGGTTGCTGGGTAATATATGATACATATGACACGCTTTATGTTTCACCATATGGCTCATAACAAGAGTTATGTCTGACCACTAGTTATGTCTTGTCGTATGTTTAGTATTCTCTTTGGATTTTTCAACTATTCATGGATGAAACTCAAACTAAACTGCTTTATGGTTCCACTACTTTATTATACAAGGTCACAACGTTTTGAGACAGATTCTAGTCTCTTCTTCAGGTGAAGTGTGACTTCCATGAATCTTCACCTGAAGAAGAGACTAGAATCTGTCTCGAAACGTTGTGACCTTGTATAATAAAGAAGTTAGAACCATAAAGCATTCTTAGTTTGATTCCACCAACTTCTAAATGCCTTTGAAACAACTTATTCATGGATGCCTGTAGACCAGTGTTATTTTGATCAGTCACAGGATGCATGAACTTTCATTCATATTTGTATTGGACATTTACCATGACATGTAGATTTGTCTGTAGCCAAGGAGAATCCATCATCGCAGGTACATGTGTAGCCTCCAACAGACTCCACACAGCCTTGTGAGCACAGAGGGGGCGATAACTCACATTCCTTGATGTCTGGAACAAACACTCTTTGTGTACATCTTGACTATCCATTACATGTGCACTGAATTTCCATTCTGTTATTATAAATACCCACCCAGATCTTTTTCAATCCCAATATTTCAATTTTACTGAAACTGACTATCTTCACTGTATGGAAAATTCTTCGATAATACACACACATGATTCTAAGACATTTGACTGGCAATTTTTCAGCATAAATATTTCCAAAAACCAATTTAAAAAAGGCCCTGTCTACTAGTAAACTGCCCTTTGAAATGATTTTGCACCTTTGGAATCACAATATCAAGGATGCAACAATGCGTATAACGGAAATAAAGGAAATAAATAAAGGAAAAAATTATAGTTCTTACAAACCAAAACATTTATTGATTGGTCTGCTCCTTTTATTGTAATGTACCTACCATCACAAGTGACACCATCAATGTTGAGCTGATAGCCAGGATTACAGAAACAGACCTCCACACCACCACTGACTCGACACCCTTGAGAACATCTTGTTGTGTTGGAGCACTTGGTCATCTCTGCATTATAAACATACAGAGGCATGTATGTAAAACTACTACTCCAGGAAGGAGATGGTCTCAAGCAGCTTTTAACAATATACCCATGCCACTGCAGGGAAGGTAAACAGACTTGACATACTATTTGTTTGTAGTTTAACACCACTCTCAGCAAATTTCCATCCAACTGATGGTAGTTTGTAAATAATCAAATATGGACAAGCCAATCCAGCAATCAACGTCACAAGCATTTATATACAGTGGAAGCTGTCAAAACCGCCGTCTGTTCATTCCAACAAGTTGCCAACACAGGCATAAAATATAACTCCCATTTGTGGCTTGTACATTTATCATCAGCTTTCCAATCCAGCACATTGTCTAAAATGGATTATTCCTTCAGTCCCGATGAGTAACGGTTTAGACAGCTTTCACCGTAAAGCAACTGGTATACAACAACCTGTGTCAACCAAAAATCAGGAAGCCTGACTACCTTACCCCATTAGTTGCTTCTTATGAGAAGCATGGATTGCTGAAGACCACTTTTAATGCAAATCTTCATGGGTTTACATACTGTAACCATACCACAACAAACTTCATTCTTGTACTTGATACTGTTCTCACTGTCCTTAAAAACATCACTTATTGTTCTGACTTCTGTTTGATATATCTACCAAGTTTTGTTGAAAATTATTCAGAAGTTTTCCAGTTGTGCTCCAGAAAAGAAGCCCACCCCTCCCTTTTGAGATCAAGTCCAAAAAGTTTCCATGGAAACTGAAAAAAATAATAATGCCAATAATCAAAAGGCACCACTTTGGGATCTGCCTCAAATGTCTGTCAGTTATTGCTGAAAAATAAACAATGGTTTTTGAGTTATACACTAGAAACAAATTCATTACAGACAGATGGACATATGGAGAGATGAGACTTCTACTACATATCCTGCATTGTGTGTGTGTGTGTGCGTGCATGCGTGTGTGTGCGCGCGCGTGCGTACGTGTGTGTGTGTGTGAGTGCGTGTGCGCGTACGTGTGTGAGTGTGTGTGTGTGTGTGTGTGCGTGTGCGCGTGCGTGCGTGCGTGTGTGTGAGTGCACACACATGCATGTGATATTAACAAATTAAGAATCTAAGGGAACTTACGGATACATGATTTTCCATCACTTCCATCTAGTGTGAATCCGTCAAAGCAATCACAGATATATCCTCCGTGGGTGTTGGTGCATTCCTGTGTACAGCCACTTGTAGCAAGGAGGCACTCATCAATATCTGAAACAGTCCACTCAGATATACGCATTGTCTACAACATACATATACTCACTTAACCTCACTGATGTGACGTGAAGTCACATGACTTTGCAACTCTATATATACAGCTACTCTTTCAGGTCCCCAGAGCATGATGAATATATGCACCTACCTCTGCAGGTGCCCTTCCCTTCTAGAACAAAGCCAGGCTTACAGGTGCAGAAGTAGCTGCCTTCAGTGTTATGGCAGTTGTGGTCACAAATGTTGTCTTTTGTACTTGAGCACTCATTCATTTCTGAAAAAGCACAATATCAATAAAGCATTGTTTAACGGACATTCTAGAAGTTGGTGAGTCAAAAATGAAACTAACAGGTTTATGGATTACAACTTCTTGTTTATTACGCTGAGTAACGTTTCGATGTAGATTCTTACATCATTTTCAAGACACAATATCAAACACATATCATGCACATTTAGCTTGAATCTACATTGAAACGTTGCTCAACGTAATAAACAAGAGGTTGTAATCCGTAAAGCTGTATTTTTCATTTTCAGTCAAGCATTAGCGCAAGTTCTCATCCAATCAGATCAAAGCCCTTTCATACCATAGGGCATAGTTGCCCTTCGAAATCACATTTCCATCAGGTTAATACCATATTGGGTTATGTAATATGACATGGGTTGAACATATTTTCAAAACTCCGCTGGACACAGGTCCAGTAAAATTTTAAAATCCACCTGAACAGACGTTAATTTCATTTCACCACAGTTAACAATTTCGTTTCCTTAGCAAATTATCTTTATCAATTGGTAGTAATTGTACCAGAGATGCCAGTGAGTGCAAATGACACTTGCTCTACTGTCCCAGGCTAGTAAGAATTCATAAGGACCACTGAATGATAAGTTTGGTCCTGGTGGCCAGAGAATTTTCAAGGAAAATCTACGAAAATCCACTAATTATTGTCCAGTAACTCTACTTGTGGTCAAGTGGGACATTTTGAAAGATTTCTTACCCTGAAATGTCCATCTGAGCCCTAATAGATCCCTTAAATAATACAGAGAAAGAACTGGCCAAAAGCAGCTCCGACTTGCTCACTTTTCGGTATTTTGGATTCACTTTCTTCAACTCACCCTCACAAGTGGTGTTGTCAGTGGAGAGGGAGTAGCCAGTCCGGCACTGACAGCGGTAGGTTCCTGGCAGGTTCTGGCAGTCAGAGTTGGCCTGACAGGTGACGGTGGAACACTCGTTCTTGTCCTGGTCACACTTGTCCCCAGTCCAGCCACTGTGACACACACAGCCCAGCACCTTGTCACACCTATGGGAGCCCCTGGGGTCACAGTCACACACGTTGCTGCAGTCACTCCCCCAGTGCTGGTTGTCACACTCTGGACAAAAATAGACCAACAAGTTGGACAAGAATACTGCAACAATGTCATGACCACAGTACAAAGTGTAATGAATATGTCTCCTAGTCATCATTATGTTATATATATTGGAAAGAGAGTACTGAAAGGTCTTAAAGTTCTGCTCCTGAAATGCTCCAAAAATATTTTAATCACAAATCCAAAACTACCAAAAGGCACCAGCACACCACCAGATATTCTATTTGGAAAAGAGCACTAACACAAAATTCAAAGTCAAACATGGAACACAACAAATATTTCATTCAGAAGTCTTAAACTACCAAAAGGCACCAGTTCACCACCTGATTGATTTATGTGCCAAGTTTGGTGAGGAAATATTGAACATTTTTTAGTTCTGTTCTGGACAAGACAAATGAGCATCAGTTCAGATGGACGGAACTCGTTACTACATCTCCCTCAATTTCAATGTTGATATAAAATCAGTAAGTTTTTCCAAGAATAAAGACATGCATCTACTCATAATGAAAGTCATTTTAACTAGACTCTGAAGTGGCTAAAACTAGTGGCTAAAAATACAGACTGTATTTCTATTTTCTGTCATCCTTTCTGAACACATTAGGATAACATAGTCTTGTCTGATTCTGCACTGGCTTCAGACTTAGCCTCTTGCATACACAATGCCATTCAGAAAGAGGTCAAATTCAGATTAAACAATCTTAGAAAAAAAGAAAGTACAAGTATTCTTGTTTGGTTTGAGTCAACAAAAGTACTGCAATCTGTACTTACTGAGAAAGTGTAACCCCAAATATAACATGTTACATTCAGCCAGGGTAGAACAGGTCAGCAACCCATACCTGCCACAAAAGGCGACTATGCTTGTCGTAAGAGGTGACTATGCTTGTCGTAAGAGGTGACTAACAGGATTAGGTGGTCAGCTTTGCTGACTTGGTTGCGATGATCGATGTTCATGCTGTTGATTACTGCCACCATACAGCTAAAATATTGCTGATCGTCATGTAAAACTAAACTCACACTCTTTCCTGCTTTTCAGAACTGGGCACTAAGACCTGATCTGCCTCATATTGGTTTGGTTTCTTAAAGCCGCACTGAAAAAAACTGAGTGTGGACCAGACAGTCCAGTGATCAACATCAAGAGCCTCAAAATATGCCACTGGGATATAATGACATGTGTAAACCTAGTCAGTGAGTCTGAACACCCGATTCCGTTA
Source organism: Haliotis asinina (assembly GCF_037392515.1). Classification (NCBI taxonomy): domain Eukaryota; kingdom Metazoa; phylum Mollusca; class Gastropoda; order Lepetellida; family Haliotidae; genus Haliotis; species Haliotis asinina. Next base: position 33,059,304 of record NC_090289.1, on the reverse strand, counting down.
ATCACCTCTTACAACAAGTATGGGTTGCTGAAGATCAATTCTAATCCAAATTTTCGCGGGTTTCCTGTCTCGGAGAAACCCTAAATAGATTTGTATGATGCAGTACCTGCACATGTCCGCTCATCATTCTGCAGCGACATTGAATGAGGACAGGAGCACCTGTAGGTCCCCGGGATGTTCTCGCACACATGGCTGCACTGGTTGCTGGCGTTGGAGGTGCACTCATTGATGTCTGGAACAGGTGAAATGTGACAGTATAAGCTGTTCACTGGTGCCATGGGTGACATGGGTTGATGCGTCCTTGATGTTTTTTCATGTTCCCTGACCCTGGGGGACCAGTGACGAATGTCTTTATCTTACTGAACACCTCAATGTTAATTTTGAACTGTTTGGAGCACGAGCATTGGATCCTAATAAGGAGTACCAGAGTTAGGCAACAGGCCATACACTACCAAATGAATTCACACAGTTTGGTATTTACAGTGGGTAACATAGAAAATGTTACTCACTTGTAAGCTGGGTACACTGACTGACTCAGCGACTCAGAAAATGACACTTATGTGTGAGGTAAGGTAAGTATCATGGTTACTATTGAAGGAGCACTCTTTGATTCTGGAACTAGCAAAATGTGACACAGGAGCTGAGTGTGGCATTATGGAACATCAGTGCACAGAACTATTATCAGTAATTTTCATTCAGCATCATAATATTTGCCTCAAAATGATTTCTAGCTCATTTCAATTTTTCTACACTTCACTCTTTATGAATGCTCAAATCAGCTTGTCTTAAATACACGTTTTCCCAAATACACATCAATGAGGTGGATCAATGTGAATAAACTTTAGCACTCAGGACAGATAAGTTGCCGTTGTTCTGGGTATTGGCAAATAAACTGTATTGAAAATACTATGATTCAGGTCCCCGTATTGTGATATGTATTGTGATATACTGAGACCTTTATTGTCTGACAGTGAGGGACACGAATGATGCAAGTCAATCCTATTTCTACACTGAAAGACCCTAAACATATATGCTATGGTATTGAAAACAGCAATCTCAAACAGAGGTTGTGTAGTCAGGGATTCTATTTTCATTTATATACAATTCATAATATTACAGTAGTATGATGCTCTTTTATCACTGAATAATGAAAGAAAATATTTAGTTGTGCATAGAAATGTGAGTCAAGTTGAATTTAAACCATAAAGATAATCACAGAAACTTCACATATTCTTTACCTAATATACCAGTTATCAGAAAAAATACTGCAATACATATCATTTGAAAAGCAAATTGTCATGTACCGGTCCATTGTGCAGTCTTAATTCCAGGGATGTTCGAAGACTGTACATTACCTAGACATGTCTTCCCGTCATCAGCCAGGGTATATCCCCGTCTACACCCACACTGGGGCTGGTTATGCTCCATTATGCAGTAATGGCTGCAGCTGACCACTCCTGTTGTTGCACATGCTGCTGCTGCTGAACAGGCAAGCACAAGTCTCAAAGGAATGACTGTAGTGTCTGCATTTAACTTTACAACCATCCAAATAAAATCTGGATTAGTCAGATGTCTGGCAATGGCATAGTCTGAATCACTCAAGCATCTGTTATCTAGCTTTGCCAGAGTCTGGACTAGTCAGGAGTCTGGTGTTTACATAGTCTGGATTAGTCAAGAGCGTTGTTCACAGGGTCTCAATTAGTCTGGAGTCTGGTGTTCAGTCTTTTGGTGTTCAGAGAGTCTGGATTAGTCAAGAATCTAGTGATCAAAGAATATGATATTCACAGGGTCTTGATTAGTTAGGAGTCTGGTGTTCACAGATTCTGATTCATGAAGTTTGTGGTGTTCACAGAGTCTGGATTAGCCAAGTATCTGGTGTTCGCAGAGTTGAGATTAGTCAAGTGTTCACAGAGTCTGAATTAGTTAGGAGTCTGATGTTCAGGCAGTTTGGATTAGGCAGAAGGCTGGGGTTCAGAGAGTCCGGATTAGTCAAGTATCTGGTGTTAATAGAGTCCGGATAAGTGAAGAGTCTGGTGTTAAGAGTCTGGATTAGATATGAGTCTAGTATTTACAGAATCTAGATTAGTCAACAATCTGTTTTTCACAGAGTCTGGTGTTCACAAAGTCTGGATTTACAAGAGTCTGGTGTTTTTATTTTTGATTCAATAACAGCATGGAACTGACAGATTGATTTAGTCAAGTGTTTGGTCTAGTTTTCTCCTGAATTTAAATTCAGGATAATGCTACAAAACAAAGTTTCAATAGACACTTCAAACCATCCAGTATTATTAAAACTGCAGTTGTAAGACAAAAATGATTGATATATTCACTGTATGGTTTCTTTACTGAAAAGAAAAACCCAGAAGTCGACAAATGTTCCCGACTTTCACGCACCAGTCTTCTCGCATGTCTTCCGGTCATCACTCAGGTCGTAACCATAGTGACACAGGCAATTGTAGGTCCCAGGTACATTGACGCACAACTGTTCACACCTGGCCTGGCTGTTTGTGCACTCGTCAACATCTGGACAAGAAATAACATATGTCAAAGGAAGTGACACACACATTTTTTTAAGACTCAGATCATTTTCGCCGGCCTGCATCATTTACTGGCCTGAATCAATCAGTTTGCTATTATTTGCCAACTGTCAATAGGAATTATAAAACATACATTTTAATGAAATGTCCTGTGGAGAATATATGAATAAACAATGTTACAAAGGCAATGAAAATACAACATATCATTTTGAAGAAGTTTAATCTTTAATTTTAGTAAATTTCATGTAGGCCTTACAAAACATTGGCCAGACCTCTGATATATTGTAAACTCCTTCAAGTCTTGTTCATTTAATAAATATAAAATCACATATGACAAAAACCCTGAAATGTATCAATATATTCAGGACTACTAATTTTTGTCCACTCCCAGGTTCTGTGGTTCCATGGGAAAATTTAAAAAGTTTCTAACACTGATCTTTACACTGATCATGGGTTGCTGGAGAATTCTTAATTACTTACTTACTTTCTTTAAACGGGAATGACTGATGACCGATAGAGAAAGAACTAATCAACGTGGTCATGCAAATTGCACACAATAACCAAGGTCATAGAAGAGTTAGTGAGTAAAAAAACAACCAGGTAATATTTAGGTTATCATTCTAAGACATACTCAAATATGTACTTCAGTCACAGTGACATATCAATATCAGTGATACTGATTGTAGATAAACTGTTAATGAGCATGGTACACTTCCACACCAATTGAGTGAGTGAGTGAGTGACTGAGTGACTTTTTCTGCAGTATCTGAGACCATAATGGCAAGAGATACCACAAATGGGTTCACACACAGAACCCATGTGTGGAACTGAACTTGGACCTTCAACATGATAAGCAAATACTTTCACTACTGAACTATCCCACTTCCTACTTATGACATGTTGACAAGTAGCCTTTCAAGAGGACAGATCTCACAAGCTGAGACTTGCTTTATAATCGTCAAATTGACATGATAAATATTTCTAAATTTCTCAGTTTGCAAGTGTTGTTGGTAATTATTTTCATGGTGTTTGTTTTTGTGCTTTATAGGAAATAGTTCTGTCTAAAGTACTCACCGAAATATATATACTGGCAGAATGTTTCTTGGCGTGTATTTGTGTATTACTTCACTGTGATGGGCAGATTTAACAAATATTAAAATAACTATGTTTTTCCCAACATCTTAATGGCATTTCAAATTGGTCTTCTAATCATCACCCTATATACCATTTTACAGGTAAAAATAACAAATTTCTATAACATGTCTCTAAATTTGTTGTTATAACTTACGTCACACTCAACAATGTGTTAAAACAGCTACCTGACTCAGTGTTTAGACAGAAAGATGTATTCGCATGTGCGTTGCCATAGTGACTGATGAACTGATAAAAATAATAACATTTCAACAAATGTGCAGGCATGAAAAAATGTACAGAGAAAATTTCTAAATGAATCATTTCGCATATCAATAAGGATAAAGGATTTACAGGATGAATGGTATCTGATGTTTTTCATGTACGTGATCTTATGGAGAGTACATTTGCTTACTATAGCTTGAGTCAGAAATGTACAATTTGACTTTGATGATTTTACCAAATATGTTAAATCAAAAGTTTAGAAAAAAAATATTATGATTGAATATTTCAAACTGAGTCGAAATTTGAGATCAAAATTATGAAATAAAACTTTAAAAAAAAATGTAATTCTCTTTTCACATGTATGTTAGTAGTACATTTCCACGAAGTGATTTTGGGAAGTTTAGTGGCTAAAAATATGATCTTTAGTTTTCAATCAATCAGAATATCACGGTCACGCTTATTACAATGTGGCAAATACTGGGATCATGATTAAATTCAGTATAGTTGGGTATAAAGTGTCAGATAAGATCTCATGGTTACTTACAACAGGTGGGCCTTAATGGATTTACCATTAAGTAATCCCATTCATCACAATACCTATATTGCTCTTTTCCATAAGTGTGTAGTTGATACAATAGTTGCAGAATGAGAACAATTGTTTTCTTCAGAATGAATTTTTTTCCAATAGTTAAATCCACATAAAATAATATAATTTAGTCATAAACACATAATACTGTCAAGAAATCTGTAAAGAGTTACAAAGCATTGGACTTACTTCCGTATAACCCTGAATCATCCTTGCCCGCTAATATGAAATTAGGGCAGTGTTCTACACTAGCCCAGTTCACCCTGACCTACATAGTCTGCTCATGGCCTATGTCAAAGACATAAATTAACTGATTAAGGTCAATACATCAGCATCGATGCACTTAGTGTCCACTTTATATCAAGGCAGACATGATACTCCACAGAAACAATAGGATGCAGCTAAATATATGGTCAGACTGGTTGATCTTACGAGAAAAATTCCCTTAGTGGCAGGATGAGGATTTGTCAGAAGTTTTTGCTGTTATCAAGCCTGTCCTTACTTTTTACCTGGGGGCACTGTCTTTACTAATAACTGGTATTTACTCTTTGGTGGTGGAATTGTATTTACTTTTTAATTTGGGGAATTGTCTTTACTTTATATCCTGGTGGGATTTGCCTATACTTTTCCCCTGTGGAGTTGTCTTTACTTTCTACCTGTTGGGAATTGTCTTTACTTTCATATCAGGGAATTGTCTTTACTTTTACCCAGGAGAATTGTCTTTACATTTTAGTGGGGGAATTGTCTGTACTTTTGTATCCTGGTGGAACTGTTCTTTCTTTTTACCTGGTGAGATTTTCCTTTATGCTTTAGTTAGGGAATTGTCTTTACTTTTTATCAGATGGGATGATGTCTTTACTTTTTACCTGGGGGGAACTGTCTTAACTATTTAGTGGGAGAATTGTCTTTACTTTTAACTGGGGGCAACTGTCTTTACTTTTTAGTTGGGGAATTGACTTCACTTTATAACAGGTGGGAATTGTCTTTACTTTTCAGTGGGGGAACTGTCTTTAAATTTTAGTGGGGGAATTGTCTTTACCGTATACCAGGTTGGAATTGTCTTTACTTTTCATCTTGGTGGAATTTTTACCTTTTACGAGAGGGAATTGTCTTAACTATTTAGTGGGGGAATTGTCTTCAGTTTATACCTGGAGGGAACTGTCTTTACTTTTATGTCATCTGCATACCCTGACACTGTCATCTACTTCCCTGGACATTGCCACCTGCTTACCAAAACACTGTCATGTGCTTTACCAGACATTGCCACCTGCTTAACCAGACATAGTCACCTCCTTACCTGGACAGTCTTGTGCTTACCTAGACACTGTCATGTGCTTACCAAGGCATTGCCACCTGCTTACCTAGATACTGTCATGTGCTCTCCCAGAAACTGCCATGTGCTTACCCAGACACTGCCATGTGCTTACCCAGACACTGCCATGTGCTTACCTTGACACTGTCATGAGCTTACCTTGACACTGTCATGTGCCTCCCTGGATACTGCCACCTGCTTACCTTGACACTGCCATGTGCTTACCTTGACACTGTCATGAGCTTACCTTGACACTGTCATGTGCCTCCCTGGATACTGCCACCTGCTTACCCAGACATTGCCCTCTGTTTACTAAGACACTGCTTACCTAGGCTGTCATGTGCTTACCTAGACACTGTCATGTGCTTACCCTACACTTTCTGACAGCTGCTTCCTAAACTGCTTCATATGCCCCTTTCCCCTGATGCTTACCGACACACTGCTGGCCAACCTGTGTGTAGCCCTCCTGACAGTGGCAACTGAAGGACCCTGCTGTGTTCACACACTGGAACTTGTCCTGGCATGGGTTGGCTCCGGCTTCACATTCATTGATATCTGAAGGAGGAATCAGTCAGCATCTTGCAATATGCGATCAAATTTACATAGACAACAGCTTATAAAGGTAGTCTGTTTGGTTCGAAAGAGGAGCGATGAATTACAATCTAACTTGAATACTGATAAACATTAAAGTTCATACAAAACAATTAAGATGTAGATAGATGAGATGATGACTCCTTTACAAGCAATGATGCAGTAGATACTGCTTCACTATTTCAGTAAAATAACTAAGTTTGTCAACTGATTGTAACATATAACCCTGATGTACTGAGGATGTTTTTGTCACTGTATCATTGACTCCAGTGAAGCTCCAGGATAAAACCGGTCTTCAGCCAACTTGTGCTTGTTGCAAGAGGCTACAATGGTATCAGGTGAACACACTTGCTGACACACAACATCCCAAGAGCTTAGATCAATGCTCATGCTGTTGTTCACTTGATTGTCTGGTCCATACTTGATTATTTACAGATAGCTGCCATATAGCTGGAATATTGCTGAAAGCAGCATTAAACAAATAGGTAAAACAAGAAAGAAATATTGTTGAAACACTGATGACACAGTCATAACATTTCTTCAATCGTTCACATCAATTAATAAAATTTCTGAAACATATAATACCAATACACTCCTGGCCCTGCTTCCTGAATCCTTCTGGGCACCGACACTGGTAGGATCCCAGGGTGTCAATACATGATTGCTGACTGCTGCATATGGTGGGGTCAAGGTCACACTCATTGACATTGATGGCACAGTTGACACCAGTCCATCCCGGGACACACATGCAACCATGTACGGGATCACAGCTAGTGGCATGACCTTGACATTCACACGTATTGTTGCAAGATGGACCCCAAAGAGGGAAGGGGCATTCTAAAAAAGATTTTGAAAAGGTATTTAGGACATCCGACAAGGCAGCAGTTTGACATTGGTTGAAACTCTGACAGGACTGTTTACCCTTCATTAAAAAAAAGTTCTGGTCTCATGGAAGTCTATTCTGTGTGTACAAGGTGTTCATGTTTTATCAGAGGACCAGGACTTTATAGAAACTATCACAGACACAGTCATTAGTTCACATTTGAGAGGCCTGTTTCTGTTTATACAAAGTGACATGGCTTCATGAGAGGAACATAGGCTTCCAAGAAACTTTCAGACACTGCCATTAACTTTCAAAGGGAGGCCTTGTTCTGTTCATACAAAGTACTCTGGTTTCATGAGATGACCAGAACATTCTTCACCCTCAAACCCTCAGAGACCTAGCTGTTTAAAGTTTATCAAACTGACAGTTAATTGCATGACCATTGAAACACTTGTGAACATGGGTGAAAATCAACTGTGCACCTCCCTGTCTTAACTAAAGCTGTATTCGCCCTTGTAATGTGCAATGGTTTTATCAGAACTTTGTTGAAGCTCCCAGACACCACCATTAGCTAACAGAGCAGTCTGTTTCTGCTCATATAAAGTGCAATGGTGTGAGACAGTTAGGCTTACCTGTACAAGAATAACCATCATTATCCAGGTAGAATCCACTGTAGCAGGAGCATGTGTAACCACCGTCTGTGTTGACACAGGTCTGGGAACACAGACTCATCCCACACTCATTCATGTCTGTTGAGCAAAGAGAGGAATACAATGAACATCCATCAGATGATCAACAGCTATCTGTCCTAACTGAGTGAGTGAGTGAGTGAGTTTAGTTTAATGCTGCTTTTAGCAACATTTCAGCAATATCATGGCGGGTACACTTGAAATGGTCGTCACACATTGTACTCAAAGAAATCGAACCTGGGTCATTGGTGTGACGAGAGAACGCTTTAGGCTACCTCACAGCCCTCCTTACTGACAGAAGGGTGAAGGTACATGTTTTCATTAACGATAATCTGTTATTTTTAATTTTGAGCTGCAATTAGTGGTTCAGGATAACAAATGACAACAAGGCTTGAAAATGTGTACAACAAACATTGTCACTAAGGTGACATAATCCCCCATCGCAAATTATCAAATCAAAACCTAAAACGTAATGAAAGTGAAGGTCATAGTTTCAAATGAAGTTAAATGTCAACAAAAACATGACCAGTCAACCTTTCTTGATATCTTCTCTGTAGTTGTTCAAGCACACATATATTTTCAACTCCGTTTGACCTTGATATGAATATCATGGTGGATGAATAAAACAGTAATACATAAATTACTTATCAAAACACATTCAAGAGAAGTCTTGAAAGTCATGAAGAATCTATGAAATCCAGTGTACTGTTCTTGAGATATCTTGCTGACAATCTTAACATGCATAACATGCCCAAAAATGTCGCTGTGACCTAGAAAAAGCTTGGTGTCAAATATGAAGAAAATCCAGAGAATGGTTCTTGAGGTATCTTGCTGACATGGGTAAAATGTTAAAATCAACTTGTGACCGTGATATGAGGATCAAGGTCACCTGATTGGGACCTTTCTCACTACCTAGGCACCAAATATGGAAAGGCTCTAGTCAAGAGTTCTCACGATATACTGTTGTTAGAACCCACATCAAAACTTCTGTTTCCACTCTTGTATGCATGCAGGCAAATGGTATATCTGATACTATGATACCTGAGCATGTCTTGCCATCAGGTCCGAGTTTGAACCCTGCCTCGCAGTAACACTGGGGTCTGTTGTCTTCATTCAGAGCGCACAGATGCGCGCAGCCAAATGTAAAACAAGAGCTGGGCACTGAAATTGAAGAAGATGCATATCGTGAGTCCTTGCAAGTTTCAGAATAGTCATAAATATTGTTGATTTAAACATAACGATCAAAAAATACTTGTAATTAACTGAAGTCTACTCTGGGTATATCTTGACATACATTTGTCTAAAAACAAGTTCAGCAATGCATGCATGAACACTTGACTTAGAGACTCATCTTGTACCTGGGTGAACATTTATCTGACTTAAAAACTCACTTTGCATTAGACAATAGGTTTACCTGTCTGAAAGACTCATCTTGTGCCTGGGTGATGGTTTACCTGAGAATCACTTTTTGCATTACGCTATGGGTGTTCAGTGAAAAATCCCAGTAAAAAGTGTCAACTTCAATAAATTTCAATACGAAAAATGTCCCCTTTTCATTTTCTAAGAGGAAATGCATAGAAACTTACTACTTTTTATATATTTTTATAATGCATCACATGATGACATGAGTTAATTAGTTCTGTGATTTTATAAGTCGGATGTTCACCACCACTCTGTGCATAAACTCACGGATGGACTACCTTGCTGACGTTTCTGCATCTTAAGGAAGACAGTATAAAATTTCCTCATATGGAAATTTCCAATGACGTCCTGGGCAATTACAGTCGTAACTGTCATTTGTTCCTTATGGAATCATTTTACTTGTAAGTAGCTGTCAGTGAGATGTTTACATACCGAGAGACATACAAAACTTTTTTCACCACAGACCGAATGTCAGTTTAGATATATAATCTGTGAGCACATCATGTTAATTAGATGATCTTTGAACAACCAGACTATAGATTTACCTGACTGAGAGATACCTAGTACCAAACTATACTCATCTTGCATCTTTGTGCAGGTACACCTGAGTGAGAAACTCACCTTGTACCTGTGTACAGGTACTTCCATCTGTGTTCAGCACAAAACCTGAGAGACAGTCACAGTAGTACCCTCCATCTCTGTTGACACATGTTTGGCTGCAGTTGTTCCGATGCTCAGAACATTCATCTATGTCTGCAGGAAAGGTGTACATGAAAGGCAATATTTGGAGTATTGAACTGAATAAGCATGTAGGCGTTAATACAATACAATACAAGTACAATAATAAAACCTTTGACTCTACTCCCTTCTCTCAGCTGCAGCCACCTTTGCTCATTAGTGTTTCCATTCGTCACCACTCGCCTCTTTCCGTAAGACTCATCCCCATCTCGAAGTATTTTTTTAATGTGCAAAAGTACTAAGGCTGCATAAAAAATGAAATGTTTCTCAGTCACATTTTTTAAAAGTAACAAGGGCAGTAGGACTTTTTATAAAGTTTTGACACAAAAAAAAGTGACAAGGACGAACACATTTACATTTTTCTGTCTAAGAAATACATCTTGAGAAGTTTAGTAGATTTGAATGAGTTGTAGATTCAGTCACACTCGTTCTTACAGACACTCATTCGTATAGTGGACAAATGGATGATCAGGACATGGCCAAGACAAACTTATCTTTCTAAATGGCAATAAATAATTGTGATGCACACGAATTTATATACTCATGACACACTGACGCTCAAGAAACATTTTCTATTTAGCCTAACAGTATTGTGCTGTCTAAAGTGAAGCTTTGATAGCATATCATGCACCTGACGGTGAGAGATTTAAATATGCATGTGTTTGTGGACAAAACAGCTCTCATGGGTCCAACTGAGTGTATTTCTGATGATCTTGTGGGCTTGGTGTGGAGATTGTGTGTGTGCTTCCAACACTTTTAGGAAATCTAATTCTAACTCACTACGAGTTTCAAATGCAATAATAATACATTTGTATGCAACTGACCAACCTTAATCTTTAACACTGGGGATATATCTCACGTCCCTGCAAATATTTTAGTCAGACTTTTTTTTATCATTTATATATTTTTCAGTGAATTGTTTAAAATTCCACTTGGGGTATGACAGCAATGTTACACCAATGTTCAAGTTGAGAAATATTTTAGTAATTTTGGAGTATCTGCTTTGTCATTTAATGTAGCTGTTTTGTTTATTTTTCTTGCATATTCAATAAAACAAACCCCATTTGTGATTGGTAAACCATTTACAGAAACGCGCTCCCTAAGATACAAACAATTAGGAATTGTCCCAACAAATTAGGGATCCCTATAAATTGTTGCACAAAGAAAAGACACTGTTCAATGCAATTACATTGCAAATTTCATATCCTTGATGGACTATAATGCTAGGAACATTACTTGAATTTTCCAGTTTTCAACACAAATTCAATCATGACTTGGTGCTTTTGAAATGACAAAGATGCCACCAACCCTGTGAAAAACATTGTTATGCAAACGTGTTACAAAATTGTTTGCGTTTGATTACGAGAAAAGATATCAACTGTTCGGTCATTTAGTCAATAAATCGGACCACCACTACTGTTCATGATCTGTTAAAGATCTGCTCTTCTGAAATTCCCAACTGATGAGGCTAAGTTTCCAAAGCATTAACATTGGCCAATGATACCCCACCTCCTCCTATAATTCCTTAGCATGTTACAAATATTTTTTCGTTGCATGTTACAAATATTTTTATGTACAAAATTCCCTTCTGCCTTTATAACATCAATCAACCCCTTCATATTTTAGAATATGAATCTCAACAGATACAGCATATTACTGTAGATAAGCTGAAATTTTGAGGACCAAAAATAGCAGCCTGTTGAAGGGTGTCACCTTATCTATGGGTATGAATACTCTAACCCAAATTTTCCCACCAACGATTTAAACAGGTACCTACCAACACAGTCTCCTTTAGAGTTTTTCCGGTAGCCACTGAGACAGGTGCAGATGAAGGAACCCTTGGTATTGTAACACATAGAGTGGTGTGGACAGTCGTCTCTGGCCAGGCACTCGTCCACGTCTGAAACATATTACTGGCGGTCACTTACTGAATGATGGTCAGTTGACGTAATTTGCAGCAAGAGTTGTGCCCCTTTGGCGGATTAGACACCTGTGATATTACCAGAATGCCAGATTTGCCATGATGACTGCTCTTTCAGTAGTTTACCCTGTTGGTTTCATTATAGAGGGTAGCAGTGAGTGACACATATTGTCCAAAGTACATTAAACAAACCCCAATCACTGTAATGTAAATTAGATATTATCAATATCTCAGACACTCTTCAGTTTTAGATCTAACTGATGAAATTATTCATAAATCAAACAGAATATCATAGAGAAAAAACATAATAATTCTAATTCCATGGGTTAACATATTACATGTAAATTAGCCATGAGCTACATTCAGTACAAAAGCACAGGAGGTAACATCAAGTTTCACACATTTGGGGAATCAAACACCAGACTTTGCCTTACATTTTCACCACTGTGCTACCTCACCAGCTCTGAAATATCTAATGAATTAATAGCAACAAAATCTCATGGTCTCAAGGTTAATATATCATTTCAGTACTGTATATCAGACTGACCTTGACACTTGACATCCCCTGGGTTGCTGTAATAGCCTATAGGACAAGAGGAGCATGTGTACCCTCGCCCTGTGTTAGAGTGGACCGCTGGATCCTCATCGGTACAGGTCCGTCCCTCCCCACACGGTCCACTCATACAGCCGTCATAGTCTTCCGAACAGGTGCTCCCTGCATGACATTTAACAAAATGCATAAGCAAAGCCTCAATGACATATGAATCATGTTCATTATGTCAGGTGAGGTTTCATTCATTAATCATAAACTGTAATGAAGAGTGTGTATGAGTGTGTTTGTATGTACTAGTCTGAATGCATGCTGAATTTATGCTGAATGCATGCTGAATTTATGCAGAATGCATGCTGAATTTATAGTACAGTTCTACATACCATGCTGCAGTCTACCATCAAAACTCTGCTCAGACAGGGGGCAGTGGGGTTGCCTAATGGTTAAGAGCCAGCTCATCACTTACTGTTCAGACTACACCATTTTCCAAACTTGCTGACATATAATAAAACACTGGCAAGGTCCAACAGGTCTAACCACCTAGTCCTTCGAATTTGACTGTTAACAACACAGCAAACAGTGAAAGCATTTGACATTAGCACCATTAAAGGGAGGAAAGACTGTCAGCTGTGGATTCATATTTCATCTTCCAAAAGCCCAGTAAACAGTTGACACTATGCTGCAGGGTGATAGTTAGATGGGAAAATCAGAAAAGGCCAGATCTTCACAAATCATCCACTGTACAATCCACTTGGAGAGCTATTAGTGAGTGAGTTTAGTTGTATGCTGCTTTTAGCAATATTCCATCAATATCACATGGGAGAAATGGGCACCAGACATTGTACCCATGTGGGGAATTAACTCAGGTCTTCGGAAGGATGAGTGAACGCTTTAACCACTAAGTTAGCCCACTGCTCTTCAGACCTTTTAATTCCTTCAACAGTTAACTATTCTCATGATATGATTTTGATCTTTTCCCAAACATATATGAAAACAACTGTAGTCAGAAACTACTTTTAACTCAAAATATAATTCCATAGCAGTCTTGGAAATCTGGGGGAGAACCAAGCTAAACACTTCACTGGAAAAATAGCATCCACAGGTGCACCATGTTGAAAATTGCAATTTTGCATCTTTGGGTCAAGCCTTTCCTTGTGATGTTCAGAACTTATTATTCACTGCTCATTTGTATCACTACAGCATGTCACAATGACACCAAGGATATGCACCTGTCCAGCCAACTTCACACACACAGGTTGCCAGTTGGAAGTGTTGCGTACTGCCCGGGACTCCAGTCTGGGGACTGAGGTAGTCACAGTGGCCGTGAACACATCCCTCACACAGTGTCACCTTCACATTGATCAGCCGGGACTTCATGCCACGACTGTCCTCCGCATTTAAACTAAAAAGAAAGCAAACATGTTTATTTGTTCATCCTAAAACAAATGCTGATGAAAAGCATTAATTTCTGCAGTCGTATGTAATGTTACACCTTTGGAAGGGTAGTTTTCTGTACTACCAAGGTATTTCATTTCTACATTACAGTCTGTATGTCTCTGTATAAAGTCATCTGCCAATGTATGTAGTTTTTGTAGTTCGGGTGAAGCAAGGGTACCTTCTCTTATTAAGATTTCAGCCAAGGCACATTTCTGTATTACACCATTGGCCAAGACACATTTCTGCACAACACTTTTGATCAAGGCATATAAAAGTTTAACCATGGCACATTTCTGTATTACACCATTGGCCAAGGCACATTTCTGTTTTACAACACAGGCTAACGAACATTTCTGTTTTACACTTTTGGCCAAGGCACATTTCTGTATAACACCTTTGGCCAAAGCACATCTTTGTACAACACTTTTGGCCAGTGCACATTTTTGTATTACACTATTGGCCAGGGCACATTTCTGTAGTACAACATTGTCCAAGGTACATTTGTTTGGGAAACTTTCAACATGGCCACATTTATGCAGTACAATTTCAACCTGGATACCTTGTCATATTTAAATTCACAAATACACCAATTACAGATTCCGGTTTTGCCCTGGTGACAACAACCTTCAGCTGACCTGATCTTGACTGGTGTGGAATCTCTTGGTGTCCATGACCCTCGACCTGTATCAGGGTCAAAGGTGAAGCCTGATCCTGGTTCGTCCTGCAGTACATACTTGAAACTGTCCCCTTCTGCATCTGACCCATCAAACTCCAAGCTGACTGGATGACCCACCTCAACTCTGAGGGAGTCAGTGCCATTCACTGTTGGTGCACTGTTACCTGAAACAGACTGAGTGAGTGAGTGTGTTTTACTGCAGTCAGTCATACAGTTACATCACTGACCTTGAAATGATTACATTTGTGATGTAATTCCAAAGTGTGTTCACTCCATTACTTCTCCGTCCGGGAGTGATAGGAACCAGTTTCAATTGTAAGACCTTGATAGTTCATACTCTTTGCATTACATTTGGCTTATATCATTACCAATACTTATTTCATAATTTCAGCAGGGTAATATCCTTGTAACAGATACTACACTCTACATAATGATGACATACAATGAAATACACAACACCAGTCCTGACACAATCTGTAAAGATCCTTGCTGTCAAAAACTAAGATCTGATTTTATTGAAACAGTCACAACATTTTGACCAATTCATACTTTGGGTGTAATTTGTATATTTTTATAAAATGTCACTGAGGGGCACATACTTAGCACTGCCTGAGTTTCATCTGATTCACTCTTTATGGTCTTTGTTGAGATGGCCAGCACGTTGTCTCCAGTGACCGCATAGTCAAACACACACTGGTCACTGGGCTCCGTCCCACAGATGACCTCAGCTGCTGCACGGGTCAGAGGGTCAATTTCATCCATAAACAGCGGGACAAATGTGTTGTTGAAGTAATCGGGAGATGACATGCCGGGAGAATAACGAAGGATGCTGTCAAATGGACTCACTGCCCCTTTGAAATATAATTCAGTAATTTTTTTTATTTAAGTCTGCTTTTTTAGTAGAGTGTGCACGTAAAACTTTGAAATGCTGAAAGTCTGCATACATATAAACTCATTTATTGTGAGGAAGTTTGAAGAAAATATCAATGCTGAAATGTTGGTTGTTTAGTGTTTAAAGCCACATTCAGCAATATTCTAGCTATATGATGGCGGTCAGTCAATAATTGCGTCTGGACCACTCAGTGCAGTGATTAACAGCATGAGCATCAATCTATTCAATTGGAATACGTTGACATGTGTCAACCAAGTCAACCCATCTTACCACCTGTCGCCTCCTACAACAAACATGGGTTACTGAAGATCAATTCAAACCAGGATCATTCTCAACGTTCTTATAGAAAAAACATTGAAATGCTTTTCCCAAGTAAAAATGCAATAAAAATTATAATAGTCAGTCTTCCCCATTATACAGGTGTGTCATGCAACAGTCATATGAAACTTACACGTCTTCCCCATGTCAAAGAGTTGTCGCTCTGTTGCTGTTTCAGGAAGAGATTCACCTGATGCCTTGTTGAAATCATTTGTGTCATTACCATCAAAATTCCCAAGGAGACCCTTGGTCATACCCTGAAATCTATTGTCCAGTGCTACTGAGAAAGACAGCGACTTGGCACTGAGGGTTATGTCAATGCTGACTTCTGAAAATAGAATCACACTGACTGAAATAAGTTCATGCAAAGTGACACCATTCTGTTTTCATCCCGCCACAAATTATGTTTGATGAAACTGTAACCTGTAGATGTTCTACACCAGTTTTTGGTCCTCAAAAGCTCTTCAAAAATAGAAACGCAAAAGGGATATCTTTTTCATTTTAGAGGGAAATATATGTAATGACAATACAAGCTCATCCATCATATGTGATGTTACACACGTGGAATGACTGATTGTCAGAAAAAAATGACAATAAAAGTTGTCCACTTTGAAAACAGATGAAAACATCAAATTTTTTACCAAAATGCATTTGTGTCCAATAAATTTGTTTGAGAGATTTTTATGTTCTGCATGTACAACATCAGGAACATCTCTATAAAAGTGACAGGTTTTAGGTGTCCATAGCACAGCGTTAAGCCACTGACATGCAATAAAGTGATGCCCAGACTGAATGCAGCACAATGCAGCACTGCCCTTGGTTGTGTGGAAGTAAGTGAATATTGATTAGATGTTGCAAGAGCGTTGAATGGCCACCCAAGCACAAGGCTATGGAATTGTCACCAACAACATGGATCAGCATGTGACCATCCCAACTCATGACCATGCCCACACTACATCCTGTAACATCACCTTTGGGATAGAACCACCACTGCAACTTCTACTGCCTAAACCATACCAGGGCTGCATTGGATTTCAGATCAGACTGCATGCAACCTTCTTTAAGATGCAGGAATCTGACGTCAACGTCCGCTCAGAGACGTCATCCTCACCCAGCAACATCATCAAGCATGGCTTCAGTGGACTAACTGGGTATGGCCTCATCTACCATGGAGGCAAGTTTGGTTCAATGATGAGCCACGATTTATGTTTCACTGGCAGGATGGAAGGACCCATGTTTACCATCAGCGAAGTGAACATTTTGCAACAAACTGTGTGATTGAAGTTGATGGATTTGGTTATGATAGTGTCAGAAGGTGGGTTGCCATTGCCTAAGATGCCAGAACAGACCTTGTGCACATTAGAAAGAATCTTACAGGTCAACAATATTTTGACGAGATTGTTTGACCCCATGTGCATCCCAGCATGGTGAATGTCAACAACATTTTTCAGAAAGACCGTCCTCACACAACCTGACTCACCACTGCCTTTTTGAGAAACCAAAACATCAATATTCTTCCCTGGCCCCCAAGATCATCAGATTTGAACCCCATTGAACATCTTTGGGATGAGTTGGACCGACGTCTGCAACAATGACAACCTCAACCACAAACTTTACGTCAGCTTGCAGCAGTATTCCAGGCTGAGTGGACAGTCATTCCACAGACTGTGATTTGTCATCTCATCGCTTCCATGGGCAGGAGATGCCATGCAGTAATTGATGGTCATGTGTGACATATTCATCATTGATGTTATGTCACGATAAACATCACTTAGTGACTGTGGACTTCACCTTTACAGACTGGATGTTCTTCAGTGAATGTGCACAATTTCACAAATGTCATACTGAACTACCCAGAATAACCTTGCTCACAATTTGTCTCACAAACTACCTTTTGCGTTTCTTTTGTTTTTGAAGAGTATATGTTAAACATTAATTTGTTTGTTGTGTAATGCCCCACTCACAATATTCCAATGAAATGGCAGCAGTCTGTAAATAAGTCTGGACAGGCCAATCCAGTGATCAACAGCATGAACATTGATATATCCATATGGGAGACAGTGAAATGTGTCAGTAAGCCTGACCATCTAATCCTGTTACAAGCTTAGTAAAGCTACTCATGATCATGGGGAGAAACTAAATCATCTGATGAGTTATTTTTCGTCTTACCTGACACAGGAAATGTGAATCTGATGGTTGATGTGCTGATCCTGGTGGCATACAGGGTTGAAGTCCTTTCTATATAGGGTGCTTCATCATAGAACAGGGTTGATCTGTCAATGCCATTGATGTACACTACCATTTCTGAATAAAAGTAAAAATAAATTTACTGCTATTGTCTTTCAGTTAATCAGAATTAATTTCTGGGTTTTTTTAATTAATGAACAGTGAAAAAGAGAAGTTAAAAACGTTTCTTTAGGACAAAACATCTTTTTACACCTTGTCACGTTCAGAGTCTGTCTATATGTTGTACTGACTATCTTGTTGCTGATTAGGTGTCAGACATGATAACCTAATGGTCTTGTTGTTGGTCAAGTCTCAGCCACAATAACCTGTTGGTCCTAATGTTGGTCCAGTTTCAGCCACAAGAACCTAATGGTCTTGTTTATTTTGGCCAAGTCTCACCCACAATTACATATTGGTCTTGATGTTGGTCCAGTCTCAGCCACAATAACCAAATGGTCTTGTTGTTGGTCAAGTCTCAGACACAATAACCAACTGGTCCTGTTGCTGGTCAAGTCTCAGACACAATAACCAACTGGTCCTGTTGCTGGTCAAGTGTTTTCATTAAAGAATTACGTCTCTTGTTGCTGATCCAGTGAAACAATAACCTATTTGATATATTGTTGGTAGAGTGTGAGCCATGATAACCTACTAGTCTTGTTGCTGATCCAGTGACACAATAACCTATTTGATATATTGTTGGTAGAGTGTGAGCCATGATAACCTACTAGTCTTGTTGCTGATACAGTGACACAACAACCTATTTGATATATCGTTGGTAGAGAGTGAGCCATGATAACCTACTAGTCTTGTTGCTGTTCATCTCTATGTGGAAGCTACCACCATCTGTTGGAGCATATCCAAACTGTTTCCCTGCGAAGGCTGTGAACACCGTAGCCTTGGATGTTGATGCATCTGCTCGGACAGCCACCTCGGTCCTGCACTGGAGTACAAACTTGAACTGCTGAGGTTTATAATCTAGAGTAAACAGAGTGTACTCCCCTAGTCCATTGAAGGAGAAATCTCGTCCATCGAAAGTTGTGAAATGGGGGTCTCCAAAGCATCCAACTGTAACGAAACAATTTCACAAAATGAACACACCTAGCTGTTGTGATGGGCTAATTTTTTCTGTTGTTAAATGAAAAACGCAACAATATTCCAGCTATACAATGGCAGTCTGTAAATAATCAAGTCTGGACCAGGCAATCCAGTGACAGACATCATGAGCAATGATCTACGCATTGGGGATACAATGACATGCATTAATCAAGTCAGTGAGCCTGAACTCCTGTTTGTCCCCTTTTACGATAAACTTTGGTTACTTACTAAAGGTTCTAATACATGAATTCAATATTATTGTTAATTACTATTATGCTCAGGAGAAAAAAATCAGAAAAATTCTGGCTCGGCCTTGGGAAATAAACATTAGGCAAGGCCAATTTCATTTCTTGTTTCATGGATCCACTGGTCATATTTTTTAAAGAATAAGAAAAAAATCAATTTTCCCCACTCAGAATATAAAATCCCCATGCTTTTATTGGCCAAAATTTTAACCTGGAAACCTGACAAGTAATGTTTCAAGCGACTCACCAAATTGTTTACTTATGAGGTATACATCCAAACTTATCAAAATCTGCACATGACAACCATATGCATGTCATGTGACCATAATGGCTGCCTACGTCAAGTCATTCATCATGTAAACTGGATAAACTCATGGAAAATGCTAATTGGTCTAGTTGCTGATACTCACAAGCTACACAAAATGATGAACAACCTATCTGGGCTTTCCTCCATGTTTGGTTACCTGGAGATTGACACTTGGCCCTCATGTCGGATTACGTGCAAATTTAGTTATCCGGTTTCTTTTGTTATGTAATTTACTTCCAGGGACCGTGAGAAGACAGACATTTAGTTAAGCGGTATTGTTTACTTATGCCAGTATAGTTACCTGGCCTTAATAGTCAAAGTAAGAAATTTGCCGGGATCAAAGCATTGTGTTGACTTATCTGGTCTGTTCTGCCGAGTGGTCTTCACTTTGGCAGTTTTCACTGTACCTTTTTTTCACTGTTTCTTGTCCCATATACACTTTGCAAACTGCCAGAAGTAAAATACTTTTAATATTTAGAAGGAATATTACTTTGACTGGTTACTTTAATTTAATTTTTCCCCTCCTGCCTTTAGGTTTTCTGAGGACAAAAATCTGTAAAGCAAGAAATAAAATTGGTGTGGTTTTATGATGTAAGACAACTGACTCCTCCTCTGGGCCGGCTGTGGGAGACAGTTGCTGAGAGTGGGGCGAAGCTCCTGGAACAAGGGGCACAGACTGGGGTTGTCAATACAGCATTGCTTCAGCGGAATAAGGTCCTCTGTCACGTGAGCGTGGTAGTTGGATAAGGTCCCGTAGCGGTAGTAGTTGCCTGCCAGGGGTGAAACAGACTCAAGTCCCCCGGATGCGATGTTATAGCAGCAGGACTGAAATTAATATTAATAATAGTCCATTTATCATGAGTATTGCTGCATGCACAATGCATGCTTGAAGTGCCCAAACAATCGAACTACTGTTACCCAGGCTGCCTGTTAGGTGTTAGAAGACTGTAGTTTCATGATTTTCATCAAAACGGATAACCATTATCTGCTGGGGGATCGGGGGCAATTTTGAACAAACTCATATGCTTAGGGTCAGACCACATGTACAGTGTTCCCAGAAATTATTGAGAAAATCTTTGTTTTTTTCTAATGATGCTAAGATTGGAAAAACGGCTTTCACTATGCACTAAGCTTACTAAATAAGGGAGACAACTCTTGAAGGCTTAGAAGGCAGCGCATTACGTCAAGAGTTATCTCCCATGTCTGAGCAGACGACTTCCTGTGTTGGCATGGCAGAATTTACAGCAAGAGAGAAAAGAAAGCTCATTCTAGATGATTTTGAAAGGGGTGAGGCTGATGCTAAAGTGTTAGCTTGTAGACATGGTATTCCTCTGTCTACAGTATACAGAACTTTGAAGAATATTCAAACAGGAACCGGGATAGAGCACAAAGCAGGGGCAGGTCGGCCTAGGAAATTCAGTGTTGTGGATCGCCGAAGACTTGGGCAGATTGTGAGTAGGGGCAAATTGAAAAGTGTTGAGAACATCAGAAATGAAATGATTAGCAGAGGAAGTCCTCGGGTATGCAATGAAACAGTTAGGCAGGAATTACAGAGACTTAATTGGGTGAAAAAACGTGGAATTCCCTTGCCGTTGATGAAAGATGCACAAAAGGAAAAACATTTAAACTGGTGTTCCGGGCTCATGAAAATCAAGATTGGGATAATGTTTTCTTTTCAGATCAAAGTTCTGTATGGCTTTTCCCTAATTGTATGAAAATTTGGACCAAAGATACTGTCAAACCTATCTACCAGCGACCAAAACATAGCCCGAAGTTTCACATGTGGGGTGGCATATCGGCTCGCGGAGTGACGCCATTGTGTGTTTTCACGGGAAACTTGACAAAAGAAAGATACGTTGACATTCTAAATGGTCACCTTCTTCCGACAGCACAAACATTGTATGAAGATGATTGGATTTTCCAGCATGATAATGACCCAAAACACACTGCGCGCTACACAAAACAGTGGTTGTCGGGCAAAAATGTTCAAGTTTTAGACTGGCCCAGTTACAGCCCAGACCTAAACCCAATTGAGAATGTGTGGGGAGTCATGAAGGACAGAATAAACCAAAAGGGACTGAGAAATATTGAAGATATGAAGGCCGAGGTGGTCCAATATTGGGATACCCTGTCACACGATTACCTACAAACTTTGATGGGTAGTGTGCCTAGGCGTATTCAGGCATGCATTGCTGAGCGAGGAGGTCTAACAAAGTACTAAAACAAGACTGAGACTGTAAAAGGATGATGTTTTAACATGTTTATGTAAGTAAAACGCCAGAAGTTAATAAATGTAATGAGTTACATGACGCAACATGATTCTCAATAATTTCTGGGAATACTATATATCACATATCCTTTGTTGTGGGGCAGGTCCCAGAAGACTTATATAATTAGAAACTGCTAAACAAGGTCACCCATCAAAAGACTCTCCTTGTCCAATGGTGCTTAACTTAACCTCACTTGTGACCTGGCCTGCTACCATGTGAAAACATGCATGACGAGAGATGGGTTTCTTTGTTTGTTGTTTCACACCACACTCAGCAATATTCCATCTGTATGGCTGTGTTCTGTAAATAACTGAACCTGAACCCGGCAATCCAGGGATGAACTGCATGAACACTGATCTTTGTAACTGGGACATGACAGTCAGCAAGTCTGAATACCAAATCCCGCTAGGCGCCTTTCACACGAGCATGGGATGCTGATGACAATTTCTAATACAAAATGGGCCTCATCCAACTAGAATTGCTTGTGGAATGCATTATCAGAGGAGGACTAGACTTTGGACCATAATGGCGCACCTTTTCTATGAAGATTATGCTTGAACTAATCACAAAAACAATTCCAAACTCTCATACTTAAAAACACAATCACGTTAGAAATTCATACCTTGCTGTCTTCATTCAGGCCATCTTTAATGAGTTCAGCACAATACAAAGTTTCGCTTTTTGTAATTGTGAAGTATATCCCCATGGTCAGCATGTGATCCAGGGTACAAGGACAGGAGGGCAAAGCTGCAGCTCGCTGAACAAACGTTGACTTCAGGGGGTAGTTTCTGATGTACCATTCCCGGCACTGTCGAGCTGATGGGTCTATTTCGGCAACCGTTCCAGTATTGAATATCCAAATGCCATTCTGGCCTACAGTAGAAGAGCAGTATCTTGTAATAAAAATCCCCTTCCACACAGAAATATTCAGAAAAGCTCTCAGATAAAAAAATCAATGAAGAGCAAAAATAGGCTTATTATTTTTTCAGTTTGTGAAGGTATGAACGTGACAAAACACCTTTGTAAATGCTTGTTGTTGACTAAGTGTGCAAATTTGTTTTTTTGTGTTTGTAACTTCAGTGTATTTTTGTCCTTAGTAAACAACAAAAAACAGAAAAAACAATTAATACTCAGTGACTAATACTTATAGGGTGTATGTGAACAAAAATGCAAAAACATTTCCTAGGTCTGCACTCAGCTGTGACATAAAATCTTGCAGTTTATCCCAAATCACGATTACCATACTGTACTTCTGGAATCAAAAAAACATTCTTCTTTTGAAATCAACATACTACTTGTGGAATGAAAAGAACTGGGTGACTTCTCTTGACTTAACCAAATTATGGCCCACCTACAATTTCCCCCAAATTGTGCATAACATTTTACGTTGGATTCAGTCCTTCTAGTTGTAAATGCACATTGGGAATGCCGAGTAAATTCTTGCCCCTTCCATTTGAATGGGGCAGTGGGTAAGCCTGGTAGTTATGTTATTCGCTTGTCACACCCAAACCAGGTTTGATGCCCCACATGTGAGGCCCATTTCTGAAGTCCCCCACCATGATATTGCTGGAATACTGCTAAAAATGGCTTAAAACTAAACTCACAAACCTGTGTTTCCTGGCACCATGTCCATCTGAGTCGGTTGTGAAGCAAGTGACCCCACAGTCCGGGAGTAGGCGTTCAGAGGGTTGACTCCTGTTGTGGGCTGAAACCCCAGTACTGACAGCTGCCTCTCTGCATTTACCCACTGCATGTCTCCATAGAAGATCTGCCAGTAGGATTCCACGCCATCAGTACTTAGCACCGCCTGGAACGTGTTCCTCTGTAAATACAACCTATTGTGTTAGTGTAGTTAGAATGAGCGCGACGGGTTTTATGCTGTATACAGTAATATTCCAGCCATATCACAGCAGGAGACACCAGAAATGGGCTTCACACATTGTGCCCATGTGGAGATTCCAACCCTGGTCTTCGATGTGACAAGCCAATGCCTTTAAACCACCATGTACCCATATGGAGATTCCAACCCTGATCTTCGATGTGACAAGCCAATGCCTTTAAACCACCATGTACCCATGTGGAGATTCCAACCCTGGTCTTCGATGTGACAAGTCAGTGCCTTTAAACCTCCATTGTACCCATGTGGAGATTCCAACCCTGGTCTTCGATGTGACAAGTCAGTGCCTTTAAACCACCATGTACCCATGTGGAGATTCCTACCCTGGTCTTCGATGTGACAAACCAATGCCTTTAAACCACCATTGTACCCATGTGGAAAACTGAACCTGGGTCATGGGCGTGATGCCTTCACCATTAGGCTACCTCACCACCTCTAGTCTAATTAGAAACTTGAATTAATGAGGCCAGACCAAATTTTATCTCTTGTTTGACAGTGACGCCTAACAAACATTCAAAATACTTAGGCTGTGGAGGGACTGAAGAGGGATGATGTTGAAGAAAAGGCACCCTTTATTCAAATTGGTAGGGTGGGTATTGCTGAAATTTATCTACTTTAAAGGGATGAATACACAATGACACTAAGAAGGCAATCAGAGGTCACATGTTATATAGTGACACTACAATAAGGGGTATGGGGTGAACAACATTGTGTAAATGGGAATGAGGCATGGAAATATTACCAAGAAGAGGTGTGTGTGTGTGTGTATGTGTGTGCGCGTGCGTGCGCGCGTGTGGCAAATATGATAAAGTCATGAAAACATGGTCCCAGCAAAAACACACCATAATAGAGTAAGTGATCAGTCCACTAGTAAATTCTTCACTTGACACCAAAATGCATGTTTTTCCAAAATTAACATTTTACCCCATAACAAATAGCAAACCAATTAAATATTCTTTGCAGATTCGTTTTTTTAATTGCTGTTGTTTGTTTTGTTTCTTCTATCAAGCGAGTTTATTACTGCAAAATTACCTTCATTTTCTCATTGCAACATTCAACAGGTCTGTACTCACTTCTGGATTGGGCATGGTCTGGCTTGTAGAATCAAAGTCTGGGAGGCCGTGCCAGGTAACGACTGCAGCCCATGATGCCACATAATCTGAGTTGGCAGTGTGTGTCCGCACCTCGGCTGTTGCCCGTTCCAGGATAGGTATAGCTGACAACAAGTACATATGTGCTCACAACAACATCAAAATGCATTCTACTTCTCTCATAAAGTAATAATTATTTGGACTTTTTCAGGGATTGTCAGCTTTCCAACAGAATTATAATATATGCTTTAAAAATTAATTGGAACATGAAAAGTTAGTTACAAAAGGTATGATTCTTTATGGATAAAAACTTTTTTATCATATTTGGATGCAACATTTCGGTACAGATTCTTATACCGTTCTCAGTTAAGACTGAAGTATTACAGCAGAGAACAGACTTATATTCATACACTGGGATTAAGTGAGACAACATGAAAGTATGTATCAAGGGGAACAACAACCACCACCACCATGGATATTGGTAATAATACAGTAATAATAGGTGGAAGCCAACTGTTGAGGAGGCGGAACAAAATATACTTAGCAGTGGTGGTGTTCAGATGATCGAAAATAATCAATTGAAAGAAGGATTGAAAATAATCCAGATTGTCAAAAACATATTTTGATTAATCTTAACTTTGTATAACACATTTGAATGAAGCATACTAACCATTAAACTTGATGAATAGTCATGAAAAAACATGTGCTCAACAGCCTAAAGCTATGTGCATTGTATTCATAGTTTGGTATTTGTTATGGATAAATTAGCAATGATTGATAGCTGGAGCGCGGTGTTCACTTGTTTTTTTTTCAGTTGACTAAAGGCGAATGGGATGAGGTATCCTTGGTCTCTGTTGATTGGGGGTTTGAACTGATTCTGTCAATTTTCTTTTGGTGAAGTCCTGGAGCTTTTTTGAAAATATATCAAGATTATTCTGCTTGATGTTGTGATTAGGACAGTTATGGCATCAGATAGCCGATTTACTGTCTGACTTTTAAATCCGATCAAATAGCCTAAAGTATCATGTCTTTTCTTAGCATTCATCAACTTCTGACATGACAATCAAGTTGAATATTAAAAGTTTTAAAAAATATACAAAGTATGAGGGAGAAATGCTTTAACAACCATACAACCAGTGTGTCAGTTAATTCACATCTGTCAAGGGAAATGTCAAAAGTGATCCATGTCTCATTTCTTTATCACATGAGGTGAAATGATTGGTTTGGTTGATTTATTGTTTAACACCACACTCAACAGAATTCCAGCTGTATAGTAGCAGTCTGTAAATAATAGAGCCTAGACCAGACAATCCAGTGATCAGCATCATGAGCACTTATCTATTCAATTAGGAACCAATGACATGTATCAACCAGTTCAGTGATCCTGACAACCCAATCCCATTAGTCAAATCTTACGCCAAGCATGGGACACTGAAGACCAATTCTTGCCAGCATCTCCACATGTACATGCCCTTGGAATGGAACTAACCACACCAAATTGTAGCATCACTGCCATGACCTCTATATCAGTTCAAAAGAACAATATCCTAAAAGTACGAAGCATGCGACATATCTATTTGTGAAGTTAAAAATGTTTCCTGAATATTTAATTAATATCATAAAAGACATACACTCAGCTTTTCCAAGAGGGTATGTCTGGTAGAAGACGTTGGCAGAACTTCCAGTGTTCCGAAGATCCCCGTCAGCACAGTAGACACACAGTATGGGTGATATAGCATTCATGATGTCCGTTAATGTGTTGGGGTTGTAGGGTGCACCAAAACTCACACCGCCATTGTCTCCAACCTAAATATAAGATGAAGATGGCTGAATTTGGAAAACACTACGAGTGAGAGGAAGAGAGGGAGAGTGAGTGAGCATGGTTTTACATTGCTTTTAGCAATATTCCAGCAATATCATAAGGGGGACACCAGAAATGGGCTTCACATTTTGTATCATTGTGGGGAATTGAACCCAGGTCTTTGTTATGATAATACCAAATGCTTAAACCAATAGGCTAGCCCATTCCCACTGACACAGTAATATTATGTATTTCCATCAATTCAATATTTAATGCATTTTAGATTAAAATAGATCTAAATAAAACATTTAATAAATAAACCTATATGTTGTCAAACAAATCAAACATGATTCTATGATGTGTCAGGGCAGTGGGGTAGCTGGGTGGTTAAAGCATTTGCTCATCATGCCGAAGGCCCAGGTTTCATTCCACACATGAGTACAATGTGTGAAGCCCATGTCTAGAATGCCTTGCTGTGATATTGCTGAAATATTGCTGAAAGCAGCGTTAAACCAAAGTCACTCACTCAAAGAACCTTCACAACTTACAGCCATGGTTGTCTGGGCAACTGTTCCAAGTGGAAATCCTGTTTCAATCGGGAGGAGGTTGGAGACAACGTCAAATGAGGTTGGCAGGAGTTTAGGAAGTTTGTCATCACACATGGAAAACCCCCACGGGAACAACTCTGAGGAGGAAACAAAAAATAGTTACACAGTGTATCTAACCAGTCATACTAACTTGCGTTCAAACACACAAGATCTACTGGTCATCCCATCCTACAAACTGAACTCCTTTCGCTACCAGTCATTCTCGTACTCTGCACCTGTGCTTTGAAACTCTCCCTTGTGCCATTAAAAACTCAAACACAACTGACATTTTCAAGTTCAGACTTAAAACTCACTTTTTCACAGCATACTACTAATTATTTCAGCTGGTAAATACTCCATTGTAAATATTCTGTAGCGCTTTGAGCATGCCTTAGGGTGTGGAGCAGGCGCATTATAAGTATGCACTTATTATTATCATTGTTATTATTATTATCTACTCTTAGTGCCAACTGAAAACTGTTGTAGAGTCCACTCTTAGAGAGATAAACTCTTGTCATGATAAAAGTATTGGAGTGTGTATGTATTGTGAGCATTTTCATTACTCTGTGTTTGTTCTTAAACACCACACTAAGTCATATTCTAGCAATAAGGAAGTGGTCTGTAAACAATTAAAACAGAACCACACAATTAAGTGACAGATGTCAAGAACAACATCAACAACTGTAAAAATATCTTTGAACATCCTGGTTAGAGTAAGTCTTCAGTAACCGATGCTTGTTGTAAGAGGTGACTAACAGGACCATGTGGACAGGTTTGCGGACACATCCCACTCGTGTAGACTGATACTCATTATGTTGATCACTGGTCTGTCTGATCCAGACTCAATTATTCATAGACCAGCACCATATAACTGGAATACTGCTGAGCACAGTGTAAGATTTAACTCATTCAACAACTATAATCAACCAAGTTAACCACCTCTTAATTCAAGTAGGGTATGCAGAAGACCAAATATAACCTGAATCTTCATCTGGTCTAACTATTTAGTTATTGACATTATTGAAAGATTTGTGTTGTATAAATATTAACTATACATAAACATGTGACTCAGTCTGAGGCAGTTGTAGTACATTAGTACTGCCCTTGCCTAAACATACATACATATATATGACAACAAATGGTACGGATTTACCTGGAGTTACATATATACACACATATAGAGAGAGACTACTTACGACACATCAGGTCCCTGTTAAAAGTATGAAATCCATAAGTCCCATGTCTTTTTTTTTGTCAGTCTAAGTAACCTTAGTCTCAGTGTATTTCGTTACACTCCACCACTGAGTCTAACAATAACAGGTAATCTTTGAGCGATTTAATTCACATCTGTCAAGGGAAATGTCAAAAGTGATCTAATAGAGCCTAGACCAGACAATCCAGTGATTAAAATAGATTTAACCAATCAGACAACGGCTACTATTTAGGGATCGGAGGGACTTTCAAAATATTCAGACCTCTCCACAAACAAATCTGCATATAACACAGTTATTTGACCTGCAGTATATATGCTTTGGGGTGTATGTTGACATAGTTACCATTAGCTAATATTTCCGCAAGATGACATCCTTGAATATTGCCAAAAACACCATTTTCATCGACTGTTTACTCACCGTTGTCATGGTTGTTCGTAAGCCGTGTGCATCCCTGGAGGCGAGCGTACGCTAAATACCATTCGGAATCGTTCGGGTATGAACCTTTTCGAGACAAAAAGTTCAAAAAGTAGGAGCAAATGTGCACTTTCATGATTTGGTAAGCTGTGTTCTGATTGGTCAATCCCAGAGGTTACCTGACGCGAGTTCCCATAAGGTTTTGTTAGACTCAGTGGTGGAGTGTAACGGAAGTACTGACACTTCAGTTTACTTTGACTGATTTTTTTGTCTTCCATGTGCGAACATACCTGAGCTTGCAGCTGTTGAAACTGAAATAACAAAAGTCCATTTTCAATTTGTTAACACCAGGCAATTCGTTTTCTTGTATCATTGATCTCCTGACCTGATTTTTCCAATTTTATAAACAAATGATGATTTCTATGTTAGCAATGCCCTTAATTATTTATCTCAAATTAAACAACAGATTTACAATACTATGTTTAGCTTCTAGTTTGTTATTATGGATCTTGCTGTTGTCTGGTTCTGGGATGTACTCCAATACTCACAGGGCCTGCAAAAGAAACATATATGGCAGTTCTAGTTGAATCACATATATTAACAAAGCCAACATATATTAAATGGATCACAGATATTCAAAAAAGAAGCAATGTTATTACCAGTTAGGTCACAGATATTACAGGAACAGAGTCATGTTGCTATTGGCTGGTCACAGTCATCATGTGATTTTGTAGGAAAACTGCCCAAAACAAGTGATTTTGTGTGTAATGCTTTTAGCATTATTCCAGCAATATCATGGCTGGGGAGACCAGAAATGGGCCTCACATACTTTACCATCTGGGTGTACCAAAAAGCTAATGCTTGAACCTCAAAGCTACCCCACTGCCCATCTGCCAAATGCAACTCAACCAGGCACTCTGTTAGCACTAGGTTTTAAACAAGGAGGATTTATTTACTAAATGACATATGCATGTTTTGCATTGTTCACCAATGGATATAACTAAATGCCTGATGTGTGATGTAATGACATACCCACAACTGTAGAGTCCATTCACTCCCAGAGCACAGGGCCGAGTTGCTGGACACAAGAAACATGTGGCAGGTCCTAGAGGCAAAAACAACAAATTAAAACAAATGGGAACAAATTAAAACTTCGTGGATCACAAATTGGATTTTCAACACTATTAACCTGTCAGAGAAGTCAGTCGATATCTTGTAGTGAGTGAGAGAGTGAGTTAAGTTTTACGCCACACTCAGCAATATTCCAGCTATATGGCAACAGTCTCTGAACAATCGAGTCTGGACCAGACAATTCAGTGATCAACAGCATGAGCATCGATCGGCACAACTGGGAACCGATGACATGTGTCAACCAAGTCAGCAAGGCTGACCACCTGATTCCATTGGTCGACTCTTACGACAAGCATAGTGGTCCTTTATGGCAAGCATGGGTTGCTGAAGGCAGTAAAGTTGGTCAGCCAGATTGTAAGGACATCAGATACGTGAAGATTTGGGTATGATTTTATCTTCAGTAACCCATGATCGTATGCCACTTGTGTAAATCAATGCTTATGCTGTTGATCACTGGATTGTTGGTTTAGACTCAATTATTTATAGACCACCGCCATACAGCTGGAATACTGCAGTGTAAGACTAAGCTCACTCACTCACTCATTCATTCGAAGGATATCATCATGCCACGTTTCACACAATATCATCTACGATGTCACCTCTGATGTTATCACATAGACATCATTTCAAGAAAGTAAATCTCTGTACTGACGGAATGATCACTTTGTGACACATGACAAATGGATTTTACTTGATTCCCATCCAGACCTTGACCATAATGGTAGTCTTGAACCAGAACATGTAATCCCAAATATAACTGTCAGTGTAGTTCCTATTCATAAGTCTGTTATGTCAAGAAATAAATTGTCCTGGATTGACAGTTTATAATAATTCGTAAAGGCTCACTCTCTGTTCCTGCAGCGTTGAAGACGGTAGGGTCAGTAGTGATGGGTGCTGATGCTGGTCCTGACGGTGCCAACATCCCCTCCTTTAACACATACTTCGTCAGTGCATAGGCCACCAGCACCCGGTCATCTCGATCAATGAACTGGACATTGTGGGTCACCTGCACCTTGCCTCCATTGTTCCTGCAGTGAGAGGGGTGGTTGGGTAGCTTAATGGTTATAGCATTGTTCCTCAGGCTGAAGACCCGGGTTCGTGTCCGCACATGGGTACAGCATGTGCAGCTCATTTCTGGTGTGGCCCACCTTGATATTGATGAAACTTTGCTAAAACCGGCATCAAAATATACACACTCATTCCTGAAATGAGAGGGGTGGTTGGGTTTTGGGTAAACTGTTTGTCATATTTACATTTTGAATGGTGTCAAAATATTTATTTCGAAATAACATGAATTTTATATAATTGTTTAACGAAACAATTAATAAAATTAATTAATAAAACCTTAAGTCACTTTTGAAATTTGGAGATTAACTACCTCGACCTATGGGCAGGAAATGATAAAGGATTCATTTGCTTGAGTTCCAAACTGTTCCCATGAAACCATTTTATTCAATGAAATGAAACTAAACAACTTTGTCTTTACAAATATTAGTATCAGTGCAATAAACATTATCTTGACCAAGTCATCACATCAGCAATATGTACATAAATATTAATTTGACATTTCCCAATGCCCTTTGGGGAATATGTGGCTAAATATTGTTATTTAAACAAGTTTAAATTTAAACAAGTTTAAATAAATTCAAGAAACGAAAACAGGTTAGTGTTATGTAAGCAGTGATGCAGATAAAGACACAAACCAACAATTTTAATAATGGTGAATTTGGGTTTCAAGCTCATTAAAATTGGATTCTGGCTTGACAAAGGAACACTAATGAGAAAATTGCAGCCACTTTGTTACATGATAGGACTAACCCTACCAGTCTAAGTGTCTCTACAAGACATATATCTTACGTTATAGCTGTTGTTAGGCCCAGGAATGCCAAATCAGCTTGAATATACTTTTGCACCAGCTGAAATTGAAGTGAAACACTTGAATATATAAACAATGCAATCAGAGTGACTATTCAATGATTCAGTCTGTATAGTGTTAGAATATAAAAGTGGCATAAACTTAATATTGACACAGTAATTGAGAGACAGAAATCAAGGTCTTTGACCAGTGTCCAGACTGGGCCTGTGATTCAGTGGATTGAAATATCCTTAAGTAAATTGTACTTTAATATGCTGAAACTAATATTTCATTTATATTACAGTGTATGATGCATCATCTTTAAGTGGGCAAATAGAGTCAAATGATGCTTCCAACTTTGGTAAATCAACAAACATTCATGTGGAGCTGACAAAGGAACAATGAATAATGCTGAGGTGTTACTGAAATCAGCGTCTGTTTGTCCTGGTCAGCAAGACTACAGCATAAAGCACATGCCCCCCGAGGCCAATTGGTCAGGAAGCCAGTGCCAAGACCAATCAAGATTATTGTGTCAGGTTACTGAAAATCAATTGGGCTTTTGTTTCATATGTATTGTAATTTGCCAGTGTATATTGTAATGATAATTTTCTGATGCTAGTAAGTGGGTAACCGATTGAAGCGCTCATAAAATATGAATGCCATGTAATTGAGAGTACTGAACAGAAGGATCTCTCTACTCATGTCAACTGGCCACCAGAGCACAATCCATCAACAAAATCATACATTGGCTGTTAAAGTACAGACAAATATTTGAAACTGTACAGGAAAAAATGAGACAATATTTATGTTTTCTATGGAGAACTGGAGCATCCTTGAGCAAATTATTTCTTTCTTTCGGACAAAACACTGGTAAAATACTTGTCAGTGCAGCTATTGTTCAAGGAAAACAATATGATCTTGTCATGAGTAAATTTACAGTTGACGAAATTATTGCTCAATGAAAACAGTTATATTAGCTTGTCATATGCTGGAAAATAAAAGGAATAATATTTGTTGATGAACTTGTGCAGTACTTAGCAGAAATTACTGCAGCTATTTGCAGCTGGACAGTTCTTTGCAAATATAGCCTTGTGAACGATATTTTCTCTTCGCTTGAGTTGTTCATCTAGCAAGAATCTAGGGCAACATCTGAGTTAAAACGTGCCTTCATAAGTATGAATACAAGCTTACCGCTACTTCTGCTGCAGACTTGAGGGCAGAGTAGTCAGCTAGGGGGTCAAATGGTAGGTCCAGGGTCACCGTTGCCATGACTAATAAAATGGGTAAGGATAACATACTGCATCAGAAAATCATGTCAATATGATCATCAGTCATGTCCATATGATCATCAGAGTCATGTCAATATGATCATCAGAAAGTCATGTCAATATGATCATCTGAAAGTGACTTGATGAAACGATCATCAGAGTGACACGTTAATATGATCATCAGACAAATGATAACATGATCATCAGAGTCATGTCAGTATGATCATCAGAGTGACATGTTAATATGATCATCAGACAAATGACAATATGATCATCAGTCATGTCAATACGATCATCGAAGACATGACAATATTATCATCAGTGAGTAACATGTTGATGTGATCATCAAACTAATTACAATATGATCATAATTAAGAGTGACATGTCAACATGATCATTAGACTGTCATGTCAGTATGTTACAAGATAGTCACGTAAACATGATATCAGAGCGTCATGTCAATAAGATTACTAATGTGTAGTTAATATGACCATCAATGAGTAACATGTTAATATGATCATCAGACTATTGACAATATGATCATCAGATTGACAAGTCAATATGACCTTCAGTCATGACAATATGATCATCATATTGACATGTCATAAGATTATACATCTGAGAGTTACACATTAAAATGATCATTCATCAGAGAGTGACATGACAATATGATCATTAGACAGTCATATCAATATGACCACCAGGGAGTGAGATATTGATTGATCACCAGAGACTAATGACATGATCATCAGAGTGACATGACAATATGTTCATCTGAGTGACATGTTAAAATGATCATTCATCAGACACTGACATGACAATATGTTCATCTGAGTGACATGTTAAAATGATCATTCATCAGACAGTGACATGACAATATGCTCATTAGACAGACATGTCAATGTGATGATCAAACTAATGACATGATCATCAGAGTGACATGAAAATATGATCATCAGACAGACATGTTAATATGATCATCAGTCATGACAATATGATAATCAGTGGCATGTTAATATGATCATTCACCAGAGAGTGTTATGGCAATATGATTATTAGATTGTCATATCAGCATGATCATTCATGAGTAACATGTAAATATGATCACCAGAGATTGACAGCATGATCATCACATTGACATGTCAAATCTGATCATCAGTTATATTTCAGTATGACCACTAGCAAGTCATGACAATATGATCATCAGCCATGACAATGATCATCAGTGTCATGACAATACGATCATCGGAGTGACATGTTACTTTGTTCATCATGAAATAATGTTTCATTCGGGTTTCTGTGATATACCCCAGTGTAGACATGTCTTATCTACAAGACCTCATCGCCGGTTGCGGACATACAGAGCTGACATATTTATTTGCTGTTGAAAAATCAGTTTGCAAAAGGTTTATGACTGGCACATATAACAATCTGTTGAAAAAAATTATCTGATATAAGCATTCTTTGCTGTTTGCGCAAGACTTGTAAGTGCTGCTGCACCGGAAATAGAATGACGTCATTCCCTTACAACATTTTTCTAAAAAAAATCAATGGTGAGACAGACATAAAGAATAATAAGACACTATTCTCAACACGATATAGAGTTAACGCCACATGAAGTTGAAACAAACCTATATTAGCAGGCGTCCCAGATCCTTCGTCAGGGTCCACGACGACTTGTCTCTTCTCTCTGGAGAGACCCTCTCGACCAATAGGAATCAGCAAATCATCTTCCAAGATGAATTCGTTTAGCTTTCTCGTCATTGGACGAACATTACGCTCAGTAGTTGGCGCGATTTTTGAAGTATTCAACTTTGGACGCCCTCTCGTGTTCTTTCGTGGTGCTGACACTCGTATCAAGAAGTCTTGTTCCAATAACTCGTCAACAGATTCAGTTTCGACATACACACCTGAAAATCAAAAGATAATTTGACAAAATTGTTGAGGATGAATAGATGGTCTTTCCAATACAACCTTTTACGACTTACGTGATGTCCCCATCAAACAAAAAAGAAATTAGTTAAACAATAGTAAAAATTCACATGGACTGAGGTGGACTGGGAGGGGAATGTTGTGCTATCCAAATCTTCTGATAGAAAGCAGACAGCATGTGAATAATGAACATGAATCGTGTCTTTTATTTCAAGGCTATCTGTTTTCAATCGGAAGACTTGGATCAGTGTTCGCGTTAACGCAAACAAAACTGCGTGTTTCAAGCGAATAAATCAACATTACATTCATCATTTTTACCTGCGTGTTCTGCACACGTGTTATGGGTAGCTACATTTCTAAATTACATCTAAATTCTCATGATACTGAAACGTACATCGTCCGTTTTGATATGGTGTTACCGATACTTGGAATCCCCCATGAAAACACATATCGACCTCGCTAGATGGGCGTGCAGAACTCCGAACCCATTCGTAATTACTCACATCATTCCGGCAAGCTTCTTGTAGGTCACGGAAAGAGACGAGTAGTTACGAATGCGAACCGTGTATGACCACACAGGACACATATTCATATCTCATATAGTTATTCGCGATTCGGAGAAATTGGAGACACTTGCTCTGTGCCACACCCTGAGAAATTCTTTATGTAACTTTAAAACGGGAGAATTCAAGGTGCTCCTGAAAAATAAAGACGATAAACCGATGGTTCGTGAAACAACAGGTAACCGAAAAGCGTACTTTCCCAGAAGAAAGAAGTTAAAATATAGTTTCCCTCAATTAATTTGACTTGTGAATGATGATGAAATGCTCTAAAATGCAAGGAAATGTTAAGGCCTCGCCATTTCGTGTCTGTAAAACACACACAAGATTTCTTGGGATATAGAATTTAGCGAACACTGATGATCTCTGCTGTGACCTGAACGTCGGATTACTGTAGCTATGTCCAGTTTTGTGCGTAACTGCTATCTTCAAAAGCTCAGAGAGATTATGAAGCTTTGGCAATTGCAGACATTTATTAAAGAGCTATATTAAGAGAGTTGATCTCATTTTAATCGCCTATAATGTTAGACCCGAAGGTAGCTTTGAAATGTGTTCAAGTGAAACTTCATCCACAGACAGTTCTATGTTTTACGCGTTTGTACATGTAGGGAAATAAGTAAAACAGAACTGACCCATGCTGTCCACTGGAGGAGATGTGGTTACTGTTCCCACGAAAACATTGATGACGACATACACCAGTATCCAGTGAGTTCCTGCAAATATATAATGAATGTGTTAACCGGAAGTTACAAAGCTAGCGGAATTCAGCATTTCAGATTTTAGATAGCCTGGACAGGTGACTCTAATCACGCCATGAACGTCATGTCTCATAACGCTATAAGGTGACATGAACTGATACAACTACTGGGGCTGCATTTTATACCTGTATGTCGCAATACGCTTTTTAAACGATACGTATGGCAATGTTTTTTTTTCTGAGAATCGGTATATTGTGGAAAGAACGTATCGCAAAACTGGTACCTATATCGCAATATATTGCAAGACAGTTTTGATACCAATACATAGCCTTTACATTGACATGTTCAAGAAGCACTAACATAGGCGGATTCGGGAATTTGCAAAAGTACGGTGGGAAGGGTTTCAACCCCCGGCTCCGCCAATGCAAAACAACTTCAATGCGACCCTTAGTCATTTGCAACACGGGCAGATTCGAACAGCATCTTCACCTCCAGATCCGCCAATGAGTAAAATTTAGAGAGTTGTAGTCTGTATACAACTAGCGGGTATTATTTTTTGGTGTTGAGCTTAATATAACTCCACCCCATAACGCGTACCTTAGTTCGCCTTCAGTTTAGTTCGCCTGCAGTTAACGAACGTTCTGTTCTATTTAAATTGACGTTTTCGAACGTGAGTAAGATCTGCAAGTTTTCCACCCAGAATCATGGTCTTGGGATTTATAGTCATAAATACTACAAAAATCCATGATTTGCCAGGACGTTCAAATCCCAGATACCCTAGAAGATCAGGGCTAGACTGGGCTTCACCTAGCATTGCGATGAGAGGCCTGTAACGGGATCGGGTGGTAAGGATCGATGACTTGCTTGACATACGTCATCTTATCCCAACTGCATATGCTGTTGATGATTGGATTGTCTGGTCCAGGTTCGATTATTTACAGCCCGTCAATTACAAATTTCACTTAACACGTAACAGAAGATTAAATATGTACAGGGATTAAGACTTGTACAGTTACACAAGTGATAAGCTGAAGGGGACATTCTGTGAACGTTGTGTTGGGAATATTTATTGAAGATCCAGGTCGGCAGAAATTCTGCAACTGCAGAAACAGGTCGGGCTCCCTCGGTATAACACAATTGATCTGAACTGCCTCACACATTGTATCCACAATGTGCTTTTATCTGGCGGTTGGACTAGAGTTACGTCCCTTTGACAGTCTGGCACTTGGCGGGAACGTTTATCGGAATCCCATGCAAGTGGCAGATAGGCAGGCAGATTTTTATTTTAAGCCGCTTTTAGCAAGATAAGAGCAACATCACGGCAGGGGATAGCAGAAATTGGCTTCACACATTGAAGCCATGTGAGGATTCGAATCCCGGGTCTTTAGCGTGACAAGCCAACGCTTTAACCACTAGGCTACCCCACTGCCCCGTGGCAGAAAACTTTATGAAAGACCATCATTAACGAATAAAGTTAAACAATGCTTTAAAAAAGTATATGTATTTCATTATGATGTAAATGTTACTCAGTTAATTAACTTATTAATTACTTGTCGAAAAAATAGTGTAAATATATTTTTGAAAGTTATAATTATTGATATTTTCCCACCCAACACTCTTAAAGACAAAGTGCGATAACCGGAGCCTGTTAATTAGTAATTTAACAGCGTCGTTTCCAATTTGAATTTGGGCGCCAAGTTCTTTTAACTAATCTGACATGAAACTTTGGGTGTTAAAAAACTTACAAAATATGCATTATTCACAACAGCAACGCAAATTGTAACTGTACTATTCAAACACCGTTTGCTTGTGCTGCCACAGAAAAGGGTTTTATTCCGGCCATGATTGCAATAGTAAGTTTGCCAAAGAACCCTCCTTGATTCCCTACATGGCTATAAAGTGTGAAGCCGATTTCTGGTTTCTCCCGCCGTGATAATGCTGGAGTATTTCTAAAAGCGAGGTAAATCTGAACTCACTCACTGTAGTCAAATGGCTTTCCCACAATACCATTATCTTTACTTTGTACATACCTGTTTATTTATGTATTTTTGATATAATCTAATGTCAGTGAACGGACACAGGCTACACGACCCAGGAGTGGTTTCAGGTTTATAGAATAACAACTAAATAAAAGTAGATTCGAACATTAACATCCCCGTATCAGCAGGTGGGACATACTTCGCCCAGCAGGTTGCGGGCTGTGATGACACCGGCACTCGCTCTACCGTAATAATGAGGCCTCACAGTTAGCATACGTGCGTAGTTTCTCATTGTCAAATTCACATTAATGTGTTTGTGACATGTAGTAAGAGATTAGATACACACAGACATATCTGCGATGTGCGAGTTTCAATGGCTAGTGACCTTAGGTCGTATTTTTTATGAAGAAACCAAGCACCTCAAACGCTGAAGTTCAAACGACGAGGGGGTTTAGTTGAAAAAAGACGTAATAACACATATCCCAATGTAATGTTTTCTAATACAAATACGCACTGCCATGTACAGACCCGTGTCAGTTATATTCGGGCGCTTGACGTATTTTCCATGGATTTAAGTGTTACATTTGGTGTAACATAAATAATTTCATGAATGAAATTTTCGTAAGATCCAAATCAAAGTTGGTACATTTGTGAGGAATAACCTTACCTTCAATCACACAATTTCTGTTTAATTTTCAGTTGCTTATCGAATGACTACAAGTACTCAGTCAATATATGCACCGTGACGAGAACTCCTTTAACATGGCGGCCTATGGGATTGTGCATTGTGCAACTGAACTGAAATTGTGTGCAGAGCAGACATGATTTCACATCTGTCAGTCAAATTTTAAAAAGATCCGTCCTAAATTCACTTCATAAAAATTATTTATGCTACACTGAAGTAACATGTAAGTCTATGGACATTACGTCAAGTGTCCGAATATCACTGGCACTGGTCTGTAGCTGGAATGCTTGTGAATGCGGCGTTAAACAAGCAACAAAAATACCGATAACCTCCGATGAAATGGTGACTTTGAAAATCACCACCAACAACAACCATTTTCATCCACCTGACGAAGGGACAAGGAATAGCCCAGAAACGTTGTGAAAACAACAAAGAAGAAACTGACATCCATACCATTTTGTTGTATATTAGAATACCGTGAGTGAGTCTGGTTTTACTCAGCAATATTCCAGCTATACTGCGGTGGTCTGTAAATAATCGAGTCTGGACCAGACAATCCATTGATTAACAACATGAGCATCGATCTGCACATTTGGGAATCGATGACGCGTGTCAACCAAGTCAGCGGGCCTGACCACCCGATCCCTTTAGTCGCCTCTTACGACAAGCATAGTCGCGTTCTATGGCAAGCATGAGTTGCTGAAGGCCTATTCTACCCCGTGACCTTCACGGGTCGTATTAGAATACCGACTTCCAAATGCCTCTCAAGAACCACCCCAAACAAGCGTTGATCAAATAGCGGTAGATTAAACTCACAAAAGATCCTCTATAGAAATAAGCATCACATTCACAACATGTAGGTACTTAGATAACTCAGGGGTTTGAAATATTCTGCCATCCCATCTACATATTTACAGCTTCTGTGCGGAAAATCGGTAGTTAGTACCATGGCCGCGTTAACCAAAACACACTGAAAAATGGTAATTATTATTACCATGCCTGGAGATCGACTAGAAGGAGATGGAACAACGAACGGCGGTAGGATTCACTATCCACGCGTCCGTGTTAAACTGAGTAGCGTGCTCGTGATTATTACAGGAAGTTTGTGAGTTGAAGGTGTTCTTCTAATAGCCCATTGGGTCTGCTGAGAGTGATAGTAGGCACAACGAGCCAATACACCGAGTCTTACCAACTAATCCATTACTTCAAAGGTAGCTGTGCTTCATATGAAGAGGTGTATATATGTAAATTATTCACTAGAGAACTTGTTCTACCTCCATGTATAGTGTAATAGAGTACACTTTAGCCCTGAACTATTTTAGTTAAGTACGAGGACTATTGTTGCCTTTGATACATAATATTTGTGATTTGTCTCATCAATGTTTTCCGTTACAAACTGATTGGCGACTCCTATACCAGGTAAGAGATGCTGCATGGTGTTGCAATAAAACTCAGTTAGCAATGCCATTGCCTACAATTTGCGTCGCCACACGCGAAGGTACGGCGCACCGGGATAACTGAAGATAGCCTTTGACGATGTTCAGTGTGCAAACCAAAGGTGGTTCTGGTCCTGTTGTAGCCTTCATTTCGTCTCATCCCAGATAAACTCTTGTGGGAAGAGGTAATCGTTAAGAGACGGCAAAGGCAGTACAGCAATGCAATGCGCACTCGTGAAATCAGAAGACGTGACACACGAGGGCGAGTATCACCTTAAGCTTGTTACAGCGTGAAATTACTTCTCTGCATTTACACAAAAGTTTAAACACGTTCTTGAACGTTGCTGTTCTTGTTGCAAATGCCACAATCTGCATTGAAAAATGCTGAGTTGTACTGTCCCATTTAGTTACGAAGTCTCTCCATTCCATCGCACTTCCACTCTAACTGCAAGCACCGCTATTTAATGTTCTCTTGGGACTCTTGGCACTCTTGGGACTACAATCTTGGAGTAAACCTTGATTCATCTGTAAATAGTAAACTCCTAAGGTCCTTTGATGCTGTTTTTACCGAGCAAGGCGTGCTGACGTGTGCTTTAAAGATTAACTGGGCGTATGGCTGGATGTTGGGTCCGGATGTTGTACGATTCTGTCACTAATCGGTCTCACTCTAGTCTATAGGCTTTAATGTTTCGGGTTACGTATAGGTTTCGTTGATGCACCAACCGAACATGGTTGTCTTCGTGACATAACGTAACAAGTGGATGACCGACACGTGACCTGTCATGACTGTTGCCCTTCTATAAATTACGTCTCCGAGAAGATGGAACTGAATTTTGATGAGCTTTACTTGCATAATTCCTGTTTGCAGTAGACACTAGCAAGAAAGTCTTACAATATCGCCACAGCGCATCATAAACCCGACAATTAAGCATTCTGTTTGCACTAACCATCACCTCTTCAAGCTTCAAGCACTGAACAACTCCATGCTCTCAAATACAATGAACATTCACAAAAACAGAAAACAGAATCGAGGTTTTCCTGACACACGAAACAAAATACAATTACAAAATAATGATCGGGGGCGTTAAAATGCTTACTGCAAACGATAATGATACAAAACTGCAAA
Source organism: Haliotis asinina (assembly GCF_037392515.1). Lineage (NCBI taxonomy): Eukaryota > Metazoa > Mollusca > Gastropoda > Lepetellida > Haliotidae > Haliotis > Haliotis asinina. Next base: position 33,017,639 of record NC_090289.1, on the reverse strand, counting down.
GTAATGATACAAACACAAATGTTCTCATTAGCAAGGGTGTAACAAGTTCCAGCATCATCAATTCTATGTTAACGCTGGTCTGATCACTAGCTATCAACCCAACCGAAGTCTCCGATCTGAAAACCTGGCCTTCTTGTTGTCCCACACATTACGGGCGGTAGCAGGTTCAGGGATTGATAATGTCAAGTGGCATTACCCATTCTCTGAAATCAACTTCCACTGGAGTTAAGGACAGTTAGCAGCCTGAAGATTTTCAAATCTAAACTGAAGACATACCTTTTACGAAAACATACAGTGTCTAACTTTCCAGTCTCGAGTTGTTATACAGAGCTACTGAGCAGTACTCTTGGACAGGAACTGGCACTATATAAATGTTTTGATGACGATGATGATGATGATGATGATGATGATGATGATGATGGAATTGATTCCGTTCCTGCTTGTCAAAGTTACAAGAAACTGGACTGGACTTTCCACAATTCCGAAAGTTAATAGTATATAAATAAACACATGAATTCATGTTACAAGCCTGACTCCCCCCAGAGAAAAACTTGACTGTAAGCCATGTATCATGTCGCCTGGGAATAAATGTCTTTAAAACCAAATGTTTACTGAGCCACACACAGAAATAATGTATAAATGTCTAAAATTGCCCAACTGCCCTCAAACGTTTACATAAATCATTGGTCTAAATTGTTCTTAATCATTATAAAGAGTTGTGTCCCTTGGATGACAGGATCCGTTAACTATGGATTCAAGTTTGTTTCACTCAAAACATTTATAAATTACACCACTTTCTTCCATAATCGATGAGTCATTTAATGTTTGTATTAAACTCGCTCAAGATACCTGGAGTATGTTCAAAATACAGTATCCATGCTATCGCACCACTGATGAAGTGCAAGACATCCTCTTGGACAGTTCCAGTTCGTCAAACACACAAACAACGAAGAATGTACCTCAAGTAACGCGTCTCAAAATTATTGTGACATGATCACCTGTACTAGATGGAAAAAGAAACGTCGCAATGTTAGAAATGGCATTTAATTATCAGTGGAGTGTTACAACCTATTCTACCATGACTTAAGTAAAAGGTGGATTGTGACTGGTTAATCAAAGTCATTCAGAGGTAAATAGTTACGTAAAAGTATGTATTTCTTTAAATCTTAATAACGCGGCGCGTCCGGTTTTAAATGAAATTCAGAGGTATTATAATTTCGATATATACCTCTCATTTTCCAACACAGTATGTTTTTCTCATAATTGTTATACATAATATATATATAAATATACATCGGAAGTCAAGTTTGAGGAAACATGAATCGTAATCGCATTGCTCCCCAAAGTATTGTTTGAGATTGCGGTAAGAAATGCTTTTGTTTCTGGAGAGGGAAGAGCTCGCACAAACACAATATTGAAATGGCGATGCACGCGCATCATGCATGCATTCATGCGTGAATTGCGAGCTTGAATGGCAATCATTCACTTGTTTTCTGAACACATTAGCTATGGAATAGATTAACGAGAAATCAACGACAACAAACCACTGGACGTCTGCACAATCTCCAGTGACGTTTCTTTTGTCCTTCAGGATATTATGCAAGTTACACAATGCCTTTTGTGTCTACTGATGCTTACACACTATTGCGGTCAGTGACTGATGATCGCTGTCGAGATATGGCTGGAATATTCTTAAAACCGCGTTAAACCATCTCACTCACTCGGTCACTCACTCACTCGCCCTCCTTCTGTAAGCTACCCTTGACGCCCCGGGGTAGAATTGGTCTTCAGCAATCCATGGTTGCCGTAAGAGGCGACTAACGGGATCATGGGGTCGGGTTCGCTGACTTGACTGACAGATGTCATAGGTTCAGATCGATACGCACGCTTTTGATCACTGGAGTGTCTGATCCATACCGCCGCCATATAGCCGAGTGAGGTGTAAAACTAAACTCACTCACTCACTCACTCACTCACTCACTCACTCTTCTGTGAGCACAATCAAGAATTGTCCGACCTTCCAAGTGAGACTGCGGTATTTGACAACATGCTGGAGGACTCGCGTATGTTGAAAGCGCGCAGTTCGGTGTCTGGAGTTGTGCACCTTAATCGTTTTCCCTCATATCCGTATCGTGGTGAATATCAGTCAAACATTTCACAAAGAAAAAGAAACTGATCAAAGAAGCTTGTATAATTGCGGGCTTTCCTTCAAAGAAAGTTTCCCCGCCACCAATTAATTGAAATACTGATCAACGGAAGAAATACAATAGCCATTAATTACAAAGATACATACAAAGTAATGAGATATATACATGTACAGTCACTTCACTTTCAGATGTGAAACGATAGCATTTTTGTTGGTGGTATTGATGATTCCTTGATCTGAACTGATTCATTGGTCTGTCAGCTCCTGATGGTTTTAATTGATTTGTAAACTTTGACTACCTACATTTGTTGTTTTCCACCAACTAGACGCAGAAACGTCATATCGATATAACTCAAATACTTGCAACATTGGACACTCGTTTTTTTCCAAAAGAGAATCGTCATTCCGTTAATCCTAACATGATGGGTACACTACACGTCTTGAAAAACGTTTACACTGTAAACCATCTACAGCAACGATACGATAAATACCTTACCATGATTCCATGCTTTTGTTGGATATACGAGTATTTACGACGTCACCTGTTCATTCGTACTGTAGTTAAACAGGACTTTCGTTAATCCGAACGCGTTTAGTGGAAACCGTAATCCGGATTAATGGAGTTTCAAAATATGAAGGCATGTACCTGTCATATCCATACGTCGTCGTCGACTGCGGAGACGTAGTCCAGAAACCAAAAGAAATGAATAGTCGTTCTTGGTCCTTCTTCCATCTGTTGAAGAACCACCCGCCGTCGCCTTAAGAATCAGGACGTCATCGTGGAGCATATCATAAACTTAAGGGGAATTTTGCCATTTAGTAAATTTAATAAAATATTTTGCTATTTCTGTCTCCAAACTTTTAATACAAATGCTAATTTCAATATCGATAGCGATGTAAGTGTGAAAGCTACCATGTTTCGTTAATCTCATCGTAAATGATAATTATTATGATTTATTTTGGAACTGTCCCCTATATTGCCAACCAAAGTGGTCAACAGCAACATGCTCATTGGATGCTGATTGGTCAGGCGGCACCCCTTGCTTTTGTACTGACGTGCTCCAGGACAGTTGTGATGCTCCTAAACGAAAGCCTTCCCTAATCAACCACAGCTATATGACACAGTGCATATAAGCTGGCGTAAAGACTCGCGACATGTGGGACTGTAAAATTCGCCAATCAACAAAACAGGAACAAGACACCCATGTTGACGGGTACAGGACAATGACTTTTCTTTGGGGTCAACTGTGAGAATGACGCATCTTTCCACACCTTGTTGTCATGAAAGTAAAATATCGCTATTTATTTTACAGGCGAGATTTTAAAAAAAATATATTACCTTTCAAAAGTTTAGATTTACTAGCGTAAATGTAGCTATAGGCTCCCGTCAACTGTGCTAAAGTAGGTTTTGCGAAATATTCTAGTCTGTTTAAAGGTACTGTTTACACCTGAACTGATGAATTGTAATACAATTTCGTAAGGTAAAATTATTCAGTAAAGGATGAAGCTTAGTGAAAGTTTGCAAATTCAATAAAACATTGCACCAAAACGCAGTTGTTCTCATGCATGATATTTGCACATGCTTTTTAGCAAATTGATGTATGATCCTTGCGCAGTTCATCCACATAAAGTTTGCTTTTGGTTTTCCCAATTTAGTGGAGAAATTCATTTTCGATGTAACCATGTATACCTACAAAACCTTTTGTGAGTGCTTTAAGTGAGTTGAAACTTTTAATGGGGAGTATACTTGCACAAACTATGTTTTGTTTAAAACCTCGTGATGCCTGTGAATTTTGCTACTTGAAAAGTATTAGTACTAGTACTTAGAAATTGGGTATGATGCTAATATTCAAAGAAATAGAATCATAGGAAATATGAGATTCGAACCAGCACCGTCTCCTTGCTCGCCTTAGTTAAGCAACTCCGCATAGCGAATTTTAGCGCCTTAAACGACTGGTTGTACAACGTGTCCATTAATATATATATTATATTAACAATAAATAAATATACAAGTTTGGGTAGGTACTGCCTTTGTTTGTTCCTCATCACAAATACACACTACACTAACATAAAGCTTGCTTATGCAATTCATATTCCTTTCATGTGTTATTTATGAAATGGGACTGTGGATTAGACTAGTGGTTAAAGCGTTCGCTCGTCACGCTTGACACCCGGGTTCGATTCCCGACTTGATACAATGTGTGAAGCCCATTTCTAGTGTGTCTCGTCGTGATATTGCTGAATATTGCTGAAACGGCGGAAAATTAAACTCAATGACTGTTTACGAAATGATACTCTCAAGGATAGTAACATTTATATCACCCAAAATATACATATTCTTCCCATAGCTTACTTTTTCGGATTTTTAATGTTTCGAATTAATCCCGTTAGTAATTAATTCGAATTAATCCGTCTGCACGAATTTTCGTACTACTCTTGTAAGTTTTTTTGGAATATATAATCAGTGACGGTCCAGGGTAGAACAGGCCTTCAGCAACCGATGTTTGCCATAAAAGACGACTATGTTTGTCGTAAGAGCCGACTATAACGGGATCGGGTGGTCAGACTCGCCGACTTGGTTGAAACATGTTATCGATTCCAGATTGTGCAGATCGATGATCATGATGCTGATCACTGGATTGACTGGTCCAGATTCGATTATTTACAGACCGCCGCCATATAGCTGGAATATTGCTGAGTGAGGCGTAAAACTAAACTCACTCACTCACTCACTCTTGGAATATATGATCAGTGATTGGGCGAAGTTTTTTTCCGGTGATGATGTTTAAAGTTTATTTGCCTGCCTCGTTAAGTTGCCTGAAACGAGGGATGTTTTTTTTCCGTTTTGTTCTTCTTACAGCCTCGGTTCGAAAAACACAGACCAGAAAAAGTATTGATTTTGGGTTCAATTAAAGGAAATACCCGTCACTCTGTTTAGAACATATTGATTGTATTGTTCGAATGGCTTGTCCAGGTGTCATCCTGCCCGATAATCCGTTCAGCACATGTCCGAAACATGTCCAGAACATGCACTCGTCTTTTCCCAGACATAAACAGAAGGCAATTCCACTAATCCTACAGATAAGTTATGTCGCTGGGTGAGGATATTAACTACCAGCATCTAAAGCCTTATCTCTTAAGAGAAGAATGGCGTGACGTGTTGACAACAGGGGAGGCTCCATAATGTACTGGTTTCCCACATGCGATACGACATTCGTTAGGAGGCGGGCAGTTGAAGCTCACGGAGGACCACCTCGATTGTTGATGTTCACACGGCAGCAACTGAAACAGACTCCTCCTGTGGCCCTTGAATCGGACAACGCCCAGCTTTTATATAAGACCCTACTGGGCTGGGTAGTCTACAGTTTGATGGCGTGGCAGTGATACGACCAGTTTAAGATGGACGACGTAGGTATTTATTACACTGTTAACATATGACAATGATAACGTTTGTTCTTTATTGTGAAAAATTGACTTTAAATAATGTAAATTCATTTTTAAAGTAATGTGTAATTTTAGATATTAATTGTTGTATTTCATTGTGTAGTGATTCATTAGTGGTAGGAATTCCGATTGCTGATGTTGTTGAGTACCGATAGATGTCACATTCAGTTCTGAATGAAGAATATATTTTTTAAACTTCATGCTTGCGGAAGCCATATTCTGCCACTTTTGTGGCATAAACTAATTTTTGGCGACATTTGCGAATTATTTTGTCGTTGCTTGCGCGTTTTTTCTCTTTATTTTAATTATTTAATGTTAAATCGATTATTTTCTTGTTGCTGCGAATATTATGTGGCTGCTTCGCGTATTTTGTTGGTGATTGAGAGTATTTTCTTGTTATTTCAATAATAATTTTCTCGTTAGTTAAAATATTTTCTCACTACTTCAGGTTTTTGGTTTATTTTATTTTCATTTATTTTTTATTTTTTTATATATTTTAACAGAAACTTGAAGTAGCGAGAAATTCATCGAAATTTCAAGTTTTAAAAGAAACTTGAAGCAACGAGAAAATAAGTAGGGATTCACATCACGAGAAACGATCCTATTTGAGCATGTGGTCCTAGGGAGAGAGAGGCACAGTCGTTTAATTAGCCGAAAGTCTCTGTGTAGAGTTGTGACCCTGGGCACGCCAGAGATTGGTGATTCCTTGTTCGAACCCGTTTCGGCCCATGCGTCTTTGTTTGTTTGAACCCTGCCCATGTCGGTTGGTTACATGGTGTGGAAGCTGACATGTCGTTGGCCGGAATACTATCTAAAGTGGCGTGAAAACTCAACTCACTCACCAATGCTCATCAGATCTGACAGAAACCCGGCAGACTGTCTAGTTTCTGCGTTATGTCAGATTTAGAATTAAATCTTTAGATGAAAGAGTAAGTGAGGCAACTTTTAACAATATCCCAGCAATATCTCAACGGGGCTTGGATACCAGAAATGGGCTTCACACATTGTACCCCAGTGAGGAATCGAACCCGGATCTTCGCCGTGGCGAGCTTTAACCTACGTTGGCTGCCCCAAACGCCACGAACTAATAAATAACATATCGTGGATATCATCAGTTGTTTTCTGTAATTAACAACAAACATAAAGCGTTCGCTCATCACGCCAAAGACCCGGGTTCGATTCTCCAAACGGGTACAATGTGTGAAGACCCTTTCTGGTGTACCCCGACGTGATATTGCTGGAATATTGCAAAAGGCGGCCTAAAACTATACTCGTTTACCTCAGGTTGATATTCCAGCATTGAAGGCACATGCACGGCAACTCTGAACGACCAGATATATGCACACTTCTCACAGGTGACTCAGTGCCGGAACGTAATTCTCAACAAACAACAATATTCTTGGATGGTTTCTTCGTTTGTTTCGAAAACAATTCCTCTAACTGCCATTATACATGATCTAGAACCAAAATAATGTTTGGGTAATGGTTCCTGACATTCCGATTTCCATAATATTATCAACTTAAAAGGTAAAAATCCAAGACAGATACAAGTATTTCATCCAGGATTTTGTATGCATAGCGGTTTAGCACTGCATCGGACAATTTTGATCTCATGTTACTCAGAATAGATGCAAAATGAGAGGAATTGATTGAATGAATGAATGCGTAAGTGGGGAAAGGGGTTAGATTCATAGCTTCTGTGAACATAAATTCAGTTTATTGAGGAGTATCAGCCAAGACTAATCTGACCAAAATAGTATGCATATGTGTCGAGAACACCTGCTGTTATCAAGGATTTTATGTTATCCGTGCATATAATTTTCACATTTTTGTATTACCGGATTTTTGTTACCGGATGGGCCGAGAACTGTTATTCTTCAGTTTTGACTGACTATATCTCTATTCCTGATAAGCTGGAGCTATATTGCTGACATATCATAAGAGAGTATAGACCAGCCTTTGATTTCATCGATAACCGAAAACTGTGACAACCAGGGCACATAAAAAGGTATGGTCGTGACAAGGATTACTATTAAAAGCGTATTAAACATTTTGGAGTGAGTTGGTCTTTGCTAGAAAACAAGCACTCTGTGATGTGTGTTATTACTGGCATGATGCCTGTAGATGAATAAAATATTTGATTTTTCAGATTCATATGATAGTGAATGGAATATTAAAATGAAAGTATTCTGACTTCGAGTGATCAATTGTTTTGATAATTACTTCTGCATAAAGCTTACGACGGGTGAAATATGTAGAGTAACAGAAAATTGCTAGTATGATCGTTTATGATAGTGATGCACTCAACATCAGAAATCTGCATAACGGCATGTACGCATATTATGGAATATGAGAAAATTAAAGCCAAAATTTCCTTATTGAGCCACGTAATACATATACATGTACACACGCACACGCCCGCGCACACACACGCACGCACGCACGCACAGTGAGTTTTTACGCCGCTTTTAGCTATATTCCAGCCAAATATCACCGCCGAGGACGCCAGAATTGACTTTTATGAATATTCTCAACACTGTCGTTATTGCTATGAACATTGTCATTGCATTACGCTACTTTTGAATTTCATTGCCACTGCAATCCTTATGGCGAGTTGGAAACTGAATTTCAAAACGATTGTTAATTAGACCACATTTCTCGGTTGTTTGTTGGATTTCCAGTTTATTTACAGGTTTAATTTGGAAATCAACATGTAACATGATATAGTAAGAATATTGGGCACGGCATGCGGCAAATGGACGATGGAAAATACTAATTATACCTTCTCGTGAAAATGTTATTTCAGCATTGGGCATATTTCCCTTTCTGTTGTCTGGGATACAGATTAAAAGACCCATGGTTTTTAAACATTCCCGGGAATGTCGTGAATTTTAGACATCCCATAAACCATTTGAATCTGGAGGCATTTGAACATTCCTTCCAGAGGTTATGTTTCGTTTCATGGAATGAAAGCAGTATCCATACTTCCTGGCATCGCCAACGGGTCTTATAAATGATAATAAAGTTCTATTTTTCAAATAGGCGAATTTTATTCAAACAATAACAACAAAATCTGCACTTTTTATGAAAGTCTCTTCAAAAAAGGAAAATAACAAGATGAAACTGCATTTTTCAAATGAAGAAAATCTCATACTAGTGTTTCAAATGTATGTCAAATATATCTCACATTTTGTTGTAATAGTTTTTAAAGTAGAAATATAAAACATCACTGCAATATATAATACATATATACAAATATAACGAAAATAACAAAAATAGGGATTTCAGTGAATAAAGTCATGTGATCGTCTCGTCACAAGATGTCAAAAAGTCTATATATACATGATATAATATATACAGTTTCTATGAATATGAACCCACGAACACCTATGGTAGAGAATTATATCACATATGATGTTTCTTAAATAATGAATGGATAGAGTACACATGTGGGAATATAGTATTCCAACTGAAGAACTGTTTTATGTGGGTCATAAAAATAGCTAATATTAAAACCGAAATAGAAAACATATGTTCACATTTAAACATACTGAAAAACATACTCAACCAGGTTATATTAAACTATTTTCTGAATTAAAACAGTTCTTTTGAAAAGAAACTGATGGGATGTTGCGTGCAGCTTTTGAAACAAGATGTGAAGAATTGGTTTAGTTCTGAAATATAAGGGTTAGAACCATAGCACTGATAGGATATGCCTTGGAATTCTCATGGCAGATCAATATAAAAGTCAGGAAGATATTTAGCAGCAGACATCTTTGTTGATCCGATGCCACATTCTGATTGTAACAATTCATTGCCAGGCGAAGAATAAGCCAAACGTAACATATCATAGTGCAAGTGTCCAGAAACCACATCCCATCAAGCTTGAAGATAGATCCAAAATCTCACCAAGCCAGTAGTCACATTTCAGTAAGCCAGTAGACAGATCTAAGTCTCCAAATCTCTTTGACCTTGGTCAAGAATCTCATTATTCCACTAGCCAAACCCGAAATCAGTAACCTGATAATACAGATACAGAATCTCAGTAAGCCAGTAGCTAGGTCCAGAATCTCGATAAGCCAGTAGCTAGGTAAAAAATCTCAATAAGCCAGCAGCCAGATCCAGAATCTCGATAAACCAGGGCGAGGTCCAAAGGCTCAATAAGCCAATAGTCAGATCCAGAATCTCGACAAGGCAGTAGCCAGATCTGAAATTTCTTCAAGCTTGTATCCAGATGACAGAGACAGCCATCGCCCTGTCCAGGAACGACATCAAGCCGAAACGAAAAATATCTCCTGGTGATCATCTGTTTGATTGTCAGTAACGATGTTGGAATCGTATTCCAAAGAACAAATATATTGCTTCCATGCCCTTTTTCTGATGCCTTTGACACATGCAAAATATATTATCCATCCAGGAATAAATTAGGCAAGCTTCTGTCGTCTATGCTAACGAATCGCGGTATTTTCCGTACTGAAACAGAAAAAATATACATAGATAACCTGCAGTAGCCATTGTGTCCTCTATACCACTTCCATGATAATTTTTTATACCCAATCGGCGTTTCGTGATTCACCTTGACAAAGATATCCAGGTGACAAACAAACGGTGTCTCGTCACGTGACTTTGGTAACACAAATTGTCTTTTGTCGCGGCTCTAATGTTGCTATGGTCATTGTTTCTGTATGCCGATTCTTAAAATAGAATTGTTTTTCCCATAATATTTCTAAATGATTTACAAAACCCGTCATTTTAGACCACACTTCATGCATAAGCCCCCCCTCCCCGCCCCCCCCGCACTTACAGTGAATGCAAATAACACTGCTATAAATTTTATCATAAAAAACAACAGAATAAGATGACAAAAACACACAAATTGTGTTTTTTACGTGTATTTATGAAGGATAAATTTTCATACAGCTGGAATAATTTTTTCAACCTTAATATTTGCTCCGTTTTTCACGTTGACATGAACACTCTGAAACACCCTCCTTACCTTGTAAACTCTATTTGGTGAGCTGTTTACATTCGGTCTCGGAACCTCAAACTGAAAAATACACAGATAAGTATCACGGATAAGTACAAACTTTATGGATGAACAGATTCTGTATTGAGGTGATGCGATTGATGTTCATGATATCAGTCACTCGATTGTCTGGTTCATTATTTATACACTATCGTCTTGTAGATGAAATAATGCTGAGTGCCAAGTTAAACAGCTTGCCTCACATCAGCACAAACATCTGACAGTAAAGTTTGGGCGATTCGGGTAACTGAAAGAGCAACTTACCGGACCATTTCTTGTAGGCTCCAGCACGTTGAACATATTTTCCCAAGAAAAGTTAGACCTGTGCGTGTCTGGGTAAGCATCTTCTGTAATGAAAAAAAACAACATTTATTTAATATTTCACGTCACAGTAACTCAAATATTAACTCAAAAATAGGTTCCGTTTTCTTGGTTTTTTTCTTGAATTAATAATTAAAGCTGAAGGTATGCTAATATAACATGTGTTTACAGAAACAAATACAAGCATATCTGGTTATTCTCATTTTCGTGCATAATACATTAATTAATTGATAAATTAAACATGAAGGGAATTGGAAACTTGAAATCGTCAAGCACAACCAAAGACCTTGTCCTTTCTGTGTGATATACATGCAACACTGGTTTTATGTACGTATATATACTTATTGATGTATCAAGTCACCTGACGAAGGGGATTAGCCCAGAAACGTTGTGACATACAATAAACAAGAAGTTGGCATCCATATTATTTGTCTTTTACTGCGTGATGGTTGTCAAGGTAACAATGCCTACCTCTCGAGTCAGTGTAAGGGTATGATCTGTCATCAGGGCCGGGCATATCCTGGAAGTCCGATCGTCCTTCCATTATCTTTGGTCGGACATATTTGTGGATATTCTCCCCGCTAGATTGGGACGCCGTCTCCGACAGCGTGTGGGGCGAGTACATCATGTAGCGAGAAGCTCCGAAGTTGCCCTTGGTCGGCAGGTTACCGGTGAAGGCGCTCCTGAAGGCATGGTTGTCACTGAAATAAACACATGCATATTTTAAACACAGCCGGTGGCATTTTATCCTTGACGGGTTTGATAATTATGTCATTTGGAAGATTATATAGGTTAGGGCTCTAGTTTATCTATAAAACCAAATCGCGTTCGGGATTTATCGATATAACTCGGGTCAAATCGGACATGATCGGTATCGTTCGGATTGGTTCAAAGATTATCGACTGATACCGAAAATGATCGGCTTTTTCGGAATGGTTCGAGGAATATTGATAAATAGAGAATGAAAGGTGTTGATCCGATTGTTTTCGGGATTTTCGGATAGGATAGGAAAGACGAATGGCGAGATCTTGTAGAAAGACATACCGTTCTTCAACAAGGAAGCGTCGAACAGGCGTGGCCTTCTTCTTGCAACAGCAGACGTAAATGAGGATTATGAACAGGATGATGGCCACGAGAGAGATAGGAACAGTCAGGCCAACAATGAGTGGAACGTTCAACTCTGGAATATAATGAACACATTGTGTGAACATACATCACACCAAACACATTTATTGCTGCAAAGGACAAACACATTCTGAACTCTATTGTCAAGATTTTTTAATTATTTGTTCCTTAAGCTACTTTTGTCAGTTGAATGAAGTCGAATATTCAATGAAATTGGCTACTTACGTTCAGCTGGCAGTTTCCTGAAAAAGAGAGAGAGGAGAAAAATGTTACCGAGAGGAAGGATTTTCATTTCAGTATAATAACACACTCTTGACAGAGATCTGTACACGTCTGTCTGTAAGATAAAATATTTTTACGTTTTTTTTTCAATAAAAAGCCCATGGATGGCATTTAGAAGGTGATACACCTAAAGCGAGAATTTATTGACGTCCATGGCATTTAGAAAGTGATACACCTAAAGGCGAGAATTTATGGACGTCCATGGCATTTAGAAGGTGATACACCGAAAGGCGAGAATTTATGATTTATGGACGTCCGTGGCATTTAGAAGGTGATACACCTAATGGCGAGAATTTATGATTTATGGACGTCCATGGCATTTAGAAGGTGATACACCTAAAGCGAGAATTTATGGACGTCGCCTTCTTTTTGTAAGGAAAACGACGTTTCGGAATGTCAATCTCGTTTCGTTTCAATACGTTTCTCCTTAGAGAAATATACATATCAACGCGGAATAAAAGTCAAACACATTATCATATGTTTTAGCGTGACTAGGGGACGCAACTCTGCAAACTCGTCGCCTCACACTGATAGCTCCCTGTGACAGTGTCTAACTCGGTTGTTTCAAACACACTTCTAACGAGAAAAAAAAGCAACATAATAGGGGCAGTGGGATGCGAACCCACGATCACTGGTTTCTTGCGCATCTAAGGGCCGCAACTCTGCGAGGGGAATTTCGGTGCCTCATACGGCTAGATCCCCTAGCTCCTGTCGAACTGACTGTGAATATGTCTGATTATCGTACTTGACAACTGGCAATCCGTTCTGAACTTCACAATATTCATCACTGGCGAGCGTTCTCAGTAACTTCAGAGTATCACACTCATTTCCTGTCGAGGGAACTGAAACAGACAATATTTCATGTTACTCGTACGATATGGTGAATAAAATTTGAAAAATATCCCATATTTCAAAACGATACGTATGTTAGTAAATGTATACGATTATTATTAGCATTAATGATCTCAAAACAGAAATACAACGAAACCGAGACAATTACTGTCTGATTATAAATTTAAGTTTATTATTCAATACTTCCAGAAAGGTAGCGCTTTGATGTTGTAATGGCGGTAAAGTTTGTTCAGGGGCAACTGAAATATAATCTTTACCGATATACTTACTAAGTATCACATTTTAAAATTTTGATTTCATAATTTCTTGCAAACTCTAGTGTGGTGCATATGCAACCCCTACAATTTAATGGAACTTACTGGTGATTCCATTGTAGGCAACTCCTGTAACAGGGAATGTGGTCGATCCCACTGTTACTGTAGGGCCGTCAGCTAGTGCTTTGACAACCGCCGCGGCAAGAGACTCCGTTGAGGCAGTTGCCGAAGGGTTGATATTGAGATCACTAAAAGCGATAACACTTCCGATCCTGCAAAGAAAACAATGGATGAAAGTGTAAATAATGAATGTATCCGGATGCAGCAATCGTATTTCCTTCGTCACTCAAACCATCGCGAGACGACTTTTGCAATCGTAACAAAAACAAAATCAGTGGTTTTACGACGCTGCTGGTAGTGTTTCAGCGATACCATGGCGGGGTACACCAGACATGTTTCACAAGCCGTGCCCTTGAAGGAGATCAAATAGGGATGAGCTACGATACATTCTGTTCGGAGTGAGTGATTATTGCTGAGGGTGAGAACTTGGTCTACACAAGAGTCGATGAGGCGTCGCTTTCTCATTGGTTACTATAAAACAACACCCGGCAGAGTAGCCATTGGTAGTGAGTATGACAGAATATGTATCCTGGCTTATTTCAATTGGTACGGATACAATTGCGCGATAGGTGGATAAGTACTCTGCATAAAAGCGATAAACGTGTTGATCCACCAATGACACATGATGTAGCACAAGATGGGGCAAAGTTGCCCATGACTGCACTTGTTGTTGGTGAATGAATACTTCTATTTCTTCAGGAATCAGTGAGTTTAGTTTTACGCCGCGCAGCTTTTAGTAACATTCCAGCAATATCATAACGGGAGACACGACAAAATGGGCTTCACACATTCTACCCATATGGGGAATCGAACCCGGGTCTTCAATGTGACGAGTAAACCCTTTAACCTCTGGGCTATCATGCAGCCGGCTTTACTTCTGGAACATCTCACTCACGTCAAGTTGTAAACTGTAGCCGGTGCGTAGTTTTCTGCGGGAATTGTGGCATTCGTCACTGAATTTATCTGGAACAATTAAGACCTAATATATAATAATCATGACCTGATATATAATAATATAGTCGCCTCAGGCATATGCTAAAGTTAAAAAAGCCCCGAAAGCATAGCTGTAATTGCATTCAAACAAAAAGTACACTTTGTAGCCTTTATATTTATTTATTAATGAATGAATGACTTATTTTATCTATTTATAGAAACGAATTTTGCAACTGATATGAATCAATGAACATACCACAGCTTCTATCTCTTTCACGAGATATTTGTATGCCTGCGATGTCGGTCCTTGGTTGATAACGGCGCTTCTTTCCAGATTGAATGTTACGTAGACGCCAAACGCTTGGGAAACCTCTGAGTAATGTAAACCACATCCATTAATACAGGCACCTTACCCTTCTTGACTGATGTGCCTCCCCCAACTTAGGAATGTTGTTTGGTTGAGCAACCATGTATCGAGAGTCACCAACTCGATCGAACTTATTTACCTGTTGAGTCCTTCGAAAGGTCTATAATTATTCAACTCAAGGCAATACCTCTAAAACATAAGTGGCGTATGTACATTAATCAGTGATCGTGACAATGACAATACGTCTTGAACTGGTAAAACGTATCTATATATATAATATAAGGTGAAATTATAGCCCTCACGTCCGCTTTTACCAAATCACATCCACAATAACGCATCAAAAGCTGGGGAAAGTTGGATGATTTCCCCTTGGATCTTCCCTGTGAATTTGCCGCCATTACGAAGACCGTGACACTTACTTGTGCAAGCATTTCCGCTTCCGTTGTAACCCAGTGGGCATGAGCAGAAGTAACTTCCGGGAGAGTTGTTGCATACATAGGTGCAATTTCCATTATTAGTGTCACATTCGTTGACGTCTGAAAAATCAAAAATCACATTTGAAATGGGAGTCGGTGTTATTCATTTCTAGTGGGTTCGAAATGAAAACCTGGTATTCGACGGCTTATTACTACCACGCATTCTAATATACCCGCTCTTTTGATTCCCCACATGGGTACAATGCGTGCAGGGGCGGACAAAGGTTTTTGAGAAAGAGGAAGAGTGTGGGGTGTGCACACTACTGACAATAGGGGGTTGCATACTTCATTTTCACCCGAGTTTGAATGGTTAGTTAACACAATTTCAGAACAAAACAGGTGGGTGCTCACCCCTGCACCCCTCCTCTGCATGGTGTGGAGCCCGTTGCTGGTATCACTCGCCGGGATATTGCTGGAATACATTGCTACAAGCGGCTTGAAACTATACTCACTCTTTCTACCCTTCCCACTTAAAGAGGAACAGAAACCTACTCACTCAGTCAGTCGCAACATTTGGATAACGGTAAACAGTAACGGTAACTCGAACTAACCTGTGCATGTATTTCCGGAAACAGTGTAGCCGGTGTTACAGTCGCATATGTAGGAACCATTGGTGTCACGGCACGTGGAGAACGTGGCGTTACATACAGGGGTGGAGGTGTTCAGGCACTCGTTGATGTTGTTGTCGCACCTGGTGTCGTTCCAACCGGTATTGCACGTGCACTGACCATTAATGTTGTTACAAGAGGCGAACTGGTTCGCAACGCAATCACAGGTAAGCGCACAGTTGTCACCGTATTTTCCATATTCGCAAACTGAAATATGACACATAAAAAATGATCTAGGCATGTTAAAATAGAATATTTTTGTACAAATACGAAAGTATGACAATGGTCTTCTATTTTCGTTTTTTCTTTCTCTTTTTATAAAGAAGGACATGGTACTTGTCGTAAGAGGCGAATAAGGGGATCTGATGAAAAAAACCCGATGTACCAAATGCAAAAACCGATGTCAGCGAAGTCATTCACTGGATTGTCAGATCTAAGCTCATTAATGTGCAAAACAAACTAACAAACAAAAACAACTCACCTATGCAGGTATTGTTTGGCGCCTTGTAATACCCAGTCTCGCAATCGCAGGCATAAGATCCGTTTGTGTCTCTACAGACTTCCTTGAAGCCGGTACACACTGGGGTGGCGGTGTTCAGGCACTCGTTAATGTTGTTGTCACATAGGGTGTCGTTCCAACCGGTATTGCACGTGCACGCTCCATTCAGATTGTCACACGAGGAGAACTGGCCAGCGACACAGAGACATTGGGTGGAGCATCCGTTGCCATAGAAACCAAAGTTACAGGCTGAAAACAAAAAAGAACCAAACTGTCAAGTTTCTTTCCAACATGTATGATTGTGAAGAGCTTTGCAGCGTAAAGATATTACGAATATTCGCTCACAACCATTTCCAGAAGTTTATGATGGGTACTATTGTGTAGCTTCGTGAAAATTCCATGAAAAGCACACTCACGGACGCAGGTATTGTTAGGGGCTTTGATGTGACCCGAGGTACAGTCGCACTCAAATGACCCCTGGGTGTCGCGGCACTGCTCATTACTTCCGGTACATACTGACGGACTCTGGCTGCATTCGTTGACATTGTCGGTACAATTTTCGCCCATCCACTGGGGCTTGCACGTGCATGTGCCATTTTCAGCATTGCATGACACCGTCTTGGTAAAGTCACACGAACAACTTTGGGAACAGTCAGCTCCATAATGCCTCGAATCGCATGCTGGAAGTAGAAATCAATCACCATTGAAAAATATAATTACCAACAATTTTCTCTACAGCGATAAGATGAGGCTGTTTATAGCCAATCAAATCGCTGACTCTATTCCGTGCAGGGTAGATCAAGGCATAGGTCGTAAATGTCGAAGACACTAGGCAAGACTACAGTTTGTTTGCGATGGATATCTGGTACTAAAACTCATTATGCCAAGTGTCTCGGAAAGATTACCAATTATCGCTTCGATTAAGTGATCCTTGTCTGTCTCATTTTGTAAGTAAAGAAACTGGCAGTTTCAAATTCTGTATTATATGAAAAGAGTACGAGTGAGGATTGAACCAGTGAATTGCCGGACAAACGAAAGCATACTCCCATACTGTTGAAAAATCAAATTCAGTGCAAGATGTAATGGTGATGTATTTTAATACAGGCATTATTGGTACGTGTAAAGGCTCAAATTCTGCAGTGTTTCCGTATTTGTAACTAGATAAATTTTCATAGTTGGTTTAGTCAAATCATAGTTTCAAGTGCATTGGGTTTTTTTGCGTTTATATTTGGTGTGGTATGTAATATATTGGCTGAAACATACTGCAAGGTTTTATTTCTTGATAAAAGTTATTTCAATAAATTCTGTTTGATATGTAGGTCAACCCCAAAAGCCAACAATAAATTCTTAAGACATCGGATCCTGCACCCAACTCACCGACACAGGTGTCACCGCTCCTGCTGAAACCAGCGGAACAAGTACAGGCGTAGGACCCGTTCCTCTCATTGCACACGCCGTTGGTGCCGCAGATGTTGGGAGTGTCGGTACATTCTGGTATGTCCTCCGTGCACGTTGTTCCCCTCCATCCACTCCTACATGTACAGCTGCCGTCGGTTGCGTTGCAGCTGACGGTGTTGGCGGCGTCACACATGCAGGTCTGTGCGCAGTTGGCGCCATATTTACCCGGATCGCAAGCTGAAGCACAACAGCAACTATTTAACTTTGTCATGTTATGAGAGAGAGTGGTTGTTTATATCAACAAAGATTATTTCAACGTTATGAGGGCGACATCACCGAAACATTTTATTGGTTGCCTATAGTCAAACCTGGGGGTCGGTGTGACGTATGATAGCTAACAATTCACGAGCCCTCATTAGAATAAACCGTTATACAATCATCGGTTAACAGAGTTAAGTGAAATTAACTTGAATATGGTTCTCAAATGTTAGAGTAAAGTGATTTCGTGATTTTAGTTTTACTCAGCACTCAAGAATATTCCCGCTATATGACGGCGGTCTGTAAATAATCGGGTTTGGACCCAGAGATCAACGTCATGAGCATCGATATACGTAATTGAGAAACGATGACATGTTGCTCAACCGAGTCAGCGAGACTGAGAACCCGATCCCGCTAGTCGCCTCCTACCACAAGCATCGGTTACTGACGACCAGTTCCAACCCAGATCTTCACGGGTACCGCTCCTTAGAGGGTTGGCAGGTTTGAACAAATTTGCTTCCGATTAGGTTAAAATTGTTGTTTTTCTACATATATTAGATATTGCCTGTGTATAAATAGGAGAAAAAATACAGCCATGATTATTCATATTAAACAGATTAAATTCAACATGTGGAATAAAGCCTTGAATGTATGTGTGTTTCAAGCAGCATCTTACGTGTACACGATGATCTGTCGCTAGCGAGGACGTAGCCGTCGTTACAGGAGCAGCTGAATGATCCCAGTAGTTCCGCACAGTTCTGGCTGCAACGCCGGGGGGTCTCGTCACATTCCTTAACATCTGAGTGTGAACGGAACTACATTTAACCAACATATACTCAGCAAAGTAATTATAGGACATTTACAGAAAAGTCGAATTACAAATCCCATGGCAAAACAATATACAAAACAAGGACCTAACCAGATTAACAGTTTACCAACATGTGTGAAACGAGTTGTTTAGTGACTAGTGAATGACTAATCACGGGAATCAATTCAATCGAAAGTAGAAACTCAAACGTAACGATGTTTTAGAGTGGATTTAACGATAACCCCTAGTAGAGACAAACAGTGTATTGCTATGTCGAAAAAGAACGTTTTAACTAATAGTATAGTCGTGATCGTGGAATACAATCCAATCCCAGCAAAACACCAAATACAAAAATACAGTAAAACCATTCCGCCGATCTTTGATGTTTTGAATTAACTTTATTTCGAAATATTGTTTATTTTCAATCGTGTCGAACCTCGGCTAACTTGAAATCTTTACCTGGTTCCTTCAACTTCGACACAACGACGTTCGACAAAAAATATCTCCTTGGCGTATTCTACTGTTGATATGAATGATACGAATGATACTAATGCACCTACCGTCACAGTTCAGACCGTCAACGTTGAGGGTGTAACCGGGGTTACAGAAACAGGTGTCGGTGCCGTTCTGACGGCGACAGTTTTGCTGGCAGGTGGAGTTCTTAGGAGCGGAGCAAACAGCACCAGCGCCCTCTGAGAATATGTTAATGATATTAAGTCATAAATATTATTATGCGTTTCTCATCTAAAACTTTATCAATTCATATCGTCACGGTGTCCTTTGTCATTCCTGGATGTTACAAACACATTGTGTTCTGTTACCAAAGTCACTCATCATAAAGATTTCTCAGTGATTTCGCCTTACCTAACTGTGAATAACGTATGCTCAACGTCAGGTTCTAGAAGGATAGATATTCTATTCTCATCACAATAACTCGAATTTTGGATATATTGCTGTAACAGAATGGTCCTGAGCTACAGATCTTCGGTACTGAGTCCTGACTTGCATGTGCTTTTAGTTGGTTGGTTGGTTTTCAACCACGCACGCGGCAATATTAATCAAGTATGCACCAGACAATCCAGTGATCAACATCATGAACCCCGATCTACTTAACTGGGAGGCGATGACAATGTGAACGAGTCAGTGAGCCTGACCACCCGACCCTGTTATTCGCCTCTTGAGACAAGCATGGGTGACTGAAGACCAGTTCTTATCCAAATATTCAGGGGCTCTTGTTTTTGCGACCAGTGAACTAACTACTCACGTATGCAGATACTTGTGTTGGTTGGGTCGACCGTGTAGCCCTCAAAACATTCACATGCAAATCCCCCGATTGTGTTTCGACAGTTCTGCGAGCAGCCGCTTGTTCCCAAGGTACATTCGTCGACATCTACAATATATATTAATTTTATGTTATTAATTAAGTCGTAAAATAATTTATTCTCAAAACAAAGTCGTTAATTAATTCAAATACAGCCCCCTACCTGCCTATCTAGCACTTTCAAATTATATCAGAAATGTTTTCATTACAAAATATGAAATATAGACTAAATCCGCGATGAACACAAACCCCAAGTGTAAGATTAATGTTTGCGTAATGAGACAACACATATTTTAATCAAACTTTAAAATAAAATAACATGTTTGAAAAACTTTCGCTCACCATTACATTTCCCCTTCCCCTCAATCACGAAGCCATCTTTACATGAACAGGTATAATCCCCGTCGGTGTCGGAGCAATCGTGAGCACACACGTTATCTGTTGGGTTCGCACATTCGTTGATATCTGGTAAATTCAAGAATAATTCAGTCAGTTAAAAAACGCTTTGAATAAAACATTACAGGTTTAGAAAAAAATATGAAAATGATGCATACATGAACTCTTAAGATCACATTGGAAGTAGGTTTAAAAAACGATAGAAAAGCTTTAAAAGTCTGTAACTATTTAACATGCTCAAATATAGATTACTTGTTCTTAATATAGGTTATTTGTTCTGTGAACAGTACAGGTGGATAGTCGAGTTTGGTCTTACTAAAATACAAACACCTATGATGACGAAGTTGATGGGACTTAAGTAAGTCATTCGAGTTATCTGATAATCGGATAAGAAGGAATACGTAGGGCTTTTACTTCGAGCTTTCACAAGCCCTTACTTCGTGACATGTTGAAGCCTAATGTTTGGTAGTGAATGTAACTGTAGTTGAAATGTAAACTCACTGTCACAGGTGGTGTTGTCGGCAGAGAGGGAGTAGCCACTTCGGCACCGACATCGGTAAGATCCAGGTAGGTTCTGGCAGTCGGAGTTGGCTTGACAGGTGACGGTGGAACACTCGTTCTTGTCCTGGTCACACTTGTCCCCAGTCCAGCCGCTGTGACACACACAGCCCAGCGTCTTGTCACACATGGAAGTACCCAAAGGGGAACATCCACACTCGTTGGCACAGTTCAAACCCCAGTGGTTGTCATCGCAAGCTGAAATATAAAAACAGTTTGTGAATGCTGTTCTATACAACATAAACAGAAACAGTTCTACAAAGGTTAAAGTGTCTGGTGGTCATGCTGACGATCAGGGTTCGATTCACCACATGCGTACAATGCGTGAAGGCCATTTCCGGTGTCCCCTGCCATGCTATGTATGGAATATTACTAAACTCGGCGTAAAACTAAAGCCATTCACTCATTTAAACGGCACCTATCCTCCGATCTATGTTATTAGCCGCGTCATTCAAGACCGTATATCAATGTGAGGTTTGTTTTTCTGGAGTTGGCTTTACCATACTGATCCTGAAAGGTCTTACCTATACATGATCGTTGATCATTTTGAAGCTTCTGTCCCGCTGGGCATGAGCACTCGAAACTTCCGGGAATGTTCCTGCAAGTGCTTTTATCTGTGCATGTGTTCGAGGCGCTGATGTCACATTCGTTGATATCTGGTTCCAGTACACAAACCATTATGAACCAACGGGGACAATCGCATGATAAGAAAAGTATGTATAGTAATGTATTCATTTGAGGCCATTTCAAATAACTTAATGAAAATAATTTTACTACGAAAAAGGCTTTAAATTATGTGGGACATGTTTAAAAATGATTATACCGACTTCTCCTTTAAATACATTAGTAATATTTTACAATAACATTGAGGAAAAGAATCTTCTTCTTAAAGGACATTATTTGCATAAACTTATAACTGAGGATAATAACAGTAATTTTTGTTTTGAACTCATCTGAGACATGTTAGACGAAATTAATATAGTTCAGAATAGGCTTAAATTTAAGAAAGAATGTAGATATTTCCTTAGAAGAAATAACCCTTCTTTTCCCCCTGCGTTACATTTAGACGTATTCCCCCAATAGACCTGAGTGAC
Source organism: Haliotis asinina (assembly GCF_037392515.1). Lineage (NCBI taxonomy): Eukaryota > Metazoa > Mollusca > Gastropoda > Lepetellida > Haliotidae > Haliotis > Haliotis asinina. The sequence continues at coordinate 32,995,353 of NC_090289.1, read as the reverse complement.
CTTACCATCACAGGCCTTGTTGTCGGAGGCTATGGTGTATCCTCTGTTGCACTGACAGGTCGGGACACTGTTGTTCATGATACAGAAGTGTTGACATCCACCTTGACCAAGACATGGATCGGACCCTGCAAGAACACACAGGTTCATTTCTTTAAGACGGCACACTCCAACTGAGATCAAGAGAACAATGTAGCTGAAATTCGAATAAATGAGTGACTGTTCCTTTTTGACAGGTTTAAACAAGATATGGAGACAAAGAATCTTCATGTTAGTGTTCAGTGTCTTCAGAGTGACGTCCTATCGCTACAATATTCGTGAGCTTCCGGTTTACTAAATACGAAATGTTGTGACTGATCCACAAAGCGTTGGTAACGTTACGACCTGTCGTAACTCTATTGTTTATCACTGTCTTACGAATGTAGTATCTCCACGTACGTTTTGTAGATCGGGGTCTTTTGCCACAAAGCAATCGTAGTTCTGTAGTGATCGCAACTCTCTTACTTCAATGTACATGTATAGCAGACGTACGAAAGTCGTAGCGCTGCGATATAGCGGGTGCCAGGTTAAACTCCCCGTTCCCAGGTTCGGTTAAAGAGAACAATACCTGTTACGTTACAAGTTTACCAGAGGCTTACGAATGTCGTAGCGCTCGAATGCTTGCGGATGGGAATCGAGAACGACCTTAATTAAGGTTTGTTTTTACAGTATGCTAATGTGAATATCCTACCGAATTTTCTGCATGTTTTCCTGTCGTCGTTGAGCACGAATCCGTCGTTGCATCCACAGTTGTAGCTGCCGGGGGCGTTAGTGCATACCTGTTCACATCCTGCCTGACCCGTGGCACACTCGTTAATGTCTACAACATCATATATTCACATCATTTATAAAAAGTGAAATGTGAACATTAATTGGATGACACACTGTATACATCAATCGCCTTGATTTCTACAAATGAGGATTTTATCAGTCTTGCGCATCATTGGATAATGTCAGATTTTATCTGAGGGTTGCTAAACAAGCTTACGTTCAGGCATGGTTATGTCGAACCTCTATGTGTCGAAGGTGTGGTTGTCTTGAAATTAATGCTTTGGCTCTCCGTATACTGTATTTAGTCACCATTTTCCTTCAACTTCGACACACGGTCTTTGTGATAAACTAAGGAAGCATGGAAACACTTAATTTCAACCGTTGTCATGTACACACATGCAATAATATACAGCACTTTACCTTCGCATTTGTCACCAACTTGTTTATAGCCCGAATCACAGTTGCAGGCGAAGGATCCAACTAAATTGGTGCACTGGGAGTTTTCGGTGCATGGGTTGACAGGCGCTGTGCATTCATTTATATCTGAAAAAATAATACCTTTTAGAGGGCATGTGAAGCTGGACAGTGTTCCTGACGAATTTATCTCATGGTCTCACTGGATGCATGTCGCTGACCTGGTGACTGAGTTTAGCTGGATCGTGGGAAACCGCATAGTAGACTTGACTTATCACGTGATTGTATTGCGCGAAACGAGGTCCGCCTGAACTTGATGACGTCATAGACAAAATGGCTCATTTTGTGCCCCGCCCCACTTGCAACACTCCGATGTGTACGGTGAGAATAGAAAGATACTGCACAACACAGAATATGTTAAAGAAGTCCCTATCACCTTCCTATAAACGTGCATGTGCGTATACGTACCAATGCAATCTGTTCCATTCTTGCTATAACCAGTTGGGCACTTGCACAAATAACTTCCTTGTGTGTCCTCACATATCTGCCTGCTTCCGCAGATGCTGGGGTTGACTTGACATTCATTGATGTTGGTGACGCAGTTGATCCCGGTCCATCCCGCTTCACAGAGGCAGCCCTTGACGGAGTCACATCCGGAAGCCCGACCTTGACATCGGCACGTGTTTGCGCACGCAGGTCCCCACTTTGGAGGAGCACATTCTGACAAAAAGAACATTGCATGATGAGTATCACCTCTCAGTATGAGATTTCTGCGGCACAGCGTTAACGTCAACCAGTATCAATTGCTTGTCGTTAGAGCCAATTTATGTTGCAGGAAATGTTAATTTATTTTAACATAGGGTATGTTGTGCCTGGGAGTTGATTCCCTGCTGGACGATTTATTCTAACACAGGGTATATAGTGTTTGGGAGTTGAGTCCCTGCTGGACAAGTTATTCTAGGATAGGGTATATAGTGTTTGGGAGTTGATTCCCTGCTGGACAATTTATTTTAACACAAGGTATATAGTATTTGAAAGTCGGTTCACTGTTGTACCATGTGTTCTAACACAAGATACTCTATGTTTTGGAGTCGGTTCACTGTTGTAGGTAACGTTTTAACACAAGCTGTATTGTGTTTGGGAGTCGGTTCACTGTTGTAGGAAACGTTTTAACACAAGCTGTATTGTGTTTGAGAGTCGGTTCACTGTTGTACGATTTGTTCTAATCCAAAGTGCATTGTTGGGGATAGCCGATTAACTACTGTACAGACTGTAATAAGAGAAGGTATATTGTGTTTCAAGTCTGATCATTGTTGTACGATGTGGTCATAACACAAGATTTGTTGTGTTGGGAAGTCCTATTCACTACTATAGAAAATATCTTCAGACGTGTAGTGGCGGACACTGCTGTAAGGTATGTGACAGACAGTCTAAGGTTTACAAGGTGAGAGTATCGTATACATGTATGTGGATGACAGATATACTCACTGCTGCAGGATCGGTTATCAACATCAAGACTGAAGCCATCCACACAGGAACAGTTGAAGGACCCATCGCTGTTCTGGCAAATCTGAGAGCACAGGTTAAGGCTGCACTCGTTGATGTCTGCAAAACAACACGGTGAATAGCTGGTGTTTATTGTTTAGCAAGCATGAGAAATGAGAGGCTAATACTTGAATCTCGACTACACAGTCTAGTGACTGACATCGTAAGCATATCTCTGGCATAATGATCGCACGTCCTTATCCCATGTTTTTCATGACGCTCAACCCTTCAATTCAGGGTGGATGTTATAATCAACACTGGTGGACATAAAACGTTTTTCTTGAAGAGGAAAAAACACATTTTTGTGATCTCCATTTCATCAAGGTTTTGAAATTGATTCACTTCTTTCATGGACAATAATCAATACTGAAGTAAAAGTTAAGTGTAAATCAACCATTCAAATGAGATATTAGGACAGTTAAATGTGTAACATAAGAATGAAACTCCGCAGTAAATGACAAATGATTTGATTGTTTTCAGTTAGATGCCATCATTGTAAATGGTGTATGTGAGTGAGTGAGTATGATTTTACACCGCTTTTAGAAATATTTCTGCGACATCGCGGAGGGAGATACCATTGTACCAATGTGTGGAATCGAACCTGGGTCTTCGGTATGGGTCTTACCGCCCCTTTGTTTGTAAATAAGAAAAGCGGATACTTAAGAGGTATACTGTAAATATGATTTCTGTAATGTATTCGGAGGAAAAAGTTTCTAATTAATAATGAATACTAGGAAAATTGTGACTGGAGATATTTCAGCACAAACCTTACCTTCACATGCCTTGTTGTCGCCAGCGAGTTTGTATCCGGGTCTACAGAAGCACGTGGGACTGCTGTTTACCTCAGTGCAGATGTGAGCACACCCGTGGGTGGCACAGCTAGGTGGCGCTGGTAATGGAAATGAAACATTTTTTATTTTATTTTTGAAAAAAAAAAATGAAAAATGGGTTGTACACTATCTTATAGCAAATATGACGCCAGCGTGAAATAGCTCCATACAAATGTGTTGTAAAAGGTCACGTTGATAATTATATGCAATGTGGGCACGATGGTTTCTCAAGGCTATCGTAGCGCTACGATTGTCGTACCTCCTATAGTGTGCCATAGACTTATGACAGTAGCAGCCCTACCATAGGCTTTCTGAGTGAGTGGGTGAGTTTAGTTTTATGAAGCCTTCAGCAATTTTCCATCAATATCACGGCAGGTGACACTAGATATGAGATTCACACATTGTACCCATGTGGGAAAATCGAACCTGGGGTTTCAGCGTGACGAGCGAACGCTTTAAAAACAAGGCTACCCCAACGCCGCGTTTACGGGAGAGCTTTTGAAGGTAGACTACCGGCAGGCAGAGTTGGGCCGAGGGATACTGGGGTGGCGATTGTGGTGGTGGACTTACGTGTCTGCTGGGCGCACGTGCTTTGGTCAGCGTTAAGGACAAAGCCCGGCAGGCAGCTACAGTTGAAGCTACCGTCTGTGTTTTCACATTTCTGTTCACAGTTGTCGGAACGATCTGCGCACTCGTCAATATCTGAAAACAAAATTAGTTGTCTCTTAATGATAATGATTATTGACAACATCAAAAACAATATTTAGAGCTGATAATAACAATGAAGAAGTGAAACCCCGAAAACACTTTCCACGAATGTTGTCTAATGAATGTTCTCATATATTCCAGATTTTACAAAACACAAGAAACCCGATGCTTTAAGATCACAATATTTTGTGTTCATCGTCTTTTGGTCAAACAGCGGAAAAAGTTAGGCAGTGAGTGGAAAGACTGGAACTGTTAGAAAGTGCCTTACACCCGTGGAGATATGGGTTAGAATTGATCTAGCCCGTTTGTCGTAAACAGGCACTAACGGGACCGCGCAGTCAGAATCACTGACTTGGTTGACACATATCATCGTATCCCAATAGTATTCAGTTATTTAAACACCTTACCTGCGCATGATCCATCTGCCAACTTCCGGTAGCCTGAGTTGCACGTGCAGGCAAAACTTCCGACAGAGTTCGTGCAGACGGAATTGGCGGGACAGGGAGATGTGCTTCGTTGACACTCATTTTCATCTGTAGGGGAAAACAGTTCGGATATATGCAGGAGAAATGCATGAAAGAAGCGAATGTTTTTGAAATGTATGTTCTTAACTACACGTGGTCAGACATTTTAATTACAATATCACGTGATTGTACTTTTATCGTGATCAGATTCCCAAAACAAATATCGATCAAACCTAGTTTCGTCGGTTGACATGGATACCCAATTATTAATATCGCTGAAGACATGAATATATGCTCTGTATACAATGCATCTTGGTCCATGTGGCTTGTTTGTGCGTTTGTGTACCTTGGCACTTAACGTTGGCAGCATCGCTCTGGTACCCAGCCGGACAGGGTCCGCAGGTGAAGGCCTTGTTAGTAGACGCCTCGACAGAAGGTGTAACGTCAGTGCAAGTTCGGAGAGATCCGCATGGTTTTGTCTCGCAACCATTTTGGTCGGTGCTACAATCAGTTCCTGTAGAAGATGAAAGGCCGTCGGTATACAAACGGACGTCTTGTAAATCACAGGCATTTGTGACTGTTTGCAGAGGGTATAGCACCGTACCCTTAAACATTGAAACTCTTACTCTACTTTAAATAATTATTGAGGATATGATATTTTGTATCACGACATTTGAACCTGAAAATACCTTCTGACTCAGTGGTAGACGTGCCTATAAGGCCAATCCCGTTGTAAACGAAACTCAGTAGACGTGCTTACCACCCCATCCCATTGTACACGAAACTCAGCAGATGTGCTTACTATCCCATCCCTATGTACACGAAACTTAGTAGACGCGCTTACCACCCCATCCAGTTGTACACGTGCAAGCAGCCAGTTTGAAAGTGTCTGGCGAATTGGCGACGGTGGAAGATCTTGTCTTGGTGAAGTCGCACGTTCCGCCGTTTTGACAGCCCCCACACAAGCTGATCTGCACGTCGATCTGGTTAGAGGCCAAACCTTTCGCATCCTCCGATACTAGACTGAAAATAACAGGTATTACGGTTATAACATAAACAAATGCTGGTGGTGGTGGTGGTGGTCGTGATGATGATGATGATGTTGTTGTTTTTGTTGCTGTTGTTGTTGAACTGCTTTGTTATAATGGGTTTGACTTCAGAGGTAAAACAGAGGTGTTGAACTCACACAATCCGTACAGGGTCCAGTGAAGCTGGGGTCCAAACCAGGGATCCGCTATTCGCGTTCAGACTGACGCCCGTGGGCGTGCTGCCAACGATCACGTATGTGACGGCATCTCCATCGGGGTCGGTGCTGGAGTACGACAGACTAGAGGCTTTAGACACTTCGGCGTTTACCTGAGTTGTTCCTGTGAGTTTGGGGGCGCTGTTGGCTGCAAATGAAATCAAGGAGGGGTTGCAGTGAACTGAGGGAATACATATGATGGATTCTGTAGGGACGAACGCTCAAATGACTACAAGAAATTCTTTTAACATATCCATCAAATGACAAAAGACAATACATCCAACCACTATTTATGTCATCAAACGTCAGAACTTGTATTTATTCTTTGTTTTCAGTGGCTGAATTTGGCAATACTCGAGCCGTACGAAGTTTGGACCTCACAAAACCAAGTGATGGACATCATGAGCATCGATCGACAACGTTCGTATAGACCCGTGAAGGTCTACCCGGGGTAGAGTAGGCCTTCAGCAACCCATGTTTGCCATAAAAGGCGATTGAGCTTGTCGTAGGAGGCGACTAACGGGAGCGGGTGATCATCATGGTTGACACATGTCATCGGTTCCCAAATGCGCAGATCGATGATCATGTTGTTGATCACTGGATTGTCTGGTCCAGACTCGATTATTTACAGACCACCGCCATATGGCTGGAATATTGCTGAGTGTGATGTAAAACTAAACTCACTCACTCACTCACTCGAAATAAGTATACAGTAGGCGACCTCCGGGATCGGGTTATCATTCTTAAAGACATGCTTGACATATGACATCGTATACCACTTGGGTAGATCGAGGCCCCTGCTGTTGATCACTGGATTGTCTGGTCCACACTATATCATTTACAGACCGCCACCATACAGATGGGATAATGCCTTGTGCGGCATTAAAGAGCATGCAGCTGAAATTGAAACATACCCAGAGTGGCTCTGACGGCCGTAGCTGCTTCCTGTAATGCTTTAGTCGACTGTGCGAGGGCTTGGTTGCCGGTGGCGGCGAAGTCGAGGATGCACTGTTTGTTAGTGGCGCCTCCACATACCTCTTCAGCCTTTGTGCGCGTCTCTCCGACGATCTCCTCCAGGAACACTGGCACAAAGCTGGCATTGTTGGCTTGGGCGTAGGTTAGCTCCCCTTCATATCTCAGGATGCTTTCTGATTCAGAGACACGCCCTGCAGAACAAGTGCAGTACTGTTATCATCGGTAAAAGTACAACGTGTTTTGGGGATGTATTTTTTGACAGAAACAGAAATGTGGTTAAATGGAAGCGAGGATAAAATCATTTACCGCCGGATAAAAAGTTTATACAAAGGTGAAAGGTAAAATATAAAGTGTTTGGGGATTTGTCTTCAAAAGAAATACAAACGTGCTTAAATGGAAGCAAGAATAAAATCATTTAGCATATTAGAAACGATTATACAAAATACACCATTAAATACACGCACACAAGCACGTACGCAAAGTCATCAGGCAGTGATTTGTACTCACACGTCTCTCCAAAAGCATAGATTTCTCTTTCAGTTGATGTTGAAGGTATTGTCTCCCCTGTTTTCTTTACAAGGTCATTTGTATTGTCGATATCATAGTTGCCCAATAAGCCTTTAGCTAGACCCCTATTTGAAATTGGTAAACTGGCCTCGAACGACAGGGTTTCGGCGTTCAAACCTACAGCAACTGATATTTCTGAAACGAACCAGAGTACATGTACTGAACATAGAACCATTGATTGCTAATCAGTGTATGTAATGTCTGACGAAATCATGATTGTTGTTCGTAGTTAGTTTGCTCATATTGTTGATCATTGCCTCCATTTGGATGGAATATTACTCATTGCGGCGTTAAACAACAAATAATAACGCTATCATGGTTAGTTTAGATACTACCTGGTCACACTCGACGCCAGGTATTCTCGGGAACATCAGAGTGAGTGAATTTGGTTTTACGCCGACTTTAGTAAAATTTCAGCATTATCACGACGACAGCACCAGAAATCCGCACAATGTTCTCATATGGGGAATCGAACTGGGTCTTCAGCTTTAACCACTTTGCTACCCCCACCGCCTCAGGAGAGATCTGGAACTTGACTTACTTGATTGTGTGAAGTAGAAGCTAACTTTGGATGCCTCATCTTTTCTCACCACCATATTGCCATAATCCTTCACGAAGTTAGCCGTCGTATCGAAGGCAACAGAGATGTCAGTCCCGTTTGCAAAGATAATCAGTTCTGTAAAGGATAAGGATCTTGAATTGAATTATTTAAAATTATCGGACTGACCCGTAGGTGCATAGTGGAGACTTATGGGAAGGTATACCCTTGAGATATCGAGGATGAGAATACCCTGGATGTATAGTTTTCTTTTAAACGCAGGTTCAGAAACAGATGTTTTTAAATAAAAATAAACTAAAAATTGCATACTTGTTCGTTCTTTGTTCATCTCCACAAAGGAGGTGGCGGGATATGGACCTCCGACGGTTGTCTCCGTGGCAGCAAAACCCTGGAAAATAGTGGCCTTTGAGTCGGCTCCTGTGGAGGTTTTAGCCGGCAATGTACGGCACTGGATGACCATGGTGAAGTTTTCGTTAGGATTTACAATCTCGGACATTAGGTATTCTCCATACCCGTTGAAGGTGTATTCAAAACCATCCAACGTGGTTATGTGGGGGTCGCCTTCAGCATTGGCTGTAAACAATGAAACAAGATGAGTCAGTGAGTTTGGTTCAAAGTCGCTGTTAGCAGTATTGAGTCAGTGAGTTTGGTTTAAAGCCACTGTTAGCAGTATTGAGTCAGTGAGTTTGGTTTAAAGTCGCTGTTAGCAGTATTCCAGCAATGTCAAGGAGGGGGACACCAGACATAGGTTTCAGACAATACACCCATGTGTGAAATCGAAACCGTCTCTTTGGCGTGACGAGCGAAAGCTTCAACCACTAGGCTCTCTGCCTCCCCTAATGAAACAAGAATACAGTGGAGTGCATTAAACATGCGGCAAATGCTTGTGAAACATGAACGGGTGAGAGTGTGGTTTAATATGCCTGTTAACAGTTTTCCCATTACATCATGGCGTGACTGCTGGGTCGGCGAGGAAAGACATATAATTTATGCGTTTCCGATTTGATTAACTAACGAGCATGAGCAAGTATAGTCAGAATTTGGGATTCGAACACAAACTCCTATAATGAAACATGCAACTTTATGGATGGATCATTGACTCTTTCTCTAGAATGCCAAACAAACAACTAACCTATTTTCTGGTTTAACTAAGAGAGATAACTTTGTCAACGGAACTGCATCATCTTAAACGACTGGGACATTTGAGCTTTCATAAAACCTCTTTCATCGTAAAACCCTTTCGCTGCAAATCCCTTTTATCGTAATATCCATTTCGTTGTAAAGCCCTTTCGTAAAACCTTTCATTGTAAAACCCCGTGATCGTAAACCTTGTCATCGTAGAACCCTTTCATAAACCTTTTCATTGTAAATCCTTTCATAAATCCCTTCATTGTAAAACCCTTTGCAAAAGAAAAAAAACAGGAGCTCATCACTATCATGTGATTCACGGAACACGTTACATACCCTTTGTGAGTTTACGTTCATTGTTGGAGTGACAATGGTTTGGAAGTAGAGGATAGTCAAGCATAACGGAACTCAATCACCATGCATTTAAACAGACCTGAGGCAATCCAAGCCCCAGAGAGACACTACGATCTGCACTGACCTTCAGATACTTTAAACAGACTTGCGACAATCCAAGCCTCAGAGAGACACTACGATCTTCACTGACCTTCAGATACTTTAAACAGACTTGAGACAACCCCAGCCTCAGTGAGACACTACGATCTGCACTGACCTTCAGATACTTTAAACAGACTTGAGACAATCCAAGCCTCAGAGAGACACTACGATCTGCACTGATCTTCAGATACTTTAAACAGACTTGAGACAACCCCAGTCTCAGAGAGACACTAGGATCTTCACTGACCTTCAGATACTTTAAACAGACTTGAGACAACCCCAGTCTCAGAGAGACACTAGGATCTTCACTGACCTTCAGATACTGCGGAGGTGGTGGCGCAAACTCCATTTGGCCTCACGTCTCTGAAAAGTTGGCACAAGGTGTTTTGGACGCAACAGTTGTCGTATGGGACGACGTCTTCAGTCTGGAAAGCATCGTCGGAGCTCCTGAAGCGGAGATAGTGACTCGTAGCTTCATCGATGGCTCCGCTGATGTAACAGCATTGCTGAAAGTGGACGGTAGAATTGATTCATAAATAATGTACAGAGACAGCAGTGTCCTCTGAAATATTTGGATGACACCTTTATTTTGGGCGCCACTCAAATCTTATTGGGTGCTACAATGTATGTTTACAAAGAATGAATTAACTCTAATTAGATTATCCCATGACAGGAAGAAATCATGTTTACACGACAGACGTTTTGGGTGGAAAATGCTTCCCTTCACTAGTCCCATTATGTACATTGTAACCAGTAGCTTTGGATTACTCTGAACCAATGTTAGTCATAGAACGGTGTCGTGCATATATCGGTTCCATACGCCGATAATGCCAAAATAAGAGTGAGTGACTGAATATGGTCTTACGCCGATATTTCCAGTAATACCAAGGCGGGGGATACCAGCAATGGGCTTCACACATTGTGCCCATGTGGGGAATCGAACCCATATTTTAGGCATGAACGCTTTAACCATGCTCGATCCCCATGGGTACAATGCGTGAAGCCGATTTCTAGCGTCCCCTGTCGTGATATTGCTAAAAGCGGCGTAAATCCAAACTCAATCACTCTTATTCTGGTACTGTATTGTCGTATAGAACTGATCTGATTCGGTGCAAGATCTGTTCCTACCTGTGAATCGAGTTTGTTCTTGTTCTTGATAAGTTCGTAGCAGTTACGACTTCCTGTGGTTTTAGGTCCATCGTAACTCTTATAATTCTTTATGTGGTCTTCGGCACACGGGCAAGAGATCATTTGCGACAGAGAAGTTTGAAATTCTGACTTTAAATTGTAATTCCGATTGTACCAGGAACCGCACGCAATGGCATTTAGTCGCGACGTTTCCACTGCAGCCAATTCGCCGACTTTGAGAAGAAACAAGCCATTTATTCCTGCAAAAGATTTTAAAACCATTACAAAACAATTAAATTAAGGGCACCATATGACCCGAAGTATTCACCTCGTTATGAGATTGTTTTCTGTATTGTTCCTCTCGCAAAATCTGTTCTTGGTTTAGTTTTAATACATCAGTGCAAGAGAATATAAAGTTTCGATTAACGGGCGAAACATTCAATTTGACTCGAAAGAAAATACCGACGAACTTTATGTGTCTGGATCACTTAAATCAACAATGGCAATATCAGTATCAACGCAGACCCGCGAAGATCCGGGTGAGAAAGGATCTTCAGTAACCCATGCTTGTAGTAAGAGTCGATTAGCGGGTTTGGGTGGTCCGACTCGCAGACATAGTTGACACGTGTCATCATGATCGATGATCATGATGTTGATCACTGGATTGTTTGGTCCAGACTCGTGTATTGACAATTCGCCTCCATAAAGCTGGAATATTGCTGAGTGCGGTGTAAAAATAAACTCACTCACTCACTCACATACACACACACACACACACTCACTCACTCACTCATGGGGATTCTTGTTTGATTCTTCAACAACCTATATGCAAGCTGAACGACATCCTGGTTCCCGGCCCTCTCATTAATATTCTCATTAATATTAATGTTAATGAATATATATCAACGTAAAAGACAACCCGTATGGTGATTTAAAAAAATTACCAGTGTTTCCTGTGATTAGATCCATAGGGATAGATTCCCTTTGGGCGTTAGAGTATTGCTTGTAATTTACTAGAACCCCGGTGGTTAAATGTCTAAACCCGATGACAGAACGGTCCAAGTAGTTCTGGGGCCAGGCCATGTCTTTGTAGTTGATAAGCACGTAAGATGTTATCCCGTCCGAGATCAGCACGGCTTGGAAAGTGTTGCGCTGTAATCAGAGAAAAAAACAACACTACTGCTGGTATTGCATTGTTTATGGTACTTGGAGTAGGACATTTATAAATGCCCTGGGTCCGTTTGCACAAAGCGATCTTAGCACCAACCCATCTTAAGGCTACTATACAGCATGGGAGTTATGAACACCGTAGCGCAAACGATCGCTTTATGCACGTGGGTCATGTTTCTTCGAGAGAACTCGTTCTACAAGAAAATCCCGGACTTCATCAAACAAATTCTCTCTCACTGAATGGCACTACGAGGATGGCAGTCCTGATTTAGCTTTGTGGAACGAGTGACCCATTATTCTCTTCCCACAGAGGTTACTCAAGTCGTAGCCTCCCATGTAACCTCTGTCATAATGACACCCTTTCATGGTGCTTGTGTTCAGGATTCGTGATTGTTTGCGATCAGATTTAGTTGTGCAATCAGAGACGTTATTTCAAAAGTGATCATTCGCAAAGCCTCGGTAATTTCCGTATCCTTCGGGAAAACTACAACATCTTTCCCTGAGCGATGGTGACCGCCATGCTGGACCTAAGTCGGTGTAATTCGTGTTCGGATTGCACAGAAAGAAGGGAGATAAATCGTACTGCGGTTTGTTTGTTTGTTGTTGTTGTTGTTTTTTGTTTTGTTTTGTATTTCTGTGTGTGTGTTTAACTGAACCAGGAAATGACCTGTACAGAGGTTACGTGGGAGGATATGACCTCAGTAACATCTGTGGGAAGAGAATGGTGACCCCTCATTCGTTTGAGGACTAAATTGTTTCCGGCGCCAGAGAACCTCCTCGGTCCAGCAACATGGATAGTTCTACGGTGGAGATACAACGTTTTTGCCATAATCGAAGCGACGGTTCTGTGTAGTTGCTAACACCGTTTCCACTTGCTTGAAGTGAACACCCTCACTTGTATTTCTCAAAACAATATTGCTGCAAAAAGGCATGCGACATAGATTATGATTTCCATGATAATATAACAACGAGTTAAAATGACTGAAAAGCGCGTACCAAGGTGGAAGGAGTAGTTTTATCAATCGTCTCAAAGTAAGGAACGTCGAACCACGTGATCACGGCTACCCACATCGCCTCAAACGTTGGGTCGACAACGCGGACCTCATTTGTAGCTCTTAATAGGATTTCAAATGCTGGAAATAAAATCATAATAATTAGGCCCGAACACCTTTTCTCAGTTGATGCAGATATAAATGAAGACTTGGTTTTGAGGTACTAAAAGGTAGGGCTGGGTTTGTCAACACTCCTGAAATGCACTGGAGTTGGAGTTACTTCCCTTAACTTGCAACATCTGCCACAGACAATGACACTTTGTGTTGCAGGTAAAAACATCAGAGGTTAAATTAAATGAAAATGCTAAAATTAAAATATTACAGTGGAATTTATGACCATTTCCACTGAACCAAATGAACACCCTCAGGTTCGATATTTTTATTTATATTTTCTTAGCATCATTTGGTATGGAAACTTAGTTGTACCCATTTGAGGATGAGCCGTTGTGCTAGAGGCTAAAACCCATCTCACTCACTCAGTAACTCAATCACTCACTCGCTCAGCATGAAATACCTACAGCCCGGGTCGCCGATTTGATATTCTCCATAAAATACTTCCGAGGAAGTGCCGGCATAGAGAAGATTGGCGTCGGCACAGAAAACACAAATGAAGTCTTCTGTTGTGGTGTCGATGTTGTCCAAGTCGGGGGGGTTGAATGCAGGGTCCGTCAGGGTTGTTCCGAAACTCAGGATGCCGTTATCGCCCACCTAGCAGTGTACAGATACATTGTCACTGCACAGTATCAACTGCATTTGTATTCTCAAGGCCAATGACAAACAGATAATAAATCCACAGATGTACAGGCTTAAAACAGACATTTGACGACGACGACGACGACGACGACGACGACGACTACTACTACTACTACTACTACTACTACTACTACTACTACTACTACTACTACTACTACTACTACTACTACTACTACTTTCAGCCAGAATACTACCACCATAGTTTCATTAATTACTCCTGGTGTCATTACAACACTGGAACGTCTAAACACAGTGTGTTTCACTTACCGAGTAGTATGACTTGGTTGCAGTGTTGAACGTGAAGCCAAACTTAATGAAACGACTTTCAGAATTGGCGTCGAAACCTCTCGAAAGTTTATTGTCAATGGTTGAAAAACCCCAGGGGAAGAAGTCTGTAACAGAAAGGGAAAGAAGTCTGTTAAGAGACGTGTTCGAAGCACCAAGGCTCACAGAGTTACGTCTACCTTCGTTTTACAAACTATCTACTCCTAAATAAATTTCAAAACAATTTTAAAACTAACAACTAGTGACACTGGATCTAAGAATATATTTTTCGAAGGTGTATATCACCTGTAAAACACGCATCATGCTTAATATACAATCGTTGTTTTAATGAATATATTTACCTGTGCTGGTTGCAGTTGATACTGAAAAACAAACAAACACAACAAAATAAAAATTTGCATTTGTATACATTGTACTTAAAGACTCAAAATGTATTGAAAATTACGTTAGACTGCGTCATATCAAACGTGACATTTTATTTATTTTATTTTATTTTATTTTCGCTTTTCTTAAGCATGAGTTTTCAATCATGTCATTCATAATATTAACAGGAAATTTATTACATCATGCACAAAAAAGCTATAATTGTTATGGGCATTTAGGTTTAAGTTAAAATATGTAGTTAAAATATGTCAGGTTTTTGTAGCCACTATCTTCTTTGAAATCCACCGATTGATGTTCTGCACTTACTGGGTCTGCAAAATAATAAAAAGAACAGTAAATGTATAGAGCAATAAAGTGAAAGTGCAGTCATACTAAGATGCATATGGAAGGTTTTTATACTCTGATTTAAAAAAATAATTGTGATACAGCAAGCGGATGCAGATGTAGCAAAATGGAACATAATACTCGAGATAACAAATATACCGTACTGTTTGGGGGGATTTCTTTAACATGGAACACACAAAAATTGTTTTGTCGTCATGACTTATGCTTTCACCAATTGTTTGTATTGTTTGATGTTCTTGTGATTGTGTTGGAACGGTTATGACTCTTGGTAATTAGTTGTCTGTTCATTTACTATGGATTACTATGGAATCCGAGAAGGGACATTGTCGCATTGTCGCGTTGTCGCCCTCTCAAAAACAAGCAAAATAAGGCAAAAATTAACTAAAGCGTCACAATGCGGCAACACCACAATGACCCTTCTCGGATTCCATATATTACACAGGGGTTGTGGACACTTACTGGCAGGTCCCTGATCCACAGGGTCTTGTCGATGGGCAGAGAAAACATGTCACAGTCCCTGTAACAGATATGACGATTTAATGTACATAATTCACATGAAGACTGGCACATTCTGACTGTTGTCTTTGATGAGATATGTTGCTATAATGAATGACTTTGATGGCAACAGTGATCTGTAGTGTCGAAACTTTTTTAATGACTTAGTGCATGATTTAGAATCTTTCTCCAAAGTAAATTATTCAACAATGATCTGTTTGTGGCATAAGAGAGTAGTAGGTCTTCTTTAGGTTACCGTTTATTGTTGACTCAGAAATATTCCAGTTATATAACGGTGGTCTGAAGATAATACAATCTGGACCAGACAGTCCAGTGATTAATAGCATGAGCATCGATCTTCGTAACTGGGACACCATGGCTTGTGTCAACCAAGTCAGTGAGTCTGACCATACTATATCCCTTTAGTCGCCTCTTACGACAAGAATTGGTTGCTGAAGATCTTTTTAACCCTGATCTTAACGGATCAAATCTTTAGGTTAGTGGTCGTAACAAGCAGACACTTGTAGCGGAGAACATACTCTCTACGTTGTTGGCATTTTTCACAGTTGGTTCACGTTTCTGGGTGTAGGTTCCGATTGTAAAGCCGCTGATGAAGTTCTTGAACACGTAGGCGACGAGGATGCGATTGTTGACAGAGTTGAATTTTGTTGTGAATACAACACTGGTCTCACCGTTTCCATTGTCACTGGGAGAATAATATGAGTGTAAGATTAGCAGAGGCCAAGTCGCATAAAACAGTCATTGTTTAGAACACAAGCATTCTTGGCACAGCTGATTGTACTGCTTCCTTAGAGGGAAAAGACATGTTTAGTTTTCTCGCAAACACCTGATGTGCCTGGTGTCATGTGTTTCTTTATATAGTATCCACGTGTAGTTTGCCTTCATTTATCTGATTATCTTGCACTGGAGTTTTGCACAAGTTATGAGTGTAAGAATAGCCATACAAATTTCTCGGATTATCACAGATAATATTTGTGTGTTTCTCCAAACGTTGTGAGTGTCTATAACTCATTTGAATACTTACGACACCACGGCAGTTACCGTAGAATAATCAACTCCTTGGGTGTCGAATTCGGCTTTTACCTGAAAAAGGAACACACACAGGTCAGGGTCAGTGTCGGTTCTTAATCCTTTTCGGACAAGAACATTCATATATCTTATCCTCACTTAACACTCCAAGTTGTAAAATTACATTAACACGTTTGATGAAACAAGGTATACATTTTGCTAAAACGGTTAAGGGTACGTATATGCCTGGGTCCAGGTCCACAAAGAGGCCGTGTCTTTACGAACTTTTCCAGTCCTAATTTTTCATGGGCTTACGAATGTCGTCATGCTGTGAACATCTGTGGGTCGGACCCCAGACGTTAATGCTTGTTTCTTGGCTTATGCCTCTGGCTTGTTATGACAGATGTTGATTACTGTTGCTTGATTACTTAGATGCATTGGACTGAGTAGGATTAACGCCCATTACTAAAGAAACGACGCTGCAGAAACACAGGAACTTCTTACCACTGCCTCTGCGTTTATCTTTATTGTAGTCGCAATACCAGAACTGAATGCGACATCAAGAACAATCTTCGTTTCAACTGAAAAATAAAACAAGGAATGTGTGTTTAAAAGTGAGCGCGTTGTATATCAATCGATAAATATTTCTGGATCTGGGTCTTAAATATAATTATTCTTTAAAGTACAATGATCCCCATTATGTTCAAACCCATCTGTAAATTGCTGGGTTGAACACTTCCTGCTTTGTGTTGAAACGTGTAATAAACAGGAATTTAGTAGAATACGGTGGCGTGGCGTGGCGAGGCGTGGCGTGGCGTGGTCGAAATGAAATACATGTAAAACCATCTGCCCCATTTCAACTTACCTCCTGCGTCCAGACTTCCAGAACCCCCTTCTTCTGTAATGACCTGACGTTTCCGCCTGTGATGACGAAGATCTTCTTCTGTCGGTAAAAGAAAATCTTCGAACTCAAAATCTAGTTCTTCGTGTATCAGCGGACTCGGTGCCACAATGAGTGTCCTTGCCCTGGAGGTATCAGGGGGCACTCTCAGAGATCTGTTCACGTTTGCGGGATCTGGTCGTGTGTGGTGCACCTTGCGAAATTGTATGAGATTGTCAGTCGCAAGCAGATCTTCTAATTGATCGTCGTCAGCTGAAACAGCAATAGAAGTTTTGTATAAAGGAAGTTCTCAGACTTAATTAATGAAATGTATATTTTGTAGTTCAGCGTAGTCATAAAAGGCTTCAATTTACAGCGTGACTATAATTTATAGTGAGTGCCTTTGGTTTTAAACCGCTTTTAGCAATATTCCATAAACACCAAAGTGGGGACAGTAGAAATGGGCTTCACGTATTGTGACCATGTGGGGAATCAAACCCGGGTCTTCGGCGTGACGAGCGAGCGCTTTTACCACTGGACTACCCCACCGCCCCAATCATTTATATCATCACGTAGCACTGTCACGGGACACTTTTCATATTGACGAGGAGTTGGAAACACCTGGTATCTTTAAGTGATATTGTCCCCAGTCAGTTCAGCTTTTACTAAAAATGAAATGTGTTCATGTGGAAGATTTATTCTGACTATTTCCTGGTTCTTACGGTTTTTTTTAATTTCGTATTGTTCAAGACACGTTTACATCATTATCGAGACAATTCGGGATTTATGCAACACATGTTTGTCGTTGGAGGCGACTAACGGGATCGGGTGGTCAGGTTCCCTGACTTGGTTGATACATGTCATCGTATCCCAACTGCGTACATCGATGCTCATCTAGCTGATCAAAGGATTGTGTGGTCCAGACTTGATTATTTACAGACCGCCGTCATCTTGCTTGATTACTGTTAAGTGCGCCGTCAAACAACAACCAACTAATACTTTAATCGAATGACGATTAGATAAGGCGTTCATTAAAGATGTTTCCAGGGCCTCTGCAACGTTCTTGAGATATCTAGATGTTATGCACTTACCATGTCTGACCATGGACTGCATCGAGGTGACCAGCACCACGAGAACGTTCACGATCACGGTGGTCAGAAGGAGGTTTTTTCCTGAAACAAATAACCGTTGTTCGTGGAGAGTGTTTGGAGTCTGATAGTCATATACAGCCTTGCCTGATGCGAGGCATTAACATGACGGGGACACTTAATTAAAATGATGAAAAATTAAATTTAGAGAATTAAAAAATCAACCCCTCCCCCCCCCCCCCCCAAAAAAAAAAAAATTCGATCAACATGCGCCAGTTGAAAACAAGATGTGCAATAGAAGAATAATGGTTTAAATGCGTTTCACCCTGTATATATGTTACCACACTATTGCAAGCTGTAGTAAACAGACCAGAAAGTTATACTGTTAATGAAAATTGAAATTGAAAATCTAATGATCACACTACCTCCCCACTCATGACCCAAAAATGGTGCACGCAGTGCATACAGTTGCAGTGTCTTCCTCTCATTAGTGAGACGATTCGTAAAGCACATAAAACAAAAATGAAGTGTCTCAGATCGTTAGACATTCCTGTACAGTCATCGACATTCCCATTAGTTCACTCAAACTCAACGGAGCTAATATAGAAGAATATAGAAAAATATTAGAATAAATAAAGTAATTCTGAAAGTTACATGAACACACAGAGACACAGTCACAGACACACAAAGACACAGGCACAGACACGCACACATTTAGATCTAAACAAAATACTCGTTAAAATGCAATATCCGTTCACGGGTTCACTAGTATGTCTCGCTAACATTTGTGTAAGGTTACCTTCCCTACTGAGTTCAATTACACCTTCATTGATCAAGTGACAAACAACGTCTGTGTGGTTCGCTTACACCTTCATTGATCATGTGACAAATAACATCTGAGTGGTTCATTTACACCTTCACTGATCAAGTGATCAATGACATTTCTTTGGTTCACTTACACATTTATTGATCAAGTGACCAATGGTACCTATGGGGTACATTTACACCTTCACTGTTCAAGTGACAAAGAACAACTATGTGGTTCATTTACACCTTCATTGATCAAGTGACAGATAAATTCTATGTATTTCATTGAAAAATATTTAAATCATTAAAAGCAGGGGACATCGCTTTAGAGAATTTATAGCAAGTATTAAAAAAACGCTCACCTGAAAACATGGCACCCGGATTTTAGCACTACTGGGTAAAAATATATCCAAACAAAAGTTACACAGTTTCTGTTGTCATAATCCAAATGTTCATTGCGAGACCACGTTCATTTCTGAAAGCTACTTTCAGATTCAACTGCTATCACTCTTCGCAAGCGTTCACGTTCATACTGAAGCTTTGTCCCGCGCTCCCTTTTATATATATAGCTGTAAAAACAATGTCATTTGCTAAAGATGAAAACAACAGAAGGAAGAGAGTAATTAAATACCAGACTTCACAGGGGCCGTGTTTGCTTAAGTGTTCAGAAGACTTGTTGATTTCACAGCCGGACCCCCTGAGGGTTACTGAGGTAGGACTAATCCTTTTCATTCGGCTGACACGATGAACAATTTGATAGGGGTAATTGTTTTAGTCCAACTGCAGCGACACCTATCGGTGATGTTCAAAGATATGTAATGGGAATTAATGCAATTCTTAAACCAGACAAATACCGCTACGTAAAGTGCTCGAAGACATTATTTAGCGCGTCGTCCGTGGTTTGTTCATTTGCTCTGACCCGTGGGATCTGTGTATGGTTGGAAAAGTGTTTATCCCTTTTGTAAACTTCTTTTGTTTACATACTTTTCCCATAATCATTTTCGAATTTATATTGTTATATGTGATGCTATGTAAGGTGATGTGTGCATCAGCGCATTCGTTGTGCGCCATTTTGGTTTTATTTCAGTATGTCCGCCACTTACCTCAACGCACGTCAAAACACATCGCCGTATCGTTGACGTCAAGCTCCTGGTGACGTCAGTGGGACGTTGATATTCATAAAGAGGAGGTTGCTCTCTGTCCTGATAGTTTACTGATGGTATTGGTTTTGATTTTTCTTTCAGTATGATCTCACAAATTTTGGTATCACGTGACGATAGCAAAGCCAAAATGTTCCTGTATGTATAGAAAGTCTACCTTGTAGTCTAGCCTTGTCTGTTAACTTGGTTTTGTGACAAAGCACGATCGATCTTACAAACTGGTGATGCATGGTCTCGCGTTACATCAAGATAATCACACACACACACACACACACACACACACACACACACACACACACACACACACACACACACACACACACACACCGCCCCGCCTCTCTCTCTAATCTATGTGCTATCGGTAATTGCAATCATACTGGTTTCATGTGTTTTGGTGTCTTGTTTACGCCTGTTTTAGCACGTGTGCGTCACCATGGTCACCAAATTCAGTTTGTTTACAAAATTCATTTGACAACATATTTTATGAAACTTCACACACATTCTTCAAATTAAAAAAAAAATGACGTTATCTTTGGATGTAGTAATCTATCCAATGCCACAGTATATACGAATTTATAATCATATTTCAAGACAGTATATACGAATTTATAATCATATTTCAAGACAGTATATACGAATTTATAACCATATTTCAAACTTCGCCACAATAGTTAATCGAGTCACGTTCTCTGGTAATAGAACTGCTACATTGTTTTAAGATTATCATGAGTATGTCTTTGAAGTGTATTCAGTAAGACTAACAATGTCAGTTACGTGAAATCAGCATGGGGTTTGTTACTTCAGTAGCAGTTTTAGTTCTATCACAGGTAAGTGTTAATTAGCTCCAGGCAATCGCTACCTGCCTCAAGACCGCTCATTGTCCGACGTCGGCATTTGGACAATGGAGTTACAACAATGTAACTTGCTAAAACAACAATCTGTCAAAAAAGTAGTCACCGACCTGTCCAACAGAACTTGGACGTAATACATGTCTTTGCTGGGTCTCATGAGCTGTTGTTTTCGCTAACATTATGACATTTGAAGGACAAAGGAAAATGACGTCATTATTTGTCAAGGGATTCAGATTCACGATGTCTGAGTGTACCGTTAACATCGTTGGTAGATGAGCGTCACTATCTTAAATAAAACTGTGCACAAAACAACACCTGGGTCCACTTGCACAAGGCGATCTTAGCGCTACAATGATTGTAACTCCCATTCTCCAACATAGGCTTAAGATAGTCTTAGAGCTAAGATCGTTTTGTGCAAGTGGGCCCACATCCATTTGAAATCTGTTTACTATTCCGTCTACACGTATATCCTGAGCACGCGCTCATGAATCATTAAATAGTGACGATACCAGGTGTGTGTGCGAAAAGATGATTAAACGTTTGGCTCAATTTGACTGACATTTCCCG
Organism: Haliotis asinina; assembly: GCF_037392515.1. Classification (NCBI taxonomy): domain Eukaryota; kingdom Metazoa; phylum Mollusca; class Gastropoda; order Lepetellida; family Haliotidae; genus Haliotis; species Haliotis asinina. Next base: position 32,973,624 of record NC_090289.1, on the reverse strand, counting down.
GTAATTTAAATTATGTCATTACTAATAGTACCTCACTGTCCAGTGAGTGAAAAATATGTGTTATGGTATACAATGAGTTTTAGTGACTATCAATGACTGGGTTAAACACGAGTGCTCTCCCTTACTCCATAACCACATCTCGAATACTTTTCTTATCATATCTTTAATATTGTTTGATATTTACCATTTTAGAATAAATAGATATGTATTTTGGTTTCTTTATGATGAGACAAAAAGGGCACTTTGCAGAAAAACGGACCACTGAAGCATTTATTTAACACACTGCGTCTAACTGTATAGTTTTAGGGACACGTAACCTAACGTATCAACGACATACAAAAGCGTGTTTTCAAAAGCCATTATCTATCTCTGCTCTTCATGATATTTTTCACACAAATGGGCTTTCGGAAAAATCGAAACGGCAAATTATTTGAAGGAAGGTATATTTTCTGATCTAGCATAGCCACGACTATTTTCTTTATTGCACCAAATGCAATAATTCATCCAACACATGGATAATATACCTGACCTTGTCAATGACAAATCCCCTTAAACAGAGCATGACTTGACTTCACTCAGAGTATCTTTGGTCTTCGTTGGTTGCGTGCATATGTGTTTCACAAACGTTATACTTTCAGACATAGACACCGATTAATTCGACATTAAATATACCCAAACCTGTCTTAATGTAATTTTAGGAATGCCTCAATGCTCCACCTATATCCTCCTACCTTTTACTTTTAACAAAAGGACTCAGACAAGTGCACTTTTAAAACATGAGAGCACAGCTTGACATGTCGTGGATATGGTTGGATGGATGGATGGGTAGGAGATTCTGCACTTGAAGAGTGTTCGCAAGAACAAGAAGCTCCTGACCTGGATGTGTGTCTTCTCTCACATACATGGGCTAACACGCACGCAAATGCAGACAGGTAGTCCCATGTACACTCCCCTCTCTCTATCTCTCACACTAACATGCACTCACACACACTCACACACCACAATACCCATACCTATCCCGATTGAACGTCATGAAATGTATTCATAACGCTATCACCGAGTGAGTTTAGCTTTACGATGTTTTAGCAATATTTTTTCAATATCACGACGGGGGACACTGGAAACTGGCTTCACACATTGTTCCCATATGGGACATCGATCACGTTACTTCAGCGTGAGGCTTTAACCAGTACTCTAACTCAACCATGCTGTCGCGTACCACAAACATGAGTAACTAATTACGACGTCACCAATGGTATTATCATGCATGTAATTTCAAAGTTTTGCAATGGAATTTGTTGCTCGACTAGCTGAATTAATTTGTAAGAGACCGTGGTATGACAATTGGGATTTTAACCGGATTAACCTGAAGGTTGGAGAACAAAATCCTGCTATGCAAAGTCCGTTTAATAAATATCACGATTCACCCAACGATTTCTGTGGTAGCCTTAAACCAGTGTTTCAACAGCAAACATGTCCAGGGATGGCCAAGTTCGGGCATGTTTTCATGACTGGTAAATACGTTTAGTGTTTGTACAATGTGGAAAGTGATCCAATGCGTTTATATATTTGTTTGGTGTGACTGGAATCCAGTCTCCCACTTTATGATAACAATATGATCTAGAGCTAGGAGTTGTGTAACAGCGGCACACCTAGTACGCGACCTTGGCACGCACACACATTGGTAGATCATGTTGGTCGTTCTATGCTGCTGAAAATACTGCCGGGGACATCAACTCGTCGTCATCAAACTCTTACTCGGTGTCATTGCAAATCTTAATGACAAAAATCAAAGATAGAATAAAAGTCATAGATATACAAAATAAACTACAGGATAATACTTATACGTTATGCAAACCGGATCAAGCTTTTACATTTAAATGTGTCTCTATTTTCATGTGCCGGTGGTGAGTGTAGAGCGGTGGTAACAATGTACATGATTATTATGTCACAATGAAGGCATTTTTGTCATCCCTTCTGTCTTTGCTTGTTTCTGTCCATAGTTTGAGGTCCATATTTAGATTATTTACAAAGGCCACAACAAGGGATCGCTGTGATATGCACACTACCTTGATAAAGACTCGTCACTGATATTGAAAATCAGAAGAGGAGGATCGTGATTTACTGATAATAATCAAAGTTAAAATCCCAAACTTTTTATCCAAAGATATGTAGAGTAAATTACACGACCATACTGATATCACTCGCAAGTCAGATCGAGGTGTTGTGATTAATTGTGGTTGGTTCTATGCTCTTGTATAGTGCAGAGCGCCTGGACATGACCCCAGACATGAGTGTAAGATCAAGTGACACTATGACGAGTGAGTGTAGTTTTACGCCGTCTTTAGCAGTATCACGACGGGGGGACACCAGAAATGGGTTTTACGAACTGTGTCCATCGAACGCGGGTCTATGGTTTGACGAACGAACGCTTTAACCACTAGGCTACCCGTTGGGGTAAAATGTCATTGAAGACACCGGGTATTCATGAAAGGGTGTCCTGCCCTAAAGGTAGCCTCCGTTTCCACAAAAGCATATCGTGTTTTGGCACAAAACATTTCTGGGCTGTTAAATTTAGGAACAAACTACAGTGAAGCCTGTCTCGACGGTTTACACAGTGTTAAATACACTTAAAATTGCTTGTTTGGACCGGAAAGTCGTGCCGGAATACAGAATAGTTATGTGTCGGATTATACAATGTATTATTGATCAAAATATCGTTGTAAAATGGAGGGACCAAAATTTTATACCTGGTTTAACAATGCCTGTGATGGCAGGTGTCACAGTATTGACATATTTTCCAACCCGACAGTTGATAGAACCTAACTCTCATGTCTACCCAAGTGTTTAACTAGTGTCCCAAAGATTATGTTCATGCTAAACGTTAAACCCCGGGATGCTGGAGAGAAGTGAACCCCGAACGCCTATCTGACTTCTTTGGAATAATCTGATCGATCTTAATCTATGTTACATTTTTATAACTTCAACCCACAAACGTGACCGACCGTTCTCAACCCTTCCATTGACGAAAACTATATATATTTATTACACGATATGACTGAAAAATTGCCGATGTAACTTTAAATATTAACTCACTCACTCATTTATTGAATGGCCAACAACCCTAGCATTAACACAGTCATACAGAGATCTTTCATTGATAGAACTACACAAGTCTGTGTGTACTCAGCGACTCTCGGCGATGTAAGCAAATGTATTCTCACGCCACGCTCAATGACACTGTAATACACTCCTACCTAGCCTGTATTGTTGGGAGACGCTTGGCCTGCTTGTGTAGGACGTGTTCAACAAGCTTGTCTTGAATGGCAGTCAGGTACTGGCAATGTTTGACCTCTACTCTACCGAAAACTCATAAAGCGACAAAAATATAACAGCAATATTATGCCAGGGAGGACGAGTTGGGGGAGGGGGTGCATATTGGAGGGATGTATAATTTCATTGCCTCATGCAACATAGTTTCGCTTATTTCTAATGATATTCAATATTGACAGTTCGAGGTCGCATATAACTTATATAACGCTACCTCCGTGTATAATATTTTTCTACTCGGAGGTATTTGCATGTCTGCTGACAGTTACATGAATGATTTTGTTAATAGTTTACATGTGTTGAAATCAACTGTTATCCTCCATATTGTTAAATTTGGGGGTGTACTGAGATCTGGCACGTTCCTCTGCTTTACAGTAGCCATGGCCTTCATGGAGGTGGTGGGATTTATGTGTTCGCTAGTCACACCGAAGACCCGGGTTCGATTCCCCACATCGATACAGTACACGAAGCACGTTCATGTGCTATTATTTCACGTTATACATTTGGTCTGACATGCTGAGGAGGAGGCAGCCCAGTGGTTAAACGTTCGTTCGTCACGCCGAAGACACGGGTTCGATTCCCAACATGGGTGCAATGTTTAAAGCCTATTTCTAGTGTTCCCCATCGTGATATTGCTGGAATATTGCTAAAAGCGGCATAAAACTAACTAACACACCCACTCGTGTTAATGTTAAGATTGATTAACCCTATAATATCATGAACAAAGATGACCCATAACTTTTTGTGTTCGATGTGAGGATATATTAAATGAATTTGCCACCTTTTATTCACAAAGACAAAAAACACACTGAGCTTGATGGTTATATAACTCAATGAAATCTCGGCAATAGATCTCCAATAATTCACCACGACCTTATGTAATATTACCAGAATTACTCGTATTATGCACAGGTTTGAACAAGTTTTCTGATAACATAATCCTTTCGCAATTACATACAAGACAAAGTTCATAATTGACCCCCTATCAAGGGAGGTGGGCCAGAGGACGCAACGGACCAGCGTTTGTTCTGGGAGCTCGTCTGACGAAGAAATGTCACCTAACCAGTTTGTGAAAGAACCCTGGGTCAACCTCCTAGACAGTGTATGCTCCGGTGATCACCATCGGACCCAAGACCAGCCTTGGGGGAAGGGAGGGGGTGAGGGTGAAGACAATTGTCAGAATTAACTAGACCGCGTCAGCGTTATCAACAAACGGCAACATCATGTGAATTGGACACACTGGATATCCGCATTTCAATGGATTATGCACACAAACTATTAAAACAAATATCCGTTTCTTTGATCTTCAGAAAAATTATATTATTCAGGGTCATTTGATTACAACTGTGTATGCCTGCGAAAATTTTTAGCAAAAAAGTCGGGATCTTTGGAACTTCGGAAAACTGATTTCATTCTGATAGTATTTGACTTCGTGTTGCTTTCGTTTTATCACAGTATACATAAATTCTTCTTTCGGGAAAACAAATGAAAACAAACATAGCCAGAGAAGGGGAATTATATACTAGAAATATAAGGCACAGAATCCTACGACACGAACTCTACAGCCTGTTCCCAAACTCTTCTGTGACGTCAGGTTCGGGGTAGTGTAGTGGTTAGTGGTCGACACAACTAAGACCCGGGTTCGATTCTCCACATGAGTACAATGTGTGAAGCCTATTTCCATTGCTGGAACGTTGCTGAAAGTAACGTAAAAACAGTACTCAAACTGTAACACATCAGTGGTTTGGTGAACCCTAACCACCTTTGAGGGAATTGCGTTTTACGCAAAATCGTAGCAATATCATATCGGGGGACAACGGAGATGGGCTTGACACATGTGAGTATCAAACCCGAGTCTTAGGCTCGACGAACGAACGCTTTCACCACAGGGCTACCCCATAGACATACTGAAACCAAGGTTGTTAGATAAATGAGAATTTGATTAAACAACTTGAATTGATGGACCTGGGCATCGCCATATCCTCTTTTATCAATGACAATTGTCATCGTTGAAGAGGAGGTGGGGTAGTCCAGAAGTCAAAGCGTTCGTTCGTCACGTCAAAGACCCGTGTTCGAGTCTCCATATTTGTACAATGTGTGAAACCCATTTCTGGTGTTCCCCGCCGTGATATTGGTGGGATATTGCTAAAAGCGGCGCACGACTAAACTCATTCACTCACATCGTTAAAGAATGCTTTGATCATAGAACCAAGTTGTCATGATCGGTAAAAGGTTGAACAGTTTTGAAAACACTAGCTGCTTTGTGTGACAATAACGCGATTCCTAGACGACCCCATCCTGCACAGATTTATCAACAAAACTTAGTAACAACATCTCCTTAGAATGAGAATTGTTAACGCCTTAATGATATCAATAAATGACATTAAGATGTGCCTTGGATATGTTTATCTACTACGATGAACAATAAAGTAACGCCTGATCGTGCAATTAGTATTTGTATGAGCATGCTGTCCTCGTATAATATTATACGTTATAGTCTGTTTCAAAATATGGTAATACTTTTAAGTGACCTTTAAGGCAGCGATTAGGTACCTGACTCTGAGAGTGTGGGTTCGAATCCCGCATGGAACTCAACCCAACAAAAGTTCTAAAATATTACTAAGAAAGTGTAATCACAAATATAACATAGAATACAAACGACCACTTTGTAAATCGCATTGTGTTATCACAGTTTTGTGTTATCAAAAGGTTTTGTGATTTTACAGGTTTAGCACAAACTACGTCATGAAGTATTTGCATTAAGCCTTCATGACTTATGAAATGTTTCATTTCTAATCGACTTGTCTGGAATTATTATGAGCTTATAGAGCTAATCTCCTAACAATTGGTCTGTACCTAATGGCTTTTACCATTTCAGTGTGAATATCCTTCGTCAAAATATGTTTACTTCGAGCGAGCTATCGATACCGACATTAATAACAATCAAAAAACTCATTCGGATTGATTCAATCGCATTATATCATCTCGGAAAGTACTTGAAAGAATCCATGCTGATCTAACACCTGTCGAAATCTTGACGTAAAACTGATAGCGAACTCTGATTTCGATTTGCCAAGCCCACAAATATGCTGTCTGCACGAAGCAAATAATCGGAACCATTCAGTTCACGGATTTATAGCGTAATATCACCAATCCTGCCTTGATCATACAAGCGGAATAAACCGATCGTACCCGAATGTCTGAAGAAAGACTCAACTCAACATTGAAGGCCCCTCACACATATCAGTTCTGTAACTATTTTCCATATTTTCAACACTTCAGAAAAGTAAGAAAATCTGAATATATATTTTAGGTTACGTAAATACCAGTAGAAACGGAAACACATTTGAACGGCTTTTTTTTTAATTTCATTCCTTTCATTGTCCTCGGGACAGTTCATAATTTATTGCCAGGGTGATGATGATCTGAAGGGGTGGGGTGGGGGTAATCTTCTACGCAATTGTTTGAGGGTGGGTCAGCGAATTTGTACATCACATGCACAGGAGGGGGTGTCACTTACTTTGTACATGAATTTGAGGAGGAGGGGGGGGGGAGAGGGGCAGGCATCCACATCGTACATGCTCCTCCATAAAAAATTATCATCACCCGTCGAACCATAAATTTTCAACGGTCCCCTATGACGAAAATAGAAAGCATCTAAACATCTTGATATAAAACCTCAACGTGAGTGACCAGTCGCGATAGTCGAAATAAACAGATTTGATTGGGCGTAAAGAGAAAATAGCGCTGACGCAGCAATTTTATAACCTTTGGCTAGTGTTTCACACAGGTAAATTTGCTCTATCAACCCCCCTTCATCGGAAGCTGGGCGTTCACTACAGGTCTATAGCCGAGGTTGTATTAGATTTTACATGGTCTACAGGCCACAATGAGAGCACTCCGATTACTATTGTGATCTATTCATTTAAAATGACCGGTGCTATTAGTCACTTGTTGAAGTGAATGGTTTCACAGTAGGACTGGAAGGTCACATGCTACAATGACCGGTCTTTAGAATCCTGATCCCCGCTTTATCCAGCGGATGCTGTTCCGCAGTCAAACCCACAACCCTAACCCTCTCCCTCAACTTGGGTTCAGTTACATTAGATCAACAAAGGTGCGGTTGGGGCCAATGGTTTGGTCCATTGGAATCATTGTAACACAAGACACCAAGAATGTTGACTTTCGCTCAATAGGACGTTAAAGAAAATGTTAAGTCCTAAAATTAGCCTAATTTGTGCCATTTGCATGGATCTCTTTATCCCAAAATACCCCAAGGTCGTTATAGTTTGACGTTTCGGGTTTTGGCATATAAAGTCATAATCTGAAATGTTTCATAGAAATGTCTGGATGACAAGAGTCTGATGTTTTCGTTAGGGTCACGAAAATTAATGTCGGCTACTCCAGCAGATTATGAGATGTACCCAGAGGAGCTGTTGGTTAGATGACAAGACGTCAACGGCTGTGTCGGATGTTAGAAAGACATCAAATCTAATGGCAAAAAAGTGTTTTTATCACCGGCCTCGGTGTTGGTTTGTTAGAGGAGCCACTGCATTGAAACATAGCCTGTAGTGACATCCTCAGGAATTGGACAGTAGAGTGTAGCTGTATTGTAAATTATGTTCATATTTCTTAATTAAAATTCAGTTCAGAGAGGCGACATTATCCCCCTCCTTCTTAGTATGTAGGAAGATTAGTTTAGTTGCAAGTAAACATGTCATGTCTTAAAGACCAACATCCTGAATCCTTAGGCCCCGTTTCCTTGAAATATATATATTTTAAGATAAACCAACAAACAACTCATCGCTGCTTCACGTACAAGAACAGCCCAAAACTTCATGGTCTTGAATTTCCAGGACCTTCATTTGTCTCTGGTCACGATTCTTCTCGAGGTCGATGTCTGGTCAAGAATAATACATACCCACACTTACATTCGATCCTACACGCGTGACACTTGCCTTGACCCTTAGCCCCACCCAAGTGACCAAAACCCAGACACCCAAGGCTACAATGAAACAACAATGGCAAGTTATTTGCAATTGGAGCCTGCCAAACAATTGGACTTTTTCTGGTCCAAAACTGGCCTTGCAAGGTAGTGACCAGTCCCAGTTGTCTTGCTTCGTTACCTGCCTTTGCTTGACCAGAGGGCATGGTTCTCACTAGGCCAATTAGCACGTATTGACTTGAATCGAAGCTAAGTATTAACACTGGCTTAACGTTACAATAGCGGATTAATTCCAGGGATTATACGGAGCGGCTATGAGACTCTCACGCTTGCTTAAATGTCAACGTTTAGAAGTTTGTATGCTTGCATATCAATGACTCTAATGACCACACCTGTAGATTAGTAAATCTACAGTTAAGAACTTTTAACGCTGTATACCGACCACGTGTTTCATTTTTCATCTGCACCAGTAAATCTTTGCTATCACCAACAATGGTAAAGAAACAGTCATTTTTCCTATAGCCAATGGTATCTAACAAATTGTGAAGCATTATAACGATGTGCTGAAAGTTATAGAGAATTTCTTTAACATGATATTCATTTATTGTTCGAATTAAAAATTATGCATGACTGGTAGTTCAATTCATTTAAGCCTTCCTTCACATCCTTGACACAATGCTTGGGATGTCAAAGGCTGAATAACTTCAAGCATTTTGACAATATTACGTAATACCTCTTAGCTTAGTAGCTTAAGAAAGAGCACTGGTTTGTCCACATTACCAGAACCGTTTAAAATAAAACAAACTATTTCCCTATTAAGTCTATGATACCGATTAATGTGTCTCAGAAATCCTTAAAATTTCCAGGAGATTTCCGAAGCATTTTCACGTCAATCCTTCGAGTATTATATTGATTTCGTATATCAAGTTATTTTCATTGAAGAATAATCATATTTATAAGTATTTAACTCACTCACTACACATACTCGATGAATGTTCGTCATACATACATATTAATAATTCATATTTATAAATAATTAAATTGAAAAAAAACTTACTTGTCATCTTGTCTGGTTTTGTAACGAAATCAGGTATTAAATGTAATTCCTCTTAGAGCGGCGTCCGGCGCCACTGTTAGCGGTAACTTCGATTTGCCGAACCCTGGCCTATGTTAAAACCAGACTCGTAATGAGGGGATATCTCAAAGAACGACACCCGATTGGCCAGGGGAACTAGTGTTTTATGTCCACTCTTCCACTGGACAATGATTGGAGCAAGTGAAACTATGCTTTCACGGTTCAGGTACCGCACTGAAAGGCTTCACACAGCTATGTACGATAATCGAAGGCAATGAAAGGAGGACTTGAAGAGGCCTTGCGCTCACGCCCTTTGGGATTCTCTCTGTTACAAGGATGCTAGATGACAAACAACTTAAAATGCGATTCGATATTTTCTTTAGCCTAATTTAACTTTACACCAATTTGCAATATATAGAAAAGGGCAAAGTTACACAGATATCAAAATGAAAAGAAAAGGTATGGTGATTTATTGATGGCAAGTTCTTTATCATATTACGATGTGACGATTCGGAACAGATTTTGACATCGTGATCAGGCAAGGGTTTCATTCTTTATTCAACTTCTAAACTGAAAATAAAAGGTAACTGTTGAAAAATATATCCTTTTTTTGTAGTCATTGGTAATGGTTTTATCAATGGGTTAATGAGCGTTGACACATTATGTGGGAAAAATAAAACTATTTGTATTATAACGTTTTAGAATATAATATCTATAAATTTGTACCCACAATAGGCTTTGTTTGTGGGTATTTTTCATGAGTCTCATTGTAAACAGAGACCACCTAGCGAAAGGTAAATTCAGACAGACCTGTTGTAACAGTGTCCTGATGCCTGTGGTATTCGTGGTGTCGATGAGAATGTTCTTCCAAGGCGTTGGACATGTCTTTCCGAAACACCGGTCACCCAGTGACTTCCTTTTGGGGTTTAGGAACTAGCATTGTCAAGTCTGTCAAGTAGTTTCACTGGCATCAGCTGTCACGCGGACCAGCATCATGATACCCATTGTCTCCATGTATTGTATACTGGCACATGCACTTATACAACTCGATGGTAAAATGAGAGCAGGTTAATGAGGCCGCACCCTGGGGTAAGTGATCTTCCTGGCAAATACATTTTAGCCGTGCACCAATTTCAGTACATATGAACTGAATATTGAACGAAACGTACCAAGCTGGCCATGGTTTTCGAGATCTGCAATTCCCTCTTTTGTTGAAACTATTTCACCACAACGTAAGAGTCAGCATGAACATTGAACTTCTTTAATTCGGATCCTTTTAGTCTGGGAACCTGTAATTCCAGAACCGGTGGCATTTACACTAAAACACAGTTAATGTATTCTTTGGACGATTTCGGGGAACGGGGAGAAACGAGGGGCTCTGAGCAGAAATTGCTCTGTATGGAGATAAATGGTGAAGACTGAAGCCCAACGAAAGCAAACATGTATTTTCATCTAACGGTGGGAAGGGATTCCTGCAGGCTCCTTCACACTAATTTCTAACTCATAGCAACGAAGGAGAAGCAACCAGAAAGAAATATTTCCGAATGCGTTTTCAAGCCTTGTATGGATGCGTTTCCCAAATGAAGCCTGACGTATCAGTGACAGGTGACCACGTTTTATACGATCGCGGCGTTCTGATGACGTCAAGGCTCATTTGAAGACATTCTGTCTGTATTCGAGGTATATTCGTGGTACATTCGAGCTGCTTTAGAACTTCAACCGAATATTCCGATACATTTGAAGAATATTCCACCTGCAGTCCAACAGAAACATTCCGACTCATTAGAAACATTCCGACTCATTAGAAACATTCTGAAACATCTGAAGTGGCTTGCCTTTCCCATTCACCCTCATTTACGTTCAGAATACCTAGAACGCAGTGAGAATACCTAGACCGTAGTTTGCGTTCAACGAGTGTACTTAGAATTCGGTTAGAATATGCACTTCAAATACAATTCTTTCACGTGTAATATACCTCGTTTTGAATATGATCAACGTTCGGACAAGTCACAAGAATTGACCCGAAAAGTTGGAATGCAGGAAGTTTTAAAATACTGTTCGAATTTCTAGGAATCTCCAGGAATTTTGATTTCGACAGCCTTCCGACTATTTCCGCCTCAAATGTGAAGGGGGTATTGAGGACAGGTATTTGCACACCCATCGCGCAAAACAAGACCGCGAGTGTCAATTACCTAGGCATGGTTTGACATAAATATGAAACTCTTTCCCCTTACATTGTATAAATGACAGACAATGCTCATGCTGTTGATCACTGAATTGTGTGGTCCAGACTCAATTATCTGCAGTCCACCGTCATATAGCTTGAATATTGCGACGTTAATCTGAACGAATACATTTACCTTAAATATTGCAAAAAATAATTATGAAAGAAGGATAAAAAAATAACAACACGCTAACATTGCTACAGTTCCACACATTCTCTAGTATCAAAGCTTTCTCTTGTGCCCAGCTGTGTGGCATGAGTGTTTTGATAGTTACTCCAAGCTGTTCCTTCAGACTCAGTGCCAAGCAAAGGTCATCGAGAGTGCCTGGACTTCCAGTTTCATTCAAAATCATGACCCATAATAAACACCTACCGGCGGATAAATACAATGCATTTGGTACAAAGACCCAATCGGCACATTTCTTACTGATGTTTAGCTTTACGTTAACATGCTATTTGCATTATGGACACAATCCCGTAAATACAAATTTTGTGATTGAATGGGTCACAATTTTCTTCGTTCGGTCCAGCCTTTAATACGAGCTTATGAAGGAATGTTGTTGCAGTTCGCAACACAATAGGTATATCACGGGTAAACTGAAAACAACAACGGTAAATAAGTCCCCATCTTTTGCTGAAACAGATTTCATTTGGCATGAAAGAAGCAATATTGATGACAATATTATGAATGAATAATTGAAACAATGACACCTGGTGTGATCAAAATTGTAACAGTCACATATAATATAACGGTTTTCGATATAGAACTATCACGCACTGAAATCGCCAGTTCGGACTCTCAATATAATTTCAATAACCTCTCCAAACGATACGAATATTGGACTTGTTATCAGCGTTCAGCGGAACCCGTTTATTCCTGCAACCAGATCCGTGAAGATCCGTGTTAGAACTGATCTTCAGTAACCCATTCCTGTTCTAAGAGCCGACTAACTGGTTAAGTTGGTCAGACTCGATGACACATGTTATTGTATGAGAATTGTGTAGACCGATGCTCATGCTGCTGATCACTGGATTCTCTGGTCCTGACTTGATTGTTTACAGACCGGAAAGCTAAACTCACTCACTCATTCTTGCAAGGGGCACAGATAACTATCATTGAACCCTGTAAATGTAACTAATGCTCAAAAGAAAGTATACACCTAAACAAGTACATAAAAACTTCGCAAAGTGAAAACTTAAGAAATTATCCATACTGAGCCATGTTACCGATGTAAAGACCCATCCTTTCAGAGAACAAAATGAACCAAAACCATGACGTCAATTTCCGCATTGTGCAGGAACTTTAGTGCCAAAACAGCTTTGTGTTGGGTTGCTTAGCCATGTTGGAATTGGAGCAGCCATGAGGACCCATGAACGGGATTACCTGCGGGACAATGGCCTGGGCGATTTTCGAAGCTCTCTTAGCGCTAAGATAGTCGTAATTTAATGTTAATGCATGGCACTTAGACTATCTTAGCGCTAAGAGAGCTTCTAATATCTAGGCCCTGGTTACGAAACCCCGCTGTGTTCAAGTTCCAAAGAATTACGAGAAGACGTGAACGGTCTCACGGTTTGCCGGTGTCCGAATTGGCCTACCATAAGGACTTAGAATTCAGGCACAAGGATGAGCAGCGTGGAAGAGCTATGCTTTCATACGGACTGGACGACATCCAAACCCAGACCTTCGGATGACAAGCTAATGCTTAAACCACAAGCCAGCCCCACTACATTATTATTCTGACCATATAATTATGTACATTGACGATTAAATTAATGGTCTGTAAATACTCGAGTCTGTACCAGACAATCCAGTGATCAACAGCATGAGCATCGACCTGAGCAAGTGGGTTACGATGACACTGAGCTACACAGCCGACGGCCCTGACCACCTGATTTCCTGTTACTACAAGTATAGGTTGGTGAAAACCACCTGTAACCCGGATTTTCACTGATCTTCTTAAGTCCGTCGTATCATTTTCTTCCTAATGCCCGTAAAGCAAGGTAAACAGCTACAATTAAAAAACATCATTCATACAACATGCTGTACGACAATGGTTCAGGGTTTTGTGTGTAGGTGATAACGTTGAATAAATAAACTTTTGTTTATGTATCACTAACAAACAATTGTGATACTAGGGGTGATACTAGGGAGATCGGGGCGGTGAGATAGCCCAGTGGTTAAAGCGGTGCCACGTCACGCAGAAGTCCGGGGTTCGATTCCCTACATGGGTACAATGTGTAAAACTCACTATGGTGATCAAATCCTTTCTCACTGATAACATCTCAAACACATACAGAATTAAGTTAAGTGTGAACCTGAATACACTTTTGAACATATATGTGGAAGTCAAATTACACAATCATGGATATATATTTTGATCATGGATATATTGTGGAAGCTGTAACGATTTTCAATGACCCATCTAGTCGTAGGAGGCGGCTAACGGAATAGACTGATCAGACCCACTGACTTGTTTGACATATATCATCGGTTGACAGTTACACAGATAGATGCTCATGCTGTTGATCACTGAATTGTTTGGTTCAGACTCGATTATTGCTAAGTGCGGCGTAACACTAAACCCACTCATCCATGTGTCCACAACAAGACGTGTGTAATCATCCCTGAGATGTTGAACGCTGTAGCCCTGTTCAAACAGAGAGTGAGTATGGTTTTGCACTGCTTTTAGCAATATGCAAGCATAATCTGGACCCCAGACATGGGTTTAACACATTGTACCTATGTACGGAATCGAACATGGGTCTTCAGTGTGACGAGCGGACGCGAATTTCAGGAGTGCCTCCACGCGCCACCTATATCGTCCTACCTTTTACGTTTACATACCATTTCATCGGAGAACATCGAGCGCAGTATCTTTCACAAAATGGTTCAGACGATTGCTTATTTTGGGCTATTAATGGGCTTTACACGTTGTATCCATTTGGGGCTGTAACTATTAGAGTGGAAACTGTCTAAACCGGCACTCATTGGGACTGAAGGAATAATCCGGTTTACACAAGGTGCTGGATTGTAGAGCTGATGATAAGTGTACAAGCCACGGATGGAGCTGCGATTGTATGCCGGTGTGGACAACTTGCCGGGTTGGACAGATGCCGGTTTGGACAGCTTCCACTGAATGCCACCCCACCGCCATACCTGATCAAACAACTTCTGAAGAATAGTAGTAAGCTGTCGGTGTAATCTGCGTGTAAATAAACATTGTATTTGCTATTGGATCGAGATCAGATCCTTGTATTTGATTGGTATTGAAGATTGATCAAATCACTGTATTTGATTGGTATTGAAGATTGATCAAATCACTGTATTTGATTGGTATTGAAGATTGATCAAATCACTGTATTTGATTGGTATTGAAGATTGATCAAATCACTGTATTTGATTGGTATTGAAGATTGATCAAATCACTGTATTTGACTGTTACTGGAGAAACATCAAACCGTTGTATTTAATTAGTATTGAAGATTGAGCAGATCACAATATTTGATTGTTATTGAAGGTTGAGCAGATCACAGTATTTTATTATTATTGAAGATTGAGCAGATCACAGTATTTGATTGTTATTGAAGATTGAGCAGATCACAATATTTGATTGTTATTGAAGGTTGAGCAGATCACAGTATTTAATTATTATTGAAGATTGAGCAGATCACAGTATTTGATTGTTATTGAATATTGAGCAGATCACAGTATTTGATTGTTATTGAATATTGAGCAGATCACAATATTTGATGATTATTGAAGGTTGAGCAGATCACAGTATTTCATTATTACTGAAGATTGAGCAGATCACAGTATTTCATTATTATTGAAGGTTGAGCAGATCACAGTATTTCATTATTACTGAAGATTGAGCAGATCACAGTATTTCATTATTATTGAAGGTTGAGCAGATCACAGTATTTGATTATTACTGAAGATTGAGCAGATCACAGTATTTCATTATTATTGAAGGTTGAGCAGATCACAGTATTTCATTATTATTGAAGGTTGAGCAGATCACAGTGTTTGATTGTTATTGAAGATTGTGCAGATACATATCGCAATATTTGATTGCTATTGAAGACGGATCATTGTAGTTGATTTATTCTTGAGAACAATCACATCTATCTCATTGTTATTGCAGCTGACTCATATCGTCGTATTTGATTGTTACTGAAGATCACCTTATTAGACCGTTATTGGAGGAGGATCAGATCACAGTATTTGATTGTTACTGAAGATCACCTTATTAGACCGTTATTGGAGGAGGATCAGATCATTGATAAGGCTGTATAAGAAAACGCCTTATCTTAATTTTGATTTAGATTTGATCCATACACAAGGACACTATGAAAGTAGACTGAAACCGATCACCATGTTAAAGAAATAATCATGTTGACAGTCCATCTGTACCAAGGCCCTGTACCAATCCTGTGTGATGTTCCAGTACACCTGATGAATACATCCAACAAAGGTCATGACACGTTATCATCCATCCTGTCAGCATATCATTAGATCCTAGTGAGACGGCGCTTCAAGAACCTTCGTTACCCCAATATACGTTCTGACAAACTGTTTGTAACAGTTCTCAGTAACATTTACCCGTAAAAACAGCCCAATACTGGGTAGTAACTGTTCCGACATTTCGCTTTATTGTCCCACCATTGCCTTCGATCCGCTTCAATTCCGAGAGCACGCAATGAACAGATGTCAAGGGGAGGCTGTTATTGGGTGGAGGCCCTAGGTAAACTATGGTATTTTACGATAGGTTAGGGTTAATATCATTAAAGAGGGGATTACGTATTAAAAATACCTTTAAACAGACAAGTACTCAAGGTCACTGGCATTTTATGACGAAACATTCTTAGGCAAAATGGTGTATGTTTTGTCGTCTTTAAGTGAAATTTGATAAAATTCCCTCAAAACATATACACATACACACACTCGCATACACATACACATACATACACAACACAATCTTATACAAATGAGTTTGTGCTACCGCAGGTCTGCCCCTAATTAATACATGTTTTATGATAAATTAACTAGATTGAATAGAGAAAAAAATAAAACAATAACAAAAACGTTTGGGTGACACCAAATGGCATGCTTTAGTTACTTGTGTAGGAAAGACAACACAGGTGTTATTACATCCTTAATGAAGTATTGTCCGCTTATAAAGTAAAATTTACGTTTCTCTGAATTTTCAACGAAGTGAAGGACGTTCTGAGTATGGTGTCACGTTCCTTTTAGCAATATGTTTTCAATTTCACGGCGGCAGACACCTGGAATGAGCTTCACATATTGTGCCTATGTAGGGAATCGAACACGGGCCTTCCGCGTGAAGAACTAACCCCACTACCCTACGGCCCCGATTTTGCAAGAGGCCGTAGTGACAATAAAAAGTAATTCAACAAACGAATCAAACCATTCAAGCTAATGCCTTAACCACTGGGCTACCCCGGAGGACATATTAGTTCAGATACTTGAGAATATCTACAATTAAAACATCCAGATTGAGACTGGAACATCTAACGTCGAGGTGAAATTAAGACGTCGACGTAAGTGCATCTAAGGTCCTCAGGACAGACAGACAAAGTCTGTGTCCTCTGATCTCCGCTACGAAAGATTCAAATCTTTCAAGGCTCTCTGGAGTAGGTTCTCGGCTGGTCAAGATGATGATATCGCAAAGTACCCGCGTATAATTGAACGTGAGCCCACTAATGCTCCGTATGTGTGATCCCACATAAAATCCAGCATGCCTGGGGGTTAATGTTAGAGATGTGTTATAAGGGCGAGTTTAGGACGTTCACCTTGGGGGACAATGCAGCATGTGAACATCTTAATTGATTCCTGGACAATGGTGTGTCAATACCACAATGACTAAGGGTCAGTAAGCTTGGATTATCACGGTTCGCTTCAGCACTAAACATACCGATACACAGTAGATAGACTATTAAAAGTTGGTGGGTAGGTTTGTGAAGGGTATTGCTTGTGTTAGTATTGGTGATAGCAACATTGAAGTATTGTCTCATAAGAACACTTCAGGGAACGCCCACGACAATCACCCTCTGAATTTATTTATTTGGAATCCATGTACGTTTTTATATATTATATAAAAACATGGCATTATACATTATATCAGTGTATTGGGTCATGAACAATTTTGACTGTTTTGACTTAAATGCGGTTTGAAATATATTGTCATCATAAAAGTGACAGATTAAACGTGTATTGTGTAACTATATGACATTACGCTTATCCAATAATGTATGATGGTGCACATGTGATGGTGTGTATTTGTTTGTTTGTATCAAGAGTGTTCTCACTACATGGCAGCGTTTTGTAAATAATCGAATCTGGACCAGACAATCAGTGATCAACATCAGCATCGATCCACGCAACTGGTACACGACGACTTGTAGTCTATGAGTCTAACCACCCGGTTTGTTTACATAAGCATGGGCTGTGTAGACTTTCTCTAACCCGTATCTTCATGGGTGTATGGTAATATGGAGAGTCGTGAAAGCAATATTGGAGTTTTATCTGTGTTGAAATCACATCCCCCTGGATCGCATACATATGCATATTATCCGGATGTCACCCCGTGTGGTCGTGGCCCATTTAAAGTTAACACATAATGTATTTGGGATTAAAGTTTCTGAGTAAAGCTCAGTGCAACTGTTGGGTTGGGTCCTATCCGGGACCGGAACCCAGTCCCTCAGCGTCAGGCACCTATTCACTGTGTGAAAGTCAGCCGTCTAACCTACTCAGCTACCACGACTTATGTCGCTGCTTTAGAAATATATATCAGAGCAATAACTGAGGGTCATTATGAGAGATGGATCCCTGGTCTTCACTGTAAAAACAATACTACTCCGCCACCCCGTTCATCTCTAAACAACAAAACTACAAGACGTGGTGGATTTAGAGTAGCGGGAAATATATCGATGGTCTCTTTCGCTTTTAAGCCGTAAAAAAACCTAGGGCATAACGAAGGCATGTTTCAAACTGAAATCCTCCACTAACACAACCTCGCTCACATAATGACAAATATACGAAACACAGCCTGCAAGGGAGGTAACTAAATCACACTCTGAATATTATATCTATTGTTGCTTAAAAGGCAAGGAGGAACAGAACAGCATTGTATAACCCACAAAATTCAAATTACAACGATAGACAAGATTGCTCATGAGGCCACATTCAACAAACGTCTACCCTTTATACCAAGATCCTCTGTTCATCTACACACACGGTGCCTTAGGGTAGGATATTTATTGTCGAATGATTTGTAAATCCACAATGCTGTAAGGATTGTTTGAAGAATTGAAAGTCCCCGAATAAGAGTGTATTTATTCTGTCAGGGCGTTGCCGAATGTTTCTCATTATACATACTGAATACGTATATTTTACTGATGTATTGGTTTTGACGCGAAATTGTTTATGCGTGAGTCGTGGGTTATTTTTAGTAAACTTGACCAAAAAACACACACTACAATGTGTAATCACTAACGCCTGCGTACCACTCAGGCAACGCAGCAGAATCCGTGATAAGTAACAGACATGCTATAACCGTCCGCTCAACGCACTGATTTTCTGGTGACCACACGATGAGTACGTGGAGGCAATAGCGAGACCTGAAAATGACCACAAAGTGACAAACTTGGTCATTTGTGACCACACAGTGAAATCTTGTGACCGTCCATTGGCTATCTAGTGAACACTCATCCGGTGATCATCCAATGGTCAACTAGTGACTACACATCCGATCACCATCCGTTGATCAACTAGTACTACACATCCAGTGACCATCCACTGGTCAACCAGTGACCGCACATCCAATCACCATCCACAGGTCAACTTGTGACTACACACCCGGTGACCATCCACTGGTCAACTAGTGACTACACAATCGGTCACCATCCACTGGTCAACTAGTGACTTATCTTTGTTGTACAAAGCATCACTGTGCACCCAGAACATTCTGTTCGTAAAATCTATTAATTCTAAAACAGCTCCAGGTTTCAAAGAATTTAGAAAAAATCGAAAAGCATCATTAAGAAAAAAAAAAGAGCTTATACTGCGAAGGAGAGAAGAAAATAACTTTGGCGTAACGAGTTACAAACAAGGAGTATGATATCGACATGAATCCACCCGGCTTCCGATACTTCTTGCTTAACGTCAATGGTTTCTGCTGAAAGTCAGTTAAGACATTTAAGGCACCACTCTTAACTTAGAATACTGGAGTTCATTATGTTTTGTTATCGCGTAATTCCTTGCCTTCTGTCATAAAGCAACCTTTCATACTAAAAGTATCGACTACTTGCAATCTACTGAAATAATTCCATGTGTCATATGCTGCTTGCTAGACGCCTTGCTAGTAAAACCGAAGGCGCGAATGTGATTAAGGGCTTGTCCATGAAACGTTAGGATCCCTAATTCTTTACCAAGGCACCCTTACATCACGTCACCACTTCCGGACAAAGCCCCTGGGTCATTTAAGGCTTTGTCAATGTACAATCCCTTTAATACCTGACATGCCTGCATACACAGGTGACACATATAAAACACTTTTTGTAATTACACTTAGCACTCATAGTGGGGACTCCTTGTAAGAAAAGATCTCAAATGCCCCCGTCACTACATAAGATGCGATTAGTGAAGATTGCATAGTCTCGGGGATTAATATTATTATGATTATTGAAAACCTTCTGTCTTGTTACCTAACGTTGTGAAGCAACCTTTTCGCGAACACCTGTCATCATCACTATTTGATAGTGATACATAAACATCATCATATCTCAAAGTGTATATCATTGGATTGACGGGTTTCAATTGATCTTCAGTAATCCAAGCTTGTCGTAAGAGACGACTAACGGGATCAGGCTGGCTGACTTGGTTGACACATGTCATCGTATCCCAATCGTATGGCCGATGCTCATGCTGTTAACCCCCAGATTGTCTAGTACAGACGCCTTTGCAGAACAAACCTTATAACTGGAATATTTCTGAGTGAAAACAAAAATTCACTCACTCGATCACATGCAGCCAGCCATGACATTCAAGTCCCATGACATCCGAAAACAAAACACGGCCTGCTCCTACAATGACAATTCCACATCAATTGCAATGTAAAAATAATATATATGTGTTTTCCATACAAAAGATTCATCAGTACGAAATCAGGTGTTATTACTAATTATCAAAATTAATTTAGTATTTCACAAACATGGGTTCATATATTGTGCGCACAGGGAGAAACAAACCTTGGTCTTCCTTCTGAAGAATAAACACGCTGACCACAAGGCTACCGTAACGTAGATGCTAGTATAGTGACGCATGTAGTAATTCTTTTCGCGCGTATAACATCCTTGAGTTGAGATTTTTAGATAACAAATACATGTTTACACCTACGCTGGGGTAATGGATTGACAATGTAGGTGAAAGGCGAGGTGTTTGTAGAGGTGTGAAATGGTGTTTAATGTAGCGTTGAAGCCTATTGCTGTCATAAATATGTAATCCAAGCGGGCGTACTTTCAAGATGTGGCGTATGCTTAAAGACGTGAGTGAGTGAGTGAGTGAGTGAGTGAGTGAGTGAGTGAGTGAGTGAGTGAGTGAGTGAGTGAGTGAGTGAGTGAGTGGAACGAGGGCGCGTTGCCACGTTAATGGTGAAATAGTGCGCAGATCGTTCCGACAACTGTGAACAGAAATGTGAAAACACAGATGGACATTGTGTGTCCCCCGCCGTAGTACTGCTAGAATTTGCTAAAAGCGAATTAAATTTGAACTCACTCACTCACTTGATAAAGTCGTTTTATAGTATGATCAAATGTTTTAACATTTCAGAAAAGATTTAACATTTGTTGAAATTGTGAAACTATGCAGGACTCGATTCAATGTATTCTAACGATGGTCTATCTACACCAAACCTGTATTCGTCGGTATCAATATGAAAGATATGAGTGAGTGAATATGTTTTTCCACCGCTTTAAGCAATATCACGGCGAGGCTTCACACACAATATCCATGTAGGGATTCGAACCAGGATCTTTTGCGTGACGAGCGGACGCTTTAACCACTAGGCTACCCCACCGTCGCAGACAGATATGGTCTTCCCTTGACGTTATACTGACCATCTCTTATATAATATTCATATATTATTGTTCAATGCTGCGATCGACCTCACTCACTCCATGCTGTACTTTAGTAGGAACACTAAAGTAAAGCAGTACTATAATGTCAACCAGCCCTCTTTAACAGACAAACAACGTTGCAATTGGTGCAAGGTATCAGTGTTCGCACTGACATGTCGCTTGAACAGTTCAGAGTGCCATTTTACACTGACGCATGCTTTCAAACGTAACAATTCAAAGATGAGTAAGTGAAAGTTGCTTTGACGTAACAAGTAAAGAAATTGAGCGCAGGGATTGAGGGTCGGGATCTATTTTCGGCAGCTATAAAAGGCAGGCTCTGAAGTCAGCAGGGCATCACTTTGACGACGAACTGATGCTGAGAAGACGCTGGGATGAATGAAATGATTTACTCATCTAGAAGCCCTGGGTGACGTTATGCTATGATAGGTATTCGACGCGCTAAGCTACACAACATTACCCCCGTAATGCTTGGTGTACTGACATCCATACAGTCCCATCGGGCATTTTCAGTCTTCGAGACAGAATCAGAGTTTTGTCAGTAACTTGAAGTTTACTTAATTTACATTCCAATAATACATCATGTATAGGGCACACATTTGACACGAACATCATTAGAGATATGTATTATCAGTGTTAACACAATCTCAATTTGAATTTTCAATTTTAAATCTTGGCAAGAGAGCCTTGTATTTGCCAATAGTACTAATTTGAAAACAACGTTCCCATCATTTCGAAATAGATTTTGTGTTGACACAACCCCATATTTGTCAAAATAGCATTGTTGATTAAACACCACATTAATTCTCACCAGGTGTTGCCATCTTTGCGGCAGAGTCACATATTTGTCATCAACATAAGTATGAAGTTCAATCAGTGAAATCAAATGAAATCAAATAAAAAAACCCCGGAAATCTTCAAACGATAAAATGGATCAATCGCAAGGACAATTAACAAATCAGTTAAATTAATACAATCGAACACTTACACCAGTTGTATGGATTGACTCGCTAACCAACTGCCTGAAAAGAGGTAAGCGCCTAAAATATCAATAAAGTCATCCTACTCTTAAAACAGCGTACCAATAAATGAAAAGCAACATAGTAACTACCTAGGAATTAGACCAATACATTGTGTATGATATTTTTTATAGCTTTTTTTAAAGATAGACCCTAACCCTGGATGAGAGTGTTTGCTACACAAACATATTGACATTTTCAAGGACGGGCGGGGTTTGTGTTCGGCCCTGCCTGTTTTTAAACTATCATGGAGAAAAAACTATCATTTGTCGACATGATGACGGGAGAGGGTGTTCAAATATTTCACGCCCCATGCTGTGGCTCACACAAAGGTCCCCGAATGGGGTGTAGATTGCCGGGACGATGCCTGAACATGGGGATGATTGGTCTACGGTGGGGGCACCTGTTGGAGGTTGACTAGGCGAACTGCCAACGACCTGAGAGGGTGTGGGGTTAAACGGGTTCAGAAGCATGTTTTTTTCTACATTGGGTGTGGTCATCTGTTTGATGACACTGATGGTATGTTACGGTTGGTTGGTGTGGGAAAGGAGTTTTGATGATTACATTGTAAAATATCATTGTGAGTAAACAAACAGATGGCTTCGCTATCTTGAATGAATGTTTGGATCTATTGGGGAAACATGAAACCCTTGAGGAATTTCTAAAAATGAGCTGAAATGGAATATAGAGAGGATGTATATTGGAGCGCACTCACTGAGTTCACGTTGTACTTCAGTACTTCTACCAAAGTAAATCAGTAATACAGCGTGAATTAACTCTCACAAATATGCAGTCCCCTTTTACACGTTGCGATTGGTGTAAGGTATTTAATAGCATACATTACGTGATGATCTGCAGTGTTAGCACTGACATGTCGCTTAAACAGTTCACGGTGACAGTTTAGCCTGACGATGCTTTCAAACGTAACAATTCAAAAATAAGTACTTGAAAGTTGCTTTGACGTAATAGGTACAGAAATTGAAAAATTGACGGGTGAGGGTGCTCAAATATTTCCCGCCCCATGTTGCAGCTCACACATAGGTCCCTGTATACAGTGTAGACCAAGTACAAACAGTACAATGCAGAGAAGATGAGAGAGAGAGAGAGGTGGAAATGGGGAAGATACAGAGAGAAAGAGGACAGAGTGTGTGAGAAAGCGGGCGACAGAAGAGAGAGAGAAGAGGGAGAGAGTTGAATTTTACTGAAAACAGCGTCTAGGTCTGTAAACAACACTACATCTATGTTGGTATGTAGATTATTGAATCTGGACCAGACATACCGGTGATCAACAGCACGAGCATCGATCTACATAATCTACGACTGTGTGTTTAAGACACTTCCTCCTTGGTCAAACTCACGAACAGAAGTATGGAGCTGACAAACCTAGTCAAACGAGATTCGAACCCATAGTGATAGGTTCCTGTAGCACTGTGCTTTGGATGTCTGGACATCCATTCTTCAAGAGACATTGAAAGTGGGACATCGAGACAACACAGATAGATTGTCCCCGTTATAATACACGTAGAGAAACCTTATAAGATAACATTTGTGATATTTTACAGAGTAGATACTTTCTAGATACAGGTCTTGCTTATATGCCAATGCAGACTTCTCAACTGAAGAAAATCTGAATATTTTCAAGACTGTCCATCATTACATCAGTGAAACTAAACTCTGTTTATCTTAATCTGTTATATTCTGAAACTCAAGATCTCTCATGAATATATTCTCTGTTTCTCATATAAATATGATAACTGTTAATATTCGCAGATGGCTTCATTAAGTGCATAACTTGTGCCCAGTCCTTTTTAAAAAAATTCAGCATTGAATGAAATATGTTTAAATCAAACTCACACCTTTTTCTTGTACATTAATTTTGTTCGTTTCGGTTTTTTATCTATTAGGTTTTTTTAACATACCCCAGTCCAACAACACCCTTACCTCCCCTTGTTGTTGAACACAAGTCTTTTAATGTAATGTGTTGAAACAGGGCATACTCTTTCGTTGGATGAATAAATGAATGCCTTTATCATCGCCCTTTGTAAAAAAATGTACAGAGGTCCATGAGCTCAGAGAGCGCCCCCCTATCGGTGGTTTAACTGATCATGAACTGACAGTTGCACAGATTCAGTGACCCCTGCTCTCTTTTAGGACCAAGGGATAAAGATCGCCGGGCATCCACGAGTGATGGCAATGGACGAGGAATTTGGTTAAACTACCTGTGAAGAACTATGTCAATATCCGTAACCCACAGTATTGGCCATAATCAAACTGCATGGTTTAGTGGCCATATTTTGAAGGAGAAGATTTCCATGTTCAGTGATGCATGCCGCGAGAATGGATGCTTGCTGTTGAATGGATCATATGTACATTTAACAATGGCTGTACAGAAGAATTCACGGTAGGCTTCGCATCCTCGATTCCGAAAAAGAGGGTTTGGAACATCATGGGATTGAAAATATCAAAATGTTAAAATAACTTTTGAAAAAGGTGAAGTTCTCTGAGTGTAGCCTGTTTTGTGAGAACATGCCCAGATCTTAAGAAGACGTGTGCTTCAAGGTCGACAGCCACAGTGGCAGGGCGTCATCATGAGGAGTGGGACAAACTCCATCAAATTTTCATTTTAAGATTCACACAACGTTTGCTTCGCGAATGAATGTTGAACTCTATGCCTGTCTTTCAGCAAGATCTTTGCCAGTCCGCTGCATCAGATCACATACATACATACATACATACATACACACAGACATACAGACAGACAGACAGACATACATACATACATACATACATACATACATACACACACACATACATACATACATACATACTATTTCATCCTCATGCTAATGTAACATGGCTGTTCATCCTTTCCGCTGTACCAGAGACGCCTGAGAGATTAACTACTAATCCCGTCATTTGGGTGTGGTTTAATAATAACCGCTCTGCTGCACTGTTTTGTGATACATTTTGCAAACTGCTGACACACATCAATACGGGAACTACGACAGGTTATTCATTTGTCATTTTTAAACCCTTAACTGTGCAGTCGACTTGAAGCTGAGCATAAAAAAAATTATAAATGAGTTTTTAAATTTTAAATTGAATATTTGGGAGTTGTTTGACCAAACATTCAAACTATACTGACTCGTTGTGCAAAGCTATCTTTCTCCGTGCATGGACATCACCCATGGTCGTACATTTTGGTGCGAATCTTCATTTGATCGATGATTGCTTGTAGCAGTTGGCTGCCAGTTGGACAAAGCAATCCATATATCGTCAATGTTCTGAAAGGGACGATTCTTGAATCCCCACAGGTACTGAGAAAAGCAACTGCACGCATTGAGCAGCGACCACACCTTGCCCACAATCAGTATTGTTAGCTATTTCGGGAAATGTTAAATTCACAACACAACACAACACAACACAACACAACGTATTTTATGCGTCTCAGGGCAATTGGGGCGGTATAGTTGGGTATACGACACTATGTAAACACTACAGGTGTTGGTGAGGTGTCTGTGTGAGGCTTTGATCGGTAACAACCTGCCCTCATATCATCAAACAAACTCCACTTCTATCCCATCACTCACAAAACTTAAATGTTTTGAATAAACGTTTTTACAAGTTATGTGATTTTATGGAATTTCTTTCAAGTATTCAAACTGTCGTAGTTTTTCTTTCGGTGGGGGGGGGGGGGGGGGCGTAAGTTTTTAGACTGACATATTCCGTTAACATCAATACGGGGGACGCCAGAGGTTTGATTCACACACAGTATTCCCATGTACAAAATCGAACCTGAGCGTACGCTTTAACAACTGAGCCACCCTATCTCACATGCCGACTTTCTTTCAAAACCTTCAAATAAATATTTCCAAACACTTATGTTCAGTAGTTTTATGTATCGCCGTAAGAACCTTTTGATGTAGCAGTGCTTGACAAGGACACAGTCATTATCGTCATCAGCAGCAGCGGCCGCAGCATCGTCATCAACATCGTCACCAGTGACTCCCTTAGTCAAGAGGTCGGGGTTAGGAGGTATCAGACCTGTGGCGCCGAGAGCAATGGCGAGTTGGACTTAAGTGATACTTAATTGCAATTTTAAGCGAGACATTTGATAAGATTGGTTTGTATATTCATATTAGGAAATCATTGTATCTTATTACCAGTTCCGATATTGCTGTTAAGGGTTGGGAGGTCGTGTGTGTTCGCCACTAAGCGGAGTGCTTACAATCATTAAAATGTGTCAATTGTGTTACAACATTGATTAAACATTGACGCTCATTTGAATAACCCTTTTGTGATCGATTCCATTCGTAGTTTATGAAACGGATTGACAACGGTCATTGTGGGCCCTATGACAGGGTGCTGAAGCCATAGACATGTCATTCTGGAGGAAGTCTCAGTCACGTGACTCCAGCCTTATCTCCCATTGGTTTGTACCAATAGTCACGAGACACACGTTGAGTGACTGACGTAGGTTAAAATTAGCTCCATATATAAACGTTCCAGTACGATGAAATCACCACTGAGCCTTAAGAAAGGGGGATGGGGTGGGGGTGGGCTTGGAACTTCTTTGATTGCCATTCAAGACGTTGAGTAGACGAAGAATGAGGACTGTCCGTAAGGATATACACTTTCTTTTCTACATAGATTTCAAAAATAGTCCTCATTCTGCATGGTCTGTAAATGATCGAATCTGGAACATACAATCCAGTGATCAACACCATGAGCATCGATCGACACAACTGGGACATGATACGATGACACGATTCAACAAAGTCAGTGAGCCTGACCGCCTGATCACGTTAGTCGCCTCTTGCAACACTGTTACTAAAGACATATTGTAAGCCGGATCTTCACGGGTCTCGTTAAGTTAGCATCTGGCGGAGAATGGACTCTTGGGAAGTGCTAGTTACTTTACAGTGTTTTTTACAATCACAAAACAGCTTTTCTTGTCCGTCCTCCGCTTAAGCTCCGATGAACACATACACATTGTCGTAAATGAGCTCCCCTACCAGTATCTCGAGTTCCTTTAAACCTACCCGGGGGCAAGTCACATAAAGTGTTATCTTAAGGTTCATCCGGGAATCGGTGATAGCCAGAAAAGCTAGCGTAACGCTGATGATTTGATTAAACTGTCTGATACCTCGTTTTCGCTTTAGAAGAAAGGCTTAAGTTGCCATCGTGACATATTTCCCGAATTGCTATATATCAGAGCTGCTTGTTATTTATATCATTTATATACTGCGAACTTATCTTCTTTATACATGTTTAGGGTCAAGGTATGACTTTCAGTTTTGTGTTAAATTCCGTTCAGGGCTCACTGCGCTCGAGAGCAATGTAATCATACCTACGTTTTAGTCACGGATATAAATATTCCACAAATGAAAAGAAACGTTTCTGTACATCAAAGGCAAGCTGTTTTAGGAGTGAGGTAATGAATCACTATCAAACAGGAACGATACCGTCTCTCGTTAACGTGGGTGTGTAGCCAGTTCGATAATAGCTTAACGTCAACTAGAAAACGTATTAACATTCTAGAAAAGGTTAAAAATAACATAAAAGTAAGTCTTTTTAGTGAGTGAGGCACTTTTAGCAACATTCCAGTAATATCACGACGGGAACAGCCAAAATGGGCTTCACGCAGTGTATCCACATGGGAAATCGAACTTGGGCCTTCGGCTTGACGAGCGAACGCTTTAACTACAAGACTACCCCACCGCCCCACCAAACTGTGAAGTATAAGGTATATATCAACCTGCATACCTGCCGGCTTTCACGCATTTCACTTGAGACTCATGTATGCATTACCCATATCACGCTCTCACGACCAAGATGTTAAACGTTAAAAATCACACAAATAGGTCTGAATACGTCGTTTTCAGTGACGTTTCTGGAAAGGTTATTTACAATTACGTATTTTTTCTGGTGTTCAGTATATATACGTATATTAACCCTAGATATAACTAAATCAGACTCATCAGTATGTTAAGTCTAATTTTTAAACATATGGGCCTAATCCTGTCATCATAATTTCTTTTTATGTATTTTACGTTTACATCAGGATACGGTTATACAATTCATCATTTGCCTTTGGGTGTAGTTCCCTCCGCCGTCTAAATACTTTACATAAACATGTTTCAAAAACCACATGGTGGGCGGGTGCAGGGTAAAGGCCTACGTCATTATTACAAGCAGTTCGCCAGCTTCTTTACTCACGCCTGTCTCACTTGGATGATCTCGTTCTGACCGAGATTTGGGCGTGATTGAGAGTCTCAGTGCGAGTGCGACCATTTTGAATCTGTTTACCAATCACGCCTTGCTTTTCAGCGTTCACTGTTTTCACCGCGATAGCTGGCAGAGACGCCGTCTTCTTAGGCGTACAGGTATTACCCCTTTAAAAAAATTCCATGACATCGGCAGATTTTTAAAAAACGGCCTGGGTCATTGTTGAACCGACGCCATGGGGAAGAAGTGTCTATGTTATTGTATTATAAATTAAATTAATATAATATATATTTATAGATACACGATTATTTTAAATTCTTTAGTCACGTTATTGCTGAAATATTGCCTTTGTGAGAGTTAAAGCTATACTAACTCTGGGGTATTTGTCTGGTGTTGAAGATTGTAAATTTGATGTTAGTACATGTGATAACGACGCTGACAATCATCGTCAGTATAATACACATTAAACCATCTACAGATCTACAAATGTAATTACACACAATCACTACACAACATTTATTTTTCACTACAAAACAACGTACAGAAATTGTGCTTTTTACAGGTAGCAAATGCAAATATGAACACACCCTTAGTTATTAATAATAGTTTCCTTGCATAAAAATATAAAACAGGTATTGTACTTGGGAGAGGAAAGGTTTCATACGATTCGGTATCTCCTATCACCACAACAACACGCGCTAGCACAGACGCACACACACGCACGCGCGCGCGCACACAGATACACACTTCCACACTCGACAACACACCCTCCATCACTGTGACGAATAGAGCAACTCTCTTCTTTAATCTTCTTCTATAATTACACTGATGTTCTAATCTGTGTTGTCCTGCTTCCTAACCCTCACATGTAGGTCAGGTTATGTCAGTATTAGGGCTGAAACCTAAATAGCACATATTCATGTAGGAGGTGGTTTTGTTTTGATGGTGCACTGCGAATAATCACTATTTACTGCTCATTCCTAAACACACGACCTTAACATGGTCGGAATTGTACAATGGATGCTGTTTGGAAGCAGACTACTTTTAAAACTCTCAGGGGATTTTTGGCTTTTCTTGCTTACATTCGTACTTCTTGTACGTAAATAACATTGTAATCGGGTGGTGTATCAGTTCTGTAATATTTATGGTCGGACGCTCTTAGATATTTATCCTCTAACATTTCTTCAATTTATGCATCAACTGTGAACATGCTAACAACGCTTCATTGGTAAAGGTATGCGTTATTATTTTAAGGTAATTTGTGATTTTATTCCATGGCAGTGTATCAAATTTCTCAGTGGATTTGTTTTCACGACACTATGCATACATCACACACGGTTCTTCACTAAAATACATATACATAATGGTGAAAATGATCCCTCTACAAATTACACCTGTTCAAACCCTTACACTATTGTCTGTATAGACTTGGCGGGCTATTTACAATAACATGACCTCAAAGGGAGACAACTGCTTTGTATTTTATTGTTAAGTAAGCACTTCCAAGGATGAGTGACTTCAGGATATCTTGTTTTTGCTCTGAAGTCGAACACAACAAGCCAATCAGCAGCCGAGTTATTTTGGACAGGTATATATACTCCACCCGGCGAGATACGGGTGGCTTATTCTCCCGAACGCCGAGACAGGGTAAGCTGATCTCGGGAACCACAGGGCCTCTCAAACACTATAATCAACTACTTTTTGCTGGGCATGTCTGGGTGAGGGACAATAGGTTCAGGTTCACTCTTCCTTTCCTCTATGCTTGTTAGCATGTCATGATAAAGACACGAGAATACATGGATACGCCACAAGCTACCACAAGGACAAAAAACACCCCATTCATGTACGGTGTTCAAAGCAATTGGTTTCAAGTTATCAGACTTTATGTATAAGCACTGTGCAGGCATGTGCATATAAAATGTGTAACTGCTGTTGATACAGACATGAATCAACTAGTCACGACTGAGTTAGAGTTAATAAATGTTGAGTGAGTGAATATGATTTTGCGCCAATTTTAGCAATATATGGAGTTTATTGAACGTAAAATTACGTTCATCCGAAAACTGGTCCAGTATGCGTTTTATGCAAACGCACAGGTAAAACTGTCATGTAGCAAAATTTGTTTGCCAATATATGATGTGGATCATTTTCGTCTCATTCGTAAATTAAAATTTTGGGTACACGTTCCTATTTGTGAATAAGTGATAAGATATGTCAACAGAACAGACATCATTTAGCATACAATATGAAGAGGTCTATAACCATACAAGGGTTTTATCTGTTTTGACATGCTTTAACACAAGTCTAAAATGTTTAAATCCCATCACATGAACGTGGCTTAAATGAGGTTTCTAGTGGAATAACGGTAGCCCGAATCTGTATAACTGTACTCGAACTGACAATTGTCCGCGCGGAAGGTTGTATCTAAAGACACTTGAGGATATCAAATGATGTGCTGATAAAAGGCAAACAGAAGTTCAACACGTCACCATTTAATTCTGGACTCACAGAAGTCCAGAAACACTGAGGCCACATTCTGACAAGGGATTGGACAAAATTAAACATGCAGTTTTGTTTATGTACGTCAACTTCTATATTATGAGGAACACAACGTTTCGGAGCATAACAACCTTACTCCTTCCTCATCACCTTCATTCACCTGATGAAGGAGGAAGGAACAATTCCGAAACCTTTTGTTCTGCATGATGAAGAAGTTGACATCCATAAAAATACTCTCTTCGTTACGGTCGTGTTTTAAAACTGCACGTGCACCCTTTTCTGCTTCGGCGACACTGAAGATGTACACAGAAAGACATGTTGCTTATCTAAATCCCGATGTTTTGTTCTGTGTTCTGTAGGTGTTCACAGCTGTGCTGGTCTGTGTTGGCAGACCTGTCACTACACCACCAAATACGCCTGAAATACTACAGAACACGTTTCCTTTCTCACGCTTTATGGCTACGATCCACATATTATTAGTGACGCTACGACTTACTATAATTACGAGAATTGTAAACAGCGCTCAAAGGATATCTTAGACTATTACCTGGAGTGACATCAACACATGGTCCTTTCCGAATCTTTGACACTCTATGCAAGAATTCTCTTGAAAATTATTTAAGTTATTGGCTCAAAAGATGTACGGAGATGTTTGACAAAGATTCGTTGTAATGTACATGGTTTCCATGTTAATTCCTATAGACACTCCAAAACTTATGAAACTGCGCTTTGTAATTCTTGTATGACTGAACTAGGAGACGCACTCCATATCACACGATTGTGTCCTCTCTACAATGAATATCGTGATATATATTTACGCGAATATTGTCGTACACACCCTCGTGTCCAAATGTTTCTTGAATTGATGAAAACAGGCGATAACAATAGACTTTTAAGACTATGTAACTTTTTTTAAAAAAGTGTCTGTACTCCGATCGAAACGTATGTGAATATGTAATCGTATTAATTGTACTAAGATCCACATTTACAGTGTGGCGCTTGTGTATGTTTTTCTCACTGTTTACAGATGTTATACTGTTGGCCTCATGGCCATCAATACGTAATAAAGATTCAGAATCAGCTACGACTTACGTTAGCTGTATATAAAATCAAGGACTTTTGAATGTCGAAGCTCTGAGGACGCTTTTTTTAATCCAGAACCTTATAAGTACCAGCACCCACTGGGTCACGATCCACAAAGCATTCCCAGCGTTTCGTCTAACCTGTCATACAGACCCTAACGAAAATATATCCAAGAAAGATCGTTTCGTGCAACGAGGCCCAGGATCCACAAAGCGTTCGTAACGTTACGACCTGTCGTAACTCTGTCGTAACTCTGTCGTAGCCTTGCCTTTTGTGGATTGGGATCCTAATCAGGAACATTCCCTCTAACACTCACCCTCTAGCTCCCAACTCACAAAGCGCCCTCAGGTGTACGACCTATCGCAAATTTAACTCGTGAGTTACGAATATCGTAGCTCTAAGAACGCTTTGCTAGATTATGATCAGTAACCGCCCCTCTGATACTTGGCTCTGACGAAACTGTTGACTTGCAGTTAAAGTACGAGCAAACAATCTAACGAGTTCCTGTTATTTAATGTTGTTCAAGCGCAAGCTACTGGCAGTACAAGTCATTTTCTCAGCGCCACAATGATTTACATCTTCTCATGACTGTTTCTGGTCACGAAAGGCTGCAATTGATATTGATTTTACAGTGTATCGTAAAGTGTTACTTTAGATGTGTGACTGACATTTAAACATGCTTAAAAAAACAACAAATACATTTTGTTGAGTAATTTAGCCTTCGTGATCTGCATCCTAAAAAGACCTAAAAATATGTTACATTGTTTATAAAATAATTATCTCTATAGCAATGCTAATTTGTTGGTCTAGTTTAACATGACTCTTACTTTCCCTCGACTATGTATGTCATGTATGTCATTGTATAAGTGAAAAATATACAAGCACATTTCCATGGGTTGTGAACACCCACAGTTCTTCAGTATGGATGGACTGTTTGTATGGGACATAGAGTTCCACGACATAAATGCTCTTATTTCATGACTGAAGTTGAATTCACAAGTTAACAATCTCCTTATAATCATCTGTGGGCGACACTTTTGTGTGATTTAAGTGACGTTAAATGGATATTTAAACACTTTACAGTGGGTCGAAAAACTCCGTTTGGAGTTCGTATTATTATGGTCGTTGTTCACAGAACTGTATTCTTCTTGTCCCATTACCTTCGCGTGAAGAAAACACCCCAGCAATGTCCGTTTATGACTCTAAGAACCAGGTCTTGGCAGTGAGGTTAAAAGAACAGCGCAGCGCAGTTTTACTCTCTTTTCAAACCTGTCGTCGCTGGAATATACGTCTTTATTTTGATCAATGGTATACATTCATACGACACATTTTCTATCTCTAAGGTAAACACGGCTGAAGTGTCAAGTCCGTATCGCCTTGCACCACTGGATTGGTCTTCATAGAAATCGCATTCACTGAACGAATGACGAAACTGAGTTGGGTCTATGTCTGTCACAGCTTTGAACAGTCTGTATTATTTCATTCTTAACGCCGTGTGCTACATGAATTGTATCGAGAGAGAGATTTCAACAAGCTGTCTTCAAATCCAAAAGAAATGCCCATGCAAATGTTGGACGACACCAAGATTTGCTGGTCACCACCGTCAAGTTTTTTTTGTGCTCAGAGGTTTGCTGTTGGTTCTATTCTTTCACTGGTAGCAGTTGACAATAACCCTTATGGTGCTTACGTAAGTGAGAACGGGCACTACCGCCCCTTCCTCAGAAATAGAAACATGTTCTTAATCATCTCACTCACTCGTATTCTAACGCTGTGTCTCTCTGGTTTTCCACCTTCATTGGGGCAATGGGTTAGCCTATACGTTAAGGCGCTCGGTCGTCTTGCTGAGCATACGGGTTCGATTCCCCTTTGCCCATTGCTCTCTGACATTCGATAGCATTTAAACGTGGCATGCTCACTGTTTCCTGAAAATGCGAATGCAAACGTTAAGTACTATCCATTCCCTCAGTGTCGGGATCACCCGAACCCTCTCTGTTGCATACTTGTCTTCATCTGTAAAACACGACATGAAATATAACACACACACACACACACACACACACACACACACACACACACACACATATCTATATATATATATATATATATACATTACATACATACATAAACACACACACACTCTCTCTCTCTCTCACACACACACATATATATATATATAATTATATATATATTACAAATCGCTCTGTATTAGCCGAATTAAGTCAAAATGAGTTTAATTTTGTGCTATAATCCTAATAAATATACTCACATTCATTTACAACCTCCAAAACATAGAAAAGCGTGTATTTTGGGTAAGGTGAATATTATCGCCCATGGGCCAAACTGTTTTTCGCCCGCATAGGCAAGATTTTTTTTATCTCTCTAAATTGGTTGAAGTAAGTCAAAACGAGTTGCTTTTTGTGTCTTGATACTTATAAGGACACCCCTTTTTTTCATTTACTACCTACAAAACATGGACAAACATGTATTTTGAGTAAAAGCATTATATAATACATTCCCGGCCACGGGCCAACAATCTCGCCCATGGGCCAACAATCTCGCCCATGGACCACTCCACTGTTATTTACATTTCATATGTTGTCAACATTTGTCAATATTGAGTTTACATTTCACATGTTGTCATCTTTGGGTTTAATATAGCATGTTGTCTATACCAAGACGTTCTGATCAAGCTTATAGCCGTCAAGGGTCTTTTTTCGTTTGTTTGTTTTTGTCCTTTTACAATGTTTTTATCGTTCCTAAGAGTTCGAATTTACACAAATTCAAATTTTCACATCAAAATAAATTACTTATTCTGTTGGGAATACGGATCCATTTTGCGTCATGACTTTGGAGACTATTATTTATAAATGCAGCGGACCTTTCCACATTGAAGATTTCTCTCAAACCAAACAAGAACTTCTGGAGTTTGGCGTGTGTCGGTTAATCCCACATAAATGGATATTTGGCAGTTGAGATACTAATAAGTATGGTTTAGTATCTGTGTGTAGTGTTATTTACGTTGTATTCTCAATATAGTTATGCATCAAAACTTCAAGTTCATTCCAGAATGTTTGTGTTTCTCTGCATTCTCCTTAAACATGACAAATAGTCTCATCTAGCTCATTACAAAAACAACAAACAGAATCGCCAATAAGTTTCATTTTAAATGGTTCATGTTCAGTGTAGATAATACGATAAATACGTGTAAAAATTTCATTGGAAATGAAGTAGTCTGACATCTTTCAAACAATTTCTATAGGTCGTAAAATCTTATTCCAATCGAAAGTAGCATTAGCGAAAAATTCTTGCCATATATGGTACATTTTGTTAGATCTTTGTCGGAAATCAAGGCGTCATATAAAATTCTAGAGCCTTTACATCAATTCAATAAACAGTCAAGGTCTGTCAAAAGGTTTGGGCATTGGGGTAGCCTAGTAAAGAGTTCGGTCGTTACGCCGCAGACCTGGGTTCGATTCCCCACTTGTGTATAATGTGCGAAGCCCATTTCTGGTGTCTCCTGACATGCTTTAATATTGTTATGTTGCTAAAAGAGGGGTAAAACCACACTCACTCACGCAAAATGCTCTATGGAGAAAGGACATTTCAAAATTTCAAGCACCAGTCACAAAAATCATGTCCGAAGTAATTCTATCTTTGAGATTTCATATGCATGTGGAAAGAGTACACTCGTTACACTCGTAAGAAGGTCTCGGGATAGAAAAGGCCTTCAGCAACCCATGCTTGTAATAAAAGGCGACTGTGTTTGTTGTAAGAGGCGACTAACGGGATCGGTTGGTCAGACACGCTGACTTGGTTGACACATGTCATTGGTTCCCAACTGCGCAGATCGATGCTCATGTTGTTGATCACTGGATTGTCTGGTCCAGACTCGATTATTTACAGACCGCCGCCATATAGCTGGAATATTGCTGAGTGCGGCGTAAAAGTAAACTCACTCTCTCACTATTAAAGCACGTACTTAGATGAAGTATCTTCGAATTGAAGGCATCACCAACGTAGATGTTAGTGGTGTCATCTACGTATCCTGTACATTTACGATATTTCTCTGGAGAATGTGAGTGAGAGAGTTTTACGCCGCTTCAGAACATATTTCAAGAATATCACGGCCTGGGACATCAGAAATGGGCTTCATACAATGTACCCTTATCGAACCTGGGTCGTGACGAGCGAACATTTTAACCACTAGGCTACCCCAACCGCCCTTTTGTAGAATGTGATACCAACACGATTCATACACATGAGTGAGTAAGTAAGTGAGTGAGTGAGTGAGTTGGTGGGTGAGTATGCGTTAGTGAGTTAGTGAGTCCACACCTATATAGAGCTCACTGATGACTGAAACTAAGAATTTGGACGATCTGAAACTGGTCTATGCCTGTAAACGCAGGAGTCACGTGTGTCAATGGTTGACAGATATGAGTGAGTGAGTTAAATCAGAAAACTCACACGCATGCACTGACAGCCTACTCTGCGATATGCGAGGACATATTTCATTTTGAAATGACAGGTGTAATCCCATGTTGCTCTAAACGATTACGTGAGAGACGGACCCACGGGACGACATGCATAGCATGCATACTTTTCTAAAAATATGCAAATATACACCTGGAAATTAATCAAGCAACACCCCAATTTTTTCTATTGGAGCAACTTTGAAGTGTTCTGACAATCAAAATATGCCGGGTTGATATAGTTTGACACTTTTTTATTCAACAGACGATCTCTGACAAACAACTTAAAGGGAAAAAGTATCAAGACTTTGCTTTATTGCAACGAAATCCAAATTCTTAAAACTGTCTTAAATTCATGAAAAAATGGACACAATTTACTATTCATCCACAGACGTTGTTGTCAGGTGTATTAACACAAATGTCACATGGAAAGAAAGAACAGTCATCTGAGAGTCTGCACACCGACTTTCATCAATATCTAGTGTGTCCTCCCTGCGCACGCACCACCGATTCCAGACGCCTCCTCATTCCTTGGATGAGTCTCCGGATCTGATTCTGGGGGATCCTGTTCCACTCCTCATGCAGGGCAGCCGTCAATTCGTTGAGATTATGGACTGGTGGGTCTCTCTGCCTCACACGACGGCCAATAAAGTCCCACAAATGTTCAATGGGGTTGAGGTCAGGGCTCATGGCAGGCCATGGAATTCTGTCAATTGCATTTTGCCGCAAAAAATC
Source organism: Haliotis asinina (assembly GCF_037392515.1). Lineage (NCBI taxonomy): Eukaryota > Metazoa > Mollusca > Gastropoda > Lepetellida > Haliotidae > Haliotis > Haliotis asinina. The sequence goes on along the minus strand of NC_090289.1, from coordinate 32,935,862 downwards.
ATTTACAGCATGCGCCCTGTGAGGTCTAGCATTGTCGTCCATAAATATGGGTCTCGTTGCCAGAGGATGGTTCTCAAAATGAGGTACCACAGCCCTGTCAAGAACCTCCTGTTGGTAACGAACACCGTTAAGGTTGCCACGGATGGTAATGATATCCAACTTGCAGTTCATGGAAATGCACCCCCATACCATAACGGAACCTCCCCCAAAGGCCACAGTCTCCTGGATGTTCCGTGGAGCCATTGCTGTGTTCCTCTGCCTCCAGACCCGAGTACGACCGTCCACCATGTGCAGCAAGAACCGGCTCTCATCTGAGAAATGGACCTTCCTCCAAGAGGCAATGTTCCAGTGCAAACGGTCATTACACCAGGCCAGTCGGGCTGCCTTATGGGCTGGAGACAGTCTGGGTCGCTTGATTGGCCTCCTTGCCCGGTATCCTGCAGCTTTCAGACGATTCCGAACAGTCCTGTTCGAGATGGGTCTCCCTGGAAGCCACTCCTGTCTCAACCGAGAGCTCGAGTCGAAGGACCTGCGCCGTACAAGTCTCAGTAAAGCTCTGTCCTCCCGGACTGTGGTCTTCCTGGGTCTTCCTGGTCTAGGCAGGTCTTTAACTTCATTAGTGGCCTGGTATTTTTTCAAAAGTTTTGAAATTATGGAATGATGTCGTCCGATTTGAGTCCCGATTTGTCTTAGAGACATACCAGCATTCCTCATGCCGATTATTTGCCAACGAGTGGCCTCTGATAATTTCCTACGTGCCATGACATTGAAATGAATGAAAAACCGAATGCAATCGACAACCTGCGCTTGTAAACACCCCAGGGAAAAAGTGCATTTTTCGAAAGTTGAGGTTAAAGCAATGCACGTGCGCTGTGCAAGCTTCACGCGCGTCATATCAACCCATGAAAAGCTCATGCTGTATGTCAATACATCAAAATTGAATAATCAATCATCAAAATTACTTCGTTAAACTTTGTTAAGTTTTTATGTGTCTTTGAATTTGGTGTTGCTTAATTAATTTCCATATGTATAGAAAGAAACCACAGTCCCAGGACTCCTTTGAATGTACTTGACTTCGAGTATTAGACAAACCCACGTCATGCGAATACCAGGCTTATATTTTAAACCAACAAAAGACAGCAACCTGGACTTGGAGCAGTCAGCTTTCCTCAAGTAATGAGAACTTGAACTTATTGTGCCCATCGATGAGTGATTGAGTTTAGTTTTACGCCGCGCTCTGCTCTTATAGACCATAAATATGAAACTAGGCGATAACCGGGTCGGGTGGTCAGATTAACACTTGGCGGTGGGGTAGCCTAGTGGTTAAAGTGTAAACTCACGCTAAAGATCCGTGTTCGATTCCCCACTTGGGTACAATGTTTGAAACCCATTTCTAGTGTCCCATGCCGTTACAAAGCTAAAATATAGCTAAAAGCGGCGTATATCCAAACTCACTCACTCAAATTCGTGTCTTTGTACAGGTGTGTTGTTGTTTCGTCCTGATGGGCAGCCCCTTGTTTTAGCGCCTGTACACGTTTGTCATTCCTCCTCGATCCCCAAACTGATGTCGACTTCCAACCGGACGAATATTTACGAATATTTGTATTTAGTTTGGTTTGTTGCTTTAAGCCGTATTCAACAATACCCCAACTACACTGACCCAAAAAAGAAACGCATAGCTGAAATCCCATTTTTAAAGTAGATTTTTTCGGAAAATATGGAATGGAATGACAATTAATGTAAATATTAAGTGTTTTTATAGTCAATACAACCAAAACAGACAAACAAACACAACCTCTGGTGATTATTCGCCACACCACAGCACCTTGAAAACGCTTTGTATAATCTGCACGTGGGAAAATCTGAAAGCATTATGCACGTGCAAATGCAGGATCTCAATCTTGATTATGATGGCTATAAAAGGGGACAGGTCCTGTTGCGATTCATTCTTCGAATTTCTTTCTATGCGACGCGAAAAATGCCAAGGTTAAATGAAGAAAACAGAAATAGAGCCATTGGACGTCTGGAAGCTGGGGAAAGTCAGTCATCAGTTGCCAGACGTCTGAATGTGAGGCAGAGCACGATTTCCCGTCTCTGGCAACGATACACGCAACACAACTCGACCAGAGACCGTCCAAGGAGTGGGAGACCAAGGGTGACAACTCCAGCACAAGACCGCTACATCCGGGTGCTTCATCTGCGTAATCGGGCCGCCACTGCTACGTATACCGCTGATCACGTTCCTGGGCTGCGTAGAGTCTCTCCACAAACCATCAGGAATCGCCTAAGAGAGCATGGAATTCGACCTATGCGACCTCATGCAGGACCTGTTCTGCATCCCCATCACCGTCGTGCACGTCTTCAGTGGTGCAGGAACGTTCGGGCATGGAACCTCTTGAATTGGAGAAGGATCTGGTTCAGCGATGAGTCACGTTTTCTGCTGTACAGACATGATGGAAGGATGCGTGTTTACAGACGTCGAAATGAGATATGCTCGACAGTGCGTTCGTGAGGTCAACAGACACGGTGGTGGAGGTGTAATGATGTGGGGAGGCATATCTATGAACGGCAGGACACAGTTGGTGCATGTGCAAGGGAATCTCAATGCTGTACGCTACCGGGATGAAATTCTGAACCGTCATGTTGTTCCTACAATTGACGCTAGAAGGGAAATTTTCCAGCACGACAATGCAAGACCGCACACAGCACGCATTACCACGGATTTCCTTGCCAACAACAACATTACAGTTCTTCCATGGCCCTCAAAATCGCCGGATTTGAACCCAATTGAACATTTATGGGACCAATTGGGTAAACGGTTACGACGTCGACAGCCGCAGCCACAGACACGTCTACAGTTGGTGAATGCGTTGCGAGATGAGTGGAGAAGAATCCCACAAAGGCGGATACGACGTCTTATACAGTCAATGCCCAGGCGATGCAGAGCAGTGATTGATGCCCGTGGTGGTCACACCAGATACTGACTTTCTCACTATGCCATGGAAAATAGAGACGTTTAATACCACTGTGAATGATTGTATATGTCTTGACACACATTTGTTAATACCCGTGTGAATTATCATTGCTCAAGTTCCATTACTTTTTGTGCAATTTAAGTTAATAAATCATCTCTCATAACATAGGATTTTCACCTATGCGTTTCTTTTTTGGGCCAGTGTACATGGCGGTGGTTTTTAGATATTGGAGCTTGGATCAAACAGTCCAGTGATCAAAAGCATGAGCATCGATCTACGCAAGTGGGATACGATCACATGTGTCAACCAAGGGAGCAAGTCTGACCACCCGACTTCGTTAGTCGCCCTTAGATACGACAAGCAAGAGTTCCTGAAGATCAGTTCTAACCCGGACTTTCACAGGTAAAAGTCTTTGAAAGGAAACCAAATCCTCTGAAAGGTCTGTTTTTGACACAAGAACCCGATGCATCACAATGAATTACAAGACCTTCTTGCCTTGTAAAGGCTTCTCCTGAGTAATAGGGGAAATGAATGGATTTGTATGTCATACGGTACGCACGCACAGGCGCGCAAGCACACACACACATGCGTTCTTTACACATTGTAGAAGCTGTACATGTACGGCATGGCATTGTTCGAATGAGGTTCCACTGAGTACGTATCGCATGCTAAGAATTATCACAGCATTAAGCATAGCGGGTAAATGTTTAGTAATACGTTTCACATGTTGTCAACTAATGAGTTTAACATAGCACGTTCTTTGTTACCATCTTGATCAGTTGTTTGATCAAGCTGGCAAGGTCTTAGTAAAGACTCTTATAAACGTCATAAAACTTGTTTGAATCTTTCATCAAATCTCTGATCTTTTGTTATTACATGCAAGTATTTATCATACAATTCAAAAGAGGAAACCACCCATACAGACACATCATTTTTATTACCATATCTGTATGTATTGGACCGTATCGGACACGATATGTAATGAGTCAAGATTGTAATGTTATAAATGTTTTTTTTATTAATGTTATAAAATGTTTTTTCGATACGAACGAACAAACATATCTTCACACGCCTACTTCAAACAAACCTGAAAGTATTTCTTTTTAAATGCAATATGTTTTAGGTGGCACATTCTAAACGAACAGGAGAAAGGTGGCGTCTACAAGGAAGTTGTCGGAGGTCTTAGAAAGTCATATCAGAAAGCCCGATTGTGAGAAGTAAAAACACTCTATCTGTATTGCAAGCGTCACGTTTAGAATCTCAATGATCATAATTCAAATAGGTTATGTACACTTGTTCGAGGTATGCTTCCTTCTTATAATTTGTAAAGGGCTATGTGTTTGATTTGCTGTTAGGAGAAGGTACATATCTCCTGACGATTTGAGTGGGGCGATTTTGAAATCGAAATAACATTTACATATTCACTAAATCATCTTTATTGCATTAACGATGGGTATTTAGATTGCTTACACACATAGTGTGCCGGCCTGAAAGTAATCGAATCTGGACAAGGCAAACCAGTGGTTGATGTAATGAACAAAGTCTAACGCAGTCGAATAATTACAGTTCGACAGGTCAGTGTTTGTACTTGCATTACAAAGTTAGTATTAGAATGTACGACTGTCTTTGTCTTAAACGAATGCCTAGTAAATGGAAATAACACGCACGCACGCACGCACGCACGCACACATACGCACACACACACGAGCGCAACACAGTTATGAGGATCTGAAGAGTATTGGTGCCATATGTTAATGTTGCTATATCATCTATGCAGATGATTCTACTCATATCTAGGAGGACGAGATTTCCATCTACCCATTAGTGCAAAATGTACTCTGACGTCACATTGGATGTAGTATATACGAACATGATTCCTGCGAATATGATTGCTTACATACTGTTTGTTTATGTCATTATTTGGAAGCATGTTGGCTATTAATTGTGATTTTTGAAAAGCTCCCATAATAGGCTATATTATTATTTTTAATACACATCAATGAATATCAGTGATACTTAAACATACACGGTTAATAATCTCTTTGTCATATAATCTCATTGTTAAAATTATTCTTAAAAAAATCAAATCGTACGTCATTTTTTTAACAGAATCGTAATGTTATAACGTTTTAGACGTTTTAGTAAGTTTTAGTAAACGTTTTAGACGTTTTAGTATGGAGTTTTGTGAAAGTAGTTTGTGTATTGACCTAATTTGCATATTTATCAGATTTGGGAAACCTATCAGACTGCATTATTGCACCGATAACACCTTTTATTACATAGACGTCACGGACGCTCATATCATGATCAGTTCTTGCGTGACCACTGTACGCTGACGTTCGCATCTATCCAGTTCATCATACAAAGCCTCTACCGGTTTCAGATCTGGAGATATAGAAGGCCATGGCAAGACAATTATGTCCGAGTTACGAAGGACGCCAACAGTGACACGAGCTGTGAGGTATAGCGTTGTCATGCTGGAGTGAGTGAGTGAGTGAGTGAGTGAGTGAGTGAGTGGGGTTTTGCTCCGCTTTTAGCAATATTCTAGCAACATGACGTCGGGGGACACCAGAAACGGGCTTCACCCATTGTACCCATTTGGGGAGTCAAACCCGTACCTTCGGCGTGACGAGCAAACGCTTTAACCACTTGGCTACTCCACCATTGTCGGTTCATATTCGGGAGCATGTGACCTGCAACGAGTTCGGATTTGCTGTCGAAGTCTCCTGAACCACCACTAAATCATGTGTTTGCCCGCTGGTCATTGGACGGAAAACATCGACGGTACACACGCTGTCTTCTACCTCACAGGTGAAGACGAATCATGATTCATCACGGAACCAGACTCGCCTTGTCAGTTGCTAAGGTTCCATTTCCAGACTGTACGATCCCACAATCGGCATGAGGTGATGTTGAACAACCTGATCGATATGCCGGTTTGATGTCAGATTACTCATACCCACCACCAGGTGAGATGTCAGGTGTGTAGGATGTGGGTTTCCTCACACCATCGCATATCCGCCATCAAATATCTCGACCTGTCAGGCGCAGCTCGGTGCAAATTATATTTCGACGTCGGGTCAGCTTAACCTTTGAGAAGAAACTAAAGGATTCGAACCCGGGTTCATTCCCCACACATGGGTCCAATGTATGATGTCTGGTTTCCCTTGCTGATATTGCTGGAATGTAGATAAAAGCGGCGTAAAACTAAACCAGCCCGTGCCTGTTTAAGAAGTGGATGAACGTATTACACAACAGTCATTTTCAATGCACATGATGTCACAACTTGCGAGTGATATTTATTTTCCATTTCAAAACTGTACAGTCTGTAAACGAGCTTCTGTGTAAATCCAAAAAAGTTTCGAATGTTTTTGTCATGGCATCCGTTAATATTGTGGCATGGCGTACATAAATATATTATATATGCAATGCTCGATGTTTCATGAACACACAAAGTCATAATTCTCAATCCTTGGGACGGACGGGAGAAAATGGCTACCATGACGACATATTTCGTTATCACGTAAAATTTGACTGGGTAAAGGATCTGGAATCAGATTTAGTGCAGATATGAGAAAGTAGAGTCAATTATGTTCTTTTCAAGGCACCTGTGAAGCCCTATTCTGGTGTCTCCGTCGTGGTGTTGTCGGAATATCGCTAAACGGCGTAAAACTAAACTCACTCTCTTACTCTTCTAAACGATGTCTCGCATATTTTCATTACGCATCGAACAATCCAATGTTCGAGACAAGTATTGTGTCGAGTGGATGGGGATTCTGCTGTTGAGTTAAATCGTGTTAGACGATAACGCAGACATCATTGCCAAACGTAACGGATTGTACATCCCCGCATGGATGAATACTGTTATTACGTAAACGTTACATACAGTCGTCAAAAAATAAACTGCACTCCAGAACCGTTTTATTCACAAAGTTAAATGGCTGTGTCATAGACGGGACCGCCTGCAATGAGTGATTTGTTATGTGTACAGTTAAAATTCATACAAACAACCCTGGGCATCGGTTTCTATGTCGTAAAAATATCTCAATGTTATTTGTATTTAAAACCGTACAATAACATGTGTCTGTAACGACGTAATAACATCATTGCTACGATAAGCTTTGATGACTACATCTACATCAATGCCTTTGACAGTTTTGTCTCCAGTTAAAATGTGTTTAACGTTGAGCTGGCTTTAGAGGACACACTTGATTATTACTCGAAACGTGGGAACGGGGGGAAAACTATTATGTTATAATATTATTTGTCCCCGGCATTCTCACTTCATAATGATTAACAACAATAATAATAATCACACATTTAACTGCGATAGTGAAACACTTTAAGTCGCAAAAATGTTACCTAGATACATTCCCTTAAACCCCATCGACATGTTTCATCGTTATTTTGACATACTAAGTGCATTTAGTTAAACGCAATACACGGGGGGACTCGAACCCAGGTCACTGAGCTGCCCCACCGCAGTTTGACATTTCTCATATCGATGATTTGAATAGCACTGATGTTGTTCCTGATTTAGCCTGTACTAAGTTGAGTATACACCACAAAATTTGAAAGTACAAGTTGCAATATCTCGTCAGTGAACTTGCTTTGTCTCTCCTGTCATGACGTCTTCAATACATTAGGTCCACGTGCACCAGTAGTGAGTGAGTGCGTTTAGTGTTACGCCGCGCTCAGCAGCACTCCAGCTATATGGCGGAGGTCTTCAAGTAATTGAGTCTGGATGGGACAACCCAGTGATCAACAGAATGAGCATCAACCTGGGATGCAATCAACCTGGTATGTATCAGCTATGTCAGCGAGTCTGACCACCCGATCCCGTTGGTCGCCTCTTACGTTTGAAACAGTGTGCTCAAAAGTAGTTGCATCGGGATTTTACCCGAGATCAGATCCAGGTTATGTATAATAACACTGCTTGGATTCTCCTCAAGTAGCCTCTCTGACACTCTGGGTAATGCAGGAGACAACATATTCTCGAGAAAGTTCTTAGTGGTTTCCCTAATCAGCGTTTTGCTATGAGGGCTGCGTGCATAGGGGCAAGGGCCCTGAGCAGATGATGAACCTTACCAGCCTGACTATGGCAGGATAATCCGAACCCTCCCTCCCCCAGCACCCTTAGCTAAATATTTAACCATAATTTCTTAACATCAATATGTACAAAATTGCTGATCCCCTAGTGCATGAGTACAACATCGCTGACCCCTATCTCCCCATGGGTGTACCCTACCCTGTAAAGCCATGATCAACTCAGGCCATGAATTACAAACGGCCCCTAATACGGCGTAAAAGCATTCTCACTCACCCGTAAAGGTAAGCACGAGTGTTTAAAGTGCATGTGTGGCAGTTTGACCCCTGAGAGTTTCTAGGACGTCGGTCCTGCCCCGCAAGGAAGCACATGTTAACCCAGCAGAAAATGGGTACCAGGTGAGATAAAAGTCACGTGACTATAACCTTCTAGCACCTAACAAGCAGCTTTGGTTATCCGGGGTAATAATGCTGATCAGTGTGTTAACGCTTTGAGCATGCTTTTTTGCATGAAGATTAGCGCATTATAAGACTTCACATTTATTATTAGTATCTTCAACTTTGCAAACTTGCAACAGAATCTTGCCATGGACCTTTAACACACACGTTGTATCAGTGGCGTGATATTCTGAAGGGTTTCGAGTTTTCTGCATTGAGTTAATGATAATAAACCTTCCACCATGCAAATATTGAAAATTGTTTCCTTTGTGTTACCTCATGTGTTGACACTCCTGGGACTGAATGCTCCCTTGATCTCAGTGAGAACTGAAAGTGGGTGTGGAGCATACATGTTTGTACAGGAGTTGTCAAAAGAAACTTCCTGGATGACAGTTGCCTCATACAGTCTTTCAAAAGAGAGATTCATGTGTCTTTCAAAGGATCTTACTTATAAATTGCTTATGCTGTGCCTAAGCAATATATATATTAACATTTACTCAAGTGAATTTAATGTGCATACTGCATGCAGAATACAACATACAACATACAACATACAACATACAACATACAGCATACAGCATACAGCATACAGCATACAGCATACACCTTGTGCTCCTTAAAATACAGGGAGGTGGTCACATTTCCAGAGACAAGCATGATTTGCTAAAGACGCGTTCTAACCCCGATCTTCACTGGCCGGGCGTAGCAGAGTGTAGTGTTCGTTATAGCACTTAACAGTGTGCCCCTATAATGATGGTCAGTCTCGACCACAAATGACCATCGAAAGTGACATATACATAGTTAACGTTAGAGAAAAAATAATGTTTTCTCCCTGAAACAGATTCCCAAACGCAAATGGAAAATAGCAGGGAAACGGATATGCACGAATCGATCACTGACACATGTGATGACACCAAGACTCGGATGCTCAAGATGTAGCCAGACACGTCCGATTGGAACCAGAGCGTCATCCGTGACGTTATAAAAGACCTTGAGATATATAGATGGTGACATAAACACCAGCTCAAATGCACTCTTCAGAACCAAGAAACTAAAAGGTGTTTTCAGCGGTTCATTTCCATATATTTTGACAATCGCCATTCCTATATTTGTTTCCCGTTGCCGTGCACGTGGTTGTTGTGTATCGCGCGCACACGCTTCCCAAAATACCATGACGCGACCGGGCATCGAACCCATCACCTTCCGCTCATTAACCACCACGCCACAGAGGCGACCTAGCGGATCAGAACGTCGGGTTTTGTTTGAGTAGACCTATATTTTTGTATAGTACATTCCAATGACAATAAATAGATTTATTTTCTAAATGATTGCTTTGTACATTAATACTGAATTATTTAAGGACGGGTGGTTCATAATATCCAACCCCGTGGAACTAATCTCAGTTTTGTGCATCGTCGCAGTTAACCGTATCTCAAGATGTTGTATATGACTCATCCACTATATAATTCATGCAGAAATTAGACTCGGTTGGATAAATATGTCTGCAGCAGCAACATATTTGTTGCGATTTCAGCTTTCACGACTTTCACCCTTTTTCCCAAATCCTCTGATCCAAAAGCTTATCCAAATGGAATACAGAAGAATAAACATGGTACTCACTGGCACCACCAAAATCGGACGAACACCTGTAAACTACCCGTGAAAATCCGAATTAGCACTGATCTTCAGTAACCCATGCTTGTAGTAAGGGACATCTAACGGGATCGGGTGGTCAGGCTCGGTGATTGGGTTGACAGGTGTCATCATATCCCAATTGTTTAGAACAATTGCTCATGGAATTGATCGCTGAAATGTTTGATCCAGATTCCATTAATTACAAACCGGTGACATATATCTACAACACTGCGGCGTAAAACAAACCTCGTTTAGTTCGAACTGATCTTCAGTAACCCATGTTACTGGGTGGTCAGGCTCGCTGACTTGGTTGACACATGTCATCGTATTCCAGTTGTGAAGATCGATGCTCATGATACGGATCACTGGATTGTCTGGTCTCGATTATTTTACAGGCCTTCGCAATATAGCTTGATGTTGTCGAATGCGACGTTAAACAACAAACCAACTAAATCTCATCAACGGTTCTGGATCACTGGATTGTCTGGTCCAGACTCGACTAATTTACAGACCGCTGCCATATAGCTGGAATATTTCTGAGTGCGGCGTAAAACTCAACTGACCCACTCACTCCTGTGAAAGAAAGCATCCCCAAAATATGGACGTGCCAAGGACGTTGAACGTGTCATGGACAGAACCAAACGTAATATATACTTGATACTCACTGGAGGAGGTGGGCTAGCCCAGCGGTTAAAGCGTTCGCTCATCACGCCAAAGACCAGGGATGATTTAAGGAAAGGGTAATTATGACATTGTTAAGTTAAGCTTTGTTAAGCTTTCTGACCTTTCTGAGTGTGACATTAAACAACAAACGTCGGGGATACGAACCTACACCCTGAGAGTCAGGCACCTAATCGCCTGCACACAGGGTCATCTACCTAACCCACTCTAGACTGCGGACTGTGACCCTCTGATAAGTGGTAATTAGCACGGCTGCCACTACAGAAAGCTATGATTAGAAAGTGGTCAAATGTAAAATACGTTATATTTGGGATTACACCTTCATAGCAAAGCACAAATTCTAGAATTTTTTGGAGTTGAATCCCATCCTGGATTTGAACCCGCACCCTAGGAGTGAGGAACCGTATCGCCAGCACAGCCATTCGCCTAATATGTATATTCATAGAAACGAATAAAGGAACGCAATGTACAAGTGTTCCTCCATGTATTGCCAGAATTACGCTCACTGTACAATACATAGCTCGTGAAAAACCCTTGAAAAGAATATGGAAACACTTATACTTTCACGTGTTCACTTAATTGTTTGCATGAGTATATTAACATAACTCCGGTTTAAACCACAGCTATTATACCTCTAAGCGCCCGTTAATGGACAGCCTTCTTCGTATGCTTTCACAAAATACATGACCAAGGTTGTCTAAACTATCGAGACATTTAACATGTTTATTCATGACTCTATTTCGTTATTTTACTTTCTAAACTTGTCGCAAGCATTGAACAGCTGTTATACAGTAGGATGCGTGCTACACCCGACCCAAAAATTGGACCAATCAGTCATGGGTAGGTGTTGGGGTCCGCCCACTGACTGGTGTTGTGCGGCTGATAATCACCGGATATCTAAGTAATTCGTTCAATTTGATTTTGCTGTGAGGTGAGCTGGTCTCATTCCTCGGTGTTATTGCTAGACATTATATTTACTACAGGATTACCCGGAGTGGAATTACTTACACACTTTTTAAATCGAAAATCAAGAGAAATGCGACAAGGTAAATATTCACTATTGACATTTACTGAAATGATGGGGTTACGTTTTTTATGAGCTTGTTTGACAAGTTTGTTTGACCATAAGACTTTTAATTACTTTAACAATTTTTCGATTAATTTTTGACAAAATAGCATATATATGTATTTAAATTTTTTTCAAAATGCAATTTATGTTTCCAAATATCATTTGATCACATGAATGGAAAACACATTGTCTAGGGAAGTTAAAATACCACTGTGATCCATTTCTGGAAGTATTCCCACCATGAAATCATACCGTAATTCTTGTAAAAAGTGTTTTCTTTGCCTTATTCAATCCTGAACAGAAATGTCAGGGGATCCGTTAGACAAGTAGATAAGTGACCGTAATAGCTGCAGAAGCGCGTAACGTTAGATTGCAACGCATCGGTACCCCTGTTTCACAATCTCATCCAACAGAGCGTAAGAGCCTGTCTGAGCAATCTGTTTGCCGAGCTTGAGAGCAGAAATGCATCTTAGCTTTTTAAGCCTGTATCTGTGGACACACACTCTTAGAAAGTTTTAAAACACCGTATTATTTAATATGTATTTAGTAATGACCGGAGGGATTGTCCTCTTAAGTTCATCTAGTTAAAGTAAGGCCCTGCGTGTTTAACACAAAGTGAGGAGCTTTGTATAGCAATAGTCTGTTACAACATACCACTGGGATAGCGACAGTCTGTTGCAACATACCACTGGGATAGCAATTGTCTGTTGCAACATACCACTGGGATAGCGACAGTCTGTTGCAACATACCACTGGGATAGCGACAGTCTGTTGCAACATACCACTGGGATAGCGACAGTCTGTTGCAACATACCACTGGGATAGCGATAGCCTGTTACAACATACCACTGGGATAGCGATAGTCTGTTGCTACCAACTACTGAAATACTATTGCATGTTTTCTGCTTGAATTGTCTCATTTGAAGTCTCTAGCCAACTGAATGTATAGTTTATATGAAATAAATTAGATACAAGCTGAAGTAGTTTCAGTCTCTTTTAATAACTGACAAGATCCTCAAAACTCAGAACAAGTAAACAATTAAAAATAAACTCAATGGAATACAAAATATACAACAACATATATAATTAATAAAAAATTGTGCATTCATCAACGGAAGTCAACCGAAAAACTATCGATAGTCACACATACTATTGATGCATTGATAGTTGTTCGTTTCTACCAGCGATTAAATGCTATCGGAGAATCAGCAGTTAAAGTCCATGGATCTTTCGATGTATCGTTACAGCCCTGTGAGTCAGTTAAAGATAAGGTTGTCCACAATCCTTTATTAATATTAATATTATACAATATATGAAATTGCCAAACCACGAAATACCCCTGCTTCATATGCAGTTCTCAGCAATATTTCAGCTATCCGTAAATAATCGAGTGATCAACAACATGAGCATCGATCTACGCGGAGGTGAGTTGACATGTGTCCACCAGTTCAGCGAGTCTGACCACCCGATTCCGTTAGACGCCTCTTACAACAAACGTGGATTGCGAAAGCCCATTCTAACCCGGAACAAGACGGGCGTTTGATATTCGGTTCTGAATACAATTTAAAACCCCACATCTACAGGTAACGCATGAAAAAGATCACCATATATTCATGACGATTCGCGAGTTATTTTGTGTATCCTGGTCCGCACCTTCAAATATCGTGGCGAGATTTATATCCCTAATGTTCAGATGTGTTGTAGTTTTCACTTATTGCTCCAGCTGAGCATAGTTTTCATTTATTGCTACAACTGAGCATAGTTTTCACTTATTGCTACAACTGAGCATAGTTTTCACATATTGCTACAACTGAACATAGTTTTCACTTACTGCTACACCTGAGCATAGTTTTCACATATTGCTACAACTGAACATAGTTTTCACTTACTGCTACACCTGAGCATAGTTTTCACTTACTGCTACAACTGAGCATAGTTTTCACTTATTGCTACAACTGAGCATAGTTTTCACATATTGCTACACCTGAGCATAGTTTTCACTTACTGCTACAGCTGAGCATAGTTTTCACTTATTGCTACAGCTGAGCATAGTTTTCACTTACTGCTACACCTGAGCATAGTTTTCACTTACTGCTACAGCTGAGCATAGTTTTCACTTATTCCTACATCTATTATGTTCAGAATTAAAATTACACATGTCTGATTTTGAGTACTTGTACAATTACGCTTTAGATACAATTCACATGTAAAAGATTTGGGCAATACGATGATATTACACACAAAACAGCATGTTCGCATCGTAGATCAAATACATACATGTTCGTGGTAGCAAAAAATCCAAACTGCAAAAGTTAAAGGGCTCTTCTTTTGCAGAGTATACGGTAGTCTGAGCTACTGGTACCCTTCAGGTGATCTTATGTACATACCACTCATCACGGGTTGTGGTAGGTTTGTGGATAGATTCGTTCAGTGCCCATAATACGATATTCAAAGGAGGCGTGATCTTTCTGAGTACTCTTGAGTGCCTAAGACAGTCAGAGTGAATAGTTCAAATTTGAACTGCCATGACTGTGTAAAGGGCAAGGTGACCACAAGTCGCAAATTGATGTGCAAAGTTGTAATCCTTAGGCGTGCCTGGATCCGATTACAGACGGTTTGACTTCTGTATTCGCCCTGATCACGACATTTTTGCTTTGTATGCACAGTACCTGTCTTCATGATAAACGTTGACTGTCTGGTTTAGTTTTGGCTTATCTTTTATACGAGGCTTTATTGCTGAATAACCAGAATCAGTTGATATAAGACGTCAACGCCAGATCGTATCCAGTCTCCAGCAGGAGTGAAAAGCCAAATAGTCCTGACAATTTAAGGAATGTGTCACGGAAAGTCAACGGGCGTTCATGAAAAGGTGTCCTAATGTGTAGGAATTAAAAAATAAGATACTCCAACTGAATTACATAATGTGTTTCTCATTACACTGTATTGTCTGTAAGGAACAAGATGATACTAGCAGATTATTTCAACACAGTGTATAATATGTGCCCTTGAAATGTAACTTAATGTACCTTTCGTACGGCACTGTATAGGAGAGGTGTTTTCACATATCCTCTAGGCAACAAGTTATGAGGGGTGAGTGAAGATGGGTAATGTGAATTTGCTGTTGAGGTGAAAACACCCTCGTTCTGTATTTGATGTTTTGTTGGCAAGTGGCGATGATGATGATGGTGTTGGGTGGGGAGGAGGGTGGTTTGCAACAGATCCAACAGTCGGACAACACGCCTCTCCATCACCATCACCATCACCTTCATCACTATCATTACCATCACCTCACAATCATCACCATCAACATTAACATCACCACCACCTCCACCAACACATCACCACCACCACTATCTTCACATCGCCACCATCACCATCATATCACTACAATCATCACCACCATCACCATCACCTCACCATCATCATCACCATCAATATCACCCTCCTCAACATCACGATCATCACCCCACATCACCAAAGCAATCACCACCATCACTACCGCCATCGTCATCACATCCCCATCATCACCACCACATCACCCCGGCAACCACTACACCGACATCACCATCACCTCACCATCATCATCAATATCAACATCCTCAACTTTACCACCACATCACCCCAACAATCACCACCATCACTATCACATCACATCAACATCACCATCATCACCACCACCATCACCCCAACAATCACCACCATCAATAACACCATCGGCAACATTACCATCGTCACCACCACCCTCACCAGTACCATCACAATCATCACCTTCAACAGTGCCGCCTTCACCCTCACCATCAGCCACACCCTCACTCCTTCCGCTCGCTCACGCATTATGGCATGTTCACCAGCTTTGATCATATTGTGACACTGACACAATAGTGTCACTGCAACTCGGAAAACTGGGGTTCCTTTCACGAAGCAACCTTCACTTAAGTTAACCTTGAAGTACCATTCTTTAACATTGCACTAACATTACTCTAGTGACTTGCGATCACCTTAGTGCTTTGTGGAAGCTCTGGTGTTTGACGTGAAGAGTAAACGCTTTATCCAACTGTGTGGATAGGTAGACAAATCCTTCAGACATGATAATTTTATTCATGGCTGACGCGAATTTGATTCTATTCTTAACTTTGGAGAGAAAAACATGACTAAATGAACAAAAGCCTGTTGACAATAGCAGACTGCATATGACTGTGCACACAAGGAAACGCCCATATTGCCCATTGTAGAGTTTTGAAGACGACACAGCACGTAACGCCCTAATGGACATTATTATGTGGTGATCCTCGGGTGAGACTTGTGCAGCTGTTGACAGGGAAACCAACAAACAACAAACATAATTCGGTTCCGCACACAGCATTAATCCAGGTGTATGACGGTGGTCTGTAAATTATCGAGTCTGGACCAAACCATCCGATGATCTACAGTATGTTCATCAATCTACTCAAGTGGGAGACGATGAGATGTGTCGACCAAGTCAGCGAGTCTGACCACCTGGTCTTGTTAATCGACTCTTACGACAAACACGGTTGCTAAAGACAAAGATCCGCAACGAACATGAGACATAAACAACAACTGTAATAATATTGACTAAAGTCAAAAATTGATACAAATCACTGTTACCGAAAAGTTTATAAAAGCAGGGATTATATTAATAGGGTGATTGAGTTTAGTCTTACGCCGCTTTTAACACTAGTCCAGCAATAACGACGGGCTTACGAGAATGGGATGTCAATTTAACGAAACTTTGTTTAAGAAAATCGTGTGGGCATATATTGATCCAATGTGGTTGAGCCCCTCTTAATGTTGGTTACGTGCAGGCACTTTGATAACAAAATCATACTTAGAGATCATGTATTGTGACACAATGATCAATGCATTTATTTAATTTCTTCGACACTTAATATGATTCAGTGAAGAGAATATATGTATATGTATATGAATATAGGAGTATATGCATGTGCACAGATTAATTTAAGAAAGTCAACAGTCAAGAGTCAGCAATTGCTGTAGGTGATTTTCTGTCGCTTGTTTCAGAATCAAACATCATTTTCAAGACCGCCTTGGTCGTCAACGCTTTCATGGTGCTGGTCGCCGCGACGGACCCAACGGTTAGAATGGGTAAGTAGAGATTCCGTATTTAAAATGAGTGAGTGAGTGAGTTTAGTTTTATGCCACACTCAGCAATATCCCAGCTATATAGCGGCGGCCTGTAAATAATCGATTCTGGACCGGAGTGAGTGAGTGAATTTAGTTTTACGCCGCACTCAGCAATATTCCAGCTATATGGCGGCGGCCTGTAAATGATCGAGTCTGGACCAGACAACCCAGTGATCAACAGCATGAATATCGATATACGCAATAGGGATGCAATGACGTGTCAACCCAGTCAGCAAGTTTGACCACTCGATCCCGTTAGTCGCCTCTTAACGACAAGCATGGGTTACTGAAGATCAGTCATAACCGGGATCTGCAAGGGTTCCGTATCAAGATACACAGATACAGGTCATCGCCAGTGCTATGTTTCTGTATCTAGTATATTAGGATATTTCACATGATCGATGTAAACATTGTCAGTTGCAGGACATTAGAGGTAAGCTGTCCCAAAAAGGAAAACGCTAAACTTTAACCATTATGGAAAACAGCTGAAACATTCTTGGTGGTTCTCTGATTCCGAAATGGTGTTGTTGTTCTTTTTTCATGTAAGAATTTTAACCCCCTGAAATGTTAAGCGATAAATGAAAAAAAATTGCTGCTGAAAAACAATAATCAGTGTATTTCAGATTTACTAGTCGCAGTAATATAAATACAATGCTTTAATAATATAATATATCAATGAAAGGTTAAATTAGAATCAGGGATAGAATAATGGATGTCAAAGTTTGTGGTTTATTGCTTTGGTTGTATATTCTCGAAACGAAAGCTTTTTCTTTAGCTACAATGCTTCGTTTCTTTCGGAGTAGTTACGTAGGAGCGGTGGGGTGGAAGAGTGGTTACCGTTCAACGCACCGAAGACCCGGGTTCGATTCCCCACATCCATGATGGAATGTGTGAGGCCCTGTATGTGACCCCGCCGTTATATTTATGCCAAACGCGGCGTAAAAACAAATATGTTTACTCACCGCCATTTAACTGACATTTTGTTTAACTGGTTGCAGATCAGAGCTACGACAATGACCTTGAGAACTTGCTGGAGACGGAGTACCTTTACCCTGTTACCAGAAATCGCTCTAGACCAAGCCAAACCAGAGCACGAAAATACAACGAAGTTATGGAAGTTACGAGACCCAGCTTCCAACCTTTCACGTCTAAACCTGCCCACTATAGTGAATTCGACGATGCTCTAGAAGAGGAGTTCTTAATAAGCGTTGATCACCACAGGGTGAAACGTCAGGCTGACGAAGGCTCCGGCGGTGGCGTCGACGATGACGGTAATGGTTGTAGTTGCTGTCGTCGACTGGCAAGTGTGTGTGTGCTACCTGAGTGCTTGTGTTCGTGAATGTGTACGCGTTCTGTATAGTTTTGTTGGCAGCAGACTGGTGTTTCAGACCAGAGACATGTCTCCGAGACAACGTTGTCTTTAAGCTGAAGACAAATGTCAACTATGAGATGGTCGAACTATCTGTTAGGCTATAACCGCTTTGCAAAACACAATGCAACTGTGAATTTGCTTGGGTTTGATGTGATAGAGTAAATGAACCTAGTTGCATGGACTTCGCACGATTTACTCATGTGGGGATTCGAATCCGTCTTTTCAAAGTGACGAGCGACCGCTTTAACCGCTACGCTACCCGGTCCTCCGCCCCGAAGGATGTGAACGTATCTGTGTACGTGTATGCGATCAAACGCCAAAGATGAACTACAGTAGAATAAACGTATTGTGTAAGGCAACCGAGTGATCAACGGCATGAGCATCGATCTGCGGAGTTGGGATAAGATTACATGTGTCTACTACGTCAGTGAGCCTGACCACCCGATCCTGTTAGCCACCTCTGACAACAAGAATGGGGATACTAAGGATGAATTCTTATCCGGATCTTCACGGGTGTGGTGTGTGGAGAGGAGTTACATTTGGGATTGGAATACACAATCTTCATGGACAGAGTTATATACCCATCTTGATATAAATGGATTATAAATGTGTTGGAAGCAGTTTGTTCTGTGAGCATTATGGAAGCAGTTTGCCCATGTTCCTGTTAGTAACGTGGAAGCAGTTTGTTCTGTGAGCATTATGGAAGCAGTTTGTCCATGCTCCTGTTAGTAACGTGGAAGCAGTTTGTTCTGTGAGCATTATGGAAGCAGTTTGTCCATGTTCCTGTTAGTAACGTGGAAGCAGTTTTTTCTGTGAGCATTATGGAAGCAGTTTGTCCATTTTCCTGTTAGTAACGTGGAAGCAGTTTTTTCTGTGAGCATTATGGAAGCAGTTTGTCCATTTTCCTGTTAGTAACGTGGAAGCAGTTTGTTCTGTGAGCATTATGGAAGCAGTTTGTCCATGCTCCTGTTAGTAACGTGGAAGCAGTTTGTTCTGTGAGTATTATGGAAGCAGTTTGTCCATGTTTCTGTTAGTAACGTGGAAGCAGTTTGCTCCTGTTCCTGTGAGTTTACCTCTGCAAACATACATCAGACTTTACGGTATCACTGTGAACAACACCGAATTTGGGATTTAAACTTCCGGTCCAACCAATGCTCAGGAAACTGGACGCATCAACTACGAAAGAATGGCCTCATTCAGAGTCGGCACCACATCGTTAATTTACATCCGTTTAGATTTAAGTCAGGATTGGACTTCTCCATACCCATTTGTTGAATCGAACCCGGTCTTCAATGTGAAAAGAGAACATTTTATGCATTGATGGGAAATGTGTATCCCGTGAAACAAATGTCACTTCAGAACCGGAGCTAAATCATTCTAGTACGCCAAGAGATTTTTTGTGTAATTTCGGAGAATTCAAAACACCCGTGAAAAAATTGTATTTTCTGTTAGCAAGACATTTTATTATCTAAATTCACGTGGATTATATTCATTGACTTCTTTGAAATTGCCTGTCAAGTCTGTTTGTTTTCAAAGGAACTGGAATACTTGACGCTGACGGTCATTATTCGTGTAGGATACAATGAGTCATGTCGGATTACATGCAGTCAGAGCTTCCCATGAACACTATTGAAAATTGCACCAGCTTAGTAATGGTTTGATAATCCATATAATTTTCGGCAAATTAGTTTGTAAATTTCTTTTGCCCTCAAATGCATTTTGCTTAGAAATACTGTTGTATGCACAGCCATGTATCGTAAAGATTTTCATACATGGATCAATCCGCTTTAGTTTCAACATTGTAGGTGCTGTTTTCCTCTCCAGATTCACATTTGCCTTCCATAAGCTACAAAAGTTGTCAATCAGGAACAATTACTAGTATCAATGCTATCAAGACTTAATGCTGTCAACCTCTAATTCTAACTTGAATTTATAGTATTAGTATTACTAATATGTTGAATCAATACCATGATCAATAAGTTCCAGCATGAACCAATGTCATCATGAATGGATAATTTCATGAATAGATACTACCAAGAATGAATATTATAATGATTAATGTTATGTTGGATTAATGCTATCATAAATAATACTCATTCTTTGAGATACTTTGTCTCAAAATGACGCCCTGGAACCTTTCGACAAAGCGATCGTCGCCTGTCGTAATGATCATGGCTGTCGTAATGATCATGGCTGTCGTAATGATCATTGCTGTCGTAACGTTGTTTTGAAGGACCGCGAGTCTCTCAGCTCTGTGTGCCTTCTGAATCCGGACTTAGCATATATCTTGGTTGGTGCCTTATGCTGAGTTTCATAATGACTTTATTGTTATTGTTAATAAGGCCCCTTTCCCTCTACAGTTACTGCAACACTAAGCCGAGAGGTAAGCATCACGATTGCTCAGAGCAGCTCAGCAGGTCCTACAGCGTCGACCGAGAACCTAGTAAGTAAACAATATGAGTTTTATCTTTCTTTCTGCGATTGTTAGTTTTTGTAAACTTTATCTTGTTCTGCGTCACCAAAGTACTTCCCGTGGTACGTCTGTATATTCCGCTGAAATACGAGGCACAAGGTGTTTTACGCTTGTCTTACGCTTGTCTTATGCTTATCTTACGCATGTCATTCGATGGTTACCCGTGAAGAACTAGGTTAGAAATGGCAACCCATTCTTGTTCTTGTTATAAGGGGCGATTAACGCCATCGGTGGTCAGACTCATTGACTTGGTTAACACATGCCATCGTATCCCAAACGTGTATCGATGTTCACGTCGTTGATCACTGGATTGTCCGGTCCAGATTGGAATATTCAGACCGCTGTCATGTTGGATGAGTATTGCTGACTGCAGTGTAGGGCAAGAACCTCCATGGCCACACTGTGTGATCTGGATGCTTACGTGTAGCCTTGTAGATTGATGCTCATGTCATCGTACACAGCTTTAGCTACAGTTATGTTGTGTACATGTGCCACATGCCTACTCACTGCCCTGTTTCTCTACAGTTGCAACAGCAGTTTGTGGAAAATGAAGTGGGAAGTATTTCAACGACAGTAACTGAGAGGTAGGATTATATTCCCTATAGCTGACAACAGAACTCCGTAATAATTGTACTCAGTCCATACAGCACTCCGCGCCAAACGTTGTCTTCGCTATTCTTTCTGCAAGTTTTGAATGAGTGAGTGTATCACACTTAATAACTCGTCACGAGCAATGAAGATTTTATGGATATCAACTTCTTTATGAGAGAACACAACGTTTCGGAGTTAATGCTTACTCCTTCATCAGGTGATTGAGAAAGGGATACAGAGGTGTATTTATATGTACAGGTAAAATTTTCTTTCTAAATGACATTCAAAGACTCGTCACGAGCGATAAAATAATACGGTCGTTAGAACGCTTCTGTCGGAAAAGGCAAAATCAAATCCGAGCCTTACTCACAGACCGCTTACTCACAAAGCTTACTCACAGACCGCTCCAAGTTTTGAATTAATAGATGAACAGATTTTTCTCTGACACCAATATATCTCTTGAGTTAGAAATCACGGTATTGTGCATTGTGAAATGGCCAAGTCGTCAGAACGTTGTTTCGCTATGCTGCGATTCCAGGTTTGATTCTCTATAGAACGTAGAAGTCCATTCATTGAATATTCCTAAGAAACCATTCTCAAATCATTAGAAGCGTCAGATATTAGTCTTGAGCCTTTTTTTCTATTTTGAGCGCCTCTAGTTTCAGTGGGGGCATCATCACAGACACCATTACAGTCAGTTTCAACAGCAACAGCAACAGCAACAGGAGAGGTGTAGCTTATGTTCTTCTGAGGATTTTTCGAAGTGGAACGTTCAATGGCTTAACCGTCGCCAGGGAGCCGACCATATTCAACGCGGTTAATCAAGAAGGTTCGTATAGTGAGTTAGTGAATGAGTGAATATGGTTTTGGTAATATTCCAGCAATATCACGGAGGGGTACATCAGGAACTGGTTTCGCACATTGTATCCGTGTAGGGAATCGAACCAGTGTCTTCAGCTTGACAAGCGGACGCATTAATCATCAGGCCACCACACCGCTCCTGTTGAGTTAAATAATTGCTTTCACTTCATACTTTATCATATTGGTAACTCGTGTGTTTTCACTTCATTATGTATTGTGATGTTTCTAGATTATATCAAAAAGCAAAATGAAGGTTGGGACATTATTGCCAAAGTACCCCGTGTCCAAGTGTTTGCTGTCAAGAGTTCTTTCCCTTAGTCATGTGAGGATACCTAAGTAGCAGGTTCGAATGGTCTGTTCTACAAAACGATATCAGCACTTCAATGATCTTATTTTAAAGTGTGGAACTACACACCTTAACTCTAAGATCGCTTTATGAAGCGAAAACATGTGACCCGATCCACAAAGCTTTCGGAATAATACGTCATTCTTAAACCAATGATATGTAGTATAGATTTACGGTAGCTATGGGTCGTGACCCTAGTCTGTACGTACTATGTACAGTCTATACGTGATCGTAAATTTTACCAACGCATCCACGACAACCCAATTCATGGTGTGAAGGTGAAGGTAAACCAACACCGTATATTTTAAGGGGTTTGGGGGCATTTTTTAACGAAAATAAAAAATAATAATTTAGACAGACTTCCGTTCTGGGTCCCGACCCACAGAGCGTTCGTAGCGCTACGACATTCGTAAGCCTATAGTGCAGTAGTGTTACGACAGGTCGTAATATTACGAAGACTTTGTGAATCGGGACCTGTACAATAAAATACACCTACAAGCCAATTGGAGTTCCTTTTCTGAGATCGAATCTTTTTTTTTTTTTAGTTACTGTCACCTGTTTCCTCTGCCCGGCAGAACGTCCATGTGTTAATGGACAATGCGGGTGAGTTCGCTAAAAACAAACGCGTTTTCGTATGTTTAGTGATTTTCGTACTTATAGTGCTCTTAGTACGTACAGCATCCTCTATTTATGCCTAAATAGTTTGGTTAATAGTGGGGGGACATTTAGGAGGGATCTGATTTAAACCTGTTTTTTCAATCACTGGATGGTCTGGTCCAAAGTCGATTGTTTTCAGCTGGTGTGAAACTGTTGAAACAAATACCTACTCATGATGTACTCAAAATTGTATAATGGATCTACATTTAGCAGATATGTGTTATGAATGTGGGCAGGATTATTTTGGTTCTTTTGTGAGTCATACACGTGCTCATGAAATGAGTCTTAATGGTATAATTGACTCGACTTTCAGTGAAAACACCTGATGGAAAGGGTTTTGTTACTTTTATTTTCAAAGCTCTGGATGTAAAAGCTGTTTGTCACTTTTAGAACAGCCAAAAACTCCACCGACTTTCTTGGTTGATTGTGTTTGCTAATGTTCATTTCTCATGGTACATCATCTTTGTTTTTCTTCTCTTTTTCATATTGAAGGCCCCGTAAGTATATTTTTATCTACATATTCAGGGCATAATCCTGATATTGACGTCAATGTCTTTTATTTTTTATCACATTGAATAAGACAAGATAACTTCTAGGATTAGTTTTATATCTCTTAATAGAATTGGTAATAATATCCAGTTTTCGTTTTGAAGATTATTACGTACTGTTTAGACAGACAGCCAGTGACCAAAGAAATAAGATATTTCAAACAGTAAATTTGTCTATGTAAAGTGTACTTTCTAATATATTCAATACCAGTATCATTATTACTTGGAATTGCAGTCATGCGAATATTCTTTAGAATATTATATGCATATATGCTGAGGGAAACAAATTGGGGAACACCACTTCATGGCCCTTAATATGTTCGCTGATTTCCTCTCTCAGTGCTGTCCAAAGCTTGTGATAAAAAAACTGGAAGATATATTAAAAAACACTAGAATTTTCCTTTGTTCCCTTATTTGTTTCTCTCAGTATAATTCTGTATCCACATATATAAACTACAGAGTAATGAGGTTATTTTGATAGGATAAATTACATCGAAACTCTTATTAGTATATATAAACTTGTTATGACTTTACCTTTGCCAATACTATAATATTTTAAATATAATTGTATTTTCAGCTTCCACTGTCTCAGGGACTGGTAAGTCTGACTGACATTTCTAAGGTTGTATTTTAACCTTTTGAGGTAGTGGCCCTCATTAACGACAACTCATGCCTTCTGGCATTTGTGTTTGAGTTAATACTACTATTCCTATGTTTGTTTGTTATTTGTCTGTTGTTCAACGCCACACCCAGATCTTCACGGGAAATATATATATCTGGGTATATCTAGAGAACTACATGGCATCCTACGCCAAATAGCTGGAAAAGTGCTGTATGCGGCTTTAAAAACAAACTGCGAACCAAGACGACATCGTTTCACCAATGCTATCATTCATTCAGGTGAGATATTCTCTCTCCACTGAAAGCTTAAACCTGACAAGGAACGACTGGACGCATTCGCTTATGAGGACGAATACCAGTTTGAATGTCAGCATAACTGTGAAAAGATTGACATCAGTGAAGCATTGATGCATTGAGCCACTAATCCCATGCATTTACAAATGAAAACATAACATTTGTTAATCATGCCTAAAACTATTCTATATTAGACACGGGACAATGAGGTAGCCTTGTGGTTAAAGCGTTCGCTCGTCACGCCAAAGACACACCCTCGATTCTTCACATTAAAGCCGTGTTTCCCGCCGTGATACTGCTGAAATATTGCTGAATGTGGCTTAAAACTATATTCATTCACTCACTCGCTATCTGGGAGGAGGCGGTGGGGTAGCCTAGTGGTTAAAGCGTTCGCACCTCACTTTGAAGACCCAGGTTCAATTCACCACATGGGTACAATGTGTGAAGCCCATTCCTAGTGTCCCCGGTCGTTATATTGCTGGGATATTGCAGGGATACTGCTAAGAGCAGCATAAAACCTTACTCACTATACTGGACAAACAGCTCACTGACCATGATTTTGGTTGCAGGTTTGTTCCCATACGGATTCTCGGAGGCGGATTCAAGACTCCCTCACAGAAGCTGGGACGTTTCCAGTGATAGAATAGAAATACAGGACGGATTCCCCTTCTTTAACACTTTGGAGACGTCCATGTTTGTAAGTAGCGTTACGACTAACAAAACAAAAGAGACGACTAACGAGATCTCGTTTAATGCAAACGGGATCTCGTGATCGTGACTTGGTTGATGGAGGACATCGTATCAAAATTACTAGATTGCTGAAATTTTAGAAGTGGGTTTGAATCCCTGTTTCACCATACCCATAGATAAATGTCAATTGACTAACTCAGGACTTACTTGCTATAATAAGCTGACACGAGGTGTTAAAACCAACTCCAATACTTAGCCATGTTGAGAATACCTTGCTTCAATACTAACGTGTCCTTGATTCACAGGTTGGTGACAATGGCGGCGTGAGTTTTGGGCGGAGATACAACCCATATTACCTGGGAGATGTATCTCAGGCAAACACAAAATATGTTTGCATCTACTGCGGTGATTTCGACATCAGATACGGCGGAAATGTATTCTACCACGTTTATGTTGCTGGAAATGATCATGGTATGTGATTAAGTCTGGCTGATAAAACCGTGTCCATGTCTGTGATGTTGTTCACGCTCATATTCTGTATGTGTAGAAAGGCAATGAGACCACCCAATAAGTCTGGCTGATAAAACCGTGTCCATGTCTGTGATGTTGTTCACGCTCATATTCTGTATGTGTAGAAAGGCAATGAGACCACCCAATAAGTCTGGCTGATAAAACCGTGTCCATGTCTGTGATGTTGTTCACGCTCATATTCTGTATGTGTAGAAAGGCAATGAGACCACCCAATAAGTCTGGCTGATAAAACCGTGTCCATGTCTGTGATGTTGTTCACGCTCATATTCTGTATGTGTAGAAAGGCAATGAGACCACCCAATAAGTCTGGCTGATAAAACCGTGTCCATGTCTGTGATGTTGTTCACACTCATATTCTGTATGTGTAGAAAGGCAATGAGACCACCCAATAAACTGCACTCACACATGCATCACAGCATATACACAGCTCTGACATACACATGGACGTTCCAATACACTGGATGCACATTGCATACACAAAGGTAACTCACTACACTCACACACAGCATACATATACTATGAGACACACTCACACAGCGCAGACCTGTACATTCACACAGACATCCACATCACATCATTCCAGAATATAATCTCATTACATATCTCACCTATCTACACATAGCAAAACTACACTTTATATACTCTCAGACAGACACAGACACACACACAGACACACACACAGATACACACACAGCATAATAAACTACGTAGACATGCATTACACAACAAAACACACTTCAGATAAACTCTGAAAATAGACACACACACTCACAAACACACGGTCCACCAAAATACACACACTTTGCGTATATATACCAATTCACAAAAACACTTTTCACATACAATCAGACGTACACCACACACACAAACACACACACTCACTCACACACAAACACACACACCAAATGCACTTCACATGCTCTCAGACGTATATGTCACATACCAAAACCAGTATTTGATTGTGTTTAAAACTTACGGCGGCATTGCTTTTTATTTGGGGTGAGTGGGTGGAACGAAAAAGAGATTAAAACGATGCCTTAAAATCACCAAATATAACTCAAGATGACCCCACATGGAGCAGTGGCGACTGTACACGATCATTCACTGACCCATGGCCTTGTGTTTTGCAGCTAACTTCGTGCTGGACAGGGCATCAAATGAAGTCCAAAGACGGACATCCTACAGACGTTTCAGAGCTTCGTGGGCATGCGTAGTCACGTGGTCAATGGTTCCGGAATTCGTCTCCTACTCTGCTACATCTGCTGTTGTCGGGGTAAAGTTATGCTTTACATTGACAGAGTTTACAAGATCGCTTCCTCAATGTGTGGCTGTTTTCATTTCAAGATGAAAGAACTGAGTGATCTTTAATTATTTTTAGTAGAATATATGCAGGGCCTATCTGTGCCATTGTGTTTTCCGAAGCACGAGGAATGCGTATATTCACGGGTAGTATCAAGTTATGGAGGATGACAACTTTGGGGAAAATGTTTATAAAGATCTTTTTTCACTCACTCAGAAACTTTTCTATCGCTCAGTAATCACTCGGCCATTAATTACACCCCCGGGTTAGAATTGTTTTTTTCAGCAACCCATGCCTGTTGTGCGAGACGACCAACAGGATCTTGTGGTTTTGCATAAGTCATATATTAGTTACCTAGATCGATGCTCATGCTGCTGATCACTGGACTGTCTGGTCCAGACTGGAATATTGACAAACATATAGCTGGAGAGCCGTGTAAAACAAGAAATATAACTAGAATATTTCAAGTGCGGCGTGAAACAGAAAACATGCCAACCCACCTTCAAACGACAAATTAAACTCTCCCCGCCCCCCTCACTCACTCACTCACAGCTCCTGGTGTGTGTTTCAGCGAAGTACCTTCCAGCTGGTGCTGATAACAGACGAACGGGTCGGGTTCATGATGTTTTTCTTCAGCGACATCGAATCGTCGGACAACTTCCGGGAACTGGCTGTCCACGGGTTTACTGACGGGACACAGTTCACTCAGTTGCAGTATTCCAGGCGGGAGAACGAGATACTCGGAGCTGCATTCTTCCAGAGGTTTACAAAACCTCACATGCATCAAGTTTCAGGCAACTCTTTGAGTAAGTAAATAAATAATCTTTGCTGGTAGATCTGTTAAAACTACTGATTTTTGTCCATGTACTAAATGTCCTCATATCATATCCTGGCTCACGAACATCCTGATCAGCATTTTCTTCAGTAATCCATGCTTGCCGTAAGAGGTTAACAGGACTGAGTGGCCAGACGCGCTGATATAAATGACACGTCATCGTGTCCCATGGAGCGTAGATGCATGCTCATGCTGTTGATCTCTGGATTGTATGAATTTGATATCAAGTCAGATGCCTCTTTTTGCCCAGCAGAAAATGGGTACCATGTGGGATAAATGATTAACCTTTCAGTGCCTTACATACAGATTCGGTTATCGGGATAATGATCATCAGATTGTAATTGCAGCGCCATTGACCACCGTATGGAGGAAACTAGGCGCTATACAAATCAAATATTATTATTTTATCACTATTATTGAAATATATATGTCTCTCTTAAATATAGATCAAGTTGGAGTCTGGATGTTTAAAGTTGGGGAGTACATGGCACCAAATCCAGCCCGCCTGTGTTACCAGTGGTACTTGGAAAACATTAGCCTGGGGTCATATTTCCGTTCCCGGGCAGTTTTTCTTGGTTTTCGGACTTGTCCCTGCTGGCGGGAACTGTTACAATGGAGTGCAGCATTTCTTCCACTGCCCATATTTTACGGACAAAACGTGTACTGTGTAGAGATGAGGGCTCTTGTTGGACAGGACACATTTGTACGTAATACTGTTCATAGCACAGAGTGTATATTCTCATCCCACTAATCTCAAAGCATTGGTTATCTCAGACATGTTTTGAGGGGGTGGAGCAGCGTAATGCTTAAAGCGCCCGGCTGCACGCCGGTTTGGTTACCAAGATGGGTACATTTTGTGATTTCTGGTGTCCCATCCTGGAATATTGCTAAAAGCGGCATGAAACCATACTCGCTCACACAAATATGAAATATCATTGCATATTAACACACAGTCTTAACTCTAATCAGAAACAAACTCAGGTTGGTGTAATGAGAAATTAAGCTGAATTTATACGAGAGAGTGAGCTGGGTTTTACGCCGCTTTTAGCAATATTGCAGCAATATCGCAGTCTAAGTAAACTTCGTCTCAGTGTATTTCGTTACACTCCACCACTGAGTCTAACAAAACCTGGTAGAAGGTCGCGTCAGGTAGCCTTTGAGCAACCAATGACGGTCCAATCAAATGTGAGACGGTTACATAGATTTAACCAATCAGACAATGGTTACTATTTAGGGATCGGAGGGACTTTCAAAATATTCAGGTCACCGACACAGATCTCTCCACAAACAAAAATCCGTATATAACACAGTTAATTGACCTTCAGTATATACGCTTTGGGGTTTCTGTTGACATGGTTACCATTAGCTAATATTTCCGCAAATTAACATCCTTGAATATTGTCAAAAACACTATTTTCATCGACTGTTTACTCACCGTTGTCATGGCAGTACGTACGCCGTGTGCATCATCCGGAAGCGATCGTACGCTAAATAGCATTCGGAATAGTTCGGGTACGAACCTTTTCGAGATAAAAAGTTCATAAGGAATGTGCGAATGTGCACTTTCGCGATTTGGTAAGCTGTGTTCTGATTGGTCAATCTCAAAGGTTACCTGACGCGACCTTATATAAGGTTTTGTGAGACTTGAGTGGTGGAGTGTGACGAAAAGTACTGAGGATAAGTTTACTTAGACTGGCAATATCATTGCGGGTGACACCAGAAATGGCCTTTGCACGTTGCACCCATGGGGGTAATCGAACCTGGTCATTAACCATTAGGCTACCCCATCGTACCGAAAATTGTACGAAAGTATAAGCTGACACCAGGTGTTCTAACTGATAGCATCCGCCTAACGCTCTTCAGAAGTACTAAGACCACAGCTAGATGTTCATAACATTTGATTGTTACATTCCGCTGCAACGTTGTTAACACTCACTATGCATTTAATTCAATTAATTTCGATTGAAATTTTAGTTTTCAGTTTTCTTGAGCTAATGGTAACCATGTCAACAGAAACCCAAAAGCGTATATACTGAAGGTCGAATAACTGTGTTATATGCGGATTTTTGTTTGTGGAGAGATCTGTGTCGGTGACCTGAATATTTTGTCCGTCCGATCCCTAAATAGTTGCCCTTGTCTAACTAGTTAAATCAATGTAACCGTCTCGCGTTTGATTGGACGGCCATTGGTCGCTCAAAGGTTACCTGACGCGACCTTCTACTAGGTTTTGTTAGAGTCAGTGGTGGAGTGTAACGAAATACACTGAGACTAAGTTTACTTAGACTGTGTTTAAGGAACTTCAGGGACATACCATATGTGATGTAGTTTTATTATCTGTGCTCCAAAAATACTTAAACACTCGCTCAATGGTTGTAGGAGTGCTGCTACAACAGATGGGGCAACTTCATCAACAGGCTCCCCAACGCCGGAAGCTACAACCGCTTCAGTAGAATACGCGACCCCATTCGCCATGAGCTCCAAGACAGTGGTCCCAAGGAATGGTGCTGTAGACAGTCCAACTTGTGTCATCTCTATCGATCCGTCCGACCTACATCACGCTGCAACTTTAATCTCTTCCGGGCCATATTGCGTAAGGATTATCTAGTTTTACATAAAATGTATTACCGACTGGTGTAGAACGCTCGATGTAGGGAACCACCATTTTATCAAACAGGCGATTGAAAGCCTAGCCTTAAAAAAGGGTTCGCTCTTCATGCCGAAGACTCGGGTTCGATTCCCCTCTGGTGTGAAGCCATTTCTGGTGTCCCAATAATATTACTGATAAAAGGAGTGTAGGAAACCCACACTCAGTCACACGCTTACTCACTGTGTCGAAAAAAGTGAGCTAGGGTAGAGTGCTCGCAAACCCAGATTCGAATCCATGATTAGGGCTCACAAACGGACGCATCTCGGCCACATGTGTTCCCAAAAAGGGAGTGAATGAGTTTGGATTTACGCCGCTTTGAGCTATATTCCAGCAATATCACGGCTGTGGACTGTGCACTCATTGTATCCATGTGGGGAATCGAACCCGGGTCTTTGCGGGACAAGCCAACTCTTTAACCACAAGGTTACCCCACCACCCCGTTAATAATCCCCCCCCCCCCCGAAATTATATGATTGTAATACAACAATTTTATTCCTACAGTTCCTTGTATATATACTTATAACATTCACCCGATTTGATTTGCGCACGTTTCATTTAAACATATGTCGATCAAAGAAACTAATTTCTTGCAATGAGACCGAGATGAATGATCAGGGTAATTAATTTACCAATATTTCGTCCAGGATTTGTTTTCGGAGACCCCCACTTCATGTCACTGGATGGCAAGATATTCACGTTCAACGGTTTGGGAGAGTATAAGCTGATTGAGCTAGAATCGGAAAACAAGACCTTCACCTTCAAGCTTCAGTGCCGAACCGCTCAGGCAGTCAACAGTACAGGGGCAAAGGTCAATGCCACTTTATTTTCCGCCTTCGCAGCAGAACAGTCTGGTTCTCTTGGAACAGCAAAGGTTCACGTTGCACTCAGCACAGATAAAACAAGTACGTGCCAAAAAGAATAGGGATGTTCACAGAATGTCACTCTTGCATTCTCTAATGGTTAATGGTATTTAATGTATTTTGTTTAGTTCAGAGAGTGTTTTGAGAACTTCCTGCAACTGTTTCAGATTTGGTGATCTATTGTGACGACGTTGATATGACCGCCCAATTCTACAGCGAGGCCAACTTCACGAGAACATCAGACAATCTTATCGTCGCAAAAGTGAACGACACGAGGGTTGAATTTTCCTTTCCCAAAATAGGTAATAGGTGTTTTTTAGTACCTCTTGACTACTTACTTTATCTGGACTTTGCGGGTTTTTTTCAGTAATGAAAAGAGAATGACACTACTTCAGCGTGTTTTTATTTCATATAAACTACATGTTCATCTAGGAAATGACTCCAAATGAGACGATTCAAAGAGAGAAACAACGATTGCAATGGATGGTCGCAATAGACTGTCGCCATCGCAATAGTTCCCCCTTGTGCGTTCAGATCGAGAAATACCTCACCACCAAATTAAATCGCATTAACATGAAATGCAATATCTTTCTCAAATAACACTGTCTGTTTGATCAGTTGATTTTGACTTCAAGATTTGCCACTTCAGAAGTTCTTCATTAATTTCCCAGGGGTCGTTGTGACCGTTGCCATCATCTCCGGGACGCTGTCACAGTCGACGGTTCTGGAGGAAAGACACAAAGGTCTTACCAAAGGTCTTCTTGGGAATTATAACGACGTCGATACAGACGACTTCAGGTCCGCTGATGGAACAACGTACCCAGCCAATTCCACGGACAAGCAACTGTTTGCATTCGGGCAGTCATGTAAATATTTGTCTGATCAAATGCTCGTTATTAACATGCTGATTTTGTCTGAGTTTACAGTCCCCATGAAGTTTCATTGGGTCACAGTGAGTCGGTTTTGCAATGTTCCAGCAATATCACGGCGGGGGGCACCAGAAATGGGCTTCATACATGAAGTACTCATGTGTGGAATCGAACCCGGGTCTTTGGCGTGACGAGTGAACGCTTTAACCACTAGGCTACCCAACTTCCCCTAACAGTTGAGTCTCAACAGTCAACGCTTAAGAATGTCGTCACTTAACACAGGCATACTTACCGTTTCCTGAAATTTGATCTTTTCAAAGGGGCTGTGACGCATCAAGCCGATTCGATTCTTCATTATGCGCCTGGGCAGAGTATATCCACCTTCACTGACAGCAGCTACACGCCTCTGTTTGAGGAAGATATCTCAGACGCTGACCGCCAAGCAGCAACGACAGTATGCGGCGCCAACAACACACAGTGCATATTCGACTACGCAGTTACGAAGAACGAAAACCTAGCTAAAGCCGCCACTGAACAGATTCAGGAAGCGATGTCGTCAAGCCAAATATTAGGTAAGGGGAAGTGTGATCGAGCAAAGGAAGTAGGAATGAATAAATGGGCGTGAATAAAGGGTATGAAAATGAACAAAGGAAACGGAAAAGAATAAAGGAAATAGGGATGAATAAAGAAAATAGAAACCACTAAAACAAATAGGATTGGATAAAGGGAAGGAAATAAATATGTGAAGGGAAAGTGAAACAAAAGTAATACCTCTTATATCATCGTCAGCCAACAGAAACCCCATGCTGACGGGGACGACGCAGATCAATGTGGAACTTGGAAAAAACGTTTCTCTCCAGTTCGTCGGCGAGGACGCTGATAATGACACTATAACTTACGTCGGTGTCGACCAGCCGCCTACAGACTTCACATTGAATTCTACCAGTGGCTTTGCAACATGGACACCGAATAATACCGACCCAGTCCTAATCAGGTAGTGCTCTCTTATTGTTTTACTCATTCTGGGTTTTTTTAAAAATACTTTTTACGAGACCTGTGAATGTCCGAGTTAGAATTAATCAGCAGCAGCCCATACGTCGTAAGAGGTGACTAACAGGACCGGGAGTCAGACTCGCTGACTTGGTTCACTCATGTCACCGTATCCTAATTGCGCAGATGGATGCTCATGCTGTTGATCACTGGATTGCCTGGTCCAGATTCGATTATTCACAAACCATCGCCATATGGTTGGAATATTGGTGAGTGTGGCGTAAACTAAACATACTCACCTTTCAACGGTGTTAATGGGTGAATTTAAATAAAAATAAACGTTTATTCGGAATTATTTAGATACATACCTGTGCCTTATACCATGCATCCAATCGACCCTGGGGTATTCCACGGAGAAGGATTTTTTTCTCGTTAAACTCTAATCTTGTCAGTGGTATAGCGTTGACTTGATGGTTGTGTTTGTCCAGTTAATCTTTAGTTTGAAATCCCGTAACGTGATGCATTAAAATGCCACTGCAAAACTGTGGACAACATTTCCCCTATTTAATTTACATATAATTGCCTTTTCGACTACTATATTTCTTGATTTCAGTATTTATATACTCATACAATTTGTCGATGTTCCTGCTTTTTACTTCATTTTTCTTATTCAAACAGTTATTGAACAAACGATGGACGACTTCACAGCCTATTCCATATTTTACAACCCAACACCTTGAAACACATGCTGTGTACACACATACTTGTAAATGAAATTGTTCAATTCATTAACACAAGTGGTTCTTCGTAGTCGATATCTGAATGAAAATAGGGTTTGGGATACTTGGACAATAATTAGTAACTGTCAGGAATGCCCTTTCTACCACGGAATTGCAGATCGATGTTCATGTTGTTGATCACTAGATCGTCTTGTCCAGACTTGATTAATTACAGACCGAAATATTGCTGCGTTAAACAACAAACCATCTTGTTCAGCTGAACAATTGACGTGTCTTGGCATGCGTTCTTGTCTTAAAATACCTCCTTTGTGATTATGGATTATTTTGCATACTATATTTTGTACACACGTACCAACTTTAGACCTGTGTGTTTACGCAAATGGGGTTCTGCGTCATGTATCGACAAAGATAATAATACCAATCTCCTATTGATCTTTCTACAATCTTGGGTAATAACACCCGGATGATGATATTGGGATAGAGTGTGAATGAGTTCAATTTTACGCCGCTTTTAGCAATGTTCCAGTAGTATTACAGAGGAGGACACTCACGCCGAAGACCTTGGTTTGATTTCCTACATAGGTACAATTCGTGAAGAATTTTTCTGGTGTCCCCCGCAGAGATATTGCTGGAATATCCTTGAAAGAAGCGTAAACCACACTGGCTATCTAGAAAGTATCGTTCAACATACATTATTTTAGACACTGGAGATGTTTTCGTTTCAGAATTGCAGCCAATGATTCGAAAGAGGCACAGTCACCCATCCTGGACGTTGTGGTAATGCTATGTAAAGGATGTGGTGGTAACGGACGTTGTGACTATACTACACCACTGGTCCCTCCAACCTCCCAGAACGACACGTATTTTCAGTTGGTGTCTTGTAAATGCAATACGGGCTACTCAGGTAAGGATGCCTTCACCCAATCCTTTATTTCATAAAGACGAAGGTGGGGTAGCTTAGCAATTAAAGCTGAAGACAAGGGTTCGATTCCCCACATGGGACAATATGTGAAGCCCATTTCTTGCGTTGTGATTTTGCTGAAATATTGTCTAAGGCGTACAGCAATACTCATTCTCTCATCCATAAATGGGACCGACCATTTTTCAATACGGGTATGGTGGGTGTGTTCTAACACCCGCTTAAAAGTTTGTTTTTTAGCTAACTTATAATCTATTTTGGTCACATCGTTTTGTTTTTCAAGGTCAGGGTCAGTGCTATGTGTATAGTACTCAGTGTTGTTTTTTATCTCCTACTGCTTTGACTACCGTGTTTATATGACATATCAAGTCT
Organism: Haliotis asinina; assembly: GCF_037392515.1. NCBI lineage: Eukaryota > Metazoa > Mollusca > Gastropoda > Lepetellida > Haliotidae > Haliotis > Haliotis asinina. The sequence goes on along the minus strand of NC_090289.1, from coordinate 32,900,339 downwards.
TTACACAAGACACAAAATATCAATCATATATCCTGAGATTAGTATTTTGTTTGTCGGTAATTCAAGACAAATTGAATTTGTTTTTACAACGTTTGTGGGCTAGTTCTTGCCCTTTCGTTATCATTCAAATCTTATAAATAACAACTTGGTTTATTTTTCACTACGTTTGTGGGCTAGTTCTTGCCCTTTCGTTATCATTCAAATCTTATAAATAACAACTTGGTTTATTTTTCACAACGTTTGTGGGCTAGTTCTTGACCTTTCGTTTTCATTCAAATCTTATGGATAACAACTTGGTTTAGTTTTCACAACGTATTCTGGGCAAGTTCTTGTCCCTTCTTTATCATTCAGTCTTATGGATAACAACTTGTTGGTTTATTTTTCGCAATGTTAGGTGAATGAACCCAGAAGCGTAGTGAGAAATAAATCACGAAGGCGTTATCCATAAGATTTATTCTGTATTACATATATTACTACACCAACTTCTAAAAGCTTTTAAAATAATTTCATTGGGGTCGCTTAATTGTTGTTTGTTGTTGCTGTTTGATTGTTGTTTGCTAATATTATGAGTTAGCATGGTCAACATGATGTACAACTGATAAACACTTTATTGCAGGTGCATCGTGTGAGGATGACACTAATGGCTGCGCTGATCCCAACCCGTGTGGCTTCGGGCGCACCTGCACAGACGTTACCGCCGCAGAAGAAGCTAGGACCGGTATTGCATTCAACTGCTCCGCTTGCCCCGACGGATACACATCAAACGATGACGCTGGCCAAAATTCAGAATGTAAAAGTACGCATCCGATGCCGTATCTTTCATTGACTGTGTACCAGTGAGCCTTGTGCTGATGTGACAAGGACCTATCCCAACTGGTCAGACCGCTGCTCATAACACCAATCATATGATTGTCTGGTACAGACTCAAATATTTTCATTTTGCCATTTTGCCCAGAACAGAAACCCAACATCCTAAATGGGTTAAACGTGTCTATATCATTAACAAAATTGCCATTTTATATCACCAACATGTTTTGGTTATTATTACAGGACAAGTGAGTGAGTGAGTGAGTTTAGTTTTACGCCGTGCTCAGCAATATTCCAGCTATATCGCAGATTACAGGAAAAATACATTTACGTAGTAGTTGATGTTTCAACGTTTTATTATAGATATTAACGAGTGCCAGACAAACAATGGAACCGGTCCTTGCCCAGCCAACTCCAAATGTGAAGACACCATTGGTTCCTATATGTGCATGTGTGAGAAGGGATATAGACAAGACAGTTCCAAATTGTGTATTGGTAAGTGAGTGAGTAAGCGAGAAAACTCTTAGCAATATTCCAGTGATGTCACGACGGGGGGCAACAGAAATGGGCTTCACACATTGTGGGGAATCTAACCCCGGTGTTCCGCGAGACGAGCGATCGGTTTAGTCACTAGGCTACCCCCACCGTTCCTATATCGGTAAGTGAAGGTAAAGCAATATTATACACCGACAGGAAACTCCAGAAATGGGTTTCACACATTGTCCCGTTTGGGGATTCGAACCTAAGTCGACGCCCAGGTGTCAGCATTATTTCACAGTTATTCATAAACACATGCACAGAGTATACTCTGAATCATGCAGGGGCCACATCCTTCAGTAAAGTGAATTTGCGAGTTTAAGTTTACACTGCTTTTAGCAATATTTCAGCAATATTGCGGCTCGGCACACCACAATGGGCTTCAATCGTTGTACCCATGTGGAAACTCGAACCTGGGTCTTCTGCGTGTCACGCAAACGATGTAACCACTGGGCTAGTCCACCGCCCCATTTGAGTAGAGGCTTGATAATAATCGTTATTTGATTTATTTTCAATGATTTTGTAGCTTCAATTGGGAGTCCGTTGAGAAAGTAGGTTTACTGTGATTACTGTGATTACTGTGAAGTCAGTATTTTCTTGCAGACATTGACGAGTGTCATGAAAACAGCAACGACTGTCGACAGACATGCAACAACACCGACGGTGGCTGGAAGTGCGGCTGTGTAGAAGGATATACGCTAAATGAAGATAATAAAACCTGTAATGGATGTAAGTGGAAGTCATCTGGAAGACAGCTTCATTGTATGGTACATTATAAATTAATAATAATAATAATCTGCTCAAAGAGAGTGAGTGAATATTACTCGGCAGCATTCCAGCTATATGGCGGCCTTCTGTAAATAATAGATTCTGGACCAGACAATCCAGTGATCAACAGCATGAGCATCCATCTGCTCAATAGGGAACCGATGTGTCAACGAAGTCAGCGAACCTGACCACGCGATCCCGTTAGTCGCCTCTTACGACAAGCATTGTCGCCTTTTATGACAAGCATGGGTTGCTGAAGGCCTATTCTACCCCGGGACCTTCACGGGTTATTTTGCTCAAAACGCGCAAAGGATGCCCAAAGTGCACAGTCTCATTATTATTATCCCAGATAACCCAAGTTGCAACACGAGGAGGCTAATAGTCACATGGCTTATCCCACTGGGTACCCATTTTCTTTTGGGCGATCAGAGGCAATTTTGAGCAAACACACCTGGCAAAGGTGAGACCAGATGTATCACATGTGCTCCGCCGTGGGCCGGGACTGAAGTCCTATCAACTCACAAAAGTCAAACTGCAAAGAAAACAGCCACCCTTCCAAGTCATCTCCAGTACCGACGTTGCTTAACGTCTACTGATGTGTGACTTCCTCTCTGTTCGCTGAGGTTCGCTGAATTGTCTTGTCCAGCGTCGTTGATTTACAGACCGCAGCCATATAACTGGAATATTGGTCAGTGCGGCGTAAAACTAAACTCTCTCACTCACTCACACACTCTGTAACCAGAACCACTGATTCATCCACGCAAGCTTCGTCAGTATTTTAAATTTTATTTCTCATGGCATTTTGTTCAGTGTCAGTGAACTCTGGAGGTATTATTTTAAATAATGTTCATGAGATGAGTGTGTGTTTGTTGCAGCTAGCGTTGGGTGTTCGAACCAGGGATGCGAACATTTCTGCGAAAACGGTATCTGTAAATGCAGGCAGGGTTACATGCTCGATCCAAATGGGAGAAACTGCACCGGTAATTATTTATTTCAAGAAACGACCGTGGGACATCGTTTACATAATTCTATTCATTTGTAATCTTAAAGAAACGTTACTTGGAGTGAATTGCTTTTGCTACCTGGTTTTGTTCAGCAAATATACTGAACAGCAAAAGAAACACAAGATTTGAAAATATGAAATCTCATTAAAGTAAGCTTTCATGTTTATGTTTTCAATTTAAGAACTTTACAAAAACAGAGTTGAGTTTCTTTTGCTGTCGGTATGTTATTAATGAACAGACTTTTCTGGATTTCATTTTCATTTATTCGTTGATACAACGATTTTGTATCAAAGTATGAAAGAAGAAGAAATCCAGAAGATTCGTCATGTTCATCAAATAGCATCTTCTAAAATGCCAATCAAGCACGAAAAGATTAGTTTAACAGATTTGTTATTTCCATATTTTTGAAAAAACAATGGTCCATTGTACGATTTCGACCTTTTATTGAGCATGTACTGATGAATAGGTATCAACGAATAGGTAACTAAAGCGTATCCTGCACTTGTCATAAACACATGCTAATGGAAGACAATTGTGTACTCAAAAACCACGTGACCATATGTCATAGTGAAAATAGAGGATTGAATCGGAACGTATTTTCTCACTGATGCGTGTAATACGGTTTATCCTAGATATCGACGAATGTGGAAACAACCTGTGCTCCCAGGTGTGCAACAACATCGACGGTAGCTACGTGTGTTCCTGTTTTACGGGCTTCCAGCTGTCACAGGACAAACAGACATGTCTCAGTGAGTATCAGTGAGTGAATGAGTTAGGTTTTACGCCGCCTTTAGCAATTGTTCCAGCAATTTCACAGCTGGGGAAACCAGAAATGGGCTTCACACAATGTCCCATGTGGGAAATCGAACCCGCGTAAACGACCTGACGAGCGAACGCTTTACCTACTATGCTACTCCACCTCCTCCAGTGAGTATCAAGTATACATCACGTTTGGTTCTGTCCATGATACGTTCAACGTCCAAGGCACTGTCCATGTTTTGGGGATGCTTTCTTTCTACGCCGCACTCAGCAATATTCCAGCTATATGGCGGCGGTCTGTAAATAATCGATTCTGGAACAGACAATCCAGTGATCAACAACATGATCACTGACCTGCGCAATTGGGAACCGAACCAAGTCAGCGAGCCTGACCACCCCATCCCGTTAGTCGCCTCTTATGGCAAGCATAGTCGTCTTTTATGGCAAGCATGGGTTGCTGAAGGCCTGTTCTACCCTTGATCTTCACGGGTTTTCTTTCACATGAGTTGATGTTCATCCCAACATATAAAATGTACATTTCAGTATGTGGGTTCCCGCAGTGGGGCATAGAGTGTCAGTCGACATGTGAATGTCAAGGTCGGGCGTTGAGCTGTGACGCTGCACGTGGCTGTATCTGTGCATCTGGTTGGACTGGGCCAGCATGCGCTGATGACATCGACGAGTGCACGACAACACCGACGATCTGTGGCGAGAAACAAATATGTACAAACACTAATGGTTCCTACACCTGCGGCTGCCCCACGGGATATGAAAGCAATGGAACAGACTGCATAGGTAAAAACATATATACGTATGCACAAGTACCTGTGATGAACGTCTGATCCCCTGCACACCTTGTATGATATATGACCGGTCCCCTGTCCACCGCTGTATGATACATGAGCGATCCCTTGTACAACCGTCTGTAATAAATTGTCAGTCCACTGCACAACCCTGCATTATAAATGAGCTATTAAATGCACAGCAGCCTCTGCTAAATGACCGGTACCCTGCACAACCATTGTTTCATTTCTACCCTGTCCCATGTTGGTGTTTACTGATTTCCAATCTGCTCTGCTCCAGATGTGAACGAGTGCATCTCTACCAATGTGTCCTGCCCCAACAACACCAAGTGTGGGAACGTCATTGGCTCCTACGCCTGTAACTGCGACCTTGGCTACCGGAGGATTAATGGCCAGTGTGTTGGTGAGTCCTAATCTACGGAATGGCATGACAAATGACACCCGGTTATTAACGACCATCAACCGCACAAGCATCGATATACACAACTGGGATACGATGACATGTGTCAACACAGTCAGCAAGCTTGGTCGTCTCTAACGACAAGCATGGGTTGCTGATGACAAGTTTTAACTTTGGTCTTCGAGGGTACCAATTATCTCTCATCCAGATTAACCAGTGATCTGCTCAGTTATTTGCTCTTTAACACCACTCAGTAATATTTGAGACTGAAGTCTAGAATGAATCGAATCTGGTTCAGGAATCCAATGACTGATATCATGAGCTTCAACCGTTTGGGATGCCATGGCGCGCAACCTAAGTCTGACCACCCGATTCTGTAAACCGTCCCTCACGTCGAACACCTGTTATTGAAGATCGTTTCGGGTCTGAAACTTAAGTAGAAGACCCAGGACTCGAACAGGCCCCAAATAAGTGACCTATTCTTTGCAGAACCAGATATATTTAGAAGTCTATATTTTAGTTTCTTATTAAATATTTTCGTTGATTGATTTGATTTACCTATCACATTTGTAATAAATATTTATTAGTGCATTCATCAATCACTTGTATAAATGCAGTATTGGTATATTATGTGTGTGACAATATGTAGATATCAACGAGTGCGAAAACGGCCAGGCCATGTGTGAACACGAATGTAGGAATATGGTGGGGAGCTACAACTGCTACTGCAACACCGGTTTTACCCTCAACGACGACAGAAAAACGTGTTCTAAAGGTAATTTCATCAAGACATATCACTTGCATATTGTTTTTCTTTGCTTTCATCTCAAACCATTGTTCATCATGACCATGGTACACCTATTGTATTGACTTGTCATCATGACCATGGTGACCTATTGCATTGACTTGTCATCATGACCATTGTACACCTATTGTATTGACTTGTCATCATGACCATGGTGCACCTATTGCATTGACTTGTCATCATGACCATTGTACACCTATTGCATTGACTTGTCATCATGACCATTGTACACCTATTGCATTGACTTGTCATCATGACCATTGTACACCTATTGCATTGACTTGTCATCATGACCATGGTGCACCTATTGTATTGACTTGTCATCATGACCATGGTGCACCTATTGCATTGACTTGTCATCATGACCATGGTGCACCTATTGTATTGATTCGTTATCATGACCGTTGTACCCTATTGTATTGACTTGTCATCATGAGACATGAGACTTTTCATACAAACGAGACTTCATGTACATTGCAGTCTTATTGTACAGGCTTCATGAACGAGTCCTCATGCACGTTGAATACTTCCAACATAACGAGTCTTCATGAACACTGTGTACTTCTGACATAGACGAGACTTCATGGACATTATGTACTTCTGATACAGATAAATCTTTATGAACACTGGCAACCTGATATTCCTGAGTCTCCATGAACACTGCACAGTTTTTTTTATATGGACGGTCTTTGGGGAACACTGGTTACATATGATACAGACGACTTATAGATACTTGGTACTTATCATACTAACGAGTCTTCCTGAACATTTCAGACCCTGCGCAGCCTGACCCCTGCAGTGGACTGACCAGCCTGAAATGCAGCCACTACTGTGAGGTGGTCAATGACAAAGTCGAGTGTAAATGTAACCGAGGCTATACACTGGGAGTTGATGGGGCAACATGTGATGGTGAGAATCACGAGGGCATATAATATTTATTACTCATCCGTCGACGATACCACTGTTAAATAATTTCACAATGTTATTACAGATTGCGTAATAACATCTCATGATGCTGTAGGTGTGGCCACAGTTATGACGTCACAATGCTAATACCTCAGTCGCAATATTTTAGACCTTGCTTGGCTCGAGTTTCACCAAACTCGTTGAATTCTTAGGAAAGAAGTACTTTGCTCGATATTATTTCGCTAATGTTGGGTGAGTAATAAATAAGATGCTAAACTGTGACCCATGTAATACCATATTTATTAAACTCGTGAATGGTATTTGCATGTGTTTTCCAAACAACAATGACGTCATTGGTAACCCGTTTCGCTCTTTAGATACCAAACCATTCACTTGTTTCAAAAATATGGTATTCCACAGGTATCATTTAGTGCTCTATATGTAGAGTGTTCTGTATGAAGCGAAATTACTTCCTTCAGTGGGACACGTCATAATGTGATCACGGCGATGAGGGTGTACACTAGTTCATTTAATGTGATCGTTATTTACATTTTGTTTACATTCATAATCGGAATGTATATACTATGCTGAATACTGAACTGACCCGCAATCGATCATGGGAGAACATAAATTATTCTTCATTGATGCAAATGTAAACTCATAGGTACCATCAAATCGGACGATGTTCACCTTAGAGGTGATCTTCACGAAACTAACAACCCTCACGAGGAAATGTCCTTACATACACCCGAACTGGGTCAAATCTTCCTAGTAGATGAACGTTCATGCTTTGGTGTTCAGGTTACCAGTGAGTATTTATTTCCTTGGTGCCAGATATTGACGAATGTAACTCGGAAACTTTAAACAAATGTACGGGGATCTGCAACAATACGTTTGGAGGCTTCACCTGTTCCTGTGCAACAGGTTCCATGCTGGACAATGATGGCCGCACTTGTGTTGGTGAGTTTATATGCATGAAATGTGAAACGTCCGCCAAGAAGGGGGTGAGATACTCCCAAATTATTCCAAATTTGGCGATAAATATATTGTGTTTACGCATTTTGAGGTATTGTTAGTGTTTGAAGCTGCCCACTTAAACAATCGAAACCTCTGTCAAATGAAATCAGTGCGTATTTTGAGGACGTTGTTGGGTATTGGTCTTAATAAGATATCATGGGGGCTGATGCGTGCCTTGTGGTCAAAGAGTTCGCCCTTCACGCAGTGACCCTGGTTCGATTCCCCACATACAATGTGTGAAGCCCATTTCTGGTATCCCCCGCCATGATATTGCTGAAATATTGCTAAAAGCGGCTTAAGATATGAATTATTGGTGTTGGGATTATGAACACTAGAAAGACGTTCAGTCGTACGTATTATGATTTCAAAATTCGTAAATAATCTCCTGTTGCTTGGAAATATGACATAGATACCACCGTCAGATAAGAACCTCCATGGTTTATTATTGGATAAATTTGACAATTGAAATTTCAGCCTAAGATGAATGTATGTTTCAGAATGCGATGACAACCACTGGGGTATCAATTGTGTTAACGAGTGTGGATGTGCGCCCCTGGGAACTCAGACCTGTAACAAGACCACGGGCTGTAGGTGCAAGAGCGGCTTCACTGGGGGAAAATGCCAGAGCGATATAAATGAATGCTCTTCTGCAGTTTGCCAGGCCAATTCGGACTGCGTTAATTCCCCAGGGTCCTACTACTGCGATTGCCATACTGGATTCCAAGCTGTGAATGGCAGGTGTGACGGTGAGTTGTCACCAGTCCTTGATGATTTGTACTGAATGAGACTCTTGAACTGTTGACGAAATAGCCAACTGATTATTTGTTCAAAATAATATAATGTAGGGCTGGGACGGACACACCCGGATGCCGGGGACGGATGGGTAATGACTTGGACCAAGATACACCCTTCAACCTGTACCCCTGGCGGTTATGTGACTAATTTGATTAAACAATGTAATATGTTATTCTTTAATGTATAAAAAGGTTGTATTGTCTTTGAAGATTTAGACATAATTTATATTTACTTCTATTTGATACAATACATGCATAGTTAAGATACTGAAAAACTCGAAATTTTAGCCTCCGAGCTAAAGAATATATTGCCATTTCTAGCAAATTTGAAGTCAGGAATTAACATAACGGGTATCTCGGGAGAGTAGGAGTAATGGGGGTGGGTTAGCCATGTAGAAAATTTAGACCTACCCCATCCCTAGCATCATTTGTTCCAAAAAATAATGAAGTAGTTTCCCAGCCTTTAGCAAAAGCTAATATATACCCTGGTGTCCAGAGCAATATCCTATCCTGGAATAACATTTAGAATATATATCATGAACCGAAAATGTTTCGTGTCTCGAAACGAATCTGCGTCTACCATAAAGCATTGAATTTGTGTTTTTGCCTAACGATGTAGTAACGATGTGTAAATGACTGACATTATCGTAGACTGGGCATTTACCTGAAGCTGCTTCATTATTTCTCAACATAAAGGTGAAAGTTGAAAATGAACTTCTTATCAAACTACAGATTTTTAGACATCTTGATTTTAGTCGACGTTTTTTTTACAGAAAATTGACAATATTCAATTCAGATGCTGCAGATATATCTGATTATATCTGATGTGATTGGATCTGAAATAAAACTAAATTTATGATCCACTATCAAATACTGATAATACGAGATGTTAACTAAAAATGATTGAATCTTGACTACCTCCTCGCCTCAAAAACAAACGCAATGACGTGTCAGCTGTTAACCTGAAACAACACGGGAGCGGAGGGTACAATAGAAATTAGTCAAAATGCATTGGAGATCGTCTTTTATGCACCAAAGCTGCAAAAAAACCTTCCAAGTGTCAGCCATAAAACATAGGGAAAATACGACTAATACTTATCCAGAACGCTCACCTGAATTCGAACCCTCATTGACTGCAACGAACGTCCTCTTGAAATTAATGTCATATTGTTCACACATTGTTTCAGATATCGACGAGTGCATGAGTACGACAGTCACGGTGTGCGATCACAATTGTAATAACACAGTTGGAAGTTACCAATGCAGCTGCAACAAAGGATTCTTGCTGGAGGACAAGGGCACCTGCAAAGGTACATGTCGTTGTTACATATATACATATTATACATATTTGAGTATTTTACATATTTACATTTTATTAAGCAGATGATCAAAGGATCAAATAGGCGCGTGTCGATGTAACACGTTTCCTTCAACCTGGACAACTATATTTCTGCGTTCGTTGTGGGTTTTAGCATAGAATGTCAACATTTAAAACTGTTGTTTTGTGTCTCTAAAGATATAGACGAATGCGCCCTTGGAATCAGTGGTTGTCCTCAGAAGTGTAGGAACACCCTTGGCGCATTTGCATGTGAATGCTACGAAGGATATGAGCTCACAACAAACAGATTAAATTGTACACGTAAGTATATCAATGAAATATTATTTTGCCCAATGTTACGTATTATATTGTCGCACGGTAAACTTTAACCGACATACATGAAACGTGTCATATGAAAGCTTATGGTTTATTGAGTCTCAAACACATGGTGATAAGTAAATGAAGTATATAGAAGTTGATTGTTATTGGAAAACTCATTAAACACGAAAATATTCCACTGGCCACTAGATCTTTTTGAACATAGTTTACGTCATTTCCAGTGAAGCCTGGAGCAACGACCTGTAACAGAACGGACTGCTCTCCAAATGGTGGTTGTCGTGTACAAGGTGGAGTCGATGTATGTTTCTGCAACGCTGGCTACCAGCTGAACGCCGACAACAAAACCTGTGATGGTATGTGTGTAATTCCTATGAAAGTATGTGTACATACAAATGGTGGTTGTCGTGTACAAGGGGGAGTCGATGTATGTTTCTGCAACACTGGGTACCAGCTGAACGCCGACAACAAAACCTGTGATGGTATGTGTGTAATTCCTATGAAAGTATGTGTACATACAAATGGTGGTTGTCGTGTACAAGGGGGAGTCGATGTATGTTTCTACAACACTGGGTACCAGCTGAACGCCGACAACAAAACCTGTGATGGTATGTGTGTAATTCCTATGATAGTATGTGTACATACAAATGGTGGTTGTCGTGTACAAGGGGGAGTCGATGTATGTTTCTGCAACACTGGGTACCAGCTGAACGCCGACAACAAAACCTGTGATGGTATGTGTGTAATTCCTATGAAAGTATGTGTACATACAAATGGTGGTTGTCGTGTACAAGGGGGAGTCGATGTATGTTTCTACAACACTGGGTACCAGCTGAACGTCGACAACAAAACCTGTGATGGTATGTGTGTAATTCCTATGATAGTATGTGTACAATGTATGTAATGATGCAATCTAACGCATCTAGTGTTAGTGTTGCATATGCTTTGGGGATCAATATTGTTATTCTGTTTCTCATGGGTCGTGAGGTATCATGGTAAAAGAACGTAAAAGGAAATATATCTGTAAAGTATATCTCTACATGTGAGATATTCATTATTACGGGACAAAAGAGCTTGTTGTGTAACTCCCATAATTCTAATTGCTATGGTAAACATCATCTCAGATGTATTACTGAGTGGTGGCCGGTTGTCATACTCAGAAATGTAATCGAATCAGACCAAAAAGAAACGTTCTTAATAATGTCAGTCTCTTATTTACCTTGCTCGACTATCTGATGGCTTGATGTAGCTGGAAGCCTCCCCCTTGCGACCAAAAAAACCAGAATATAAGGAATTTTGTAACTGTCTGAAAAACACCCATAACATCATGACCATACATGTTTATTTAACAGACATAGACGAGTGTGCCGTGATTACAACGTGTTCGCAGAACTGTACAAACACACCCTCTGGGACGTACACCTGTTCGTGCTCTGAAGGCTTCCAGTTGGCTTCTGACAGGAGTACCTGTGAAGGTATGTAAATGGGTGAATGCATGTTCCTGCTCTGACAGCTTCCAGTTGGCTTCTGACAGGAGTACCTGTGAAGGTATGTAAATGGGTGAATGCATGTTTCTGCTCTGAAAGCTTCCAGTTGGCTTCTGACAGGAGTACTTGTGAAGGTATGTAAGTTATGAGAGCATGTTCCTCCTCTGGCGGCTTCCTGTTGGCTTCTGACAGAAGTTACACAAGGTTGTAAGCATGTTCCTGGTTTAATGGCTGCCAGTTGGCTTCTGACAAGACAACTTGTGAAGCTATGTTAGGATGTGTGCATGTTCCCGGTCTGATGGCTACCTACAAGAGTGACATGTTCCAACCATTTAACTTTGTTTCAACCCAATACACATGTTAACATACGAACAGGACTGTATACAGCATGTGTTTCAATAGCCCACAAGGATGCCATTGTAGCCATCGTTTCAGATACAATAACTGCCAAATACAATACCATACAATACCAGTGAGCCATTTGTTTAAAAAGTGAAAATGATGAATATCGCACAATAATTATAGTATCCATGATCAACCACGACACACGCGGATTAACTGTTGAATTCTTCCCTAGCGTGCCCTGACGGCATGTTTGGCGCCAACTGTGCACAGACCTGCATGTGTGACACCTCCAACACCATCAGCTGCAACGCAACTGACGGCAGCTGTACATGTAGGAGTGGATGGAGGGGAACAACGTGCACGGAGGACATACCAGAATGTACCGACACTCCCAACATCTGCGGCACCAACGGCGTGTGCAAAGAGAGGAACGGGTCCTATTCTTGCACCTGTTTGTCGGGTTTTGTTCGAGTTGCCGATTCCTGTACACGTAAGTAGAAGATAAGAAGAACACCGTGATAATGCATTTCATCACGTCATTTATGCTCCATACTAAATGTATACTGTGTTGAGGACTATAGTCAAGAAAGCAGTTCCAATAGACTTAAACGTTGTAATCAATGTGCTAATTTAATTTCAGGATGCACTGGTAGAACCTATGGCATTAATTGTGCCAACCCATGTGCTTGTGTGTATGCAAACACAGCGTCATGTAACTCGGTCAATGGTTCATGCACGTGCAACTCTGGCTGGAACGGCACCAACTGTGAAACCAACGTCAACGAGTGTTCAGCCACACCATCTGTGTGTACCGGCGCTAATGAGGAGTGCCGAGACACCGACGGCAGCTATGTTTGCGACTGTGAAGCAGGGTTTAAGAAGTCAACAGCCAGTCAGTGTGTTCGTAAGTGTAGCGCTTCATATTGAATGTTCACTTTGAAAATATTTCACAGTTTGTCTAAAAATTACAGAGATAACAATTAATCAATGCTTGATCGTTCTATCAGTGTTCTCAATATGCTGCAGTTCATCTTATTACAAAATTTCGATGATGTGCTGAAGGAACGTTGGTGTTGCAACCTCGCCGATTTTACCATTTATACACCACAAAGTTTTAGAACACACAGTTAGTGGAAACTTATGGGTGCGGATTACGTGTAACGGAGAAGGATCAGTGAACGTATCTGAAGTATTCAGCAACTCATGCTCATGTAAACGGGGTGGGGGTTGGGGTGGGATGTAGTCTATAGGTTAGAGCGTCACGTAGTAGACCCATGTTCGATCCCTAACATTTCTGTTGTCTCCCGCCATGATATTGTGCTGGAATATTGGTAAGAGGCGCTAATGGAAGCGGATGGTAGGCTGCCAGTTGCGTAGTGTGATTATCGTGATGTCAATCACTTGATTTTCTGGTCCAAATGCGGTTATTTACAGCTGTCGCTATATGTTTACAAACCTGCCGTAAAATTGCTAAACAAACAAGTATACAAATAAACGCCAATGACAGACTGATCAGTTGATTGCAATACGTTGATCTGTTTTCAGCATGCACGTCGCCAACGTATGGAAAGAACTGTGCAAAGACGTGCACGTGTGAGTTTGGTCACACATCATCATGTAACCCGGTCAATGGATTGTGCACGTGTACTTCTTATTGGACCGGCACCAACTGTGAGACTGATGTCAACGAGTGTTCAGCAGCTCCCTGTACCGGCGCTAATGAGGAGTGCCGTAATACCAATGGCAGCTATGTTTGTGACTGTTTGACTGGGTTTGGAAGGCCGAGCGCTAGCGCCCCATGCACAGGTCGGTGTCATTATACAGTTTGTTTTTGACGTGCCTCTCAGCAATGTTCCAGCTATATGGCGGCGGTCAGTACATAACAACGTCTGGACCATACAATCCAGTGGTCAACAACATGAGCATCGATCTAAGCAAACTAGGATGATAACATGTGCTAGCTAAGTCAGAGAGTCTGACGACCGAACCTCTTACTGCCAGAATGGGTTTGCTGAAGACCAGTTCTAACCCGGATCTTACTGGTCCATTGGGAAATACTTTTTTTGACGATACATTCTTTGATGACAGATCAAATCGTGTAAAACATCTACATCTTTTCCATAGCCCTAATTTAAAGCACCGTTTCTCCACTCAGCACCTGAGAATCCAAAAGAATTCTGGCGCGAACGGTTCCTTTGAGAAGAATATTCTTTGAATGTTTTTGACATAATTTAAATATTTGATAAGTCGTACATATACACTATATAATCAAATTTGGACTGTTGTGTTTGGTACCTTTTAATGTTTGTTTATCTGGGAACTTATTTATTTCAGGTACGGTTGAATTCATCACTGAGATCACACTAAACACATCTCGATATGACAGCATCGTAGATTCTCCTGGCCTCCCTGACTACACCAAGCTGCAGAACGATCTTGTTGTTGGAGTAGGTGTTTCTGTAAACGCTGAACCCGGTTACATTTAGAAACTAGTGATTCAGAACAACGGTGTTATGGATACGGAACCTCTATATTGTAGTTGATGCGACGTTTCGGTGTAGATGCTAGTTCCGTTACAACATTTAAAATATAAAAGATCAATAGTAACTGTTTCATCACGGTGTTAGCACACACACCCAGACGTCGCATATATGGCAATATTGAAGTTGTACATCCACATAAAGTGTTCTTTTTCTGACCCCGTTTGTCTCAAATCGGGATACATGAAAATACAGGTTGTTCAGCCTGACCTGAGCTACTCTCCATATGCATGACCCGGGAGGTCAAATGGCTGGTCGAGTTAACTTCATCAAATAGGGGAGCTCGCTGCCTGAAAGCCCGAAACATTAAACCATCTCTAGCTAATTGTTATAAGAAAGTTAATACATTGCCGACGATTTCTCGACACACAGATGTCAAACGTCGACCTAATCTCCGCTGTTCGGGCATGTTGACAATCACCTGACAAAGTCGCACCCGTCCACAATAACAGACCCAGCCAGTTGTGACACGGTCACGCAATGCATTAGTATTCACTTGATCAGGTCAAGCTGAACAGCCTGTATACGTTGATATATTTTGGATCGTTTGTTTTTTCAAATAAGATGAACTGATGTTACTGTGCGAGCACTGTATTTTCGCAAACATCAAGCACAGGCAAAGTGTAGCGCAAGTGGGTTGCGCAACATAGAGAAAATTGCCAGTCTTCTTACATGCGCGAGAAACGAGAACATATCAGAAGACTTGTCATACTCTCTATGCTGCGCAATCTATTTTGCGCTACAGTTTGCCTGTGCATCGAGATACGCGAGTGTCCTCTAACACGATACCCCTACGTTTTCTGATCTCGAGTCAACGATATGATCTCCTATATCGAGATAACAGTATATCCTCCAATATCGATATAATTGTGTGTCTTCTAATATCGAGGTAACCATAGGTCTTATAATATCAAGATAACTCCATGTCGTCTAATATCGAAACTGTACATCCTCAAATTAATATCGACATGGCGATATATCCTCTGGGTAATATCAGTATGACGTATTGTCCTCTAATTCATATCGACATGACGGTGTATCCTCTAATTAATATCATAGGACGGTTTGTCCTCTAGTTTATATCGATATGATGGAGTATCATTTAATTAATATCGACGTGACTGTATATCCTCAAATTAGTATTGATATGACGGTTTGGCCTCTGATGTCGAGATACATGAATGAAGCTCAGATTCCAATGAAAATACCGTGTTATTAATTCCTTTCATGACGTTATTCGTAGGTGACGATTTCGTTGTGCTTGATGACAAAATTGTTCAGTTAGAAACGTTATCAAACTCTGATCTGCGTCACATGTTAAAAGTCAAACATCTGGATCAGTTGTGGATCCAGTACTTCATGATCGGCGTATCAGTTCGAAAATATATCTTTCAGATTGACACTGTCCTAAAAACTGTCTCCAGCACAGCGCACGTGACGTCTAGCGTTGGAACGTTAAGGTAAGTTGAATTAAATGTTCCACTATATATTAAATATATTAAAAATGCGTATTTAATTGAAGCAATATATCTTCCACTTAACGCCTTGGTCGGAGAACGATTTGAGTAGCTTGCCAAAACGGTCACATTTCCAGTGCCTTGAATATCGTTCCACTAACCTCGGTGACATAAGGTTGATATCGTATTTGTCACGGTTCATAAAATACATGCGCCGTAGCAATGATCGTCCGAGTATCGTCCTGCATACTATAGCAATACCTGCTCGCACGGCTAAGACTGTGTACTGGCAAACAGATTGCATTGCAGTACAATGTATACTCCGGTACCCGTATTCTGATACGTATTGCGATATACTGGGAGCTTCGGCATTGGACAGAGAGTGACACTGATTGTACAAGCAGAGCCTAGTTTTTTAATTTCAAACTGATTTGGAGGGATTGTATTTTGTTTTTATCATGCAATTCATGTCAAGTAATGAAAGTATGTTGTATTGTCAGTTAATCGCAATGGAAAACTCCTGTATGAATTAAAGTCTGTGGTGATTTTTTTTATCAAACCAGAGAGATTATCACAAAACTTGATATTTTGTATTACTCAATATATGGGTCGGATAAAAATTTTAGGAATACTTACGGTTTAAGAGGCGTATTGCGATATACTGGTATATCGGTTATACCGCGCAGCCTTTCTTTTGGTGATCTCTCTCTCAAAAACTATAGACTATGACACCAATATCATTACCATCTTCAGAAAGGGCACTCTTATAGTTCCTGCAACACTCAGAGTCGACAGTTCGAAGACGAACAACCAACTCGGGGTGCTGGCAGCATTCTTGGAGAAACTGGCAGAGGTTGGAAACATCTCTGTAGATGGAACAGCGACCCCAGTCAGCAAAGTCGTGTACGATAACATCACCAGTGAGTATTGTCTGTCTGTTTATCCAGTAAACGTGTTGAACACCTGGTGTCATAACACCTGGGTTTTCAGTGATCAATTCATTTACGTTTTACTGTTGGTTTTAACTTTATTTTACTCAAAAGAGTTTGTATCTGGTTGGATATCCTTTCACACAGAAACACGCACACGCACACGCACACGCACACGCACACGCATACGTACACTCACCGTGAACATGTTCTTTCAGCAAGGTTGTGTTCGCTACATTCGAATCTTTCACTCCCTAATGATGGTGTCTCAGCCTGAAATTCCGTACACATTAACAACAATAGCGTCGCTCAAAGTTTAGATTCTCTGTGATCCTCTGAAACCACCAAGAAGGAAACGTGAATGTGTTTCAGTCGAAGCTAACCACTCTGTATGCCACGTGTACAACTTGCTGAAAAACCGCTCCATGGATACCGGCTGCACCATCACCAACGGTATACCCTCTGATATGTGAGTACACGTTTCTCATTGCTGTTGGTCTTAGTTCCTGTTTTTAATGAATGGTGCAAAATAGGCTGCCTCTGGGCTGTATTGAGCAAATGTCAGTGACTGAATCCCATTGCAGCTTTATACAAATAATCATAATCATACTTATATATGCAAAGTTATCGCCCTTTGGTACACAAGAATCCTGTTGTCGTAGGTTTGAATGATCATAGATTTTGACACGTGATGATGAAATTTGTTTAAAGAGGTCTTAAACACAACCCATTCATTTACTGTTATTTTGTAAGCGTTACTATTCCGTAACAAGCTAAAGCAACAGCTATCATATCGTCAAAACCAATATTACATGTAACTGACCTACTAAATCCTGTTCTACAAATGTTTGCAATTTGTTGGAATTTTTATGATATCATTCTTTTGTTCCAGAATTGTCCCTGGCTGTGAGTATATGTACATCATAATATGTAATATGTATGTAATATTTTAATGCACATATAATTATGATGTGTTCATATAAAAAGCGGGCGATGGGGAAGCCAAGTGGTCAAAGCGTTTGCTCCTGATCCCAACGTCCTGCGGCCGATTATAACATGTGAAACCCATTTCCTTTGTATGTTACAGAATGTTACAGAAGTATCATATCGCAGTTGTAAGAATGTTTGTAGCCTAGTGGTTGAAATGATGAATGCTTCCTTACATATTGCAGCTGACAGGACAGCTCTTCTAGTGGGTTTGACCATTCCCCTATTAATCATCCTCATCCTCCTTATCATCCTCATCGTGTACATCTGCTGTAAGAGGAGACGAAAGACATCGTCCAGACAATCATCGGATGATCGGTTAGTGTACTATAGATATTGTGTGTAGCCGTAGTCAGATCAGAAGGACCTGACCTGTGTTAGCGATAGTTTGGGGGGGGTTGTTTTTTTTTGTTTTTTGGGGGTTTTTTTGTTGTTTTTTTTTGGGGGGGAGGGGGAGGGGGGGTGTTTTTGGGTTGTTGTTATTTTTTGTTTGTTTTTTTGTTGTTGCCTGGTCCCTACTCGATTATTTACAGACCGTCAAAAATATGTATGAAATATTGCTGAATTGGGTGTTAAACGTCAAACAAACAATAACGCCACCATTGACACTAACGTCACCATTTCATTTCAGTGACCCCTTCCAAAGCGCATTCTCAGGTAACCTGCCGACCAAGGGTAACTTTGGTGCTTCTCGCTACATGATGTATTCTCCACACACACTTTCTGAGGCAAGCTCACAAGGCAGTAACAGCTCGGGCAGGACATCCAGACGGCTTAAGCTGCACGGGACTACACCTTGGTTTAACGAGCGTTTTCAAGGTCTTACCGCAACACCAAGACGTGAGTCAGTTATGTCATGTCGATCCTTTCCCACAGAGCCCTTTCCTAGATAACCTATGTTCATGATTTGGTCATATCCTGTCGATCGGACCATCTATTCTCACAGACTCTTTTCCTTGATAACCTATGTTCCTGTTTGCTTGTGTCCAGTCGATCCTTTAAAGGTTCCGATCATCTTTCTTTCCTCACAGACCCCTTTCCTCGATAACCGATGTCCATGTTTGTTCATGTACTGTCGATCCTTTAGCGTTTTGGGTCATCTTTTCTTTCTTCCTTGATAACCTTGATGCATTATCCCAAAAACCAGAAATAATTTCCATAATTGTAAGAAATCGGATATAAAATAATTGTGCAGTTCTACGAAAAACGTGGAAGTGCATAAATGTCTTTTTACAAAACCTTCCATTCTTGTTCTTAGTTGGAGCAATCGAGAAAAACAATGAGAAAAGGACTCATTCTAGATCGAACATATGTCGTGAGAATTATGTCACATGAATTCACTTCATACCATTGTTTTTTCACATAGACGTAATACAGTAAATGGCAAACATTTTTCGACTTATTGCAGGTGATATACATACAGAACCAATAGCAAAAGAACCGACGTCGAATTTTTCGTGGGAAAATCTATTCTCTCTTCTTGAACCTCGAAACAATGGACAGGTGGGCACATGTCTTTATACAAGTATATATAAGTTGTGTTATTGTACCTTTTATAGTTACTAAAAATAGCTGGAACAGCAACGCTTTAAGATGTGTTCTTCATGTAATTTAATGTGCACACTAAAACATAAAAATATATTCACATATCATGGTTACATTATTAACAGATGATTATCTAATATTTGGCCAAACCATTCCTATCATAACGGATAATAATAATAATTCGCTATATTTGTTTATGATGAATCATTAATGTTTTGTTTCCAGTTCGAAATGCCAAGACCTCAAGTCAACACTACACCGAAAATACCGTTTCGGGTAAACTCTCACCACTTTTTTGTTCCAGCTGTGAAATAGTCATTTTTAAGTTTTACACAATAGAGGAGCAAAAGACCTCTGCTTCTCAGCTGATCACAGCTGATTTTGTCATATCTGCCCTAAGTTAGCGATATTACATACAAGATATTAAATTTACTTGTCTTAGCAAATGTCTAAGCACATGCATTCAATACAATTGCTCATTGATATCTTAAACACCTTACTTTTGGAAAGAAAAACCTTTTCCAGCACAAGTTTATGACATTTCACACACGGCATGGTGATCAGTTCCTTTCTGGTCCCATTTTTAATTGACCAATTCTAAGCACATGACATATATATAGTATATAGTTCCAGTATTGAAGTGAATCCTTTTTTGTTTTCAGGATTCCAACGCTTGAAGATGGTAACATTTTAGACAATTTATTCTTTTGATGTCATTGTGTGATCCGATGAAGGGGTAACCTGCAATATCTCCTATCGAGCACAGACTCATTTCATCCAAGGGTAAAGCTGACAGTATGTTCCTCTGTCGATCAGGTCTAGCTCCTCGAACTGTTTCTTGGAAATAGATACCAACAGCTACCCATCTGGCTGTGTGTGAAGAAATAATGACTGACTTTCGTCGTTGATCCACACACGGTAACATACAAATACCACGCATGGTTTACAGAAATGTTTGTCCTGCCAACCTGGTGTTTGGTTGCTTCAGGAAAATAAATTTAGGTGTTGAAAATAATCTTTAAGGTTACATTCACATGTTTAGAAATCGAATTTGAGCTCAGTTTAAAATCCGACCACTGACGTTAAAATCAGTAAACACAATATTTACAACATGCCCTATTATATGTTTGTATCCATGGGATTGAACCTTGATATGGTTTATATAATCTTGGAAATAGGACTATTAAGTACTATTCTCTACTCATCAAGGCGAAAGGTGTGGGACTATTCTATTGGGATACTGATCTCCGTGTACAGATCAAGCAAGTTAGGGACCATACTTTATTGGGATATTTTTATGGTGTGTTGGGAGAGCAGTTTTTATTACATCAACATCCCGAATCATTATTCTTATTTTTGTATGGCACTTAACCTTCATGGAATATTAAGCTTGGATTTCACGACATTATCTCTCAGGAACGTATACATTTAAATATTTTATCCTGTTCTTCTTACAGTCAACTTCTATTTTTATCAATAGCTTTGTTATTGGGATAAGTTTGCACACTACAGGGTTCTGTTTATAATCGGCTGTAACGCCAGGTTGATATTGTCCATTGTTTAATTGATTAATCATCACAAAATTCAAACTGTTCTTTTTGCAACATAAAAAAAATATAAATTGTTCTCTTTGACCTTCATTTGATAGGGGTTCGATTATCTTCATGGCTACAAGGTGTCAAGCACATTTCTGGTTTCACCACAGATATTGCTGGAATGTTGCTGAAAGCGGTGTCGTAAAACGAAAGTCACTTACTTGATAATGATTTTCAACTGATTTTCATATGTTCATGTAACTTTCACAACTTATTTCACGTTTATGTCTACTGGAATTTGTGTAAGACGATAACTGAGAGTAATAGTTCTTTGTCGATGACGTCATATATTTTTCTTGAAGTTGCAATGTATCATACCCTCGAGAGTAACTTTTCTCAGTTTTTTTCAGCCTCAACTCATGTACGAATTTCACTGTCGCTTGTGACCAAATAACCATTTGTAGATTTTATACATTCCATAGTATGAAAGAATATCTCACCATTAACACTATGCAACTAATAACTAAAACGTGTTCCTTACTTTTTCGAAGAACGTCGCCATATAACCATTTCGTAATCATACATACGTGTCAGTACATGTGTAACTGTATTGAGGATTGGTTTAGAATAATCCTGACAATTTAATTGTGATATCGATAGTCGCTGTAGGACTAAAATGC
Source organism: Haliotis asinina (assembly GCF_037392515.1). NCBI lineage: Eukaryota > Metazoa > Mollusca > Gastropoda > Lepetellida > Haliotidae > Haliotis > Haliotis asinina. The sequence continues at coordinate 32,878,580 of NC_090289.1, read as the reverse complement.
GATTGTTTGTATTGGTTTGTAGATGTTGTTTCGAAATGTGATATCATTTTTGGTATCTTTGTATGTCTTTAGTCAGTTCAAATGCACGATATTGAAAGCCATGAAACCAGACTGGATATGTTGTTGTACTCAAAGTTCAAAATTTAAAACTTCGTTTTATTTTCTACTGTTTTTTTTTTCAAAAATCGACTTTTATTTCGTCTTCGTTAACGGTGTTTGTGAACACCTTTGTTCTGGTTTTCGTGAAGCTTAATTTGACCTTTCAACTCGACTCTGTTATAAAATTGTCTTTAAATGCATGTCATGCTCATGTGATCATGCTCACAACAGAAACGATTGAAAATAATTACATTAAAACCGATAATGCTTTTACCAGGCAATGGTAAACCTCAATTTTTTTCTGGCTGTTAGATTCTGATTTTGGATATAACCCTCATGACAGCCATATTAAACATACCATTACAACGTGCGATGAAACTCGTTGTTTTTTTAGTTCTCTGTGAGAAACACATTCCGTTATATATATTATGTTTTGGCCGTGTACTTCCCTTTCTCATAACGTCTCGCAAAATTCCCATTTTGCTCCGTATAGATTCTGAACGTTATGAAATGGTCAGACAGACGGGGCAGGACTGCGTATTTCTCGTTCTCATTTCTTTCTGTATTTTGAGATTATTTGCTTTTCAGTATGCATGCTAGACAATTTGACTATCGACGATGTCGTTTTATTTAAGGGAATGTTGTTCCTGATACTTCGGAAGGTGGTGAGCTACAACGGAGTGGCACTAGATTGGTTTATGTTGAAAATATTCAAGAGTAATTTAAACGTTCTGCATTTCGGGCAGCCAATATTTGAACGTAGTTGTCATTGTTAACTCACAGTTTAGTTTATAAATGATGGATCGATCATGGTATGTTATTAATTGAAAATTTATTTTAGAATGGAAATAAAAACAATTTGAATATGATTATCTGTTTTTCTTTAACTTAATATTTGAATCCCGAACGATGCTTCTCATAATTAGACTGTATATAGTACATATATCAAGTGAGGTTTACCAGGTCGTCTTGTTTTGGATCAAACTTTCCAAACCTAATTAAAGTAATAGCCTACTCCGAAATGTCTTTAAATATCAATCGTTTGCATACCAACACAAACGCCCCTTCTTGTCGCACTTTCATTGTATTTTTACACATGTTTGTTTATAAAGTGATTCCTTGTCTGCTTGTTCATTTCATGTACAAACGATGTTTGAAGTCATGAAAATACACGTCCATATTATCAGAAAATGTATGTCATGAAGAGCCTATCGTAAATAGAGTCTGTAATGAGACAGTGTTTGTGGATTTCTTGACAGGACCCAAGACAGGACTTTTCAAGTTACAAGAGGGACGACATATTTATTAATGACTATGGTTATTCCTCTTTGGGCTTTTCAGCTTTGCATATATTTGTTTCATATACCTGCTATGGTATCCATACTGATGTAGGGTGGTTTCAATTGTGTATTGTTACATGTATGAACTCGTGAATAGGGCCATGTAATATCTTAGGTACTAGGACACAAAAAGCCAAATATAACACTGACGATTAATATGTAGCGAGAAAGTAAAGCCAGTAATAGTACCACTGATACCAGTTTCTTTGGCTTTCGGGAAACTGTCATCTTAGTTTATCAAAACGTGTTGGTTCTTTTTACAGAAAAACCAGTGATTTTATGTTATTTGTTGCTCATATTTGTATTGTATTGAAATGGGTGAACACAACCGTATAGTGGAAACAATATTTGCAATAAAATATAATACAAACAATCAGTGTCTTGCATCTTTCTTGCATCAGTTTAAAAAGCTCATACAATGCCAATGTGTCACATACACAATGGTTAAGTTCGTGCACGACATTGGTGAATAGTGCGGAAGACTTTCATCATTTGCACACTGTATGTTCAATGCAAATATATGGTAAGACATAGCGCTTTAAGGATTTCCTATTATGTTGACATGGCTTTTGATGGTTCCATGGTAACCATCAGTGCAAAGACAAATAAGAAGTCAGTACAAATCAGTTAAACATCTTGCCCAGTTACCTTATTATGCCCAATTCGAGAAAAGAACTTTATTTTGACGTCAGTTTTGGAGCATGGGCTTAATTTCTGCATTAATTTACATTTGCTGATTCCTGCAGTATATATCTCTTAAAAGAAATAAGGAAATTACTGTCTCAAGAATGTATATAATCTGTGCAAAACATTCGACCTATTTAGTGTGCATCTTACATAGACATATTTCTAACCTGATTTTGCTGGCGTCTCCTATGTACGGATGTAAGATTTATAATAATATAACATTTCTTATATTGGACACTGAAACTATAAACAATACTAATTCTTGGTTAGAAAATGACCCGGCCTACATGTATCTTCCCGACTCTATCCTCTGTAAAACGGTTAGGGTTAATTCGGTCATTTGGCAACTTTCATTCTCCACATACTACATTAATCTATGCGTTATATGTTTACTCTCACAAAACGTTTCATACATATTTAGCTATATTTCTTCAACGTACCCAGTCATCAAAGAAACTGCAGCATGTGTCGGGTTGCACAATGTCTACCTCATCTCACAAGACACACACACACACACACACACACACACACACACACACACACACACACACACACACACACACACACACACACACACACATACACACCTGAGAATGGCAATGTTACCATGACGGTTTGGATGAACCGTTTTCATGTAACAACCACCAAATCCAGACTGGGTGCAATAGATACCACTTTGCCTTTGTACAACTACAAAATGTATATAGGCGAGACAAACCCCCAAATATTTATGAACTTGTTCATGAACAAAAGGATAACAGTGTCTTCGTGTGTAACAATGTTTTATTTCGGACATTTTTAATAGCAATTAATCAATTTTAAAATATATGACGTCAAAACGTGATATCATTCCAGAGCGAATCAAACCAAAATGCAAACAGGGTCGAAACCTCTCAATTGAAAGTTAGAATAATTTGGAAATCAATTTTTTAAATGTTCTTAAAATGAAAACACACGGTGTTTTTTAGTGGTTTTGCGATTTTTATGTATTATAGTAAGACGAAAAAAGGGGCGATCATTTGATACTTTCGGGACGTCGGGGATGTAATAAACAATATCTCCTCACAGAGGGAAAATGTTTCATCTGAAACATTATTGGTATTTGTTTGTTCAACAATGAAACAGACACAAGGACATTAATACAAAAAGTGGCAGTGGTCGATGTTAGCGATAGAGCGGGAAGTGACACCCGGTGCCATCAATGATTTTCACTCACCCATGGTATACTGAACCGCAAAAAAACGCAACTCTGGTCTTTGTCAAGTTTTTAAACAGAAGTAAATCAACATGGACGCTTACGTTTATGACATTTCATTTTTTCGAAACTTTCTTTCGCTGTTCAGTATATTTTGTTGCAAAATTTCCTATTTTACGCCGTTTTGATAGATTAGATCTCGGAGATTGATGTTTTTAAATCAATTGTAGAAAAAAAAACAAGTAAACCTCCATGTCCCCTGGATATCGAATGATCGACCCCTAACGTGAAACAACAGAGTTATGTAGTTATGTAAGCTTCTATTCTCTAAAACTGCTCTTCAGTTAATAGCGCCCAAAATCAGACTTCCCTCTGATACCAAACCCGCTACAGCCATGCACCATAACCACACCCTTGACCACGCCCATGACTGAATGCCTATTGTCAAGCTAAGCAAGTTATGTGTTGTAATGGTAAGTTGCTATCCATAACATGTGTTCTATATTGTACTTCCCAACTTCTAAAATGCCGCTCAAAGACGTCAGTCTGTATTATTTCTAAAGTTGCATTTTTTTGCTCAGCTTGCAAATTCTGGTTTGTTATATTTCGAAAACATGTCATACTTCTCTAACTTGATCAAAAGTCCTTGTGCTTGCATTGTAACGTACGGAATATATTTATCACGAAATCTTCTGAGAAGCACATGTAAAGATTCGCTTCGAAAGGTGTTAGTAGTTTCACATTCCTTTATTGGCTGTTAAAAAGTGCTCATCAGAAAAGATGAAAAATACATACATTTCTAATTTAAATATTCCAACTGACATCCAAATGTAAGACATTCTTTAAAAGTCAACCCTTCTATAAGAAAAATGACTGTACACATAATTCTTATTGTACTTTTATTGGTCAAAAATAAATATTAATTCACAGTTTCAAACACACACTACTTTTTTCAAGTTTATCATACGATTATCAGGAAGACAAACAAGTAACTATACCTTCTGATGTTGTAACAGAGTTAAACATTTTAACAAAAACAACAACTAAAATGAGTTTTGAAGATGTTCTGTTGCGTTCTTTCAGGAACACTTTTAATATGTTTTTAGACACAATGAAATATTTGTAAAGGAACATGATATTCTATACCACATGGGTGCTGCTGGAATATTTCTACATAATATGAACAAAATATGAATACATTCCCAGGGTTTAATGTTTATACAAAACCATTGTTATTTATCTTCCCAAACAGTGAATTCGAATAAAGAAAATGTCAGCTGCAAACTTGCATTACACAGTTGTCCCAACCAAACAGCAAGATGACTGGCAGTGAAGATAATTTTTGCGCGTCTAGAAACGCTAAAATAACATGATTGTGAAAGCACAGATTATATCCGTAACAAAGAAGTGTACTATCCCATGTGCCTTTACAAAATAAATGTAGATAATGCGTCTTAAACGCTCAAACCCCTGTGTTTATATTTCTTCCCAATAGTTGGTAATGACATGTTTCATCAAATAATAATATTATAATAACAACGTCTCTAACGCTAAACAATCTGTGTCTATTTTTATACCAAACAATGCAATATTTCTTTATCTTTTCAAACAGAATAAATAACGCGTCTTTAACGCTAAAAGTCTGTACCGAGGCCACACCTTTTCCCTTTTGAGGTATGTATGTCATTTTGGCTTTGACATGGATCATATTCAGTGAACGAAGACAAATGAACCAATCGCTATCAAGCTTATTTCATTGACATGTACTGTAACTACCCAAAGAGAAAAATATCCCAAAGATTCACAAAAGGGTGGCCCGGAAAGACATCCAATGCCCTATACAATATGGTGAAATACTACGTTGTCCCAATATACAGAGATAAACGAAAATAGTCCTTACCACCTTCATAGTAGAGAATACATGCATTTCAGATTAATGTACAATCCCTCAAATGAATGGTTATCGTATCCATTATCCAAGGTTCAAAGGTATCTCCACACATTTTCTCACAATGTATCCATGTTTGAACTCAGAAAATCCAGAAAATAAGAACACACAACACAGGAATGTTATCCTTTGGAAATATTCCCAGCAAGATCCCTGGGTAGGTGCTCAGAGCACAATATTGCAGGCTCGCCCTTCACTGATATAGTCAAAAGCACACTCTGCTTTCCAGATAAATATATTAATCCATTTTTGTTCTTTATGCCAAGGAATCCTGGAAAATAAACAACATACATTTTAATGGTTTATAAAACTTGAAACAAGACATCTGTGATAAATAAGTGTGTGATATGTGAAAACTTAAGTAAGCATAATAATTGCTTTGATCTATATTCCGTATACTGGAATAAATATCGTGAACACAAATCTAAAACACAAATCCATCGTTGTCTTTCTCATCTCACTGACATGACTTTCCACTGCTGTGAGTTTAGCAATATTCCAGCAAAAACACGAGGGCGGACACCAGGAATGGCCTTCACACATTGTACCCAAGCGAGCGCTTAAACCACTAGATAATATGTGTATTAAATCAACGGAATTAAATTAAATTAACGGAAAGTAGGTAACCTTGGAAGAAGCAGTCAAATTCGTTTGTTTGTTTGTTGTATAACGCCGCACTCAGTAATATTCCAGCTATATGGCGGCGATCTGTACATCATCGTGTCTGGACCATACATTCCAGTGATCAACAACATGAGCACTGATATAGGCAACTGGAATTCGATTATGTGTGAACCTGACCACCCGATCCCGTTAGTTGCCTCTTACGAAAGGCATAGGTTACTGAAGACCAGTTCTAACCTGGATCTTCACGAATTGTCAAAATGAGAGGTGGGACTCAAAAGGAAAACTTGATTTGACAAACACATTAGAAACGTCGACAAACTAAGTTATTACGTTGCGTTGCAGGCTTATAATGCCACAACTCCATATTATAGACTCAAATAACAGTTTAATTTAAGAAATTTGAGCTGACTGAAAAAGATGCATTGCTCGTATTGGTGTGGTTTGGGTAAGATGTCGCAACAACTCTTGTGATAAATTAAATTCTTCCACAGTGGTTCTGGGCTCCACAAATAGGCTTACATTTCATTGTGGACCCAATGTCATACCATTCTAAAGCACTATATAAACGATACTACAATAGACAGACAACTCACCCTGAACGCTTTGTTTGGAGATGAATTGATTTGTGGTCTCGGCACTTCGAACTAAAAGAAGAAAGAGAGAATTGATAAATGAATGAAGCTTGTAGTGACTGAATATAGTTTTACGCCGTTTTATGCAATATTCCAGCAATATCACGGCGACGGGACATCAGAAATGGGCGTCAAACATTGTGTCCATGTGGGGAATCGAACCCGGATCTTCGGCATGTGAACGCTTTAACCACTTGGCTACCCATCCTTGTAAACTCCACACATATATTCTACGTTGAATGTCTCATTATACGCCAAACTTGACTCTCTGTTTTGACAAGTTCAATTATTGTACCAACAAAACAAGGGTAAGTATAAACATGTTCAATGATTATTATACAAAGTGAATGGATCATTTTGACATTTTCTTGTAGTCTCATTTTGATCATCAATTGGATTGTTTCATGCCACATATGCACCTGAACTGGAATCCTTACCGTATTTAGACATCAAACTCACCTGTCTGTTTCTATGAGGGTCAAGAGTAGAAAACAGATTTTCCCACGAGAAATTAGATGTTGGTTCCCCTCGTGTTGCAGGATCTAAATTTAGATAAGATTCGTATTTCACAAAGAGTGCACAATAAATAACACCTCGGAGAAGAGAAAAGGTTAAACGAATTTTAGATTGCAAGAATAAGAAGCATCGGTCCAACCGGACAACGAGTCAGGTTTATGTAAACTCAGCATACTGTTTGATGTTTGATGATCGTGGAAAGGGAATTGTCACTAATATTTAACAAAAAAAACTAAATCGTTTAAACAAATATCAAACAAATGCTGTAAACATTAACGGGCATATTGTTACGCACGATTTCAATACACAACACTAGAGCTGAGGTTTAAAGAAAAAGAACTAAGGTTTAAAGAACATGATGGGTTCATAGATGAAACTGGGACTGAGGTTTAAAGAACATGATGGGTTCATAGATGACACTAGGAGGTTTAAAGAACATGATGGGTTCATAGAGGACACTAGCAGGTTTAAAGAACATGATGGGTTCATAGATGACACTGGGACTGATGTTTAAAGAACAGGATGGGTTCATAAATGACACTAGGACTGAGGTTTAAAGAACATGATGGGTTCATAGATGACACTGGGACTGAGGTTTAAAGAACATGATGGGTTCATAGATGACACTGGGACTGAGGTTTAAAGAACAGGATGGGTTCATAAATGACACTAGGACTGAGGTTTAAAGAACATGATGGGTTCATAGATGACACTAGGACTGAGGTTTAAAGAACAGGATGGGTTCATAGATGACACTAGGACTGAGGTTTAAAGAACAAAAACATCTGAAATTTTAATGAGAAAAGTTGAATTGATATTTAAATTCTAGGACTAAGGTTTAAAGAACAAGACGCATTGACAGGAGAGCTAAACAAGCCTTTAGACTGTTAGATTAAGGATCGGTTTACATAACAAAGATGACAGTATAACAAATATAGAAGGCAAACATAAATAAGTGTTGAAGCCGTGGTGTTTTACTAACGCTTTAAATTACGCGAATTGAGTATAAGCTTAGCTATAAGCTTACATTCATTCGTTTGCAATCATCAAAACATTAAAAACCATGTATTTAGAGCAAAAGTAAATATTTAGATTTTATCACATCCTTCTAAACTAGCCAGTTTAAGTCAAAATGAGTTGAAGTTTGTGTCATGATACTCATAAACATACATTCATTTATTTAGAACCTCCAAAACATGAATTCTGAGTGAAAAATAAACATTCTCGCCTTTGGGCCAGTCAGACAGAGCGCAGACATAGTTTAAATGTTGAGTTTTCAAAAAACTAAGTTTTCATTTTTTCCTCCTAAGCATATATAAACTGCATGTTTAATTTTGTCAAATTCCTTGTTAGAAAGTAGCTACCGCGCGGAGAGTTTGTGAACTTTTTGTGAGTCCATAGTTAGATTGTGACGTGTTAGTAGAACTGAGTACTCACATCTTGAACCTTCAGTGAGACCTTGGTAACGCTCGTTCGCCCATGGCGAGTCGTAGTATTCACGCTGTCCGACTGTCTTGGTGTGACGAGCGTTTTTGGTCGAACCATCGCTGGCCTGAGACGCTGTCTCTGAGAGTGTGTGGGGCGAGTACATCATGTAGCGAGAAGCACCGAGGTTGCCCTTGGTTGGTAGGTTGCCCACGAAGGCACTCCTGAATGCATCATCATCACTGAAAAATATGTGTTTCAAATGTTGTAAATAAAAATATGCATTACCTTGAACCAGACCAGCAGGTACAGTGAGTGAGTGCGTTTGGTTTTATGTTGCATTTGGAAATATGTCAGCAATACCACGACTGGGGACACCAGAAATAGGCTTCAAACATTGTACCCACATAGGGCATCGAACCCGGCCCTTCGGCATGACAAGCGAACGCATTAACCATTTGGCCACTCCACCGCCCCACCAGCAGGTAAAACGTGGAATAAAAGCAAGTAAATTCTCCCCTACAATATTTCATAACTACTACTACTACTACTACTACTACTACTACTACTACTACTACTACTACTACTACTACTTTTGCTGCTGCTACAGCTGTTGTTGCAACTATTATTACTAGAGAGCAGACGACCTGTACAGTTTTACTGACCGCTGTGACAACACCACCAGATACTCCTACCACACCTACCACTACTGCTGTTTTCTGTTGCTTCAGCTAATGTCACAACTTCCACTTCATGCTTCTATTCGTACCTATTACCATCTACATCTACCACCATCCGTGATGCTACATCGACTGCATCTACATACCGTTCTTCAGATGATGGTTTAAGCGAACTTCTCCTATTCTTCAGACAGCAGAGGTAGACGACTCCCGCGATGACAAGGACGAGGATGATGAATAGAGGCACGGATAGTCCAACAGCAAGAGGAATGTTGACAGCTAAAACATATTGAACATACGAATAACATCGGTTTTACTAAGTGCAGTGATGATATCAACGTATGTCATCGGTAAGATCAAAATTCTTTTTTTAACCTTTCAAGCAATATGTTACTTAGATGTTCGCGTTTTTTCATGTAATCATTTCATAATGCAGTAAGTATTACAGGTTACTAGTACCATCTTTTACTTGAACTGTATAAAAAAATAAACTTACAATCTCCTTGCAGTTTCCTGAAACAAAAGGAATATTGCCGAATGATTTTTTCCTGCAAAACTGGTACAGTTGATTATATGATAGTTATTAGTCCTCCTTCGCTTCTATTTTACTATTTACGTCCAATTTTGTCCGTGTTGTCCGGATAATAACGGTAATGATTAGTCCCTTTCGTTGATATTTTTTTCAAGTAATGCTAGTGTGAAAGAACTGTATGTATAGATTCCTGCATGACATAAATGTCACAAAGTTTATAGTTTTAAATCTCTCCTCCTCCTCCTCCTCCTCCTCCTACTACTACTACTACTACTACTTTGTGACGTATAGATTCCTGCATGACATAATTAACTTTGTCACAAAGTTGTATTTTTAATGGTGTTATATATAGAGAGATATACCCTATTTTCTTAAAAAAAACAGTTTGCTTACCTTGAAACTGGTATGCCATTGTTGAGCTCACAGTACTCGTTGTCTTCTAATTGATGAATCATCTTGTATACATCGCAAACAGTTTGGCTTTTAGTTACTGAAACAAGCAACAGAAACTTTTACATTAGAAAAATCGTAGAAGTCAAAAGATCCAAGGAATTATCTTCATATATTCCAAAATTCAAATTGGATTAGTTTCAGGCCGTATTTGAACATTCACGCCAATATCACTATCGTAAGATCACAAATGTGCTTCACATATTATTGCATCTAAAAGTGGAATAGAACCAGGGACTTCTCTGCGTAGACTGTCCCTAAATGAGGAGTAATAGGTTTTTCTCTATGACGAGAGAAATGGACTACCCTACCTTAAACTAGGAGCCACACACGAGTCTATTGTACCACCCACATTTGCTACCATCAGTGAATGTTACGTACTATTCATTATGTTAAACTCCAACGTCCATATGTACTTAACACCAAAAGAAACACAAACTTCGAAAAAATTAAATCTCATTAATGTAAGCGTTGATGTTTATGTCTTCTGTCTTAAAAACTGGACTAAAAGCAGAGTTTTGCTGTTCGTTATTCATATAAAGATCCAGTAACTCGCGTCAGGTTTATTTTTGTGACAGACCAGAGTATATCACAACGATATAAATCTCAAAAGCATCCACATATTTCACAGAACCGTTCAGCGATTTCCTCTCACCCTCATTGTTTTTGTAGACGAGTTTGGAAATTGCGACTGGTATTCCGTCTAGGGTAATCTGGCCCACTTCGATAAGTTTCTCCAGCATAGCTGCCAATACCCCGTCAGTGTTGTCGGTCTTGGAGCCGTCGACGCGGAGGGCTACAGGTGCTATAACACTGCCCTTGCTACAACGACAAACCAGTTCCGTTGATCCAACAGTATGTGATTGGACAGGCTAGTACGGTATGAGCGAAGAGTGAATATTGCACATATATGTCGCTTTCTAATTTGCTGAGCGCTGTTCTATTATTCTCAATGTACCCTGCTTACAAACATCGAGGGTACATCAACCCATGACCCCCTCGTGACCACTGAACAACTCATTATAGCGATTGCCATATCCGCAATTTTGCAGCTATTCGATGTGAACGAGGACATGGAATGTGTGTTATTAGTAAAATGAACTGAGAACGTGATTAGATTGAACAGGCTGACAATGGAAATGCGTGTGACGTTTCATCCACACACCATACATGTTATTCCTATCAAATAATATTTTTGTGACATTTGGAATCTCGGTTGTTTTATCATTATCTTTTCATATGTTATATTTTAAAGCATATGTGCAATATTATTTGTGTTATAGATATTGTGGCTTCGATACAACAAGGGATTCGACTCATCTGACTTTGGCATAACTGGATTCAGTTGTACAGATGCTGATAGCACGTACCTCAAGTTCCCGACAAACGTCTTAATATGCGTATCGGGGGAAACAACTTTGATGACATCGTCAATCTGAAAATATAGTCCCAGAATGAGTGCAAACTGTTTGGTTTAAGAAACTGCCCTGTACAGAGTTCATTGGCCTTTGAACTTAGATATAGATTTCAACAATGATGGACATTACAAGAAATCATAGCTGAAAATAATGTGTGGCACCGCGTGCTCATGTGAAGGTGAGCGTGTGCTTTTTGATCCGTGGCACCAAATATCACAAGTTTCGTGAAACCGTAAGTGTTTTGTGGCTTTCTGCGGTACAAGTATCGTCATATGACCGTGACATGTAACTATCGAACATGTTCCAGTGGTCAATATCATGAGCAATGATCATTTCGCGGAGGCACAACGCTGTCCGTCAAGTCACCAAGCACAACCATCCGAGTATTTAGTGTATGTGCTAGCGAGCAGGAAGATATGAAGAATACTGGATTGGATCGAGCATCGTTATGACTAAAGAAAGCGACAATACCATTTGTCACATCCATAAGAAACCTTTGCTGAAAACAGAACCCATTGTACAATTTCGGCAGTTATAAAAAAGTGATCAAGGAGGGGCTCATTAAAATGTGAGCGTCTCCTGCCCCACCTGTGGTACCTGTAATAAAAATGGAAGATTCTTTATTATTATTGTTGTTCAGTGTTCACGTACCGCATTCCCGATGTCTTGATGCAACTTGAAGTAGGCGGCGCTAGACGTGTTGGCAAGGATGGCGTCTCTGTTGGCGTCCAGCGTGACAACCGTGTTAGTCCCTTCATCAGCTGGAACATATGACGTCATACATCTGTACTACATTGAAAGCATACAGTCCAGCAGGGAAGCTCACATCAAAACGCTAACACTATCGTAAATCTTTGTCAGAATGATCAAAACGCCTGCCAAAGAGAACAAGCAGAGAGGAACCAAAATATTGATTATGTACTCTCACAAAATTCCAAACTTATTACAGTCCCCATGAATCGTTCTGATTATATATCGTTACATTCATAAAATTCTTAAAACACAGTAAAACGCAGATTACGCACACACTAACTATTCTGAGACCTTCTTTGAAAGTGTTTCGGCTGTTAATCATTATGATTCTATTTTCTGCTGATAGTGTCTAGTTTGGAATTGACTGTAGGTATATCTATTTAAAGTGAGTATATATTCGACTGAGGTTTCCTTGCTCTCAGTCTGTTTCACGAACAGGCCTGGGATACTGGAATATTCATATATTTACGTTTAATTGTTCCCTCGTGATGATACATATACAGTTATCATTAACGCTTTGTTGTATATCGCTTATATTCTTATTAATGATTTTCGTCGAGTAATGGTTTACTTCCAATAATGGTTTGATTTCGAAACTTGCAATTACAAGTACATTTTGCTTTATATGGTTTGCTTCTAACACAAAACTGTAGTTATGCCAAAGAGTCAGTTGTATACTTACTATGTCCTGGAACCGTCCTGAAACAAAGATAGTACATGAATAACAAAGACATTTATAGACTATAGAGAACGTATATTACATATGTATACTTAAAATACCATAGTCCTATGGTTCCGGATTCTAACACTTGTAATTGTAAAAAAACATGTGTCTTTTGTTCAACAATCCATGTTCACACCAGTTGATAAGGACTGACTTGTCAGGTTACACACCAAGATGGCCGCTTTTTCCCACCTACTATATGCACCCGTTTTAATAAACGAAACAATAACTGCATTCGCTTAAAGTAAACCATCAAATTAAATAGTGATGAAAAAACGGCATACTTCATTAAATGTAGGGCAGTGTGAGAAATTATGAGTTTGCAAATTTTGCTAGCCAGTCGGCCTAGCTATGCCCGGAAGTTACTAGCTCATAAAATAGTCCGCTAGCGCGAAATTTGAATGTAGAAATTAAGCAAAAGATTTTAAAATTTGGTGAGAATAAGATATTGTCAACGGGTTTCGTCATTAAGCTATCAATATAATGAACATTTTTATAAGACCATAATCCATGATTTAAAAGTGTATTATAACTTAACAAGTCGGGGAGAGTGATATATGCACAAAATGACTGTGGATATTTACTGATCGGATTTTGCACTAGCTATGGGCTTGTGGAACAGTAACTATTGCGCACATTGATGTATTTAACTTACGAGGTGACAGGAACGCCATTGTTGAGGACACAGTGTTCATTACTAGAAAGGTTTTTTATGAAGGCGTACACGTCACACACGCTTTGCGATGCAGTAACTGAAAAAATGAAGAGTTGAAACCTTTATAATTATACACCATCATCATTCATAACATCAACCCATGCTTGTCCCAAGAGGCAACTGAAAAGATCGTTTGTTCAGGTTCTCGCTGATTCGGTTACAACATATGATCGTATCTCAATTGCACAGATCGATGCTCATGATATTGATCACTGGATTGTCTAGCCCGACTCGAACATTTACAGAACTCAGACATTAAGCTGGAATATTGTTGAACAAACAAACAATAATCTACCTCTAAAGACATTTGCAGTTGGTTGAAACTATAAATCATTGAACACTGAAATTTCCTCTCACTTTCTTTGTTGCCGTATTGGATTTTGCTGATAGGAGCGGTGGTGCCGTTGATAGTGATGGAACCAGCTTCGGCCAATTTCTCTAGCGACGCAGCCAGGAGACCCTCATAGTTGCTTGTTTTGGTCTGGTCGATGTTCAGAACAACAGGGACGACTGTGCTACCGATGCTGTAACAGGACACAGAATTAATTAAAAAACACTTGATGTTTCGTTTTGTTTCCGAATGCTTAACCCGTATTGGTTTCTTGGTTCCTTTTTTTCTTCAATTATTTCACCCGGGTTAGTGTTGGGTTTCTGCAACCTATGCATGAGCCAATTAATGGTTATTTGTAGTTAAGGGATAGCTAACCCGTTAAGATGTGCTTTTTGGACATAAAACGTGTTATATACATATGTTCGTGTTTCCATCACTATAGTAAGCTACGTTTGTAACGATTATGGATATAACAACCTTTGTTTTTCCTTTCCCTTGCTGAATATTTTTGTAGCAGGTGTGACGAACTAAGCCTAGCTGAATATCTAACTTCGTCATAACCAGTTTACTGTATTTGTAATCTGTTCTGACATTTGATGGGTAGGGTCAGCGTACCTCAAATTTCCAACAACGCTGGTAATATGAGCAGATCCTGACACAGCCCGGATGACAGCATCAATCTGAAAACAATACGTAGAGTCAGTACTGGCAATGCGCGTCAATCTTAAACAACAACCACCTCCAAATTAGCCAAATGTTAGGACTGTCAACAGCGATGACAGCCACGCATGGTCCGGTCTACTAATGTCATTTCTCGGTCGTAAGTGGATCAGAAATGGTACTTGAATATATAAATGTCAACGGAAACCTGGTACCGGAAGTAAGCTGGGCACCGTCTCGCACATCGGAAGCTGTCGCTCGCAAAGTGAGCCGGGAACCACTTTAGTACCGAAGTAGAACATCGCGAGACTTACAGGCCCTACGTCAAACACTTTGCCCTTAAGGTGTCTGTCTTTCACAATCAGGTAAGCGCGTATGAAGAATATACACTATACATACCGCTGCCACAATGGCTTCTTGTAGAGCGACGTAGGCAGCAGAACCAGGGTTGTTAATAATAGATGAGTAGTCTATATTCAGCACGATAACTGTGCTGAACCCTTGAGCGGCTGAAATGCACATAATATATGTGAATGGGTGAGTGAATGAATATGGTTTTACGTCGCTTTTAGCAATATTCCAACAACACCACTGCGAGCGACACGAGGTATGGTCTCCACACTATGTATTTAGTTACTGGTTTATGAACATAATCATCTTTACCTACAATGGATTAATACGTGCATACAGAGAAGAATGGCAAGATCGATTCTCATGATTTCAGTCACTGGATTGTCTGGTTCAGACTCGATTTTTTTTCCAGATTGCGGTTACATGGCTGGAGTGACGTCAAAAATCAAACAGACAAGTGAAACAAAGCTGCCTCACATTATGTTCTTTGAAACTTGGAACCGAGTTCAAAGATACGTGTCATCAGGACATGCGTACTTACAAACACAAGGAGATCCCGCTGATGCCCTTCCAAACCCAGTTTTGCAGTCACATCTGTAGCTGCCTACCACGTCGCGACACACTTCCTGAGTCCCGGTACAGGGAGATGGTGTGGCTGAACACTCGTTGACGTTGGTATCACAGTTGGTGCCGTTCCAGGCCGAAGTGCACGTGCAGGTTCCATTGACCGGGTTGCAGGACACTGAGTTGCCGGATACACACGTGCATGCGTTTTCACAGTTTGTGCCATAGCTTGTCGAATTGCACCCTGAAAGGATACAATGGTTTATACCAAGCGTTCCTACGTTATACTGGAAACTGGCAGTGATTTGTGAGAGATAACTTAAGGTTCACGAGGGGTGAGATAATCAAATATTTGAATGTGCTCTGCCATGACGTTTTGAATCACGAACGATCAGTAACATTCTCGGATTTGTGAGAACCTGCACCTGTAATGGTTGACGATGTAACTTTGAGCACTTACGAGCACAAGCAGCACCACTGGTTGGCCTCCCGAAACCTGGGTTACAGTCACACACATAGCTGCCGTTGGTGTCGCGACACACTTCTTCAGCGGTCGTGTTACAGAGAGACGAGTTTAGCGAACACTCGTTGACATTGGTCTCACAGTTGGTGCCGGTCCAGGCAGAAGTGCACGTACAGGTCCCATTGACCGGGTTGCAAGATGCTGTGTTGCCGGATACGCACGTACATGCGTTTTCACAGTTTGTGCCATAGCTTGTCGAATTGCACCCTGAAAGGATACAATGGTTTATACCAAGCGTTCCTACGTTATACTGGAAACTGGCAGTGATTTGTGAGAGATAACTTAAGGTTCATGAGGGGTGAGATAATCAAATATTTGAATGTGCTCTGCCATGACGTTTTGAATCACGAACGATCAGTAACATTCTCGGATTTGTGAGAACCTGCACCTGTAATGATTGACGATGTAACTTTGAGCACTTACGAGCACAAGCAGCACCACTGGTTGGCCTCCCGAATCCTGGGTTACAGTCACACACATAGCTGCCGTTGGTGTCGCGACACACTTCTTCAGCGGTCGTGTTACAGAGAGACGAGTTTAGCGAACACTCGTTGACATTGGTCTCACAGTTGGTGCCGGTCCAGGCAGAAGTGCACGTACAGGTTCCATTGACCGGGTTGCAAGATGCTGTGTTGTCGGTTATGCACATGCATGCGTTTTCACAGTTTGTGCCATAGCTTGTCGAATTGCACGCTGAAATGAATAGTAGGCATTTATTTAGATCCAATCGTACATTATTTTCTTTCTATAAAGCTTTCTAGAGACAAAATGGTCACTGCTGCTGCTGCTTGAACTCTCGAGAAGCTTAACGCAGTGTCGAAACAAAATACTGTTTTAACGCCATATCAGTGGATCTGTTTAATTGCCACAGCACATCTTAAAGGACATGGTGGCATTCTTTGTTTCTTTTACCGTTAAGCCCATTTCTGGTGTCCTCCGCCGTGATATTGCTGGAATATTGCTACAAGCGACGTAAAACTGTACCGTACCAGGTCGTGTGTACCAGGACCACCACCCTGTCTGCTCTGCATTTTATCTTCATCTGTGAATTTACACGTTACCATGTATCAGCATATAACCCTCTAACATTTAACACTCACCAGCGCAAGCAGCGCCATTGCTTGGCCTCACGAAACCAGGGCTACAGTCACACACATAACTGCCGTTGGTGTCGCGACACACTTCTCCAGCAGTCGTGTTACAGAGAGACGAGTTTAGCGAACACTCGTTGACATTGGTCTCACAGTTGGTGCCGGTCCAGGCAGATGTGCACGTGCAGGTTCCATTGACCGGGTTGCAAGATGCTGTGTTGCCGGATATGCACGTGCATGTGTTTTCACAGTTTGTCCCATAGGTTGTCGAATTGCACGCTGAAAGGAAGCAAAACATTTTGCATTTATTAAGATCGAATTATATTCCAAATATAGTATCATTATTATTTTCATGATTATTCGTGGATTGTAAAACAACATTTCAGGTAATGATACCAAATTACAAGATATTAAGTGATAAGGTATGACTCACCAGTGCAAGCGGCACCACTGGTTGGTCTCCCGAATCCTGGGTTACAGTCACACACATAACTGCCATTGGTGTCTCGACACACTTCTTCAGCAGTCGTGTTACAGATATTTGGAGTTGTTGTGCACTCGTTGATATTGATTTCACAGTCTGTGCCGTTCCAACCCGAGTTGCATGTGCATGAACCATTGACCGGGTTGCATGATGCTGTGTTGGCAGATACGCACGAACATGTGTTTTCGCAGTTTCTGCCATAGGTCGGATTTGGGCATGCTGAAAGAATTGTATGATTACATGATATGAGTGAAATGAAGACTTAGTACGATTATTATTACAACTGCAGGTGTATATTTCGTCTCGAGAGGACAGAGTCAGGACCTAGGATGGTCTATAACAGATTGTTCTGGACAAAACCTTCCAGTACTCTCTTTCCATTTTTCTATATAGTAGCCATCCTATCCCAATTCCTTAGATCGATGCTCATGCTGATAATCACTGGATTATCTGGTTCAGACTCTATTATTTACAGACCGCCGTCATATTGATGGCAGTACGCGCACGTTTTAGACCTTGTCAATACCTACGAGTGCGACTAAAATAATAATCTAGTCGAATCGTGGATTCGAACCCATGTCATTATTCTAGTCATTATTCTGAGTAACCTATGTTCACCTGTCACAGAAAAACAGAGATTTCTAACAATCACCGATAATTCTGTAACACCAAAGTACTTCCACAGGTTCAAGTGACATCGTTATACATGTTCAAACGCGAACAGAAACCTTGACCATTTAGAACGTGACACAATAGTTAAACTTTGATTTATTTCAAAGAGTGGTCTGGTGTGGATTGTTTGACCTGGTTGTTTGCGTGTGTTCGGGTCACTTCGATGTAGGTCTTTTAAGAACAGTTTGGCAATTTATCAGCTGGTTGCTATGATAGAACCACTGATGACTTAGCTACACGCTAAAATTATTCCATTTGTTACACTTACCTGCACACACATTAGTGCCAGTAGGCTTCTTGAAGCCTACTTCACAGTCGCAAGCATAGCTGCCGTTGGTGTCTCGGCACACCTCATTAACGCCAGAACAGACAGATGGCGTGTCTAAACACTCGTTGACGTTGGTTTCACAGTTTGTGCCGTTCCAGCCCGAGTTGCACGTGCATGAGCCATTGACCGAGTTACATGACGCTGTGTTCACGAACACACAGGTACATGTGCTGTCACAGTTTGTTCCATATTTGGTAGAAGTGCATTCTGAAAAACAGTAGGAAAAATACAGTTACATGTCTTTCTCATTCATAAACCTTGCGGACATGCTCGTCACGAGGAAGATTCCCCATATGATAAAGTGTGTGGAGCTAATGTCTGGAGTCCCCCGCCGTGATGTTGACATATTGCTAAACACGGCGTAAAACAATACTCACTTACGCACTCACTGAACCTGTGACTACCAGGCGTATACTCCAATAGGATTCACTTATACTGTCTTTCATATATTTCATATCACTGAGTCACTGTATAATGATGATGTGGTCATACGTTATAGAGAATGCAGCTGCCGACTATGAAATCATGTGATTGTTGTATTACACACACAGGTCACTCACTGACATACATAAAGGTACCTTTAAGACTAGAAGGTATGAAGAAAGTACCCCCTCCAAAGTAAACGCTGTGTTAAAGGAAAGTCACTAGGCTACCCTGCCGCCGGTTTAACCACTAGGCTACCCTGCCGCCGGTTTAACCACTAGGCTACCCTGCCGCCGGTATAACCACTAGGCTACCCTGCCGCCGGTTTAACCACTAGGCTACCCATCAGACACAGGTACTTTTATAAATGTCATATGAGCAAGCAAGTACTTTGTTTCTGTTTTGTCATGAAGATAAATCCATGACAAAATCACCGATAATCACCAGTCGGTGTGAATTTTATGGTGGAGTAAACTCTACTGCTTACCTGTGCATGCATCTCCGGCTCTGATATATCCTGGCTGGCAGGTGCAGGCGTAGGACCCGTTCCTCTCGTTGCACACGCCGTTGGTGCCGCAGATATTGGGGGTGTCGGTACATTCTGGTATGTCCTCCGTGCAGGTCGCTCCCCTCCATCCACTCCTACATGTACAGTTGCCGTCGGTTGCGTTGCAGCTGATGGTGTTGGTGGTGTCACAGGTGCAGTTTTGACCACAGTTGGTGCCATACGTTCCATCTGGGCACACTGGAGGGAATGGAATGTACTACTGCATGTCGAGTTTGAAATCTGTCATTCCATATTCATGATTGGGTCATTTATAATTGTTTTACATTTTCTGGTGTACAGACTGTAGTCTACCATCTTGAAAACATCTTACATCATTTTTATTTGCTTAGTTTAAGCCATTTATTTATTTTCACTTCAGAACATCAAGTCAAAAGACCTTTACGTGCCTCTCTCATACCAACACACGTTGTCCTGTCTCGAGCAAACTGACAGCTATGAGATCAGGAACATGTAAATGCCTCTCTCATACCAACACACGTTGTCCTGTCTCGAGCATACTGACAGCTATGATATCAGGATCATGTAAATGCCTCTCTCATATCAACACACGTTGTCCTGTCTCGAGCATATTGAGAGCAGCAATATGCATTCACCCCTCACGAACCTTCACAAGCTGTCCTGTCAGCAGCCAACTTGAAACCGTCAGAGCAGGAACATGTGTACGACCCAGAAGGTGTGTTTGTACAGTTTTGCGAACAGGTTGTATTCACGGCACACTCGTCAATGTCTTTTGGTAAAAAAGAAGATTAGAAAAAGTGATTAAAATCATCAAACATATAAGCTAAGAAAAACCTCATCATTATCGCTTCTGAGCCAAACAAGATTATTTTACTGTCATGAGGCCATTGTCCATATTTGAGTTACAAATCTATCTTGTCATACTAAATGACTCTCAATCTGATTACAGCAAATTATCAATACTGATCAGTGAATAGTGTCAGTGAATTCATACTTAGTAGTTTTCTCTGTGTTTTTAGAAGCGTCTTAGTAATACAACAAGTCTCGATTTGAAAGTTGATCCAGCAAAACATCTGGATCTTAAACATTGTAAGCAATCGAAAGCGGCCAATAAAAAATAAAAAATAAAAATACATTGTAAGCATACCATCACAGGTTCTGTTGTCGGCGTTCAGCTGGTAGCCAGCGTTGCAGAAACATACATCGACTCCCCCTTGTACACGACAACCACCATTTGGCGAGCAGTCCGTTCTGTTACAGGTCGCCGCTCCAGGTTTCACTGGAAATGACGTAAACTATGTTCAAAAAGATCTAGTGGCCAGTGGAATATTTTCGTGTTTAATGAGTTTTCTGGTTTCTTGGTTTATCAGTAGTTAATTTTAACCTTCAGTACTCGCACACAGTGAGAGCCTGTAGTTTTAAGTCCACATCAGCGGTTATTCTGCCCCACCAACAATATCCACACTCACGGCCACCCCAACCCTGGATTTGAAAATAGTCCAAATATTGGACGGGACGGACTGTGGTTATGGGATAACCTCTGTATCATCGCGGTGTAAATTGTCCAGCAACTGGATAATCAGTATAGTTGGAGCGTAATTAAATATCTGGTAGTTGTACTCACGTGTACAATTTAATCTGTCTGTGGTGAGCTCATATCCTTCGTAGCATTCACATGCAAATCCACCTTGAGTGTTTCTGCACTTTTGAGGACATCCGCTGATCCCAGTAGTACATTCGTTTATATCTATTAAATCATAAAAAAAGAGTCCAATGGTGGTTCACACAGTGTTGCCAATTTAGAAAGTATATCATACAATCACACACATTTGCGTGTATTGATTGAGTAAGTTCTTCTGATAACTAATATAAATTCAACATTTACAAATTTCAATTAGACAGACAGACATACAGACGGATAGATAGACAGATAGATAGACAGACAGACAGACAGACAGATAGACAGATAGATAGATAGACGTGGCCAGAAACTAGAGACATACCGTTACAGGTTCCCTTCCCCTTGAGGACAAAGCCTGAGTTGCATGAACACGCATAGCTGCCCACCGTGTTGGCACAATTTTGGTCACACTCGTTATCTGAGCTTCTCAAACACTCGTTGACATCTGCAACGACCAACAGATGTTCAAACAAATGAGTGGGTGAGCGTGGTGTTTCGCCTCAGTATTACGGCGGTGTTGTACTCGAACCCGGACCTGGGGCGTGAGCGGACGCTGTAGCAATTAGACTACCCCACCGCCCCTTATGCGACATCTACAGCTTGTTCAGCTTGACCTGATCAAGTGAATACTAATACCTTGCGTGGTCGTGTCACAACTGGCTGGGTCTATTATTGTGAAGGGGTACACCTTTGTCAGGTGATTGTCAACATGCCCGAACAGCCGAGGCAAGCCGAGACATCAACAGTGTCCTAAATTTCTTTAAAAAAGAAGCTACAGATGGTTTCATGTTTCGCACGAACGCAACATTAATACCATTCTCTGCTCCCCTATTTAGTGAGTGAGTGAGTGAGTGAATGAGTGAGTTAAGTTTTATGCCGCACTCAGCAATATTCCAGCTATATGGCGGCGGTCTGTAAATAGTCGAGTCTGGACCAGACAATCCAGTGATCAACAACATGAGCATTGATCTGCGCAACTGGGAACCGATGACATGTGTCAACCACGTCAGCGAGCCTGACCACCAGATCCCATTAGTCACCACTTGCGACAACCATAGTCGCATTTTATGGCAAGCATGGGTTGCTGAAGGCCTATTCTACCCCGGGACCTTCACGGGTCAGTGTGTGGGTATGGTTTTACGCCGATTTTAGTAATGTTCCGTCAATAAAATGGCGGGAGACACCAGAAATGGACTTCACACATTGTATCCAAGTGGGGAATCGAACCCGTGCCTTCGGCGTGACGGGCGAAGGCTTTAACCTCTAGGCTACCCCACCGCCCATAAACTGAACAGTAGGTTCCAAATAGGGTGTTGCTTAACAGTTGCGGTTATTCAATGTCCAAAATGAAACATATTTTCCAGTTAATAATATCACTTCACCATACACACTGAAATCAGTGATAAACGTCTATTACTTTTGTTAATATTAGCACAAGTATATGTCCTTTGACTCGTGTCCGCATGTCAGGCATTCTCGTTAAGTAGTCAGAGTACCCCCTGAATAAAACTCAATGATTAAAGATAATTGATTGATTACAATAAGACAAACACTTTAGACATTAAGTTGAAATCAAGTTAAGATAGACGGTCTGTAAATAATCGAGTCTTGACCAGACAATCCAGTGACCAAGAACATGAGCATCGATCTGCGCAGTTGGGAACCGATGACGTGTGTCAACCAAGTCAGCGAGCCTGACCACCCGATCCCGTTACGACAAGCATAGTCGCCTGTTATGGCAAGCATGGGTTGCTGAAGGCCTATTCTACTCTGGGACCTTCACGGGTCCGATACTGCAATAACCTAATCTGTCCTTACCTTCACAGATGTTTCCATTTGCTATGTAGCCGGTACGGCAGTTGCAGCGATACGACCCAGGCGTGTTTTGGCAGTCCGAGTTTTCCTGGCACGTTACCGTTGAGCATTCATTGATGTCGTTCTGACATTTGTCCCCCGTCCAGCCGTTCTTGCAGCTGCAGCCAGTAGTCTTGTTACAGACCAGAGTACCAACCGGTGCACACCCGCACTCATTTGAACAATTAAGCCCCCAGTGGTTGTCATCGCAGGCTGAAGAGAAAGCATCAGTATGAACTATTCAAACTTAGTAGCGGATATTCCATTTCGCAAGCATACCACCAGAGCATGCGAGAAAAAAATGTAATACATATCCCTAGAGATGATGACAAGTGTCAACCAAGTCATCGAGCCCAGCTCTATCCCGTTAGTTGCCTCTTACGATAAGCATGGGTGGCTGAAAACAATTTCTAATCCGGATCTCCACGGATTCGCTCAGATCCGGTTGGGTTGGTGGCGCCATGCATGTTACGGTCCATCTTCACTGCATGCTTGCCCCCTCAAACCATAACAACAACTGGTTCAGATGT
Organism: Haliotis asinina; assembly: GCF_037392515.1. Taxonomy (NCBI): domain Eukaryota; kingdom Metazoa; phylum Mollusca; class Gastropoda; order Lepetellida; family Haliotidae; genus Haliotis; species Haliotis asinina. Next base: position 32,854,821 of record NC_090289.1, on the reverse strand, counting down.
CATGTACTTGACAAGACCAGGGAAGAATAGCTTAGTTTTCAGATCTGCATAATGTTGTTCAAGGTGTTCCTTGGTACGTCATCGCTATGTTACATCCAGTTCAACCATAAAAATATTAATCAATGCCCTTGTCGTAAAAGTTGGTTAAATGGATAGTGTTCAAGCACGTTGACTTTTCCTATCATAATTCGTTAACCAAACCCTGACTTCCTGAAGTGTACTCATAATATCAATCTCTGAATTATCTGCACTCGATGACTTGTGAATCACCAAGAAAAGAACACGTCGTTCAGGGGGTGGCTTCTCTGGCAATATTCGAGTTCGACTCCAAAGAAACCTACCAATACATGTCCTTTCGTCGTTGCCCAGTCGCGTTCCAGATCCACAGCTACATCTGTACGAACCGTCTGTGTTGGTGCATGTGCTGGGGTCCGTACACTTGTTCAGTGTTGCATTCTCGCATTCGTTGTAGTCTGCAAATACAACAATAGACGTCATACATGTATACCATAATAACAATTGTGAATATTCCATTTTCGGAGCACACCACTAGTCAATGAAACGCACATGAGAAAAGGTACTATCTGGCCATACAGATGAAATATTTTCCAAAGGAATTGAATAATTGTCACATTTTTTCTTAAATTCTGAAATTTAAGCATAGTTTTTTTCATCTTTACTTCTCAAGCACAAAATAAAAGAAGTCGTTATCCATAAATGTCGCTATCCATGTCATTATCACCCGCCCCATTAGGAATCGTTATCATTATTACACATTTAATGGCAATGAATGTGAGTTCATGTCCAAGTGATATTCTCACAAAAGACAAAAGTCTTAAGTTATTATTATTACCATCATCATTGTTAGGATTGAGAATTAAATAATTAAATAATACGCTACACATAGTGATAGGAACACAAGAGAGGGTGTATATCAACTAGCCCCCTTACCAATACACGTCATCTGGTCCGTTCCAAGGAAAAAGCCAATGTTGCATTTACATACAGCAGTGCCATTGACCGCTACACAGTAGTGGCTGCAGTTCTTGCTGGTCAGTCCAGCGCAAGGGTCAGGCTGATCATCGTCTGAAAGGTTCAGGAACACTGGTCAGTATTATAGAAAGGCTAATGTCCATGGAGACTCGTCTACGATGATAAGTATTCATTGTTGCGATCATAAGTACTCTATTTTCATGACTCGCCAATATCATAAGTACCCAATGAGCTGTCTGTATCATATGTTACCAATCTACACGACTCTTCTACATCTTTTCTATATCATAAGTACCAAATATTCAAAAGTCGGCTAATCATAAGTACCCAATCCTCACGACTCGTCTATATAATAAGTATTAGATATTAATAAATCGCGGACATCATAAATACCCAATCCTCACGACTCGTCTATATAATAAGTATTAGATATTAATAAATCGCGTATATCATTAGTACCCAATCCTCACGACTCGTAGTACTTTCTATTAATAAGTCGTCGTCTATATCATAAGTACTTTCTATTAATAAGTCGTCGTCTATATCATAAGTATTTACTATTAACAAGTCGTCGTCTATATCATAAGTACTTACTATTAATAAGTCGTCGTCTATAGCATAAGTACTTACTATTAATAAGTCGTCGTCTATATCATAAGTACTTACTATTAATAAGTCGTCGTCTATATCATAAGTACTTACTATTAATAAGTCGTCGTCTATATCATAAGTATCCAAAGTTCACAAAGATCGCCTATATCGTAAGTATGCAGTAATTAGTGAATAGTGTTCACGGGTCGTATTTCGTACGACAGGAACGCAAGTTCAGGATATATGATAAGAAGAAGATTATGAATTCCTTCCTATAACATCATGTAGCATGTTGTAAATATTGTTCAGTGCTCAGAAAATGACCCTTAGACTCCTCGAGTATTTCAACTGCATCTTCTTTCGCGGAAATAACAGACATACTGATGTGTCCGAACTTCTTTACCCCTTCTACACGTGCTCCTGTCGTCGTTTAGGGTGTAACCGAGCCCACAAAAGCAGTTGTAGCTGCCTTCGACGTTCAAACATGATTGCTCACACGCGGCCTGAGAACCGCTACACTCGTTGATGTCTGGTAACAAAAACAGAATCACATATGAGCAGGGTATTTTATCGTTATAGTATATTATTAATTGTCTTAACCTTTTGGCTTAATCTTAAGTTGTGTTTGTTTTGTTTTTTATATAATGCTCTCAGCAACATTCAAGCGTCGAACAGAACAATCAAGTGATCAACATCATGAGCATCTACGTCTTATGGATACGGTGATATGTGTCAACCAGTTTAGCGAACCTGACCCTCCAGTCACTTTAAATGCCTCTTCCAAGCTTGTAGTCTTCACAGGTAGCTTTGTGACATAAAAATGAAAAGAGTCATAGCTGTGTCAGAAGCGTCTTCAGTTTATTCCTTGAGTCTAAATGATCTCACCCGTGCAGTTATCGCCGTCCTTCTGGTAGCCAGGCTTACAGTTGCACGTGAAAGAACCAATAACATTCATACATTGGGAATTGGCAGGGCAAGCACTGGCTCCGCTGGAAGACTGGCATTCGTTTATATCTGAAACAGAAGAGACGTCGTGGTCAAGGTGCAGTGTTGTAGCACTACCCCCGACACTAGCACTAGGCGGATCCAGAAGAGGGTGCAGGGGTCCTGACATTTTGTTAAATGATCATTGAAACTCTGATGAAAATGAAGTGTGCACTCCTCTGTAGTGTGCAACCCCCTCGCTCTTTTCTCAAAAAGTTTCATTTCCAATCTGCATTCAGGTTTGCTGTCTTGGATTGGAGGTTCCGTTGGATTGGCTTCAACCAATGTGGCAAAACGTCCTGGATCTCTTCGGGATTTCGCTCCACATGAAGAAGGCATACATATCTACAGTAGTGTTTAAGCGGATTGAAACTCAACAGGTGAAATAGCGTGCAGAGATTAAGATAGGAGTGACATATATTTCTAACCCTGGGCGCTCACCTACGCAGTCGGTTCCATTCTTGGCGTAGCCTGAACTACAGGCGCATGCATAAGACCCGTTAGTGTTGGTACAGGTCTGAGAGTTGCCACAGATGGTGGGGTTTTCTTGGCACTCGTTGACGTCTATTTCACATTTTGCTCCTCTCCATCCCGCCTGGCACAAACAACCCCTGGCTGGATCGCAGGCTGTGGCTCGACCTTGGCATTCACAGGTCGAGTTACATTCTACGCCATACGTCGGAAAGCCACATTCTGAAAGAAAATTCAAGTAAATCTGCACCAACACTTCAAAACACACCATCTGTAGAATTCGTGAACACCTGGTGTCGTTTACATCTGTATATGTGATTTTGATTCCTCAGCAAATGTTCATGGTATATTCGGAATTAAATATCGAATCAGAAGAGATTTCTTGTGAGTGGAAATGAAACTTTCACGCATTTTCAAATGTGAACATTTATAAAATGTACAAAAACTCACTGAGGCAGGACTGTCTGTCTGTTGACAATTTGAAGCCGGGATTACATGAGCATTTGTAGCTGCCGTCGGTGTTGTTACAGAGTTGAGGGCACAGGTTGTTGAGGCACTCATTAATATCTGGGGAAAAACATATTTTGACGAGCACTGAACACTGTGTATCTACTTCTTGTGTGGAAGGTGGAAATTCGGGTGGAGAGATTTCTTTCGTCAGCGCTTACAATGACAATTCTTGTGGAAGATTTGTTATGGTTTGCTTAGATTTATTGTTGAATTTAATCAAAATTAGAATAAAGTAAGTTTGGCAGAGGTATTAAAGGCTGAAGACACTAGTGTTTTGAATACTTTCGGGAACAGGTCATTTTTAATCATTTTAAGTTCTTACCTATGCAGGATGTTCCATTGGAGTGTAAGGTGTAGCCTGGTCTACACTTACAGGTGCTGCTATCACAGAAATGTTCACACCCAAGGGCTGCACATAAGTTTGGCGCTGAAAGTTTATATTGTAATAAGCATGTGAAAGTGCACTAAATATCTGACAGAGGGGAACGTAGGTGGGTGTCATATTATTTTCACATACAATACATATTCCACGTAATTCATCGTTGTAGTGGTATATGTAAGTATAAAGATATGTCCGCGAACACATGACTGAACACTGCTATAACAGCCACAGATACCAGGTAGACCATCTCACACAGGACAATACTGTGATGCCACTGCCACAAGCAACAGGTAGACCATCTCACACAGGACAATACTGTGATGCCACTGCCACAAGTAACAGGTAGACCACCTCACACAGGAGAATACATTGATTCTACTTCCACAAGTGACAGGTACACCATCTTACACAGGAAAATACAGTGATATTACTGCCACAAGTAACAGATAGACCATCTTACTTAGGAGAATACAGTCATAAAAGTCAATACTTTCAACTCTATCACTTTGCTAATGACATGACATACTCTGTGTTCTAACACTTACTTCCATTACATGTTCTGTTATCAGACTGGAGGGTGTAGCCGGTATAGCAGCCGCAGGTATAGCCACCCGGGATGTTGCTGCAGGTTTGACCACAGTCGTGAGTGCTTTCGTCACATTCATCAATATCTGCCAGAAAATATTGAGTAGATAAATAAGTGATCATAGATGATTGAGTTTACATTGGCGCAGCATTCAGCAACATTCCAGCTATATGAAGACGGTCTGTAAACAACTGAGTCTATACCAGACAATCCAGTGATCAAAGACATGAGCATAGATCAACGCAGTTGGGATACGATAACATGTATCAACCCAGTCAGTGAGTCTGACCACCCGATCCCCTTAGTCGCCTCTAACGACAAGCTTGGGTTGCTGAAGACCTGTTCTAACGTGGGTCTTTGCGGGTCGTATGGTGACAAAACTTCGTATGGCCCATTCACAAAACGATCGTAACGCAACGACATCAGTAAGACTTTGATAGAATATAGAGTTACGGCATGTCAGCGAGCCTGACCCGATCCCTGCTCTTACGAGAAGCATGGGTTACTGAAGATCCATCCTAACTTGGATCTTCACGGTTGACGTGAGTGAGTTCACCAGAAAATGGGCTTCACACATTGTACCCATGTGAGGAATCGAACGCGGGTCTTCGGCGTGACGAGCAAACGTTTTACCCACTAGGCTACCCCAGCGCCCCCTTCACGGTTGACAGTAAGTGAAGGATTGCGTCTTTTCACGCGTATTTGTGATGGCGGAATGAACAAACGCACATACAGTTCCCTCACGAATGGACAATAACAACATTTACTCCTCAATAAAAAGAACTGACTGGTCGATAATATAAATGTTTTGGTGCAGCTTCTTTGCATTTTTCTTTTCTGTTATACCTATAAAATATGTATCGTGTCAAAACGTGTACGGTATTAACCTTCACTTACCAACACACTGACCGCTGCTGTCTCTTCTAAAGCCCTGTTCACACATGCACGTAAAAGAACCAATGGAATCGACGCATTTGGAGTGGGCTGTGCAGTTGCCGTTGTTAATGAGGCATTCATTGATATCTGCAAACATGTGTCATGTTAAAATTTAAATCATGTCATGCTGGTGTACATTTTGACCTTAAATATTTTCATTCGTGAAAATGCTTACAAAAATGATAATTGATATAAGACCAACAACAAGTATTTTTTTCATACTGTGATTAAGTATGAAGTTCAGTCTTCAAAGTTTCAATGAAAGTCTTGAGAGCGCTAGTAAGGTAAAGTATCGTGCTCTTAAGAAGTTTCCAAAGATGAGGCTGTTACATGCTTTATGTTTTCAAAAGTGTCTTTGACCTCAATATTAAAGATTAACGTGCCTTCAAAATGTTCATCTTTCAACTATTTATATTTGATGTCATATCTGTTAAACGCTAATACAAACAGCAAAGTGTTCAATTACCTACAATCTTAATAGCATGCTGCCGCATCGTTTCCTACAAAGCTATCTGCTGTCTACAACAAGCAGGGGATGCTTGCTGTTACACTCTATAATGACTCCCGACGCGCAGAGAATATGCTTACTTTTACATTGTACAATGAAACGCAACAAGCAGAGAATGCACACTTTTACACTCTACAATACCCCGCGACAAGTACAGGGAGTTTACTTTTACACTCTACACCGAAACACAACATTATATATTTAGGATATTTATATAGCGCACATATCCATGCAACTATTGCTTGCTCAAGGCGCTGGTATTTGTTTCCCTTGATCATTGGATGTCCGTCTCAGCGTCACATCGTATTATTAATTTCAACTCCCTGGGGAATATACAACTCTTACTGCCACTAGGCGAACCGAGTTTGTTGTGGCTGTCTCATACTAACGAGATACCCAGTTCACAGCTGGGTTGACTGGGACACATAGTCACAATACTTTGTCCAAGTTTACTGCACGTTGCTGTACCCGCAACTAGGTGTATGCACGCGTTCATGTGGCCACCATCTGGTCATACACCAACGGATTAGTGGGTTCTTTTCAGTACACATTGTTGTGCACTGCACACTAGGGGTTGAGACAACACGGAAAGAGTCTGCACATAAAAGCTGACTCCAAGGTTTTTACGTCCGGTGACAGGTGGGCTCTATCCCGACATCTCAACCGCTCTGGATCACTAGCCTGGCGCTTTAGCCTGCTCGCCCACCGCGCCCCCAAGTATGTTTACTTTTACACCCTACAATGACCCACGACGAACAGAGAATGCTTACTTTTACACTCTACAGTGGCCCATGACTAGCAGAGAATGCTTATTTTACACTCTACACCGAAGCACAAGGATGCTTACTTTTACACTCTGCATTTTGGGCAGGGTCCTGTGCGCTGTATCCGCTTGGGCACGCAGAGCACATGAATGCTTGACCAGTTCTCACTTCCTCTGTAGCGTTGACATCAGTGCATGCGCGTAGCAGGCCGCATGGGTTAGGCGTGATACAACCGTTTTTGTCTTCACTGCATGTAGCACCTGAAAACAACATTAATGATCCATATTACTGCTCACAGGTGGTTCATATTACTGCTCACAGGTGGTTCATCGTTAATCAGTACCAGTAATCAGCTTTGCAGTTTATTTGCTCGTGATAATGATAATTAATGGTTTGCAGTTTATTTGCTCGTGATAATGATAATTTAATGGTTTGCACTTTATTTGCTCGTAACAGTGATAATTTAATGGTTTGCACTTTATTTGCTCGTAACAGTGATAATTTAATGGTTTGCTCTTTATTTGCTCGTGATAGTGATAATTTAATGGTTTGCTCTTATTTGCTCGTGATAATGATAATTTAATGGTTTGCTCTTTATTTGCTTGTGATAATGATAATTTAATGGTTTGCTCTTTATTTGCTTGTGATAATGATAATTTAATGGTTTGCTCTTTATTTGCTTGTGATAATGATAATTTAATGGTTTGCACTTTATTTGCTCGTGATAGTGATAATTTAATGGTTTGCTCTTTATTTGCTCGTGATAATGATAATTTAATGGTTTGCTCTTTATTTGCTTGTGATAATGATAATTTAATGGTTTGCTCTTATTTGCTCGTGATAATGATAATTTAATGGTTTGCTCTTTATTTGCTCGTGATAATGATAATTTAATGGTTTGCTCTTTATTTGCTTGTGATAATGATAATTTAATGGTTTGCTCTTTATTTGCTTGTGATAATGATAATTTAATGGTTTGCACTTTATTTGCTCGTGATAATGATAATTTAATGGTTTGCTCTTATTTGCTTGTGATAATGATAATTTAATGGTTTGCACTTTATTTGCTCGTGACAGTGATAATTTAATGGTTTGCACTTTATTTGCTCGTGATAATGAAAATTTAATGGTTTGCACTTTATTTGCTCGTGATAATGATTATTTAATGGTTCGTAGTTTATTCATGGTGATGATTATATTGAAAAAACTGACATAAAAGAGAACATGCCAACATGACTATAACGTTCATGGGTTGTCATTTATATGACTGGACAATTTTCTAAACCTTCTCTCATGCCATAATGGCATTATATCATACCGTACGTAGGCGCTTGTGAGTGAGTTTAGTTTTACGCGGCACACTGTGATCAACAGCATGAGCATCAATGTGCGTAAATGGGACACGATGACATGTGGTAACCCCGACCACGAGCCTGACCATCCTATCCCGCTAGTCCCTTCTTACAACAAGCATGGGTTAACGAAGGTAAGTTTTAACTTAGATCGTCACGGGGTGCTGTGATTGTAGTGATAATGTGTGATGCATGGCGCGTTAACACACGCATACTCACAAACTGTTCAATACATGCTGGTGACATATTTGCTATGATGGCCATCCCAGTATAATGTACGATTAAGCATTGAGCATTGAAAATGTCAAAAATCCTCCTTTTTCATAGCCTCTGACAAACCAATCAGTGTCTGGAAAACTCATAGTACATGTCCGAAGTGTCACCTTGGCCTTCAGTAGCCCTGATCACAGTTCGATTTGGATTGTCAGCAGTGTGCGAAATAGTTCCCACATTTGGTCAGTCGGGCTAGCTATGCATGAGTTACTAGCACACAAAATAATTCACTGACCCGACATTTGAATGTAGAAACAAGCCAAATATTACAAAGAGATAAAGAACAATTTAAGAAAACAAATGACCCTATGAAAATTCACAATGACGGTGGAGACTTACTGGCCCGAACTCATTTCTACTAGTCACTGACTAGAGGGCTAGTGGCTATTTCATACACCGAAATAATTTGACTCGGTGACATATGACATTTGCGCGTTAGGATACGCATGTTTATCGCTCGGTTGTTTGTCACAATTTTCCTTCTTATATTGCTGAGTGGGGCGTTAAACATAAGCACTGTGGTATCAAAGATGTCTTACCAGAGTAACCGGTGTTGCATTTACACGATGCCAATTGAAAAAGGGAGGCGTTCTGAGATGTTGGACGTGTTTCAGGATTAGCATAGTCACACTGGCCATTAGGACCGCAGCCTCTACACAAACGCACCGTAACATCGATTGCTGGAGACTGGGCGTTCTTCGTGTCCTGGGCAGCAACGCTAAAATATTTGAAGCAATTCAATTGTTATAAATTGTGTGGGTGTGTGGTCCTGTGCACAGAACCCAGGTGACAAATCCGTTAAAACTGAACAAAGTTGGTGACGGTGTTTGGCACCTTGTCTCCTAAGAGTGTTTGGGGTCTCACTCCGACTCCAAAACGAAGCACATGGCAAATACATGACCTAACACAGCTATGAATGCACAATGCCATTTAGAAAGTGTAAGTCGCGGTGGCTGAGCGGGTTAGGCGGCTGACTTTGTGTGCTGGCGATTAGGTGCCTGACTCTGATGGGACTCAACCGAAAAAGTACTAGAATTTGTACTTTCCTAAGAAAGGAAATCCTAAATATGACCCTTGTTGCTACTCTGGCAAAGGACAGATTTGCGAAAAATTACATTACTGTCCTGTTGTAACGTTGTAGTAGCTGACAATTCTAATTAGTATTGGAGTGTCCTTAGCAAAAACGTACTAATATATTTTTGGGGGTAGATTAGATGGAAAGACAAAAATAAAGTTTCTCTTTATTATAACGTTTAGAAGTGTTTATAAACAGTGTAATAAATGCGTCATTACACCAATAGCTTGTAATGTTTTCAAAGCTATAAACTTGATACATATTTTGACATATGATCCAGTGATGGGATTCGAATAATCCAATAGGAAAGTGTTACCTGATAGAAACAGGTTCAGTCCCGCTGGGGGTAAACGTGGCATTACCGGAGGCTGCGTCCAATGTGAAACCACTCGCTGGGTTGACGGAAACGTAAGTAATAGCGTCATTATCCTCGTCGGAGGCGTTGAATTTTAACGTTACGTTTTTGCCAAGTTCAACATCGACCTGAGTTGTTCCCGAAATTGTTGGATTTCGGTTTGCTGTAAGAAAACGTTTAAAGATACAGAGAATATTAAACAATACATATGACTATATATTTCACTTGGTTACAACAAACCTGATCTGATAAAATCTTGGTTCGGACATAACTGATACGGCAGAATATTGGCCATAACTAAATTAACATAAATCTGTCAAGTTGAAGGTGTTGCTCGTATTACCTAGGTTTTCAGAGGCAGTCCTAGCCTCGTCAAGTTGAGCTGTGGCAGCATTTGCGAGAGCGTCGTTCTTTGTGACGGCGTAGTCAAAGATACACTGTTTTTTGTCGGCGCCTCCACACTTTGCGATACCAGCGTCTCGATCAGCCTGAGATATGTTCTTGTCAAACAATGGAATATACGTGCTATCTGTAAAGGTTGCTATTGTCTGCCCTGGCTTGTAAAGTAGAACAGATTCATCTTGAGTTTTTATGGCCCCTGAAATATAAAAGTGTGTTATGCAGTCCCCCGAACCCATTTATGCATATCGTCCTTTTTTGGGGACGTGTACTTTAAAAAACTCAAACATTTCTCTCCTATTATTGAAGAAAGAAACTTGCAGTACAGACGTGAATGACGCTGAGTGTATTGTTTAATGGTTGAACCGGTCACATTAATTGTAGAGTATAAGTTCATTTAATCATGGCCACTTCCAGTGGCAAGGCAGGTCCCCTGACAATATGGCAAAGTGTGATGTGCGATGATTTTGATTGGTCACTATTTCAACTGTGCAAGTTCATGACAATGTTTTGGAAACTTTCGTTGTTCCAATAAAATGAAAATGGCTTGCATTTTTTCCATGTTTATTTTTCCACTAAAAAACCGTCCCCAAAATGGGACACAATGCAGAAGAGTTAACTTAACTTGGGGAATGTAGTAGGGTTAGGTGGTGGGATATCAACCTCTTAAATCCTAAAATTGAAAGTTTAAATTTAAAAGCTTTCATGGAATACACCAATGAGATGCCCATGAGATGTTCAGGTTTCAATTTGCTAATGCACATTGATTCATATAAAGGCCAGTTTCTTTTTATTCCATGACACCTTTCAAATGGAAAGAGTAAATTGTAAGACTAAAGCGGTTGATTCCCCACACCTGAGCCGACTAAATACCCTAATTTAAGCATATTTTCTCAGTTTCGGGACGCACTTTTGCAGTGTAAAAAAAGTATGGAAATGTGTTTACTGGTAAAATGACACCTGATTCCATTCATTGTTTGCCAAAAGAAACCAGCACACAAAATTTGATGAAAATCTAACACCCTATGCATAAATGGGTTAAGATACAAATCAGAAGTGGATCAACTGGTTTTCTTAATTAGGAGTCAGAAAAAAATAAGGGTAAAACATTAGGTATTGTCTTCACACCCTAACAGGCACACTAGAATACCAAAGTGGCTTACTTGTGCATCACGTGTTAAAGCAATGGATACTTACATGACTGGCCAAATGGGTAGAGTTCATCATCTGTTGACGTAGCTGGATACATAGTTCCATCAGGAGATGTGAAGTCATCTGTGTCATTACCATTGTAATTGCCAAGAAGACCTTTGGTTAGACCTCTGTATCTCTCCTCCAGAACTGTGGCCTGGGACAACGTTCCTGAGATGATGGTCATAGTAACCACGATCCCTAAAAAGAACATCATTGTCGCCTTTAAAAAAACAGGTGATCGTAAGTCAATAAGGTAACCTTAGTGCAATGTTAAAGAATGGGAGTTAAGGTTAACCTTGGTAAAGGCTGACTCGTGAAAAGAGCCCAAGGTCGTCATTCGTGGGGTGATGTTCCATAACTTCATCACTCTTTACTTAACTTCAGAGACAGTTACGTCAATATAACCTCATAAACAACTGTACATCACGATGTGTCAGAACATGCAATTTGGAGTTTTATATATTTTGTTTTTGACAGTCATGACCTTTGCAATGATTATTTACCCCTGTTGTATTATACATACTGGTATTCATTAAGCGACTTATAAACGATTATCAGCACAACACATGTATAAAGACTTTATGACTGTGTCATGCAAAATACTGAAAACCAGACAACAATGTACCACTGATTAAAAAACAGCATCACTGTAAAATACTTTTAATGAAGATGTACTCACTCGGGTCAACAAAATGCCATTGGTGACACAGGATACAACTACCCTTACCTATGTTCGGGAATGCAAATTCGGCTTTCGTGTCGTTTAGTTTTGAAGCGATAAGATGCGGCGATGATCTCTTGAAGTTGGCCTCTTCATAGAACTGTCTACTCAAATCCACTCCATCAATATAGATCTCCATCCCTGAAACATGAGCATTGTGATCATTATGATCGTATTGTCATTGGGGAATACCATTTCATTAAGACGGACCTTCTTCTTGACACGTCTGTAGCCCTAAGAATTTTTAACTTTGATCGTAGCCATCATCTAAGAGCTAATCACCCTGATGGAAGCAGACCCCTATTCTTGAAACCTTTGTCAAACTAAGAATTTCATAACTTTGATCGTAGCCAATGTGTTTAGAATGGACTTAAGAAGTCTTTAGGGCTAACGTTTCGTAAAAGAATATCCTTCAAATATCGTAGTTTTGGACAGACATATCCGAATAGAAAAGGATTAAGACTGTTATTAATAAGTTCAGGAAACAATGACGATAACTAACATCTGTAAAGCATGACTCACACCGCTTTGAATCTACTATAGATCAATGACGTACTTGTCTTTCCTGCGTTGAGGCCAACGTGAACCTTCCCTGTTCCCAAAGTGTCACTTTTCTGTTCCATAGCGAATGCAGCGAACAAAGTGGCCCCGACCTTCTGTCCTGTGCTTGAAACAGCCTGTGCAGTTCTGCACTGTAGTTTGAAAGTAAAGCTACTATTTGCTGGTGTCACTTGAAGTAATGTGTACTCTCCCAGACCGTTGAAGGTAAACACACCGCCGTCCAGTGACATAAAGTGAGGATCGCCGAAGGTAAATCCTGGATAAACAAGAAAATATGAATATGACATAATTAAGTTTCATTCAACATATAAAGAGTTCTCAAAGCATATATGTACAAAAGTGACATCTTGTTTTATATTTGGCGTTCATGGCTGATGGTGTGAAGCGCATTAGCGCAAGGCTAATTTAGTTATATATTGAGCAACAAAAGAAACGTCAAGTTTTTATACAGAAGACATAAATATGAAGGCTTACTTTTATGAGATTGTGGGTTTTTTTTTGAAAATTATTAAACTTCAGAAGAGTATAATCATTTAGTAATATGAACTGATGACAACTGAACCTCCTAACCAGTAAGCTGGAGAAAATACTAAGCTGTATATTTTATATGGATATTACATACTGTGGACGAAATAAAATCCATGTAAATTCAACATTTGATTTCAATCTTAGCTTGAGAAAAATAAACGTATAAAAATATATTTTCAGTATTGCCGTTGACACTCCACCATTTAACCATACATTATTTTCATCACGGAAAGTAGGTTTGTATTGTTTAGCAGTCTGTGAGCATCACATCTTTAGCGCCAACAGATGTAAGCATAGCAGTTACAATTACAAGAAAAGTGTGTATAATTTTCAGGTCATTACTTGAATGTAACTTTATTGTTCTTACGCTGGATAGCTCTCCAAGCGTTGAAGAAACAGCGCGACTGTGGTCGGACACGCCGATACAGATAACACAAATTTGACTGTCTACAGCACCAGTCCTTAGGGTTCGCATCAAAGGTCTCATGCAGGAATGGGTCAAAGCTCCTGCTGAAGAGATTGTACGTTCCCGCATCAGGGAGGCTGTTGATGAAATTCCCTCTCCTGTTGTAGCAGCATTGCTAATAGACAAGGTAGAAAACAAAACTCATAGTCTACATACATGTTTAAACACATTAGCAGCACCCTCTCCCATGAAAGTTGGACTCATACATTAACTATACTCTTCCAAAACAGTAGGGGATCTTCATGTTTTTATTTACGATTAAAACCATTTAGGAGATTTATCGGAATCAATCAGTGTTGATGTGATATTATTGAATGTTTTGAGAGTGCCTCACCATTTGCACTTCCTTACAACCATAGTTATTTGGAATGTAGTCGCTTTTCAAAGATGATTGGTGTATGGCATGTAATTTGCATGTATACGATTTTCATTTTAAAACAAACGACTAGAAACAAACAGTAACAAATGTGGGATGTAAGATGAGTGTCAAAATTAATGTTCCACGGGATTTCTCGACCTTCTTGAAAAAAGGTCAAAATCAAGAATGGGACTCCATGTACGTAAATGGGGTTACTGCGTTGTGTTTTTTTGGGGTGTGGGGAGGGGTAATGGAGGGAAATGGTGGTGCGTTCATAAGATTGCTATCCTTAAAACGTTAATGTTTACACTTCCTTTGCAAATTGAAAGTTCATTATCCCCCTACTTTTTTGAAGAGTATTGTTCAGTGTTTTGGTTTTCAGACACTGTTTATGTCACAATATAAAACATCCGTCTCATTTTCTAATTCGAACGTAACAAGGTTCTTGAACATACATATGAACAAAATTGAATGTGGTCTAAATTGAATGGATGTGATGGTATATATTCTAAAACAGAGCAATTTGTTAAAGGGTTTACTCTCTTAGGCTCCCTCAGTCGATCCCAGTGTCGGCGGCATTCTTTGTGCACACCGTACCGATTTTTTGTAAGTTTTGACCACACTTTAACGTATAGCTGTGATATAACCAACAGGGCGTTAAATCTCTCGTTACAGACAAGAAGTAAATATGTCAGTTTGCATTATGACATGAAAATTGGCATCACACACTGAAACCATGATGGTGCTAGATCATCCCAGAGCAGGCTAACCAACTGCGGTTTGTAGACTTTCTTTGAACTTACAAAAGTGTCAAAGCCAGGAGAGGCCTGCATGTCAACACAATACACGTCCTGGCCAAAGAAGGGTGGAGCTGGTAGGAACCGCGCCGAAAAGAACACAAGGTTACGTCGACATGGGCAAAACCGGTTACCCAGGAATTGAGCTCGTCGTCTGATCGATGTTCTGAACGGGCGATTCTCCCGGTACCACTGAACGCAGAGACGTGATGGGCTTACGTTCACAACTTCCCCGACTTTAAACAGCCAAACTCCCGTTTGTTCTGCAGAAACAAATATCATTACAATCAAATGTCATTCACAAACGTAAAAGGACAAAGATATATGGGAACATTCCTGTCTAACAGTGAGTGAGGTTAGTTTTACGCCACACTCAGCAATATTCCAGCCATATGGCGTCGGTCTGTAAATAATCGAGTCTGGACCAGACAATCCTGAGATCAACAGCATGAGCATCGGTCCGCAGACTGAGAACCGATGACATGTGTCAGCGAGCCAGACCTCCCGATCCCGTTAGTCGCCTCTTACGACAATCTTGTCTGAGATATGTGAACATGATGTGTACTAGCATAACACAGGATCAGAGACGCAGACTCGACTGGTGCATGACACGATTATTTACAGACATCCTTCATACGACATGAATACAGACGAGTCCGACGTTATATTACTAACAAAACAAAAATAGGGTTGTGGGTGGAAGGTATGATGGAACAGAAGTCATCTTTGGTTCTGGGCCTCGATATGTTTCGGAGGTATCGAAGTGAATGGGTGGCCTCCATCAAACCTCCCTTTGATGCTATTTTAGTCCACCCACCATAAATATCTACCTGGGGAAAAATGTACATACCTAAGGGAATGTATACACACCTCTACGTACCTAGGAAAAGTCTACATACCAAGTGAAAGTTTACATACCTTTACACACCTCAACACAGGGAAAGTCTACATGTCTACATACATAGGGTAAGTTTACATACCTCAACATACCTAGGGAAAGTCTCCACACCTCAACATGCCTAGGGAAAGTCTCCATACCTCAATATGCCTAGGGAAAGTCTCCATACCTCAACATACCTAGGGAAAGTCTCCATACCTCAACATGCCTAAGGAAGGTCTACATACCTAGAGAGTTGCCAACAACTTCGCTCATGACTGGTTTCACAGATTGTGCCACTTCCTCGGCACCAATGTCTGGTTCCTTCCTGGAGTACTGAAGGTCGAAAAATTGGTTATCCCCTTTATATCCATGGACGGCCAGCTGACGGAAATCCACGGTGGCTTGAATATCGCTGTAGAAAAACATGATGTAGGACTCCTGACCGTCTGTGAACATGACCATCTGAAATGTGTTGCGCTGAAAAACACAATGACTGATAAATAGTGAGTATGTTGTGGTGGGAAGTGAATGTCGGAATACGTAGCGACGAATGTCGGTGTTAGTACTTCAAGTCAGGATATCTGCAAGTACAGTGCATAATATCTTAACGTCCTTTGTTTTGACAAACCCATGGGATCAAAACATCGACCTTCGTATCGTATTGGAAAATACACAGCAGGTTTTTACTGAACTAATCTCTCTGCGTCGTTCGTTATGCTCGAACATCTACCTTGGCATTGGAAAATAAACAGCAGGAGTTATATCTCACCAACATATTGAATATGGGAATGGACTCCTTCGGCAAACATGCTTACGGTATTGTCATGTTGGCATAAATGAACATTAGTCATCAAGCAAGTCAGGCTTTTCTTTTGTAAATACGTAATGTTACAGTCCCAAGTACGTAAACCGCTAAAAGGAACCAATGTCATATTCTCATGTTTTTCTCATTGATTTTGAAACATTCGGAATTATATATAACAAACATTATTATTTACGTTCGCAATTGAGGCTGTGGCGCTATAGGTTGTGAATTCGGGAACGTTGTACCACGTGATCACGGACGCCCAGGAGGCCCTGAAACTGGTACTTGATGTCCTGGCACTGATTTCCGCAGAGGCTCTGTCCAACACTTCATCAGCTGATGGAGAGACAGAACCGCATCAACCGAGTTGCATTAAAGATAGTGAGTTAGTTTATTATCTGTAGATTCTTTTTGGTAAACACTTTTCCCATATCTTACTCTGCCATAAGAACGTTAAAAATATACCACATATTTTGTTTCAAAAGAATCAGTTATTAGTATGAATTGTGACAATATCATTTTGATACCAAGAATGTGACGGAGCGCACATTCTGTAAAAGACAGTCTGTTGAAGAAATAATCTACCGAAGTGCATGATTTCGAAAGACAAATCACTAACATTTGCTTATAAATAACAGACAAAATGTAATTATTAACCTCAACATGAAACAATATCGAGTTTTGTGCTCCTAATTTCTATAAGGATCTGCCACTCACCACCTTCCGCGCCAGCAGCGTAAACGTGATAGAAGACGTCTCCGCCGAATCTAATGTCGAAGTCATCACAGTAAATGCACACATACTTGGTCTCTGCTTTTCCCATACTGCTCAGAATGTAGGGATTGTACTGCTGACCGAAGCTCACGCCGCCATTGTCTCCAACCTGACAAACAGAAACGATTTTTTTCTCATTTACTAAACATCAAGATATCCATAACGAAGAAGAGGACCTACCATTTACCACTTTCTGTCTTGCAATTTCAAATTTCGAAAACATTCATCCAGACACACGACTTGTTATCTTGAAGGTTTCTGCGTACGGATCCCGATCCACAAAGTGTTCGTAACGTTACAAACTGTCGTAACTCTGTCATAACTCTATAGTTTATCACAGGTTTACGAATGTCGTAGCGCTACGAACGTTTTGTGGATGGGGACCCAAGTTCAATCCGAAAACGACCCGTGAAGACCAGGGTTAGAACTGGTCCTGCTTGTCGTAAGAGGCGACTAACAGGTGGTCAGGCTCACTGACTGGGTTGACACATGTCATCGTATCCCATTTGTGGAGATCGATGTTCATGCTGTTGAGTCCTGTAGTTATATTAGGAATCGAGCTTGGATCTTCGAGCGAACGCTTTATCCACTAGGCTACCGCCTCAAAGTCATTAGTAGAATGATTATGCTCACCCAAAACTTGTCCTCAGTACCACTGTAAAAGGGGAAGCCATCCTCTATAGACAATTCTCCACTGGATACATCCCATCTTGTGTGCCGGAGTCTGTTATCAATCATCGGAAAACCGAATGGGAAAAGTGCTGCAAGCATGGAAACAAACAACATAGTCAAACTATACATATTTCGTTTCCCTTGCATACAACTGTATTTTAAGAAAAACAATTCTTGATGTTTGTATCTCAATACTATGTCCCAAACTGAGTTTAGCAAAATATATCAAAGGTCAGATGTAGAACATGAATAGGGTTTTATTCTTATTTCTTCTCATATTAATCCCGATAGGAAGCCTCCTCCGTGAAACAATATTGCATTGCAATGTAGACGTTCGTATCTTATCAACAGTGAGTGCGTTCAGATTTTAGCAATATTCCCACAACCTACATCGGTGGACAGGCTCCACACACTGTACCTGTGTTTTTATCTGGATATGGTTGCAGGTAAACTAGCATATATCAATTTAACAAAGAAGTGATTAAGTCGTGACTAATGATCCCCGGTCAATGTATAGAAGATAGCCTTACCACTAGAAGATTCCGTTGACGCTGAAATGGAAAGGTCATTTTGTCTGTATACGTCATTCATTATCGAAGGATACTATATATAAGCTGAAACAATTCAAAATTGGAATTGGAATTTTTGGACCGTCAGAAACAAGAACTATAAATTATTAAAATAATTATATTTACACAGATATATTCTCTCTGAATTCAAATGCATTATATGTTAACTACTATGGTTATTCGTTGAGAATATTTTTATCGGTTTACAAGAGAGGATGTGTATACTTACGAGGTCTGTGTTATGAAAAAGGAAAGAAAAGAACAGGTTATTATAATTACATTATATTTGAAATGAATATGAATTTGAATATTTTTTTTCATCTAGAATGTCTTTGGTTATTACTGATTATTGTTAAAAGGGATGCTGACTATTGAATTAAATCATTTTATACTGAACAGCGAAAGAAACGCAAGTTTCGAAAAAATGAAATCTCATAAACGCAAATGTTCATGTTTATGTGTTCTATTTAAAACCCTGACCAAAAAAATCAGGGTTGTGTTTCTTTTGCGGCTTAGTATATGTTTGCATTTTACACCTTGGACAAGTATTGTGGTCGATGTTTGGCTTACCCGCATTCTCCATCGACACAAGGTCGGTCAGCTGTGCACAATATGCACATAGCATTTGCTGAAATTATATTAATCCATTTTAGTAATATTTCTTTAAAACGATACATTTAGTAGCTGCATTTCATTTGATCAGTAAATGACATTTGCATATAGGTTCAGTGGTTACGACTGGTGCAATGACATGTCTATAATCAGAAGTATCTCTGCTGAAAGTTGAGTCAATTTGCAATTCCGCAAACATCGGAAGAATGAGAATCATTCATGCAGTTATTCACTTAGATGGCACTCACTGTCAACATTAGCCGAGTTCTGGACCGTAGGGTTCACAACGATGTTGAAGCCGGTAAACAGCCCACCACGTCGCAGCAACATCAAGACGTAGGCCAGGCCAGTTCTATCTGTTGCCCCACTGAACGTGACAGAGAAGCGGTACATGGTCTGACCACTGGCTTCTCTGCAATACCAGGATCAGATTATATTGACCAAACTCACCTTTTTCGGTTCGCATACTCATTGATCACTTTTGTATAATTTCTTCTACTTTCATCAATTAATAGAAACAGAAAATACTGAAGTACCCGTTCCCTATTAGTTCCTATTGTTGTCTTAGTTTTGATCTATTATACCATGTAAATCATACCGTAAAATCTCACTATATTTTTTATGAGTTATTTTTTCATATTATATGCATAATACATTATGACTGCGACATATGATATGGGAAAAAATATAAAAAAGTATTTGTGATGTCCATAATCGGTGTCTAAGCACTTCGGGAACAAATGACGTGCTTTGGTTTAATATACAATGTGAGCTTGGTTAAACATAAGCACTATACCCATACTCAGCGTGTTGCTTGTTCTTTATTGCCGCACTCAGCAATATTCTAGCTATATGGCGGCGGTCAGCAAATAATCGAGTGTGGGCCAGACAATCCAATGATCAACAGCATGAGCATTGATCTACGCAGCTGGGGTACAAGGACATGTGTCTACCAAGTAAGCCTGACCACCAGCGCCAGTTACGCCAAGTTCACTAAGGTGAAGAATGCGTTTGACGCATATTATTTCGAGCTTTCGTCCGAACAGCTGATTTTTTAAACCAAATCACTTTGGGGTTTCGTTACTTACGATATAGTGCTGACAGTGACGGAATCCACGCTGATGTCATTATTTGTCAACTCGGTCTGCAGCTACAAAGAAAGAATGACATGGTGCTGAATGTATGTGCCTGTGTGTGTGTGAATGTATGAATATACAATGTGATGCCCATTTCTTGTGTCTCCCTGGAACATTACCAAAAGCGGGGTAAAACCTCACCCACTCACTCACACAATTAATTAATCAATTAATACAGCATTTAATCGATTGATCAATCATTCAATCAGTCAATAAATCAATGGTGCTTTACGACATTACCTGGCTCTGTACAGCCGCTGTTCGACTAGCTTGGTTTGCACTTGCCGCAGTAAACTCTTCATCGATTGTAATAGTAGCTTCAACTGAGGAAAAATATATCAACACATTTTCACAAAGATTACGAGATTGTTGTCAACAATAGAGTTTCTTTATTGCAATGAATGCGAAGTATTCATTATTGCAATAAAGAAGTTGCCTACCCATACAACTTGGTTCTTCCTCACCTTATAACTTCTAACACGCCTCTCAAAGACGAAACAATAGTTGTGTTCTATTTTTTTTCAATTAAAGTTGCTGTCTGTATTGTGAATTAAAATCAGTTCTTGCAGTTGACTTTAAATATATGTACATTCAGGGTTCGTGAATATTGACGACTTTTATGTTTGTTACGGAATGGGGATAGTCATTGATTACAAATGTTTGAGACAAAGTGATGCTATTCGGTCTAATTGGATAAGTTATTATTGTGTTTTACGGGGAAAAAACTTAACGAGAGTAAATTCAGTACAGCGTCTGATGCTTACGTAATTCAAAAGCCTGTAAAATAAGTGTGGATTCTGAAAATATGGTTTGGGCTGGTGTTATCGCATATGGAGCTAGGGAAAAAGGAACCGAACTGAACTTTGCATGGATAAGTCCCTAAGATGTCTTAAACTCCGTTTATCGTTAATTTCTATCCCAAATTCGGCCTTATGATAGACGCTGCTTCGAAGTCGATGCTGATGCCATCAACCACTCAGATATGAACATGTTCTTACGTAAACTACAACTAAATGACTCGCCCTCTGTTCACCGACAAAATACATGTCTGTCATTCATTGATTATTGTGTGTATCATACCTGCACCCGGATCACCGGATCCTGCTACTTGTCGCTTGTCACGTGATAGAACCTCAGTTTCGGTTTCCAACAAGAAGTCGTCAACTTCAAGCATCACTTCTGCGTCGTGGATGTTGTGAGTCGTTAGCGACGAGTAAGGGGCATCTGTCACACCCGTCCACAAGTTCGTCTGTCTTTGACGGGAGGTTCTTGACGTGTTCTTCTTCACAACGACGAGGTAGTCGTCCTTTAGAAGATCTTCAAGGTCGTTCGATTTTTCTGAAGAAATTCAACAAAAATAAACTCTAGATTTTCAGGAGAATTGGTTTTTATTATAAAGTAGCTTAATGTTTGGTTGTTAGGTAGTTACCATAAGTTTTTATGTTTTTCGTCACCCACCCTCCCTCACTCACTACGTATGTTTTTCAAACCTTTCTAACAATACGAACTCAGATCTCCGAATTGTTTCCATTGTTTGGTGCTACTGGCGTAGTCAGGTTGTGTATCTAGCCGGCTGGTCTAGTTTTACGCCGCTTTTAGCAATATCCCAGCAAACATCACGGCGGAGGACACCAGAAGTGGACATCAACCTTTGTAAACATGCGGGGCGTGACCAGCGAGCACTTTACCAACAAGACTACCCCACCGCAATGTTTTTTTAACCAGATCACGTATTTTCATCATCTAACATTAATTGATAATATTCATAAATATGTAAACAAAGCTACTTACCCATTTGGACCACAGGGTTCGTCGCGGTAACCAGCACCATGAAAGCATTGACGACCACAGCGGTGAAAACGAAGGATGTACCTGGGGCAAATATAGTAGTTATGAATGTACATACCGCATTCACAGATGCTAATTGTGTTGCAGCATAGTCAGTATCAGAACATCTGTTTTGGTTGAAATGGTAATTGTCACGCCTAGCGTATGCGTTCGATTCTTAACACAGGAACGATATAACACACACACACACGCACACGCACACGCACACGCACACGCACACGCACACGCACACGCACCGTCCACACACCCCGTTCATGTGGAACACCGATGCTTGGCACCGTCCACTTGACCACTCGGCAGGCCTATGAACATGCAGACATTGTTTCACCTGTAGGGTACACCTTGTTTGTTCTTGGTAACCTGATATATTCTCTGGCTAGTTCTATAAGAGCAAGAATTTTAATATTAATTATTGGAGAACACTTTCACTGCTACTGAGAGATCTTAAGAGATAGGGACTTTTCTACCATTCATAGTAGTTTATAGGTTATGTTGGTGTTATACGTAGGCGAGTATTTTTGGATGGTATGAAAGCAATGCGAATGGATAGGAAAGCAATGCGAATGGATAGGAAAGCAATGCGAATGGATAGGAAAGCAATACGAAAGGAAAGTCTTCTCATTCCGGATCCTGTTTATCGGGAAACGGATATTTCTGATACCGTTGGAGGAGTTAAGAAGCGTTTTAAGGCACATTTGTTTCTACAATCCAAAATTTCACTGATCAGGAAAATGTCTGTGAGAACCGCACTGGCCGAATGAAAGAAGTTTTCTGCATATCAGAGCCTTTTTCGTTTAAGGGTCCATTTTCAGCGAGTCGACGGCACACGCCTCTGCACAGCGAACTGGTCTGTCCAGTACAGTACAAGAGGAAATGTTGAAGCAATGGGCCACATTTACAATGAAGAGTCGCATGTGAAAGGAGACATAGATTACAAGATGGGACGAGATTGTATGCCGCGAATTACCAGTCCCCGGTGGTGAATCTAAAGCTGGAATGATATTGACATCTCTTGTTGTGACTATCTACATGTGTACATGTACACCACCCTGTTATGCGATACACTATAAACAATACGAGTTCTGGGTCATCTTTGGGTATCTGTATGTTAGTATGAAGTGGGAAAGATGAACAAGTAGAAGAAGAGGAGAAGTGAAATACAAAGCGACACAAAAACAAGCAACAGATGCGGGACAAGACGATTTGACGATGCTTTGAAAAGAAGTTGAAAAGGATGATGTTGAAGAAGAGGTTGAAGAGGAAGATGTTGGAGAAGAGAATTTGAAGATGAAGAGATTGAAGAAGATAAGGTTGAAGAAAAGATGTTGAAGAAGAAGAATGGGAGGATTGCAAGTGATGAGGAGGGTTGATAAATAACGGAATACTTAAACAGTTTTTAATGTCCATGACCAGTTGACAAATAGTTACACAAAGTATATTCGAAATTTTATTCGCATTCATATATTCGTAATTTTATATAGTGACTTGGGATTCTCTCAAATCCTGGAAACACAGCTTGGGTACCACAGTTACTTATGATTAGAGACTACACTGTAAGCTGTTTAAACCGGTACTCATCGGGACTGAAGAAATAATCCAATTTAGACAGCGTGCTGGATTGTAGAGCTGATGATAAATGTTCAAGCCAGAGACGGGACTGAGATTTTATGCTGGTGTTGACATCTTGACGGATTGGACAGATGCTGGTTTTGAAGGCTTCCACTGTATTTAAATATAAGCACAACACCGAGGACACTAGTGTATGAGCATACCTTATCTTGAAACTGTATGGAGAAAAAGGTTTGAGAGAATTGACGAGGAAAGTCAGCAAAGCGCATCGACGGTATGGGGAAACAGCCATCTAGTTTCACACGATCTTACAGTAAATTACACCATAGTGAAACTAAGGTTTTGCTTAATGGAGTTTCACGCATGGGCAACATATAGCCCATTTCACCAGCACAGTGATTGCTCTCTCACCGTAACAGCATCGATAGCTTGCCTTACTGGGTTGATTGTAGATAGAACTTGTCTAACCTATCATCGTATAACCCTGTCACAGTGAGCGCCGGTCTGGTTACGGGGAACTGATCATGAATAATGGCAGATATCCACGCGGATCTGAGTTGAATAAATGATTTTGGGGTCTCCTCTAAAAGAGGGTTTTACGTTAATCATCACCCCAATGAAGTTAGTACCTCGACGTTGTTGCGACCGGAATATGAAAATCGCAAAAATTCTGTTTTGAAATTGGACTCTCTTAAAGTAGACTTCGTTGACCTTAACTCCATGTATATTGTATTTTGATAACGACATTTCAGTGAATGTTTATGGCGGGTATATTATCCTAAAATATGTTCTCGTGTAGTCTTCACGCGTTTTCTATGGACCCCACGACTCGATTACATATTTAACCGTAAGTGACATGATATTTTAGATAACGCGTTTTAACAAATACAAATAGTTCAGTTTCTTCTTTAAAAAAGGAGTTTATGAAAGTTACTTGTCCCAGAAGGTCTTTCTTCATTTAAATCACACTTTTACATACTATATTTCATAACAGATGAACACAATTATCGCAGTAATGCAAGTGCGCTTCCAATCAGATTGATCGGAATCTCGATTTTGGTTATCTCTTAATAATATAATGCAATCAAGATTTTACATTAAGCTTAAAACTTTTGTGAAAAGGAACACCCAGCCCTGGGAATTCTCCGAAACAGATGCTATTTGGTGTAAGGGGAAAACATCTATGAAAATATGATGCACTGATAACTGCACCAACTGTAAGTCAGTGATGACATCGGGTGTTACAGAGAAAGGTAACCATGTCTGAAAAGAAGTCTGGTTTACGTAACTGGCATACCGACAGCACAATTCTGGGTGAAATAATGCTAGTTCAAAACATTCTATAACAGCTTTAACAACGATTTTAATTTGACGACAATATAGACCTCACGGAGAGAACCTTAGGGGCCTTCTAATGATTCCTCAATTAAGTTAAACTTTCTTATTCAACTGTGTATAGACAAGGTATGGGTATTAATGTGTTCCTCGAAACATGGGAAACTGGTTTAGGACTGGTTTTGTAGACTCCCCCTTGCAACATCTGACACCAAGAGAATCTAGCTTACCTCAGAACATACCTAACTTTATAGCTACCAACACAGTAGCAGTTATCAGATGAAAAAGGTGATTGTATTTTGTATTTGCAAAAATCACTTTCAGAATTTGCACCGTATGTGCGATACATCATACTGCTTTCTGAATTGTTGTTACATAGATTTAAATTCATGCGAGTAAAACTTGTACGTACCAAAATCCAGTATCGTACCGTCTAAAATGTAAAGGTAAATTAAACAATACCATTGAATAGGACAAAATTTTACCTCGCATCATCTCCGGAAAGTGTTTCTGTGAACGAAATATAGGTCTCCTTTGAACGTAATCCTTTCCACAACGAAACAATCTGGTGGCTCGACGGAGGATATTGAGACCAGCTCACCTCCAAGAAAATTCGGGTATGAAACAAGCCCCACAGACTTGAGGTAAAATACCTGCAAAGTGTAATTATCGATAGGCGGGCCTTCGACAGCAAAATATATCCTCGGAAAATATAACCCCGTGCTATTGGTTGAAATCACTCTGGTAGTAACAACAGTCAGTGATTTGTACTGAATTCAGTGGGCGTGACGTCTCTCACGCCCTCGTTGTATTTATCACTGATGTTAAACGTCTTATGATTGGCCCTACAGACATAACACAGCTCATGAATATTCATGTGGTTTCAAGTTCCAGTTGGGTTCAGCAACTGCTAAACTTCAGTGAAGCATTTTAGGAAGTAAGTTTAATCAATTCTGCTTTACATCATTGTATTGAGTTTAAATCTTTCTGTAAAAATATTTAAGATGATGTACGTCACAGCAGTAGTATCTTAGTAGGGAATACTGCGTCTTATATGGTAGCCTGTTAATATTGTCAGTGTTTATTTAATAAGGTTAAATGTGTTTATATTTGTATGTGCGCGTGACAGGTGCCATCGATGTTGCAGGATACCCTCTCCTGCGACCAGGAGGTATCGTCACTGTTCATTTGACATCATTAGTAATATTCAGGCTGAAGCTGCAGTCATGCAATCTCCTCTATTCTTAACACAGATGTCTCACATATAAGCTTATATTCGTTGCATAACATTTGCCCGAGCAAGCTTGACGTTGTTCACAACGCAAGATGCTTAAAAAGTTTGGGGTTTTTTTCATGTCATTCTAAATTCGTGATAAGTATGTCAATTATATGAGATGTTCAGCGATGCCTGTACAATATACATATGTGCCCTTTGCTAGTTTGACGTGTGTCTTAGTGTGAAGTTTAAGGCCCGGATCAGACGAAGTGGCTCTTTAATAACCGTTAATTGTTTATTTTTCAAAAAAGTAAATTGTATAGTCAGGTATGTCGATTAGTGTGTATCGGATACTGATAAACCGACAACGAGATTGCAGAGAAGAGTTTGTACAATCAATCTGTCTCTGTAGATTAGTCGTGAGATAAACTAAAGACACCCCGAGTAGCTTAGAATGTGGGGTGAATAGGGTAGGACACGAAAAGTGTCGAGGCGAGGGCGAAGCAGCGGGTGAAATACTGGCGAATGTTGAACTAGGCAAATGTACTCGGTACATCCGTACCGTTTTTCATAATTTCTCATTTTGCTGATAAAAAACATGATTAATAAACATATGATGATCAAATCTCACTTGTATATTTGACAACGATGTCAACTAGATAGAAGTGTAGCTGTGAATGTTACTGTGGAGGTGGTTGTGGTTGTGACTGTGGAAGTGGCTGTGGATATGGATGTGGTTGTTGAAGTGGCTGTGGATGTGACTGTAGATGTGGATATGGTGTTGAAGTGACTGTGGCTGTGGAAGTGGCTGTTGTTGTGGAAGTGACCATGGATGTGACTGTAGATGTGGATATGGTGTTGAAGTGACTGTGGCTGTGGAAGTGGCTGTTGCTGTGGAAGTGACCATGGATGTGACTGTAGATGTGGATATGGTGTTGAAGTGACTGTGGCTGTGGAAGTGGCTGTTGCTGTGGAAGTGACCATGGATGTGACTGTAGATGTGGATATGGTGTTGAAGTGACTGTGGCTGTGGAAGTGGCTGTTGCTGTGGAAGTGACCATGGATGTGACTGTAGATGTGGATATGGTGTTGAAGTGACTGTGGCTGTGGAAGTGGCTGTTGCTGTGGAAGTGACCATGGATGTGACTGTAGATGTGGATATGGTGATGAAGTGACTGTGGCTGTGGAAGTGGCTGTTGCTGTGGAAGTGACCATGGATGTGACTGTAGATGTGGATGGGAATGTGGTTGTGAGTGTGGATGGTAATGTGGATGTGGCTGTAGATGTTAATGTGAATTTATATGTGACTGTGGCTGTGTGTGTAGCTGTGGCTGTGGCTGTGTGTGTGGTCGTAAACTGTTCGTCTCGTGCTTTTCTCATAATTTGTATATGTTTAATGGTAGAACCCCCAGTGACATTCCTGGAGAATTTACACGTATAACACAACAAGGTTGAACTGCAGTCGGCTACTTTGAATTCTTTTGTGCCTTTTAGGTTTTTCTAAAGCATATTCTAAAGTTTGGAGTATTGGACAGTGGACCAAATTAAGAGAAACTGGTATCAAGTGTAATTAACAAGTTGACATAAAATATGTATACTGATATAAAATTGTGTGTTCTGTAAGAACGGATTTTTTTATTATCTTTCAGGAGTTAGACAAGGAGAAGAGTTGTGTCCCCTTTCATTTTCCTTATCTCTAAATGACATAGAATCCCACCTAGAAAAACAAGCAGGTGTTAATACTGAGTTAAACCAAATAACAATAACGAGTATGGTATCTACTTCAAACCGAAAGTTCACTACATGAAAATGGTCGCATGGAGTTTGCTGTTAAACGCATAGTCGATCTTGGTATGAAAGCATCAACGGCGCTACTAAAACGAACTAGAAATGTTAAATTGCCACTAGATTTGCTCCTATCTCATGTGATAGATTACTAGTAATAATATTGTTGCATGGATATGAAATATGGGGATATGAGAAGACTGACAGATAGAGAGAGTACACCTAAAATTTCTTATAAACTACTGTTTTAAAACACAATAATTTCATGGTGTACGGGGAACATGGTAGAAAACCTATGCAGCTTCAACTTTTGAAACGTCTAGTTTCGTATTGGTGTAAATTGACATTATGAAATCCAAACAACAAAATGACAATATTATTCTTCAGTATGCGTTTCAGTCTTTTAGCATGACGCCAAGGATCAAAGCACCAACCTGAAGTTCTCGAGCGAGAACAGTGTGTGTGATGAAGGTATACGTGATAACATACCATATCGTTTTTGGTCATTTTGTATTGCCACCCCATTTTCCAAGTCAATAAAGTATGTACCCGAGATCTAGCCTGTAGACCAAAAAGACCATCTACTGAGGGGCGTGAGTGAGTATGGTTTTCCGCCGCTTTTGGAAATATTCCAGAAATATCTGCGGGAGACACAGGAAATGCGCTTCAGACATAGCGTCCATGTGGGGAATGAATCGAACCCAGGTTTTTGGCTTGACAACGCTTCAACCACAAGGCTAATCTTCATTATGAGTAAACGTTACGTGTGCATATTTTAAGCTGAAAAAAAACCATGACACTATCGCATTGTCACACTATGCAGGAAACATGGTGTTTTTGCATGAGTAATTGTATTTGTGAAGTTTATATAACACTGAATACAATTCAATACAAGTATACAAGCAACGTAGGCCTGGCAAGTTTAATGTTTAATGTTTTATTTAACGAGAAGAACCGAGTAAACATGAACAGCAAAAACACTGCAAACAAAACTGTATTCATGAAAATTTCACTTTTCAACTCAAATAAATTTGGCTAAAATGCCCTCACGCCTGTTTACCAGGGTTTGCATACCGCCTTTAATACCCTCGTCGTGAGAGGTTTCATATTCTATGTGTAATCTCCTGTTCATCCCATTTTGAACCACACCCTCACTACATCATCCCTCGCGCCCTCCCAGCTGACAAGGACTAACTCCCTATCAGTCTGTGAAACAGGTTGTTCTTTTAAAGAAAACTTCACGCTCTGTACCCTTATATAATATGAAGAAAAGGGCATGTTTTGAAAATGTAAGCCATCATACATCAGAGACGCCTATGTTTAAAGTCTAACAGAACGCCTCTGTGAAATTTCTTTTACGCGTCTTTGCTTCCTTTCAAAGCGTTCAGCATATGTATTATCGCCACCATTACATTCTTTAGTGTTTTGTGTGTTTATACGCAAGGCCGAATTTAAAACGCAAGAATTTCCATGCTTTCGGGTCTACAGAAATAACACAACTGGGACATTTATCATAAACAACTGGGGGAGCTGGCTGCACACCAATATTGTTGCAGGGAGATTGTTGCAGGTTTACTATCACAAACAACTGGGAAGCTTGTTGCAGGATTAATAATCAAAAACAAATAGGGAGCTTCTTGCAGGGTTACTAATCACAAACAGCTTGGGAGCTTGTTGCAGGATTAATAATAAAAAAAAGTTGGGGACTTGTTGCAGGATCACAAGCCAAAAGCCACTTGGTAGCTTCAAAAACCAAGGAAACATTGCGGATATTTAAGCGTGAAAAATGTCTAAGTCGAGGCTTGGACAGAAGATTTAACCTAGATAGTTATAAATAATATATTTTATCCAACAAAACAGTTCTTTCATTTTTATTTAGATAGCATGTAATATGCTCAGCAGGTTTGGTAATATCACGCCGGTTTTACTACTGCCTTTGTTCAGGCTGTTTACTGGGAAATATGCCCCAACTGTGTGATGCTGTAAACCCGGCAGGCTATCTTACACATAGTAAAACACTGACAGAACATTCATGAAGTTTTTGTCGAGCCCTTTGAGGGCGTAAAAGATGCATCCTATGTTCTGGACTATTTCAAAATCGAAATAATTACACTTAAAGGAATAAAACAGTTTCCCAAATGCCATATCTGATAAAAGATTTCTATTACTTCGTATATATCTCATGCGATTATGAATCGTTAACCATAGGATGGTTATGACACCGGGTGTTTGCGGAAACGAGCGCGTCTTCCTTCTGATCGTCACAGCGAAATACATGCAAAGGCATGTCAACCGTTCATCTGAAACAAAGTCAGGAAAAATGTGTTGCGAGTTAATATAGGGAAATGCATCAGGTATCATTTGGTGAAGATGTCAAACACAAGACAAACATTTTGACAGTTTTAATGAAGTCAAGAAGCAGTGGAAGTTTTGCTGACGAAATAATGACGCATGTAGTGATGACGTCATGTAAGCAGCTGAATGTAACAGGAATGGTGTCAGTGAGACAGGCTTGTATGTTTGCCTCATATACGTGCCAAGGATCACACACTGGTTCGACTAACACCACAACACGATCTGAGACAACACATGCCTAAGAGACATAGTTTGAAGACCTGTTGCCATGGCTAAGAGACATAGTTTGAAGACCTGTTGCCATGCCTAAGAGACATAGTTTGAAGACCTGTTGCCATGGCTAAGAGACATAGTTTGAAGACCTGTTGCCATGCCTAAGAGACATAGTTTGAAGACCTGTTGCCATGGCTAAGAGACATAGTTTGAAGACCTGTTGCCATGCCTAAGAGACATAGTTTGAAGACCTGTTGCCATGGCTAAGAGACATAGTTTGAAGACCTGTTGCCATGCCTAAGAGACATAGCTTTGAAGACCTGTTGCCATGGCTAAGAGACATAGTTTGAAGACCTGTTGCCATGCCTAAGAGACATAGCTTTGAAGACCTGTTGCCATGGCTAAGAGACATAGTCAGACGGACCCTATACAAATATCCATGTATAACACAATGTAAGCTTCCCAACAGGGAACCTGATAAGGAGACATTCTGAGACTTCAGGTCAGTGGTGAAAAGTTAAATCAGTGTCACCAGTAGCACCAATGACACCAGTGGTTCGATGACACATAATCATCCAATTCACAAAAAGGCAATAACATCCCCTTTGTATACCTGCTAGCTCAGGTAGGATTGAGAGAGTGGGTTTGCATGTGATCTTCAGTCATCCATTTATATACATGTACGTTTCACATTCCTTTTGCCGGCGGTGTGGTAGCCTTGTGGTTAAAGCGGTCGCTTGTTTCAGAGGATAGTTTAGACATGGTAATCTTTTGCTATCGCGTATTAAATTTAAACAAGACATCGATGCCTTCAGCTTGATATGGAAGGAAATCACAGGGCTAAATGTCGAAGACCTTAACTGCACTGTTTGTAGGTGCTGCGTGAGTATGAGCGAGTATGGGAATATACCGCTTTCACCAATAATCCGGCAATGTCACACCAGAAATGGGTATCACACATTGTACCTATATGGGGAATCGAACCCGGGTCTTCAGCGTGACGAGCGAACGCTTTAACCACTGAGCTACCCTACCGTGTACCGTTCCGACACATGCAGGGTAATAGAGACTAAACAGAACTGTAACCAACCAGTTTTTGTCACGTCATTTCGACACAGTTCTGCCCAAAAAGCAGTGCATTTATTTCAAGGTAGTTCGACACATCAAGCATAACCAGCTGAAACCAGCAATTCGAGATATCTGTGTGCTGAGCAACGTGACTCAGAAGAGACGTTTGTCATGTTTGTTTGGGTTTTTTTTATGTAAGTTGTCACAGGACCAACATGAAAACATGAAAACATTCTGTGAAAATATTTGAGGACATACTAAGAACGGAGGCGAAAGGGATTTACATCATGTCGCGAACACATTTCAACAGGTTGTTCACGCATTCAATTCTAGTGAAGGAAAGGTCAGTGCTACCAACCATTCCGGCTTTCATACACAATGCAAAATTATTAAGATTTACAAATCATGAAACTGTCGAGAACGTTTTTGTGATCGTTTGAGATGTAGTGAGGTCGGATGAAAGTTTGCATTCAAGATATGTGTAGTGCTATGGATGACCCACTCAGACAAGGTACAATGACTTCTAACCTTGTCTCCCCACCCATCTCAACCCCTATTCCCTATCCCCTTACCCAAAATAGGACTCAGGCGAACTGGAACGAGGACAACGATTTGGACTACCGAACAGACTTGTATTATTATACCCAGACCACCACCGCTGGTTTAAGGGTGCATTGATGTTGTAAGCATAAAGTACACAGCATTACTTCAGACACCGATGTTAAGTACATGTCCATATATACATATGGGAGGTTAAAGATATACTTATAAGTTATCAGTGAGAAGGGGGGTCAGTTTATAGTGTATATTTCTTGTGAAATATTTTAGTACATTTAATTTTTGTGCTAGTTTTTCTAACCAAAAACTGGTAAAGAGACAACCTGTGACTGATATGAATTAAAAAGCTGAAAGCTGTTTCATTTCACCCAAGTCTATTTATCTATGGTTTACATTTCAAACTATTGTTTAAATTTGAAAGTAATTCAGTATAATCAGTGACAATCTTGAATTGTACACCTTTAAAAAAATAGTTATCCGATTTTTAAAGAACAAAACTCACTAAACATGTAAAACTCATTAAAAGGGACTGTCGCCTCAATTCCCCCCAAAGCATACAGTTTGCCACAAATTTCCTGAAAAGCCTAAATTATTATTTTTTTCAAAACAATGTACTGTTCTAATGAATGGGCACGGCCATCACCAGGAGGTCATTGATGGACTAGGCAGGACTTGACTTTACTGCTAGAATGAATTGATATAGGCAAATAATGCCTCGGTTGATAACACAGGTCTCGAAGCGTCTAGTTTGCTCAGAGGGTGGCAATCTCCTCATGTATCTCACGAACAAGTCACTCACCCCGTCCCAGCGTTATAGCTGAGTTCAGACGCGTATGTACAAATATGTTATAGTCACAACTCTGAAATGGACTTGCTGACTTCAGTTTAGCGTTTATATTGGGCTATAATCTAACGATGATGACCTCAAATGTTGACAATCCCGTCTTCTTTTCACCGGAGTAGATGTCGACGTCATTTCAAAGATGTTTCAGTGATGAGAGTTATAAGTGCGTCGTTTATCAGACAATAGGTATAATTGACAATAGGTACATTCCACTAAGACGGTTTCTTTTGTCAGTACGTTTTAACATTGCAAAGACAGGGGTTGGTTTTGATGCATTCAACAATTTGTTATGACTACTCCAAGAAGCACAACTTCACGGGCTACTGTCATATCACTGGTGTGGTTCAGGATTTTGTTGTGCAACAACTGAACACGTACACATTTATCAAACTGTCTTAGCTGGTGTTGCCAGAAATGTCGACAGGTCCCCAAGACAGTTTTCAGTGTTTTTGCCATGCGAGATAGACAATAACTGCAAGATTAAACACCGTTGTCCATTAAGTATAATTTCAATGGAGACACGAAGTTAGATATATTCTCAGACAAGCTAGAACACAACAGCACGTTTACTTGATTTACATATTTGGCAGGGGATATTTAAAACCTGTATTAACTTAAGCAGACTGTTGATGCATCTAGGGAGTACAGTCAGTGGAAGCTGTGTAAATAGGCAGCTGTTAAATCCGACAAGTTGTCAACACCGGCATGAAATCTCAGTCCCGTCCATGCCTGGTACATTTATCATCATTTAGAAGCTCTGCAAGCCGGCAGCTGGTAATTCTCGGCATGAAATGAGCCGCTCGAATACATGTTTCTATCGTGATCAGCACTGCCTAATTCGGTGCGTGGTATGGAGTCGGCCAGTGTACGTGAGAATTTTAAAGCTCTCTGTGTCAAGTACCAGTGAGTGGATATGTCTTTAAGCAGCTTTGGGCAATATTCCAACAATATCACGGCCATTGACGCCAAAAGTGGGCGTCACATATTGTACCCATGTGGAAAATCGAACCCGGGTCTTCAGCTTGACGAGCGGACGCTTTAACCATAAAGCTACCACAGCGTTCCGTGTCAAGTAAACATGTATGCCAAAATAGAGTACAGTACAAAGCACAGCTATAACATGTATTGTCACGCTACATTTGTTGTAACTACAGGGCTGAGCCGAGGTAGTAGTCACTGGACGATTAAACATCGCATATCACACTTAATAACTCTTCACGAACGATAAATTAAGACTGATGGGTCGCTAGAACGCTCCTGTCGCAAACGTTTTCTTGGGGCGTCTTTTTTGACAGTGAACGCTAAAACCACACTTCCGTACTTTCTCGATACTTCTTGAGGGGGTGGAGGGAGTTCATACCAAGCCAATACGCGGAACAGCCATGACATAGACATTACTGTTATCTCAAGCAGGATGGAGAGAGTTGGTTTGGGTTTTGCAGTGATTCATACATACATACATTCTGACAAGAGTTTTGTAAAAACAAAATGACACACTCGCGAGTGTGTTAATTTCTTTACCATCCATTAGTTGTATCTAACTTTTTATTTCTAAACAACTAAATCCACGTAAAACGAAATCAGTTGTTCTCGCTTGACGTAAAGGTCAAGGTCGCGTAAGAATACAGTGATACGGCACTATGGACGTAAACTCCCTGTGTAATGGTACTTAGTAAGGAGCGCGATATAGTGACTAGCTACTCTTGCACGAAGGCAAAAAATATAAATTGAAATTTAATCTTTATTGACTTAAGTGACTGTAAGAATTGTATGACTGGAAACATTGTTAATGGGAAAGTTATTCGTCGTCAGAAGAGTCACTGAGAGGAGAGCGAGCAACACGGCGACGGTTTGTAACGTCTCGGTCTCATTCACTGCCCTAGAAGACTTGTCAGTTTTGATGTGGAATGCCCCCTGTATATTGGACCTCCGAAGATAGTGTGAACAACATCACTAGACAAGGCTTTGCTTGTGTTTGTGTACGACATGCACTGGGATGCTAGATTTATTTCGGACAATTGTTCACACTTTGTACATTTTTATGTCCAGACACTTGCATGATTTGCGTTGGAGCTACGTTATTGTCTGGCAGCTACTGAATCAAATGTTGCGGGCACTGTGATTATAGTTAGCCGTTTGTCGCAGTGACGTGGGCTCCCCTTGTTGTTACCGAGCCGAGTTTATTTTTACCTTTTCTTGAAATTTCATATCAATAAACATGGTGTGTGAAAAATTGTTTGTTTGTAACGTTTTGTATTTGATAGCATTGTTCTCGCAGTAGCGAGACTGAAAATTCGTAGTAAATGTGTAGTAAATGAATGAAAACAATAGTTCCACATTCCAATGAAGTCATGGAGATCATGGTCGGATAACTGACCAATGAAATTCGTTTTAGGGTTTATGACACGTGTGCAACATATGATTTGTATGTACTTGGTTATGTGTCACTGTATGGATAATAAATATAAGTTTTACATTCCCTTTCCAGGCAGTGTGGTAGCCTCGTGGTTAAAGCGTTCGCTCATCACGCAGCAAAATTATCATTTCCAGTTATATGACGGCGATCCGCAAATATCAGATCTGGACCGACCATCTTGTGATCAATAGCATCAGTACTACACCATGGGGATACGATATCAACCACCCGATCCAGTTAGCATGTGTTGCTGAAGACCAATTCTAACCCAGATCTTCACAGGTTATCGAATACTTATGTTTCATCCGTTTGTGAATTATTATGTCTGTGCAAGTGTATATGATGTAAGCTCGTGTACTTTTGTATCCATGTGTATATGTGCGGGCATCTGATACCCTCACAGATCAAAAATTAACAGAAATTATGTGAAAAGATTTGAATAAGGAATGTTACGTCATACATGGTAAAGGTAATGTTTTAATCGTAATATTCAAATGCAAGAGGGGTCATATGAAAGTATGAGTTTAATCAAAATATAGAAATTTAAAATTTAAATTTATAAATTTAGAATCGAATTTGACTTACAAAAATAAAAATAAAACTTCAAGACATGAGGATTTCCAATAATACCCCTGGGTGTAGACTGCAAGACAGAGGCGAAAATTTTATACCTGGGAAGGCTGAAGTCAGTATTGGCATCAGATGTTCACGAACAGATCTTTTGCATAATTGTTCAATTTACCTTTGTAAACATTTTTAAACAGACTTGACTTAACGTTAAATATAGCCAGTGATCTGGAACAGGTGTATTTCACACCATGACGAATGAGGAGCATGTGCTTTAAGTCAAGGTTAATAGGTTTATTTCTCAGGGGTAAAAATCAGTGACTATAAATACATTGATTTTCTTTCATCGGTAAACCACATGCATACAGGATTAACCGCGATGTACTTTAAAAAGCACTAGCAGTAGATTTCACATTTTGTCAAGAACTTAATCTGTACGTACAATTTCAGATTTAAAATGAAATCAGTGCCTGTAAATATATTAATCATTCTGACTGAATAAACCACTTACGGATGGGGTTAACCGCGATATACAATGCAACATCGGAACATACATTTCCTTGCCACTGTTTCGAAACTACACATAAATGTTCGGGTGTTTTATAATTTAAAATCTACAGATAAAAAATGTTAATTTCCTGTCATCATTAAATCAAATTACTTGTAATGAGATGAAATATGCATTAAAATTCAAAAACAGTGCATATGTATGTATGTATGTATGTATGTATGTATGTATGTATGTATGTATGTATGTATGTATGTATGTATGTATGTATGTATGAGTGTGTGTGTGTGTGTCTGTGCGCGTGCGCATGTGTGTATTTGTAATTTACTGCCATAAGCGCTTAAATACAAAATACATCGATTCCCCGCCATTTCAACCGGGCCTATCCTTAGAGGCCATACGCAGGTACTCTTTAAAAGAAAACAGCCCTTGTGGGGCTTTGAAAACATTTACATTCGTAATTATTAAGTTAAATCTGAATATTGCATATAACTTGATTTATACAAGGATGTGGCGTAGCTCGGTGTTAACGATGGTGATATGTTCTGTAGACATAATGTTTATTGGTCAGTTACAAGACATGCGTCAAGAGAGGAGTTCCGCTCAGTACTTAATATGACCACCATGCTTTGTTTCACCGCTCCATACCTCATGTCCAAAAACTGAATAAATCTATGGATGCTGCTCTGTGGTTTTCATCTCCATTGTTCATGCAACGTGTTGTGAACGTGTCTGTGACGTATGTTGTCATTGACGTTCACGTCAATCCAGTTCATATCAGATCCAGCGACGTCGAAGTCACATGACCAGCACTGACTTTTACATGATGATATTTGTTTGTTGTGTTTGTTCCAGTTCTGTGGCTTCGATTTGTAAATAATCGTGTCTGGACCGGACCATCCAGTGATTAATACCGTGAGCACGGATCTGCACAATTGAGACACGTTGACATAAGAACAAAGTCAGCGAGCCTCATCACCCGATGGGGTGCCGGAGATCAGTTTTATCAAGATTATCAGTTTTATCAGATTATCATGGAGGTATGACAGGAGGTGTGTGGTGTGCAGGGTGTATAGAAGGGTGTAGACGTTTTTTGGAAAAACAATATTTCCAAGACGACATTGGAGAATGTGCTCGATGTACATCGACTGAGGAACGTGTCACAACCTTCGTTCAATCAGACATATTGCATTTGTATTAAGTGTTTCATGAATAGATAAAACCAACATTCTTATAACCTCTCATGAGTTCCATCTTCATGTTATTCCTTTACAACATATGCTGAACAGACAAAGAAACTCAAGTTTCGGAAAACAGTGAAATCTCATAAAAGTAAGCGTTCACGTTTATGTCTTCTATTTAAAAACTTGACAAAAAGACGGAGTTGTGTTTCTTTTGCTGTGCAGTATATTTATGGACACAGTTTTTATCAAGTATTTTGATATATATGTTAACATTAATGTGTACATGTCCGTAATGTTTCACAAATATATGCACTTCGAGATAAGTGTATTTGATGGACAGTTCGTGTAAGCAAAGACTGGGCAAATAAGAGTAAAGACTGGGCAAATAAGAGTAAAAACTGGGCAAATAAGAGTAAAGACTAGGCAAATAAGAGTGAAATAACCAATGATACAGAACGGTACGATCAAATACACATGTATATACATTTCATAAATGATTCATTGTTTCACGGTGCACTCGGGAATATCCCAGATATCTGTTAGAGGTCTGTGAATAATCAAGTCTTGCCCACACAATCAGGTGATTGACATCATGAGCAACGATAGGACATGATGACATGCATCGTCCAAGTCAGCGACGTTGACTCTGATTGATCTCTAATGACATTCACTGGTTGCTGAAGATCAATTCTAACTCTGATCTTCACATGTCGTCCCGAATGAATGAATGAAGGAAGGAACGAATGAATGAATGAATGAATAGCGTGTCAGTGGAACAATAGTAGGAATTGATTTTCTAGCAATATGTCTTGTATGCATATTTCAGATACGAATGTTTTTGTTGATTTTAATTCTGCAGAAAGAAGCCCAAATTAAACATAAACGTGTTTACTCACTTGGTAACATGGAATTATCTCGAGGATCTCCGTGTCGCATTTTAAATCCTTAGATATTTATTTGATGAATCTGTGAGAAGAATACTACCAAACATGATAATATGCCCAGGTTTTCAGGCATCTACTGAAAGTCGGTCATCTCGATGACGTTATGCACCAGCACTGTAAATAACTTGTAATGTAAATCACAATGATTTGGATATCAAAACAACATGCTCGTTCTGTGTGACGACATCGTGACTCCAATTATTTTTAACAGGTTTATTACAGATTCCGGTAATAAAACATCATGAAGAATGCCCCCTGAACCTATTGTTCCCCACCTTAGACATGCCCAACCCAAAGTCGTTGATAATAGAGTATGAAGGTCAGGCGGTTTCCTAGATCAGCTTACCCTGTCTCGTCGTTCGGGAGAATAAGCCACCCGTATCTACCCGAGTGGAATATTTATACCTATCCAAAATAACTCGCCCGCTGATTGGCTACTCTGTAATTTGGCATGAATGATTACTCGAACCGTTTAATTAATTTCCAGAGAAATTCTGGAGCTCTCATCCTTGACGTAGTATTTAGGACAACAGCAGTTGTCTCCCTTGTTACTTTGTAGTACGTTGGCTGTAATTCACTTAGTTTATATCCATCAAAGGGTATCTTGTCACTTAATGATGATTTCATGAAACTATTTATTGCACTGTAAACACTGGTTGTTTGTACGAAACTGTTTATGATTTGCAATGTTGTGTTCGTTCTCATAGTGAAGATATGTGGAAACGTCTTTATCTTAAGTTCAAGCCCACTGACTTTCATGAATAGATATGCATAATACCATTCAGTGCACAGGAGGTTAAGTCTTTATGAGGCTATCTTTCGTGCAGCAAAAAGGGAGAGAGCGAGGGAGAAAGAGAGTGGGACCCCAAAGGGAGGGACAGGATTAAGAAAGGATGGGAACCAGAGGTAGAAGGTGGGGACATAATTAGAAGCCCAGAACCATGGATACGGACGCTTAAAAATACACAATGTTTCGTCTTCAGTGCCTTAAAAACATTAAAGCTCAAACTTGACTTTGAACCGAGACTTTGCACAGGTAATATTTCGCTATTACCTGTGAGTGAGTGAGTGAGTGAGTGAGTGAGTAAGTTTAGGTCTCAGCAGCCATATGGCATCTGACGGTCATGATATAGCAGGGGCCGTATACTCAGCACTGTTGAACAGAAAACTGTTGAAAGGGTATGCATTACCTTCACACTTGCACTTATTTAGATATACGTTCTTGCCAGGTGGAGAATATCCGGGTTAGACATAAGTTTCCGCAACCCATGCTGGTGTTAAGAGGCGACTACCCAGGAAGTTCCATAAGAGACGAACCAGACTCCGGTCTAACTCTGATCATCACATGTCGTCCCGAATGAATGAATGAATGAATGAATGAATGAATAGAGTGTCAGTGGAAGTGGAGTGTCAGTGGAATACGTTCTGTATGCATATTTCAGATACGAATGTTCTTGTTGGTTTTAATTCTGCAGAAAGAAGCCCAAATTAAACACAAACTTGTTTACTCACTTGGTAACATGGAACTATTTCGAGGATCTCTGTGTCTCATTTTAAATCCTTAGATATTTATTTGAGGAATCTGTGAGAAGAATACTACCAAACATGATAATATGCCCAGGTTTTCAGGCATCTACTGAAAGTCGATCATCTCGATGACGTTATGCACCAGTAATGTAAATAGCTCGAAATGTTACCGGACTCAAAACAGTCCCAGTAACTCCGTAAAGGATCCAAAACACAGCAAGAATACCCGTGACAAATACGTATAGCCATTGAATAACCATTTCTCAGTTTCAATGGTAGACAGTCACAAATACTGGTAAATATACGTACTTTCTTTCACGGGTGACCTATGGGTTTTTTCATAAATTTTCGCACAAAGTGTAATGACAAGTGGATGTCTGACATCGCAAACCTTAATTTCTCCAGTGATAATAGGACGTCATTAACGGTTATTCAAGCGTGATAGGTAATGCAATTCAAAATGGCCGCTCCATTGATACTTTGAATCACGCCCAAAAGCAGACTCGCTGATGCGCTACGGGCGTGAGTAAAGGTGCTGGCATGATAAATGCCAGTTTGTAATTGGAATACACCGGCATTCATTGGGTATAAGCGTCGAAAACAAGTTCTTATGAAATAATCATCAACAGACGAGTACACTTAGTGGACGGGGCGTAGCCTATTTCTGGACTGATGCGAATGAAAAGATTTACATTGTGTTGGATAACCTACTTCAGTCAAGTAATACAATTTTATGAATTCCTACATTTTGATTCATGTTGAATTTTATTACCGGACGCCACTAATGAGACAGTATGTCAGTTAACACTTAACTAAAATATAAACTTGACAATTGTCAGTTGAGTGAGTGAGTTTATTTTTACGCCGCTTCTATCAATATTCCAGCAGTCTCACGGCGGGGGATGCCAGAAATAGGCTTCAGGCATTGTACCCATGTGGGGAATGGAACTCGGGTCTTCGGCGTGATGAGTGAACACTTTCACCACTAGGCTAAATAGTTTTGATAGCAGCAAGTAAACCGATTTAAAATGAAAAGGAGCCCCAGTGAGTCAAACGATTCTGACCCTGGTTAAATCTAGACTTACTACATTTATGATTTTAATATTGCACGGAGGGCTAGGCAGAAGGGGAAATATTGTGGTTCAGGGACTGTGAGACAGACTACACTGCAGTGATGGCTAGGCAGAAGGGGAAATAATGTGGTTCAGGGACTGTGAGACAGACTACATTGCAGTGAGGGCTAGGCAGAAGTGGAAACAATGTGGTTCAGGGACTGTGAGACAGACTACACTGCAGTGGGGGCTAGGCAGAAGGGGAAACAATGTGGTTCAGGGACTACCCATTACACTGCCCAACCGAAATCCACAAACCTCTTGGACACCTCGCTCCCCACACCGTACCCATCGGCAAAATGCAACGTGGAGCGTGTGTCCCGTGGTTAGATTTTGTATGTGAGTGAGTTTATTTTTACGCCGCACTAAGTAGTATCCCAGTCTCATGATAAGTATTCGAGTCAGGACCAGACAATCCAGTGATCAAAAGCGTGAGCATCGATCTGCGCAACTGGCAACTGATGGCATGCGTCAGCCATGTCAGCGAGACATTTGGTATGCCTGCGTGCCTATCGTAGGTGAGGTAAAATGTGGTTCAACGTCCTCCTTCAACGCGCATGTATGTGTATGTAGGTTTGTGTTTACTTAAGCTGGTTGTATGGTACTAGATCACTGAGATACCATGATACAATTAAGTCAGTCAACGAAGCACAGCAAAATGGAATGGTCACTATCTCAATGTAGGTACAAAGCAAAGTAACATGACGGAGAGTGACGTTGATACTGAATTATGGCGGTATGAACCTTTGACGTTAAATTCTGATGTGCCATTCCATCTCCGGTTAACGCATCCGAAGAAATATAATAAATTGAAAACTATTTTCTGTTGTCACATTGACACTTGATCATCGATTATTTAAGCACATGACGTTATGTGTATCCGTGATTTGGTGTGGCGGCGGTAACCCAGCTGGAATATTGCCATATGCGACGTAAAAGTAAATTCACTCACTACCCGTGATTTGCAAAGAATTTCTTGTCATTCATATCTCTATCACGTCATGTTTCGTTTGTGTGTTTTTCAGTTCAAGATTTGTATCTATCCTGTGACTGACACAATTTTAAAGATACTCTTTTCACAGTTGCAGGTACTCCAAAACAATTGTTTCAAAGCTGCCCCTGTATACGTAGCTCCTAACAAAATGCTTTGTTCCCTTTGTACTATGTCAAGTCTCTATTGTCCAAATCTTCCAATATATTAAACTGCCGGGAAATGACAATACACACTTAGTTTGACCAAAAGTTACTAACGCTATCAAAAGGGTACCAGATTGAAACCAGTCACCGCAACGCTTCAGATCAAAATCACCTTCTCTGATACCTGTACGAAATGCGCCAAAGGGAACAGCCTACTCTGAGGTAGTATATTTACATTCACTATCAAACTTTCAGTAATTTCATTACAAATATATCAGACGCCACACTGCAGAGCCGGAATTTCAAATACTTCAAGATTCCAAGCTTATGCAGAAATGTCTATAGTTACGCTATCCACCTTGTTTGTTACAACTTTGACCAACCAAACAAAAGCACTGTTGAGAGGGTTAATTGTATTAACGCATGCGTGTTTTGTACAGTGTATATCATTTGGCCTACAATTACTTCTCGAACGTTTCAGCTCCTGCGGTTGTCACACTAACCTAGCAAGACCACTGATAAAGTGTGCGATCTTTTGTCTTTGTCTGGTTATACAGCTATGATCCCTTATCAGCAGTCGCGGCCCATATTCTCAGTGGAACGCTTCATAACACTGCAAAGACACCCTTTACGCTTCACGGGTGGTGCGCCATTTTACTTGTCTGGGCGGGTTTTCGTTAAAAGCACCATGTGGAAAACTAATGGATAGTCTCTGTATACTTGGGGATAACTGTTATAGATACGTACATCAAGAGACATAAAGTAGAACACCTAAAACTGTCTTTATTTCTGAAGAACTGAGCGAGCTGCGTTCGAATTGAACGTAGTGATATTTTACACAACCCAATCCATACAGAATTTCAACATATGGAGGAATGGTTGCCGACGAGTTAAAGTTTTAAAAATCGTTGATCAAACAAGGTGACGATAGACTCACGTTTGTAGTGAATTGCTTAAACGCACCCTACATGAAATGCACGTGCTTCATGAAATTGTGTATCACTCCGAGCTGAAGCATATAACTGTAGGCTTCAAAAAGCCACATCAACGGTACCCTGTCATGCAATACACTACAGACGACTAAGAATGCCAAGACTGACAATAGCTCAATGACACAACGCCATCGGCCTTTTAGAAGAATGGACATCGCAGTCCGAGGGTCTCAAACGTATGGAACCGATACAACAGTACTGGTGTTAATACGCTCGACCCAGAGTTACCACCGTCGATGACGATCGCTACATCCGGTTTAGATTTCTCCGCTGCACCACGACCGCAACAACCCAAATCCTTGGACCGCGCCGAATCTGCGAGCAGACCGTGCGCAATCGGCTACGGGAAGTTAGACTTTTTTCCAGACTTTCCACTCAATATTATAAGGGTTACGCTATTTTTCAGGGCATTATCATTTGCAGTAGCCCGAGGTCTTTCATTAACTGCCTGACAAAAGAGGGCAGTTGAAAAGACCGAGGGCTTCTGCAAATGATAATGCCCTGAAAAATAGCATTACCGTTATTATAGCTACAATGAATAGAATTTTTAATAAAATAAGAATAAAAACAGCGGCATCGGTTTAGAAGCATTTACTGCCAACAACAAACGACGGAGGTCACTAACACACATTTTACAAATATAGACACGTCATAGAACAAC
The DNA here is from genome assembly GCF_037392515.1 of Haliotis asinina. Classification (NCBI taxonomy): domain Eukaryota; kingdom Metazoa; phylum Mollusca; class Gastropoda; order Lepetellida; family Haliotidae; genus Haliotis; species Haliotis asinina. The sequence goes on along the minus strand of NC_090289.1, from coordinate 32,810,730 downwards.
ACTGATGACGTCACTATTGAGAGTGACGACATTCGACCTTGACCTTTGCTCATTCCACCAGCCGCCATTGTTTTCAAGTCGATATTTCCATTGCTGTATGTTGTCATTTATGGTACAATTGTTATGGTTGGCACAGGCAGGAAAGTGCATAATGGCACAGGCACATGTGACGAATGTGAGCCAGATATATGGTCGATAATGAATCCAAGTTCATTCGAACCGTAGCTGAGCTACTTATGACGTCACCTAACAACGGGCTTGATAATGGCCCGTCGTCAAGCATTTTGCGGGCATTATCAAGTTACATTGGCCCGCTCATTTCTGATAACGTGCGGTCGTTTTAATGATAATTGTATCCATTTAGCTATAAAATGTCTTGACAAAACGTCACCGGACTGAACGTCTACAACGGTGCAGGCAACTAGTGAGATGGCCGCAGGAAAGATGGAGGACAGTTTTGTTCTCAGATGTGACTTAATTGTTTTGTTCTCAGACATGCTGATTGACGTTCACGTGTACACAGACGTCGGAACGAAAGTTACGCCGATAACTGTATAAAACAGGTCGATAGATTTGTGGGGTTGAAGTGTCATGGTGTGGGCAGGTATCCATCATAATGGTCGGACAGCCCTTGTGTACGTGGCAGGTGCATTAAATGGGGTTCGCTATAGAGACGGGCTTTTGCAACATAACGTCGTTCCGTTTATAAACGTTAACGGTGGATCTAACTTTGCATGTGTTTACCAGGACTTGCTACAGGAAAACAATTTTCAGGTGTCACCTTCTAACCTCCTCAATCACCCGATCTGTCCCCCACTGAACATCCATGCGACACTTTTGGTCGACGCTTGCCGCCACCGCAGACACAACCAGAACTGCACGCAGCACTTTAGCAAGACTATCAAAACATTCCTCAAGACAGTGGTTTCTCCCTTCTTCTATGCGTGGCCGCTGCCAAGCTCTTATCGATGTTCATGGCTGTCATAAAATGACAGATTGTAGTAGTCGTTCTCCAGGAAAAAATACCTTTTTCATAAAATGCTTGAAACAGCCGTTCAACATTAAAAGATCACCCCTTTCATAAAATGACAGACTGCAGTGGTCGTTCTCCATGAAAAGATCACTCCTAGCATAAAATGACAGATTGCAGTGGTTCTCCATGAAAAGATCACCCCTTCCATACAATGACAGATTGCAGTGGTCGTTGTCTATGAAAAGATCGCCCCTCCCATAAAATGACAGATTGCAATGGGTCGTTCTCCAGGAATTTAATTTAGTTTTTTTTTTTTTAATTTTGGTAATACTAAATTTAACTACATGAAAACATTGTTACGGTGTTATAGAAATTGTTTTCCGTACTTCGGTGGACATACAGAAGAAAAAGCAAAAAGGTGCATGTGTACCTTTGTCTAGTATTGTACTTACAAAGGTCAGGGGTCCCCTCTAAACGTTGGACTCGACGCCATCACATTTACTGGCGTAAGTCTATGTGCAATTAGAATAACTATTTACGCCAGATGCGTATACATTATAGATGCAGAACAGACTTTAATTATACCAGCCATCAGTGCCCGTTGTCCCGAATCTCATTGCTTCTCTCAACGAAGACATATCTGCGTTCAACAGAATTCGAAAATCTTGGGTTTTCGCCTTTATACATTACTAATTTTGGAAGACGTCAATCACAGGTGTGGATGCTTTCACTGAGACCAATCAAAGTGCAGACTTGCATCATGTGACAGGAGGGCGTGTCCAGAACGTGTGAGAATGGATTTGAGAGGCGCCTGTTAGATAAGCATCTTCCAGTGTAAAATAGTAAGATGACTACCATCTAAAGAAATAGTGATGATTTGCGATATTCCTCCACTACCGATCTTTTACTACAAAATCCATGTACAGTTTAAAATGTTTCATTTTCAAATGTATAAAACATAATGAAGTGTCTACACACAACTATTCATCCTGCTCTGACGTACCGTTTCTTCAAAAGCAAGTACACTGAGCTGTAATGGAGACATTGCATGAACACACTACTCAGACACATTTTGCAAACCGAGACATCTTGTCCTTGATTTGTCCTTTTTTCGAACGCCGGGCAGGGAAACAACAAGTACCAACTTTTAACGTCTTTTAGTAATCCACTACCAACGATCGAATCACTAACCTTTCAGGCTCACGGCGATTCATTTCTGTAAAATGGAGTACGTATTTGAAAACATCTAATTCCTGTCTTAGTAACCATGTTGTTTTATTGGTTTTGCAGTTTTATCCGGCACCTGATCCTCACAACTGGTAACATCGGGTAACCCTGAAAGTTTGGGTTAGAACTGGTCTTTAGTTGCACATACTTGTTAGAAGAGGCTATTAACGAAACCAGGTGGTAAGGCTCGCTGATGTTGTAGATGAATCTCATCGTATCCGAATTGCCCAGATCAATATACATCTTATCAGTCATTGGATTGTGCGGTCCAGATTATTTACACCATCATGTAGAAAATATCTGTACAACCTGTATATCCGGAAACTGGTGAAGTATGTTGAAATTTGGGAAAAAATGAAATATATGTACAGGATTATTTTTGGTTAAAAAAGTAAATGTTTCTCGGGCACATTTTCTTCAAAAGTGACGAGGCCGGTAGGACTTTCTTTCTATTTTGATACAAAGATGTGACGAGGGGGAATACATTATTTTCTCAGAAATACAGTGTTGTAGATTCAGTCACACTCGTTCTTACAGACATTCATTCCTATAGTATACAAATGGATGATCGGAACGCGGCAAAGTCAAAAATATTTTGTTAAATTGGGGGTGGGGGGGCTATTTCATTATGATTATTGTTGTACATTGCTGCAGTTCACCCATTCACACAAACACATATTTTCGACATTTCGATATTTTTCAAATATTTTTCAAGACTAATCCCCTTTCAAGTCAGCGATGAAGTGTATGAAGAAGAAATTCTCGCAGCATTACGCAAGCTTTCAAGGACACACAAATCGTACATTTATAAATATAAACAATATAAACAGGTTTACCTGTCTGACAAAGTTCTCCCAGCTAACCCTTCCTTTCAGATGAAGTAAACGTCTGTAAAAACAGCGTTTTAACATAACTTAAGATCCCTTAGTGCTGGCCATTACGCTTCGTTGTGAGAGTGGCATGTAAGTCAATGCGTGCAAGTGTGCATGTTTGTGTTTGGTGTTTTTAAGAATGAATGCTTGCTTGTGTATAGTGTGTGTGAGTGTGAGTTTTTATTCGTTTTGTTTTGCATTGTTGTTATCTGTGTCATGCCACGTGTGGGGATGAGTTGTTGTGTGTGAGGGTGGTGGGGCAGAATAGTGGTTAAAGTGTTCGCTCGTCACGATGAAGGCAAGGGTTCGATTCCACACATGGGCAAAAATGTATGAAGTCTTTTTCTTGTCTCCCCCAACGTAATATTGCTGAAATATTGCTGAAAGCGGCGTAAAACCAAATTCACTGTTATTTTTGTTGTTATTTTTGCATTTTACGGCCGTTTCGTTATACTTTTTCACGCGTACGACTGCACCCGTGATGAGGTCCACATGACCGCGCTGTTCTTCCAAGGTCAATTATTTGCACTTGCAACTGTTTGATTTCAAGTACAACATTGCAATGTGCCGTAATTCCATTACAGCACTCATTGCTGTGTTGATTTGTGTTTACATCCAATCTAATCACATCTTGTAATGGTAATATACAGCTTGCTCTACATCGCAATATCTCGTCACTCAGCTGTAAGACATGGCAATGTTTCTAGTTCAGTGCACAGCAAAATAACTGCCTATTATCTAATAATAGCTTCAGAGATGAACCCTTTCTGTATCCACAAAACATTCTCTTCAAAAGCAGAGTCGATTGTGCAGTTCTAACTGTGTCATGATCAAAAACAAGCATAGCCAGATATACATGTGGTACTTGTATTCGCAATATAAACAAAGTATGCATATTTTTTTGTCACTTTTCCTTAGACAATTTCTTTGATAAGCCTGAAAAATTAACTATGCACTAACTTTCGCGTGGTGCCAGTGTCCAGGGCTCCGTTCCACAGTGCAGTCTGATCGTATCCCCTATACTTTAAAACACCCTAAATAAAGAGGAACGCGGTCAAGGTTTAGTTGTTCTTGAGGAGTCACACATCACTAGCGATGAACACTGCATCCAGCGTACAAAGTGTAAGACACCGGTATGCACATAAGCAACGGTAGTATCTAGTGCAACCTTTCGCCAGTGTGGAGCTAAATACGCCCCTAGAATAATGGGATATCTCTCAAAAAGTCCAACACACCTGTCAAAAAATGTCAAAATTTAGTACAGGCTTGGGGAAAGGAATGACGCTAATATCACCAGCAAGTCGTTCACGGTACTGCGTGTCCGAGTTGCATGTATTCCAGCAACACCCTTTCACCATGATCGAAAAATGGGCTGTTAACGTTGACCTCTCACAAAATTGTGGTCAGCTGTCAGTTGACTGCAGTGAGACACGGATTGAATAATTTGATGTTCATCTTTGGTCTTAATCAGCTCGTGTGTTTGATTGACAGGTGTTAACTGATACAGCGTCGTACAAGAAATGTGGGATGTTAAAACCCCCCATGAAAGCCAATGGTCCTTCTGTATAAGGGTGATTTGTTTCTAATCAAATGATTGACGTCATGAGTATCGATGATTGGATGTCATTAATAGTGGTAATTATAATTACCTCAACTCTCGGAGCGGTGGGCTAGTCTAGTTGTTAAAGCGTTCGCTCGTCATGCCGAAAGACCGGGTTCGGGTAGAATGTGTGAAGCCCATTTCTGCTGCCCTTCGCGGTGATAATGGTGGAATATCGCTAAAAGTGGCGTAAAATATACTCACTCACTCACAATAACTTTCAGTAATGTCAACCAGAGACCATACACCGAGGGACGGGCCTCGGTGCTAATTAGGGGCGGAACAGTGCCGCGCGAGGCAACGCGATCATTACCGCGAGGCTTTGCGAGATCTGAGAAATTCAAGACTCACATCTGTGTTTTTCACCTACACCTAAATCATCCAAGGTAAGTGTATGGTCTCTGTGTCAACACACTGTACATCAACCTCTTCAGTTCTATAAACTCAAAGATTCTATAAACTCAAAGATCCTTCTTGTATTCTGCTTGGGAATACCCTTATGTATCACTTACTTGACATCACAATGTCGCATATATTGCAATAACGAAGTTGTCAAGGAACAAAAATTGTTGCCCTTCATCATACCATCTTCTGCATCTTCGGCAACCGCGGATTGTTCAGTCGTTAACAAATTCATTTCAGTCAGGCGCAAAGATTGTTCGTGATCCACTCGTGTTATTCTGTGACAATCCGAATCTCTTTTTCGAGCATTCGTCACCACTCGCCCCTTTCCGTAACCTCCAAGAAGCTATTCGGCTTGTTTTTTCAAGGTTACGGAAAGGGGTGAGTGGTGACGAATGGTTCAGAATGCAGAACCTCAGGTATCGACTTTCAGTTTCCTGTTTCTTGGTATCAAATTATTGTTTGAATGACAGTGGACTGTATTTGTATTTATGAAATAATCACATGAAAACAAAATACCACGTTTGTGCATAAAGTGAACCTGCTACAACTCAAACTGTTTCTATAGCCCTAAAATTAAGGTGTGATATTCATAAACACTATGCTTCCACACAATCCAAACTAACAATTTTCTGCATAAGACTTACCATACGTTTTCGGAATGAACGAGCGAACGTGCTATATTTTAGGGGCGCTTTATTCACTATTCGCTATGCTCACGACCATACGTTTTATCCGAAATGCTGCCTGCTTGTGATCCCCACTTACGTTATAGTCACCGCGTCTGCAGACATAGAGAATACTACATTATATCCCGTGTAATACCATGTTTATGAAATGAGTGAATGGTTTGGTGTTTAACGAGAAAAATACTCAATGACTCCCGGAAATTGGCGGTTTATCTCCTGATTAATCCTGATAATAAATAAGTCAGATCTCAACTACAATATAAGTTATTGTCCATATACAACAAAGACGTATATGTTTAGAGACGTAAGTGTGTGAATTTAGTTTTTAAGATTTTAAGTTTTAAAGTCGAACCCCGGGCTTAGGCGTAATGAGCGAAGGTGGGGAGGGGAGGGGCACCTTCTACTCGTCGAACCTTTTCCCCTGTTTAGAAATGAAGCCTCATTCATTCACTTACTATAACTGAAGCTAGTGTTGGATATTCCAGTGGGTATATATATATATTCAATCGTATTTTATGCAAGTCTTAAAAAAACAATAAGTCACATGTAGCACATTTCATTTATTTTAAATTCTATAATAAGCCAAGAGGGGAGTTTAATCGGTGAGAGGTGAATGAGGATTCTGACTGACATGTATGTATGTATGTATGTATGTATGTATGTATGTATGTATGTATGTATGTATGTATGTATGCATGTATGCATGTATGTATGTATGTATGTATGTATGTATATTTATTTATTTATTTATTTATTTATTTATTTGTTTATCTTTCTTTCTATCTATCTATTTATTTATCTATTTATTTATCTATTTGGGCCTCATTACCCAGATCGACTTTTTCTCTTCGCGTGCTCAGGCAGATCAGCACAGGCAAACTGTAGCGCAAATATGGTTGCGCAGCATAGAGAATATCACAAGTCTTCCTCGGGCGAAGCATATAAGAGGACTCCGTTTGTTCGTGCAAATACTAGTGTACCAATGGTACACTAGTTTACTCAAGGTGTATGTCCTGTACGAACAAACATTACATTATGAACATTGCAGTCCTATTCGATCAACATGTTTTGAAATCAAGTGTATTTAAACTCCGTATTATTTGGGCTAGCCTCATAGTACCCGCCAACCATTAGTTTGTTTTACACGATCACAGGGACTGTGGGACAACCCAGTAGTTAAGGCGCCCGTACGTCACGCCAAATGGACACAATGTGTAAAGCCCATTTCAGGTGTCACCCGTCGTGACATTGCTGGAATTCTGCTAAAATAGACGTAACACAGAACATTAGTGGTGTTCCGATTAATCGAAATAATCGAAAATTGGTCGCAGTGACCAAACGACCAAGCAATCGATCACATCTCATAATCGAACACAAACGATTTTGGAACTACCCACTTCGTTTTTGAAGCATTTGGCCAGGGAACATATGTCCGAAGTTGTCATGGTCTGAGTACTTGTTTAATTCTTAGAAAACTCACTTCACTGACTGAATATTTCATGAAGACTCCGAGCAGTTTATGTCCATGAGTGAGTGAGTGAGTTTAGTTTTACGCCGCACTCAGCAATATTACAGCTATATGGCGGCGGTCTTTAAATAATCGAGTCTGGACCAGACAATCCAGTGATCAACAACATGAGCATCGATCTGCGCAATAGGGAATCGATGACACGTGCTAACCAAGTCAGCAAGCTTGACCACCCGATCCCGTTAGTCGCCTCTTACGACAAGCATAGTCGCCTTTTATGGCAAGCATGGGTTGCTGAAGGCCTATTCTACCCCGGGACCTTCACGGGTATTATGTCCATGATATATTAGTAATCACTTTAAAGTAGCAAGTCGTATCATGTTATACATATCTGCAATAAAATGGATGAAAACAAAATGAAAAATGACGCTAGTCAATTTTGCTTCGATGATTGTCCGTTGGTAATGAAGCAGTCATAATTTGTGAGATTTCAACCAATTAGCAACACTACCAAACACACTCACTCTCTCATTCACTCACTCGACAACCACACAGCCTTATCCTCAGCGTTAATGTTATGTTAAACGGTTATTAAACCTTAACGAAAGGACGTAAAATATTTCTTGCTAGCGTACATGTACCTGACTTACTTGTTTATGACGGTTGCCGCCAATGGCGCAGGACACGCTCATCTCTTCGCGAACACCTGGTGTCATACCTATTTGATAATGATTCATAAACACACGCTCAGTCATCATGTCTCAAAGTGTCAATCACTGAACTACCTGGCCCAGATTCGGTTGTCAGTCTGGATTTTGGCATCAAAGAGCTACATCCTCATGATGCAGTCTAACCTGTAAGTCGACTCTGTTTTGAATTACTTACGGAAGTCGTAATTCTTTTAGACTCACAATTTGAAAAGTAGAATAACAGAAACGTTGCGACTGATCCTAGAGCTGCAGCCACAAGGCCACAAATTTTGTAACCTTAATTATTGTAGTTTGCATTACATGAGGATTTGAGTCGAAATGTCTGTAGAAAGGCCCTCTATCCATGCAGTATTCTGTAGAAAGGATCTCTGCCCATGGAGTATTCTGTACAAAGTCCCTCTATCCATGCAGTATGCTGTAGAAAGGATCTCTGCCCATGGAGTATTCTGTAGAAAGGCCCTCTATCCATGCTGTATTCTGAAGGAAAGTCCTTTGTCCATGCAGTATGCCGTCGAAAGGCCTTCTGTCCATGGTGTATTCTATAAAAAGGCCCTCTATCCATGCAGCATGATGTAAAAAGGCCCTCTCTCCATGCAATATGCTGTAGAAAGACCCTCTATCCAAGTAGTCTTCTGTAGAAAAGCAGATTGTCCATGCCGTATGCTATAGAAAGGATCTCTGTCCTTGGAGTGTTCTGAAGAAAGGCACTCTGTCCGTTGAGTCTTCTGCTGAAAGACCCTTTCTCCGTGCAGTATTCTGCAAATGCGTTGGTGGCACGTTGCATATGAGTTCTGTCGCTATTAACCATATATATTCCACCATTACATGAAGGAATGCTCTGCATTTTCCAAGGTTTCTAAAACAGTCCCCGCAAGACATGTTCCACCTCTGACTATACATGTGGAATAAACAGGGCAAGGGGCATAACTTTAAAAACCTTAAGTCTTACGCACATGCATTATACTGAATTCTGTTTCATATATTAACACGTCAACGGTTCAGAAAAAGTGCTAATGTACAGATAAGTGTTCCTTACGATGTACATGTACATTCTTCACTATGACAATGTCATTCGAATATGAATGTATAGCGCCTAAGGAAATTCAGCATCAGATTAGACTAGACGTCACATAGAGAGGGGTGTTATGGTCAGACAAAGGTCCTTGTCCTTGCTGCGTGACTTGTGGCTGAGCTCTGACTGGTGCCTCAGAAACGCTGCATGTATGCACCAATGGAATATCTTGGAGCAAGCACCGTTTAGAGAGGTCATGCCTCTCACATGACTTTTAACTTGACCGAAAATGGGTTCGTCGCTGACATCACGGGTGGGGTCGTTGAGCCACATGTTGATGACTCTCCTCCAAACACAGTTCCAGTTTGTTTGGAAGACAATGCTAGGCCTCATCGTACTCGAACGTTGATGATTTCTTACGTCATAAGAAGATATCAACTCTACCCTGGCCCTCTAGGAGTCAAGATGCCAATCCCATAGAGCATTTTCTGATTTAGGCATCACATTCATCACCCTGGTGACAAAAAACCTTCCACTACATCTACAATGGTGTTCGTGCACCACTTATCATAACTGAACCATATCAACTATGGTATCATTTCTTTGTCGTGAAGAATTTTCCAAATCTGTAATCTCTTCCGCTAATGTTCTTCCCATTGCGCTGGCCAGGATGTGTGACATCTGCGTCACTGGGGATCGAAGCACCAGACATCTTGGTACCTCGTTTTACCTCTGAAACTACAAAATCGTACATCATTTGGAAGTACCTACGTCGCAACCTGTTTTCAGTTGTATTCATTCTGTAAGCAGCCCTGTATTTCCAAGACCACGTGCATTGCGATTTTGCGACCGTTGAGACGTGTGGCAGTGGCAGATAATTTGCGTCTTTTTGTGTTGGCCAATGCTCTGGCAGTCATACCACCTGTAACATTATCTCTGAGCCTTTTGTAGACGTGTTCCTCTTCTTCATTAAGTTCTGTTGTTTCAATTTCTCCATAAGTTGGTACCTTTGCTCTTCATTTGAGTCATTTAGAGAGATGACTGATATCAGATAAAGTGGAATTCTGTAGTGGAACAACGTGCCCATTTCGTCTGTAATCGATTCTAAAAGCTGCAGCTTCCTGTTCAGCTTCCTGGCAGCGGCTCTTCCACAGACACATTTACGCTGGCAGCAGGAAAACTTTCATAAGACCATTCATCTTGAGACTGTACATGACATACATACAGATAGCAGACATATGTGTCAGTGCTGAATGTTGAAATACAGAGTCGTCTGGGAATGGACATTTTTTGATCATTCAAAAAGTCACATAAAACGTGTATCGTCATACTGAAAGTACAAAAATGTAACCAACAGAATTACATTGCTTCGTGTGAAAATTTCCGTAAGAAAAATGCCAGAGACGGTGAGAGACTCAAATACATACACGAGAGTTTGTTTACACGACCGCTCGCATGGGTCAAACGAAATGTATTTATGTTCTTGCGGACTTGATTTGGAGATTGTACGTGCGCTTTCCATAATTTTTAGGAAATATATTTTGAATCTCTACGAGTTCCAAAACAATAATATTGCATCCTGTGAATCTGCACATTAATCTTTAACATGGGGCATACATTTCAGATGCCTGGGAACATCTAGTGTGGCTTTTTGGGGGTCATTCATACATGTTTTCATTATTCATTATATTATTCCACCAGGATGACACGAATGTTCCGTTAGAGAATTATTTCAAAGCCATTTTTGAGCATCTGGTTAGTTGTACCAAAGAGCTATAACAACATCAAATCAAGAAGAAAAACAGCAAAACAAATATGAATATATGAGTGCTTTGTTGATATAAAGTAGAATTTTGCGTAAATGGATGCTCATGCTGTTAGTCACTGGCTTGTCTGGTCCAGACCTCGGAGGCATGTTTTCTCCTCTACTTCCAGGTGAATTCATGTCACAGTGTCAATCCCTTGGATCATTTTTACACCCGTGAAGCTCCGGGGTAGAACAGACCTTCAGCAACCCATGCTTGCCATAAAAGGCGATTCAGCTTGTCGTAAGAGGCGACTAACAGGATCGGGTGCTCAGGCTCACTGACTTGGTTGACACGCCATTGGTTCCCACTTGCGCACACGGATGTTCATGCTGTTGATCACTGAATTTTCTGGTCCAGACACGATAATTTACAGACAGGTGGCATATGGCTGACATATTGCTGTACACAAATAGCAATCATTGGATTAACAGTTCGCGTCTCATCGCTATCGGCTAGACTGCTGCATGTCTTACAAACAGCGCTGACACACCGAGCGTCTCATTCACGCTCTCTTATTATAGATGATGCTACTTAATATCAAGGCAACATGACGCCCTTCATACTTGGGATGTCTTTATCTATTTATTTAATCGAGTTGCGCATGCGCTGCTTTACATTTGAGTAAACCGTCACGCTATTATTCTCACAAAGATGCCACGTGGGACGAGCCATCTTGTCCCCGCTGTTATGGACAACACTGCTAAAGAAGGATGTCCTCTCCCTTCCATTTTAACATTGGGAACTGATGTCAAAATAACCTTGTCCGTTCAAAACGGTGAAAATTTCACAGCTATCCTCATTTCTCAAATATTAAAGCATCGTCATAAATATCGCACCACCCACCTTTTTTCACTAAATAAATTTGGATCTTCAACCTCATGTTTGGAAAAGCACATTAAACTATGTATATGGCCTCACGTGAGTGTTCAGTCAGAAAATTGACAACACAAGACCGAGATTGCTTTAATTGTCTTGGGACTTCGGTATCCTCACGGGAGTACAATAATTTTACAGTACTTTTAATCCCTTCACAAACAATCCCTTCACAAACAATGCCTTCACAAACAATCCCTTCACAAGCAATCCCTTCACAAATAATGCCTTCACAAACAATCCCTTCGCAAACAATCCCTTCACAAACAATCCCTTCACAAACAATATCAGTTGATATTCTGAACGACCGATCATGAAACATTTATTTACATAATTTAAAATCAACATTTATCTCACAATTTTATTTCTTTCAAAGAGTCAGTGACTAAATGATAATTGATTTTGATAAAAAGTTCCTTAATTGTAATATCTACCACTTGTGGGGTAGGACATGTTTGGTCGTGCTTCTCTCATCACAAGGGATACAAAACGGAGGATCCTCACCCTTTGGCAGATATTCATACGATTATGTGTATCTTGTATGACCAAGACATCGTCACATAATGACCTCTTCAAACCTGAACAGCCCAAGTATGCGCAACGGATAGTTGTATTTGATTGATGTACCTGATTTAACTCGTTAGATTATTGGTTTTTTTTTACTCTGTAAGGGTAATTTGTACAGCGCTGTTTAGGGATGGCTCATCGGCCTCAACGTGGAGACTGTCAACAGGAGAGGTTCTGAAACCTAAGTCAAAATCATAAACCTTGGTGGTAGTTGTAGGCTGCCTTTGTAGGCTTCGCCTCATACGACGGGTCTAGTTGCGAGTTTCGAACGAATGAATAATCTGCTTTTCTGAGGGTTAGTTTGGTACCCTCCTCAATTTTGAATTTGTAAAGATTTTCAACAAGTCAAGTGCCTTCAGGCATTTACTTTTGAGACATTTAATATGTGGTGAAATGGTTAAATGAGAGTAAACAATAATACTCACGAACCTTGTCTTCTTTACAACCTTGATGGGCGTGTCATTTAAAAATAGCTCAGGGTCTTCATGCGGTTTATATTTGAGGCAAAAACGTAAACGATTAGTTTCGATTTAGAGAATTTGAAGTGGTTTTCAATTGACCAATTATGAATTTTACTGAGACAAAGTTGTAACTGTCTCTCTATTCTCTGCATATTTTTACCAGAGCAATAATGGAATCATCGTGTAAGTAGCCAATTAAGTATATGTATAATAATACACACAATATTTCGATACTAATTGTATTTCCAATCTTAGGAAAAAGCATATATCGCCTTCCAAAATAGTTTCATACACCTAGTACGTGTGTTATCTCCCTTGCACTGTAGTGTTCGGGCGAAACATGATATACATTCTGGTACTAACATTTCTGCTTTCATCTAAACAAGCTCAAAACATACTTAAGTTAGGTACTTGTATAATCGATATTTTCGAAAAGGCATCAAAAGTAAACAAAATTATGAAGATTGTCAAGAAAATGAGTGAACTTAGTTTTAGGCCGCTTTTAGCAATATTCCAGCAATATCACGGTAGGGGACACCAGAATTGGGCTTTAACGACTGTACTCATGTGGGAACCGAACCCGGGTCATCAGAGTGACGAGTGAACGCTTTAACCCTGGGCTAATCCAGCTCCCTTTGTAAGGAAAGACTACCGGAAACTGGACAATACAATCTTGTAAAGGTTTCCACCAATGATTACACAATGCAATTTAGAAAGTGGTCAAATGTAACATATGTCATATTTGGGATTACACTTTCTTAGTAAAGTACAAATTGCAGTACTTTTTGAGTTGAGTCCCATCGAGGATTCGAATCCCCATCCTCAGAGTCAGGCACCTAATCGCCAGCATACAAAGTCAGCCGCCAACCCGCTCAGCCACCGCGACTTCCACAAAATGAAAGTAGCACAACTCCTGGTAGTCTAGGTTGTGGGCTTTGTGTGCCTCTCTGCAATCCCAGATATAAAAGGAACAGAATTTGTACTTAAAGTAATAGATTTTGTACAACATATGTTATGTCTCCACCAACATGCCCGCATGGGTTCAGGTTCCGGTCATTTTACGAAAGCTTCGGAAAATTTCGCTTGACATTAACAAGACAAAATTTTACTACACTTGGGCACCTAGATTGAAAGTGAGCTTAGTTTCTGCAGATCGACTACAGGAAAGGTTATATTTTCTGCTGGTCGAGCAAAGGGGCATCCTATTTTTTTCTTCAAGAGCTCCATGATACAGGCGATGTCCATACAGCTCAAGTATGCAGCTCAATGATACAGGTGATGTCAGTCAGTTCCATGACAAAGGTGATGTCCGTCAGGCTCCATGATGCAGGTGATGTCAGTCAGCTCCATGACAAAGGTGATGTCCTTCAGCTCCATTATACAGGTGATGTCCTTCAGCTCCATGATACAGGTGATGTCAGTCAGCTCCATGACAAAGGTGATGTCCGTCAGGTTCCATGATGCAGGTGATGTCCGTCAGCTCATGACAAAGGTTATGTCCGTCAGCTCCATGATACAGGTGATGTCCTTCAGCTCCACGATACAGGTGATGTTCGTCAGTTCCATGACAAAAGTGATGTCCGTCAGGCTTCATGATACAGGTGATGTCCGTCAGCTCATGACAAAGGTTATGTCCGTCAGCTCCATGATACAGGTGTTGTCCTTCAGCTCCATGATACAGGTGATGTTCGTCAGTTCCATGACAAAGGTGATGTCCGTCAGGCTCCTTGATACAGGTGATGTCCGTCAGCTCATGACAAAGGTTATGTCCGTCAGCTCCATGATACAGGTGATGTCCTTCAGCTCCATGATACAGGTGATGACTGTCAGCTCCATGATACAGGTGACGTGCGTCAGTTCCAAGGCAAAGGTGGTGTGCGTCAGCTCCATGAAACAGGTTGTGTCCGTCAGCTGCATGACAAAGGTGATGTCCGTCAGCTCAATGATACAGGTGATGTCCTTCAGCTCCATGATACAGGTGATGTTCGTCAGTTCCATGATAAACGTTATGTCCGTCAGCGCATGACAAAGGTTATGTCCGTCAGCTCTATGATACAGGTGATGTCCTTCAGCTCCATGATACAGGTGATGACTGTCAGCTCCATGATACAGGTGACGCGTCAGTTCCAAGACAAAGGTGATGTCCGTCAGCTCCATGATACAGATTATGTCTGTCAGCTCAGTGACAAAAGTTGATGTCAGTCAGTTCCATGATGCAGGTGAAGACTCTCAGCTCACTGACGAAGGTGGGTGATGTCCTTCAGCTCCAAGACAAAGGTGATGTCCGTCAGCTCCATGACAAAGGTTATGTCCGTCAGCTCCATGATAGAGGTGATGACTCTCAGCTAAATGATCCAGGTAACAGCCGCCACCTCCATGATCCAGATGGTAGTAGTGCGTCCCCACCCATCAACTACTCTGCCCAGACTGTGTACGTGCGGTCCCATCAGTCGGCTACTAAATACTCCTTACATGAAGGCATTATTGATCAATACATCAGCCGGCTGTGAAGAAGATGAAGAGCAGCATCGCCTATCCAAGGAATATATCCTTGTGATTCAATCGACGACGAGAGCTATGGTGACTGACATAAGCCTGTGTCACTAACAACCAGTACTGGTCACGGAGAGATAAAAGAGCTATTTTATGAAAAATACGGGAGCATAAAAACAAAGCTACATCCTTGCTAGAGAAGAATATAAAATCTAATAGACTAACACTTAATCTCTGGACAAATGTGTATATTGTTTTATTAAAACTGGTAACTCCTTTAAAATTGATACTGAACCTCGGTAGCTGGGAGATTTGCTTCTTTTGGGGCATTCGTATTTCAGAGGAGTGTGTCAGTATGGCAAGATAGCGTCGTACAGAGATCTAGGCACAGATAAGGTTTCCTGGTTCTCATTCAGTTGTACACAGGTGTACTTCACTATACATCAAGCACATATGTGTTCTTGCACATGAAAATTCCGAGAACTGAAGGTTCAGAATACTTGGAGATGACTTAATGATCGGATGGTTACAGTTTACGGCCTCATCTCTCGCGCATGTGCAGTCACACTTACCTTCTAATACGCTTCCTGGCGCGTTGGGGAAGACTGGTAGTTAAAGCTTTCGTTCCTCACCTCACAGACCTGGGCTCAATTTCCCACATGGGTACAACGTGTGAAGACAATTTCTTGTGTTATATTGCTTAATGCGGCGTAAAACCAAACTCAGTCACACTCTTACTGTGACAGCATTAGCCTACACAGCTGATTGTATCCGACCTACAATATTTTCTCTGTTTATTCTACTTTCAAACACATCCTTGATGAGGAGAGGCTCTTCAATAGTTCACATGAATAAAGTATGGACTCTCAGTAAAAGATACTGTTTTGTTCAGTGTGAACAATACCAATAACCTATGGCTCGGTAGTGCCAGAGGCGTCCTTCAATATGAGCCGCTTTGTTGAGCAGTGTCAACCCGCTTTGTTGAGTAGTGTCAACCCGCTTTGTTTAGTACTGTAAACACTAGATAACCATTGAAGACCTGGACGTGTTGGTGGAGCAAGGCTAACACTTGGCCTGACATCTGAATCGTTGCTGGTCGATAATCCTTGGTGCGTGCACTATCGTTAAGTGAGTTGGCTAATGTTTAACACCGCGGTCAGTGGTAAACTGTATTAATCTATCTGGTTCTGATGTGAGGCTTTCCGTTAACGTAGTCCGACATCCTGGGATGGGTGAGGAGTATTTTGCTCCCGTAAATATATAATGGCCAGCTGGAGCATACGGTACAGCTAGTGTACCTAAGTGCCGCGATATAGGGTCTGGACTTGGTTCCTGTTGATATCCACAGCGGGCATGCACTCACTCTTCTAAGGAGAGTTAGCACACGTTTCCTGAACACTCATGGCTAGCCTTCTGTACAACTGCTAAATATACCATTGGTTTTGAATGGTTCTGAATTACTACTTGTATTGTGAATTCAACGTCTAAAACCTGCTTCACACCCAGGCGGACAAACGTTAAATACTGAGCACCTATTCCATGAACAAGCAACAGACTAGCGCTAGACATACATGGGGCCAATGTATTCTGAGCCGAAATCTAATACAAGACGGACTAGCGTTAGGCATACTTAGGACCTATATAATCTGCCCCTGAAAATCCAACAGAACACGGACTAGCGTTAGACATACTAGGGGACCACTATATCCCACCCCGATATCCAATACAAGACGGTTTGGCGGAAGGTATACTACATCCTCCATATCTCCAGGGTATACGTTCCGATAAGTCTCCACTATACCCAGGATGCATCTACGGCTAAGCCCGATAAATTTAGTACCTATCTTGGCTGAGTTTTTATCCAAACAGGTGCATACGCTGGGAAGTTGAGCGGGCCAATCACAACACTTTCGCTTTTTAAATTATCTAACCGATTAAACTTGGCATAACAAACCGTGCAGAGGTTCTCTGAAAGAGGCAGAAGGAGTTCTTGCATATATAAATTATATATATATATATATTTTAATTTTCGGACCTGTCAATGTGTCTGTATGATTTCTCCTAAATCTGAGTCGCACTACGAACAAACCTTTGCAGTTGCAACCCCTATCTTTATTGACACTTTCAAGTTCAGTTGCAACGGCGGCTTAGCTGATTGGCTGATTGTGAGGATGCGAGCCAGTAAAAGGAGTTACATGTAATATAATTTTCGGACCGAGCCGTAGATAAATCCAGGGTATAGTGGAGACTTATCGGAACGTATACCCTGGAGATATCGACGATGGGTTTACTAGGGCCTACATATTTCACCCTGGAATCCAACGATTCTATTGAGCACCTGTCTATTTCCAGATTTTCACCCAGTGCAGTACATACCTTGTGAAGGAAGTTGGAAAAGAAAAAATAACACTTGCGCTTTCATATGTCCCCTTATTCGTTTCTATGAGTATAATTATGTTCGGGGTCTCTACACTTTGACATAGGATCTCCACGAGCCCGACAAACGTTCGACTACAAGGCCCTATTCTATGCCGGAGTAATAGGGCTGGTCAAGCTTTACATGTGCGTGGTGATCAGATGCGTGAGAGCGTGTTAACGTGCATGAATGTTGACGCTTCTCCATGTTTTGACTTAGGCCGCGTGTATCGAGTCTGCCTTTAAGGCCCCGAACCAACTGCCGCAATACTAAAGCTCTAAATGAAGCAAGCCGATTTCCTCAGGTTCTAAATCTCCGGTCTCCCTGGGTTTCCTTTCTACTAAATGGGTCTGTTTGTTACTACTAAAATTATGTATATTCAGAAACCAAGCGTTCGTTTTAGCACTACCCTACCATACCCCACTAAAATGGCTGCCCCCCTCATATATGCATTATGCTGACTCCAAGCCGGCATTTCCTTCTTGTATTCCTTAAAGCCGAGAGTCAGGTAGAATACAACGGAGTCCATGGGTGTGAGTGACATTAGTTTTACGCCGCTTTTAGCAATATCCCACCAATATCGGGATACACCAGATGTGGGTTTCACATATTGTACCCATGTGGGGAATAGAATCCGGGTCTTCGGCGTGACGAACGAAAGTCTTAACTACTAGCGTATCCCACCGACCTAATGATCCGGGACTAAGGTCAAGGGAGAGTACATAAATGTACCGGTCAAGTTCTGATGTTGTTTTGCTTGCTCCATGCGTAAGTAGGAACTATATTGTGACACCAAGACACTACCGATGATAACTAGCTTAAAATGTCGCAACGCCCAGTTGGCTCATTCGATCATTCTGTGTAAGAACAAATAATAACTGAAGACAAACGATCGGCAACATTTATTAAACGTAGAGAGGGCTGCTAAAGCTTCGGCGATTCCTGCACCTTCCTCGCGACGAGGTCAAGCAGTTCATGGAACACGCTTGTCATAAAGTGTCCTCGGTCCTCAAACTTGTGCAGTTCAGGACTGAGCCCCTCAACCACCTTGCTCTGTTCTTCATCCCAAGGAAGGAACGGGTCGTCTGTGGAGCCGAACTGCACAATGAAGCCGGCGTTAGCTCGTATTTTCTCCCACTCCCATGGTCTGCTGTAGTAGCCGCTTGCCCTCTCGTTGGCGTCCCCGAGGTCAGTGACGCAAGCCGACACCAACACTATGCCCTTGACTTTGTACGTCTCACAGTACCTCATGGCTGCTTCGGCCCCAGAGCTATGTCCAACAATGATGGTCGTATGGTCACATTTGAGTTCATCGTGCATGAAAGGGATCCAAGCGCTCTCCCGTGCTACATAAGGATCAGGCATGCTCCTCAGTTCACACGCTATACCCTTCTTGATGAGCTCGTGGTACAGCCAGCCATACCAGTTGGCGTTGAATACAGCATCGCAGCCGTTCCCAGGTACGATAACCACTCGCAGGGACATCTGTGGTAAAACAAGAGTTAGACATAATCATGCCATCAGTGGGGATGAAGAAGTAAACATTTAATTATTTAGGGTGAGTGAGTTTAATTTTACTCCGTTTCTAGCAATATTCCAGCAAAATCATGGCGGGGAACACCAGAAATGGATTTCACGCTTCAGCCTCATGGCTACCACACCGCCCAGTTATTTAGGGGTTGGGGGGGAGTTGGTTGTCCCCGTCACTTAAAACGGGCTGCAATTCGCCGTGCAGGATTTCGGTCCAAAGGCATTTCAGGAACCTTTGGTCGTGGATTCACCTCTTTGGCACTGGTAATGAGCCCTCGTTTGTGGGTTTCACTGGTAGAGATCACGGAGGAGGTCACAAGGAATGGGCTTTACGGGATGTAACCATGTGGGGAATTGAACCAGGGTCTTCGGCGTGAACCCGGCGAGCGCTTTAACCACTAGGCTACCCCACCGCCCTAAATAAGTGTCACCGGGGACAGTGTACACCTGGCACTTATATCAAGATAAAACCTTAAATTTATTTAGCATCAAATGCTGCGTGTACATCAATAAGCGGGGGAATTATTGGAGTTGAACTATAAAACCACTTACAGAACAGCACGCAAAAGCATGATTTACATTGAATATATGTACACATAGATATTTCAAATATAACATTTCAAATTATTCTTATTGTCATAATCAGCAGTATTAGCAAACGCTGCTCTCAACAATACCCCTGTTGTGCGACGGCGACCTGTGAATAACCTTGATTAATATTATCAACACTGAGGGGAATTGTGTTTTACATGGAGTTCAAGATCATTGTTCATACGGAAAAACGACATACGAGCATATATATACGTGTTTCTGAGTGTGGGGCGCTTGTACTGACCTGGGTCCCGTTTCACAAAATGATCACAGCACTAGGGTGATCGTATCTCCCATACTGTAACATAGACGTATTACATTTGTAGCGCTACGACGATTTTGTGAAACGGGATTTCATCGGACCCACCAACACTGATATACCGAGTCGCAGTTTAACGTGAACATCCCAATCAAACCCAATACGACTCCAAGTTTAGCAGTCTTTGTTTTATGTATGCTGAGGATCAGGCAGGGCAACATTAAGTATCTTCTCCCTATGACAATGACATGCAATCAACTTACAATCCCTGGCGACACAATCCATTAAGTCGCTTTTAACAACCAGCATTATGTTCTCACTGGAACCCAGGATTCAATTGATTAGATGCACATCACAGGACACAACGGGCAGAGATGCTCATTAACAAAGCAGCACAGGGCATACTTCCGGTACAGTACGTGCCGTGGTTATATATGTACTAAGGTCGTTAACGTTAATGAGGGCAGCCATGCTTCGTTGGGTTTATAGAATCAGATACTCTGGCGGAGAATATCATACCTACTTATTTCTCAGAGTAACTAAAAATCATACCGCCTATCTCAGTTGGGAAAGGTTTTTTTTATTTTGCATTTAATGTTGATGTCTTTTTTTCAGTTATTTTGCTTTCTTTCATCTTGCATGCTTATATCTACTGTTCGGGTTTACAAGGTGTTTATGTGAGCTTGGAATAATCAAATATTTTCCGTATTATTATTATTTTTTATATATTTATTTATATATATATATATATATTTTTTTTTTTTTGGGGGGGGGGGGTATTTTGCTTACTTACTGTCATCCTTTATTTATTCTACACGGAGTGATTGAGTATGGTTTTACGCCGCTCTCAGCAGTATTCCAACAATATCATGTCGAGGGACGGCCGAAATTCATTTCACGCACACTCATTTCGGGAATCGAACCTGGATGATGTTCTTTTGATACCGGAGAATCAAGATGTGCTTAAGCAAATAATTATAAGCTGCGGGGGGGGGGGGGGGGAGTTCTTTGACATTATTACATTGTGATTTGGTTTGCACAGGCAAAGCGGTGTAGGTAAGTAGTCACAAATATCAGTTAGCCTGGTGTCAGCTTTGATCAGATGATCAGAATGTTTGTTAGGCATTAAAATGAGGTCCTAAGGGTATACATCGTTAACTTGGCAATTGGTGGAAATGGCCCCAGCATAAGATTATCGTGGAAAAACACACGTGTTTGAGCCCACTAATGATTATTCATGTTCAGTCGGGACTTAAGACCTGTCGGGGTTTAAGGGCCGCACACACGTGACAGATTGGAAAATAGAACATCACCCATGTAGACCCCATGTTTTCGACAGAGATGGTGGGTCAACGTGACATCTGTCATGTCATGGTGAGTTTAAAATTTGACCTAAATTGGGAGGACAATATTATGTACACTGGGATCGTTTCAGAGAACAAGACATTCTTGGGGAACTGTGAAAATGGGATTTTCGAGGGGTTGGTGTTGTGGCGTTGATATAAACGTTATAATAATGTGACTTAAAACTATAAATATAGGCCCTAAAGAATGCTAGCAGTAACTGAACGTAACTATGTGGGTGAATAATGGAGTTCACCAACAGTGATAACGTATGCGGTGACATCAATAATGTATATTAATAACATAAATATTTAATGGCTGTGCAAATATTCATGTCTTACCAGGTCTTTATGTATCCCTTGTGGTGGCCTTCCCTCCTGTGACGTGCTTGTAATAGAAATAATGAGGTACAAGAATGACAGTGCCGAAAGTCAATGTTCATAAAAGACTGTATATGCAAAATGTACAAATCACATCATATATAACATTGTTAATAAATCTGGTATCTATACGATTGGAAGAAAAACATATATAAAAATAAACATGCATGGCGTTCAATGAACACAGACATGTTAAATATTACAGAATATATTTGCTGCAAAATGTACTGGTCACAACGTATGTGAAAGCATTTCATCGACCACGTGGAAATATTGTCAAACCACGCCCATTCCGTTTAGCTATCGCCGCACAGCACTATATATCCCCGACACTAAATACATGTGCCACTGTCATGCAGTGATTTCTGTAGCAGTCGATCTATAAGCCATATAGTAGCTACAATGGTAACATCACAAGAATAACCAGCAATTAAATTGATTACCAGTCTCTGTTTGTAGTAAGATTCGTAGTACGCTTGTGTGTGAATGAAAACACATGCGCGCGCATCCGCCAATGTACAATGAATCTTGGGATACCTTGATGGACTGGCAAGTCCGCCATGATGAAACACGAAAATCGTAGAAAATATACTGGGTTTGCGGACTTTGGGTAAACTAGGGCGACGTTCTAGTGCTAGATTTAGACCTTCGACAAAATGTATTGACACTATCGTTTGTTTTCAGTGTGGTAGAGTCCGCAATTGAGGGCTCTAACCGTCACTTTGTACGAAAACTTCCTTGAACAGGCTCATTAGCATATCTAGGGTGGCAAGATGAGCAAGGTATCGTTTAGGGCTCGGGCGCTGGACGCCACGAAGCCCATGCCTGTTTTCAGGGCGGATGAGATACCTGATCTACCTGATTTTGCAACGATCAACAGATCTGTACCTCTGATGCCGACTGGAATGGAAAAAGAAGAGGAAACGGTACGTTGCCTTTGTTTAGAGCAACCGGAATTTGTGATTGGCCGCCATCTTGGTGGCGCGCACTTTACCTAGATTCATTCGAAAGGGACATTATGAGGCGATTGCGCTACTTATTGATGTTGTTGCTGCATTTCATGGATATCGTTGTGTTCATGACTCTGAAAATATTGCCAGGAAACGTCCAGTCTTTGTCTGTGAAGCATTATTTTGTCCACTAAGTCACGTGACATCAAGCGCCATATTTAGACAGTAGTGACGATACGATGCGAACTTGGTGTGTGTCAAAATTTCATCTCGTCGGAAAAGTACAAAAACTGACAACATTGTCGGCTGATGTGGACCACCTTTGTCATTTAGAACTTGCTGTTATGGACAAATAAACTGAAATAACTCACCAGGTTACAAGTAAACCAAGTTTTGTCTTATCTGGGTCAAGGGAATCCCTGCAATATATGGGGGATTCCCCGTTTGAACTTCTGCCAAATATTTTGCAATATTGCAGTGTCTTTAACACATTTTAGACCTATTACGATTAAAAACTCATTAGCTATCTATTTCTTGTTTTTTATTTTCGTAATGGTTTGTCGTAGACATGTAGGAATGATCAATGCTTCAGTTGTACACCCATTCATTCTTGCACATTTTGGTGAACTGGTGTTCAACTTCTTACCCTGGGATTTATATGTTGTAGCTAGACAATAACATGTATAGGTTGTTGTGTACACCATGCATGGTTAGAATGCAGTTTACCGGGCACAGCACAAGCAATGGAGCAATTATCTTGCTGTAGCACTGTCATCCTTGCCGATCCTTACGGTTAGGGCTTGGAGTCTGGTACCCGTTCTGATCTTTAGGGATCCCTAATTAATCTGAAAAAGTGTGCCTGGTAAACTGCAGTACTCCTTCATGCATATATGCATAAGCTACACAAATCTGTATTACACTCAAAACACATGATTGGTTCAGTGTGGATATTATGGTGTTGTGACATCAGTTAACCAACTTCATATGATGCAGTGGTCAAGGTTGGTGTAAACTTTGGACTGTAGAAAGCATGAGAGTTAGTGTTTCCCTCAATGGTGTAGTAAATACTAAGCAGACAATACCATTAGCTGATCATCAACAAGGGGTGCATGTGTGCGCGCACACACACACATACAACGATCGAGGTTATGTACCTGTTTCAACATACTTTGAATTCTTTCAAGTTTATTCCTTCCACACTTAGTTCAACATTGTCATTAATATTTGGAGTGCCCTTTGAGTTCATTTAGTGTCAATTTGAAAAATAATTCTTGCCAGTGGGTGCTGTTATTACAAACATGGTAGAGGGTTGCTACTTCTTGTGCTTGTTTTCATTGTGGCAATCAGCATACCATGCTACAGTCAATGTCATGCTTGACATTCATTGACCATAATGCCACTCACATGTTGACCACTTACTTCATTGTTTAAAAAATGTACAACCAACGACCAGGAAAACCATCGTTACATTTCAGTTCTGACAGAGAAGCAATAATAAGGGTTTGTCTTACTGATTTATAAGGAGTTCTATAGTGCATTTGTCATAGGTGAACCAAGACCGATGTAGATGGTTTGTGATAGATTCATTCTTCATGCCAACCCTTCAGTTTGTGTTCCTAATATCAATACTACTCACTCTGTGCATGCAAACAGTTGCTGGGTCAGGAATGTAATTGTTGTCTTTCAGTCTGTAATCAACCTGGACTATTCATGAATTTTAACTTGGAAGAAAGGCAAAAGAGAAAAACATGTCCAGCAACTGTCTGCAACAAGTTCTCAGTATAGATTGTGTGTGTTGTACATGCATTGTGACCATGGCAACTTATAGCAGAATACAAACTTGTCAAACATGTGCAGGGGTAATTTTTTATATTCATGATCATAACAAATAGAAGACTGAATGCATCTATGGGGGTACTTGTTGCAGCGCACAATTCTTTTGTTACAAAGAAAACCATTGCCAAATACCCTTTATATTACAAAGAAAAGCAATACCAAAAGAAGCTATGCCTATCACTTGTCTGGTCATGTTGGTAATGCAGAGCTTTCATCTCACTAAGATTTATCCTATTATTATTTTCATTTTGAACTGTGAAAAGAGAAAACTTAATTTTGTCTGATATTTTGACTGATTGTATTTAATTCTCAATGTATGAAATATGTGCTTGGCTGACAGTCTGAGGCAGCCACTTTTAACATGAGTGGCATTTAAGTAAATACCGAGCATAAATATTTCTGAAAACGTGCCATATTTTTCCATGAATGGAATAGTGATCTCAATTTTATCAGCACATTTGGTTTGTTGTTTAGTCCAGAGTGAAAGAAATTAGGCCTGACAACTTTTAGAATAGATTTGACAGCTCAACTGTGTGGATTGAATTTATGAAAGTGCTATCTTGATAAGGAAATTATACATATTTCCAGAAACACTTGCACTGATACAAAGTATATGAGTTTCCACTTGATATATACTGTTTATGTTCAATGTTGAGAGTCTTGATAGTCTTGGCCACATTGGATAAGCTCTTTGGCTGTTGAAAATGTTTTGTATGATTTACCACTTTCGAATGGCTACAATTGGCATACATTTCCAAGTTCAGAAGATTCACCATCTCAGATTGAAAACTTAAACTTGCCTCACCAACTTCCTATGTAAAAACAATATAATTCATCAGGGTGATTTAATGTTTGTGACTATTAACCACCTTCATGGATTATGAATCTATTGTCGAAATTCTACCATCGTTGTGACAGTCATCTTTACTTTATTTAGCAATTAACATCTGAAGTTTCACAATGTATTTGTCAAACACTTTTTTGAGAGTTGTTAAAAGAGACACCAGATTTGTAAAAATAATTAGGTAGCACTCCCCTCCTTTTAAGAAGCAGGATGATGCCCTTTAGATACTACTTGCTGATTTGAGGACTACCTCATTTATGATTTAAGCCTACATTGTAGCCTAGCTTTTAAAGAATTTGGTCAAGCCTGGGCGACTCAAAACTAGATTCCAGTAAGGGAACACCTAGGCCCTCTGATTGGTGGGACACTCCAGTACTTCCTCAAAAGCTGCCTTATGCATATGTAGCAGTACAGTAAGAAGTCAAGTGGTTGCATATTGTTCATAACATGATTATGATTATAAAACATGTAATATAAACAGATGTTACGGTACATTAGCAACCTGAGTCATTACTTATGATCATTACTTTTATGACCTCTGGGACTAGTAACTTGCTGAAGCTATCAAACAAATTTGCATTTTTTTTTCTTTTATCAAAATGTCGATGATGCCTGTTTGTTCATTGAGAGTATTAACATACACTCGGAAATGGAAATATATTATGTCCACCATTTACATTTCGATCATTTTGATTCGAAAGTACACCTTTTATGATGATGCAATAATCATTCTGAAAAGCTTTATTGTTCGTGGCCACAAATTGGAGTAACCATCCTAGGGGGCTTCTTCAGGTGAACAGTGAAAGCACTCTCACAAACCTACTGCATCATTTGTACCCATATTGTAAATATGTTAACAAACTGTATGTTTCATGATTGCTATACTTTAACAATGGTGGAAACAAATTCCTCTCTAGCCCCAATAACATGTCTGTTATAACCTTGAAATTGTGAAGTTATGTTCAGATTGCAAGTCAACAGCAACCTCAATGTTTACTCTGAAAGATGTGAACTTGGTGCATTACCTTTAACAGGTTTGAGGTTTTCAAGGTTTTTCAGGCTGTCCTATACTAACAAAATAAAATTGAATGGAACTGTGGATCTAGTCCTATGCCCCAGGGTTTGCATTTCACAGACACATATATTATGGTAATGATATGATTACAACTAGAACAAGATAATGCAAAAGTAGTGTCATAAGTGCAACATTTTTTGTCACTAGCAAATGATTCATAAGATGAGTTATGATAATGAAATCAGTGCTTGGATGGAAAGTGTGCTTTAAGGTTAAGAGAAACTACAATCAGTTATATACCTTTGTTTATATATGATGTACCCCAGAAAATGGATCTTGAATTTTAGATATCAGTGATAGTGTTGAGAGGACTGTTTCCATGAACAGCTTTAGCCTGTCTTGTGTTACACATCACCAATTAATGGCAGAAAACACACCTGCTTTATCAATCTTTCGCCTGATACCCTAACTACAATAAAACATTCTCTGTACCAGGGTAGCTTTGTTGAATTGGAGCCAAATCCCCAACACTTGGTTTTTGTCTTACTAATTTGCAGAAATGAGGTTGGATGTGTCCACTATATCGATTCCTTAAAATGTCAGTGTACTCGGTTTGTCAAAAGTGGTATCCACTGTAGTTCAATGTCAGTGCCTGGTGTTTGCAAGTAACTATTCACTTTATGACACTACACATACACACACACAGATGTACTTAGACTTTCTACATTATAGCAATTCTTAACATGCTGTTAAGTTTGGGCGGTGGGGTAGCCTAATAGTTACAACAACAGTTTGTCATGCCAGATACCCAGGTTTGATTCCCCTCATGGGTTCATAGTGGGAAGCTTATTTCTGGTATCCCTCATCTTTGTGTGGCTGTAATATTGCTGAAAGCTGTGTAAAACCATTTTCACTCACTCTTGTTACTTTCAGTTGTCTTCTGTTCATGTGCTGCCCTATGTGTTCCTTGTCACATCAGCACACAACATCAGTACAGGTGTCAGTTACAATGAATAACACCTCTTTTGTTCATTATTCACTGCAGTAAAGTTCATGTTCAGATGCCTTTATCAGATAATGTTGATAAATGAATAAATTGTGTGTTGCATCTGAAAGTCCCTCATAGGCTGAATTTGACACTCTTATAGTAAATTACTCCCCTTGTCCTAATAGGTGACAAACAGGATTGGATAGTCAGACTCACTAACTTGGTTGACACATCATCGTATGCCAACTGCGTAATCAGTGCTCATGATGTTGATCACAGGATTGTCTGGCCTAGACTTGATTATTTACAGATTGCTGCCAAATAGTTTGAAATATCAATGAAATTGGCGTTAAACAACAAACCAAAACAAACCACATTTGATAAGGACCACGCCACTGTAGATGACTCATTTGGTTGTGCCTATGTAGTGCATGCAGGTTGTTTTTATAAACACATATAAGTATTTGTTCATCAGCAACACGATTAGTGATAATTAGGTTGTGATGGTTTATTTTGCATACTTTATTACTGGGCGCTAATCTGGAGATTTGTGTCATTAGTCAGTGGTTTTTAGATACAGACCGCTAAATAAAATTTCTGATCATTCAAAGATTATAGAATATCCTATACCGAGTCTAAAATCTACTGAAAATCAGGTTAAGGGTGGTACTTTGCATAGACTCTACCATATTTTGGTAAGAATTCTCAACTCATCACTTTTGTTGACAGTCTTGGTTGTTTGTTAGTTTTCTCTTAATTGTCTGCAGTGCACATTTGTCGTTTAATGACCAGCCAGAAGCTAATGGTTATGGATTCATTTGCACTCTCTCTGACAATGTTTTGATTTTTGTGAGCGCTCAACATGATTAGTAACCTAAGTGATAAGCATAAAACTCTTCTTCCTCACCAGCCTGATGGTGAAATGACATCCAAAGTGACAAAAATCACATTTCACTCACTAGGATGCTTGCCATAAAAGGTGACTGCTTGTCATAAAAGGCGAAAGGGGTGGTCAGACTCATCAACTTGGTTAACTCATGTCATCAGTTCCCAATTGCACAGATCGATGCACATGTTGTTGATCACTGGATTGTCTGATCCGGACTCTATTATTTACAGACAGCTGCCATATAGCTGGAATATTGCTGAGTGCGGTGTGAAACTAAACTCGCTCACTCACTCAATTGGCAGTTGCGTGATGAGAATGTCAACACTGAAATATATCTTCACTTGGATAATTGTGTAAGTGATAACAAACGTGTTGCCTGTGTAATTCAAACTACCAAAGTAAATACCACAAGGCAGGGATTTCATGCTGTTGCTGCAACATTGAAGAAATCTTGTGAAATAAACTGATAAACACTTATCAAGAATTCAAGACATGATCAAGATTTCAAATAATATAATAATACATTGGCTAGATTGATAGGAAGTATTTGTTGATATAGGTGGCTATAGTCCAGGGCATATCTTTACATCCCAGCAGTTACACAAAAGCATCCACATATCTTGACCTGAAAATGACTGGTTTTCTTCAACATCCAGGAATTTCTGCAGATCTGATTGCACTGGAGTCATTAGAAATGGCATAGGTATCTACAGCCCACAACACGCCTGGCTTAATTCCTCTTTTTCTCACGCACTCCCCATCTCATCCCAGCACATATTGGTTATGACATGGTTGATCGCCAACACAGCCATTAGGATTTGAAATCAGTGCAGTGTATAAAACATATAGTGAACAGCAAAGGAAACTGAAGCTGTTCTTTTTTGTCAAGTTTTTAAATAAAAGGTATTGCATATTATATGCATATCAAGGTAATGTTCAAATAGTCAGTTTTATGGATTTAGGTTGGTTGTTTCTTGCTAATGTCCTTTATGTTTTAGTTTTTGCAACTAGCACACATCTTTGCATGTTTTTCTTCCTACTGATCTTAACATTAGCTTGTATGATTGCAGGAGCACCATCTTCAGAGAGCCTTGTCCGCACAGCAGGTCTATGGGACATCTGAGGCGCTGGTTATTCCTATCCCTGAAGTGGAAGATATTGCTGAGAAGTATGACCAATATTACAAGCAGGACTTCAAACTGGGGAAGCAGTACATCCACATTCAGGGTAAGAGTACTACATTCTTTTCTTAGGTGGTTTGTTTCACATCATCAGAACTCACAGATCACAACCCTTCAGTAATTTCCCCTATTGTATTGTTTAACCAGAGTGCAAATTTCTGAATATTTTATGGGGACTTTAGCTCATCTGACTAAAGGTTATGTTGTGCCTGCTTGTCCTGAATTAGTATCTGTAAGCATCGACCCTGAAACCACTGGAACATGGAAGCTGAAATTATACAGATTTGTTCCAACTAATGATGACACTGATTTTGTCAAGAGGTTCAGATGAATGAATGAACCTACTAGACTACTGCCTAAGTCTAGAGGTTTATCATGAATTCCAAACCATGTAGACTTGTCAGAAAAATTGTGAAAAACTACTTCAATATTTCTTTCTTTAGCTCAGGCATCCTCAATATCTCAAGGGTATACGTTCTGATAAATCTCCACTATGCCCTGTATGCATCTACAGCTTAGCCTGATAATTTTTACCTCCCTTGGCTGAGTTTTTATCCAATCAGGTGCATACGCTGGGAAGTTGAGTGAGCCAATCACAACACTTTTGCTTTTTTTAAATTATCATTCCAGCGTAGACATCTGATTGGATAAAAAGCCAGCCAAGGGAGGTAATTAATTCATTGGCCTATGCTGTAGATGCATCCAGGGTATAGTGGAGATTTTTTGGAACGTATACTATGGAGATTTGAAGGAAGTAGATTCAGAGGTGTTTTCATAATGAATTACACTAATGTTATATTAAGCCTTACTACAATTGTGTCTCAGTAGATATGTTCCTTTCTCTTTTTTCCCACCTCTCTCTCCTAAAATAGTACATCCATACTTGCAGACAGGAAAACTTGGTCATTGTCTCTTGAAGTATATTTTTTTAAACACTGTATATGCAGTCTACTCATAAAAGTAAATGTCTGTTCAAAATCATGTTGTTCGGACAGTAATATTTTATTGAAATGAAAAACTGGGGCTAAATAGTACCATTCACTCTTACCAAAACACTTTCAAATGAAAAAGGTTTAAATGGATACTAAGAACCTGATACTCTTAATGATGTATTCTGTGTTATGGAATTAAGAACATCAATAAATAATGGTAACACAAGTTGTTGTTTTTTTTCTAACAGTTTGAGGTCTGGGTGTGACAGATTACACATACTGTTCAAATGTGTAACTTAAATGCAACTTGCGATGTAAAAACAACAGATGCTTAAAAAGTTTGAAGCAAATCCTCACATCTTGTCATAGTACTCTAAAACTGACCCTGACTTTGTTCTAACAGCGTTTGGTATGGACCAGGAGATACCGGACTATGACATGGACAGTGAGGACGAGGGCTGGCTCAATGAACAGGCCAAGAAGATGGAGATCACACCTCTCAAGTTTGAAGAGATGATGGATAGGTTGGAAAAAGGCAGTGGTCAGCAGGTTGGTGCTGATTACACGACATTAGTGACAAGTTGTTTCTGCCTTTCATTAATGAGTATTATCAGTTGAAAATCTATGATCTTGTGTAATTTTACCATAATCAATGATGACAGTTTTCTGCTAATTCAAATGCAAATCAGTCAAACTTGAGATATGTCTAAATCCTTGGAGAAAATATTTAAGGGGGTGAGGTTCCGCTTATTAAAATCAAGTACCCAAATCTGTGTCCTTTGATGTATCAAATTTCAGAATTTTACCATCAGTTCATTAGATACAATGTTGTGGACCCCAGACTGCAGCTATTTTCATCTGAAAATACTTTGATGTGTTGCCATCCCTTTGTAATGTAATCTTTATATTATGAACCCTGCTGTCAGTCAAATATTTATGTAGGCTTACTTGTGGTCAGTATTCAGCCCCATATGTGCAGCTCTTGTGTTGCAATTGAACTGAAATTACAAACTTTCATAATTGAAGATAATACTGTTAAGCAAGTGTCATACAGTCCCTCCTGGATTCCTCAGCAAATTTTTAAGAATTCCAAAGCAAATATCAGCAAATTCTGCACCCTATTTTTTAATATTCTGCGAAACATTCTGCGGTTAAAACATTTAGGAAAAACAGCAAAAACATTATACAGACCTTCATAGCTTAATTCTAAAACACAGATATAATGTTAAGTTGACAGTACACATCACATCTTTAGTAGACACCCACACCTTTTTCTATGTTTGAGAATTAAACACTCACTGAAAGTTATTTCTCTTCTCTCATTTGTAACTTGGGGCGGTGGGGTAGCCTAGTGGTTAAAGCGTTCGCTCGTCACGCCGAAGACCCGGGTTCGATTCCCCACATGGGTACAACGTGTGAGGCCCATTTTCTGGTGTCCCCCGCCGTGATATCGCTGGAATATTGCTAAAAGCGGCGTATAACCAAACTCACTCATTTGTAACTTAGATGCAGACCAACAACTTCCTGTTTCATACAAATAACAATTTTATATTTAAACTAAATCTGAAATAATTTCAATTTTCAGAATGGTTTATTTCGTAATTGCAGTGTCAAGTTCATCTAATATTATTTGAAATATGAAAAAAAACTGGCTTTATTAATAAAGTATCTTTAATCATGATTATTTTGAAAATGTTGTCACAGTAAATAAGTCAGTTCTTTTTATGTGTAACCGATCCTACTTTTGATATTATCTCTACTTTTCATTTTCATTTCATTTCATTTTTAAAATAAGCAAATTACGCTGCAGAAAAGTGGCAAATTCTGCACTTTTTCTGCAAGAAAACACGTTTTCCGCAGACCAGACGTTTTTCTGCATGGAAAGGTAAACTCTGTGATTTTTTACTGCAACCAGAATTACTGGAATCCAGGAGCTACTGGTCATAGTTTTGCCTCTGTGCAAACATGCCAATAAACATGCTAAAGAGGAGGAGGCTTAAATTATTTGTTTCAGATATTTGGAGCTGATACAGTGTTAATGTAAGATGTTGTTTTTGAGTATGTTATTGATAGTGTTTCCGGATGTCATTGCAGGTGGTTACACTCCAGGAGGCTAAGTTGTTACTGAAAGAAGATGATGATCTTATCATTGCAGTGTATGACTATTGGCTCAATAAACGGTTACGCACAGTGAGTATTGAATTACATATTTCTGAGGCATTTTCATTGATTTTAGGAAGAATATATTAAAATGATATAGAAAGTAATGATACTACTAAATTTTTTACTTCTCAGATGCGGTTGTATATTTCAAGCAGAAAGATAAAACAATTGTGTTCTCTGTGTAGGGTCAGTGAAACATCTTAATGATATAGAGCAAAATTTGATGAATCAAATGTTAATCCTTTATAGCAACAGCCATTGATAGCAACTGTGAAGACTGAGAAGCGAGATGGGTCAACAACAAACAACCCATACGTGGCCTTCCGGCGGAGAACCGAAAAGATGCAAACGAGAAAGGTACATTCTTACTGTTTTTCCTGTCCTGTAAGTAAGTGTAAGTACTGAAATTAGAAAAAAAGCAGTTACTTTTGCATTTGTGTAAATAATATGTAATTCATTACAGTTACTGAGTTCTTGTCAAAATGCTAATGTCTTACATTCAATACCATTCAGTGGAAGTAATTATGATACTGAGGACCTTTTTGGCAAAACCTTGAAGTCCACTGATTCATTTCATTTCAGAATCGCAAGAATGATGAAGTCTCATATGAAAAAATGTTAAAACTCAGGAGGGACCTCAGTCGTGCAGTGTGAGTATCATGTACTAGTATATATGATAGGTAAATACTGTCCCTAGACTCACTGACCTTCAAACACCAAAAATCAATATGTATGAGTTTTAACAAGTCTGGAGATGGAAATCTGATGTGTAAATTTGCACCAAATGTTGAGGAATCGACTAGCAGTTTCCTATGAAAATTGATAGTGTGGATCCTAAGTAGATGGCAAGTGTAGCAGAAGTGTTGACTGAAGTTAACGCTCTTGTACTTTTAGCATATCTTGTGATCTGTTACACTGTAGGTAATTAGTTTGACTCCATTATGTTAATGACATCTGTAATCAGGGTCTAGATCAAGGGAGGTAATTAAGACCACCCTTGGTAAACCAGTCTGAAGGATGTATAAATCTTATTGGTTATTCCTGTGGCAACTGTTGAGTGAAACAGACTAACATGTGAAGTATGTAAACTCCATAATTTGTATCACAGTAGAAACAGCTGATAAACAAATTTCAGCTGAAGCTAAATCAAATAAATCACTCATCAACACAGAATTACTTTAAAACTGCTCTTGTCTTTATGCCTGTCCATTAAAGTATGAACCACAGTTTAGTAATGCCAGAATTGTGGTCAAATTTATTACAGCTTTAACATATTGAAGGATGCTACCAGAAGTACCTTGCTGAAATCAGCAGTGAAATGGCCAAACAATTCTTAATTTTATGATTGTCTAGAATAATTTAAATATTGCCCATAAATTACTTTCATTTTTTTTTTCATATGTGTCTTAGTTGACAGCTATTCCATTAAAAATTATTTTTGAGCCCTGTAAATCCCAACTGGATCAAGACCATTGTTTCCATGTGATACGCATCATAAAACATGTTTTTCTAATTTTGCAGTACGTTGCTGGAAGTGATCAAGAGAAGGGAAAAGTCCAAGAAAGAGTTGCTTCAGTTAACTATAGAAGTTTTAGAAAAAAGGTGAGAGAGCATGTCGCATCTTGGCCTGTCTTAGAATTTCATGCTGGTATCCTTCCTAGGCCCTGTCACACAAAGCTATCGTAATGCTAAGGTGAATATAACCCTGTTTAGTTAAGCATACTTGACATACTTACTAAGCATTCATAGTTAGCCTTCGTAGAGACATGAGATTCTTAATGCAGTGATGAACAATTTGCCTTTTGCCTCTACTAAATGTGGATTGTCAGTCAGTTTTGCAAGCAGGCATTGGTCTTCAGATACCATTCTTCATGCTGTTAATGTTCTACAGAACCAAGGCTTTGTTAAAATGGAGTTGCTTGAGACCTATTAGTTGCGAATATGCTTTGCTGCTGGTTGGTAGCTATTGAAATATTTCATCCTTGCTAATATAGTTCTATGTATTGTAGGTACCAAAGTGAAGATTTTGATGGCAAGTTGTTAGCTCATGCTGAAGCTGAGAGGCATAAGCATCCGTCTTTCATTCCACCATTTAGTCTCACAAAGTCTGGGGAATGGGTCCAGGGTGTGAATGGGGTAAGTATGGCTGTATTTGTATGTGAGTTAATTTAAAGTGATAAATTAAGATGTTTTCGTTATGCATTCTTGCTTATGACAGTGTTCTTGTATTTTGTTCTTAATGATGATTACTTCCTACTATGATTTGCATAATAATTTTTCGCAGTCTTATTGATATAATACTTTAGTTTACCTTATGTAGCTTCAATGATGATAACATGATTGATTTAAAAGAATACACATAAATCTGTAATCAAATGTAAGTAGAGGCCATATGAATTCTTGAGAAGTTATTATATTCCACAGACATAAGTGTGAATTGGATTTCATATTGTATTTCTGTTGGTACAGGATATAGCCCCGAAACCCAAGAAGCGAGCATATCGAAAACGGAAACAATCCCAGCAGCAACAGCATCATCACCATCACAACCACCATCATCAAACGTCCAACATTACCTCATCCCACTACAGTGAAGTGGACATATTGCATCCAGATATAGACAGCTCTGATGATGACGGGCTTTCACCTGTGAGTTTTCTTATTAAATCTTTACCCTGTGCTGTGTGTCAACGTTTAGTTTTGCGTAGAGGGAAAGCAGAGACCCAGAGTTGTAAAGCACTTTTTGTCGTGTAGAGTTGCCTCCCTTGTTCATGCCCAAACCAGAAAGTTTTGTTTTTACCAAAGTGATTAACATGGAAAACATAAATCATTTTAGGTATTTCTCCCACATTTCTCTGTCTTGCTCTCATATACCTGTAATTCTTATCAGAGAGTCGTAAGTGGTAGAAACTTTGTGAAATAGAGCCTATGAATGTTGTCTTATGCTCTTTACTTAATAGACCTGACCCGTGAAGGTCCCCAGTAGAATAGGCCTTCAGCAACCCGTGCTTGCCATTACAGGCAACTGTGCTTGTCATAGGAAGTGTCTAATGGGATCGGGTGGTCAGGCTCACTGACTTGGTTGACGCATGTCACCAGTTCCCAGTTCCCAGTTCCCAGTAGATCGATGCTTATGTTGTTGATCACTGGATTGGCTGGTCCAGACTCAATTATTTATAGACTGCTGCCATATAGCTGGAATATTGTTGAGTGGTGTAAATCTCTAAGTACTCTTTACTTAATGAGAGTGCAATTGAAATAAGGCTGATAAGTGTATTGATGGTTTGTCACAGTTGATATTAGTTTCCTGCATGAAATAAGTTCCGATATTCTTACAAGATCTGTCCTTCATTTTCAGGGTATGTCACCATCAGATCATGAAGATGAAAATGATCCTGATGGTCCATTTGCCTTCAAAAGAAGGAAACATTGTCATTATTTCACTGTAAGTATATATCTGTTTCAGTAGATCCTCTGCAGGGTTTGTATTCAGTTTTAGTCTTGTCTGCTTAGTGCACAAATATATTGTTACAAAGAATGAATTTTTATGAAAGGATTGTATAGCGTGTTACAATTAATATTTCTAAGCCAATACAATATCATTCTGAGCTTCATTTATGTTACTTTTCACCAGCAATTCTGCATAATTTAAACACATATCAAAGCATATTCATTGTTGAAAGAATAGTAGGGCTACTGACAGATAAAAGAGCTGCTTGTTCTTAGACATTTGTGTTCAGCCATTAGGTGTTGTAAAGAGATGGCATGCCTATATTCATAAAAATGTGTAAGCTGGACCTTATTGTACTCTTTCTGACTTTCAGCCAATTAGATCCCTGAAAGTCACAATAAAGATAAAATGTCAGTATTGTGTTGTAGAACAGGGACATTTGGTCTTGCAGCAACAATTTGCATAAGTTATCAACAAGAAATTTTTTTCTTCAGCCTCTCATGGGCCGTCAAGGCAACTGGTCCTGGTGTAGTCCTGATGAAGGTGGCCTTGGTGATAAAAAATACAGATATTCTCTCATGTCACTACCTCCTCCAAGAAACTGTGTTGGATTCTCGAGGCGTCGAGTGGGCAGGGGTGGGCGGTAAGTTGATTTTATATACGTGCAATATTTCTGTGCCAACATTTACTTACTTACCCTGAAATAATAAGCTCAAACTTTCAGTTTGGGGTTGAATGTATGGAAAATGTTGGACTGTGGTAAACAGTTATATTCAGATTTGGGCAATGGTATCATAACATATGTATGTTGCTGAAGTTTCACTTCTAAGGATACTAAGCTTCAGATCCAGTTTGGGCAGTGGGGTAGACTAGCATTCTGCCAAAAGACCCACGTTAGATTCCCTACATGGGTACAATGTGTGAAGCCCATTCCTGGTGTCCCTTGCCATGTTATTGCTCTAATATAGCTAAAAAATGTCACGAAACTAAACTGTGTCATTCATGTAGTTCTATTTGGTTGAAATAAAGTCTGAGATAACATATGATGATCTGAATGATTATTGTCATTTCTTATTGTCTTTTTATGTTTTGGCAATAGATGTTTTAGAAATGTTGCAAGTCCATGTTCAGTCAGGCTGAAATGAGTCAGATAACTAAAGGTTTGAAAGACAATTCAAGAAAATAAACACAAACAATTGCTGGACAGTGCTCTCTGTTAGGTTTATCTCTTTGTAGTTATACAATGTTGCATTCCTTCCTATCCAGAGTCATTCTGGATCGAGCTTATACTCCCTGGGATGATGGCCTAGACAGACTCGACCTAGGTGATCCTTCACATTCACCTGAAGTGCTCGGTGAATATGTCACATACATACGGGGGAAAAAGATGTAAGTTTCAAAAGGCTTGTTCTCTTTCATATATTAGTAAACACTTGAACCATTAACTATTGGTAAGATAGCAGTGGTCAAATTTAAGTGTAACTATTAAGGAGCCAATGTTAGACACCTACTGGTTCCTGCATTTCTTAATAATTAGTAAAGTCTTGATGCTTCATGTTACTTTGTTTTTGTTCACCCTTTCCTCTGTCTCTGAAGCTGAAATTTATGTCATGACTTGCTTGCTTGTATGTTTGTGTTATTTGTCATTTGCTATCAACTTTACGTTTATTTTCAGTCCTCATTTTCGTCCAAAAACTCCGCCCCCTGATAGTGACTCTAGGCACGGTAGTCGGTCACCATCAAGTACTCCAGTTTCTGTCGAGTTTAACTTTGAGACTTACCAGTCTCATAAAGAACAATTGCTTGAAATGAAGCGGGAACAGGAGGAAAAACTGCTTCAGCTTGAAGCATCTGAGATAGACTCATCTGTGATTCTGGGCCAATCTTTCTCATCACAGCCAACTTCAAGGTTTACATTGGACTCTGCCAGTGCCGAGTTTGCTGTGAGTGCAGTGATGAATTCTTCTCAGCTTCCCAGTGCAAATATTGGTGCTACAACAACAATAACTACTACTACTACTACAACTACATCCACTTCCTCATCCTCATCGAACAACGTAACAACTACCCCATCTGTTTCATTACCCTCTGTGTCAACATCACCATCATCATTGTTGTCGGCGTCACTATCTGCACCGCCAATTATTGTGACGTCACAGACGACCACAACACCACCAACAGTTGCTGTCACAACAAATGGACCATTGATAGACAGTAAGAAATAGTTAAAGCATTTATTGAATACCTTACCAATGATCACAATTTTGTAAGGCGCTCGAAGAATACTCGAAGAGTCATCCATCAAATGCTCTCAAGCTTTCACAGATGGAAGTTAAATAACTGTTAGACAATGTCTGGTTATTTTATCTCTCTGTTAGCAAAAGCTGTTGATATTCATGGTCTTTCAGTAAATAGTCAAATCTAGCAAATGCAAAAAACAGACCCATGAAGGTCCGGGGTATAATAGGCATTCAACAACCCATGCTTGCCATAAGAGGTGACTATGCTTGTCGTAAGAGGCGACTAACGGGATCGGATGGTCAGACTCGCTGACTTTGTTGACACGTCATCGGTTCCCAATTGTGCAGATCGATGCTCATGCCGTTGATCACTGGATTGTCTGGTCCAGACTTGATTATTTACAGACTGTTGCCAATTAGCTGGAATATTGCTGAGTGCGGTGTAAAGCTATACTCACTCATTTCTCACGATAACACCACGTTTAACTTGAGAATTCCAATTAAACCCCAACCTCATCCCCGCAAAAGTATTAGAATCACATTTGCTATATTTGACCAATTTCTTAAAGATATTTTGTATGTGTTAATAACTCAATATTACTGACTTCAGTGTTAAAATGTTACCTTGCTGTTTGGCGAGGGGCTTTTTTGTCTGAGATAAACTGAAGTCTGTGAACTATGAAGTTAGAAACTACAAAACTTGTTATGATTGTTATTTTTTAATGTTATCATCAAACTTTAGATGAACTTGAAGCTATTTACATCAGTTTAAAAGGCATGTATGAATTAATTTAGACAAATTTAAGGTTGAGGTTGATTCATGTGACATCCTTCTTTTCATAGGTAAAACAAGTGGACTTTCAACCTCACCAGCAGCTAACATTCTTCAGTTAAACTTCCCTCTCAATGTGTGTTCAGTGACAACGGCAGCAGTTACAACAGCTTTGACAGCAGCTACGTCAGTGAAGGTGTCATCGGCATCAACGTTCATGAAGCCAACTGTAAACAACAAAGTGATGCCAGCCAACACCAGCACATTCAAGCTGTCAACAACACCGGCCACAGCACTCAATTTGCTCAAGTGAGTTGGATACTACATATGTTACTAGATTCAGGCTCTGCATAACAGTTTGCCACAATGACATGAAAAAAGTCAGTTACCCCTTGTTTGTTTTGAAGATAGGGCAAGGGCAACAATCACTTTTTCTCTAGATAATCAACTTTCATTGACACAGCATTGTAAGGTGCAGTAATTTGTTGGAAAGTTCAAACCCCTGTCAACCTGTGAAGATCCTGGATCATGGTTGTTGAATGGGTCTTCAGCAACGCATGTCTGTAAGAGGACTGGGTAGTCAGGCTTGCAGAATTGACACATCTCATGGTATTCCAGTTGTGTAGATAACAGGATTTTCTGGTCCAGATTTGATGACTTACAGATTGTTGCCATGTAGCTGGAATAATGGGGAGTGCTGCACTAAACCAAATCCAAATCAATCAAATACCATTTACAAGATTTGTCAGGACCATGTTGCAGGATTCACCAGAGTGGTACTGTTATATACTCATCCAATCAGAGATTATTTCTTCAAGTTTTTGTGGACATTAAAACCACCTAATTTGGTATTATTTTCCTTTTCATTTCTAGACAAAACCATGAAGACCACAACGCTGTGAGCACTTTCAACAAAGACCAAGTTTTGCCAATGGATGTTACTTGATGGTTGGAGCGAATAGTCTTCTGATAATTTACACTTCAACAGTAAGCATGCGCTGGTACTGCCACCTGCGCATGGCTCACACTCCTGCCCTACCAGTCAGACTCAAGACAGAGTTGGTGTAGTGCCAGACGACAGAACTCTTCATAACAACAGCCATGCATACAACCCTGGCTGCAGTGCAACACCACATGTAGAAAAACATGCTTCGGGATGGGCAACACTCATTGTATTGTTTAGAATGTTGTGCATATATTCTTGTACAAGTGATGTGGGGACTAACAACAGAAATACTTGTCATGTGTGAAGTGCTTATGATTAAATCTAGATGCTACATGTTACAGCTGTTGTCCAGTTAAACACCCATTATAGTGATGCTGCAATTCTACGGGTAATTCTATGGAATGCGTGTGTGTGACATATAAATGGAATGTGTTATGTTATTCATTTTCTACATTCTACCTTGTCTCCATGGTCGACTGTTTGACCATTACTTCCCATTGTGTCTCACAAGCAGGGATAAAGTGCTTGACCATTTACTTCCTAGTGTGTATCACAAGTAGGGAATGAATAACATCAAATGCTTGACTGTCACTTCCCAATGTGTATCACAGGCAGGGATAGGCATCAAATGGGTATCTGCAATTGCTTATTCCAATTTGATAAGATACTTGAGAATTTTAGTGTTACAAATTGAGTTCTTGTTCAAATCATGTTAGAAAATAAGATTCCTAAACATCTTGGACAAGGTATGATACAATCATGTCAGTAGTGAAATGAATTGGCAGATCCTCAAGTTCATATATATCTAGAAAGACGTGGTTGTCAGATATGTATTGAAAGTACATTATTATTCTTAGAAGCAAACCTTGCCTACAAGAACAGACAAGTACTCCCATTATAGATCATGAAACCCAGTGTGCCAAAAAATCACTTTAGCATCTGTCATTGACTGAACTCATCCTGTAGACTGCCCAGTTGTTCTGTGAGCTATCGCAGCATTTACGACAGGTAACTTATGAGAGAAATTGTCCTTACAATTTGAGAAAATGATTCTTTAGTGCTTTACTTCACCAGACCTATAAAGTCACATTGGCAGATCTGCCACTCAAGGGAGGTAACTACGTTGACTATAAGGTTGGATTTGTTGACAATTTCTCTCCTTCCCACACCCCCCATTCCCACTTTATAAACTTGAGGATACTTCTTATTGTTTTATTTGTGCTTAATGATAAATTGTAGTGTTAATTTAAGAATGTATGCAAGTAGGCATCAAAATAATTTGCCCACATGTAAAATGTTTCTTTGTCCTTTAGCTACACGCCCTGTAGGAAGCAGGTACATCTGTAGAAACCGTGTGAATAAACAGGCTTGTAAGTTACATGGGGAGAACAAGAGAAAGAATCAAAAGACATCACAATATGATCATTGACAGAAACTTGCACCGTTATCTCTACCTGTTCTTAGTGCTTGGGTTGTGCCCATCAGTCATCTTGTATGCTACGAGTCATCTTAATGAGAATACTTACTAAGTGAACAGTGTATAAATATCACTGAAAGAATTTCTATGCAGTCATCTGGAACAAATTTTGAAAAAGCAAAATTGGAAATGTCTGATAATAAATGTTTAGTATCTTGACCAGAACTAAGTTATCATAGGTAGTTTGTTTTTGAGTGTGACTACTAACGATGAATGTGAAATTGTTAGTGATTCTATGAAACTGAGAATGTTGTGATTCTCTGTGTACCAGTTAGTGAGATGTGTGCGTGTTGCCACACTGTGTGGCAGTTTGAGTGACTGCTTATCACGTGGCATTGTGAGTCGCATTGTGTCAGCCGAGGCACTGGAACGCTGATCTGGAACTCCCAACACACACACATCTTTTAACATAACTGTAAATAATTTTAGATTTTAAATAAGGTATTATTTTGCCATCCAGTTAATATTTCCCGCTTTTTGTCTCTGAGGGAATAAGATGTTTGAGGTATACTGCAAAAAAAAAGACAACCCCAAAACAGTCATTGAGCACCACCTGTTCTTTTCTTATGTGTTACTGATGACTGATAGACTTTAATAGTGTGAAAGAAACAGGTTGTCCTTAACTTTTGTTCAGCAGTTTATTTAATATATCATAGCTTGATAAATTTCATATCCTTTCAAATAAATTTATGTGTGCAATGTTAGCAGATATAAAAAGAATTTGGAGAATAACCAATGAAATTTTCTTCATAGTGAATTACACTTTTAAAAAATTCCCTGCTCTCTGTAAACCAGTTCTTCTTTGTAGAATCAGGAGGCGCTACAATATACTAAAGTATAGATGCTGAAGTTCTGTATTCTGTTTGTTAC
Organism: Haliotis asinina; assembly: GCF_037392515.1. Classification (NCBI taxonomy): domain Eukaryota; kingdom Metazoa; phylum Mollusca; class Gastropoda; order Lepetellida; family Haliotidae; genus Haliotis; species Haliotis asinina. Next base: position 32,768,501 of record NC_090289.1, on the reverse strand, counting down.
ACACTTCCTAAGTGGCTTTTTCTTGTTGATGTTATGTAACATAGATGTATGTTGTCAGATGTTGATTTTCTGTTAGATGTGGATATAGATTAGGGAGCACTGAAAATCAAATGCCGAACACAATACTTGCTCTGTGTTGCTCTAAAATATATTTTGGATATTTCAGAGAAAAAAAATGTTCTTGTCTTGAAATGATACTTTGTTCTTATCTCCAATATTTAAATTGTAAATGTTCGGGATGCTATGTCCATGTTGTCCATAGAATTCCGACTCCTCTTGTGAACTCAGATGATTGGAATCATGTAACATGTATCACTGTTAAAGAATGTACAGTCAACTCGGGTTGGACATTGAGAAATACAAAGTCCAATTTAACAAACCCAAATCATCCCTAAGAGTTTAGACAAAGGATAATGTTTTTGGGGTTTTTTTTATCTTTCACTTTTTTTTCATTTTTCAGTCACTTTTAGTTAAATCTGAAACAGCAAACAGAATCATAAGTAATTAGGTGATATGGGTATCAAGAGTTGACTGTGTGTCAAGGAATTATTGAATTTTACTTTCAGAATTGTAGCTTGTCTCATGTTATTGTAAAGCTCATCTAGCAGTAATTTTCTTGTTGATAACTGGCTTAATACTGCCGACACATTTGACAGATAAAAACTGCTGTAGGTCCACATTCCATGTAGATATTTAAGTTGTTAACCATCTTATTTTCAGCGTTCCAATACCTTGCAACCCTAGTCGGATCTCAAGTCATATGTAATTGCCATTCTGATATCTCCAGTCCCAGTTTTTTAGGGTGTTTTTTTTTGTTTTTGTTTTTTATTTATTTATTTTGTTGTTGTTTTTTTTCAGAAAATGTATGGTCAGTTTTTTTAGTGTGGTTAAATCCACAAGCTTGCACTGAACTGTTCAGATATCATGGATATGAGGTTGTCAGCCACCAATAATTAAAGTTACTTAAATCTACTTATATTTTTTTATTTCCAAAATTATACTTTGAAAACTTCAGACAAAATTATCAGTGGCTTTGCATCTGGATACAAATCTGGCTGTGGTCGTAGTCAATCCATCATGCCACAGGTTGACTTGAGGTTTGGCTTGTACTTCTGTAAGCTAGCTGGACAGACTGTTTGACAGAGAACTTGCTGAATGTAGAATGACGATTTCCTTCAAAGCACGGCTGGGTTAGAGATTGAGCAATGATCTGTGATATTGGGGGTGTGAGTGTATGCACACCAGGTTTTCATGAGAATAATAAACATTTGTACAGAGTCGAGAAACAAATCCTTGTTTGTTGTTTTTACATGTCAATTGTTGACAGAAGCTCGACAAGAGAACAGTGAAGAAGGATGAAAAGGTAGTGACAGAGTGCTTTTGTGAATCACTCCATTAGGTAGACATCGTATTTAGCAAACAAACAAACTAACTGATACCATCTCTTTAGCTCTGATATTTTCTAAATGAGCACCAAGGCGATGTCTCCCACCCCCTTTCCATCGACACTTTGGTACATCAAGAGATTAAATATTAGTTGAAGCCTAAGACGTACTTCCGTAGTTAAAACTGCATGGTATAGGTGAATGTTCAGACATTGTGGAAGAACGTACTCAACCCCCACCCCTCGCTCTCCCTGCAGTGCTAAAGCAATAAATGAAGCAAGTCAGGCTTTAATACAGGCTTAGGGTCTGAATCTCCCTTCTCCATGTCACCGAGTTTTTGTTCATTTTAATGGAATTACTGTTTGCGGTCAAAATTATGTGTATTCGGAGATTAAGTGTTAATCCGCATCCAACCACAATGTCCAGATATACGTTCATTATGGTTGTCATCTAATTATCATGGTTCATACCCTTCACTGATAAATGTACTGAACTGCAAAAGAACCACACACTGATAGAGGTTTCTTAAAGCACACCCTTTAGTTAACAACATAAAACGGAGGACTGCGTTCGAACTTGACAATTATGGTTAACGCATGTTTAGGAATCACATTCAAAGTTCACACAAACAAATTCACCAAAAATGGTACCATTACTATGATTCCTAAAAGTCAGTGTCGTGTTGGCCCCCGTGGGCATCGACAACGGCGTTGTGTCATCTGCACATGGAATCATTAGTCGGTTGATGAATGTCATAGACTCTTGGGATCGTACTCTGCGGAATGAAGGTACCGGCCTTGGGTGGAGGTTATAAGTCTTCTTTAAATCTCACCCCAAAGGCGTTCAACTGGACTTAAATCCGGACCGGTGCGGGTCATTGCAGGGTTTGGATGTCATGTTATCTTAGAACGTCGAGTGTTGCTCTGGCAGTATGGGAACGAGCGTTGTCTTGCTGGAAGATGTGATTTCTGTTACTTTAAAAATGTGATACAACGTGGCGTCCTATGACTTGGTCAGTACAGCGTGCAGCTGTCACGCCATTTTCTCGTCCTGGAGATTCTGGAACACCGCAGGACCAACTCTCTGGTTCAGACAGACTGCACACACACCATGATACTTGGACCATCCCAAGAGTCTCTTTCAACAATACACGCATTGGAAACCCGTTCCCCGTGCCTTTGTCATACTACTCCCATTCTGTCATCGGCTGTCGAAACACAATATCGGCTTTCATCAGCAATAATCACAGTTTTCCATTGTCCATTAAGTTAGTTTCGACACTGAGTTGCCCATTGCAGTAGGTTTGGGCGGTAGTGAGCGGTGAGGACAGGACTACGATACGGCTTGTGGCAGCAGAGGTTCCTTTCGCGCAAACGTTGACGCACTGTTTAGGCACTAATGAGTCACTTGTGAGTCCCAATGGTTTGGCGGGCTGTTTCCGTGGATCTAGTGAAGAAATCCTGCAGATGAATTATTGTTGGTCTTGACGTTGACAATGTGTCATTCTTGACGTTGTGATGTTACTGCAGGTTGCCCATTGCGTGGACGGTCATGGACGCTAACAGTGGCCTCATACTGTTCCTGCAGTCAGTAGACTGTCATAACTTGGACTTTAAAATGATTGGGCTACCCAATGTGCAACCTGGCCAACCTGCAGTCGCCTCAAGGCTTGGTTCCGCATATCTCTCGTAAGTCGTGGTATGGCGATTGTCTCAACACAAGAAAGATTCCAGGCAAGTTTGCAATTCACATTCGCTGGTATGGTTGTCACGATCTGCACGTGCATTTTCAGTTTCACGAATGTTATAAGGACTCTGGGTCGTTTGGTAAGGGCATTTGGTCGATATGCCTTTTTTATCAGAAAACACTTAGATGTTGGTAAAGAAATGTCTGTTTGGATTTAAAAACATGTTCAAAGAAAGTACAATTATAATAAAAACAACACGTTACCAGAACATGATTCTACATTTAATGTAGAGAATGCGTTTCTTTTGCCATCAGTATATTTAGTGTGAACTTAAACTCCCAAACTCGGTGCATCGATTTCAGCGGTAGAGTTTGAGATCGATAGTGTGTATGACATTGACAGCTGGCGCCATTACTCGATATGATGTTTTACACAACGATTTGCGATATCTGTGCCAGTGTCAAACACAATTTTGAGTACTAGTGTTTCAGAACGATTTACGATATCTGTGCCTGTGTCAAACACAATTTTGAGTACTAGTGTTTTAGAACGATTTACGATATCTGTGCCTGTGTCAAACACAATTTTGAGTACCAGTGTTTCAGAACGATTTACGATATCTGTGCCTGTGTCAAACACAATTTCGAGTACTAGTGTTTTAGAACGATATACGTAATCGTCACTTCCAAACATGAACCGTTACGAAAACAAAAAGCGTTACAACAGAACGCTTATGTTCTGTTTGAAATCCGTGTGTATCAGCTGTATTTCATTAATCCTAGGTTTTCTAGCACATTCGTGTTAAATACGTAATAATAATTCACAGCGAACTACAAGAAAATGGACCCAATTACATAAAATCTCCAAAAATAATACTTCGACGGTTGATCTGGTTGATCATTTTGCATCTCTTGATAGTACGAATGTTCTTGGTATAGAGGAGATCAGGGGGCAGTTCTCAAACACATGTAGCCAAACCATTCGTTCCTCCTCATGTACAACCAGGGATAATCTATATATAGTTTCCCTGGTACAACGACCATGTTCTATCACCCATCTGTTATTTTTCCTTGCACCCTTATTCTATACTTCAGTTGTGAATTTTAATAAGATATTAGCAGTACATACACTTGCATCGTGAATCTAGCATCTTGAAGTCACAGCCTTCATGTATGAATTCGATACTGTTTCTCCATACTCGTGGCTTGTTTCACAGACATTTTAAAAATAAAATAGTTTAATTCAAAGGTTTGCACAGGCGGGTGGTTTGCAACGTGTCATTAACTGTCAAAGTTTTGTCAATACACACAAAACGCATTGTCATATTTCGTAACTGATAACGTTTCAGTGCACCCTCTTTTGTTGTTTTAAACATTTATAACGAACTCTTGTGTTAGACGAATGTATTTCCTTGTGTAAGGCAAAATAACACCTGATAACATGAAACAAATGAGAGTAAACTGTTTTCCTTAACTAACTACCCATGCACACATGTATGTGCCGAAAATGTGATTTGTCGAAAGTCATAAACGTATCAACTTTAAAAAGACGAGGTCACACGGTGAGATAAATATGTTATTCGCGAACATTCGGGGTTCAGGTGACAGGACTGGAGGCCACTTCTCTTCACAAATTTGGAGACGTTTCTTCTGACTACTTGGTTTGGTCAATTTAAAACTGGTCTGGTTCCAGACCTGGAATCACATCCAGTAAACCTTCCTCACCCATCATGGCGTCGTTTGTGTCAATGAAATAGTGTGTACACCCGGAACTGACTTTTAAACTGATACTGACTCAACACCACAGCTTGGAATGAATGAGTGAGTTTAGTTTTACGCCGCGTTTAGCAATATTCCAACAATACAATCCTAGGTCAAATGCGAGAAAAGACCCTAGTTTTCGGACCTCTCAACCGCAGTTTAAATGTTATCCAGTAATTAGTATGACACTACCCACTCTCCAAAGATTCTTCTTGATATGGAACAAGCCACAGAATGGATCACATTACTTGTCAAGTCAAAGTCAAAGATATTGTACTTGAGGCCTTCGGCCCATATACAAGTAATGCAAATATGTTATCAGCACATGTTACAGACATGTGTACTGAAACAAACAAGGTTTACCCCACGGTTGGAACGGTGTCCATACGTTCATTAATTAACCACATAGTCTAATGGATGGTAACAAGCACTGGTGTTCAACGTGGTCAAGATATGCGGCATGGGTGATAAGATTGGTGTATCATATTACATGTACCCGATTTTGATGCTATATCTAAGTTTGCCCCAGTAAATGGGGTACACCAGAAATGGGCCTCACACGTTGTACCCAAGTGGGGTATAGAACACGGGACTCTGGCGTAGGGCAAACGGTTTAACCACCAGGCTATCAGTGTTCGTTGTTAAAGATTAGGTGAAATTCTGACAATGAAAACATTGTTAGAAGAGCGGTGTTTTCAGATTTGTACATTTTTTAATAACAGTGTAATCGAAATTGACTTCCATTTTATGTTTACATGTTCTATTTATTAATGTTTGAAAGAGAGATAGTTTCCATACGTAAAGCTTAAAACAAAAGACACGCTGAAGAAGTGTTAAAATACTTCAGTCAAGCTTTATCTAAATGTTGCTCATTATTGTGACAGTATACACTTCATCTGTACAGCTCACCAGTCATCAACACGCTGTATGGATTTGCTGTGCGTCAAGTAATGCGGGGCAGTGGGGTAGTCTATAGAGACGATAAAGCGTTCGTTCGCATGCCGAGGAGCGCAGATGTAGGTACAATATGTGTGTGAAGCAAGTTCTCGTCTCCCCAGACGTGATATCGCTGGAACATTGTTAAAAGTGGCGAACAACCATATCCACTCAGTGTTTTTTAATGCACATGGGCCCGTGGCGTTTATTTAGAAGTAACTAGAAGAATCTTTTGAATTTTGCTTCAGATTTAGAAATTTGAGAGTAGAGAACGTTTAGGTTCTCTGCCTGACATGCTAGCTTGTCAGATGATTTTGAGCTTAAGAATGAAGATTATATAAACTTCTTTATATGAGAACACAACGTTTCGGAGTTAATGCTTACTCCTTCATCAGGTGATTGAGTATGGGGTACAGAGCTATTTTTATATGTACAGGTAAAGCAATAACAAAGTAACAAGTGGAATGACTTAACGAAAGCTGGAAGCCAGTATAAACAAGCGCTGATTGGAAACCGACAGTTATGATAACAATGATAGAAGCCAATGGTAATACATTACAGATGATGGGATATGTTTGCATAACACAGGTAGGGGGTAAGGACGATGTTACATGATAGGGGAAAAGGGTGGAAGCCAATGGTGGATGATGTTTACATAGCACATGATTGGGGATAGGGTTGATGTACATGACTGCATGAGGGTTGATGGGCATGTTTACATGGGGGTGGATGATGTACAAACACAAGTAGATAAGGATGTACACGGGTAGATTGGCTATACATGGATTACATAGATTACATAGATAGAATGTACACAGATAGATGAGATTAATGTATCAATAAGTCCCAGGCACTTGGTAGGTACAATCCTTGGTCACGGTTGATTACTGGTTTCTGTCTCCGGATCTCGATGGCTTCTTGCAGTTTCCTTTGGCGCCAGTTGTTGTTGTTGGTAGATAGTATCCTAGTGTCCTCCCATCGGATTGAATGTCCAGGGTTCTTGAGAATGTGTTCAGAGATGGCCGATTTCTGGTCGAGTTTGCTGACAGAGGTCTGGTGTTCCTTCGTTCTGGTGTTGATTGGTCTCAGCGTTACTCAGCGTTGCTTTACCTGTACATATAAAAATAGCTCTGTACCCCATACTCAATCACCTGATGAAGGAGTAAGCATTAACTCCGAAACGTTGTGTTCTCATATAAAGAAGTTGATATCCATATAATCTTCATTCTTATGCATTTCACTTCTAAATGCCCTTCAAAGACTTGGATTTTGAGCTTGGTGAACATGTCAGCTTGACGTTTGTCTATGACATTAGTACGGAACATATCGTCAGCTTGAGACTTTACCTTACCTTAGGCACGTGTACAAAGACACATATTGACCTTCTGGGTCAATCCTGTTGTGAGTCGTTTCATGAATGAAAGTGGTTTAAAACACTGTATATAGTCTCCCTGTTTAAAATCTCCCTGTTTTAAAGCAATTAAACAAGACACGACTATATTGACTGGAGATGAAAAAAGAAACCTTTTGAGTGTCACCAATCATATTGTTTTGTTTTACATCCTTCTACGAAACTACAATTTTTAAAGGAGTTCAACATCATATGCATTCTCTTTCCACAGAGGTTGCATCTGTCACATCTTCCTACGTAGGAGAATATGACAGGATTAACCTTTGTGAGACCGCATCCTGTGGGTTCCGTTTTGCTAAAGGGAGATCACTCTAAATTTGTTTGTTACAGTCAGGACTGTATTTGCCGCCAAATTCGTCTTTCAGGAGAGAGCGATACTGTTCAAGAGGTGAGTATTTTATTTTTAAGAGAGTGTTTAAGGTAACATTTCACACTATTGAACGTATTTTCCATGTGAAAGAATCAGAGGTACATGTATAGTAGGCGGCTTTGGCTTTGTGACTGCGACACAATGGGTGTTTGTTGTCCGTTTCAGTGTCCAAAATGACACTAGTCGAATAATAACGTTTTCATAGTTTTGTACTTTTCATTGCTTGTCTACCCCAAACAGCCAACCCGGTTAACCAACGACCATTGTGGATGAAGATTGATATAGTATTATATACATTTTCACATGATGGGATTCAACAGATGAGATTGGACCGACGGGATCTGTGATGATCTGTCCGCGCAAGAATTTGCTTTCATCAAACAGTGTTTCTTGTAGCTGAGGCTCTTGGCTATGTTTGTTTTTACAAGAGTGACAAACCGGATTGACTGGTCAGGGTTGTCATAGTATTCCATATGAGTAGATTGGTGGTCATGATGTCAATCACTGGATTGTCCTGACTTCATTAAACCAGACCATAATCCTATAGCAGGGAAATTGCTGAGGTTGGCACTAGACAAACAAAATCCTTATCCAAAAGTAAGAAGTGTGAAAGTGCCAAGATATGATGTCCCTAAAGCCACACATCACACTTACCTCATTTGATTGACACATTCAAACTGAGTGTACAAATATAAAATGTAAGATATCAGTAAAATTTATGTGTCACATAAACACATAAATCTGCATCTGTATTACATTTTGTATCAATGTTGTCGACATTATGGAGACAAGTGTGCAGTTTGAAACTTTATTGAATGAACAATTATGCCTTGATAAATGTTCTATTAGTTTATGCTTCTGAAAAAAGCCCTACCTACATACCCAATATTTTAAAAATGTGTAATCAGAACCTCAGTATATTTTTTGATTGGCCTCAACTCAAGACAGGTAACTCCATCTGTATATGAAATGTAACTTTAAGACATGCATATTTCAGCCACTACTGTGTTCTGGTAGCATCAGTTACCATGGTGATGCATGTGGAGCTACAGGCTACGTGCAGTGCCCTTGGGTACCAGGAGGGGGACAAATATATTAAGGAACCAGACTGTCTGGGTGAGAAACTTGAAAATGTTATTGCATATGCCAAATTAACCATCAACATGACTTTGTAAATATTTTTTTAATTTAAATTTTACTGTTTATTGATGCTTTACAGTTGAACATTAATCATTATTTGACAGTATTTCACATTACTGAATAAAGTGTTCAATATTTTAATGGTTGTGGCATGCATGACTTGTGGAAATTTGACCGTGATGACTATGAAAGTTTGCACTGATAAGTTGATACCAATATTCCTGTATGTTTATTATTTATTGTTAAATGTTGTATGGATTTCTCTCTTTCTCAGTAAAAATATTTATTTTACTGGTACACATGGACAGTTACAAGACCTAAAATCTGACTTTAACGAGATTGAATTTGCTCACACAAGGTAGAAGGGAATAGGTAAAGCAGTTAATTAATTTGCCTCAATGCCTTGCTGTCACAGAAACCGTAAAGGATCTTATTCGCTTCCTGAAGCGTGAGGATGAGACCTGTGACATTCGACGACAGCTCGGGCATGCCCAGATTCTACAAACAGATTTGATCCCGATCCTGAAGCACTACAAGGATGAAACAACACTCTTTGAGACAGTTCTAAGGTACAGTTGAACATCACATTACCATGGATACTTACTTGCACTCTAGGTTATTTTTGGTATTTCTTCCATAGACAGGATATCAGACTCAAGACATGTTTATCAGCACAGTCAGCAGGTGAAGAGAGTATGGGTTTATGCCATGTTTATAGTCTATATGAAATAAGATCAAGCTGACAAGGACCTTAAAACCCAGATCAAGTAAACAGTTAAAATATGAACTGAATGAGACAGCATAAATATTAAATAAAAATTTTGCGCTGCACATTTATCAACAGTACTAAATTATCCATAGTCACATACACTATCTATGCATCGACAGTTTTTCGTTACTACCACCAATGAGTTGCTATTGGAGGCTCAACAATTGCAATCTATCAATATTTCAATGCATTGTTACAACCCAAAACCGTATACACAATTCACTGTTCAAACAAACATAGACTCCAAAGAGTTCGCTGCTGTAGCATATGGTTAAAGCATTGGGTCCTCATAGAGAGGATCCAGTGTAAGATTCCCTGTGCCACCCCACCCCGCCCCGATATTGCTTCATCCATTTGGTAAGGGACTTCAGATGGAACAAATCAAGGTGAGGCATCTTTTGCAATATTTGGTTGCAATGCACTATTGCTATAGCAGTTGTATGGTATAATCGATTGTCGTATTCGTTGTCACCCCAGTACTGTCAATTCTTGTTTCCAGGTTAACAGTGAACCTGACTCAGCCCACTGTCCTGTGTTTTGGGAACAAGCTGCCGACAGACAAGACCATGAGGAACCATGCCCTGGAGATAGACACCCATCTGCAATCATACAAGGAGGTGTGTGTGAATGAATGTGCTTCTGTCTCCTCAGTCACTGATTGTTTACAGCCTGTTTTGTCAAAGTATCCACAGTCTGTTGCCATTGTTCTGTTCTGTTTGGAATTTGTTAACATCTCATAATTAATGATTGGTTCATTACAGCTGATGAGTCATCAACAATATTCTTAATGGCAGAAAGTAAAGAAAACTACATGAGTTGTATTATTTGTGAAAAATATTGTTAATGCAAACGTGTTCCAAAATTGTTGTCTTCAATTATGAGAAAACATTATTGATTGCTTGGTTGTTTAGTCACAGTGACCTGTCTTCAATTATTTCAATTAGTCAGCCTACCAGTAATGATCTGATTACTTGAGTGATTAAATAACCCAGTGTTTATCAGTGTTCGAGTACATTAGGGCATAACGGCTTAATGTATGAGGAAAACTTGAAGGAATCCAGGTCTCGGATGTTTACCACTTCGGTGAAATTCACAAGTAGTGGTGCTGACAAACCTGCAGACGAAATTGTTATGAATCTTGATTCAAACCCACAGTCACATTGTTTGGGTGTACCCAAGGGAAGTAACTCTGTATAGTGACTTGCAAAATTTCCCAAACTATATCTGACCTTTGTCACTACTGTGTAATTGTATGTAGTGATGTTAATGTGTCATATGGAGTTGCTTCCCTTAGGCATGTCTGACATTTACAACCGTTGGTTGGAATCCTGATTTTTTATTCTAAATTTTGTCAGTCCAGTGAGACACCTTGTTACAGACTAACATTGATATCCCAGAGAGAGACATTCTACTGGCCTTGACTCTGACATGCCAGCCTTTGTTTTGGCACATGAATATTGAGTGTTCATTTCCAGTTGTTCTTTATGTTTAAATATTTTTTCTTTTCCTGACTCATGCTATGGCTTATCTCCCTTCTTTTGACGGTGAAGAGGAAACTTGAATCCTTATCAGTTCCCTGAAGTGATTGTAAGATCACTCACCATGAGTTGTCTCCCTTTACACACCAAAATGGTGCCATGCGACCTGAACATGGCTCTCATCACTCTGTCCTTCATCGTCCTAGTAGATGACATTCATATGGGTCCTTTTTGTGGCATGTCCTTTGTATTTCGGATTTCATTTTGGTGGGAAAAGGGAGGCTAGTTATTGTGAATGATATTACGACCTCTTCAGGGAATTGGAAAGGATTCAAGTTGTCACTTAACCGTCAAAATTTAGTGAGGGAATGAGTTTAATTTTATGCCACACTCAGCAGTATTCCAGTTATATGGCAGCGGTCTGTAAATAATCAAGCGTGGACCAGACAATCCAATGATCAACAACATGAGCATCAATCTGTGCAATTGGGAACCGATGACATGTGTCAACCAAGTCGTCGAGCCTGACCATCTGATCCCCTTAGTCGCCTCTTACGACAAGCATAGTCGCCTTTTATAGCAAGCATGGGTTGCTGAAGGCCTATTCTACCTTGGACCTTCAGGGGTCTAACCGTCAAAAGGAGAAGGGAGATAAGCAATAAGCATGAGTCAAGATAAGTTTAGAATATCAATTCTATCATAAAAATTATGTTGGTATACGCATGTATGTGTGGCTGTTGCTGTTGCTGTGGATGCTTGTATTAGTCCTGACTAATGTCAGCTTTAGTATAGATCCATATACACCATTCACAGTGTAACATGAATACCCCGCTTGACATGTTGTTCTACTCCTGATGCAACAAATCTTTGACCTGCAAATGCAGTCTTCATTTCCAACTGCAGGCCTTCATAGACGAGGAACTGTTTGCTGTCTTGGCAGCTAAAGTTGGGGATATTTTAAAACTGGTATGTGACTTTTACTTTCAAGTTTTAAAGCCTAAGTGTTGTGATTCCCGTGTACAGTGATGTTATCAACAGTCACAGCAAGGGATAATCTGATTAACAGTTTCACGTTTCCAGAAAACGTATGCTAAGAAACAAAATTACAGCTTCCAGTGCCTGCAATTATGTGGAGGGCATAGGTGTGCTTCTGGACAGTGTGTGAGATAATTACCAAATTTTTCTGGCAAGTCGGTCAAAGTATGCCTGAAATTACTAGCCCACAAAATAATTCCCTAGCCCAGGTTTCATGGTTTTACTGCCAGTATGAGGAACATGTTTATCAAGTCATATTCTTACATGACTTAAAAGTGTATTATAGCGTAACAAGTCTGAGAGAGTGATTTCTTTTTTTAGATCTTTATTTTTAAATTTTTTTTTTCAAAATACCCCCATTATCTCACTAGCCAATCAGGCCAGTGACTAAAGATTTACTAGCTCAATTGGATTTTTATTAGCCATGATCTAGGGGGCCAGTGGCTATTTTGCACACTGCTTCTGCAGTATTTATACCTGGGGACCCTCTAAATCATTTAACTTTTAGCGTGAAGGCAGTGACCCTTTGTCGTTTTTGTGTGGTTTATTAACACTGCATCTTTATGTCTGGAAACTGTGTCTTGGTGATCTTATGTTGGTCTGGATTGAACTATTTTCTTTTCAAAATGTGTCAAATGTTGTTTTTTCCTCCCCAGGTGTCATTTTGCTTACTGTTTTCATAAAGAAATTCTGTTGCTGAGTTTCCTCAGATGCACATGTCCCATTTCTACATGTATTTTACATGATCCTGTTGTAGGACTGGGAGTCACGACACGAAGAAGACAGGTTGCTGCTGGAGAGGCTGCTTATCCTCATCAGGAACATCCTGCACATCCCCCCAAACCCAGATCTAGAACAGGTTAGTTAACAGGAACATCCTGGATATCTTCCCTAGAACATGTGTTCTAGGGGCAGATACAGCATTTTGGAAAAGGGGGATGGATATTCTTGAGAAATGGAGGTGTGCACACTTCATTTTCACAAGAGTTTCATTGGTCATCTAATATAATTTCAGGGAGGATCCCCCGCCCTTCCTACATCTCTCTCTCTCTCTCTCTCTCTCTCTCTCTGTGCCTCTCTCTCTCTGTGCCTCTCCCTCTCCCGCTCTGGATCCACCTACGTGTATGTCCAAGTTAAAGTGCTTGGTTTGTCCCGGGAAGGCAATTTGGAGGAATGGTATCTTGTTTACCTAACCTACCTGGCTACACTCTGTCATCATGGTTTTTATCCTCGGCCATGAGTCTAGCCTGAGGCGGTTGATACCGTATGAGAAAGGTCATAGTCACCTTGACCTTTATTTCAAGGTCACAAGGGCTTCTTTCACATTTCACCCATGTCTGAGATACCTCAAGATTCATTCACTGAATGTTTTTCATATTTTCCACTAAGCTTTATCTAGGAAAGGCGCGAAGTCCAGTTGATTTTGGTGACCCTCCCATAGATCATTGTGACATTCTGAAGATTTCAGCAAGTAAACCATGATGTTAAGCTTGTCAGTGAGATACCTAACGAACCATTCACTTGAGATTCTTCATATTCAACACCAAGCTTCATCTGGGGAAGGCACAGGGCCCACTTGATTTTGGTGACCTTCTCTTAAGTTTGAGGGGCACAGTGACACTTTGAAAATTCCAGCATGTAAACCATCATGTTAAGTTTGTCAGTGAGACTTCACAAAACACACTGCACTGCACCACTGTATTTTCTTCATATTTGATACAAGGACTCATCTTGGGAACGTACAGGTTGACATTGCTTTTGTTGCTTTTGTTGACAGTTAGCTTCATCTTAACCTTCAACCTTCACTTTTGTTACTTTTTAAGTTTAATTTGATAATTTGCAGCAGGGGATTATGTCACCTTAGTGACAGCTTGTAACTGTCTGAATTTCTTTGTAGAGAACTGATGATGATGCCAGCCTCCATGACCAAGTTCTCTGGTAAGTTGACATTTTTTGTGGTTTTGGATATTATTTCATGTCAGATCAGTTCTGCTCATACAGAAGATCAGGTTATGAAAGTCTGGTTTGCGTTGTTCATTTTGATATTACATTATGCATGTTTATACAAAGTAGGTGATGTTTCAGGGTTATCCATGTGAGTGGCTTGGAGGACATGATCCTCTACATTGCTAGCTCGGAGAATGAGAGGCAACTCTGTATGCACTTGCTGGAGATTGTCTCCCTTATGTTCAGAGAACAGGTATGTACTATACTTTTATGCGTTGCATTAATTAATGCATGCTTACACATACAACTTCAAATTCATGAAGAATATCCCACAAGATGGCGCTCTACTTGCAACTAATCAAGTAAACACCTGGTACATAATCTGCAGATGAGGGTCAAAGATCTTGCTTACATACACCTTCTCACCCGTGAAGATCTTGATTAGAAGTAATCTTCCATAACCCATGCTTGTTGTAAGAGGTGCCTAATGGGATCAAGCAGTCAGGCTTACTGACTTGGTTCACACATATAGCCACACCATATAGCTGGAATATTGTTGAGTGTGCTTACTCACATACACATTTTGTCAAGTACTTTGATGTGACTCACATACACCTTCTGTCAAGTACTTTGATGTGACTCACATACACCTTCTGTCAAGTACTTTGATGTGACTCGCATACACCTTCTGTCAAGTACTTTGATGTGACTCGCATACACCTTCTGTCAAGTACTTTGATGTGACTCACATACACCTGTCAAGTACTTTGATGTGACTCACATACACCTTCTGTCAAGTACTTTGATGTGACTCACATACACCTTCTGTCAAGTACTTTGATGTGACTCACATACACCTTCTGTCAAGTACTTTGATGTGACTCACATACACCTTCTGTCAAGTACTTTGATGTGAAACCTTGTTGATAAACCAAGGTGTCATGATACTGTTTCATTGTCATCAAAGTCATTGAAGCATTGTTTACTCATTCCTTATAGCTGAAATGGATAGAATTACCATTAACCACCAGCATGTTATCAGAAATGAGCGAGCCAACCTCAACAATTGTACCATTGTAATTATACAACATGCAGTAGTGAAAACATTGACTGGAACTCTAATGTTGTTAAACACTGAAAAAAATGGCTGCTGTTAGTATGGGCAAAGGTCAAGGTTGAATGTCGTCGCGCTCAAACATCATCTGTTTTGCTTTATGACGTTTCCATTTTTGAAAAAAGTAGGTTGGTGACCTCCGTCATTCATCGTTAGCAGTAGATGCTGCAAAACAGATGCCATTGTTTGTTTATTTTGTGACAAATTTAATTCATTTTAGCAATAATGATGTTACCCTTGTTTTGAACAACTATTTACGAATGTGATGACTCTGTATTCAGACCCCAGACACCCTGGCATGTGCTGGTATGCAGAGGTCAATGAGTGAAAAGGAAAAGGACCAGAGGTAGCGAGTTTATAATACTCTGGTATCCAAAACGTCATCTCTTAATTGGATGTGCATCTTTTGGAGTTATCTTCCTTATCTGCACCAAGAACCTATTATACTAATAATTTCCTGATCATCCAAGTGCTTGTGGCTTTCACCAAAGTGGCTTTGGTGTGACCACAACACTTTGTCCCCTTTCAAATTTATATTGATGCATAAAACATTGCAACCAGTGTCCTTAAGTTTGTCAACAGCCTACATTGGGTGATTTCCAGACGCTAGTCATTCCATACATCTTGTGTGTGAGCAAAAAGTAAATAGTATTGAAAATAAATATTTCATTCCTCTTCAGCGGTGGGGGACATTGCCACATTAGTGGCAAACGCTTGTCTAGTTTTAACTTGAATTATTATGGGGATGTTATCCTGGAAAATTGAAAAGTGAGACATTAAACAACAAACGCCATCTCTTGTAGAGAGCTGGAGCTGATCAGGGAGAAAGAAAAAGCCCAGAAGAAAGCCAACATGTTCAAAAACAGCACCAGGTAAGTACAGCACTTCACACACCTCAACAGAAGTATTCATATTTTCCACAATGCATCCACATTAACACTGGGCGTGGGGGTAGCCTAGTGGTTATGGTGTTCACTAATCATGCCAAAGACCTGGGCTCGATTCCCTACATGGGTACAATGTGTAAAGCCCATTTCTGGTGTCCCCTGCCGTGATATTGTTGGAATATTGCTGAAAGTGTTGTAAAACCAAACTCACTCACTCATATTAACACCGAGCAGCGTCAGCCTTTTATTTCATTTGATCAGCTTCACGTAAAACTTCACAAGTTCCCTACTAAATTACTTCACTAATGTAGCATATTAATCTGATGTTCCAGATTAATTTTTAGTGAGAAATGTGAAACAATAAGTACAAGTTTGATTCAGATGTAAACAGTTTCATTTGTAGTATGTTGCTAATTTTAGTTTTAACCTGATGAATGTATAATTACAAAATGCCATATGGAAAGTGGTCAGGTGTAACATTTGGGGTTACGCTTTTGTAGTAGAGTACAGATTCTAATGCTACTGTTGGGTTGAATCCCATCCACACCCTCGGAGTCAGGCACCTAATCGCCAGCACACAAAGTCAGTTGCCTAACCTGTTCAGCCACCATGTTGATGAACATAGCATCAATTTCAGAAATAGCTTAATATTAAATTCATTTGTTTGTTAGTGTGTTACTAAGTTAGTTTCACTTAGATTTAGGTAACAGATTTGTTATATGAAAAGCTTCTTTCAAGTTGTGAATTAGATTCTATTTTATAATGTAAGTAGACATGTTTTCCTCCTTTTGCGAAATAACTGTGTTATTCCCTATAGAGTATTATACACTTTTCTTGTAACAGACACTCTCGGTTTGGAGGAACATACGTTGTAGCCAACATGAAATCCATCACCGACAGGGAACTTATCTATCACAAAGCGCAGGCTGATGTGAAAAACTTTTCCTTGGATTCAAATAAGCGTCCAAAGAAGAAACCCAAGAATCGTCAACCCATTAAGGATGTAGAAGTCAAACGACGGTCCACTCTCAGCATCCGCTTAAGCCTGAAGGAGTTCTGTATTCAGTTCCTAGAGAATGCTTACAACCCTCTGATGTATTCAGTGAAGGTATGTCACAATGTTTACAACCCAATCATGTGTGCTGATAGTCACATCACTGAAACCCACTTGTGCAACCTCAAGGATTTTATCATATTCACAATGAATTTTAACCTCAGACTGTGCAATATGATTGCGCTAGAAGTTCTGTGAAATTTGAAGAAAATTCATTATAATTCATATCTATAAACCAAACCATATATTTTCTTCAAAATAATACAGTTTTGTCTCGAGAGATGACAGATAGAAATGGCTGATAATTTATAAATCTGCTGTTGGAGGTATGTGAAATTAAAGCTTCACCCTTGACTACTAATCTATAGTGAAACTTCAGATTTTGATCCATGAAACTACCATTTTCAACACTTCGGGGTTGACATGTCTGTATAACCCATACTTTGATTTGGTAACTTGGTTTCAGTTTTCGTTCATGATTGTGAATGCTCATGTCTCAGAAAAAAATTATGAACTTATTTAAACAATTTATTAACGTAAAGATTAAGTAAATACATTAAGATGAAAACTTCAAACACCTAAATCTAAAAGGGGCTCACCTTTAATTAACCAGGTAGGGCACTTGGACCCTTCTATCGAGAATTGGAGGCCACCCAGATTTACCCAGATTTGGCATTGGTCCACCCCCAAAATTCTTAGGTTTATACCTGTATTTACATGTTTCATTAAGTAGCATGGTCTGCCACAAGTATTGCGGGGTGCAGAAATGCTTTTGTCATTGACTGAACCTATTCAGCTTGCTTCACTGCATCCTTGTCAACTTACATTTGTATATGTACTACTCAAAACAAGCTAAGGACCAACAGCTGGATGGGTTTTTTGCTCTACCCACCAGTCTTAGCAGCCATGATGATTTCTGTGTGAACGACACCACACCCAACCCCACTCTGCTTTCCAAATTTATGTACAAAATAAGAGGCCCATTCCGCATCTCTCATCTCTCTCTCTTCCCTTCCCCCATACCATGTATAAATCCAATGCCCCCTACACCCCACATGTCCTAGTGCATGTGTACAAAACTGATGACTCACTCACTCTCTCACATACACACACGGAGAGAGAGGGAGAGAGAGAGTTTAGTTTATGAATGGTCCCTAACAAACATTGTCCTAAGAATGATCAGTGTCATGGCAGCCATTTTATATTTACTACTGCCTGAATAAGTATCCTTAGGTACAATGATAACATCTGTTACTCTTATTTTTTTTCTTCATAGTTTTGGCTTCTTACATTGTAAAACCTTTCTTATCTGATAAAATGTTTGAGAAACCCTGGCTTTTATTCAGGGTATTGTGCCACAGTTTTCATGTTGTAAATTTCGTACAAAAGTTGTTTTTCTTGTGTCAGGACAACTTGGTACGTGAGCGTACACAGGAGCATGATGAGACCTACTACCTGTGGGCCATGAGATTCTTCATGGAGTTCTGTCGCCACCACAGCAAGAGGATCGAGCTCGTCAGGTACTTCTCAACGGACCACATGACTTGTTTGAAATGATTTAGGATGATCATGGAGCAAGATCAGATTTGTGATCAGGGTTTTGTGGCCTAACTTATAATCTGGAAAAGGGTGGTCAGCCTCGCTGACTTGGTTGACATATGTCATCGGTTCCCAATTGCGTAGATCGATGCTCATGTTGTTGATCACTGGATTTTCTGGTCCTGACTCGATTATTTACAGACCGCCGCCATATAGCTGGAATATTGCTGAGTGCGGCGTAAAACTAAACTCACTCACTCACTATAATCTGGAAAACATATTGTCCTTTTGTAATTTGTCTCTATCTACCTTTAGGGCTGCAATGATTCTGTTCAATTCATCGAAAATTGAATCTTGACTCCTTAGTTTCTATTTTTGATAACCATCATCACTGTTTCGATTCAACATTTGAATACCTATTTCAAGTATTTCCTCAGCTGGAAAGTAATTTTGACTTGAACTTGAGCAGTTTTAAGCACTAAAATAATCTGAAATGGGATTGGTTGACACCAGGCTAAATATCCACTGAAAGTCATTGTTAGTAGACTTCACTAAGTCGACAATGTATTTCACGCTAAAAAGTTAACTCTGAGAGATAAGTGAAATGTGATGTTTTTTACTTGTATGAAGAATTGAATTGAAATCTGGGTAAGTAGTTGCAGCCCTGGCTTCCTTTCCTGGTTAAAAGAGGGAACCTGTGGAGAGTCTGGAACAGAATAGGTTTTTACTACACCTCTTGGTCGTAAGAGGCAGTGTACTGAATCAAATGGACAAGCTATGTGTCCAAATTGATAATGTGTGATTGTACCCTGGTCAATGGATTGTCTGGTTGAATATCAATTATAGGTTGCAGAGATATAATTGGAAGGGAAGTTAAACAAACCCAAATCTGATGCAGCAAACTTTACAATGGCTTTGACATTGTCTGTAAAGAGACACATTCTTTGAATCCTTCTAATGTGGTCCTGTTCCAGTGAGACACTGTCAGTGCCGACATTCCACTACATCTACACAAACCTGATCACCTATTATGAGATGATAATGACTGAGAAGACGGAGGCTGTCACATGGAGCAAGAGGTGTGTAGGGTCTAGAGTCATCGTCTGAAAATATGAAAAATCAGAATGTCCTGACTGCATGTGTATCTCTATATTTGAGTGCTTCTTTTTTAATTATATTATTATTGGTATTGTGTTGTCTATTCCTATATTGTGGTCACATGACCCCTTACTAACATTATCTCACAGTTACTTCACTGAGGTTTCTTCTTAGGTAATATCCAAGTCATTTGTCATTATCGCCTGTACATTTAATTAGAGTTTGCCATTGGGCACTTTATCATGATAACTGAGATAACCTGCAAGACACTTGACTGAGATTATTGCCCAGACACTTCACTGAGGTTATTGCCCAGACACTTCACTGAGGTTATTTCCCAGTCACTTCACTGAGGATACTGCTTAGACACTTTACTGAGGATACTGCTTAGACACTTCACAGAGGTTATTGCCTAGACACTTCACTGAGATCATTGCCTCGACACTTCACTGAGGTTGTCGTAAAAGGCAACTAATGGGATCGGGTGATCAGACTCGCTGACTTGGTTGACATATGTCATTGGTTCCCAGTTGTGCAGATTGATGCTTGTGTTGTTAATCAGATCACTGAATTGTCTGGTCCAGACTCGATTATTCACAGACCGGCGCCATATAGCTGAAATATTGCTGAGTGCGGCGTAAAGCTCAATCAATCTCTCGCTTCACTGAGGTTATTGCCCAGACACTTCACTGAGGTTATTGCCCAGTCACTTTACTGAGGTTATTGCCCAGTCACTTCACTGAGGTTATTGCCCAGACACCTCACTGAGGTTATTGCCCGGACACTTCACTGACGTTATTACTTAGATAATTCACTGGAGTTAATGCCCAGACACTTCACAGAGGTTTTTGCCCAGACACTTCACTGAGGTTATTGCCCAGACACTTCACTGAGGCTATTGCCCAGACACTTCACTGAGGCTATTGCCCAGACACTTCACTGAGGCTATTGCCCAGACACTTCACTGAGGCTATTGCCCAGACACTTCACGGAGGTTATTGACTAGACACTTCACGGAGGTTATTGACTAGACACTCCACTGAGGCTATTGCCCAGACACTTCACTGAGGTTATTGCCCAGACACTTCACGGAGGTTATTGACTAGACACTTCACGGAGGTTATTGACTAGACACTCCACAGAAGTTTTTGCTGAGACAGTTTAATGAAGTTAATGCCCAGACACTTTACTTGCGTGGTGATCGTGCTGTTCGCATGATCATGTTATGGATGTTTTCACTGAAACAGTTAATTGTTTTTCAACCCAATCTTCCAGTTAGTCTGTTTCCCAGGTAATAATGTATTTGTTATTCAGAGTGCACCTGGCTCTTAAAGCTTACCAAGAGTTGCTGCTGACAGTGGACATGATGGATCGATCCAAGAACCCACAGTTCATAGAGTCTGCTAAAGTCATTAGATGTAAGTCATGCCCTTGTTGGTTCAGCCATGGTGGCACCTCAACAGTACTGTGTTCCTCATGAAATATATGCATTCAGCTCCTAAATCAAGCCCTTGACGTCTTCACAGATGCTTTTTGAATATGTTTGATGTTACCTTTCATGGTACTGCTTGCAGATTGCGATAGACTTCTGTAGTAATTACGATACTGCACTTAGCTTTGTTATGTGTAGGCAGCTTTTTTAGTTGGTTGTGGAAAATGGTAGTGCAAGTGCACTGGACTTTTTTCTCTCCAAAATTCTGGTGAAATATGTGGTACATTGGACAGATTTTTTAACATGAAATTTTTGAAAGTGCAGAAATTACACCCAATGACAATGAAGGCTGGAGTAAATAGCTGAAAGGGAACTGACATTATTTATAGAATGTTAAAATCTTGGTTTGGTCGCCTGCATTCCATCCCAGAGGTGACTAATAGGATTGGGTGGATAGCATTTGTTGATGCACTGTTAATGTTATCATATCGCATATAATATTGCTGCTTTCTAGCTGCTAACTTAAGCCTTTAAACTTGCTTTGTTGGCAAATGTTCATCAAATGTGAATATGCTGCCTGTAATTTCTCAGTGATGTAAGATATCATTTGCTGTTCTGTTGCAATGACGTATGTGTGTTATGCATGGGGGTGTGTTATCAAAATGGTCCATCAGTGTACATCAACTCCACATCATTTCTGGATGGGAAATTTAAAACTGTTCAGTATTTCTTCACCAAACTTGGCACGCAGATAGATCTGCTGTAGTACTGGTGCCTTTTTGTAGTTTTTGATTTCTGAATAAAAAATTTGTTTGCGTTTCAGTGGCATCAATTTTGACTTCAACAAATATTGGTGGTAATGTTCTTTTCAAGAACAGAACTGAATTACCTCTCCATACTCTCCATCCACTTTGCCAAACGTGTGACATAATAATAACTACAGGTTGTTCAGCTTGACTATGTTACAACTGGTTGAGTCTGTTACTGTGAAGGCGTGCGCCTTTGTCAAGCTCATTGTCAGCATGTCCAAACAGCCGAGGGAAAGTCGCTGTTTGACATCTCATTGTCAAAAAATAATCAGCAATGTCCTAACTTTCTTTAAACAATTAGCTACATATGGTTTAATGTTTCCTATTTGGGCTCTGAGGCCGTAGATTGGATTCAGAAAGTAACCGACCTTTCATTGAAAAGTTAGTAAACCAAACTACATTGCTTATGACTGTAAAAACAATTCAGTTTTTGTTTTTGTTTTTTTGCATTTTGCTTTTTTCCAGAAGATTTGTTTCCCAGGACAAGTTCTTTAACAAAACCATGTATACATTTTTTCACACAAATACAACGATAACATTTTCTGCTCTCCTATTTAGTGAAGTTAACTCGATCAGCTGTTTGTGCCATTTGACCTCCCAGGTCATGCATATGTATAGTAGCTCAGGTCAAGCTGAACAAGCTGTAGTAGACATATTCATGAAGAGTGGGGAATATTGATTACTTTGTATTCTTGTGATGTTTGCCGGTCATCAGGATATGGTATGTGACAGCCCCTATTACAAGAGTAATCTTAGCGCAAAGACAGTCAAAACTCCCATAAATTGGCATATACTTTCAACAGTGGTAACTTTACAACACACTGCCTCGATACAAGCACAACACTTATGCCATTACTCGTTATTCTGTTGTCTCCTTACAGCCAATGTCTTCTACATGATGGAGTTTCGGGATATATTCACAACTCTCCTGAAGAAGTTTGACCAGTCTAAACAGTCCAGGTACAGAACTATTTTTTTTGTGCAGTGTTTTTTTGTACAACTACAAAAAAGGGAACTGTGAGACTCAAACCTGAGACTAGAGGATTTTACCCTACCTTGACTTCCAGTGCACCCCTTATCACTAATTTCAGTGGACATTACAGGTCCTTGAGGGCCCTTAAATTACTTGAGTAGTGTTGTGTACTGTACTGTACTGTACTGTACAGTGCACTCTGTATAATTCTGACTGGCTTGGGACTGACTAAAAAGTGAATTAGACAGTGATCTGAGTTACACAGAAATTTCCATATATGCATGTTAGAAAATTACTGAGCTCTATATATGTACCGAGCAGTAAAAGTTTCGAAAAAATGAAATCTCACTAAAATAAGCATTCATGTTTATGGCTTCTATGTAAGTACTGGTCAAATGAAACTTAATTCAAGCTGAATATTTTGTATAATCTAGCAGCATGTATACCCCCCCTACTCTGTTGTATGTGAAGGAAATTATTTTAATCGACATTTTGTATAGCTGCTTATGAAGATAACTTATGGGTTTGGGAACTTGGTTGGAGGTTCCTGAATGAAACAGTTACTTGATTATTTTTCCCACTCCCTGCCTCCCAGGTGTATCTTTGTGCAAGTGTTTGGTGCATTAGTATCGATGTCATACTGTTACTTTCCTGGTGTGTTTCCTGAAGGTGTTTACCTCACAACTATCTAAATGATTAAGGATTTTGTGAGTGAGTTTGGTTTTGCATCGCTTTTAGCAATGTCCCAGCAATCTCATGACAGACACCATAAATGAGCTTCACACATTCGTACCCATGTTTGGAATCGAACCTAGTGAGTAAGTTTGTGAGTATGCCGCTTTTAGCAATATTCCAACAATATCACAGTGGGGGACACCAGAAATGGGTTTCACACATTGTACCCATATTTAGAGTTGAACCTAGTACATCAGCACGATGAGTGTACCCTATAAAGCTACCCCACAACCCCTAACCAGTTTTTGCAATACTTTGATTTGCTTTTTAGGCATCAGGGCCTTCAGGCTTTAAAATCTGCAGACCCTGAATAGAATCTGCAGGCCCTCAATAGAATCTACAGGCCCTGAATAGAATCTGCAGGCTCATTTTGTCAAGCCAGTAGAAACAAAAGTAGACTACACTTTATGCACAGTTTCAGACTGTTTGTACAAATGAATCATCGAAGCCTATGGGGCATATAGATGTTTTAATTTGTGAAAGACAGGTGTTGACATTACATACCCAAAGCATAGTAATACCAGAAAGTAAAACTAAGTTTCATAGCATGAAGGATCATGAGTGATTCCCAACCCTTTATACAGCAAACAATCGATCATATGGAAAATTTCAGTTGTAAAAAAAAATAGTTAATCTACTGAAGGCAAGGGCCTGCAAGTATTTGAAACTGCTAGCCCAGTACAATAACAACAGGTGCTGGGCCTTGGGTCAGCAACTGTTTCGAACGCTGCTTATGTTGCATGTTTGATTCTCTCCAGGACTTACCTGCGTGACCTGGTGGAGACAAGTCACCTGTTTGTGAAGATGTTGGAGCACCACTGCAAGAAGAATGCCCACATTGTGGTCCAGAAGAAGGTAACCAAGAAGAAGAAGCCCAAGGTCAAGGCCAAAGGTATGTTCTATTCAGTACACCTGGCCATCACTGAAAAACAGATGCCTCAGGGCTCAAGGTAATTTTCAACTTCACAAGTACATACTCCTTAGTTTGTTTTGAATATGGGAGTACTAAGAAAACTTACCTTTCGAGTATATTTAGAGTACTGAATGAGATTTGATGGAGAGTGACTGCAACATGATGAACGAATGATACTGGTAAAAGGTTCGTTATTTATTTGTACAGCAATTTGAATACTTGACAGTTTACAAGTTGTTGAGTCAGTCTTGTTTCTGAGCCGCCATGTTTACATACAATTGCACAATTTTGACCTATCAAATTTAGCCGAGATGATTCGCTGTGGTATGATTTCCAAACATGGAGGAACCCCAATGTGTCGCTATCTCATAAATTCAAATTTGGGACACATGTATACCATAATGAACTGTAAACTTGTGCTGCTGTTAAGTTGCTTTTTTTTGAGATTTGCTACAAGATCTGTCCATTTAGCTATTAAATTTGTAATGTTCAAGTGCTTTCCTTTATCAGACAGTCAAATAAAATGTAGCATCTCTTCTAAGAGCATTATCCAGTTTCTGCCTATGAGAATGTTTTCATCCTTCCTGACTCTTGTCTGAAGATCCTATTGTGTAAGATATTTACACTTGTCTTGTATTTCTTTCACTGTTGGGGTGGTGGGGTAACCTACTGGTCAAGGTATTTGCTCATCATGACGACACGGGTTTGATTCCCCACATGGGCACAGTATGTGAAGCCTGTTTCTGGTGTCCGCACCATGATATTGCTGGAATGTTGCTAAAAGCACCGTAAAGCCTCACTCACTCACTCACTCACTCACTCACTCACTCACTCACTCACTCACTCACTCACTCACTCACTCACTCACTCACTCACTCACTCACTCACTCACTTTTACATACTCTAATGTACATTGCTATTTCCAGGTGCCCCTGAACCTTCAGAGCCGACACCCCAGGAGCTTGAGGACCTCTGGGACGAGATCTCCAGCCAACTGTCCTCCGTATTCCAAGGTCGTGATGAGGTACCTGATGTGTCTCCGTTCGATGCTGCATCTGAAGTGGAGGTTGATCAGCAGAGGTAAAACTTCATAGGGAAGAATTCGCTTCTGTCCTGGACTTTATGCCTTCAGTCTTTTGTGTTGATCTGTTAAACATCTGTATCCAATCTGCTATGACCCAAACACCAAAAGATGTTTCAGAATCCGAGTAGCCAAACACTACGCTGATATCACCCACAAGCGCGACAAACCCATCGCACTTCATTTCAACTTGGAACATCATGGCAATAGTGATTTAAAATTTCAAATCATCACCCAACTCAAAGACAATCCAGACTCTGAGACAACCATGAAAACAAGAAGATCTCTTAAATTAAAGTGGATATTTGAGCTCCACACGTTCCAACCGCAATGGCTCAATGACAGGATTGTAGGCTGAAATATCCCTTTCGCCTTACCTATGACCCAAAGAGAATCATGGTATTGGACATGTGACGGTCATCCAAAGATTGTTTATCAACTGTGCAGAGCTATGTCCCTTAGAGTTGCAGTGGGATAGCATAATATACTGAACAGCAAAAGAAACTATTCCAAAAAACGAAATGTCATAAAAGTGAGCATTCGTGTTTATGTCATCTATTTAATACATGACAAATACACACTTGACCCAAAAAATACATAGTTGGATTTCTTTTGCTGTCCAGTTTAGTTGAAGTGGCCACTTGAAGACCAGGGTTCGATTCCCCTGTTCTGAAAAGCCTGTTTCTGGTGTTCATACAGTTAAATTGCTGGAATATTGCTGAAAGCTAAACCATGCATGATCACTCTTATCAATTTGACTGCCATATAGCTGGAATATTGCTGAGTGCTGCGTAAAACAAAACTCACGGACTCATTTTTACCAATTTGAATCCCTGTTTCTTAACCCCCATGTCTTCTGACTCATTGCCAGTAATGTCTTACTGAGAAATTAACATGTAGACCGACACTCATCAGTCCAGCCTTGTTTGCCTCCTATTGTTCAGTATTCCAGCCCTGGTATGACTCAGATACTTCTGTCAGCAGCATAGCACTCACTCACTCACTCCCCCACTCACTCACTGAAGCCATGACTTGCTCTTGCTTGCTCACTCACACCCATTCACTGGAACCAGACCGCCTTCACAGTGTGGTGGTTTGACCATCCGTCGCAGGTTTGATCCCTGGCCTTGTCATACCAAAAGACATAAGAGACTTGTTGGTCCCTGCTTGGTTGGCTCAAAGTCAGTATAATGTGTCTGAGTAGGGTATACATGCTTAACTGCAGCTTAACTTACATCTGGGCTAGTACCAGGAGCTGCACATATAACAGTTGCACATCATCATATGAGCGAAAGGTGCTTAAGTGTGACATTAAACCCCATTTCACCTTGCCTTACTTAAGCCATTACTAGCTCATGTCCTTGTTTATTGTACAGGGTGGATGCCATGTGTCGTATTCAGGACAGCATGAGGAATCGATTGCCAGGTGAAGCTGTTGCCATTTTCAGAGCTGCTCGGTAAGTTCATTGTCACTGTTACAGAGTCACACTAGTTGTCATGGAGTGACTAAGAACCGACGCTTGTTGTAAAACTCAAAAGATTGACTCATTGACAGTGTAACCCAAGAGTTTAGGTTGTTGCTCATAGTATCAATCACTGGATTGCAATACTAAGGCAGCCTTAGTAGTAGTAACATTAATGACAGTCCCTTCATTAAATCTTCTGATCATTTTTTTCTTTGTTGATAAAAAGTTTTGCTTTTGATGTAACAATTTATTAAGTACATGACTGAAGATGAAGCTGGAGCTACTATTTCTTGTGTATCATGTGATACTAGTGGTATTTTCAATATGTATTGTACATGTATCATATTGCACGATGGTGATAAGCTCTAATGGTACCAGTCTGAACTGTAAACCATTGATTGTGTGTCATCAGACACAAGTTACACTCTCGTAACATGCATGCTTCCTCAATCCACGAACGTTCGGGGTAGAATTGGTCTTTGGCAACCCATTTTTATGACATCATAAGAGGCAACTAATGTTTATCAATTGCTCTTGATCACTGGATTGTCTTGTCCAGACACGAACCAACCAAAAGCTTTCGTAAACATTTGGCAGAAGGTTGATCACCTTGCCATCAGCTGCCACATGTTGGTGAACTACACATTTGCTAAGTATTCCCGTATGTTGTGGATGTGCTGCTGTGGTTACAGGGAGGTGTGGCCAGAGCGTGATGAGTTCGGGACACAGAACATGTCCCCGGAAGACGAGTTCATGGCATTGCGGGAAATTTTCATGGCTCCATTGCCAAGTGAGTAAAACTAGTGAAGCACATACAAACAGTGGTAAGATCAGTTGAATTTAATTGTGTTTATTTATCAAAGGTATTTTTTTTACAGTTACTTCCTCTTCAAAGTAATGTGGAACACATTCAATGACCTTATACTGTGAAGCTGTGTCGTTTTGAAGCAGATTTGTGCTAGAGTTGTCTCCCATGGATAACAGATTAAGTGTTTGAATCTCTACATGTGTAGCTTCTGTTATGACCTTTTCTCTCCCGTTAGGATCTTTTGGATATTAATCCAGACTGTGTCATTGACTTTTGCTATATTTAAACAGATATTGCATTTAATGTTGAAAATGTTTACAATCAGCCCAACTCTTCAGTCATTTGAGGATAGATTACTTATACACCGATTGTATTATTCATAAAATTTAGAGGGACTAACTGTTCTTTTCTTCCAAAATCTGGCCATTTTGCCTAAACCACTAGTTTGAAATGAGCAAGTGGAAGTTTGGATTTTACCAAGTACTCCACTCCATGTTGAGGAGCAAACAAAGAAATCTGACAAAACCATAAACAAGAAATTGCATTGTTGATAGGGACAGGAAATATTTCATTTTTATATATCATTTTTTCATTACTAAGTTTTTTGTTTAAGACGAAAACATTAATATAGACAGCTGGAATGATTTCATGGCTGTTGTGTAATTTCCTATTAAGATCATAGAAATATGTATACATATATATATGAATTTGGTATAAAATAAATGTTAAGTATTCATATATGTTATGAATTCATAATAAAATAAAGATAATCTTATATGTGTTGAAACAATTTTAATACTATATCCTACAATGAAATATTTATACAAATCATTTAGTTATTTACAAGTATTTACAAACAATTTACTTGTACAATTCATTGCATTGCAAATTTGAGTTATTTATAAAACAGTTAACTCATACAATATGTCTTAGGACAATTACTAGTATTATGGATGTGAGGAGCATGTTACCATAATATGATAAATATGCAAATGAGATTGCATGGCAGGAACAACTCCATATATAAATGCCTTCTTTCTCATGTATTATTAACCATTCCAGTATCCTATCGATAGATATGACTGCATGTCATTTATCATTAAACATATATAATAAATTAGATAGCTCCAACAGTTAATTTCACAAGCAGCTTCACTGAGTAAAATTGTGTCGTCAACATTAATTATTGTTAGTATGACTATGGGATAAAAACACTACTTCCATGTTTTTGCAGTTAATGAAAGATTGTTATACGTAGACGTCAATGAATTGTGTACAATAATGAAACTGTTTCCAGTTACCTGTACTTTATCAATGACCACATGAATGGTAACCCTCTACACTGAGGATGTATACTTCCCAATAGGTGAGAATGAAATCAAGTGCAGGCTGTTCCTTTAACAGACTGAAAGAAAGTGTTTGTGGAGCAGTGTGCAGTTCAGACACACTGTATAGACCGAAGCACATTATAATTATCATTATTATTATTTAGTTGACTTACACTTTATCTACAGTCACATGTACACAGTTTACTCATCACCCCAAGTGTAAACTTTCATACTCGCATCAAGGTCATTGGTAATGTCCTCACTGGGCCGGGATGATGTTGATCCTCGGTCTGACCTTGACCTTACAGCTCTCTGTTTAGTGTCGATCATTAGTTCAGGCATAGGCTCGCCTACGAAAAACACGACATCATTGTAGTCCTGTCGATACTGCAGCGCACGGTGATACACAAGCTTGTTCTGGCGATATCGAATCACAAAGAATATGACGACGCCCAGGATGATGAGGATCACAGCACAGGTGATACAGGTCGCGATGATGATGGTCTTCGTGTCAGCCCCACCTGTAGTAGTTATTGCTGCTTGCTGAGATTGATCGGATTCCGAGGAATTGGTCGGCTGAGATGTTTGGTTAGAAGTATCTCCTCTTCCAAGGTCATCTGGAGAATTCATCAGTGTCCCAGTATTGGTAGTACTGAATGATTTGTCATCGCTGGACGTCCTCAGGGGATCTTTGTCACTGTGATTTCTGTCATTCGGGGTTTGAGTCACTGATGTCCCTGTTAGCATTCCCGATGTTATTTGTTGTGTGTAAGGAGATTTTGTAGTAATGACCATATTTGGGGTTTTGTGTGTCCTTGACATTGTGCTGGTGGTTAAGGTTGGGCGTGGGTGAGTCTGAGGTGTGGTTTTCCTTCTCCGCTGTTTTCTTGTTTTCCTTGAAGGCTTCTTTACCTTTGGTTTAGGAGTTGAACTAGGATACACAAAGAATCTCTGTGTCACTACCTTTGTCACCATCTTTGTGAGCACAATCTTGGTGGGAGGTATGGTTGAGATCCGTCTGCCCTGCCCTGTCTTTTTAGTTGCTCCAGATTTTGTAGATGGCTGCAGTGCTGGTGTTAATACAGTTGTTGTTGATGGCTGCACGGTTGTTGTGACAGCAGCAAATTGGAACGGTTTTAAAATAGACAGGGGTAAACCTTTGAGTGATGATGGAGTGTGACATTGAACATTCCTGTCCATGAAGAAGAGTTTCTTGTGCGACTTCATCCATGCACTGAGCCATTGCAGCCGTTTGTCACAATGCCACTTGTTCCCAGCAAGCTTGAGCACCTGAACACTACGAAGGTACGTCCGCAGGTTGGGGTTCAGGGTTTTCAGCTCATTGTCCATCAGGTTTATGTGAGTTGCGTTGGGAAGAGATGAAATCATGTCATCAGAGTTCAGAACTTGCCGAGATATGGCAGGACTGAGCTGAAGATCAAGGGTCTGCAGGTTTGATATATCAGCAAATATGTTTCCTACAACATTTGTCTCAATGTCCACAATGAAAGCCATTTCTAGTGTACTCAAAGCAGTCAATCCTGCCAGCGATCCCTTCTGGATACTTGTAATCTTGTTATTGTTAAGAGACAATGTTTGGAGTTCCCCAAGCTCGGCAAAAGCACCTGTCTGCAATGTTGTTATCTTATTTCCACTGAGGTAAAGTTCTGTTAGGAACTTAGATTGGCTGAATGTTCCAGGCTCAATTGTTTTAATCATATTACTGCTGAGTGTTAGGATAGAAAGTGCAGAATTTTTTGGGAAATCCTTTTTGGATATCTTAGATATTCGGTTTTTACTTATCTGCAGTTTTGTTACCTTGGGGGAAAATGGTGATGGTATCTTCTTCAGCTTGTTTGCATTGAGCCACAGTTCTTGTAGTTCTCTGATTCCTGCAAATGCTCCCTTTTCAATGCGGGTTATTTGGTTTTCATCCAGTGCTATAATGCTCAAGTGACGTGTTCCTGAGAAGGTGCTCTTGCTGATCCTAGTGATGTTATTATTGCTCAGTTGAAGGTACCGTGTCGCCCATGGCAACCCTGAGGGTACTTCTTTCAAACTGCATCCACCAAGATCAATGTATGACAGACGATGATTCCGCATGAATAAGCGATTGCCATCTTTGATAGGGTTTTTCTTCAACACGATGTATGTCAGACTTTGAAGGGGCGCAAAACAGTTTGAGGAGATTTTCTTGATTTTGTTATTGGCCATCATGAGATACACAAGGTTCTTCATGCCCTGGAATGTGTTGTCTGTCAGTTCATCTATCTCATTGCTCCCAAGGTCCATTCGTTTCACATTGGAAAGGTTCTGAAATGCACCTTCGATGCTCACAATCTTGTTGTTTGTTATGAGGATGGAACTGAGGTTCCCCAAACCATCAAACAAACCCGGAGGGAGAGCTCTCAGTTTGTTGGAGTTGAGGTTCAGGGTTTCGAGACTTGAGAGACCAGCAAAAGTTTCAGGATGGATGGTTTGGATGTTGTTGTTGCCTAGCAACAGCTCAGTAAGTGCTGTGAGATGACTGAGACGGTCCCTGTTGATGGTTTCAATGTCATTTCTCGCTAGATTCAGGTATGTAGTGTTGGCAGGAATGTTTTCAGGAATGTTACGTAACTGCTTTCCGTAGCAGTGTACCCTTGACTCATGGCAAGTACAGCTAGTTGGACAAGCTGACACGCAGGCAGATGCCGCCAAAAACACAACACATAGTAACACAGACAGCAGGCCAGCCATAATGGGCAGTTATTCAATACCAGAATGTTTGACATAAAACAAAATGTCTACCATATACAAGGATTGTTTAGCGGTCACTGACTGTGGGCTGTCTTCCTGATGACTTACACACAGTTTTCTTAGACATGGAATAATTCACATCTTGTCTGCAAAATGCTCGTTTTCAGAATGTATCATGAAAACAATGTCCTGTTTCGTCAATCCTTTGTGTGAATTTGAAAATCCTTTGTTGAAGTTTTGTCGCTGAATCACCAGAACAACACATAGAGATACATCTGTGAAACATCAGTCCTCTCTGATCACAACATTCTCTGCATTGGGACGTAACTGTTAGTGTCCTTCGAGGAGTGGAGAACCATGTGACTACCACTGGCACAAGACCTGTGTCATGTGTCTCAGGCTCTTTCTGAAGCTCAGTCCCAAGAGAGGATGCATGTCGTTATTTTCAAATGCGAAATCTAATTCGAATGTATCCTGAGTTTGATAGAGATCAGCTGCTAGTTGTACAAGGAAGGGAAAGTAGCCACTTTGAATCCCAAGTGGAACACCGCTCCTAACACTCGGCTACTTCCATTTAATTGACAGAACCACAGCATGCCTTATATATGTGATGCTATTTTTTTTTCCTAAACTAAAAAATTATTTCCTGTTTCAAAAAATGTTT
Source organism: Haliotis asinina (assembly GCF_037392515.1). Taxonomy (NCBI): domain Eukaryota; kingdom Metazoa; phylum Mollusca; class Gastropoda; order Lepetellida; family Haliotidae; genus Haliotis; species Haliotis asinina. The sequence continues at coordinate 32,735,943 of NC_090289.1, read as the reverse complement.
TGATGACTAAATCTCACATTGCATCAATATTGAAGGGTCACATTTTAAGATGTGTAATTTTAATATGGTTTATGAAGTGTAGTAACTCAATGGCATGATTGGGATGCAGGATTTTCTTCAGTAAAAATAAGTATACAGTCAGAGATATGACAAACGATCCTTAAGTGGACAATTGCTGTTGAAAAACCTGTACAAGTGAACATGATTTTGTTTGTTGTTTGTCGCAATTTTCCAGCTATATGATGGCTGTAAACAATAGAGTCTGGATCAAACAATCCAGTGACTGACATCACGAGCATTGATCGGTGCCATGATGATTCCATAGGTGCTGATGAGTGCCATGGTAAAAACACTGGTCACATGTTTGACTTTAAGATGTAAACTGTGGCCTTATTTATACCAATACATCACAGTTTGGGTGTTATGTCTTCAAGGCGTGAATTAACCAAGTTAGGGATTTTATTTCTATTTAAGATGACACCAGTGTCTAATAGCTATTCTGTGTAAAGCTGCCTGAGACATGACTGGTTCACTGTATTGTCACAGTATACTGACTGTATTCTCAATGTATTCTCACTGCATTCTTTGGTCGTGAAAATGTAAACTCATTCACTTCAATCTTACTGTATTAGGCTGCATGAAAAAAAGTCAATGTTTCTCGGACACATTTTTTTCAAAAGCAGCGAGGGCGGTAAGACTTTTTAAAAAAAAATTGTTGATAAAATATGAAAAATATACAAATTAAACTTTGCAAGCGAATCTACATGTCTGACAAAATAGAGGTAATTTTTTAATTTGTCTACCATGGACAGTCATTTTGAAATCTTAACTTAGTCCCTCAGATTCTGTGCAATTACCAAAATTGTCATGTCAAGAGTTGTGGGAGGTGGCGATAGGGGCAACACATCCGTCATAGATCAGGAACAATTACACAATTACCACAGGGACATCTTGTGATATTCATCACACAGCTGTGTTCTTCCTTCCTGTATTTGACTCTCATTTCCATGTTAATGGTCATTGTTTATCTGTCACATGTCAGTAGCACTATATCAAAGTTCACAGTTAGAAAAAAAAAATACTTGTGATCATGGAGGACAAAGCGTAAAATTTTCTTCAGTGTGATCCTTATGAATAATTTTTCTGGGGCTCTGACTTGCTTGTGATTTATCCAAGAGGCTGATAGTTGACCCATTTGTTTTAGAAAATTGCAATGGTCAATTTCCTATGTATTTTGATGTAGTTGGGATCAGAATTGTGATGACCAGTGCTCCATTGTTCAAAACAACCTTATCTTTTAAAGTCAATCTTAGACCTTTACTAAGGTTAGCCTCCTGTTGCACGAAACAACCTTAAGTTAAGGTTGATAACTAAGGTTGGTCCGACCCAGCCTGAATGTCTCTAAGGTTGGGAAGGGAATAGGGCGGTTGCTTTTATTTTATATCAGATTGACAGAAGCTTGAGGAAACAGAGTGTACAGTGACAGAACGAGTCAACTGGACACGCTGACTTCACGTGGTAGCTAGTGGCGCTGTCAGTACTCCTGCGCTGAAGAGTTAAGACTGAGTTAAGGTTACGGCTAAGGTTGGAGTCTGAGTTAAGGTTGCCCTAAGGTTGTTTTGTGCAACAGGCGTATCTTTTTCTTGAGGCAATCGTAACTCTAACCTTAGTGTCTAAGGTTGATCTTAGCTAAGGTTGTTTTGTGCAACAGGTGTATCTTTTTCTTGAGGCAATCATAACTCTAACCTTTGTGTCTAAGGTTGATCTTAGCTAGGTTGTTTTGAACAAAGGAACACAGGCACATTTGACCTGCAACTATGACAGAAGAACCAGACAGATGGTTCAATATTGCATTGATGTTGTGAGAAATAACGTTAATGTAGGCATGAAATTAGGAAACTGATAACTTTTAGAAAAACACCTAAGGCCAAACCAATCTTGTTTTTTTGTTTTATGGATATTTGTCCGCAGTAAACCTAAAGGCAGGAGGGAATTTGTTTTTTCAGAAATCACTTGTCAAGGCAAATACCCACATAAATTTCCATGTTCAGATTTTTAGGTTGTCTGTATCATTTAAAAGTAAGTTGAGCTAGTTTACATATTTTTTAGTTAAATTCTTATTCTTGAAAAACATATCACTAGATTGGTATAAGAAGAAATAAAATTTGACTTGCCTAAACAACATATATCTGATTTTCTTGTTAAATGTACTTAATTTGGAATCATAGATAAATCTAGACACTCATCATTTTTTAAGAAAAAATACTACTGCTTTATAAAATACAGAAGAGTGTCCTTGGTTATATTGATCAAGATGGTGAGTTATTGTTTCAAGTATTTTGTGGGGTATCATTGTCAAGGACTCCTTGGAAATTCAATGCAAGACATATCTGATATGGGAAACAAAATACAAATGGTTTCATTTAAGATACATGAGAAACAAGGTCAGCTGTCTTTGGCTTATGATGTCTGCGGTTCTACTACATGTAGTAGAATAATAGTGAATAACCGCAATGGGTGACAAATACCTGGACGGTTAAAGTGACCTGTCACTCTCCTGCTACTGATTCAGTGTTTAGATTTATATACCGTTCTTGGGATAAAATTAAGCAGAAATCGTAGACCACTTTCTCATATATCCATGTTCTACATGGATAAAGTTAAGTATTGTTTCATTTTTGAAATATTTTGACCGTGGTTTATAACAATTGAACGCATGGACATGACAACCACCCCCCACCCCTGTCCCCTTACTTAGTATAGTGTTTAAGATGTCACGCTACTTAGTAATGTGACAGATAAGTGTCCAGTTCCTCTGTTCACTATGTCAAATTACTGTCCAATTAAGTGGTACAACATTGTGTCAGATATCAGTACAGTTACTTCATACAAGGTGCTAGTTAAAATTTAAGTTATTTAGTACAACAGTGTATCCGATGCCAATCTAGTTTCTCAGTACAGAGTGTCAGAAAACACTGTTCAGATACTCTGTACAACATTGTGTCAACTAACAGTCTAGTTACTCGGTACAACAATGTGTCAGAAAACAGTCAAGTTTTTCAGTACAACAATGTATCAAGAGGCTCATTGTATTAGATAACAGTTTCAATCTTAGAGAATATCACATATCATTTATACCCCACCCAATGGAAAAGCAAGCATCCTTATCAGTCATTGAACTATGAATCAGCTTTTCAGATATTGTCAGTACCATGTTATTAAAATATATTACTAAATTTCAGTTTGCTTTGATTTTGTGTAACATTTGGGAGGATAAATTTGTTGTTGTATTTTGATTTGGGGTATTCAGGGTTTAATAAGTCCCACTAAGTTTTATCCACAAAGCTAGAGGCAAAGTGGCTCAAGCCTAACACGGGATACATATAACCCTGTATAACCCTCATCACATTGCCACAACTTATATTGATTCATCAAAAGATAAAAGATGATACTTTTTGTTACCCTGTCTAATGTGGGTCAATATGAGGATAAAACAAGGACTGTTAGATACCCACCCTCCCACCTTGTCAGATAAGTGCAATGGTGAATGGTTCAAAATTGGCTGTTAGCAACCCATGCTTGTCGTAAGATGCAGCTGACGAGTCGGGTGGTCAGGTTCGCTGACTTGGCTGAACATGTCATTGTATCCCAGCTGCGTAGATCAATGCTCATCGTGTTCATTGTTCATTGTTAGGTCCTGGTCCTAAAAGCGATGATAGGGCTACGACAGTTGTAACTCTATGTTCAAATAATGGCGTTACGCTCATCTTAATGCTACGATGGCATGAGGAACGGGGCCCAGACATTATTATTAAAAGACTGAAACATTAGGCCCCATTTCACTTTAACAGATCACCTCCTACAGCCTCGATGTTTCCAAGCATAAGTTTGTCTCAATACTCAAGGAATTAAGATTTTTACCCCACATTGAAGTTTTGATCCCTCATGTCGTTTTCATTGAATCTATCCTGTCTGGAACAATCTAAAGAAAGTCAGTTGATGATCAGGATCTGCCACTTTCTAAAAGTTGCATAATACAAAACTTACTCGTTTATTTTAATTCTGTATATGATATTGCAGTGTCAAAGTGAGATCCTTTCTTCTAAACTCAGTACATCAGAACATTTTATGTCGTGACAAGGAGGGTTGTCCTGGGATTGAGCATATCAACCATTACATCAGTGGTAGGTGTGTTGTGTTAAGTGTTCTCTAATTAACTTGGCTAAATGTGGCCACTGCTCCCCTTACAGGAAGCAGCAGCTCGAAGTCAATTTCATTCACCTTCAGGAGAAAGTTACATGCGTCTTTGTGAACGTAGAGTTTTTGCCCTCAGTGTACTCTCCTGCTTCGCAGTTAAAAGAAAAATAGAGTAGGAGGTGAAAAGTTCAATTGTTTTAAACATTTTGTCATCATGCACTATGTGACTTAGCGCTCACTGTGTTATTAAGTCAGTTTAGGACATGTCTTGGTGTGTATCAGGATAATAGCAGTTTCAAAGTGTTATGAAAGTCAGTTATCTGAAACAGATTCTGTGTTTTGAGACAATAATAATGTGTGAATGGAAATTTAATAAGTCTATCATGTCTATCTGTGTTTATGTAACAAACAATATTATTCATGCTATTGTGAGATGGAAGTCTGATGATGAATTAATTCTGATCTCCATTTGATCAAACATTTGAAATGTACATGTCTGAGTTTATCTAGCAAACGATATTAATCATGACATACTAAAATGGAAAGCTAACAATCAATTTATTCTGACCTTCATTTGAAACATACATGGAAGCTACAGTTCCTTAAATTGACACTAAATTTAATGGTGGATATCCATTGAATGTACAGCTTTAAGCAGGCAGGAAACTTTTATGGAGGACAAAATCTCTATTGTCTAAGACGCATTTAACAACTGGAAATTAAGTCCTTCAATGTACAACTAGAGTTAATATTTTTGTCTGAATTTCAAAACTGATGTTTTCATGTTATGGACATGGAAAGTTAAACTTGTCATGCATTGCACGTTAAGCAGTATCCACTCACTCACCAAATGTGAAGTGTCAAAAATTTCTTTGACTTTCCCAACATCTCTGCTTGGAAAGGTCTCCATTTAACAGAATCGTATTTTGGTGTGAATGAGAGTGATTAGCAGTGTTCGACACTAAGCGCCATGAAGGTGGAGGGTGTTAATTTCCTGTTTTCAGAAGTGTCATTTCATTTTTGGCATTTTTCACCCCACCCAACATACTCCCTGGCAGTGATGAACATCAGATCAGAGTGAGTTTAGTTTTACGCTGCTTTTAGAAATATTTCAGCAATATCATGGCAGAAACACCAAGAATGGGCTTTACACAGTGTACCTGTGTGGGGAAACAAACCTGAGCCTTTGTTGTGATGATCAAATGCTTTAACCGCTAAGCTACCACACTACCCCTCACAACAAATGCTATTCCGAACATTTTGCCCCAAATTCGCAAAATTCGATTAAGTCTGAGTTTTCACTTAATTTAGAGTTTTTACTCAAATTTAACAAAATACATTTCCCAGAATGTACTGAAATTGATGATATACTTAAAGTGGAAGACAGTTTTCATTTTGTGAATGTATTGCTCAAGTTGTCTATGTTTTTTATTTTAAAGATGCAGTTGAGTTAAAATTTCAGCTGTTTCAAATTGTCATTTTACAGATGAATGAAATGCACTGTTTGTTATATGCTTCCAATTTTGATACAATCTAATCGTGATAAATCATCTTATTTATAGACTTGATTGTTGAGGCACACAGAAGACATAGTTCAGTATTCAGGGAAAAAAATATGGGATCACTTAGAAGGATTATTCACAAGCTTTGTATTATTTTTTCCCTCAGTGTATCTTTAAAATACTGGAGAGAAAATGTTATTGAGCTGGAAGTAGTTGTGGCAACTGCAGTGAAAATACCGCTTTTTTCAAACTCTGTCACTGTCTTTCCTGAAAGTGCTTATTATATATTAGTTGCTTACTAACATTTTTTCATTCTGTAAAACGATTTGATGCTTGCCCGGGGATAGCTCATGCAGAGGCAGCATTGTGGGGAATCAAACCCTGGTCTTCCATGTGACAAGTGAATGCTTTAACCACTAGACTACCCAGCCGCCATGAACATTTTCAGCATGTCGTAGGGCACAGCAGTGGATTTTCATACTGACTAGGTGTTGGGAACATTTATCATATTAAAGCACTTGCGGAGTAAATGAGTATGGTTTTACGGCACTTATCATTATTCCAGCAATATCATGGTGAGGACACAACAAATGGACTTCACACGTTGTACCTGTGTGGGAAATGAAGCCTTGTCTACTGTGTGACAAGTAAACGCTGTAACCACTAGGCTACCCCACCACCCCGAGTCTGATTTGCTTATACAATGTTTCTATGTTTGTCAGTACATTAGTACACCACAGTCAGCTATAATCAAGGTACATTTATATGGTGTCAGTCTGTAAGTGACTGAGTCTGAAGCAATCTAGTGATCAACATAGTGAGCATTGATATCTGCACATGGGTCATTGGGATACATTATAGCTAAAATGGATAGAATTATCATTAAAACGACCGTACATTATCAGAAATATGCGGGCCACTGTAACTTGATAACGCCCGCAAAATGCTTGACGACGGGCCATTATCAAGCCCATCGTTACGTGACGTCATAAGTAGCCCAGCTGTTGAAGTTCAATCACCTACGGCTCGTTTGAACTTGGGTTCATTATTGACCATGTATCTAGCTCACATTCGTCACATGTGCCTGTGTCATTATGCACTTTCCTGCCTGTGCCAGCCATAACAATTGTACCATAAATGACAACATACAGCAATGAAAATATCGACTTGAAGTCTAACGTTGTTGATCACTGAAAACAATGGCGGCTAGTAGTATGAGCAAAGGTCAAGGTCGAATGTCGTCACTCGCAATAGTGACGTCATCTGTATTGTTCTATGACGTGTCTATATTTGTAAAATGTGTGTCAGTGACCTCCGTCGTTTTGTTGGCAGTAAATGCTTCTAAACCAATGCCGCTATTTTTATTCTTATCTTATAAAAAAATTCTATTCATTTTAGCTATAATAACGGTAATATTATTTTTCAGGGCATTATCATTTGCAGAAGCCGGAGGTCTTTCATTACCTCGGGCTTCTGCAAATGGTAATGCCCTGAAAAATAGCGTTACCCTTATAATAGCATGCGTCATCCAAGTCAGCAAACCTGACTGCCCGATCCGTTAGACGCATCTTATGACAAGCATGGTTGCTGAAGACCCAGATCTGCACGGGTCATACACAAATGTAGTGTCAGCAGTTCGGGGAAGTGGTCAGTTGTCTCTGCTGATTTTATGGATAGAGGAAAAGAACTGATGCAGTGAAATAACTAAAATACTGTTGAAAACAATGTAAAACTCATATCACCCTTAAACTGACTCGTTTACTGTTATGTGGAAACTTACAGAACATGAGTCAAAGATAATAAATTACAGAAGCTGGCTGGAAGTGAAATCAGTTCCTGTGATAGTAGCCACTTGACACCCATAATATCTATGAGTGTAGTTGGCACCAACGAGGGTCCTGGTTTCCGCAGATGTTATTGGTTTGGAGAGCTTTGTTGTCAGCAGTACGTGCTTAACAGTGGGTTCATGTTTTCAACTCCTGAAAGAAACACAAATGCCTTACATTTCATGGGGAAAATGTTTCACAAACCTTGACATATTAATATGTATTTGTGACTCAGTCTCAGGCACTTATATCAAGCTCAATCTTATCAAATCTCAAGATGCTGCAAAATTTGTAATGTTCCTTTTGTTTAGTGAGACAATTTTCAGTATATGTAAATCTGTCATCTCTGGCTGAGCTTTTCAGGATGTCCAATTATTGACCGTGAGATTTTGACCTGAAATGACCAAACGCTTAAGAAATCAGGTCACAGGTCAATGTTCTTGAGTATGGCAAGACCAGCAGTCAGAAATGTACACAATTCTCTAGTTATTAACAACCTTTGAATGTCATAAGAAAGAACATTATTCAGTGTCTGCTCTAGCTTAAATTTTCTTGGGGTCCATTGGACCCCTTCACTTGAAATTTAGGGGGCCAAAAACAATTATGGTTTGTAATATAGCATTAACAACAGAACACAATGGTTGTAAAGATTGTCATTCAGCACTTTGGAGACAACTATAGACATGTTCTGTCTCAGAGATGTAGCTTGAATATCAGAATTGTGGTCATCAGCCTTCATGTGCCTGACCAGAGTGGAATGCCTATAATTATGGTAGCCAACAGTAAATGCATTGGTCTTGCTTTCAGAAATACAGACATGGCAAGTCATGCCAAGTAATCTCTCAAATCTTAACCAGTTGTACTTTGTAAGCCAGCCACTTTGATATCGCTATTCAACTTTTTGTTTCTTTTGCAAAGGTTCATTTTCTATGTCATCTTTGTCACCATTTTTCTCAGCTGGTAATGATTTTTGAGCAGTAGTATTGCCAAACCAACTGACTGAACTTGCCTGAATATGATGGCTTGTCACAGGAGCTGTTAAATTTATGCAAACGTAGTAAACGACTTCCTTATAAGGATGTGCCTTATTTCACGGAACGAGGTAAATAACAAACTTTCGTGGACAATGATTATATATTCACTCGCTCTGACGAATTCTAAGAAAAAAAACAAGACAAGTCTGTTGTAGAATATCAAAATATTTTGAGTCCATAAAAGAAAAACAACGCCCATATTCAAGTTTTCGCATTTATTCTGCATTATATTTGTTCGCGCCATTACCCCGTTCTGACGAACACCCTTGGTGTGCCTGGTTATTTTTGGATTGACACGAGGTCACGATGTTTTCAACCAGTCCCCAAGCTGACCAAATTACGAACGTTGCCGAGCCCTTCAAAAGGTATCGTCTGATTGGCTGAAGAAACCTATGGACCACACCATACATTAATTCATGCAAAACCGAAAATAGAAGTAAATCAAGTAACTGGTTTGGGTATTGGTCATGAAAAGTGCGAGACAAATAAAACTGGTTTTGTTTAACAAACGGAAGAGTTTATGAATCAGAAACATTTAGAATCATTTCACAGTCGTCTTTGACATGAAGTAGCCCAATACGCTAGGACATGCACGCATAGATGTACGTTTTTAATTTGTGATAGGAAATTAATACTGCTCGAGTCAATGCGTCCACAAGACCAACACATGTTACGTTGGTGCGTTCAAACTCCTATTTGTGCGTCCCAGACTCAAAAACGCGCTCTTCAGCCAACATGGAAATCTGTGTGCATGGGAAATGACTTGTTAGCAGAGGTTGCTTGTTAGTCTACCGTGACCAGTCAGTGGTGATAATATCAATCACTGGATATATTTACAGGCTGCTGTCTGGTGTGCTGCCAACAACAGACAAACACCATCTGATAGTTGGGTCAGTTTAGCCACTTATCCTACAATTATAGCACTTGAATATTGTATAATGTAAAAGAACACCAAGTAAATCAGCTGCCTACTGTCAGTCCCTTCCTTCGACAAGACTTTCTCAGACCACTTTCTGCAGCCCACCTTGACCAACACCACAGGCTAGTTAGATGTAAAATATGCCAAGCCCTGACCAGAAAATACTAGCTTACTTAGTTTAAATAAATTTTAACTTGTAAAATATTGAAAAATAACTAATGCCAATGCAATGCAGGATTAACTGTTTGTTATAGATTTGTGAGTGAATATTAATGATTTATTATCCTGAAATATGATCAATATCTTTGTATAGATGTGTAAATTTTACCCAACTGTCAGGCAGGTCAATTTGAGAATCTGGCAGTCTATGTTGAAAATAACCTGTCACAGGTAGTCGGGCATGCAGGTATTTTAAACACTGCTTTTGCACTTCGGTGAATCTTAAAATTTGATAAGAACAATGCCATCTTCATAAAGGGTGCTCTAAATTGATTTAGAACCACTAGTTTTACACATGCTGTATTCAAGTTTGCATTCTAGTGGTATAACCTTAGTTCCATTTCACCAAGTCTTCATGTTATTTCTGTATCTTTTACCATTTCTTTTGTTTTCGGTTTGGAGCTGCTCTCAAGTCATAGTTTTCTACATAGCTATTTTGAATCTTCTTATGTTGCTTTCATAGCAGTTAAGTTGATCAAACAGGCCATGAGTGTTCCACAATTCTCCAACAGAGTTGTGTCCCTTGGGTGTGCATTGATCCCGTGATAATGGGTTTGAATCCCTGGTTATGATCACTGATTTACCAGTGCCACTAATGGTCTTGTCAAGGTGATGAACATATTGTTACATACAATACCAGCATCGTTTGGACTTTCCTGTCACACATGGCTGCTGTAGATTTATAAGCAGAAGACATAAAATAATGTTGAGTTTGTCCAGGTGTTGATGACGACATAAATTTTGCAGAGCCAGACCGCCCCAACACCCAGCTGATACCTGAAGAATGGGAGGAACCCCAGCAGGAAGGTATGTCACACTCCATCACAGTGTACAAAAAGGCCCATGGCTCGTAAAATTTCCAATGGGGCATCAGATTCATAATTGTGTAAATCCAAATTGCAGCAGGGGAGGGGGTTAGGGACCTCTGAGAAAATGAAAGTAGGAATCATTCCACTCTGCAATAGGTTAACAAGACTATCTCAAAATAAGGAGAATAATCAATATCATCTCCAGTTGACAGTTTTGCAAGATCAAAGTGATTCCTACCCCATTTAAGCTGGCTCACCAGGGGCTCCTTTCTCAAAGCAACATTTACTAGGTTTAACCTTAACTCCCATTCTTTAACACTACACTAAGGTTACCAAAATCTAAGGTAACCTTAGTGCAATGTTAAAGAATGGGAGTTCAGGTTAACCTTAGTAAAGGGTGCTTTGTGAAGGGAGCCCCTGGCCTGCAGTATGTAAAGACTTGAATCTTTTGAAAACTTTGCAGCAATTTTATGGATAACTGCATGTGTGTGAAATAGCCACAGGTTTGCCAGCCCGTGGCTAGTAAAAATCCATTTGGGCCAGTAAATCTCCAGTCACTGGTCTGAGTTTTCATGGGGTAATTTTTTAAATATGTAAGTCTTAAATTGTTCTATACTTTTAAATCATACAAGATTGTGAGCTGATACTAGCCTCTTAATGATGAAACCTGTGTCGGGCTGGTAATATTTTATTGTCGTCTATTTTTTGGGATCATATAGTTAGTCAGCTATCTTATAGGCTCTTAATTTTCAGGCATAGCTAGCCCAACTGGCTAGCAAAATGTAGCAACTATTTCACACACTGATAACAGCTTGTTTGCAATAAACAATATATTTGTATCCATGAAGTAATATGCTGGACTTGCCAACTTCTAGAATACTGCTAGTTTTTTCGATACCTCAAATATTCATACTAGTCTTGTCTTCTGAAGAACATCTTCAAAAACATCACATGAGATTCAGTCCTGTTTGACAACCTGTTGTTTACCCTTTAAGGTCCAAGGTTTAATAGGCATTCAGCAACACATACTTGCCATAAAAGGCGACTATGCTTCTTGGAAGAGGTGACTAATGGGATCGGGTGGTCAGGCTCACTGACTTGGTTGACACATGTCATTGGTTCCCATTTGTGCAGATCGAAGCTCATGCTGTTGATCACTGGATTGTCTGGTCCAGACTTGATTATTTACAGACCACTGCCATATACCTAGAATATTGCTGAGTGCAACATAAAACTCAACTCACTCACTCACTCACTCACTCACTCACTCACTTACTCACTCAACCTGTTGTACTCAGACCAACTTAATAATCCATATTATGAAATGCCACAAAAATTGGACATATTTTCAGTCATTTTTGGAGTTAGTTTTAAACTGAGATAGTCATGGTAACTATGGAACATAAGTCTGGATAACTGAGGGTGTGGATGCAAGAGATGGGTTGTTAATGTTGCATTTTGGGAATGTTTCAGAGGAAGAAGAAGTGGAGACATCAACGTCGGAACAGGAGTTTGACTTCACAGGGTTCATTCTAACGTAGGTACTTCTACCTAGCTAGCTTATTCGCATGGTTGTGTAATAAGGCCAAATAAAACAAAATGATGTGGTAGGTAGGTAGGATTATATTTATTTATTTTTATATTTATTTTAGAAGTAAAATACAAATGAATAACACTTTTATCAATGTGTATTTGTGTTTTAATCAAGCTTGTGTCCATGTTGATAGTCTCTAGAAGAATGACCTGTGCCAGGGGAAAAAACAATGGTATCTGAAAGCTTATTTAATTCATACAGCTTTAGAAGAAACAGGGATTGGTCAGGTAACCAGAAACATGACATTTTGTTTGGTAGGCCTTATCTCCACGAGTTAAATGTATGACAGATTATTAATATGGAATGTGCAGTGGTCGGATAGGCTTATTAAACACATGGTCAAGTTTTTTGGTTGGTGGGACTATAGACTAAACTTTAGATGAATTTGTTATCTATTTGCATATATAATTAGCCTATGATACAGTTAAACTGATACCCCGTAGCTTTTCTAGGATCCACTGAGATGTGAATCCCAAAATGGCAGACTAATGGTTACTGGCCTGCCTGTTCTATACTTTAAATCAAAGTCTAGAACCAAAATCTTTTGCTAATTCAACTAACGTTATTGATTGTTGTTTAATGAGGGAAAATTCAACGCCATTAGGCCAGACCAATTTTATATCTTGTTTCATGAATCTGCCGGTCATATTTTTAAAAAAAATATATACAAAAAAAGAAAATATAAATAAATTTTCTTGGTTCAAAAAATAAAATCCAGGCTAGCTATTCTCGAAACGTTCGTAGCCCTACGAACTTCTTAAGCCCATGCTTAACACATTGGCTACGATCAAAGTTAAGAATTTTTAGGGCAATGAACGTTTTGAGAATATGGGCCCTGATGTTAAGACATATGGGGACAAGAATTTCACTATGCAAGGCAGTTTGTTGGACACTAAAACACTGTATCTGTTCTCAGAGATTTTAAACTGAATTATCTAATAACATTTGCTTCGAAAACCTCAGCAAGTGTGATCTTTAAAAGCAATCCCTTTAAACAACTCAAGGGGTTTTGCTTTGACTGGTGTTTATATATATATATGTATATATTTATCTTACCTCACACATACATGTCGCTTTCTGATTGGCTAAGCACTATTCTCTTATTTTCAATGTACCCCACTTACAGGCGATGTATTATTTTCAATGTACGCTGGGAATTCTTTGTCTCGAATAACATTGAATCACGCATAAAGCATGGAAATTACCGATGTTTTGCGATTGAAAATTGATGGAAGGGAGATAACTCTAAATCTGTTTACCTTGTGTCATCTGCAAAATGGTGATTTGCCTCGCATTCAACAAAAGTGCTTCAAACAGTTCAAAATTAAAATTCAGGTGTTTGGTAAGATATATACGTTGTTCACTGGTCCCTTGGGGGCCATGGGCTCATGCACCCTTGAGGGTGCATGAACCCATGGCCCCTTCATGTCCAGTGAACAACTTGTAACATATTATCCCTCCTGCCTGTTGGCTTTTGGAGGACAAAAAAATCCATAAAGCAAGAAAAAAAATTGGTCTGGCCCTATACTTGTTAATATACCTTATGGATAACTCTGTGATTCTATCTGCTCAGGTTCAGCAAGCCAGATATACTAAAGGCATATGGAATCCTGCTAGCTGACTTTGAGAAGAACTCAGACCATACTAACCACTGTATCATCAAGATGCTCCACCGGGTCGCCTTTGACCTTGGCTACACAGCCATGGTCTTCCAGGCATCTATGTTCCGCGTCTTCCAGAAAGTTCTCCTGGGACCGTATGCCAAGCTTTCACGTTTTCGGGTATGGTTGTTGTGTCCATGTCACCTCTTGAATACCTGGGGACAAACTGTATGCCTACTGTTAAACTTTTATGTGATGTATATTATGACATGATTGTTATTAATAATATGATGTTACATCAGCGATGCCAGCCCTCCTGACTTTATCAGAATCATCCCGAAAAATGCATGTTGATTGCACCATCCCAACAAAGGCAAATTCATTCCTTCTTTTTTTTTTCTTTTTTTTTGTCCAATATATAACAAAGATATAGTCTTACTAGGATCTAGCATCATCTTTGACCATAAAAATTATCACTGAATAAATACAACACTGTATTTACAGAAGTTCTCTAATTTGTTTACAGGAGGATAGTAAACCGGAAGTGGAGTAGGCTTCCTGATAAATTCCTTGTATTATTTATTTCATTCTTTTAACAACCAGTGAAGATCCGGGGTAGTTCCCAGTTTTGCAGATCAATGTTCATGCTGTTGATCACTGGAACGTCAGGTCCAAGCTTGATTATTTACAGACCACCGCCATATAGCTGGAATATTGCTGGGTGTGGCGTAAAACTAAACTCACTCATTCATTCACTTAACATTCACAAACTCTGCCAATTGCTCCAAACTGGTTTCAGGTGTATAAGGATCTCTATGTGTAATGGCATATAAAAGTTTCCTTCCTTGAGTGCAACAATTCATAGGGATCCCTAATTTGTTGGGAAAATTCCTAATTTTTTTCTATCCCAGGTAGCTTAGACTCCTAATTGCACCATATAATGTTAATAATTTCAGTGCCAATTATAAGAAATGTTAAATCTGAAATGTTTGTTTAACATTATTCTGTGGGTCCTGTGAATTTTCAGTGGGTCAGACAGACTTACAGGACCCAATGTCCTGTTACTTTGAAACACCATCGTGAACACTGAGTACTATCGTACTATATAGGAGCCTCCAGGATTCCCCATTATTTTGAACACTAATCAACCACTTTTCGAAAGAATAGTCAACCTGTTGGCAAGACAAGTGGATGGGTTTGTTTCTTTCTAGACAGGTTTTAGACAACTCTATTTGTGACCATGAATTATGATAATTTCACTGAAGTCCTTTGATATTTTGTTTCAAGCCAAGATAATAATGACTGATTACCTGTGTATAAGGTCAAGGTCACTACAGGTCAAATTATGGAACATTCACATTTCATGACATTTTGGAATCAATAAGACTGATTCAAAGTAACGAACTTCACAACTTGTCTTGATTGTGTCTGCTATGAAGGTTGCTGTGAACATTTCAAACAAATGTTTCGTAAAAATATCCCAGGTATAGCATACAGACTTCTTGATTTAATACGATCATGATTTCAACAAGGAGTTACGGAAATCCAGTTTTAGTGATGATGAAGTGTGGCATGGCTTTAGCTCTTTTTTTTTAGTGAAAAGGCATCTTGGCCTGTGACCATTCTTATCTATGTCATGTACTGATATTGTTTCTCTTCTTGTCTAAAAATATACATGTGTTTCAGTGGTCAGTATTTTCAAGGATTTATATTTTCTCAAGGTCGATGTTCTTAATTCAGTTGACAGATTTAGTATTGAAAGATATCAGCAGTCAGAAGTCCACATCTGTGTTTTTCACTGTCCCCAGGAGATGGTCAAGTTTGCTACCCACGTTGTCCGGCGGTTTGTTGAGACTGCAGAACAGAACAAGAAGGTATTCATGGAGATGTTGTTCTGGAAGGGAAGCAAGGAAGCCATGGAGATTTGTCAGGGTTACGGCACTGTCAGGTGAGAATGGAGATTTGTCAGGGTTACAGCACTGTCAGGTGAGAATGGAGATTTGTCAGGGTTACAGCACTGTTAGGTGAGAATGGAGATTTATCAGGGTTATGGCACCATCAGGTGAGAATGGAGATTTATCAGGGTTAGGGCACTGTCATCTGAGAATTGAGATTAGTCAGGGTTACGGCACCGTCAGGTGAGAATGGAGATTAGTCAGGGTTATGGCACTGTCAGGTGAGAATGAAGATTAGTCAGGGTTAGGGCACTGTCAGGTGAGAATGACACAGTGTTGGCATAAACAGAACGGCCAAAGAATTGCAAGTTTGAAATAAAATGAAATCTCATAAAATTATGTGTTCATGTTTATGTCTTCTGTTTAAAAACTTGACCGAGAGAGATAGAGTTGCGTTTCTTTTGCCGTTCAGTATGGTATATATCACATGCTGTATAGCTAATCTATATTGGCAAGAGTCTGGAAAATTTTTAATTTTTATGAAATTGTATTTTAAGAAAGAGAATCCAATTCTCCTTAGGAATAATAGACCAGGTTGAGAAAAAAAAAAAGAGCAAAAGGAGTTAAATTTCATGGACACCAGTGATTGGTTAGTCATTCACTGTGAGCTATGAAAGTGACCAGTATAAAGTGTTGCATCTGTGAGTGTGTCTTTTGTTTTCAAAATATGTAGAGATAGCTGGACACATTTACTGTAAGTCACATGTTTATTCCAGTAGCATGTTCCAAGCTTATATACCTTAGTCCTGCTCTTGAAAGGCACTCATACCCGTTACAGTCCTTTCACTCATGGGCAGATAGCATTTACATTGCTGGGGAGTAGAAAATGGAAAACTAATTGGAAACCCATGGGTGTGTTGTTTTTTTTTGTTTTTTTTAAAGTTTGAACTCTGACCTTCAGACTTTTTACTTAAGATATGCATGCCCTATTCCTGCCAAAGTTGTCTCCCTTTGAGAGAATTCATGTTCTCTCTGTGTTTGACTTGTTAAACCTGTTGCACTAGCATGGCCTTTCTATATTTCCAGAGGTAAGTGTACATGATAGATCTTGCAGCTTTTGAATCAGTACAAAAGCACTTTCAGTGGTTGGTTGGATAGTTCCACAAGATTTCAGCTATATGGCAGTGGTCTGTAAACAATCTAGTCTGCACCAAACAATCCAGTGATAACAGTGTGAGTATCAATCTACACAACTGGGATATGATGACGTGTGAACCAAGTCAACAAGCCTTACCACCTGATCACCTCTTACGACAAGTATGAGTTACTGAAGACCCATTCTAACCAGGATCTTCACAGGTGCTGCTTGTTTGAGCTTGCTGCCGACCAATTCTAATCCGGACCTTCACAGATCCTGTTTGTTAGGGCTAGCTATCGACCAATTCTAATCCGGACCTTCACAGATCCTGTTTGTTAGGATGAACTTTCAGCCAATTCTAATCTGGACCTTCATGGATCCTGTTTGTTAGGGCTAGCTGTCAACCAATTCTAGTCCTGACCTTCACAGATCCTGTTTGTTAGGGCTAGCTGTCAACCAATTCTAGTCCTGACCTTCACGGGTCCTGTTTGTTAGGGTTAGCTATCACCCAATTCTAGTCTTGACCTTCACGGATCCTGTTTGTTAGGGCTACCTATCGACCAATTCTAGTCCTGACCTTTATGGATCCTGTTTGTTTGGGCTGGCAATCGACCAATTCTAATGTAGACCTTCACGGATCCTATTTGCTAGGGCTAGCAATCGACCAATTTTTATCTGGGCCTTCATGGGTTGAAGGCATAGATGCACATTTCTAAAGGGAGATGAGAAATGTCTCGGTGTATCAGGACAGTTTTGTGTCTTCATCCACATTGCTGACATGTCAGGGCCGACTGTGTTGCAGCTCATCAAAGGGCAAGGTGCAGTGGTCCGAAGAGCTGGAACAGGAGCTGTTGCGACTCTACGATGAATTCTGTGATGCCGAACACCCGGGTAAGATCCTACAGAGGAACAGAGGATGCTTTCTTTGTGTTTCTGGATAAGAAATATAGCTGAAGATCTGCAAACCAGTTATTACGGATGCCATGATGCACTGATGCGCTGACCCTTTTTCTAAGATGATACAATATTATTATGAATACATTCTAAACTTTATTGATGTTAAGTTTTGAGAGTATTGGTTTAAATGTTTATGTATATATGTTCAAGTAAATGTTTTTTGTTCAAGTAAATGTTTTTAATTGCATTTTGCCACTGCACTCAGCTGTGTTCAGTTATGTGGTTGTTTTTCAAATATTCAACTCTGGACCAGGACGTCCAGTGACGTGAGATATTAATGAGTAATTCTTCTATGCAGAAGTGGCTTGCGTCTAGCATAACACTGACAACAGTCCCAATTAAACAGGATGTGGCATTTTGTGTTTGAAATAATGAAATTTAAGAAAGTTTCCCTGATAAAGGAGCAAGCATGCACTGCAAAATGCGATGTTATTCACAATAAAACAGTTTCTTAGTTTTATTAACATTATCTTTTAAGAAAAAGATACAGTTGACCTCATCATGGAACGTCTCACTGACCCCAGCAAGACTCGAGGACAGGTCATCCGTGAACTGAAGAAACAGGGTTTGATTGGCAGCGCCAAGGAGTTGAAGAAGAAACCTTCAGGGTGAGCCTCATGTACATCGTGATTTGTCTTGAGGGTGGAGATACATCGTCCATGGGAGACACCGAACTGTTATGGGGGAAAACACACATCAAGCCCACTGAAACGCAAATCTTTTTCAAGAAGATATGCACTTTGGCTCACTATACACACACCAGTCCTGGGGGTTGATGCATAGAAGTCCAGGGGACATACATAAGGCCTTGGAAGCTGCATTCCTTTATGGGAAGTCACATCTTTTACCTGGCAAAACACCTATACAGTACCTGTATTTGTTAAGATTAATCTGTGCTGGAGACCTACCGTTTAGCTACCCTCCGGCCCGAAGGAAATGGATGTTTTACAAACATACATGAAATGTGATCTTGCCATCTTGCTATTTACTAACTAGTTTTGATTGGGTTTTTTTTTTTTTTTTTTTTTTTTTGTTGTTGCTGTCAGTATGAGTCGCAGTGGCCCCTGGCGGGAAGAAGAGGAACTACAACTGACTGACCTCTACCATCAATTCAAGGACTCCAGTGGTGGGTTATTTTCTGTTTTAAAGAATATTATAATTTTGTTGACGTTTTTTAAGAAACCCAATATATCAAGTTGCATGTCTGTACGTTTTCAAAAAGCTGTATCTTTGCTTGTCATGTCCACAGGAATATATACTTTGTTCATTTTCACAGATCCTCTTGGAAACATTTTGTCTAACCTGACCAACAAGAGGTCAAAGGCCAAGGTCATAGAGAAACTGATAAATCTGAGTTTGGTGAATGATCGTAAGGAGTTGTACAAGAAACGAAAGCGCAAATCTGACAAGGCAGAGTCAGACAGCGAGGACGATGTGAGGCGAGGATTCAGCAGTGATGTCGAGCTTGATGAAGGTATGGATGAAATATGTTTAGAATCCATAATGAAATAGCAACCTCTCAGCTAGCCTGACTAAAAGTAAATAAGGATCACATCATGGCTTGTGTTCTGGCTGTGTTCTTTGTAAATCTTCTCTACCTCGACGAATAAAGCGGACACTTCAGAAGACCCAATGTCGTGAATGTGGTACGTGTGCTGAGCAGACAGACCATATATAGTGTAGTTAAACTTTGACCTTATTTACTTTGATTTTGATTCATTAAAGCTGAGTCTTATGGTCTCATCCATTTTCATGCAAAATTATTTGTGTAATTTCAGTTTGGCCCTCAACTTATCGTCAGTGTTTTTGCAAATTTCTGTCCAGTAGATCATGGGTATACAGAGATGCCAACCACTCCGATTTTCAAACACAAAATCTACTCTCTGATTTGTCTATGAAAAACTCTGAAAATATAAATATGTTTATAAATTTAGAATATTTGAAAGAATTTTAGTTAATAGCCGTTTGAATATGTTCATATGAGTGAAGTATTATATGGTTAAGTATGCCCAGAAATTGTGCATATTTCCAGCAGACTAAATCTATTTTTGTAGGGTAGGCCCCCCACCGTCAAAATGGTCCTGACCCCGCTCTCACACTCACCCCCAACTCGCACCTTCAGTGTTCGAGAATTTCTTTGGGCAAGGCATAACTCTGCTTTCATTTGATTCAGGGTTGGCATCTCTGGGTATAGTAAGTGAAGCCTATTTATTGTCTCTCATGCTGTGATAGTGCTGTAATATTACGAATTGTGACATAAGACCATGCTCAGTTTTTGCTTGTAAATTTTGTCTTTATTAATTAATTCACTCAGTCCATCACGCATAGATTTTGCTGTGTGCATTCAGGTTTAGAAGAAGGGCATGAGAGGTTCGAATGTTCAGTCGATGAGAGCTCCAGTGAGGAGGAAACAGATCAGGAAAGCACAGCAGGTGGAGGGGAGGAAACTCAGTCAGTGGAACAGCGTCTGAAGTCAGTTGTGCAGAGTGGCTACAAAGATCAGATTGCCTGGATACAGAGGGGACTCAGGAGAACAGCTGAGGACAGGGAGAAGGATGGTAGGGATTTGTGGAGAGAATGGCTGACCTTACCATTGACATCTGTTAGCATCTTTATAGATCTTCGTATGTGTTTGATCTTCAGCTCTTCCTCTGCATCTTATCACTATGTGACTTGATACAAATGTTTTATCAATAAGTCATGCATCACATCAAATTGATACAACAGTATATTAGGAGGTGTTGTTTTTTGTTTTCTTATGATGTAGGCTGACATCTTGCCCTGTTTTTGAAAATGAAGAATTTACTTTCACTTTGTCGAAGTTCATTTCATATTGAGCCTGAAATTGTGACGGCCAAACTGTATGAATGTCAGAGGTTATGATAATGTTTAGTAAAGTCATCAATTTTTTCAGCTGTATGTTGTGTAAATTGATAAGAATTAGTGATATCGCCTAGCTCCTGGACCTGTTTTTTCAGACCATAGAGTGGCTGTCCCGATTGTACCTCTGACGGAGGATAATGAGACAGCAATGGAGGACAAGATGTTCCTGGACTTCCTCCAGCTTATTGGGATATCTCCCCCTGCTAATGAACAGGTGAGAAGCAGTCACCTACCATATATTACTGTGTATAAGCCGACCCCATAGTTAAGCCGACCCTCTAACTTGACCCCCACAATCAGTGTCAAATTGGTATGTCTCGTGCATAAGCCGATCCCCTGCATGAGACATCTGCCAGTTACAGTCTTAGATGTAAAACGTAAGTATGGTCCCGGTCAATCCACACCAGAAGACATCTCGCAGTTACTGTCTTGGATGTAAAACGTAAGTGTGGAAAGTGAGAATAATATCTAATAAAGGTTATACTGACCATTATTCTAAAAATCCCTGTTTGTTTTCTGTTCTGTATCCACAATAATACGTTAAACCCAACAGAATTAGAATTATAAACTATTATTCCCTATTTTATTGGTAAAAATCTCGTACATGTGCTTCATCAATGGGCCCATGTCATCAAGTTGTGAAAGAGCAAAGTAACAATGTTTCAGGGAGATAATTAATCAATGTGAGTAAGCTGAAGAATACAACAGTTCTCGTAAAAGTTGTCAAAGGAACATTATAACTTACTACGTCCATCTTTTTTGAGCGATTGTGTGCTTTACTTCATGTGACATCTTGACTTTCGTCGCCTCAAATTTGACGCTTGGACACGATGTTTAATGATAAAAAATGTGCATAAAGCATTTTTGTCCAAGGTCATAACCTAGCATGATGCATGCACTAAGGTCCATAATGTATATGTGGGTGGTGGTATTTTATCTAGCATGTTCAGAATAGCATGATTTTACTCAAAACTTTTGTCTGAATCTATAAGTTTACAAGACATTATCCATTGCTTTTATCTGAAGGGCTGCCATAGGTCACATGTTTTTGTTTTTGACCATTCACGTTCCTTAAAGCAGACTGGCAAATAAGCATCATTAGAAACTAGTTTTTATCCAATAAGATTGCTTCTTGCAAATCGGAAAATACTCATGGCAAGGTTGATGTTCAGAGCTTTCAAACAATACCCACCATCAAACGAATCACCGCCTCACGTTATTTGTACTGAGTTTCGAAAAAGGAAGTAATTGCCCCAGTTGTAAGCCAAGCAGAAAGCCACTGAAATTGGGGAAAAGATAGATATTATTTGAGAAATCTATAGTAATAATTTTCCGATAACGCGAAAATGAAAATATATAAGGGTGAAGGGAAACTTAGAGGTATCACATCGTGGCTCTCACCTGGCGGATATAATGACATCTTATAAATGAATGCCCCTACACCAATAATCACTCACTTCTTGAAAGTGCTTGTGCAAACAACAAAACGATAGCAATTGGGCCCCCTGTTGCTTGCGTGGCATCTACGAAACAACAGGAGCAATCACCGTATGTGAAGTGACAGGAAACAGTTGATCCGATTGGCACGTCAAATGCCAACCAGGCAGGATTATAACTTTTGAAAGATTAATATTGTGTAAATAGTTAGGTACGGAACTTAATAGTGACTAAGGGCAAAATAATTTGAAATAGTGGTGGATCCTTTTGTCAAGGCAAAGTGTTTTTCGCCTCACTCTGTTGAAGACTGAATCTTTTTTCTTCAAAGATCTTAAGGGATCTTAAGGGTAATAAATTCATCACACATTGTTTTGAAAAGGGTTTACGGGACTGTGAGACCCTTGCAAAGTACTATGTAATGATATGATATCTGTTCCCCTCTATGTTCATATGCTGTAGGGGATTCCAGTTTAGGATAGGTCTTTGTCAACAGAATACGTCCCAGTTAAATAATATAGATTCTAAGAAGTACGTAATTGTAATGGGCGGTCAGACCATTGATAGAGTGTATTTGTACTACTGCGAAAACAAACAACAATGTTCTCCTATGTTCAACAGGAGGCTTTCTGGCGTATTCCTGCCCATTTGTCACCATCAGATCTCAACAACATTGTCAATGGTCTGGAGCTTGATGAAAATGGGGAGCCTTTGGCTGCTGATAAAATAAAACCAGTTCAGAAAGAGAAGAAGGCGAAAAAACAGCGCAAGACAAAACCTGTGTCGGCTTCACAAAAGAAGGACAAGGCAGAACAACAAAAGGAGAAGATGCAGAAGAGAAAGGAGGAAAAGAAGAAGGCATGTGACAGGATGCAAGCTCTGAAGGCTCTGGCCAAGCAGAGAAAGGATGGCAAGAAGAGGAAGAGGTGAGTCAGCTATGGTGGATCAACAGGTGATGATGGATCAGTGAGTGAGTGGCAGATCAGTTGTAGGATGTTGTGGAGCAATGAGTGCTTCAGCAGGTTGGTAGCTTCTGGATCAGTGGACAGTGGTGGCAGATCAGTTGGTGGGTGGTGAGGGTGGATCAGAAGGTAGGAGGTGCTGATGGATCAGTGGACAGTGGTGGCTCAGTTGTAGGGTGGTGGCAGATCAGTTGGTGGGTGGCGGTGGTGGATCAGAGGGATCAGTGAGTGGTCATGGTGAATCCGTGGTTGGGTTGTGGTGAACCAGTGAGTGGTTGTAGACTAGTGGGTGGTTGAGGATCAGCGACTGGTGGTGGACTAATGGGATGTGGATCAGTGACTAGTGGTCGACCACTGAATGTTTGTGGACTGGTGGACGACTGGTGGGTGGTGGATCAGTGACTGGTAGTGGATCACTGAATGGTGGAGGACAGGTGGGTGATGGATCAGTGACTGGTAGTGGATCACTGAATGGTGGAGGACAGGTGGGTGATGGATCAGTGACTGGTAGTGGATCACTAAATGTTTGTTGACTGGTGGAGGACAGGTGGGTGATGGATCAGTGACTGGTAGTGGATCACTGAATGGTGGAGGACAGGTGGGTGATGGATCAGTGACTGGTAGTGGATCACTGAATGGTGGAGGACAGGTGGGTGATGAATCAGTGACTGGTAGTGAATCACTGAATGGTGGAGGACAGGTGGGTGATGGATCAGTGACTGGTAGTGGATCACTGAATGGTGGAGGACAGGTGGGTGATGGATCAGTGACTGGTAGTGGATCACTGAATGGTGGAGGACAGGTGGGTGATGAATCAGTGACTGGTAGTGAATCACTGAATGGTGGAGGACAGGTGGGTGATGGATCAGTGACTGGTGGTTGACTAGTTGATGGTGGATCAGTGGTTAGTTGGTGATGGATCACTGAATGGTGGTGGATCCCTGAATGATGGATCCCATTTCTTCTCACACACTTACTTGTCTTATATTCTGGTCCAAACACAGACACTTATCTGACTCGCTCAATCATTCCCAAATTCACTCTCAATTTACCAGTCTCACAGAACATAATAAAACTGCTCACACTTCACATTATTTCCAGAAAAGAGACCAATAACAGCTCAGATTCTGAGGAGTCAGAGAATGAAAACATTGGAGCGGACCATAATGATGCTAACATGCTGGATGAAAACATTCAACAGACATCTGGAGCAAGGGAGACAACTCTAACAAAGAAGAAACCAAGGATCAAGAAAGTGGTTCAGTCAGATAGTGACAGGTATTGCTCCCAAATAATGTGGATAAATATTAACGCCATTTTTGTAGACAGCATTTTTGCAACATCTTCTATAATCCTCTTGTGTATTAAATCTTGAAGATTCAGGGTAGAATTTTTGTCCAAGAATGCATCAAAGAGGATGACTTGAGTGATATATGTCATCGTATCCCATTTGTGCAGACCAATGCTCATGCTGTTGATCACTAGATTATCATATAGCTGGATTATAATTGCGGCTTTCGACTACAACCAAACAAACACTGAATTGTGTGTTCAGCAGTATTTCCTTAAGATATTTCTTAATTTGATCTGAGCAATCACTTAATTGTTTTCATTATTTTAAGTATTTACATATCTGCATGTAATATTTTCTAGTTGAGTTGCTGCCCAAAGGCAGAACGTATTATCATTGTCTTGACCATTAAACAACCTTACTCTTGCTTCCAGTGACGACAACCGATTGATAATTGCTGGCAGTGAAAATGACTTCTCGGATGCTAAAAATGATTCAGGCCAACCCTCTGCAAAACGCCCGAAATTGTTTGACTCCGACAGTGAAGAAGACTCTCAACCGGTTTCACAGCAGTCCAGGACTTCTCCAGAGAAGCAGAACAAACTCTTCAACTCAGACAGCAGTGATGATGAAGGCATGGACACTGTGGAACACTGTGACCCCGTGAGAGGTGATCGAGTGCAGACAGATGACTCTGGTGATGATATTCCATCAGCCTCCATTGCCAGCCAGATATCATCTCACCTGGCCAATCGTTCCTTGAATTCATCTCGGGTCACTGTTGATGACGAGGCGCCTGCTACCTCCTTGGCAGACATGAAAGAAAAGCAGACAGTCAGGTCGGATGACTCAGACAGTGATGCTGCATCTGTGGCTTCCTCAATAGTGCCCTTACAGACGGGCAGTAGGATTCAGGCAAATGGGTTTGATGATGACTTGGAAGCTTCTTCAGCTATCAGCCAAACGCCAGGGAGCAAACACAGAACAAAGAAGAACAGAAAATTAAACTCAGATGATGACAAGTCTGGAGATGACTCGGAAGCTTCTTCTACAACCTCACAGAAAAAGGGGAAGAAAAAAATGAAGAAAAGTAAAAAAATAAACTTAAATGATGATAACGAAAACTCAGACAGTGAATCTGAAGCTTTGGTAACCTTACAAAAAAATACCCCAAAGCATGCCTCGAGGAATCGCAAGATTCTTTCAGTGGATGATGAATCCATAGCCTCGTCAGTCAAGCCAGGAAGTGTCCAGAAAAAGTCCTCAAAACAGTCAGGAAGAAAACAAAGAAAACAGACAACTGACTCTGATAATAAAGTTCTTTCAGCAGTAGAGAAGAAGACCTCAGCTCGAAAGAAGCTAGTGGATTCAGACAGTATATCAGATTTGTCCAAAAGTGCAAAGAAAAAATCTGCCAAGAAACCAGGAAAGAAGAATGAAACAGATGGCTCCTCCAAGGAATCTAGAAAGACACTGAAGACAGCTAAGGGCCACAAGGGTAAGAGTACAAAAGGTTTGTTGCCAGAATCAGACGGGAAGAGAAAGACCGCAAAATCAAAGCAAAAGAAGAAAGCTGTCAGTGACAGTGAAGATGAACCACTTGGGAAGTTCCAAGCCTCCAAGGGTGATACCTCCAGCTCTGAAGATGAGCCTGTGTTAGCGTTACTCAAAGCTAAACCATCCCAAGTGAAGAGACAACACTCACCGGACTCTAGCAGTGACGATGAGGTGCTCGCATCTGTGAAGAATCCCGAGAAACGCCAGCGTGTGATGGACTCCGATACGGAGATGATGTCACCCCTCCAGCTGGCAGTGACGCCAACCCAGGATTCAACACAAGAGTCCACACAGGAAGTTACACAGGACCCCAGGAAGCTGTTCAACTCAGATGACGACAGCAGTGATGACGAACCTCTCATCAACACGAAAAAAGACACAGGATCTAAGGCCACAGGTGAGTTACCATCAACATTAGCTTGGATATTTGCAGGTGGAAATTAGGCATGATTATTAGCCTCATCATCAGATGATTGGCAAAGCAAGAATCATTTTTTCTTCATTTGCTTCCATTTACCAAAATATGAATTAGGTCAAACCCAGGAACAGGGTGTTGTGTAGTCAGTCTCTCTAACACTATCATTGTCTTCCTGCAAAAGACACCCATCTGTCTGTTACTTAAGTGATTGTCTGTTAATTAAGTGATTGACATTGCATTTTTTAGAAGTCACTGTGTATAGAAAATAAAGGTTTTTGCTCAGTGGAATTGAAAAATTATGTGTCACTGCTTGGGGAACTAAACGTGCCTCTTATGGCTACAAATATATGAAATAATCCAAATATGAAACATGGGGAACTAAACGTGAATCTCTTATAATGGAATAAGAAACTTATGGTGAAACCTTTAAATTCTATTATCTGTGCTATCTATTAGTATTGTCAAATTGCTGCTCTGTTACAGCTAGCTATATGCTACTTCTATTTAGAGGAACTATGAAATTCTTTTTAACTATCTAGCTACATCCTTCCTAGACAAGCTAATAGTACAAATCATGACGAACAGCCACCTAACTCGACCAAACCTCTACACACACTGACCGATTCGACAGTGTCCACATGGTCAAGAGCATGTGGTGTGACTGCACCTGAAAAAGCATGCTTCTCTGTGTGCTGTGAAGCAGGGTGCGTTTGTGCAATCCTTACATATGTTTGGTCTCTAGACCAAAGGTGATAGGTTAAAAGTTATCGTTTATTTGCAGCCATTTTTTAGTGTGTATGAGGGAGATATATTCATATGCACAGATTTTGTAGGAACAGGCTGAATTTTTAACAAAGTTTCAGCAAGAAAATGGAAGAATATTTAACCAATCATATATTTGACAGATTGACGCAAATATTTATCACAGTGAAAACATTCCTTTCAAATGTATGTCCTGTGATCTACTAGGACATTTTACTAGTCAAGTATTATTATCTCAGCTCCCAGACATAGTTTTGTAGTAGTCAGAGTGAAAATATTTTTTGAAAATTGTTGTATGTGGTGTTATGTTGTTGACAGATACGTTCCCAGCTACACTGTTGACTCAACCAGGTGGGGAGTCGGACTCTGATGTAGATGATCATGTTCCACTACGGAGAGTCCTCAAGAAGAAGCAGGTCATCGACAGTGATGAGGATTGATCCAGTATACAGAATTGTGTAATCGAGCTCTACATAAGAAAGCAGCTCAGAAGGTTGTCTACTTTCCGCTGCATCAGTGTCAACAGGGAAAGAAATCTTTCAAAATTTCACACTAGTCGACAGGACCAGTGAATGGACAATGATTAGTGGTCCTGTCTGTACTTCACTGGTCCAAAATATCATTTGTAGATTTGCTTAACTATCAATACAAAATTCGCTGACCACCAGGACCATTGCAAAAATTATCATTTAGTGGTCCTAATGAAGTTTTACTAGCCAGGGACCACTTGACCAGTGTGTCAAGCTTGGAACTGTATGGTTTGTATGGAGAGTTTAGAAGGTCATGATGTGTACAGAACTATGTGATGTGACTTACCACTTTCCTTAGAGTGCAGGGATGTTGTTTGTCTAGTCTCGAGCTGTTTCTGTTCAGACTAAGAACTGTATTCAGAGGACTTAGGAGAAGGTCATTGACACTGAATATACAGTGTACAGCATTATGTTATGTAAACAACCCCTTGCCTTAGACTGCAACACAGTTGTATGTCTGGGGGTTCAAACTGTTTCTGTACAGACTTGTAATTGTGTACGGAGAATTTAAGGGAGTGAGTGAGGTTTTAGCAATATTCCAGTAATACCACAGTATGGGAGACCAGTTATGTGCTTCACACATTATACCCATGCCAGGACAAGCGTATTCTTTAACCACTGTGCTACCACCACGCCTCAGATAAAGGTCAGTGACTATCCAGTGCACAGAAAAAGGTGATGTGACTTAGCTCTACACTTAAAGTTAAACTCATTTGCTTGTCCAGCCTGTGTCCGATTCACAGCTGTTTCGTGTATCTGGTGTGTCCAACTCCCAGCTGTGTCATGTATCTGGCTTGATGCTGTCTCACACAAGCAATTTCATGTGCCTGGCTTGATGCTATGTCATGTGTCTGGCTTGAATCTGTTTCTGACACAAGCTGTGTCATATGCCTGACTTGATGCCGTTTCTGACACAAACTGACTGGCTTGATTATTGACAGGCAGTCGTGAAATCAATGGGATTTTGCTGAAAGTTGTATGAAACAGCATTACTCATGCCTGAGTTCACTTCACAAGGCGGAACTTTCTCTTGGAATGTATAAACATACAGAATATATTTGAAGATCATATTACTACTGTATAGTAGTTGGAAGTTGCATGCTGTTTGTGTATGGAAGACAAATTTGAGTTTTGGAGTGAAACATCTATATTTTAAACTCAAGTTGTATTTTAGAGTTTTCAAAGTGCCAAAGAGGACACAAAGCATTGTCTGAAACTCATAACATGTTTCTTCAGTGAGACCCTACATGCCCAGATCCCAAATATCCGAAAACCTCGCCTTCTGCATTCTCTTCCCACAGTGGTTACTTGTCACATCTTCCTACGTAACCTCTGTTCTAATACGTCCCTTTCATGGTGCGAGTGTTCAAGACTCGTGATTGGAGGCAATCAGATTTAGTAGTACAATCAGCAACCTTGTTTCAAAAATGATCATTTGCAAGATCTCTGGAATTTCCGGATGCATTGTGAAAACTAGAACCTCTTCCTGAGTGCGATACTCAAATGTTTCTTCTAGACAGAACTCAGTCATGTCATATTTGTTTCTCCACATTGCTTGCATTAGTCAAGTTGAATCTAAGTCGATGTAACACATGTTCTGATTGGACAGAAAAAAGGGAGGTAAATCTGCTGCCATTTTTTTTCGCTAGGGGATTTTATGAGAACCGCGAAATGTGGCCGTATTAGAACAGAGGTTTGTAGGAAGATATGACAAGTAACCTCTGTGGGAAGAGAATGCCCCTTCTGGTCAATGCTCAAAAAAGACAGTCTCTTAAAATTGTAACTCTCTGTAATGGATATGTGGTTTCCATTTCCACACCGTAGATTTTACAAACCATCCAGCTAATTCAAATTTGGCTCACTCATCATCTTCCACAGAAGTGCAAGTGTCCCAGGTGTTTTGACATGAGACATGGTCTGCTAAACTGTATTAATGGCAGATCAGCAAGATGTTATTGAAGATTAGTAGGGTTTACTGACACAGTTAATTGTAACTGGCAAATGAAAACACTGTTTTGGAAGTAAAATGTATGCTTGCTTCGTTTCAACACCAAAGCCTATATGACATGAAAAAGGATCTTCAGTTATGTGGATGATTTTACAGAAAAACAATGTGTTCCGATATTCAGGGTCACATTGTGCCAGACAGACCATGGGGATTATTACGTTTGACCTACTAGCCCCTTGAAAACCAACCAGTCCTATGAACATTATCGAAAATTAATTTTAATTAAATATAACAGAATTGCTGCATTTTAGAGCACAACTTCCACAAGGTGATGGCCTGTGACATGTTGAACCCACATCAAATCAATTGATCGCAGTTTCTGGGACGAATGGCTACTTTTCTTGTACATTGTTCCTGTTTTCAGACATATATAAGCCTCTGCTTTAAGTCATAGAAGTAGGTTAAAATTTGATGTCCCATTAGAGGCGACCCACAGGATCAAGTGGTCAGACTTGCTTGAGTGATGTTATTGTTTCCCAGATTTGAGATTGATGCTCATGGTGTTAATCACTGGATAATCTGGTCCAGACTTGATTATTTTTAGACTGGAATATTGTTGAGTGGAATATTCAAACAACAAACAAAATAAGCCACTGACTCGATGGCAGAAGGGTAACACTGTAGAGATTCTGTATTGAGGTAAGACATCAGCCCGGGTAATGTTCCAGCAAGATATGTGAATTACATGCGTGCACATTTATCAGATTTTAACCCTATATTTGTCCAGAATTCCTTTACAGCCAATTTAGGAAAAAGTAAATTTTCTAAATTTCTTAAATTCTTAACTATAAGTTATTTTAAAACTTGTTTTTAAGTAAAAAGCAAAACATTTACACCTCTTCCTCTATATTAAGTGATAAAACTGTAATGCTAGTATCTGCACATTTTTTTATTTTTGTCAACTTGGGTATTTCTACTGCAAGGAGATGTGGAGTATGTGCAGACATCTCTGGTGACTAAAACGTGATGTACTGGTTTTATTGTGAGATAAGTTATATTGTATTCTGCTAGTATTTTGTTGGTGTTATTTATAACCAATAGTATTTCTAGACACAGTTGCACACAGTTGGTAGCCACATACTCATGAAACCGACTATAGGAACACATGAAAGAACAAGTGTTCCTTTATTCTTTTTCAGGTTTCTTCACAAGGTATGTATTGCACTATGGGTTAATTTTTGGAAGAAAATATAGGAACACTTGTACTTTCATGTGTTCTCTTATTTGTTCCCATGCGTATAAATCATGACACTGCCATGTCTGTATACTGACAGATCCTCTCCTGGCATGATATTTTCTGATGTATATTATCTTTATGTCACATAAAGTTATGTATAAATTATGTATGAACGTGTGGCAAAAATAAAGTGCTATCAATCTTTCTTCTTCCTGTAATTTAACTATGCACCACAGGTGATAGAACCTCCATGGTCTAGTGGACCGGCTGGACAGTGACAGGTCAGAGGTTCAATCTCATGTTTCACCCAAATATACTGGGCAAAAGAAGTTAGGGATATTGTTTTTTTTTTATGATTGGTATTTTGTCAGTGTGTCAAATAGTAAATAGATCATTATTTATAATTTCAAAATTTACACATATCCCCAACTATTTTGGTCAGGTATATGTTAGACCCGTGAAGTCTGGGGTAGAATAGTCCTTCAGCCACCCATGCTTGCCATAAAAGGTGACCATGCTTGTTGTAAGTGGTATCAAATGGGATTGGGTGGTCAGACATGCTGACTTGGTTGACACACAGATTGCACAGATCGATGCTCATGTTGTTGATCACTGGATTGTCTGGTCCAGACTCAATTATTTGCAGACTGCCACCATATAGCTGGAATATGTAAGGTATCCATTTTGAAAAGTGTCTGGTTTGGGCAAACAAGCACTTCAGTGCACATAGTTGCAGCAGTCAACTTCACCTATGCAAGCACGTCGCCAGTCTGCATATTTTGAATTGTTGAACCCCACTTCACCTCACCTTCTCATTTGAGCATGATGCGAGAGTGACAAACTTCAGCATTTCTGATTCTATCCCATCACAATAGCCGTCTGGCATGTCCAAGGGAGGTAAGACATACAACTGTAACTTAAGTGACGTGAAATGTGGTTTAATTTTGCACTTAAGAATCTTTTGATCATATGACGACATGCATGTGTGTGTGTGGCTGCTTGTACTAGCCCAGACTGAACCTGGTTTTATAGTGCAAGCTCACTGAGACACCATGCTGCTGGTAAGCATGAATGTGTCACTCAGACACATTATATTGACTCTGAGCAGAACAGTCATCAATGCTGAGCACCAGGCAACAACCAACAAGTACCACATCTCAACGTCTTTTGGTATGAAGCGGCCACAGTTCGAACCCTCACACACTTGGTAGACACATTGTGTACATATGGGCTCGTGATATTCATCACTGGATTTTCTAAACTTGATTATTTACAGACCGGCCACGTACCTGGATTATTGTTGAGTGTGGTATTAAACAACAAGTAAAAAACAGATCCTATTTACTTGTTTTCTGGCAGGCATCTTCCTCCCTCCATCACAAATTATTTCAAAACAAAACAGAAGCCATAATATTCAAACAGTTCAATTTTTTTATTCATGATTTTGGCAACACATTTTTACAGCTTTTGTCAACTGGAAAATACCATACACTTGGAGAGTCTGGATCAGTTCATAAAGCGAAGTGAACCACACTCTTTTTATAAATGAAAACAATCAAAAAAAACTTTCCAACAAGTTACTGAATATATTATAATAGTATACTCAACTTTAATATAGTGAAGTGGGCAAACCAAGTCATGTGACCAGAAGACGAATACTGAAGGAAGTAACAATACTTGATATGTGACAGCCCTGAATAATGATCATGTGCCCATGTGGGGTTTTTAAGCAATGAAAATGACATCTACTTTTACCCATCAGAAAAATTGTGAATTTTGGTTCTAATCATTCATAAATATGATTAAGGTTGTCATTGAAAAAGTAAAAAAATAATTTAGGGGCACCTTTGCTTTCAGGGAAATAAAATGATATTCAGGTCATCCAACATGAGTGCCATAATTGGCTAGTTGATGGTCACATGACAACCTTTACCCAATCACTGTGCTTGACCATGTATGCTATTGCAGTAATAGCATGATGCTGTGGCAACCTACAGGCCATTGAATAATGGGTAGAATTTCACAGGTTTCCAATAATACTTGTGGAAATCACTTTTTACTGTACTACAACACTGTCAATACTTACATATGTTTTATATTTTCACAAACTATATATAGTATCCCATATATTCAGACAGAGGGAAAATAGGATCACCTGGATGTTGAACATGTCACATGTACCATAAAATACACCAAGTCTCAAAATATATTTTCCTAACAAATATACAAGTCTATCAGCAACTCACAAGACAACAGAATTTTTTTTATTACTGCGGTGTAAACTTTGTATCAAAAAATTATGTTCACAGACAGTAAGAAAAATATAGAATTATATAAGGACTTTACAGAAGGAATTGTATTGCTTTGATTGGAAATTCATTGCACTTAAAACTTACAATCAATGTTGTCAGCAAAATACTGAATAAATTGCACTTTGTCCTTGCACACCATCTGTGACATTCAAAATGGAAAAAAATAATGAATTATTGTTTCTTTTGTTTTCATGATGTTTTCTTCAATACTGGCTTCCAATGAATAAACGAAGAAACAGAATGCTGATCACCTGTGATAATGTTGGCATTAACACCAAAGATGTCTCACAAAGAAGCAAAACAAAAAAAAATATGAAAAGTGAAAGAAATATATTTATTTATCTTCTGACTTCAGTAAATTAGCATTACACTGAATGACGTCAATGTGTAATTCCTCTGAACATTAGTGTCGCTTTGTCTAGCTGATCATCTTACTGTCTACCCTATATAATCGTACCTTACACCACGACTGCCTTCAAATCACATTTTCTGGTACCAGATAATTATCACAGAAATGCTAGCCCTTTCGACTCCAAGGTTTGGGAACTAAGGGAGGTAACTATCCTGTGGGACTCCATGGAAATATTCATGGCTTTTCTCGAATTTTGGAAAGGCTAGGTGGAATCTAATGTGACACAAAATGGTTCATATTCACGAAGAATCGCTGCCAGAGAGGAATATAATGCTCCAAATGTTTGTACTAGATGGGAAACCTCTAATATTGAAGAGATAATAGGGAAAACAAAATATTATAACATATATGAGGTAGCAAACAGTCTCCCTACTACAAGAGAGAATACAGACAAGACTAGGGATTTCATATGTTGATACCATTCCTGTATTCAATCGGATCCTACTTTGACGCGAACTTTACAGAACTCAGCATCTCAAATATCGTTATAACTAGGAGGCCTTGCATAAAGCTTCAAGCCCCAACTGACTAGATTCATCTGTGTCTAACAATAATTGGTTGCAGAAATATGACTTCGAGCCCTTCAGGTAGGTCTAAGGGAGACAACCCTGAGATAAAGGGAAGTAACTCCTATAATGGATGATGGTTAAGCTATGAGTAACTTGAATAATAAATCAACATAGCACTCTGTGGTTGGTTCCAGCACCAAAACTGCATCTCTATAGTAAGACAACAATACACAAACAGAGTCGAGCTGGAACAGCATACACTACAGTCAACACTCCAACACGGACAAAACCCTGATTAGTTGAAGCTAACTCCCACACACATAAGGTAAAATGAAAACAAACGAAACTTCACACAATATGTTCAGTAAATAAACTGCACCAATGGTCAAGCACAGTGCATATTCTTTTTTTTTTCTTTTTTTTTCATCATTTTTTGTCAACCATCATTATCCACATAAATAATGTTTTCATGAGAGCTTCGTATATTCTCACAGATACGGTTGTGCGGTTTGTACAGGCGTACTACACTGCCCTATGTCCCACACTGTCACTGAGCCGAGGTGGAAGCCATCACTTCGTCACTGAATACAGTTTATGTATGGAAGTGCATATAATGCTGGCTTAATTTGGGGGAATATTCAGACCTTGCCTGCTTTCACCCTTTTGTGACATAGTGGCACACAGAAGCATTGTAGGACACTGTATTCACAAGAATTCTTTACACATGGTCCTTCTTATATTTAGCGTATTCCCATTCCACAAACTTCAGTCGATATCCTAAAAAGACACAAAAATTTGAAAAAAATCCAGTTTTTCCAGCAATTTATGAAAGAAATGTTTGTCACCAAATCACTCATATTCTATAATAATCAAATTGGGAAACTTCTGCAAGAGATATATCGAGGAACAATTATCAGATACAGAGAAAAATATTATGTCTCCTGCTGTTTCAAGACTGTATCCAACAAATTATGGCTTTTCAGAATGTTTTCTCCTTATATGTTCCCTTTACACTTTTACAAACATTTCCCAACTTACAAAACACACTTCTCTCATGCTAACTTATGACACATTTTATCGTTAACAAAACAAGAAACTATATTCAACTGGATAGGGCTCCGTCTGACCGAAAATGACAGGCCAGGCTTCTGGTATTGCGATGAAAAACTTAAAGATACAGGACGGCATCTTGACTGGAGGACGAGAAATGTGGCAGCAAATGCTTATCAAGTTCGACTTGGGCGTTCAGTAACACCTTATCCCCTGGTTTCCCAGTACGGAAATCTCGTATCTCCCTCCCCACCCACCCACTGGCGCTGTCATTTTGGGTCAGAGAGAAGCCGATTGGCCTCAGCCATGTAATATCGTGACAAGAAAACAACACCCGCAAACAAGGAAGATAAGTATTGCAAACACAATATTGCATGAAAAGAACAATTATGCTAGGATGAATATTTCAGTACCCTTATTATACTGTCTGTACATACTGTGTGACCAGACTAACAAAAAAAATATTGCGTTTCTTGTCCAAGTTAGTCTACAGTGTCATTCCGTCTATCTGTATGGCCATTTAACATTGTCTGTTGAATACAATATACCTGAACAGTACCCTGACTGGGCTGGCTTCTTGCTGAATGTTGGAATGTATCAATCAGATAGCTATCGGCAATTTGTTGCATTTGGATTAAGAACTGGCTTACAGACTATTTATGATTATATATACCTCTCAAAAGTTGGATAATATGCATGAGTGTTTACAAATGAGTAAGTACTACATATGATAATGATTATGATAATACTCTTTCAAAAGGGAAAAAAAACAAAATCAATTTGGCAAATGGGTAAATGATAATACAAACTCTACAAAATCACTACTGATTGGAGAATAACATCATCACATGAAAATCCACATAAAAAACTAAATTAATGTCATTCTAAATCATCTGTTTAACTATTGACTTCTTTTACAATAAATAAATATCTTTTATGAAAAAGAATATAGAATATATATATAAATTTCATATTCTTCAATGATTTTATAATTTCTTTATAAAAAATCTCTCGTAATCACCTTCTACCAATCTGTCCTTAACGAAAATACATTTCGCTAATTAGTCAATTGTCCAATCAACCAATCAGGTGTTAAGTACATTATTGTTAGCTCAAATTATTGCCTGATCCCAGGCTGGAAAACAGGAGCGAGCAAGCATTCATTAGTAAGGAGCAAATTTAGGTCGCTCTGCTTTCTTCATTGTGTTAGCTGTCACCCCAACCCTCATTTTGGGCATGAGATTTTTTCGATCGGCACTTGCATCCAAAACGCCCATATTTAGGCCTAGCATTGGCACTGGTTTCATCAGCTGACTCAGCGGAATTGCCAAGGGAGCATGGGATTGAACAGAGGTCAAGGATGAGGTTGTTGGGTTCGAGGTCGGGTCAAGGGTCAAGGTCTTATGCATTTCCATGCTGAAGAGAAAAAGGGAGGGAAAAAAGTATTAGACAAAAACACAGTCCACAAACCCACCACTACAAGAACATACATACATTTACATACAATGCCACAAAAATTACTGCCCTGCAAAGACTGTTAATGTGCTAGAGAGGGAGAAGGTTAATTTTGGAAAGTGACGAAGCATTGTTTTTGCGTGTTTGAAAGAATGATAATAAAAATGATGCCAAAGGGCCAGTTCGGCAAGGGACCACATCCACAAAGCAATGCTAAGGCTATCGGAAGCCTAAACTCTAAAGCTACGACAGCAACATGAAAGCAATGTGAAAGTGAATTCTACAGATGGCATGAATTTAATAGAAAGTGTCCAAAGTGTGTACCATGAGGTCTGTAGAGAATAAATGCTGTCGTATAAGGACATTTTATTTTTAGCATCAATGCTAAATTCAGATCTTATTCAGCTCTTGAGATTAGTTTTGTTTCCATGTTAGGAAGTGAAATTTTGATGGGAAAATCCAAAAATCAGTCTTTGCAGAGGGAAATAAATAAAATGTTAGTTGTGACTTTACAAAAATATTGTGTATATTGAAAGAAGTAATGTGCATTTGTATATATCAATAACTAAAAGAGATTCTATATGTATTAAAATTAATATTAATTTGAATATGAAGGATAATCCTGTTCATAGAGCACCCATTCACCATTATGGATTAAGTGATGTAAGAGTATAGCAATCTTTTGTTAACCAGCTGTGACAGGCTATAGGCAAATTTGCGCACAATAAATAAACATAAAATACAGCAAAACACAATGTATATAAACAAAAGAACACATTAAGCTGGGAGGCTTGTAAACCTGCAAAATAAACAATTCATGCTGTAAAATAACAGAAAAAAATATTACCAAAAAACTACAGCAGGGTTTCAAAATACATAAGCTGCTTGTAAACATTTACTCTCAATTTGTCCAAAAATTTCAAAATGCTCAGCCAAAATTATTCTTGATTTTTGCCCAAAGATAAAATGTGTTTTGTTGAACCACTGTGATCAAAAGAATTTCAGACAATTTGAACTTCATTTTTTTCTTTTTTTAAGCAAAGCAGATTTTTTATTTGGTTTTGAAAGGTGTTATGTCTCAGGCAATTAGTAATCCGTTATAACAGAAAGCTTTATAAGAGGTACTGCTTGACAACATTATTATTACATCAGGGCAAAACCATGCAGTCTGATACAAATTAATTGGAAGGCAGCTAAACACTAGTCAGGGAGAGGGAGGAATTCCGAGAGTAGTCGACACAATCAAGTTAGCCCTTATCTAGTAAACCAGACACTTGAGCTTCTATTCTATCTCGGATAAACACTGTTTATGACTGTTTATTCCTATCAGTCCTATTTGTCCACGCATGAGTTTCTGTGGTGATGCAGCCTTGGTCACAATGCATGAAAACACTACAATACGTACAAGACAAATTCACACATGGCACAAGGGAGGCAATCCATTCAACAGCCAAATTATCTCCCCTTGGCAAACTACTTCAAAGGACTTGAATTTCAATATTTGATTTCAAGGTATGGATAGAAAAACACGACAATGATAAATTCAACCTTTATTTCATAATGTGTATATTTCTGGTTTACAACTGTCACGATTGCAGAAATGTGCATCGGACACATATATGAAAAATGTATTTCCATGCGTGCAAAATAGGCCTCAAAAGGTGCATACGACTTGATTGTTGTAAGTGAAAGACATCAATAATAATCTCAATTTGCAATATGCATGCATGACATTGACAGAATTTCTAGATAAAAAAAACCAAAAAAACATTCTCTAAACATGCCTGCAGTGGTGAACAGCTGATCACCCGAGACTCATGCTTCTAACACGTAAATGGTCAGTGAGTTAAACCCCGCCACAGTTCCAAATATGATTTGAGCAATACTCTTTTACTTCCATAATAAGTATAGATACATATATTTAAAAGCACAACAACACTGAGCATGACAAGCTTCATTACAAATTTATCCCATCATCTTGCAAGCAACTGAATCAATTTGCAGAAAATAACACTTTGCATGTAGCAAAATCATTCAACTGAAAATAATTCACAATTCATTCCAAACGTATGAAGATGTTAGCAGAATTGCCCTCATTTTATAGAATTAGCCTACAGACTTTTCACAAATTTGTGAATTATCATTAACAAATATTTCTCATGCACTCTTGTTTTCCCTAAAATGTTCGTCTTTCGAGAACTGAAACAATTACCTTGTGTTTTTGAATGAATCAAGAGTCAATTCTTTTGAATACTTTTATTTTCTAGAAAATGTAATGTGTTTCTCAACAGAACAATATCTGTTCTTTTTGTTCCAAAACATTATTCAGCAGTTGAAACGATAATATATCTCCAGTACAATAAATGTCTCTTTTGATCACATGACAGCTTATCACACTGAAAAAATTCACGTGCTTGCCAGTGAAAGTATGTGGTATTATGTCATCAGAAATAACTTGAGTATTCCATGTTTGAGCAAACAACAAAAAATCACAGAGTTCTCCATACTGAGTCAATAGTTTACATTAAACTCCAATAAATATGCACAGTCACTACAAGTATATACATTCACAACAGAACACATCCACATCATATTTATATAAATATGTAGTAACTT
This sequence comes from Haliotis asinina, assembly GCF_037392515.1. Taxonomy (NCBI): domain Eukaryota; kingdom Metazoa; phylum Mollusca; class Gastropoda; order Lepetellida; family Haliotidae; genus Haliotis; species Haliotis asinina. The sequence continues at coordinate 32,696,876 of NC_090289.1, read as the reverse complement.
GATCAAGTCCATTTTTGGTTAAAAGTGCCTGCTTACAAGACAAAAAAATTAAAAACAAAAAATAAATATGTAAATAAGTTACAAATACAAGCTTTAAAAAAAATATACACCAACATAAAAAAGTCTGAAACTACCAAAAAAAACCAACAACAGCAGTTTCACAAGTAGTCACAATAAGACATTTCAGCATGCAGTGGAGAGCTAGACATGGCCTGAACTACGAAAGCAGAAAACACCACGATCAACAACCAAATGGGCATGTCTGCCTATGAACTACTGAGGCAGCTTATGCAGTATAGCCTGCGTATAGCTGGTGCGTCGTACACGGTGTACACAGCTAGGGAGCAAGTTTAGTGCTGGATCACATGTACTCAACATTCACCTATGGCCGGTGGAATAGAAGCAATATGAAGTCTGTACCAACCTTGTGTTGATGAGGTATTGCGCCAGGCCAATTGTTTCTGGCGCTCCCGAGATCGTCACTTTCCGATCCGCAGATCCTTCTTCTGCATTGGAAATTTTAATGGTAGCACCCGACAGTTGCCTGTAAGTAAGGAAGTGGTGTCATGCTTTGTTCTGTGGACTGTGGAGACGGCTCATAAGTAGGAGGTCTATATTGCAGCTATTGGTATTTTCTGGTTGCCTGTTATTCTAGGAGGTCTATATTGCAGATATTGGTATTACCTGGTAGCCTGTTAATCTAGGAGGTCTATATTGCAGCTGTTGGTATTATCTGGTTGCCTGTTAATCTAGGAGGTCTATATTGCAGCTGTTGGTATTATCTGGTTGCCTGTTAATCTAGGAGGTCTATATTGCAGCTGTTGGTATTATCTGGTTGCCTGTTAATCTAGGAGGTCTATATTGCAGATATTGGAATTATCTGGTTGCCTGTTAATCTAGGAGGTCTATATTGCAGATATTGGAATTATCTGGTTGCCTGTTAATCTAGGAGGTCAATACTGCAGCTGTTGGTATTATCTGGTTGCCTGTTGATCTAAGAGGTAAATATTGCAGCTATTGGTATTATCTGGTTACCTGTTAATCTAGGAGGTCTATATTGCAGATATTGGAATTATCTGGTTGCCTGTTAATCTAGGAGGTCAATACTGCAGCTGTTGGTATTATCTGGTTACCTGTTAATCTAGGAGGTCTATATTGCAGCTGTTGGTATTATCTGGTTGCCTGTTGATCTAAGAGGTAAATATTGCAGCTATTGGTATTATCTGGTTACCTGTTAATCTAGGAGGTCTATATTGCAGATATTGGTATTATCTGGTTGCCTGTTAATCTAGGAGGTCTATATTGCAGCTGTTGGTATTATCTGGTTACCTGTTAATCTAGGAGGTCTATATTGCAGCTGTTGGTATTATCTGGTTGCCTGTTGATCTAAGAGGTAAATATTGCAGCTATTGGTATTATCTGGTTGGGTGTTGAACTAGGAGGTGTATATTGCAGCTATTCAAATTGTCTGGTTCCCTGTTAATCTAAGAGGTAAATATTGCAGCTATTGGTATTATCTAGTTGGGTGTTGAACTAGGAGGTGTATATTGCAGCTATTCAAATTGTCTGGTTCCCTGTTAATCTAAGAGGTAAATATTGCAGCTATTGGTATTATCTAGTCGGGTGTTGAACTGTAGGTCAATACTGCAGCTGTTGGTATTATCTGGTCGGGTGTGAAACTAGGAGGTCCATATTGCAGCTATTGGAATTATTTGGTTTGCCTGTTAAACAGTGGGTGAGGTAGGTTTGTTATGCCTTTAATAATTTTCGAGTCATATCATGGTGAGGAACACCAGAAATAGACTTCACGTGTATGTGGAAAACTGAACCTGGATTTTCGATGCACATTAACCACTTGGCTACCAAGCAGTGAGTTCGGTTCCGGGCTACACTGACAGTGTTTCTGCTATATAGAAAATCCTCACTTCTCCCATATACTGAGATCCTAGTGATTGATATCATGAGCATCAACCCACATAGGATATGATGATGATGTGTATCAACCAGGTCTGAAGTGTGGCTGCAGACAAACTAAGGTACATTCCTCAAAGTGATCGTAGTGCTAAGATAATCATAATCACTACAACATAGACTTATGACAGTCATGGCGCTATGATCACTTTGTGGAACAGGTCCCAATACCTTGACTTACGACAGTCATAGCACTACGATCACTTTGTGGAACAGGTCCCATACCTTGACTTATGACGATCACTTTGTGGAACAGGTCCCAATACCTTAACATGATCTATGGTCACCAGTCGTCATATGTATTATGCATTAACTACAAAATGATTAAAAAGGCCTGAGTATAGATACTGAAGCATTGCACCAATACCATATGTTACAAAAGCATAGCAACACTGAGGTACACATTACAACATATGGGGAAGTTCTCCTTAAGCATGGGGAAGGCCCTTTATGGGAACATGCACTGTTTACACAATATATAGATGAGTGATATTTAGACGCGAGGTGATATTTAGAACTTTACCTAATCTCATTTATTTTCTGTCCTCCTCGGCCAATGATACAACCAATGAGATCGTTGGGAATTGTCATCTCATGCGTCTGTTGATTGTTTGGTACTGCTGCGGTGTTGTTGGGCCGTGCGAAGTGGAGCGTTGTTAACCCTGAACATCATCAATGGAACCATGAGGCAACATTGTTAAATATATACACATTCATAAGATCATAAACAAACTATTAAATTAGGCCAGACCAATTTTGTTTCTTGTTTTACTATTTCTTGATTTTTGTCCTCAGAAATCCTTAAGATAGGATGGGAAAACAAAAACAAAAAAAATTTAAACCACCAATCAAGTAACATTCCTGCGAAATACTCAAAGTATTTTACTTTGGGCAATTTATGAAGTGTATATGGGGCAAAAAAAACAATAACAAAATATTTTACTTGTAAATTTACATTTTTGGCCAATAATTTTTTGAGCGTGTAAAATTCTTTTTTCTATCTTGTACTTGAAAAAATACGGCAGGCGGATCCGTAAAACAAGAAACAAAATTGGTCTGGCCTCCTTGTCAAGAATATATGTATTTCACTGAAATCCTAGATTGTGTTACAGAGTTGAGATTTTTGCCACCTTTAATTTCAGCAATATTTTTCATCAATAGCATGGCATTGGACAACAAGAATGATCCTCAGAATTGATGCCAAAGAGGAAAATCAAACCAAGGTCTTTGGCGTTACTACTTAACAATCCCACAACCCTTGAAATGTTATCAGGTAATATACAGAGATGCTATATATTGTAAATTTGGATTTACACCACTTTCTGCAATATTCCAGCAAAATAGTGACTAAATGAATTCACGTTTACACCATGTTTAGCAACATTCCATCATTACTACTGCAGGGGGACACCAGGTGTGGGCTTCGCACACCATGTCTTTAGTATCCAACAACATAGACAGGGTATAGGTTTCAAACACAGTCCTGAGACAAGAACTGAACCCAGGTCTTAGGTGTAACAAGCAAACACTTTACACATTCAAATTATTCCTGCACTATAAATACTGAATACTACACCTTCCTAAATGACAGTAATTTCTAAATTTCCTTTCGTCATAAAAATCAAGCACTAGTCCATACAATAATAACATTATATTCATGGTACAAAAAAATCAAGAAGAGATTTCCTTGTGTTGTTTCTCACCGTTCATAGCCATGCATCCTCCCGGCAGCACTGTCTGGGCTGTGGGAATCATGGGCACAGGATGGGCCATCGCCATGTGCTGTCCCGCCAGTTTGTTCATCTGAGAATTATAGTCAATCTGCTTGGCTTTATTAATCGGTTTCTATCAACCATGAGTACTGCAAAGCTTAAAACTACTTCAAGCATTCTTGAAAAGCATTTAGACATTGGTGTAGTAATACAAGACAAATCTTATGGATAACACCCTAAATATTTTTTTTAGAAGCCCAGAAATGTGAAAAATATTTCAAGACCTTGTTACCCATAACATTTGTCTTCTATTACTTCAAACAGTAACTATGTAATTCAATAAAACATCAAGCCCCAAAAGAAAGATGGACACCACAAAACTTCAAAGAATACATAAAAACATAAATATATGTTAACAAATTTGATGACAGGCACTTCAGATCAATTTTCTACAAATAAAAACAATTTTACAAAAATACATATAAAGAAGTGAACAATCAGTGGTGAGTGTTATATCAAAACTGTATTAGTAAACTAACAATGCTCTGTAACATCACAGACAATGCCACACAGAAACAGTCAGCATGCAGATCAGTAACGCTACCACTAATAGTTACAGGTACCAAAATACTCAAGGTGAGAATTATGCAACTATACAATATTAGAGTAATATACTACAGCGATTTTTTAAAAAAATAATAAAAAAAGAATCTCTGAATCCTAAAATTTTATTCAGTTTTGATAAATATTCATATTTCTTATTCCATCAGTTGACACACTGAAAGTGGGGGGACACGCCTACATTGATCTATTTTTCTATATCTATCATACACAATATAGTAAACGGAGACAATAGTCAGCTTGTCTCTAGTCTTAATGGCAGAAAACAATCAACAATCCTCATGGATAGTTTGGGTCTTGGAACAACTTTTGGTCTTTTTCTTGCACTTAATTAACATATGCATGCAACTTGATAAAAAGAAACGAAATGATATTGACATTTCTTGATTGAGACACAGGGGAGTCTGACTAAAGTCTCCTATACTGGCACTAAATGACTGGATTATAAAAATAATAAAAGCCATGTACCATCTGTGGAGCAGTCTTTGGCGCACCAAACATATCCACGACATTTTGATATCCTACCTGTGGCCGGACTCCTCTCGTTAAAGGGGGGCACTTTAATTAACAAACAAAAATTGGAGTAAATTTGCATTCTTGTTAAAAAGCACACAAAGCATGCACACATTTGCCATGTACTCCTGGACATATTAAAAACATGCAATTAAAAAAAATTACTAATTACAAAAAGTCTAATATTCTGGATGCCAGGCAACCAATTGTGATATATGTCTAGATATGGATCATTCAGGCTACAAGCCATTTGAGAAAACGTTGTTTCTTTTTTCAGGTAAATTACAATTAAATTATGACAACATTTTAAAAATTAACAATAAACAATATGTTTCTTTTTTTATAATTTTCACTTTTCTAAGTTCATCCAGATAGAGACTGATCAAGCAATTATACAATTACACAATGCATCCTTTTTTCATTTCAGACCATTAGAAGTCTTAATTATTTAAATAATGTATGACATGCATGAAAACATAATGCTTAACACAAAATGTCCAAATTATTTTCTAAATGTTCATGCTTCTTTTCTGTGCCCAAAAATACAAAATGAGACTTAAAATCATGACTTGACATGAAACATTCATTAACAAGCACTCACGAAACATTTATTTTGATAGATGTCGTACATAGCTACCACAAGGACAAAAAGTCTTGGCAACATTGCCAGGTTGGAAGCAGTGAACACTTGCTTGTAGTCCTGCATATTTAGAGTTATTTCCCTTTGTCCAACTTGACTGATGAATTATGAAACTTTGCACTCACTGACATTACAAATCTTTCAAAACCTCATTACATGTCACCTTTAAAAAGTATTGTTATTTGTTTGTGGTATGAGATTAAAACATTCACAATGCTTTTTAGTATGGTGTAATTCTGTGAGGACCATCACAGAGCATCTTCCATTTTGTGAAAGTCAGTCTAGTTTGAATTAACCAATAAATATTTATAACAAAGTATTTTTGCAATAAAGAGCTGATTTCCAGAGTCTCTAAATATGTCATGCTTTAAAAAAAAACAAAACACGCACACAAAAATTATGCAATCAATGGCCAAACATTTTTGATAAAACACCTTTTCATATTTCATTTTTGAAAAATAGAAGTGAAAAATAATCCCATTCATTAAGTGTAGGTCAAAATTTGTGAGCTCAACGAGAACCTCTTTCAGAAACGGTATTGAAATAAACTTCGACTTTCACGAGAGGAAGCTGATTGGTCAGGTCCCCCGATCCATGTGACGCATATAACAGTGCTGCAGTTAAGGCGGCAAGTGGAGGGGTGGGCCACAGGTTAAGCTTAAGGGAGAGGAGAGGCTAGTGGTTGGTGGCTGGTCTCACTTACCTCTGGGCTGGGCACAGGGGCCAACTGGTTCTGCACTGTGTATGCCTGGCCCCCAGCGAAGATGACAGGCGACACTACAGGTTTTGGACGGTAGGGGATATTGGCGCCCTTAGGAGGGGACTGTGAGGAAAGAAATGGAAGAGAGAAGTGGTTAAGACGGAGGTATAACAAGGTGACAGAGAGAAGCTACATAGACACCGACGATCAGCACGATGACACAGGGTCAGGCAGACCTGATCAAGGCTCAGACGGACGGTTGAAGGACATGTTCTCAGTGACAGGGAGAGGCTAGCCTGGGCTCCGCCCCGGACACTGAAATAAGCAGAAACGCCACTTCTTGTACAGACAGAGTCAAGAATTGCACAAACTGTAACACAAAACTAAACAGTTCTCCAATCACAACGCTAACAATGAAATGGCCTTGACATTGGTTCTGTAAAACCGTTAATTACTCCATCACGCTTTCAAATGTCATGTCATGTTTTGAAATGTACTTTTATATTTCAGTGGGTTTTACATTCATGGATACTTTCACAAACAAAATAAGAATACATGCAATTCCTGAAACACAAGCATATCACTTTTTCTGTCATGCATGTGTTCAGCTAAGGCTGCTAACTCCCGTTCATGTCTAAGTGAGAACCTGAAACAAGGCAGTAACCCGTTACAGTAATGAAGTGCTATTGCGTATTCTATCTACCATGGAAAGCACCACTAAATTCACAAGTTTTACATTTTCAGATAGGGGTGGTTGGGTAGCCAAAAGGTTAAAGCGTTTGCTGGAGACGCTGATGACCCTGGTTCTTTTCCCCCAATGGTGACAATGTGTGAAGCTCATTTTTGGTGTACCCTGTTATGATATTGCTGGAATATTGCTAAAAGCGGTGCAAAACCACACTCACTCACTCACTCACTTACTCACTCACTCACACAGACAGACAGACATGCATCGGAAGTGGTGTCAGGGATAATTGTTCAAGAGTGCGGGAGATACACCAGCAGGTATGGAAGGAGCTGACATCCAAGCAACATCTGAAGTCATGTCTCCTTGAGTAAGTGTACAGACAGCAACGAGTGTGCTCTCACAAGTATTTCAAATACCAACAGTTGCTACACAACCTGAGAGGCTCTCGTGCCTCGGGTTCCAACAGCTTTCAAACACATGCCTTGGGCCAATTTCATTCTAAATGTGTAAAATAAATATCTCTTCACCATAGTCGTTGTTTACCCATCACAAGCAGGACTAAGTGGCATTTACTGAGCTCCAGCGAAAATACAACAGCTTTCTCAGTATTTCCGACAGCCGTCATACCTGCCTATTTTCACCTACTACTCCCCACCCAACTACTCCCAAAGATTCAACACAAGAGCTGTGTTCTGCACATTACATGTAAAAGTGGTTCTCATTTTTAGACAGGCGGTAGTTTGAGTTAAAAACAGATGCTTCAATTGTAAGGAATACAGAAGTTAATCCTGGGCATATTTTTCCAAAATGTTCACATGCATGCAAGAACTGCTGGCGTAACATTTAATGTTCCTTCGCTGATCAAAGGTAGGTTGTAGGAGGGCTCAGGATTTAGAAGCCATGATGAAACAATTCTGTCGAAAGCAGCTGGTGAGGCAGACAGAAGGTCCAAGAGGGTTGCTTTCATGCCACATCGAGGCTTGCATTCGGTTCAGGGGATGCAGGAACATCTAGAAAGGAGTTTTTCTTTGACATTTTACGAAAAGCAAATTTGCTTTGGCACTGATAGTGTCTATTGCACATCTATCTGAGCAGAACTGTTAAAGAGTACAGCAAAGAAACCTGCAGATTAGGGGTGAAAATATCCTCTTCTACTCAGGTAGCGATCTGGTATGTTGTGTCATTCCGCAAGCTGACGTAAAAGATTCAGTGCAATCCGGTCAGGTGTGTAAGTGACGTCAAATACCAGGTGCACAACTCCCACAACACGCACAACTTCGTCCTTGATATATGATGTCAGCACATAACCTTCTTTTTTGTTTGGAAGAAGTCTTGAAGAAGCTCCAAAGCCGACTGCATATTGTACATGCAGATATCATTTTATTATTTTTTCACTGGCGCTCATTAATTGAAATTATATTCTACCTAATACTTTTTCAAAGGTTATGACTAAGAAATAAAGATTTTTCTGTCAGGAAGATTATTTCTCGCATTTCATGATTTTTAGCTTTTCTGGGTTGTTGAGTATGTCTGTTTGTTCACGTCTCCACAGCATGCATTCATTGCCAGACTGGTTCAGCTCATCATGTACAAGTAGCTCAGCTCAGCATCTCTGCAACAGCTGTTCCTGAAGGATACACTGCTCCCAAGATTTGACAATATGCATATCTAGTTATCACTCAGCAAGGTAAACTTGGGTCCCCCTTAGGTGGGCAACATATGCACAACAGCTTGTCTTCACACTCACATTAGAACAGTCATCAGGCAGTCACATGCCGAAGAAAGAAAATATATGTGACAAGTCAACCTTGAAGCTGGAACATCACATATTTCAAGACTGTTACATTTCAAACAAGCTACTGTGTGAGTGAGTGAGTTTGGTTTAGCACTGATTTTGAACAGGATTCCAGCTAAATCACAAACTGACAGTGAGTGAGTGAGTTTGGTTTATGCCATTTTTAGCAATATTTCAGCAATATCATAACGCGGACACCAGAAATGGGCTTCACACACTGTGCCCATGTAGAGAATCGAACCTGTGTCCTCAAGTCATGACGAGCCCCACCAGCAGGCCACCCCACCGCCCCAACAGTGAAAGAAATACAAGACAAGTGTAAATATCTTAAACATTAGGATTTTCAGACAAGAGTCAGGAAGCATGAAAACATTCTCAGGGGCAGGAAGTGGATAATGCTCTTAGAAGAGTTGCTATATTTTAGACATCAGGATTGGGCTTCACACATTCTATCCCTTGTGGGGAATCAAACCCTGGTCTTCCCTGTTACGAGTCAACACTTTAACCACCAGCCTACCTCAACCAGACAGCTTGAGAGAGGCAAACCTGAAGTGATACAGGTCCTGAAGGTAAAACTGCCCAAACTAGACATACAATCAGGGATAACTGGGGTTTCAAACAATAGACATTTTTGTCCTGCCCAAGTGACACGACTCCTCTCGGTAAATACCAGCACTCTTGACAACAGGGCCACCCAGCTATACTAAAGCTTTCTAGCTAAACCATCTCCATCATTAACACAAACATACAACTAAGATGTACCACATTTCAGCTTCTAGAGTGTATTGTATTTCACTAATTACAAGCAGGGCAATCCAAGTCATGATGGTCATACACATCTGCTTACACAGATATGGCGGTATCCCTACAAAACTATACGGCCGTTAGTGCCATGATCAAAAGACTTCCTCTAAGGAGAAAATTGCCTCAATTAAGTGTACAGAAACAATGTAAGACCAGACAGTCAAGGTATTTTCTTTCTTGTTCTAGAAAACTAAACAGCATCCACATGCTGGGATCAACTTGCTCTTGAGAGTAACAATGTCGGACCTACGACCATTTAAAAAAGGTAGGGGATATTCCATTTTGTGGGCATAACACTAGCCAAAGACAATGCATATGGGAAAAAGTAATACTGTAAATCACGAAATTTTTGCGTCATGATATTTTTGCGAGTGGCGACCAACAGATGTTTTTACGTCACGATATTTTTGTGACTTGCCTAATTCTCGAAACATAGTTCAGTTTGACAGTTTCAAAGCTTACTTGCATCTGAAAGTTTTATCTGAAGTAAATCCAATCATATAATAAAGTTTGCTGCTAACCTTGACCACCATTCTGTGGAGTACTTCCGCATGTATGCAATCAGTGATGTTTTCCTAAAAACAACACTTGCTGCACAGGTCAGATAAGCTTAAAACAGTTCAAAGGGATTAAATTAAATGGAATGACTCTTATAAAATGGCACTGATGAAGGACCAGTTTAGTCAGTGTCCACGAAGCTGTTGATCTCCACATAAGTGTCATGAAACCTATCCACACCCGCTGAGATGGTCTCTGCCTTTCAAACAGTCTCTAAGAAATGTGTGTTGCGTGGTTGGCGCCTGTCTGGACTATTGGACGTACTGATTTAGTGACTTTTGTTCAGGTATCCATTGTTTGACATATGACACGTGAGTACAAGTAATTAGTCATTCTTCTCATTGTTGTCATTGCTTAATATACGTATTGTCTAGATCTATTGTTAATTATATGAACTGGTGAATAATAAAGCGAAGATAGGACAGGTTGTTTGCTGACTACTCACTGATTTCTACCAGCAAATTGCATCATGATATTTTTGCGAGCTCAAGTCATTCGTAATTTTCGCAAAAATATCATGCTCACAAAAATTTAATGATTTACAGTATACATCCATACAGATAAAACATTTCAAAGGAATGGAATATATTGTCACATTTTCCCTTAATTTTTCTTCATCATCTGTTTCCTCCATTTTTATCAGATCAGTCTCATAAATCCTTTTTTAAATGGCATATTTTATCAGGACAAGAGACACCAATAATGGTTACACACATGTACAAATGGGACTAAAACCTTGACCTCGTGGGCAAAGCATAACCACTGGGCCACTCCATCAACACCTTATGATTCAAACTGACCCAACGGTGAGGAGTTTGGGTATTGTGTTGGACATGAATCCATTCAGGGGCGTGGCCAAGTACAGGGTCAAGGGCTACTCCGCTGAAATGGTCAAAGCCTCTGATGTTCTTGTATTCAAGTTTGTCAGAATAATCTAGTCATTACCACAAATATAATTTCCCCTTTGGTTCGAGAGCAGTTAGGATATGGCTGGGATCCGTAATCAGTGATAACAACGATCAATGATTGCATTAAGGAATAACAATAGAGTTTAATGAATTGCTAGCACTAATGAAGACCTAATGAGATAGTGACTATTTGGAAGGAAATAAGGCTGTGATTGACTGGTCCGGAGCATGGAGCCTCTGCTGGGGACACAATAGATTGAGTGATGATGAACTCGCAGATGACATTATTTACATGCAACTGTGGATAATCCACATACGCAGAAGGCAGAACTACTAAAAGAAGATGTTTTTTTTATATTAATCACGCTCACAAAATACAAAATGTTCTGTCTGTTTCAATGTTCAAAAGATTTTAACCATGGTTCTTTCTGCTTAAATCATGCCTCATTTCTCCTTGCCATCCTGAAATCACTGCTCTGGCATTCCTCAATACAGGATTCCTCACAAGCTTATAGGTGTGTTTCAACTATTTCATAGTTGGCAACTTTCCTGAATCTAAATTTATGTCCCACCTACAATGTTATTAATCTTTTACATGACGAGCTTTGCAAAGCGAACACCTCTCCATCTTCTGACCCATCTTTGATCCAAATCATCATTAGAGAGTTTTTCCCCATATGTACTGAGCGACACTGGCAGCATATGTCTGCAAAACCAGGAGATGCTCGGGGATTCCTGGTGGAGACAGAGTCTTTGCCTCCACCAATAGCCAGCAACATGAGCCAGTGAATTAGCAGTTTCTATTCACTTAAGGATGTAGCACTTCCTTCATCAGAGAGCCTGCAATATGTTTCTTAAGACATCACAGGTCCCCTGATATGTATTAGAGTAAGATTATCCCCTGGCTACAAGGTATTTGGCCAAATGATCATAAAAAAGTATCCAGTCTGATCCATTAAGATAACCCTGTTCCACATTAGCTACTTCTCTGTGCAAAGAATCTACACAGGATCTTGTCAGCGTTTAACAACCATTTGAAATACGATGAAAACATTTGTTAACATATCAATGTCCTGTATCAAGATCTATACCAGCTGTGAGAATGGAAACTAGAGAGCTATTTCGTTGTCTAAGGAATTCAGGCACGCTCTAGTCGCCATTTTGCACTTATTGGAAATGTATTAATCACCTTGAAGTATTTGTAGACATCTTCATGTGTAGCATATAGATGTATGGAATGTGATGGTGATGTGAGATGAGGACTGCTTGAAGTTCCCCAGATGGTAGCTTCTGTTAGAATGCCCTGCAGGCAGGACAGCCTTACTCTAACATTTGTGGGCTTATACCTCAGGCAACAGGACAGATTCATGCTAGCATCTGTGGATTGAATCCTTGAGCAAGTCACAGCCCCATGCTAACATCTGTGAGGTGAATCACTGAGCACAGCAGAGGCCTACAAAAACATCTGTGGGTTGAACCCTAGGGCACAGGCCAGACCTACACTAACATGTATATGACTTGAATCCTAGGGCACAGGACAGACCCACACTAGCATCTGTGGGTTGAATCCTAGGGCACAGGACATATCCACGTTAACATCTGTGGTTTGGATCCAAGGATGCAGCAGGATGCACTCACCCTGAAAGCTTGAACCAGTTGTGTTTCTGGTGTATTTCCCAAGGCCATGGCCACTATATGTATATATATATATATATAATTGAAAACCTGCTAATGAGACTGACCAACATCCTCTCAAATTCACATTGTGCCATCTGTCCACAAATACACGACCATAAAACCCACTTGAATCTGTACAGCTTATCTTGATGAACATAGCAAAGCAAGCAGTTGACCATGCATGCCTTTGCAGAGCACAGGGTGCCACACAATGGTGACAGACTAGTGAGGAACAAAGAGTTTGGACGACTCACCTCCAACATGATGCCGCAAATGTTGCGGATGCACTGTGTGATGGCGTCCGCAGTGCCGGATATGGTGACAGCCCGCTCCGTGGAGTTGGGCAGCATCTCACTAGCTACTTGTATGGATGCACCTGTAGACTGAAAACAAAGACATACCAGGGTTAAATTTCACGTTAAATCCATATATTTTATAAAAATCGCTTAAACTATGCAAGACCAAAACCAAAACATTCTTAAAATCAAGACATACTCCAAATAGAAAATGTAAATATCAATAAAACATAAATTATTTATACCATACAGCAAATTCTGTTGCTGATAGGACACAAGCTTCTGAAGAATTCAGAATTCGGTCAACAATTAATTCAATCTGATGGCTGGTGCCACCAAACCATGGATTATATGACCATAACCAACAGGATGAAGTCGCAGATTTCTATGTGCCATGAAGGCATCATCTCAACCCTCTTTATGTGATTTCAGCTTTATGGGACAATCATGTATATATATTTGTTGTAAATGTACACCAACAGTTGCTGGAAATGTGACAGATACTACACAGTTTGAGAGTTTCATATGAGATTCTGACATCAAAGAGTCATAACCTCCAACATCAGACAGATTTACACCAAGACTATCTGTCCATGTAGTTTTATTGATGTTGGTGTTATATGTGTTGGAAAAGTACTCAGTATGTACCAATGAAAGTGCTAGTTCAATCAGTGATGGGCATGAATATTCTCTGATCTTCAGACAGACACCAGTACACGAAACCATGTAATACTTATTTTAACATGCTGTATGAAGTTTACCATTTGCCATCATGTTTCCATATAATCCTCAATGACGAACATTAGTCAGATTCCAGAAAGGATCCTGTGAGGCAGAGTGAGTGAGTGAGTTTAGTTTTAAGCCGCTTTAACCAATATTCCATCAATATCATGACGAGGACAACAGACATGGGTTTCACATCAGTGTACCTATGTTGGGAATCGAACCCGGGGCTTCAGTGCGACAAGGGAAAGCTGTAACCACCTGGCTACCCTCAATCATCTCAGTAGAGAAATGATTATCAGTTTGAATTGTCTTACTGCTGTAAATTTAACCCAGAACATAGAAATCTCAAAACAAATCAGAGCTACATTTACAACCATCAAAGAAATGACATTTTTTCAGGATCAGCGTAAAACTAGCATTTTCAAGAATGATTGCTGACATTTATGAAACCTCAAGCTCCCCTGCTCTGTAATACTCCTTCATCTTTACCAGGACGTTTATAGATTTGTGATCATTTTCTCTCTTCTCAAACTTTTTTCTCAAAGATGGTATTCAATGATTCGTTCTTGACAGATAGTAATCATTGTGACTTCCCCTCTCCAGGATGTCATCGCACATGGTGATATAAACATACTAACTATCTATCCATCAAATAGACTTCAACTTTTATTCTTATTATCCATAAATACACACTGAAAAGGATAGCATTTTGGAATGAAACATATTTATTTCGATATCTGTAAACATCGTCACAAGCCCAATCACCTCTGGGCGTTGTCTTTACACATGAGAGGTTAGACAGAAAAGGAAGGGGAGAGGATTTCTAAATATTTACGTTCTTATACAATGATAATATGAAAATAAACACAATCGACGGGAATTAGGAAGACACCCCATCTTGTCTACCCAGCATGCCTCATGCAGTTGCAGTGCAAATCAAACCATTTTGGAACCATCTGGAAAACGGTAAGTGGCGCTGACAGAACAACGAAAACCAACTCTGCTGGCCCCATGTGGGGGCACTACTGACAGTTTCACCAACATTACCGTATGTCTAGTCCCTGCTGCTGTTATCATACTTCAAGACAAAAGATGATGTTAGTCTTCGACAAAAAAAAAAAGACACACTACAAAGAAACTATTTTCTTCATTATATGCCTGTCTATTATTTGTGCTTTATTACCTTGGGAGAAGAAAAGAAGAAAAAAAAAAATTAGGCTATTAACCAAAACATAAATAAAAAACCCTGATCTGAAAATGTTCTCCTTCACATAAGCATTCTTTAAGACACTTTACCATCCATTCGCCTCACAAAGACATCAACGTTTTAATGAAGACTTACGATGTATAATAATAAATTTCAAACATATTTAAACGAAGACGGAACTATGGTACAGCAATCAAACTAATAAATGCAAACCAGTTTCATAAATGGACTTCCAAAAGTTGAATAAATTTTAGACGTTGAACAACATTAAATGGCACCGAGAACCAAAAGAAGGTAAGAAGATCTACCAACAAATTCAATGTAAGTATATGTGGTGTTTGAAATAGCCAAAGCAAGTAATCTGTTATATGTAAGTACATACACTGCATTTAATATGTTAGTGATTTTGATGTGATTTCCTTCAACTTCAGGACATGTTCTCTACCATCAGCCAAGGTTATTGGTTATTGAAAGAATATGCAAAGGCCATAAAACAGTTGCCACCCTAGATACAGCTTCATAATCCTTCCACTCTAAAGGGCATTATATCTGACTATTCCATTCAGTACATATGTAGACCTGGTATAAATAATCCACACACATATATGACATTACAGTTTGGAATCCCGGGACGATATGTGTTGGTGGTAGCCCCTCACATGTCAGCTGAAACCTACAAACCCTGTTTCAAGCATAGATATTTATCAGAATGTCAAAACATGTAAAAGAAATGCTGCATCTTACTGCGATCAGTTTCCTCAACAATTGTGCGCATATCTGCACAGATGCAGCCCCCCAAGTCTTCATCTGACAACAACATCTACAGACGAGTCTTGTCTCTAACAAATCTCACCCAATCGCTACTATTATCTTCCTCACAGACAAGCCAGACAGCTTTGCAGAAAACAAAGTGAGATGTTATCTACGTACAGGTGGTAATTAATCTCATTTTCACCCCTAAAACTTTCACATTTTGTGGAGAAATCCTCACATTGTTTTCCATCTTGTACATATTCATTCCATGTTTTTTCGTACCCAGGAGGAAACAAACCCTATCCCACTTGTGACATTATCAGGGCCGGTTTACATCATATCTCACAGAGCGAGCAAATAACAGTATCATCCAAACACAAATGTTTCTAAAAAGGAAAATACCAGTCCACAGATACCAACATTTTCGAATCGGAATCACAGCATCAAATGAATATTGCCGGGTGTTGGATCATAATTAAAAAGTCAGCCCGGCACGAGCCCTACTTCACATGCAGTGAATATAAGCCCTGGGGTTTATTTTCTCAGTCGAAGTTTAGTCTTTGTGGGTGCAAAAGGAGAATTCTCACAATACACAACTGAGCAAAGGCAAATAACCAGTACGTCAGATAAAAAGACCTCTCAAACAGAAAAGAAACATTAACTCTCACGTGTGCTGAAAGAATCTGACTATTTGCAGACTTTGGGGTTGAGGACATCCTTTAAACTATCTAAAGAATTTAGAAGGGTTTGGAATTATAACATAAACGGATCAGCTTTTCAAGATTTTACAGTTATGTTTGGTCAAGGTTTTGGTGACTCACATACCACGTGATCTTGGTCCACAACAAGGCAGAATTCAAGAACCATCCAGTCAAGCACAAAACCAGAAATACAAAATGTGCAAAAGGATATTGTCCATTTGTTTTCCTGAATGATATTTTGTTTTTCTGTCCAGCTTTTGTCGTAATGCTGCTATCCTAAATATAACAAGTCCAGCTTCAGAATTGCCATTTCACTGCAGATTCTTTCTGATTTAAAAGTAGTTGTTTGTCATATATTTTCAGAAACCAAAAATTAGTGTTAGACATTTCACTGCCATAGAGTAACAGAATTGGTCTAGTTGTTTCTAATGTATATAATATAACAGTTTATTTATCTGTGAGGTACATGATTTGGGTAATTGAGTGAATGTCTTGGTGAGGAGATTTCATATTTTGGTAAAAACATTTTGTGAGAAGTCATATTTTATTCCTTTCATGTCATGGGTTTTCTATTACCCAGGGTGAAAGCCTATCTTGTAAGAGGTGCTTCTTGTTTAAAACAATTATATAACAAACAAACATAAATGGTAACGAATTTAAACTATCAAAAGTTCACAAATCTATGTGCGAAGTTTGCTGAAGAAATATAGTTTGCTCTTACAGAGTTGCTACAAAAACAAGCACTGCCACGAGTTCCTGCCTAAGTCAAAGTTGTAAACATAGAAACTCAAAACGAATGTTTAAAAAAAAAATCCAAACTATCAAAAGGCACAAGCCGACCATTGGACAATTCCATGTTGAATTGTTTGGTGAAAAAATATGGCATGCTTTTCAACATCAGTTCAGGACATGACATCATGAACTTCTGTTAGATGAAGGGATGAGGGAGGACCATATCCTTAAATTCTGACAACTGATAGATGATGGTAGCTTCAACCATGTTACACAACTCAAACAGTTTCAAATTACGTTTGAACCACAAAATCATATTCGTCTATTTGAAATACCCTTGGCGTCACAACAAAATGTGTCACAAGGCCACACAGACAACCTTTATAAGTCTGCCTTGCCCTAACCAACAGTTCCTGATGCTTCAGCTGCATCTGTAGCTACATGACACAACATGGCTAGGTCACGAATTCCACTATGGAAATATTTATTGTAACAGATGAACACTCTCGAATGAAACATACCTGCAGGTATAAATAGGACTAAACTAATAAAGACAGTCTAAAAGTACCACTCCCAAGATGCACCAGGCCGTGTACTGAATCCCAGAAATGTCAACATCAGAACGATGAAGTTTACACAAACAAATTCTGCAAGGTCTATCTGACATCGAAACTGATCCTTATGGATTTGCGATAACATTTTCTCAAACTAGGTGGTCCAAACATGGATTCAATCCTGCACATATACCCAAAAACAACCAAGACACGTCTAAATAAATTGGCTTTCTCATTTGAGGAGATAACAATGTGTCCGAAGGAATATGTATGTCATCGAGAGCAACACGATGTAATTTAAGTTTGCCTATGTGTATATCTAACGTACCTGTCACAGTTCTGACCTTTCGATTCACAAGACAGAATTTCTATCAAAGTATATTCACAATGGGGTTAAAACAAAGCAAGCTTTTTTGACTCTGATCATCAGGAAAAGGCTAAAACCGACTTACCATGAAGCATGTTGTATTTACTTGACATTTCAGAGTATTTAGACATAGACTGACACAGGGCCTTCTCAAATTAGACAGTGCAATCTACACATCAAAACATCCTTTACATCAAAATTGAATAACAATAAATGGCTGCCATATGTTCTTTAGACTGCCAAAGAAACTATGCACCAGAGACTGCACAAGTCAAATGATTGATACGTCTTCATTAATCCATCAATGCCAAGATAAATACACACACACACACTGTTTGGATTCTTGCTACCAACTGAAAAAGAACTTTACCATAATACATAAATTTATCCAATTTTGACACATTGATAAACAAGAAGGAACGCACACTGCTTAAACATAGTACATTCACGGTTCAGAAGTTACGAAAACATTCGTCAGTAACTTGACAAACAGCCAATCTCCTAAAAGGCTTTTTGACACTGATCTGAACACAAGAAGTTCCAATATATTGCACAACCTCAAATTCCAATACAGCATCACACAAAGAACTATCAGCATGTTTGCTAACCCACAAATTTGTACGAGCAAATGATCCACTTCTCTCCACTTTCGCCCTCTCAAAGAACTGCCACTTGAATCACAGAAAGAAGTGATGGAACAATTAGACCCTGTCTCCCTAACGAACCAAGACCTAAACACATCAGTCACCAGCAACTCCTACTTTCAGAGAGAGCGGGTTGCAATTTAGAGCACCCTATTTTCACTGATAATAATATTAACGCAATCATTGTGGCACATAATGGAGGCACTAGGTATTTCTTATTGATTGACAGAATATGTTCCGTTTGTGCACTGGTCAGGGTCATAGGGAGGCAAAGGATAAACCCTCATTTCTGAGGCCTCACAAAGGAGATTAATCTTTCAGAACCGTTCTTCTATTAGCTGATATTAAACGAATATTTACAGCTGGAAAATACTTTTAATCCATTTACTGGTAAATGATCTAAGGATTACTACTCACACCAGGTATTATCAATAAGATTGATTTTTTCCAAAGTAAGATATTTGGTGTGCACTTCAAAGAATTCTGATTCATTCTTCATAAAAACAGTTTTCGATATTTAATGAAAATGATTCTATGAACAAGACTTTTCACCAATTTTTTCTGGACTTAAGTGAAGCAAATAAATATTTACTTCACATCCCAGAATTCCTTTAATCAACTTCTATGTAGGATATCTTCTGCAATGTCTTATATCAGATACTATTCAGTATATACCCTGCATTTGTTTATACCAGATACTATGCAATATATATATTGCATTTGTTTACACTCTGCAATATATATCCTACAATTGTTAATATCCCATTCTCTGCCCTGAAATCTCCAGGAATACCCTGCTGATTTAATGACTCAGTTTCATGGGTAAAGCCTGAACAGCCATGATTGTTTCAATTATCTTTTATGTCATTATAAACAAAAACAGGCCTGCCTGCTCTCCTACCATCCAGATGAACATGAAGATCAATCTGCTAACAAAGCAGGGCTATACAACACGATGCAGGAATAAACATGACCTACCATGGCTATCTTCCACAAATGTCGAAAACTTATCAATTCTGGATTAGCTTCAAATGAAATATACAGTCTCCCATTCCGTCTTGTGGGATAATTGAAAGCACATGTCATGTTGCTTGTGTTCTGACCTCAGACCATAAATATGTCAGGGTGTCGTATCCCAGTCATTGGGTGAGTCAGCTGACAGATTAATTGTTCCAAGGTGGACCATCATTACAGACAATCAGCCAGGCTGTTTGGACAACAACAGATGCTATCTTCCCTTAAAGTAAGAGTAGAATGTTATGCCGAGAGGACAGCAGTGAGTAAGGTCTTTATGCTGCTTTAGCAATATTCCATCAATATCACAGCAGGGGAGAAAGACATGGGCTTCACACACTGTGCCCATGTGGGGAATATAACCCTGGGCTTCAACTAACAAGCAAGTGCATTAACCATTAGGCTACCCAGTTAGCTGGTTCAGTTGGGACCATGTTTGCGCCTAACAAAACCAAAGCCTAATGAAAGTGGAGCATAGCAGATACCTGACAGTACCTATCATATACGTTTCAATTTCAGCAGACATTTTGGACACCAAATCCCCAATATGTTCCTCCAAGCCAGTGAACCAACAGCATCTTAGTTGCATCACTACTGAGGGTGTGAGCAACGCCTTAAGTTGTGGAGACACACCAAGAGGACAAATCTCCAGCAACCAGCAATGTAATCCATGACAACAGATTCCTGTTACACAAAAGGGACATAAATCTAACTGGACAAGCATGCCTACGATATAACCATTGTAATTATGGTACTGACCTCTCTGATTTCTTTAATCTTGCACCCGCCTTTCCCAATGAGTGAGCCACATTGACTAGCTGGAACTACCAACCGTAATGTGACAGGGGGTTTAGGCACCGTGGGTGTATTCTGAAGATCCTGAAACAAAAGACAGTCTATTTGTACTTCTGCATTTTCACATCATGTGCACAAATTTCTGAAACGTCATCTATAAATGGGTTCAATTTTCTTTTAGGCCAAGCCAATTTTAATTGTTTTTGTTTTATGGTTCTGCCTGCTGTATTTTTGCAAGAATAAGCAAACAAAATTTATTTCACCCGCCCAAAAAATAAACTCCTTATCTTTTTATTGGCTAGGCTTAAGGTTGTTTTTTTTTAAACCCATATTCACATCATAAATTGCCAAAAGTAAAATACTTTGAGTATATAGAAGAAGGACAAAAATCAATAAAACAAGAAATAGAATTGGTCTGGGCTTATAGTAACTTTAAACAAGAATAATATGACTAACAATTACAATCTTTCATGGCATAAAATTAATTCATCAGTCATTACAAAGAAATTAAATTTGTATTGGTCCTGGAAGTCTCCCCCAGTAATCATGGATATGGTGTTTCCTATTTAGATAATAGCTCCACCATGTCTAATACATCTGAAGCTGACCCCTGAAGGTCCGGGGTAGAATAGGTCTTCAGCAACCAAAGTTTGCCCTTGCTTGCCCACTTGGGAGGCCACTTGGTCAGGCTCGCTGACATGGCTGACACATGTCATCGGTTCCCAATTGCGCAGATCGATGCTCATATTGTTGATCACTGGTTGTTTTGTGTCCCAGAATCGACTATTTACAGAACGCTGCCATATAGCTGGAATATTGCTGAGTGTGGCATAAAACTCTACTCACTCACTTACACATCAGAAGCTACATCAATTCTATCTTCATGTAAGTCTGGGTTTCAAATTAAATACTAAAATGTCACTCAATCTAGCTAGTAAACGTGATGACGTCTGTAGAGCTAAGTAGACTGTCGTAATGCCAATAAGCTGGATTACTCCTGTGTACAAGATCAGTATTGGAACTCTACTTGGCGCACGTCCCCAAGAAGAAGCACTCCCACTTGTGATCAAAGCTTCAAGTCTATGTCACGAGGTACAATTTAGGATAATACCAGTCTCGCATAGTGAGTAATTAAGTTGATCTTGAATCTAGATGACAAAAATACCTTCCTGGTTGTATTTTGCGAGTAAAGCTAGAGGAATATCGTATCTGAAAGAATTTTAACTACAACAGAAGTGGCAATTAAGTTTAATGCACAACGCTTGGCAGGAGTTGAGATTTAAAAAACAGATTTAACATTTCCACCCCCCACCTGCTAAAACTGACAAACCTCCTCCAGACGTGACACCCCATCCTTATTTTGAAGACTGTGTTACACTTCACAGCTGTCTACATGCATGGAAGTAGCATCACTCAGAATTCACATGCTATTATCCTGAATGCTATACACTGCCTATCATCAAGAATGCTTTAGATTTGGAATATGAACTTTCAAAATGAAATGCATGATCCCCCCTATTTTCAAAATTAGTCCCATTTGTAAACATATACTTGCTCGTTTATTTTTGCTCCATGCATGAGTACATGTTCCAAAGCAAGCTCCAACAGAACAAATGAATATTGTCTCACATCCAAGTCAGTGTTAAGTTCACACGGTAGAAAGTGGCGCCAAAGGTAGACTTACATCACAAATTTAACCGAAACATGACCTGCACCAAGGGTGAGCAAATTGACTATTTAACCACCTACATTCCATTTTAAAAACTCAGAGAATAATATTTTCATAGGTGTTTCCTTGGATCAAATCTATGTGATGCTTTTTTGATGTATGTTCAGAAAGATTGCGCAGATAAGCAAAATCCTTTATAAAGTGCCAGACAGATCACTGTTTCATCTCATATATTCATCAGGGCTCAGTTGAATTCCACTTTTCAACAACTGAATCAATCCTACACACTGCATATGATCATTAAACGCAAACCATTTTTCTTACCTCTTCAAATTTTTTACAAATCATAGTGAATGCTTTGTGAATATTATCTGTTGAGCCGGTTATTGTGACAATTCTCTCTGGGCAGGAACCGTCAGAGATGTTAATTTTGGCACCACTCTGAAACAACAGAATTCAGTCATAATTGATTCCAACTGTGAAGCTTGAAGCATAAAAAAATAAGAAAAAGTGAATGAATGGGGTTTAACACCTCTTACAGTATTCTAGTTCTATGTCAGTCCGATGTGGAAGTAAAGCTGATAGAGACATAAGTCTCAGACTTCATGGCACCAAAGAAAATCACAAGAAAAGGGAAGTTTCCAAACATGGTCATTACATTTCAGGGATTCAAACACTGATTCCTGGCATGCCAAAGGGACATAACTCTTAAGATCAAACTGACCATAAAAGAACATAGTTTATGCAGATCTGGGCATTAAATCAACAGACAATAAATAATGGTCACACAAAAACAAGACTGGGAAAGATGTCATCTAGATTCATTGAAAAATATGTAAACAAAAGATTTCTACTTACATCTTCCCTGAATTTCTTTATATTGTCACCTTTCTGTAACAAACAGAAAAAAAGAGAATGTTAATAGAAATGAAAGCTAGTCACTGTGTCCACAAATTGTAGATTAAACCTATGGTCTGTATACGGCAACCAATAACCAGACTGTCTTGCTCTAAACGCTGAGCTACAATAACCAAAAGGCTAATGGCAACTATCTCCCTCTGAGTGACATAGCTATCAGAATCACTGACAGCCTTGAATAAACTCGGTGCCCTCACATATCTCAAAGGATATGTTCCCTTTTAAAAATTTGCTCATCGATTGAAAAACGTTACGTTTCGCTTTCATTCAAAATTGGGAGCCATCTCACACAGCATGGAAATTTGTCTTGCCTAACTTGACAAATGCAATCTGCATTTTGAGTGACATATTAAATGGTTGCACAATCGTGCAGATTAGCATGTCTGTAGGAATTTAAGTCAAGCTGCGCCAGGCTTCTGCGGCAGTGAGAGAGTAGGCTACTGTCAATGTCTCCCAGGGAACTGACAACACAGTAGTAGCTTTTGAAATGAAATAAGGAAGACTTTAAAACATTCAAATTTTATTCACTATTTTAACTGCAGATGAACACTTTCCGAACTGGTAAAAACCTTTTTAATTGAACTAATTAAAAACTACTCAGTTCTATGACCTTAAGCCTTCTCTATGGCATCTGAATAAATATGAAATCATACAACTTGAAAAATTATCCAATAAATCCAGTTTAAAAAGGTGGATTGCTCAAATAAACGTAAATGCAAAGTGAGCCAATGTCAACATTTCCTCTAAAAAAGTACATTACTTCTAAAAGCTCAATATACAACATAAACCTGTACGTGAGGTTGAGAATATTTATTTCCATGCAAATTAGCTTGCAAGAGGTTCCAAAAAACTTACAACTATCTCCCTTTTTCTAAAAGTGCAACACCCTTCCCCATCACAGATCCAGCAAGGAGTGCTGGGAGAAAACTGCGATTGAACCAAGATACGTCCATTACTGCTAACAATGGTTGATGGCGCTATGATACACCTCTCCCTGTAGCAGGCGCTGTTGAAGTTTAGCATGTGAGTAGGCAACTGATGGTGTCTGGATAAACACATTGGGCAAACACTAAGCTTGATTCCATCCCCTCAGGCCATGTTCAGTCAGAGCAAGAAGGACTCATACCAAGGTACCACCAGTGATTCTAGAAGACTTGAGACATCTTCATCTCAACATCCGGCTATCACTGTGAAGGCTACAAAGTTTGAGAACCAACTTGTCAAGCTCCACTAAGAACTCGTAATAGGTCTTCATAGTTTGATGGACAGCTTCTTCAAACGATCTCCATAGTAACTGATGAAGGTGCTGTTTTCCAACAATTTTCTTGCACTGATGTATCTGATATGTAATAAAGCTTTTAGAGTAAATTGATTACAATCACAGAGGATCACGAAGTGTTAAACTCTGATTCAATAACATCCAGGCTTCTAGTCCATGTCAATAATGGATACTACAGAATCTGTCTCGCGTTAATCCACCAGGCCTGACTATTAGCTACCCACTGAGTGGCTGCAGTGTCCAGTCAAGTCACGACATATGCCCCTTGACCAGTCCATCAGTCAGTCTTCAGGGAGAGTGGAAGTTAATTGAAGCTGGTCTACTGCACACATAGACATATTTCATGATGTCATTTAGATTGTGGAGATCACAGTCCAAGACAGAGTGCAAGACAAAGTCCCTCTGGGAACCCCTCCTTCACTTAATTGTTCAAATTTCTACCAGGCAAACTGAACCATCTGTCTGTACAAGTACAGATGACATCATATGTTAGATGTAGACTTTACAGCCTTCAATTAAGTAACAGGACAACACCTACTAAAATAGTAAAACCTATGGCATCATAAGTCAGATCTAAAGTTAAATCCATGATACCTTAAGGTCACATCAATGGTACAACCTATATCTTAGGTCAGATCTATGGTACAATATATGATACCTTAGGCCAGATATATGGTACAACATATGATATCGGAGGTAAGATCTATGGTACAACATATGATACTTAAGGTCCGATCTATA
Source organism: Haliotis asinina (assembly GCF_037392515.1). NCBI lineage: Eukaryota > Metazoa > Mollusca > Gastropoda > Lepetellida > Haliotidae > Haliotis > Haliotis asinina. The sequence goes on along the minus strand of NC_090289.1, from coordinate 32,671,893 downwards.
GTAAAACCTATGATATCATAGGTCAGTTCTACACTGCAGTATTTACAACCTTGGATTAGTTCCGCGACAATACCTCTACACAAATAGCTCCAGTGATGGAATCCCTGAATTCAGTTCATAAGAATCCACCTAATCATGAAACTGTACGTACAACACTGGCCCTCAAAAATGGGCCAAGGTAATGTAAAAAAAAGGATAATGACATCATAGTGTGAAAGTGAGTACGTGCAACATAAGTTTGTTGAAAAAAAATACCCAATACAGCCCACTTTCCAATATCACCATCTGCCACAACAACCAAAAACTGTAAGAAAATTCTTTCTTTTTCGTCTACAATATAAAAATTCATGGACCATTTCTTACTACCAACATGTGCAATACCGATCAATACTAGAAATTTAAAGACAAATGCATCTATTACCCGCTTTCATCCCCATCCCATTAGGAGAAACAGCCAAGTCTGTATTATTGCTATCTGTCAGTCCCCTGCCATGCACTGTGCACATGATGAATGACTTCGGGGACAGGAGCATCCAGCCCCTGCAGGCAACATCACTTGCCCAGCTGGGCAGGGGGAGATCTGCGTAGGGGGTGCTGCTATCAGGTCCATTATATCCCACTAAATCTCACCGCGGGTCTGTTACTCTGCATACACACACCCTGTTTCTTAAATCATGCTGCAATTCTCTTGCATCAGGATACCAGCAAATCCACCTACTGTACAGGAGGTTTGCAAATACACCTATAAATCGTTTATATTATCCCAGTGCATGCTGGATAAACAAGTAGATAATGTGTATGTGTGTGTACAGGTGATTGTTTGATTACTTTAACAACCAGGCCAGAAACTGTTTGAAAATTATATATTTAACCTCACTGGTACCCATCCATTAATATCCTTCCAAATAATTAAGAATCAGTGCCAGAGTACTCTAAAACATCACAAAATTGCAAGATTCCACAAGTGATCTATTTCAGGAAGATGATATTTGCAACCTACTTTCTTGGCACTAAAATCTATTTACAAACTTTTGCTTATATAAGTTCATAGGGATGGAATAATTACTTTAAAAAATATCCCTGATAAAAAGGATCAGGTGCTGGTAGATAGCTTATATGAATGAGACCTTAGGCAGTGTTGTGTGTGAGACTATGGAAGTTCCCCCATCCACCACCCCCAGTATCCCCCAGGGTCTTAGTACAAGGAGAGTTTAATGTGGCGAGAAGGCAGGGAGTAGTCGGTATCCTCATAGTGCCTTCTACACCAAGATCTTCATCCCCACAATACCTGACACCCTCCATGTTGTGTAATTTATTACCTGAATTTCTTGAAGCAGAGCCAGGATGGAAAGTCGTTCAACTCCATGCTTGATACTATTAACCTACTGCCGTGTCGTATCCATTAACGGAAAACAACCAGTGCAGCACTGTCATAAGGCATAATATGGGTGTTATAACACTTTTTTAACAGTGTGTATATTTCAACCTTAACATACTTAAATTTCATTATGTTTCCTTACATGTCTGAGGAAGAGGACTCTTTTCTTGGTGCTAGGCTGGCTAATGACAAACATTTGTTAAAAGAAAGAATATTGACATAGGGGCGTTTGTCTAAACTATTGCCAATGAAAAATTGAAATCCAATGTAGAACTTATTCTTCATTATTCATGAGAGACTGAATACAATAAGTTTCTTCCCATATTTCCAACAGGTCACTCAGTCTGAGAATATTTGGAGCATTTCATAGCTTATGTCAATGTCACCATTAATTTCTGAACTTAGGTCGAAATCGCTTTAATGCAGTTAGATTTTAGATTGATTAATACTTAAGAAATACACAGGTCTATTATTTTTAAATCAAAGTAAAATCCCTTTAATAAAACTGTGTTCTAAATAAGTAAGTCCTAGATAAGGTTATTCTCCAAATGCAGCTTCAGATGGTAGAGGTCAGTGATATGTCAACGTGATCTCTCAACCAACACAAATACAACATTTGAGGTGCAGGATGTACTTTTTCAAAACAAAACTTCCACATTGAAATGCATATCCTCCCCTGACTTCATTGAAACATCAAGAATTTCCTGGAGTCACAAAAGCTGACAAAGAAACATACTATGCTACTTGCAGAAACAAGTCAGACATGCTCAAAATGTTCCAGGGTTAAAAACTTCCTCTGACAAAGGCACCACATCGTGTGCAGGTCTTCTTTCAATGTGTGAAGCAGATGGAGGAAGCCGATTAATAATAGCCTATTTTTAGTGTGCCATTAGACAAGAAGTCTTGAGGGCTACCAGATTAAATAGCTACATTGTTGACACACATAACCCATCTTCCTTTTTTTCCATCGAAATCATCGCGCTAAAATATTGACACGGCTCTGTGTAATTCAACAAACAGTGTTGTCCAATCAGTATGTTCATGATCAAGAAACCCCCAGGTTAATTTGCACCACATGCAAAGCTGGCGTTTTTCTCTCATCTTTGTGTGCAGGTAGCACTACGTGTCAACCTCACAAATTAATTCTCTCGCTAACCTCCTCTTGTGAAATTCCAGATCAAATTGCATTGATATTTATGATTACACTCGATTGTTGTTAAGCAGGGGATGAGATCGATGCCGGACATGACTCAATGAGGATGCAATTGACACAAACCTCAAAGGAAAAAACAAATTGTTGTCCTTTGGAAAATAACCTTGAGTTCTTCCATCTTTTGCTCTGGAAAATGGTGTCAAATCATTCTCTTACAGACTAGCAAAAAAGGAATCAAATTGTTCTGACATATGTTTTAGAAAAACAGTCAAATTGTTCTCTGTTATGCTTTTGAAAAACAGTAAGATTGTTCTCACTTATGGTTTGGAAAAGAGATAGTTTTATCGTATGCTCTGGAAAATCAGCCAAATTGCTCTCTCTCGTGCTTTTGAAAAACTGTCAGACTGTTCAACCTTAAGTTCTGGAAAAACAGCCAAGGTATTGTATGATGTTGCATTTGGTGGGACAGAACATGATGGTCTTTGCATAAAAAACTGTATTCATAAGCATGTGTGTATGATAGTCACAATCATACACCCAATTCACCGTGTTTCTGTGATTTCATATGTCTATCAATAGGATATATCAGCAATATATAGAAGGTATCAAATCAGTGATAATTATAATTATGATCTGACAAACATTAGTGCATGTGATCATTATTCAATATTAGACATAAGTCAATGTGGCCTAAAAGCATTGTACAATTCTGACCATGTTAAGCGTGAGTGTTTCTGGATCAGTATCCAACAAAAATGACAGCTGGGGTTGAAACTATAAAGAGTATTTAATTTGATATATAAATTAGACACAAGCAATCCTTAATTCATTTCATGGACCAAAATCCTGCTGTTGTACTACAGACAAGATGCTATTTACAAAATCAAGAAAGGATTTCTCACCTTGCCAATTATGCTTCCAACTTCCTGCAAAAGAAAACAGGAAAATGAGGATCACAGTTTAAAAAAAATAAAAATTTCATGTATAAGCATAAAACCACAGAACATAGTATTCATGTAAAGTTCATAGCTGTCTCAATATATAGTGTTGGTTAAGTTACTGTCCTGGTTTGAAAGATATCAATTACCTTTTTCAATTTCATTTGATTAGTCTTTCAGGAAAGCTGTAATAAATCTGTAATATTTACAAAACACCCCAAGAGTGGTCTATTTTCATAGTGAGAAACAAAATGAAACCCCTTGAGGCTTAGATGAAAAACAAACTCATTTATAAAGCACTGACTTCATAACGGAGCAAACAAATCAGGACTATAACAAATGTAAATCAAATCAAATCTCAAGAGAATGGAGAACTGTGTCAACAAACCAAGAATCAGGAATGACAACACTGGAAACTAATACCTTCTACCAATTTGATGGAGTGAACGCAGGTAAACCGTACCACTTAATTGTCACATGAATGCTTCTATGACACCATTTACACAGCTATAATACCCAACTGAGCTGACAATCAAAGTATTATTGCTGTCCATTTTGGAGCCAGTCATAGCGCCACACTTGCAGACTTTCAGGAAGTGCATTATGTCCATTGTAGTCATTTATTGTCAAACAGTGCTTAGCAGATAGCGCGTACTGGTGAGTGCGAGTATGCATCAGAAGTTTAGCACAAAGGCTTTAGTTGTGTGGCAATTGGTTACAAATGGCTGGTGTACTGCACAGTGCCATTCCGTTACCACACTAGAGAGTCAGTATCAACTGATACTCCATAATCTCTGTAATCTGGCATTGAGATTTATTGATTAGTATTGATGTATACGGATTTATTGCATACCATGCATTAGCATTGTAATGGTTCTATGACTAGCCAGATGGTATAGAATTACAAACATCCGCCTTCTAATTGGTTAAAATAGGCCTAAAATCTGATTTATTTTATTTTAGCAATCTGACTCTGCTTCATTTTTTCTTGTTTTAGGAACTAATGCTTAGTCTATGGATATATATGATTCTGATGCAAACAATTAACTCCATTTAATCTGAAAAGGCGCTCCAGTGAGTTCAGTGATTCAGGATCTGTGGCAATCTAGACTTGCTTTATCAATAAATTTTTGCATTGCACAGCTGAACAAGGGAAAAAACGTAATTTAGGAAAAGGGCATGGACAGACTAGAACTGAAAATGAATGAATTTTTTCCCCAAAACAAAAAAGGATTTACAAGGGAATCTTAAACATGAAATAGTAACTGTTCCACAACGAAAATGGACATTCCTTCAGCGAAAACATGTCTAAATATCCCAGACCTAAACCTTTGTATATGTAGAAAGGTAACTGTCAAGTCGTCGACTCAGCCGGTGGACTTTATTTCGGTCACTCTGTTTGGTATCACATACTTGTAGCCTCAGACAACAATGGCTGGAGACAGGTATATGGGTCAGTTACAGGAAAGTAGTCAGGAATCTCCCAGGTAAACATGTTTTTCCACATGTGTTAGGCATCTTGTCTAAAGGTTAGGGGTGAGTCTGTATCTCACAGGCCAGGGCACTGCCCAGTTCACCCCTCACCTTTATGGCAGCCTCAACTATTCCATGTCCATTCATTCTGTACATATAAACAAACACTTATCTATTAATGCCCTGAACTGTGTAATTACTAACAGGACACATTCCTTCATGCGGTCAGTCATCAATGTCGCTCATTTGTCTGGTCACATTTTTGAATATTTGTCGAAATGCAAACGTTCCTATGCCAAACTGTTCTTTGAAACATCATCAATCATAAAAGGCCCACTATCAAGGTGTGAATGTTGTACTAGATATCACCCAATTTAAAACTTATCAACGATTTCAGGAGCTGTAAAACCTAAATCTTTCATAAGTAGTATGAAATGCATCAATTTACAAAAAGAACTAGATACACAACCATTCATAAACAGAAAACATCCAGTTCCAGCCATTCTGACAAAAGAAAAATCTTATCATACCACAACACAAGTGAGAAGTAACTTTATCAGTTCTCAGCAGACAGAATTTGTATTATCTGATCGTGTTCAATAGACTCCCCATCAAAATCCCACAACACATAAGCAGTTGTCAGAAAACATCATCTGTCAATGATTAAGCTGCCTGTTACAGCCGACTGCTTCTCCATCCCACCCCGGCAGCCTCATCTAGTCGGCAGCTCTTGGTACTATAGCGATCACTCAATTACTTCCTCCAATGGCTTGTAAAATTACACAGACTATCGATCTATATTCAACTGTATTTTAGGGTATTTATCGCCTGGTATCGTTGGATGGCATCCTGTTACCAGGAAGTTAAACTTTAATCCTTTCAAAATTGTTCAGATAGGTTAACACACAGTTCATTTCCAAGTTAACCCTCTTTCAATTTGTCACCTTTAGAGCTTTCCCACTTGCTGTGGGTAGTTTTAAGTACAACAAGGACTTCTAAACAAACCTTTGCTAATTCAGCATGTTTTGAACAAGTCAAAAACATGTACAGGTGTTCTTTAGCAACCACAGGAACATACAACAAAACAGTTTAATTTTCGCTGCCCCACGAGAAACAAAACACATGTCTTCATCCCAGAACACCTCTGTGCGTTTCTTGAACTTAGAATTAGATAAATAATGATACAAACAGTTGGCGGAATGAGTGTAACAAAAACGTGCAGCACTCAGCTTAGGGTCAGAGATTAACACGGGACAGGCATTTTATGTTGCAACAGTTGTACACCTATGTCCAATGTGGTAACGATGCAACACGTGCCGAGATCAGCCCGCCCTGCTGATTGTAAACGGCTGATAATGCTGTTCCCTGTAGTTTATATCAGGGCTAATGTCAGCTCGGTAGTTCAGAGTCCTGGGATGTGTGACGATTATAACACTAACCACTTGTTCCACTTCACAGGAGAATTGTCCATCAATCCTCAGAGGATTTCACTTCAAAGCTATTGCAAGCCACCTACATGACATTTCCTCAACACTGAACACAAAATCCCAGTGGGAAGAACTCATATGTACTAGCCAAAAGATGTTAAAGAACACTGTCCTTCATATTCACTGAGAGTATTTGAGTGATATGCTACATATTTTGAGTAGTAGATATCAGTTCAAAAGGAATATGAAGTAACTGAAACGAGTTCCACCACAGTTGTCATGGTAACCCAAAGTTTGAAAAAAAAAATATAAGTTGATTCAAACTATTTAAAACTGACTAAAAATTAAGTAAAAATCTGACTATGTTAGCCTAGCTGATGTTAAAACACAAACTGCCAATATTTGACTATTGAACATATTGGTACTTTTCTTACAAGCCCCCATGTCTGTTGCCTCTTCGTCTGTGTATCAACACATCTCAAATGAGATGATTTGGAACTGAAGCTCTACACCTGGCAAACATTCTACTCTGAAACATGCTCATAAGTGCCACCTGATCAAACTATTCAAAAGAATAAAAAGATTTGATGGACATACAATATGGAAACTAGCTCCTGTTCTCATCTATCCCTTTTCAATACAGCACAGTAAGTTTTTCTCATATCTAAGCAACATGTCCCTATGAACCAAACATCTATATTTGTGCCAGGAATTCTATATTGGTCCCTAAACTCCTCAAGCTGGAGTTTGCCACAGGGAAGCCACAAACCCTCAGCAACTCGGCCACTCTGAAGATGATTCTGGAGCCTTAATAGGCAGGAAACCCCAGGCAAAACAAAGACAAAACTTGTCCTGACTTCACCGCCTAATGACCACTTGTTAACACAACTGTAATGAGCATTGAATCAGCTTATGGATAAGGTCATCTTTGATGCCAGAGATACAAGTGACCATTGGTGGTTCGACGTGTGACGACTGCTCCTGCTTGTCCTTTGTCTTTGGGGATTGTCTTTTATGGAATCTTTTGATGACGCGGGTTCTGACCCTTTCGCTCAGGTTACGTTTGTGATCATGTAACACAGCCTTCATTTCCGGAGCTTGAAACCTTTAATCTTACAGACTGCTCCTTAAAACTGCCGAATAATCTGACACCAAATTTTATGAAAGGCTTAGGAGCTACTTTAAACTGTCATTACATGTCTGAAATTTCAAATTTAAGCTTGATGGTAATTTCAAAATTCCTATGAGCACATGAGAGGCTGGTACTATTTTGATGTCCTATCATAGAAAATGTTGTCTCTACTAATGATATATGTGACCCAGCGGGGAGTGCAATTATTACCCTCTTGTGGGAAGGAGGCCTGGAAAATGAGCTCCCTCTCTAGCCATTATTTCCTACCTGCCAGCCAAGTCCCTTAAGGGACATATTTTGTAGAAAACAAATGATGCTTTTGGACTGAGAGGCCTGTCTTGCCTAGAATCAAGACCTGAAATCTGGCCCTACAGACTGAGGACAAGCAAACGTGGACTGACAAGGATTGATGTGCTTTACACAAAGTTCCAGGAGCTAACACTTTAGGTTTCCTCAAAGTTTTGATAAGAAATACTTTCTTCTTACGTACACCAAGCAAATGTAAAATTAAGACATGTCCTTGTTGGTCCTGATGTTGAACACGAGAAACTCTGATAGGTGTAGGACATAAGGTGAACCAATATTTGCAAATTTGCCTTTTCTAGAAAAACAGGATTTGATCTGAGCTTGATATCAAGCAAAAGGTTTCGTCTATTTATCAACCCCATTTCAAGCAATCTATTACCACAGATAAACGAAACTGGTTATTTAGTGGTATGACATTACATAAATATAACTTGTTACACTCTTGTAATCATAAAGATGCCATTATGCTACAATGAGTTCCTTCTCTTTCAAAATGTCAAAAAGTCTCTGACCTTTTCAAAACGTGTTGGAATCAAATAACATTAATTTGATCCATCTCAAAATTCACAGAAACAACAATTTTAACATAGATGACTGGAACACTTGCAGCTCCTACATTTGTACATGAGAGTAAGTTTTTAGGGAACACATCTTACAAGGCCGAGCCATATGGCTTCAATCCCATTTAGCGACTGCCATTACAGTCTGGTGCCAATCTTATCTCCTACCTGCTTCAACCCATCACATTTTTCATCGTAAATAATTATGACATAAAATCTTGTTGCAATCTCAATCGAGTGACTTGTGTACCAGAATCCCACAATTCCAGAGATCAACACATGTAGTAAATGCCTGCACTGACGATCAGGCAAGAATCTGAAACTGGCTATGTCCTGCCTCGGCACGCGCCAAAATAAATAGCACATGCCGTGTGGCGTCATTGCTACAGCAGCATTCGTATTACATTGACGTACCATATGGTGCAGTTCTCTCGCTATATTAAATTAACGCAATTACCTACTCGCACGTTACCCAGTCTTGTACTGCTCTAACTTAAAGATTTATTTCACTTCACAGTCCTAAACATTTAATGAAAACATACTACCGACAATGCCACTACAATGAATAATTTTTACCTTCCAAACGGATTTGTTTTAAGTTTCAAAGCCAGTGAGTACATGGGATAAACGAATGTGAATAAAACATGATTTGGTTACTTTACTGACTTTAAGCAAAACAAATTGTTTCATTTGATTAAACTGCAATTAAGTTATTCTTGTCAACATCTTAACCACATATCATGATCAGTCTGAAATGAGGTGGGGAATTTCTCCAGGAATCTAATCAGGGCTGTTGCAAGCTACAGTAATTAATTGTGTGTGTAGTTTAGAGTATGTGAGAGGTTTGCATCTGGCTGTATTCATTATTCATGTGTGCTGACTGCAGGTTGAGGGTTATCATGTAAGCTGTCAGGACCTTGTCAATGGCTGAACGCCATCTCCTGAGATTCAGCTCCCAGCACTCTGACAAATGGACCAATTTACCTTATCCAGTCAATCTCCTACTAGTTGTTCCGTCTTTATCATTATCTTAGACTTGTGTTTTCTCACTGATAAAACACTTAAAAGGTTACAATTCATTTGCTGTGGATTCTACAGAAATGAATTTTTAAAAGTAAAAAATCTCCACCATGATTCCATCACAACCCACATGATTAATAAAAAATTAAAGCAATTTTTTTTGTTTAATTACAGTTTCACAGAGGGTGTTGATTATGAGAATTGTTTTTCTCGATTTTGTCCACTATGGATGTCATCATGATGATGAATTACAGTCTACTCTGGAAATTAATAAACACTAGATGGTTCGCATCCCCTGATGACAATGACGACAACAACGATGACGATGATGATGAAATAATCATCATCGTCATTGTCATCATCATCATCTGGTTGGTGTTCCCCAAAAATATGCTCTCAAGATCAAGAGTCGTCGTCATCATCATCATCATCATCATCCCTTATCTTCTCTCAACATCGTATACCAATGGTTTGGTCAACATTCCCCTACATATGCTCACATATCACCAGTTATGCTCAATATGACTTTATTCCATCAAAAGCATTATATCGCACTATCATCGAAAAGTTGACAAATAAACTTGTGCAGCAGAACAAGCAAACACAATCATTTGCCAGGCTTCAGCTACCGGGAGCCAAAATAATCAGACATATTTCAAACGTGGTCCACCTCCATCACCAGTGTTTCATTTGATCTGATTATAACAAAGGAGATTATACTATTGATCTATATTGATATTATTTCAGCTAAGCTAGAAATTATGACCAACAGTAATTAGGTCTTTGTCCTTCATGTTCTACCTCAACAGTTTCACGTGGAACAATCTGCGACGTAGAATGGAATTTTCATGTCTATGGATTCACTAGAGATTATGGAGTTGAACTATAAATCCCGTTTGTACATGAAAGAGCTTTAGGACTAGCAAGGTATCAACATGCAAGCTGCGGACACAAATCTTGCAGTCTACATCAGTTTTTTGTTTAGTTATGTGCATCAATGCCGTATTAAATCATAATTTCATTAAATAAGAACATAAAACGTAACCAAATGAAGTAATTTTCTTAATATGGCCTTTCCACTACAGTTGTAAATATTCATCTTTCGTTACATCTAAAGGAATGTTTTTTTTATTTTTGACATTTTATGAATGTGTTCATGAAATGTCTATTATATGAGAAAGATAGTTTTATATGAAGAATTTATCAAATTCAGTCAGGTAACAATGTTCCTCGAGACAATAGTTTTTCAGACTGATGTCTGTCAGTGTCATTTTCATAATTCTATTTTGATCAATTCATCCACAATAGCTTGTGTAATGTAAGTATAATGCTATTCACTGGTGCCATATGAACCGCTATTGGCTGTTTATGAAAGAACAGTTAACATATTTATATATAACTCCTTCATCCCAATGCTTCTAAACAAACGTATATGAAAATGGCATAGTGTACATTATCATTAGGCCTGTGTTTTCAATCATGTTTTAATACATCTAGTCTGAATAACATTTTGGCATGATATGAGCAAATTTGTCAAGATTCTGTATTGTTCTTTTGGAAAATCAAACATCAGTAAGAGATAAAATCAGTAAATAAAATCTTTGTTATTTCAGTATGATGAAGGACATGACATTTCAACCACTTAGCGAGGAAGGTTTTGTACAACTTTAAGCTACATTCCAGCAATAGGACATGGGACGCCAGAAATGGGCTTCACACACTGTACCCATGTGGGGACTGTCAAACAAAGACACTCTTTCCACCAAGTCACCAAGCCTGGACACACCCCACTGGTCAATTCTGAGCACATGCACTGGTTGCTGGGACATTTTAACCAGACCTTTCATGAAGGAACAAATGAAATGTTCAGCCTTTGGCCACGTAGCCCTTTGAACATTGTGCAAAACTGCCACTGGCCTGCTAGCCCTTCACAAGTAAAGTTCCAGTCAGTCCAGTAAAGTTCCAGTCAGACCAGTAAAGTTCCAGTCAGTCCAGTAAAGTTCGAGTCAGACCAGTAAAGTTCCAGTCGGTCCAGTAAAGTTCCAGTCAGACCAGTAAAGTTCCAGTCAGTCCAATAAAGTTCCAGTCAGTCCAGTCAGACCAGTAAAGTTCCAGTCAGTCCAGTAAAGTTCCAGTCAGACCAGTAAAGTTCCAGTCAGTCCGGTAAAGTTCCAGTCAGACCAGTAAAGTTCCAGTCAGACCAGTAAAGTTCCACACAGTCACTGGCTTGATTGACTAGTGAATTTTCATGGCCTCATATGATAAATGTGTTAGGCTTTCCAACTTGTTAAATTATAATACACTTTTAAATCATGCAAGATAATGGCCTAGTAAATGATGGTATTTTATCTTTCTGTAATATATTGCTTAGTTTCTACATTCAAATTTGGTAACTTTCAGACATGGCTAACCTCACTGGATAGCAAAATTTGGAAACTATTCTGCACACTGCCTTTAAATATAACTCCGACATCATTGTTTTAAGAAATAACTGTGTACCGACCTTGCCCTGCATAATCATCCTGATCGTGAGGATCGTGGACGAGTTTGTGTCGTTCTGCACCATGGTTTTTTCTGTTGCCATTACAAGGAAAACCACCAAGATAAAAATAAAGGGTTGTTTCCCCTTCTCTCAATCTTTGTTATCTGGAAGAAATAGAACAAAAGCTTAATAGGATATTCAGGAAAAAGCATATTCAGGATATAGCACACTAAAATGGATACAAGAAGCAAAGAGTTGAGTCGCATGGTAACTGTGCCATGAATGCCACAATCCTCATGAAACTAGTCATGACATCTACTCACAACAGCACAATTATTACAGATAACATAAGATCAGATTAACAAAATATTTATTACCATATGAAATAAGCCAAAACACCAGCCAGACATCAGGACTGGTAACTTCAAAATGTAACCAGCCCAAAATGGATACCAGAGCAGATTCCAAGATCTTGTGAATTTATTCAGAAATACATCAAAACGTTTTACAAGATCATCAGACTGGCTAGCTGAAAATTTAGACTGTCTGTCAGAAATCTAGCTGGTCTCATGCAGGCGGTCAGATGTGCCTTGTTTAACACACTGTTATTTAATATTAAGGAACAGTGTCAATATTCCATAATCCACAAAACATCAACACAGTAGGTGCAAAGATATAGAACCTCACAGGTACAATCCAAATATATGGATAAAAAATGCATATTTACAAAACATACACACACATGCTCATGAAAACAATATCTAAAAAACACTCTAATCACTTGCTGTCAAAATGATTTTTGTCCAAATCAGTTAACATTTATCCTTGTGTAACCAACCATTTCCGTCTCTTAATAATAGTGAACAGAGAAAATACCTCATCTAATGTTAATCCAACAACTCTCTTTGTCTTGTGCAAAGTGTCAAAACATGTATGTCCTTATCAAGCCGTCTTGTTCAAATACTATCTGCCTAGTTCTCATGACTGGGAGAGCTGACACATATGGACAGCACCAAAGCACCATACAGGTGAACATGGTCCTGCTGGGACATTGCATGAATCTGGTTTCCTCGGTTATATTCAGTTATATCACTTCCACTATGAAGCACTTCATATTTAAGTTCATTTTTTTCAATGGCATTATCCTTTTAGGGACTGACCCTTTTTTCAATATTAGGTTAAAATTTATCACATCTAAACGGCATCCTGGTTTATTAAAATCAGACTTGTGGTAACCCAACTGCCCTACTTCATTATGTCTACATTATACGATTTCTAAAATGCAAAAATCAACAAAGCGTCTATCCTGTGATCTTTCTAATGTTGCAATTTGATAATTGGGACGTTGATCTTTGATTAATACTTACAGATACCATACTAGCTGATAGATTTGTTTGTCATAATATCAACTTCTTGGCTGACCAGACCTTTCTGACAGAATTCACAGAATGTCATAAAATATGCACACAAGCTTGTCCCCAAACTGCAATAAAGCAATGATGGAAATTTTTTATTGATGTATAACAGTAACATGTCCTGTCAGCCAATCTCAAACCCAAGCTACCACACAGTGCATAAGTACCACTGCTGATGAAAATCTCACTGTCACAAATCAGCCTCTCTTTGATCATTGATGGAAGGTCATAATCATATGACAGCTGAAGGGCTATTAATTTCTAAAACTGAAATTGAACAATACTGAAGCAAGGACGTTGCCTTCAACATTAACTAACAGTGTAACAAAAACTGTAACCAACCTCCTACTCCATCAGAGAACTCGCAGCAATATTCTCACCTACGTCCAAACTCTGCTCAAATATTCCATAATCTGGCCATACTGTCAACCGAGGCTCATGGAACCGACCATTCTTCCCAAATCAATGTCACCTAACTCTATAAATCTGAGCTTTATTAAGCATAGCAAATCTGCATAACAAATGTAGCCTGCCTGATTATATAGCTGGATCAATGAAATTTGGTAGGAAAGCAGCAGCACTGACTGCAGTAATGGATAAATAGGAAAATGGAAGTGTGTGGAACCAATTAAGTGCAAGAGGGGAACTGCTGTGGACAGTTGATTGTATAGGAATGGTTGGACGAACCTTTTAAGAAATAATTAAACATGCTTGGAGCAGAATATAGAATCAAGTATTTAATCAAAGGGTAAATCTTTATGTTTTATGTAATCCTTGGCTTGAAACCATTCAGCTGTTTAGTTAAAGCGATAATACATGTTTCATTAACCTTAACAATTCTATAAACCTCTGCCCGTCTTCAAACATGAAAATGAACGCCCAACAGGAACAAAGGACATAATTACATCTTTTTGAAATATCAACTGCTGTTGGAATTGTCAACCTTTTCTTAACAAAGTAAAATATTATGTGTAGGACAGAATAATGTAAAGTTTCCCATGTTGAGAATATTCCAGGATGCAAAGCTGAGATGATGTCTGACTGAATATGAATGTTCACATCTGTGTGTGAGAGTATGGTTTTATACAGCTTTTAGCAATATTCCAGCAAATTCATGGCAGGTGACAGTATAAAGGGACTTCACACATTTTACCTCATTTCGCATCTAACTGAAGCTGATAGTTATACCTTATATGAATACTACAACACTAATTCGGTGTATTAACCACCATATTATATTTTGTTCCATAAACCTAAAGGGCCTTGTCCCCAGCAGTCATGGATTAGTCAGTGGATGATTGTGGTTGTTGTTTATGTGGATCAACGGACATTAAAAGAGCAATGCGTCATGGTCTGGATGGTAGCTGGCCCAGTTGCAGTAGCAGGTCCAGTCTGGCATTTCACGGCAATGGTTGCCGTAAGCCAAGCAGCAACTGGATGCATACATCTCCATGATATTGATCTTTCAGTGATTGAATTCTTGTGATAAGTGACAGGAAATCTGGCAGAATGCGACTCAACAAGCGGAGATCCAGTGGACGTAATTAGCCACGCTGCGGCCATACTACCCTTTTCCTATCCTACAATTGGTAATTAATTTTCACCAGCTTTTGTCCCGAACTTGAGCATAACGGACAGTTGCCATGACGAAGAGGTTTGTTTGAATGTCCATGTCCTCGTTTTCCCATTTCTAGAGCAACTTTACGGAAATTGTGCACAGAGCTGTGGGTTATAATCGCAACGGGATCAATAAACATCAGGTGTGATTTTCACGGTGGGGACCTCATGTATTGATTGCTGTGTTTTTATATCCCACCACCTTTCAACCTCGCCAATCGACATCATACACAATCGGCCAATCAATCATGGAAAACCTATTCAGTGCACCATCAGGCAGGCATAATTGTCTCCAAAGCGTTCTTCTCGCACCTCTAATGTGCATGAGCCAATTGAAAAGGCAATAATTACTTTGAAGAAACTACCACATCATAGAGTCTTGTTGAAAGAATACATTGGAAAAGGCTTGAAAATGATAGCATTCTTGCAGGCAAATGAGAGATAGCCATTGATGGAGACATTGTCATAGAACCACCACGCATGCTACAGGCTGTAACAGCACTATCACTGCTTGTGAGACACCGTTTTTATAGAGTGATGATCACAGTCCAAAACACACAGAAAACTCGCAATGAGAAATTCCATGTGAATAACAACTGAGAGCAGGAATCTGTCACGTTATTATCATAATTAAAGAGACCAATTGATAAATAAATCCACGGATGGTGGCCATTAGCTACCGAACGTCCTATCAAATATTCATACGTAGGATTATACAGGTGACAGGGCTAAGAAAAGCATCAATGCTAATGAAAGTCAGACATTCCTATTAATCTTGAAACAGACTGTACAGATCACAGAACTGTGAGGACAAACCACTAACATAAAAATATAACAAAGCAAAACACTTAGCGTTGAGTATGTCTATGAAAAACAATCATCAATTTAACATCAAGAACTAAACGCTACACCCCACCCCTAACAATGAGAGATGCATTAATCCATTCTTATTTTTTTCATACGAATGACAAGTAAATATGATTACAAGATCCGCAAATGAAAAACATAAAATAAAACCTTGTAAAATCTGTGAGTTGAAAAACTAATGTAACACAGCTTGTAAAAACTGTCATGCCGAAGAACTAACATCAAATACTCACAGATGAAAGAAGAATGGATCTGTAAAGCTCTGCGGAAGGAGCGGATTGTTCAGCATGGGAGGAAGCAGAAAGAGAGCGCGATGGAATGACTGGGGGATGTTTCTTGCACTCAGAATGAAGGTTCGCTAACAGGCCATTAAAGATACCCGAAGGCAACCAGCAGAAGCAGCACTGTCAACAGGCTCGACCTACGAACTGGCGACTATAGCTTGCAGATATGTGCTTAATTACCAATAGGCCTGGCTCTTCTACCCTTTGTATGTTAAATATATTCATCACAAGAGGAAAAAATATCCACAGATCGGTGAAGAGACGTACCACTGTCATCGCAAATACACTCGCCAAATTTGTGTATGGTGAAATGAGAATGTCCAAAATATAAGCCATTAAGAAATGAACAGATGAGCCAAAAATTACACAAATCGTATTGTTCAGTGTTATCTCCCTTTGGAAGGATGACACAGGGAGGTAGAATGCTCTTCCCAAGGATGTAATGTGCTACTCAGGCTGAAGATGATCAAGAGAAATAGAGCTGGGAGATTCCAGTAACAGTGTATACACAATGCACCGCCCCGTACAGCTGGGAATGACAAAAACACAACGGGAGATTTTAGCAAATGGCCAAAATATGAAGTACCAGGTGACAGCGATGGGTAAAAAGCATAAAATACAGCTTGGAAAGAAATAAATGTGTAAAAACAGAGAAATATAACCACAATGCCCCACATACGACTGAGGGTTTAAAGTATTATGTGACATTCTCTGTGAAAGTTTTACTTGTGAGAACTTCCTGTTTACTGATCACAGTTGGACTGCCATGATGCAAATTACCAGAAATTTGACTAAATATGTGAAAAATTACATCAACCAATATTCCACTCTGAACATTCCACCATTTCCGTGTGTTCGTTACTGTGTTAGAGCACTTTCATTTGAACCAGTTCTTATAAATATATTTTCATATCATACAAATAAATTCCCATTTTTGACACTGTTTCAAAAACAATCACAAGGAAGCCTTTCTTCCTAAAAAATATGAAAAAGATCCATCCTCATTTCCATGCAATCAAAAATTTCACGTCAATTCTATATGATTCAAGAGAATTCCCATTTCAAAAGGAAACGACCTTATAGATCTTAATGAACACAAAAGAATCAATCACTTCAATTTCTTCCTGGATATGCTACACCCACTTCCATCTAAGTGAGATCCATTGTGACTCATTAAAGTATGAAACCTACATGTTGAGAAGCATCTTCAAAATACAAGATCAGCTGCAGCATTAGCAACAAATTGCCATTACTCAAACAACTTGTGACTAGCCGATACTACCGCCCCCCTCCCAACTTCCATGTTACTCTATGGTGCATCATTACACGGAGGTAAAGAGGGCCTCATTAGACCCACAGCAACTGCTGATGATCAGAGAATGACATTTGGCCTAGGACAAGTCGTGACTACAAATCCATCTCCACTGTCATCAGCTAATCATGCCCGAACAATCGTCTTACATCACAGATGAAAGAGATGATTAGCAAGGTGATTAGAGGCCACAGTGGTGGCGTGTCCCATTCCATATGTCAGCTGGTCGGTTCTTCCTTGCCCATCACGGCATGATGCTTACAAAAGATGGATCATAAACCAGAAGCCAGTCAGGACAAAGTACCCTCGATCTGTGCTAAGCCTGCGTTTGACATGAGAGCTTCAGAATCAAAGAGCAGCAGTTTACCTACAGTGCTTATACTTATTGAGCATGGTGTACAACAGCTAACTGTTCAGCACTTCACAACAGACACCAAACAGACAAACATGGGGTAGTTGGTGCTGTCAGGAAGCATCAAGAATTAACGTCTGCTTCAGATGGGAGTGAAACAATGATGGGAGTGAAACAATGCTGGATATTCACTGACTTTAATCCACTTACAATAGCTGATTTTACCAAACTGTTGTTGCAAGGTCCAACAGAAGGACAGAGAAACTAGAGGATGATAGTATGAACATCAATTCAAACTGTCTTGAGACTCAGATTATCTTTTAATGATTATACCTCAAATGACCAGTCAAACCATTGATACTTTGATGACAAAAATATGCCCATTTAAACTTTTCATACCCTTCATACATTTTGCACATTCAATCCACTGCCAAACAAAAGAATCCAATGTCAATTTAAAGAATTCAAATCAAATTAAAGAATCTAAATACAACGGCAAATTACACAATCCAAATCCAATGCCAAATTCTAAAAATCCAAATCCAAAGGCACATTAAAGAATCCCTGCAGCACAGTTAGACACATATTGAATACACATTCAAAGCACATGTTCTGGATTTTCAAGGAACAGTTCAATTAAAAGCAACAACTGCTTGAAGAAACACCGAGGACTGGTCCTAGATACATATACAGAAGCAATGAAGCCCAATGATGTAGTGTTGATGTTGAGGCACTAAGTACCACATCACAAGGGAAGTCGGCGCCATACAACAAGTACATAGCATCACAGCACGATTAGTCTCTGAAATAGAGATGGCATATGATGTATTTACCTCTAAAATGAGCGTAGGAAAGGCTGATGCTATTGTCTGGAAGATGCACCAAGGGCACTGCCAATGACTAGTTTATGGCCCCTACATCCCCTATATATGCCAGTGATATGTGTATATTGGACTGTTATATCATCAGTCAGTCTGCGATTGGTCCACCATAAATCATGCTGAGACGAAGAAAAGACAACTTCTTGAAATGATTAGCTGATTAGCATCTCACTTATGTTTCATGCAACAACAGATTGCCCCACTCATTACCTCTCTCCCGCTGCTTTAATAACTTGCAGGGGGTGAGGTATTACGTTACCAGTATGCAGGAATTAACTACTCCTGCTGACAATTTGCTCAAGTTTCAGTTTCACCCACCCAAATACCTCATCTACAAGTTACCCAATCCGTACCCTTGATGACCATCCCAGTACAACTGTACCTTGGACCCAGAGCAGCCCCCCAAGCTGTGTGCTTAAATATCACTGTCATCGTCATCCCTCAAAGACAAAATTACTAGGTCTTGGAACATCTATATCATTCTGTCCCACCTTCCAAAAGAGAACAGTCCAATCATCAGCATCATCATCATCATCATCAATGCAAAACAATATCCCTCAGTCTTGAAACATCTACATCACTCTGTTCCACCTTCCAAAAGATAATAGTCTACTTAGTCATTACATCCATGTAGACCGAACACCATTTTGGAAAAGCAGTAAATGCAAAATAAGTAGATTTCGGGACAAAACAAACTGACCGTCTTTTCATGAGTTCCACCCAGAAGTATCAGAGACTGTCGAACCCTCTTGTAGTACACTTGTCCTTAAAAGAAGCCACCCTCTTTGAGTGTTCACAAATTCTCTTGCTGCATTCAGTTTGGTTCCTCAGTAGATACAAACCGATACACATAGCCAGCTTCCAGTACACTTTCCAACTTCACAACAAACCACACTCAAACACTCTCTTTGATGGACTTGCCTCAATTGCACATTGTTAAACCGTCAAAGAACATTGCCAATTTCTTTACCTCACCTCGTGATGAATTTGTTAAACCTGAAACAAGAATATCTCCTCAGCATCTTTCCTGCTCAAAGGAACATACCCTCAAACCTGAAACAAGCAGTCCCCCCCCTCCCTAAAACTCCTTTCCCTCCCATCATCAATCCCCTCCATCTCATTCTTATCCCACCTGCTGCTACAACACAGAACACATACCATCATGTACTTTGAACAACCTCCCAGGTGAGCCTCCCCCTACCCACTAGTCCCCCACCCACCCTCAAGCCAAGCACCATGGTATCTCTCCTCCCCCCCCCCACCACCACCAGAACAAAGATTCATGGAAGGCCTCCTTCCCCCAGAACCATGCTCCATGGGAAACCTATATCCACAAACTTGATAGTCAAGCCTCCCCTAAAAGCAAGCTCCTCCAAGACTAACGCTCTTAGTCTATGAATATATATAACTGTGATTGTAACAAATACACCCATTTAAATTGAGGTCGTAAATTGAAAAGGAGCCCCAGAGAGACAAGATCCTGAACCTGAGGATACCAAGACTTTCTCTATTTGGAGTTTTAACATTGCAAGAAAGGCAAGGCAGCAGGGAAAATATGGTTCAGGAACTGTTAGACAGACTAACTTCCCTCTCTCTCTTCACCCCTTCCCCCCTGAGAGTCATCCCCCCAGAGTCATGTTGATCCATGTGATCCCCTCCCACAGCCAAGTCACTTGTAGCAGAGATAATCTACAACTCTACATATCTCCCTGCTTGAAGGGGGATGCTCTCTCTCTGATTACATGTCTGGTTATCTCTCTCACACAACCTGTTAAAACCATGATCTTAACAATCACCTTGATCAATGCTGAACAACTGACATGTTCCTTGTATATTCTGCAGTCCTAACTGGCAGTATGCAACCAGTGGTTGCACTATATCATCTTTTGTCAGAGGTATGAGTATTGTATACTCTGTTGTCAGAGGTACGAATACTGTATCATCTTTTGACAGAGGTACGAGTACTATATAATCTGTTGAATGTATGGAATGATTTTCTACCCAAACCATTTCCTGTGGGATCATCCTTATTCCCTTTGAAATGAATGACTGCGTATGGTTTAATGCTGCTTTTAGGAATATTCCAGCATATATCATGGAGGGGGACACTAGAAATGGGCTTAACACATTGTACTCATGTGGGAAATCAAACCTGGATATTCAGCGTGAAGAGCAAACGCTTTAACCACTAGGCTACCCCACCACCCCTATTCTCAATAAAGACAATGAACATTGGTTCACCATTCGTATTACTTTCTAACAGAAATTGTAGGAAATAACAGTAAGTAAATACAGCAAACAAGTGTTTTATCAATGAAGTCTTACAATTCATTGTCAATAACCAACTTCCAGTAATCTGATCAAACAGTTATTACGCTGGTTGGGATGTCTGTAAAGATTTACAGACAAACAATTACATTTGTAAAAGGTTTACAAGTACACTAACAAACATGTTTGTGGAGAGGGTATACCTTTCGAAGTTTGTGGCAGAAATTATAATCTCTATAATGCTGTAGGTATTGATTCAGAAAAGTCTCCCAGAAACGTTCCCAAATTGATGCAACAGTGACACATCATCACAAAAAGCAAACATGGTGGCTGGGCTTATAGTTTATGCGTAGATTTACAACACAGTCATTATAGGCGAACCCCTTCCAGAACATGAATACGTGTAAGCTCTAATAATACATTCAAAGAGGCTAAAATAATGTTGAAGTTACATAGGCACAATTGTTTTAAAAAAGGCATTCATTGCATACTTGAGCTTGTTTTCAAAATTCTCCACCATGTTAAAAAAGTTACAAAGCCTCTCACCTTGTTATACAAGCCACGAGTAGTGACAGCAGGAAGTTAGGCTGTGCCCCACCCCCAGTCTACAGAGGTATTGGGTTACTTGTGTGTCTCAACTGGCTAATGTAGAAAGCAGGAGTGATTGTTTACTCTCCCTAATACACAAACAACCCTGACAATTAGGAAATGCCATAAAAACACTTGCCACCTGTAAAAGTGTTCTTACCTCCTTTGAGAACAATGGCTGATGGCTTGCTCAAAATCATTTCACCCGAAACTGAAACATCTAGTTGTAACAAGCTTCGTAAGTACTGAAGTTATGTTTTCACAACTCAAAAACACCTCAGTTAAGCCTACTCAACCTAATGCTTTTTCACAGGTAAGTCGTTAAGAAAGAAAAGGTGAGATTTCAAATGTATATTTGATGCTACAACAGATAAAAGACAAAATCTACTGATGTTTTAACAATCGTCAGAGCTGCCATTTACACCCCAATCACTGTTCAGTTATTTTAACAATTTGTTCTTTCTGCATAGGTGTGAACAGGTATTCAAAACATTTCTAACAAACAATTACAGTACAGTAAGAAAGAACAATATATCATCACTCAAATATATGCATCATGGACTAGTGTATGAATCATTCATTTACAAACCCAAAACTAACTAAAATCCAGAAGTGCTAGTTAAATCTTTATCATAATTATTACCATCAACCAAACCAACTGACTTTGTTAAATAATCGTTTAATGCAGCTGATTTGAAGTCCCTTATTGATTTATCAAGCTGACAAAAATTCTTGTATTTTGTACAGCAAAATAGTGTTTGGAAAGGTTGTCATGGTCATTGAACCTGACACGATTTGAAGAGACATTTTTTACTTCATATATTTAATGCAGCTATAAATGTATGAAGAAGAGAGAGGAAACTTTACCTATCTGTTACAAAGTAATCCAACACTGTACACTTTCAACACTACCTGAACAGGTGAACTAGGAACCACAGATTCAGGTCATAATCTTCATGGACTGATTAGCTTATCAATGATGGCTCCGCCAGGTGCCACTTCACACTCAAACCAAAACATCAAGACTATGACATCTGCCTCTGTACAACACTCAAGCCTTGTCGTAAATAATCACAAAACAATTTGGATACATATTCAAATACACATTCCCACTCAGGACAGTATTTAAAATGCACTGAATACGTAAACTCATTAAGAACATACGTAGTTCCTGCCCTTTCTGGCTAGTTTTTCTGATCCATATGACGAAATCTGAAATCACAGACCTGGGTACGTATCTTTGTCAGTATTTTCCAACAGAACAAATATACAAACAGGTTGTCAGAAAAATTTGAAGCATCAATTTGTAAAGCATATTTTCTTTGTTCGACTTCTGTAAATATGCTCAAAGTGTTCACATGTATGTCTATGTGGACTATGGATGTCTACAAAACTGCCTCTATTCCATAATGAAATGTGTGCATGCAAATGATATATCTCCCATCATCTTACTGAAAACTGTATGATAAAGATATATTTTAGGCAAAATTATATTGTTTTGGTTGCGAAAGAGTTCCCCTTTTGTACTTTCTGAGACATGTCCATAACCCCCACATCACAAAATACCTTCTTAATGCTTTCATTCTGTCTCAGTTAACATGCAGATACTAGAACAAGTCAGTAATTACCCTACCACTTTGTATTACAAAACATGAACTCCAACACATACACATGAAGTTACCTAACAAGTCTGTGAGCAGCCATCTGTCTGCTACCTCCCTGTTACATCATCCCTCCTTAACACAATATCCAGTACAGAGCAAGCAGAGATTACACAATACTCACAACCATGCAGCAAGTCAGCTGGCCATGTATTCAATCAAAGGGTAATTAGCACAGTCAGCAATGTCTATGGCGCAGGTATGGAGACAGCAGCAACATATCCCTGTGGCCTGTCTCGTACATGTGCCTGTATCAGGCTTTATCTGCTATCCTGCAGTGACCATGCACCATCTACAGCAAAGCCTCTAGCTCCAGATAAGACTTCCTCTGAAGCCGAGAAGGAAGCGCACCAGGACACGGCTCCTCTAGTAGCTGTGCAGTAATCTTGGCCAATTTGTTTTAATTGAATCTGGCCGGGGCTGTAGTCGATGGGAAGCTATCTTGTTGGGAGGATACAGGTATGAATGGTGCTTGGTTCCAGGGGGAACTTGTGAGAAGTGAGGAGAGAATGGCCCCGTTCCACAGAACAATCCTAGCTCTCCAACAAATACGGACTTAACCATGTAAAAGAATAGGGATTTCATTCACAATGAATGACGCTGAGATTGGATATGACACCTTTAGCTTCTTGTGCTCCGTCATCTTCTAATACTATCAATATATTTGTGAATTTCTGTGTAAACGTAAACTTGACATGATTTAACTGTGGAAAAAGAAAAAGAATGCCCCCAAAACACTGATGAAGTGACTTTTAATACAATAACTCATTAGCATAATTTGCTAAACCTGATTTATTCCCACCTACATAGGTAATACAAATATCTATATTTCTCTTGCTGTGCCTTTAGGAGTCATGTTATTCAAAACAGAATATCTCTTCCCGATAACTTATCAATCTTAAATTCTACATTCATAGCCTAGCTTTTGCGATAAATGCTCCAAGAAAGCATAAAATCTCAAATTTGTTCCTATGTACTTCCTATCCTTAAATCAAGTCCAAGTCTTTACTTAATAATCCTATCACTAATCATATCTGACATGCATAAAATCATCCAAGACAAGCTTCTTGTAAAACTAAAGGCTGCATCGCTACCAATCTGGGCAAGCTGGTTGACAGAGGCCATGTGGCTCACACCACTAAATTGACTGCACTTTTGTTGAAGGACCACTGACAGACACACAAATGGACAGTAGTCAGCTCTTTGATATTTAGCTCATCAGGGTGACACAAACTGCCAACACGCTGTTAAATACATTGACTCCAGCCCTCTCTCCGTCCCATTCTTACCCCTCTTCCAGACAGGCTGCTTTCCATTCTGTGATAGTAGCCAGCTGGTACGAGGAATTTACATGAGGAAGGAGGAGCTCATTCATGAGATTTATGTTTATTACATATTTCATTATCTTGTTTATTTATGAATCCATTAGCATCTGGAAGGGATTGATTCTACAAAGCCTTTGAACTTGGATTCTCTGACAATGCCAGATTTATGGAATATTTATGATGGTCAACACTACACAGTGTCACAAACAGTCTGCTTTCTGTATTGGAAATGGACATATTGATGAAAAAGTTTCTAAACGGAAATGATTAATCTGAACAATTTCTTTGAAGGTCCCTCCAGACACATTTCAAAAATGTAATAATCAATAGGAAAAAAGTTACCTAAACTATTTATACACCTCTCATCACCAGAGAAAATATTTTTAAACCTTGTTCCTTATCACAGGTAAATAGATGATTGTAGATACTATTTCCCTTCGAACAACTCTTGTATAACTTACATGTATGATCAAATTGCGTTACTATTGTACCATTATCACTAATCCAGTATGTGTTTTGTTATATTCATTATTTTGGCAAAGAGAACATTCTTCTTGTTGTAATGGTTAGGTGATGATATGTTCAGAAGAAGTGTTTGAGTTGATCTGTCAACACTGGTGCTGTCAGTCAGTCTGTCAGAAGCTGGGAGGCACCATCACCACAGTGTTGCCGATTTGCCAGCTTCCAGCAAGGCGGACTACTGGAGAGAGGTGTTTGGCATGAGGATAATTTCAACAGTGCCATGATGACAGATGTATGGAAACTGTACATGGTCAAAATACTCCACAGTAGCAGGATTTAAGTTTAAGGCAACTGCTTTCAGACACAATTCCTTTTCAAGCCAACAGGACCCGGACAGCGGAAAGAGGAAATGGTGAAAAATACTTCTTCACCAAATCATATCTTTTGTTTATCTAACAAACAATAACATCTGTTTCCTTAATTAATTGTTTTTCAGTCATGCCAATGTATGGAATCTGTTGTAAATTTAGAATCAGGGTCTGTAAAGCAGTAGATAGGAGCAGTGGGAACCTCATTAATTCATCCATGCATGTCACTAATTAGATGATGAGGCATTAGGATACCTTTAGAGTCATTGGAATAATGTTTCCACATGAACATCAAAGTCGTCAATCTTTGTGGAAGCTGATTTGGTGAGATCACTTACTTTTAGTGCTGGCGATGAGTTGCCACATTCTGACACTGTGTGGTTGAATCCCAGAGAGAGAGAAAGAAAGAAGAAATAGAAAGAAGAAAGAAACAGAGAGAAAGAGGAGTAGAGAAAGAAAAGACAAAGAACAAGGAAGTGAGTTGAGTTTTACGCTGCACTCAGCAATATCCCAGCAATATATGACTCTGTAAATAATCGAGTCTGGACCAGACAATCCAGTGATCAGCAACATGAGCATTGATCTGTGCAATTGGGAAACGATGACATGTGTCAAGCAGATCAGCGAGCCTGACCACCCAATCCCGTTAGTCACCTCTTACGACAAGCACAGTCGCCTTTAATGGCAAGCATGGGTTGCTGAAGGCCTATTCTACCCCATACCTTTACGGGTCAGAACGAAAGAGAAAGAAGAGAAAAAGAAACAATAAAGAAAGAAGAGTAGCAACAAAGAGGAGGAGGAAGAGAGAGATGAGGAAGAGAGGGAAAAGGGAGAAGGTGGGGAAAAGAGAGAGCAAAGACAGAAAGAGGGAGAGGGAAAAAACAGGACTTGAGCACATTGTGATTATTGTCCATCAGGGTAGGGTTAATTCTTTTGAGACATGTTCATATGTATCCCTTAAATGTCTTTCTTTCCATAAATATTCCAACACAAGATCACATCCACATTGCAACATTCCCGCCCAAATCAGGACTGTGATCAAGTTTCTTCTCATCACTTCTCCCTCTTAAAGTTTTTGGCACAGTTTGTTACAACACAATTGAATCCACAACCCAAGGCCACATAAGTAAGGTACCTACACACATCCACTCTAAAGAGAGCTCCATGCTTTCCTCTCAGTTACACATATTCCTATTGCTTCCCTTCAAGAACTCTTCTCAAGCTGGAGGTCACAAAATGACAGGAAAAATGCTTCATCCCAAAGCATGTGATGAGTTCAGGAAAGTGAGCACTTTATTAAATACAGAAACTTCTTGTTTCAATAAAAGCATAAGCTAACCCAAATGGCATCTGACTTTAAGTAATTGAATGTTCTAAGTGAACACTTATGAGGCATCAAAACCCCTCAATGTTTATACCATGTGCAATTGCTTAATAACATTTCTCTCCAACTTCAATTCATCTGTTACCCATTTGTCAGGACAGATTTAACTTGGAACATAATCCTTAACACTGATATATTGGATTTTAACTAGTAGGGTTGGACAGATTATTTTTTAATTTTTATTATCATACTAATTCTGTTTCACCGTCATGACATCATATTCTCATCAACCCATAGTTCTTACAGTCAAAACAACGAAAGCATCTGAGAACAAGACTTAAGGTCAGTATGTGGTAATCTGTGTCTTTTTTTACAATCAGAGTAGAAATGGGCAATACTGAGATTGAGACAGAGGTTGTGAATATGAGCTAAAGACTGAACTACTTGTCTAGTATGTCTTCCCAAAGGTGAAAAGACATGTAAGAGATCAAGAAAATTTCATAGTTTACTTTTAGCAAAAGGGCAGCAATATCCAGAATGGTATTCAGTGACTATACCAATGAGGATTCACACTTAGGATGTTTACAAATTAACAGTTATCAATAAGCTTTGAACAAAGGGTTCACATTTAACTCAAGGTTCAGATTCAGATTTAACTCACTTAACTCAAGGATTCATTGCATAACAGACCTAGAACTTGCTTCTACAAATATAAGTTGGAGTGATTATAGCTAAGCAGCAGTGAGGAAGGATGAAGTCAAGGACTACAGAGTAAGGTGGGGCATGAAAAGTAACGACATAACATACAGAAGAGTTGAATCTGACAGCTCCAATACATGATCAAATATTTGGTAGCTCTTGATTGTGACACAAATCTTGATATAACATATAACTTCTATGTGATTATACTACATATGATAAACTGTTGTAATGTACATCACTTATGTATCTATATTTCTATATGTTTGTAACTACTGTGTTCATATTTGTAGTTTATAGAATATTGCTACTGTTTCTTGATGGAATGCTGTGCAATAAATATCTTATCTCATCTTATCACTCCATTGATGCGATGTTGCCAGTACTGAGGCAGGTGTGGGGTCAGAGCGGTTACCTCTGAAGCAAAGATGATACCTACCTTGTCTTGCAGTGCCTGAACAAGTGTTCGAAACGGCTTTTGCCCTGGTTGCACATGGCTAGAAAAAATCCATTTGGGCCAATAAATGTCCAGTCGCTGGTCCAACTGGTTAGTGAACTTACATGAGGTCATTTTTTCAGAATATATCACTTTCTCCAACTTGTGGAGTTCAGCTACAGTTTTCAATCATTCAAGATTATGGCTGGGCCCCGTTTCACAAAACTCTCGTAAGCTTAAGATCTCGTAACGTTTCTCGCAGCCTGATGTATTTGCTTAGTTTCTACATTTAAATTTCGGGCTAGTAAATTATTTTCTGGGCCAATAACTTTCAGGCATAGCTAGCTCGACTGCCTAGCAAAATTTGCAAACTATTCCACACATTCTATACTAGAATCCCCATATACCCCAAAATGAAGCAAGTCTAGATTTTTAACAGGTTCTCCAATCTCAGAGGGCTCCTTTTCAGTTTAAATGTCATTGCTTGTTCTCAACCAATATTATATACTTTCAGGGACTCATTAGTCCAGTATGCTCCCTAACTGGAATGAAATAGAATGATGGGTATTTCCTCCACCCCATGTGTCAGGCCCAGATAGTGGGCCACGTGCAGGGTCTAGATAGAAGGCCATGTGCAATGGCCACCTCCCACTCCAAGTAATACTCTCTGTCAAGGCCTCGTAGCTGACCTATCTATCTCCATGCCCTGCCTCCCTTTATGTGATAATCGATGCCAGATGGGTCAAGGGAGGTAAGCAGAATTTGCCCCATCTTGTTTCCATCCACTATCAGGATATATGTATATCACATATGGAACATGACAAGTATCTGGAACTGCATTATGCTGCAATTCATAATTTCTGTGTATTTTGGGCTTAGCTGGCATGAAATAAGCATTCACAGAATATGATGGCAAGGGTTAACGCCAGGTTGAAGATCACTACACTTATATAGTGGTGAAATGCTTGCACATGTGTGTATGGCTGCTTGTATTGGGCCTCTTAGTCTGTCGTATAGACCCTGAAGAAAATATATCAAATAAAGGCCATGCAAGTCTAAAAAATGTGACAAGTCTAGATTTACAAATATGAAGAAAGTCTCAGAACTTCTTTTTATAATATATATATTACTGTGAACTTTTTTCTGAACATTATGTTTATTTCAGGGATTAGTTGTTAGTCTATGAACCACCTTTACTTATTGTAGCTCACTGACACACTGAGAAACTCCTTTTAGACACTGTACACCAACATTAGACTGACTGGTCCTAGTTTTATTCCCTTAATGTCAGCCAGGGCAATAACAAGTATCAATATTTAACATCTTTTGGAGTGAGTGAGTTTAGTTCTCTTCCACACTTGGCAATATTCTGCCTATATAGCGTCAGTCTGTAAATAATCGAGTCTGGACCAGATAATCCAGCGATCATGGATCTGCACAACTAGGAACTCATGACATGAGTCAACTAAGTCAGCAAACCTGAACGCTCAATCCTGTAAGTCACCTCTTATGACAAGCATACTCACCTTTTGTGGCTAGCCTGCTTTGCTGAAAACCTATCCTACCCGGGATCTTTGCATGCTCTTTTGGTATGAGATGCCTAGGGATCAAACTACCAACATCCATGTCAATCTTCATAAAATACGAACCTACTACAGTGTACAGAAATTAGAACGATGTACAGTGTTCCCAGAAATTATTGAGAAAATCTTTGTTTTTTTTCTAATGATGCTAAGATTGGAAAAAGGGCTTTCACTATGCACTAAGCATACTAAATAAGGGAGACAACTCTTGAAGACTTAGAAGGCAGCTCATTACGTCAAGAGTTATCTCCCTTGTCTGAGCAGACGGCTTCCTGTGTTGACATGGCAGAATTTACAGCAAGAGAGAAAAGAAAGCTCATTCTAGATGATTTTGAAAGGGGTGAGGCTGATGCTAAAGTGTTAGCTTGTAGACATGGTATTCCTCTGTCTACAGTATACAGAACTTTGAAGAATATTCAAAGAGGAACCGGGATAGAGCACAAAGCAGGGGCAGGTCGGCCTGGGAAATTCAGTGTTGTGGATCGCCGAAGACTTGGGCAGATTGTGAGTAGGGGCAAATTGAAAAGTGTTGAGAACATCAGAAATGAAATGATTAGCAGAGGAGGTCCTCAGGTATGCATGAAACAGTTAGGCAAGAATTACAGAGACTTAATTGGGTGAAAAAACGTGGAATTCCCTCGCCGTTGATGAAAGATGCACAAAAGGAAAAACGTTTAAACTGGTGTCGGGCTCATGAAAATCAAGATTGGGATAATGTTTTCTTTTCGGATGAAAGTTCTGTTTGGCTTTTCCCTAATTGTGTGAAAATTTGGACCAAAGATACTGTCAAACCTATCTACCAGCGACCAAAACATAGCCCGAAGTTTCACATGTGGGGTGGCATGTCGGCTCACGGAGTGACGCCATTGTGTGTTTTCATGGGAAACTTGACAAAAGAAAGATACGTTGACATTCTAAATGGTCACCTTCTTCCGACAGCACAAACATTGTATGAAGATGATTGGATTTTCCAGCATGATAATGACCCAAAACACACTGCGCGCTACACAAAACAGTGGTTGTCGGGCGAAAATGTTCAAGTTTTAGACTGGCCCAGTTACAGCCCAGACCTAAACCCAATTGAGAATGTGTGGGGAGTCATGAAGGACAGAATAAACCAAAAGGGACTGAGAAATATTGAAGATATGAAGGCCGAGGTGGTCCAATATTGGGATACCCTGTCACACAATTACCTACAAACTTTGATGGGTAGTGTGCCTAGGCGTATTCAGGCATGCATTGCTGAGCGAGGAGGTCTAACAAAGTACTAAAACGAGACTGAGACTGTAAAAGGATGATGTTTTAACATGTTTAAGTAAGTAAAACGCCAGAAGTTAATGAACGTAATAAGTTACATGACGCAACATGATTCTCAATAATTTCTGGGAATACTATATCACAATCTTTAGTAAATTTGATGTTGGTAATGAATTCAGGTGTTTCTAAACAATAATCAGATGACCAATGGTGTTGGGGTACCATGAACCACAATCTCCAAGACTGACTGTTTTGAGAGGGGAAGTCAGCAGACTCAACTACAGATGCAGGAGACAGTTCCAACCCAGAGTTACCATAGGAACCCGAGCATCTACTTCACTACCAAGTAAGGGACACAACTGTGTATATCCTTACAGATACAGGGTCAACTCTGTCAGTAAGAGCTTACAGCAAAAGCATTGACATTATCCTTAATTTGGTATGCATGTTTTTAACAGCAAACAGGTTAACATTATCTTTAACAGCCTAATGATTGTCAGTTGATGTTTCCATAGTACAACTTAATTTTCAAATCTCACACATTAAGTGTCCCTTCAATATAATCCTAGCATGTCAAAGTTAGCTGCCATGGTGGCACATCATCCTGTACATGAAAAAGTTGCTCACTCAGTAAGTGCAAAACAGTCTGCATGAATAATGTTGAAAGGTCCATTTAACACAATGCGTAACATTCTCACACATTTTCACCAGTATATCAGTAGGTACAAAACAGGACTAGATGAAGTATGTTGAAAGGCCTGCCTAACATCAGATAACTGTTCCTCCATGTGTGTCTTCTGGTTGTCTCAGTCCATCAGTACAACTCGACATACACGAAGTGCCGACAGACGCTACACAAACAAACTGCTTTTCACACTAGTGGAACATGCATCTTAAACATAATTATCATGTGCGAATAAAATCAACTTCAGTCAGCAGCAGTATGGCAATGACGGCTAACGAAGGGGAAAATATGCATATCTATACAAACATCAGCAGAAACTGAACCAACACCACAACAAAATATCTTCATACACAAAAGCAAGAACAAGGTTAACTCTAGTTCACACTCATGAACCCCCCAAATGTTTTTGAAACTGCAGAACCTGGGCTTTCAAAACCACGAACCAGTTTGTACGATTGTCATAACATAAACTTGATTCACCTGGTGTATGGGCAACACATTTCACAGCACAGGAAGCCAACATGGAACTTTGGAACACGACGTGATCATATTATGATGGCTACCATAGTACCCACAGACTTGAATATACATCTGTCTATCATACCATGTGGATGAATGTTTTGCCCTTCTAGACAAACAGATAGTCTCGAAAAACATATACCATTTAAAAAAGTAGGGGATATTCCATTTATGAGCATACCAATAGCCATGAAAAGTAATATATATCCATACAGAGGAAACATTATTAATGGAATGGAATGCACATTTGTCACATTTTCAGTTAATTTCTCTTCACCATCTGTTCCATCCTCAGAGTGTTCATTTGCATTTTATCAGTCTTGTAAATCCAACATCCCCCTTTTTCCTAAATTGTGTATTTGATAGAACCAAATAGCTGCAATCAAACTGAAAAGGAAATCTCATCTGTCTCACACTGAACATAATTATCTTCCTGACTTCTTGGCCTTCTCTGCTTTGCTCAAGACTTAAATGAAGCAAGTCTAGATTTCCTCTGGTCCTGAATCTCTGGTATCTCTGGGGCTCCTTATAATTTATATGGGTTTGTTTGTTACTATCAAAATCGTATATATTCAGAGACTAAGCATGAGTCTAAAGGACCTCCAGTGGGCAAGGAAATTAACTAAAGAAAATCTAGACTTACTCATTTAGGGCTCGTGCATCACAGAAAGGTCTGGGTGGATGGAAAATGTGTTCCAGCAACTGAGACAGATTGCTCCACCTACAGGGCAAGACTTCTACCACGCTAACACACCCATTGAGTTAACTTGTGAAGAAATTCAGAACATATGGCAGTATGTTGATGTGCAAGCTCTCCTGCTGTTTGTATGTCTTTATTCAAGTCCCTCCTCCAAACGAAACATGAAACTTCAGCTGGAACATTTTTAGCAATGTATATGACTGTGGTCTACCAGCAACTGATGCTCCATGGTTTTCTCCTGGCAGAAAACTACAGTTTATGGCTGCTGGAAAAACTAAATTCATTATTCCAGCATTTTTACCTTCTGTCATCTATTGTGCAAAGATTTCAGATATCTGGCAGTAAGTCAAGTGAAAACTACCACCAACAGATACAGCATGCCTCAGTAGAAACTGGCGTCATTAAAGGATAATTAAATGGTTCAAACATACACTTAAGACATGGATAAGTCATACAGTACGCAGTTCTATTGGCGATGAAGTGTCATGTCTGTAGTGATGGTGAAAACAAGGT
Organism: Haliotis asinina; assembly: GCF_037392515.1. Lineage (NCBI taxonomy): Eukaryota > Metazoa > Mollusca > Gastropoda > Lepetellida > Haliotidae > Haliotis > Haliotis asinina. Next base: position 32,638,908 of record NC_090289.1, on the reverse strand, counting down.
TCTACTGCAGGCAATATATTCCAGTAAACGAGCGAGATAGGTAATACACTGCATTACATAGAAGTCACTCATTGGTAATGATATTTAAACTCTTTTCTTTTGTCGCAGGTAATAAACCAGTCATAAACGTGATTCATACAAAATCAGGAAAAGCAACTTTTCCAACAATGCATGTAAGAGTGAGTGAGGGAGATAGGTTTTACATCTCCACAAGAGACAGCAGAAGTTGGTCTTATTTATTTTTGCTCATATGAGGAATCAAATCTGGATCTCCAGCATGACTAGCAAATGTTTGACTACTACTAGACCGTACTCCCCTCCACATGCAGGTAAGAGAAAACAAAGTTTCACTATTAATGGAACATCCCAAATAGAAGAGACCTTTAGAGTCAGTTTGTTTATCCAGGACCTATGAATGTTTGGGGTAGAATAGGCCTTCAGCAACCCATGCTTGTCACAAAGGCGACTATGCTTGTTGTAAGAGGTAACTAACAGGAACAAGTGGTCAGGCTCACTGAGTTGGTTGACACATGCTATCAGTCCCAAATTATGCAGATTGATGTTCATGCTGTTGAACACTGGATTATCAAGGCCAGGCTTGATTTTTTCAACACTTCCACCATACAGCTGGAATACTGCTGAGTGTGGTATAAAAGTAAACTCACTCACTCACTGTTTATCCAGAATACCCTAAAGTCAAAACAGTTCAAATACACATATAGATTAAACAGGTTCATGTATGACAGCGTTACAGCATGGTCACTGGAGATGAGTGGTGTAAAAGCATAGTGGTTACATCCGCTCATCAAACTGAGTTGGATTCTACACATGGGTACAATGTGTAAAGTCCATTTCTGGTGACCCTTGCTCTGATATTGCTGGAATATTGGTGAACTCACTCACTCACTCATTCACTGGGGACAGTTAGATTTCTACATGGAAAGGACCCAAAATCAAATGTTGCAAGAAATACTCATCAATCCTTTCCCACATTTACTAAAACATGGATAACGCCCGCCCCATCACTGAAATGGATACGAGACAAAACAAGGAAAATAACTTCACAAAAACAATTCAACCACCACAATAAGCTCCCAACATAAACATGAAAAATTAAGCCGTTCATTCCTTAGAGGATCATTATTCACCATTAGATGAAAAATTAAAAGCAAATCAAACTGAACCCAACTGGTCATTACTCAGTTCTCATCCACCATTGACAAAATCAGAATTCTCATCCACCATTGACAAAATCAGAATTCTCATTCACCAGTGACAAAATCAGAATTCTCATTCACAAAATCAGAACTCTCATCCACCATTGACAAAATCAAAATTCTCATTCACCATTGACAAAATCAGAATTCTCATTCATAAAATCAGAACTCTCATCCACCACTGACAAAATCAAAATTCTCATCCACCATTGACATTAGAATTCTCATGCACATTAATGACAAAGTGCTACCATTACAACCATGTTGATGGAACTTGATCTGAGTATTTCTGTTCCATATCAGATACAGCACAGTGATAATGATACAACCAAGTTTCTAAATGATAACATACAGAATCACACCAAACTGTTCCTTTCATAATTGCCTGATCCATGCCCAGACGGCTTGGATCTGAGCCGGGACCATCCTTATAGTCGGTTAGTGACCATTGGTGTCTTTGACATTTCTATGGCTGTTTTGCGTGTTAAAACGTCTGTAACAGTCACAAGACAAGCTACGCAGGGCATTACACTCCTATCTTGGGTCGTCAACATAATTCCACGTCCACTCAGATTCATAATTCTCTTGTCAAGTCTGCGACTCAAAGAAATCAAACGTGTCCAGGAAAAGCTGATTAAGTTGTCAGGACTGGCAGAAAAGATTGTGTAGCTTACATCTGATGGTTGAATCCGATCAAACATGAAAAGATGTGAGGAGGCTCTTGCGTCTTTGTTAATTACCCAGCAAGAATCAGGCCACAAGGTAGATCAAGTGGGCACACCCTGTGCACATGGCAGGTATAGAGGTGACAAGTGTCCAAATTATCTACAATAACTGCAGTATCTGCAGGTACTGATATATTACAGCAATGGAATCTTGTTGCAGAATGTAGGGTTGTCCTTGAAAACATACTAGAATCGAAGTTGAAGTTTTTGATTATAATGGAGGTATGTGTATGAGTAGCTCAGCAATCTAAAGTTTCACAAGTGCAGCATTTAACCAGATTCACTCACCATAAAATTGCTTTCTAAGCCATGCAATAACACACTGTGACTTCAACCACTTGTCGAAAGCCTCAGAAAAGGAAATTTTTTTTAAAGTTTGTTTGTTTAGGAGCCGCAACCTATTACCCAACAACTTTCCTTCTTTCACCCAATTAGTTTTTCTAAAGAGACTTGAGAGGGTATTTCTTCATACTGCTCATGTCAATGAGCCCTAACCAATTTTGCAGCCTTTTTGAAGGACAATAAATAGGCCTCATCATTATTATACATGCACACTGAAGTTTGATCTCCAGAGGACGGACCAAAAATCTCATTATCCAATACAATATGCATTGTAGTTTTATTTAATACTATACTCAGTGATTGAGTGAGGATGGTTTTATGCAATATTCCTCCGATATCCCAGCAGAGGACACCAGAAACGGGCTTTACACATGGTACCCATGTGGGGAATCGAACCTGGATCTTTGGGATGACGAGCAAATGCTTTAATCACTCGACTACCCCACTGCCCACTCTGTTATATGAACAGTAATGGTAAAAAACTTATCAAATCTCGACAAGACCAACCAGTGAATGATACCATGAGCATGAATCTACACAAATGTGATATGATTAATAACAGTAAAACATCTGACCCGATATACATCAATCAAAACAAATGTGAGCATGAGTGCTGACAAACCCTGAAACCCACTCAGGTCAATACAGGTCACTGGCAAGGGAAGCAACTCTGCAAATCCAATTGCCCCCAATTACAGAAGCAACGTAACACTGATATCAACACCATAACCAATGAACAAATCATGTCAAAAGATGATCCATGATCTTTCCCCCTGACTGCAGCAACATGCAGTGTAATATCAGAATTCTCCTCACGGTAACTCGGGGCCCATAACCTTCCTTGAATGGTGTGCAACATTTGACCTTTGCTGAGTACACATCGTTGTATTGGAAGCTATGGTGTCTCAAGTGGAGCCAAATCGCATCGACGAGTCACAGGAGGGTGAGAACAATAACCCTTGGTGCTATTATGAAATAGGTTAAGCTACGTCAGTTTCAACACACCAGCACACTGTGTTGATGACTAGCACATGGTCTTTCACTGGAGACCTCTCATATCTTGATATTTTTATTCAGAAAAACACAACACAACTGTTGGAGGAATAGACCCAGAGAGCATGGTATTCAGTGAGGCACCAAATTTAGTATGGCATCTTCTTGTTGACTTGTCAATGAGCCATCAGGTTTCCAGAAAACTCATCACCATGTCTTGTCAAAAAATGTTTGGGACGATTTTCTTTTTTTTAATGTCAGGTTCATAATGGGTCTTCTGAACATGTCCCATAATGGGACTTGGTGCATTAACAACTTGGCGCAACCTGGGACGAAGATGTTGGGAATCATTTTGTGTACAAAAAAGTTTCAAAGACGAGACATTTGTCAGGGACTTTGAGCAATAGGATGTCATTACTGCGGCAAGGAATGTACTTAAACCAGTCACCAACTGTAACTGAAATATTGTTTTCATATGCACAACATTCTGAAGAAATACTTGACAGAAATAACGAATGTACCCAATAATGAAGAACTTTCTCAAGAATTACCTAAAGCTTACTCTGACGAAGTGAGCCGTCCTTGCCATGATAACAAAAATAAACGCCTGGGACTGGAATTACCTCGACAGAATAACTTGTGTACCAAACTGGATCTACAAGCAGGGGAAATAGTGAATCCATTCCCACAACACTCTAGTACACAGAATAAATATACAAACCCCTGTCTCATAGTTTTGGTATTATCTTAATGCATCTTAGGGAGTCAGTAAGAGACATTAATTTTGTTGATCATTAATTTGTTACTGATATGAACTAAATCAGTACTATGAACTGCTTCTTTTCACAATAATTGATGATTAATACCTGTAATACATCAACCTGACACCTGTACCAACGATATTTCATTCCTGTATAAAATCCATTTCATACCAGTATCAGAGCCATTTCATACTTGTATCAGTCATTTGACACCTGTACCATCGCAATTTCATTCATGTATGACATCCACTTCATACCTGTATAAAATCCATTTCATACCTGCATCACAACAATTTCATACCTATATCACAGCCATTTGATACCCTTTTCAAATTATCATATACTCTCCTTTGTGATTAAACCTCCTATGCTGGGCAATGACCCCAAGTTCTCATCTACATACCATAGGCAACAGATACACCACATATCTTCAAACATGCCCTCTACACCAGCTGCACTCCCTCCAGCGCCAAAGAAGGGTCACACAGTCTTTTTCTTCAACAATGCCTACATCCCACAGAGACCATGAAGATAAAAACAAAATTCCACGAGCATCACCATGCACATTTTGAAAATGGAATGGTAAAAGTAACAAAACTGCAAGCTCCATCTGGATACGGAATCAGAGGGTAGGACATCTTCCCACCACAGCTACTCATACAGAGAATACAAGCAGAGAGACAAGTTTTGGATGTGCACCTGCTCTGACATTTACTATACCATAGCAATGTGACCTTATTACTTTGGCTTCTTGTCTGAAAAACTTGGCCCTCAGATACAATGTACAATCCGCAAAGAGCTGAAGTTGGTTTCGAAAAGATTTATCCTGTATCAGCAATTACCCAAACATCTTAGTTGCATAGCCAGATACAATTATGTTTATTGGTAGTCTTGCTGACAACATGTCCTCTCATTCAGCTCCTTCACCTTTAAGTCTCGTCAGCCAGCATGTTGGAACACCTTAAGAGTTCAATCTTACTTAGCGGAATTAATCAAATACAGCAAAATGGTTTTAAAAACCGACAGGTCTGAGTCCCTACTTAGGATCTAGAGAAGCAAAATGGTCTTGGCTCATCTATGTTCACAAAAGAGATTAACAAATGGTGCTACACATTTTTTGTCTTGATCAGGATGTGTGTGCATTTTCATTAGTTTTTTTTGTACCATACAAAACACTGAGCTTAAACTTGGGCAAGCCTCTGCTATCCAGCATGTCAAGTGGGTAATCATATCATAGCCTAGATCCTCTCTCCATTGCACCTACTTGCATTAAATGCCAGATTGCCAAAGTCATATTGTAGAATCTGCTGTTAGGTAAATGCTAGATAACCAGAACAACCTATGTCTGCCTTTAGGGAATGTGAGTGCATCAGAGCTGTGCGTTTCTTTATCCTGATGTTGGTGTGGGTTTGATTCTTCACATGGGAAAGCAGTTTTGACACTGCTGTTTGTGAATTCCTGATCAGTGAAATGATTAATAGTGTTAGGGTAAAAATCCAACCAAAGATTCAATGATGTATGTAAAATGATGTAAGATACAGTTGCACGCTTACAAACATCTCAATCCTTACTACTCAAATCACTGCCATACTTCTTGTTGACATTTTCATTCTCCAAAGAGCGAGGACCCGTGAAGGTCCGGGGTAGAATAGGTCTTCAGCAACCCATGCTTGTTGTAAGAGGTGACAAACGGGATTGGGAGGTCAGGCTCACTGACTTAGTTGACACATGTCAGTAGTTCCCAAATGCACAGTTCAGTGCTCATGCTGTTGATCACTGGATTGTCTGGTCCAGACTTGATTATTTCCAGACCGCCACCATATAGCTGGAATATCGCCAAGGGTGGCATTAAACTAAACTCACTCAAAACTTGGATTTAACACTGCTTTGTTGTTATTCTCGTCATAACACTGAGTGAGTGAGTGAGTGAGTGAGTGAGTGAGTGAGTGAGTGAGTGAGTGAATTTGGTTTTTATTCTGCTTTTAGGGCAGGGGACACCAGAAATCTAATTCACTCAAAGTACCCATATTGGGAATCGAATCCAGGTCTTCAGCATGCAAGCAAACGTCTCAAGCGCTATGGTACCCACCGACCTATAACACTGAGGAGTCTTAGATTTTTACATTACAGAAACACATAAGCTTGTATATGAAAACACAATCAGGTATGGGATTCGAACCTATGATACATGTTCATGATCATTCACAACAAAGAATCTTATACAACTCACCAATAACAGCCAACCTAAAAATTAGAGCTCTGATGATATATCGTAGTATTGATAATCATCATACTTTATCAGATGATAAATATATCAATACTTTTTTTTGTATCGTGATACGTATCGTTGAGGTTAGAGTTGTTAATTTTCACTAGAAACTGATGGTTATGTCAAAATTTATACTGTTACTTGACTTGGAAAATTACGGTTTTAAGTAAATAACAGAAGATAGCATATCGTGATGTTAAATTGGATTGAGTTGTATCGTTCAAAGATACAATCTTATCACGGAAAGTATCATATCATAAAAATTCTGTATCGTCACACTTCTATTAATAATCCCCCTCCTCAAGCTGCTTACATCCATGCAAAGCATATCTAGTATGTTAGCATTCTAAAACACACTTCACATCAAAAAGACAAATATACAGTTTTTGATACCATGTGTCGGCTATGTTCAAGAGTACTTTCAAGAAGGTTCAGATTTGCTACCAACTGGGGATGAACTTTATCACAAGTAGCAGGACAAACTAATGGCCATGAGCTCTTTATGACCTTACCAGGTGAACTTCTTTCATATACTGTTTAAGTTTGAACCAATTTTCTCATGTCTTCTTCTGATCTGGCAGTTAGCAGCCTGTGTGTAACAGCAATAAAAATACCAAGCTGGGTACCATTTTAAATGCCTCATAAATTAAAAACACATGCAGTATAAGACAGTCAGGTTCACCAACATGCACGATGAAGTTGCCACCACAACCGTCATCCCTGCGTGTGGTGTACTTTCTCACCTGGTAAGTATGTAAGTACCCGTGCATGAAATTGGATTGCACTGTCACCTGCTAAGAGACAAGATTCCATTCTAACCCTGTAAATCCTAGCAAATCTAATTAGCATTGCACTCTCACTGATCTACCACCGTAGACAGGCAAAACCAGAGAAGCACGGACCAGTCAATGAAGATGTATTGGAGAAATATAGCTAAACTGAAATCTGGTTGCCTTCGATCTGTTTTCACTTTATTAGTAGCACCATAAACAATGCATTTGTCAGTGGATGCTTAAAGTCTACTTGATTTTATGCCTCGTCTACAATTATGAGACTCACACAGCCAATTCTGACAGCCTTCCAGCATAACTCATAAAACCTTCAACCTTTTTCTGAAACAATGCAAAGCACATATGACACCTAACCTGATATATATGTTAGTGCAAGATAAACAACATCAATCCCTTTACATCTTTCATAAATGATCTCTCTTACTCTCTGAAAAAAATGGAGGTGGCAGAATAATAATATACACAAATGACAGCACCTGTCAGTGTTCTGAAATTCAGGATGTTCTGGTCCATCTGTACTGACCACCCACTGTTACAGGAAGGTCAAGTCCGCAGTAAAATTGGACCCCAAAAGTATATCTCTCAGGAAGTAGATCTCACTCAAGTAATTTAAAGATGACGTTTACAAAGATAGCATCTCATCTTCATTTAATTTCATTCCTTCACATAAAATCTTGTCATTTCAGTTTTAGCAGACAAATGAACCATGTTATCTGAAGTGTCTTAAGAAAGCAATAACTGTAAACGTGCCACACCAAAGCTCAAAAATGATCATATGTTCATAATCATCAAAATTCACATTTGGATGTCAAGTCAGTGTCATTGATAGCATCATCTTGTACATACAGAAGTTTTCAAAACATTAATGGGGCATATCCGCACTAATTTCATACATAAAGATGCGTAGTGTGTGGAGTTTAAGCCGTAACTCTCTGTTTGGCCTGATGTACCTAGATAAGAGACACATACTTTCAAATGCCAACGTACAACAACAGAATTTGCCAACATGTGTTTCATGCATGGAAACACGTGCCTTTCAGATTGATGAGTCGGTTATCACAGGATATGAATGTTTATCACACATAAATCTTTGTTATGTAAGATATACAGGTGTCCATGAGATAGGGCAAAGTGGGGTAGGACATAAATATGCAATTACAGATTACACTAAACAGACTTGCTGTATGGAGACATTACATCTGGTCCCTTGGGAGAGGAGGATGCAAGTTATGAACCAAATGTGAAAAATATGCTATGGATGCTCTTTTACCAGTTTCAAAAAGCTCTAGTTCATGTCCCTTGAGTATCATCCATAGCACCAGATGATACTAGTATTAGTTCATCGTCTAAGATAAAACTTACAGAATTTCAAAGTCATGAAACATGTTTGTATGTCTGACAAACTGAACTAACACATTTTTGATAGTTTAGCTGAGGATTAGTATTAATTTCTAACACTATATCAAACAAATATCTGTATTCTTTCTAATTCTACAATTATCAGTCTTAGGTGTTTCCTAAAATGTTCACAAGAGGACAGTAACATTTTCAGATTTCAAATGACTTCACCTTCAAAAGAAAATATCTATAAATAAAGATCTTCAATAGTCAGTTTTACCATTCCTTAATATGCAGAATAGAGCATGGTAACAATTTCAATTGATTTCTATTCAAGTAGAATTATCTGGAAATATGTAGTTTCAGCTCATTCATAAAATGTCAAAGATGATAGTCTGGCTAGACGCTCAGACTTGTGTCAATTTTCATTTCTACTGAAATAAATATTTCATGTAAATATGTTTCTACCCACACAAGGATAAATCATTTCCATTTATCCTGAAATAAGTGCTAGCATTTCATGAATAAGTTGATTGCAGGCAATCGTAGATAAATCATTTCCATTTATCCTGAAATAAGTGCTAGCATTTCATGAATAAGTTGATTGCAGGCAATCGTAGATAAATCATTTCCATTTATCCTGAAATAAGTGCTAGCATTTCATGAATAAGTTGATTGCAGGCAATCGTAGATAAATCATTTCCATTTATCCTGAAATAAGTGCTAGCATTTCATGAATAAGTTGATTGCAGGCAATCGTAGATAAATCATTTCCATTTATCCTGAAATAAGTGCTAGCATTTCATGAATAAGTTGATTGCAGGCAATCGTAGATAATTTATTTGCATTTATGTCACAATAAGTATTCTATGAAAAGCTGTTTCAGTTAATCAAACATAAGTATATTCTAATTGGTGAAATAAGATTTTAATTGTTTCTAAGCTGTTATAGATTTCCATCTATTTGGAGAGCATTAGGAACAGTCACTAATACTACTGTGCATATCAGTTTAGAATGATATCAAAGATCTGAGTAAACTTTAACAGAAAGTATCAATCGTAAAGAAAGTTTCAAGTGCACATTACTACAATAAATCTTCAACTCCAATAAATCCATCAAGCATCTCTTTCAATGTTCTTTTCCTCTATCTGTATTTTTTTCAAGACAAATAAACAGTTTTGCGAAAATGACATGAATTACAAACACGGTGGTACATTAAGATTCCAATCAGAGCCTGAGTGTGAAGTGCCTCATTGAAATGTGACTTTACCAGAGCCGACATCCCGGCAACAAGCCAGAGCCAGATAACCCTGTAACAGAACACCAGGCAGAGTAACACAACACTCTAAGTACGGGGTAATAGATGGGATGTCTGCCCAAACATGTTCTACTCAGACAGACTGCACAGATAAACTGTCCATATCTTACATGCTAATTTGTCGCCATCCCAAGCATGGCCGAAACAGGGATTAACCCATCGGCTTTTCCATTCAAATCTAATGAACATTCTCTACTGATACAACACAAAACAAAATGAACTATCTTTGTGGTAATTTAGTGAAACAATAAAAAGGGGATGCCATAAAAAACTGTGTCTGTTCTGATTAAATAACCCTGAAACTCATCTATACTGAACAAAATAAGTAAGGGATCATGAATGCATCAAAAACTATTTCATGATGATATACCCGGTCTTAACTACAAAACAATATCCCTAAAAATGTTCAATATCCTTTATAGGCATTGTACAGTTGAAAGATCAAAGCGTAATTTCTGCAACTATAATATCATAATATCTGCAAGACTGACCTAATATCTTCTGATGCTGATAGATTACTCTTGACAATAAATCACAAGGACATTCTGCAGCAAAATATTTGACACAAATCACAAATTACTACTGCTATACATCTGACACAAATACGTTCCACGTTATTCACATCACATTGTGATAGCCTTCAAATTATTCAACATTGTAGAAGAGACTCTTGCCTCCATTGGATACAGATTATGGGAGATAAAACTTATAATCTTCCATCTGCATACAATGTTATCATACAATGACTGCGGACTTCAACCCCATCAGGGGAGATAATAATATCATGTCGCAGCAGCACTGATACCCAAGAGACAAGATATCAGTAGACACTCAGCTTAAATCAAACACACAAGGGTCAAGCTATTGTTCAACAGTTTGAATTTTCATGGCAGTTAGTGTGGGAATACTAGTCAAAGAGTGTACAGATTACTCAGTTGTTGATCTACCACACTGAAAGCATGTACTTTTCTGTGTTTAACTTCATTAGAACAGTGAAAGATGTTCACCACCACTAAAGTATAATCATAATATGATGAACACAAATAACAAAAGGATTCCAAAAATATTTGGGGAACAATTTACATGGTGCAGACTGTGAACACAACATCATTAAGACATCCCTACAAAAATTCACGTCCCTACAGAAATTTTGTTCCAGGTAATTCCAAGAAATCCAAGTAGAACTTTCAGGAAATAAAGTTTACATTTTATTTCTGCAAAAGACATTAGGAAATCCTGGCGTGTGTATCTGACTGTAAGCGAGCTGGATCCTTGACCTTTACTGAATGCCGACTTTATGAAGGTCCAGTCTTGTGGAGGAGAGGTGTTTGTGTGTATCTGACAGAGTGGAAAGTGTAATTATTTCCAAACATCTCCTTAACAATCAACTCAAACCAGATGGGAACAACTAGGATGGAGAGTTTTGTCATGAACATGGTTGGCAAATGGAACAGGGTTCTTCACGGTCATCATAGAAAGTATCCTTTCACGCCACCCTTCCACTTCAGATCAAAGAACTCGGTCTATCAATTTCAAATTTTTAATCCTCAAACTGAAAATTGATGAGTTTCATGAGAAAGTAATTTCAGCAAAGGTGAGCCCCTTCCATAGAGGATGGTTGAATGTCTTTGGTATTTGTCTACACTCAACTTGTTTTCAACGATGTTTTGGAATCTCATCATTGCATCAAGAGCTGCTTCAGCTCAGCCATATTCAGTTTATTCATACATGTTTACAGTATTGACTAAACATTTCATACAACCAGGCGGAAATATTGAATTTTCTGAGCTGGAAAGTTTGAATCGAAGTATTATTTAATTTCAAAACATTTTATTATCCTCCTTGATCAAATTGTAGAATTTGACTACAAACCAAATCAATAACAAACTGAATACAAATCCCTTCTGAAATTGGGACTCCACATTTTTGCTACATTCTTCCCGTTTGACACGGTACACCACATAATTGTCGCAATTTCCGCTCTGGTAAGTGTTGAGTCAGTCATGCCACATGGCTGTCCATATGAACAATAGTTAATGGGTTAATATCACAACAGTTCAATATTTATTATTCACTCTTAACCGAAACATTTATAATGCCATTAAAGTAATAAGCTCCCATTTTCCTATGTAAATCTTCTCATTTTTTACACATTGTTTGTATTGTCTCCATAATGAAAAACAACATATGTGTATTGATCCCTTCCATGTTATTATTTGCAATTCATTTGATTTAGTTCAAAGTGAGTGAGAGAACATGGTCTTACACCACTCTTAGCAATATCATGACAGGGGACACCAAAAAATGGCTTCACACATTGTATCCTGGTCTTCAGCACCATAGGTTATTGCTGCAACAACCAGGTTACCTCCCAGCATTTAGTTCCAAACTATCTCAAACAGGTCCCAATATTCCAGAATACTGAATGGTACTTAAAGGAAGTAGAAGTGTTTTTTCAGTGCCTCCAAATAAAAACTTCTATTACAGCTTAGACCTATTTACGCATTTTAATTATTCACATGAACTATTAACATGATCAGGCAATCCAGAAACTCACTGCAACAGGCCTGCTCGTAGACACTGACATGATCATATAGGGTCATGATGACCGTTTGTTTGCCATCACCAACAATATGATTAAAATGCTTTTTATTAGGCACGAAGTACACCTCAATGTTTTTCTCAAGAACATTCCTTGAGGTTTTGAGTGAAATAATTCTTTATAATGAACAAAGCTGCAGGTAAATAGTATAATTGTTTAATTTGATAATTAATGAATAATAACTGGTCAGATGAATTTTTCTCTCAACTGAACAAAACTGTAGCTAAATACTACAATTATTGAAGCTGATAATTAATCGATAATAACCTGTCCACTCAATTTTTCTGATAGCATAGAAACATATAGAAGATATGTTCTCTTTCTGTTAATCAGATAATTCAAACTACATTCTAACCTGTAGTCATTTTATTCAATAACAGCTAGGACAAATGTCTTCTGGTATTAAATCAACACATGAAATAATAAATATCAGTTATGATAAGATTACATATTACATGAGAACATCTTCCATGTCAGCAGATACATTATTTGTATAGTGATATATTTTATCAGATAAAACAAATCTTCTGACAGATAATCAAACAATATTTTCACATAGTATTTTCCTATAGACATACAGAAATCAGCTGTTCAAACAAACACTTATCATCATCAAGAACAGATCAGTTCCTTTCAACCCTCCATAACATCAGGCTCTTTAGAATGGTCTCAGAGGTTGTGTCATATGTGCCCTAGTCCCAAATAAGGTCAGTTATCAACACATAACACAAAGTTCCAGCAAAGACCTATAAATACACTAGACAAATTAACACAATCAATATCCCACGACTTCGTCAACTTACCACAACTTCTGAGGAGTAAGTCCACCGTAAGGCCTACACCATACTCCGTATGAATCCAATACTGTCAACGTAAGAGGTCCACACTAAGTGGAGACAGACTATCAACAGGAAGACCACCCTAGTCCCTCAACCACATGTCTGATCTTGAGATGCGGATAAGGAAATTCAGATAGCCCAAATCAAAGTCTCTATGTGATAACAGAGAACACAATGCTATGTACAAACAGTGGATGACAGGTGAGGGAGATATGATTGGTCCGTTCCCATCTAAGCATGAGCCAAGGTGTTCGTACCCTGCTAAATCAATATGTTCCTCATTATCCTATGCTTAAGCATGGCTAGGAGCACAAGATGCTGGCAAGTTGGAATATTAATTATCACATTGTTATCATCTATTTTGACCAACATCAATAACAGTTGTGACATTACGCTGCGGTCACAATAGTAGAGAGGTGTCAATTACTCTAGCTGATCAATAAACCATTACGGTATGGTCCTCTACACAAAACTTGTACAATTTATTCATTTGGAGTGTGCAAACTTTGTCAACAGCTTTGCACGCTATTAGCACACTACAATTCCATCATGATATTTCATAGAGCAAGCACTAAACCTCACAACATTGTAACACCTTGTACAGATATACAATTCAACTCGTGTTATATCATTTTTCAACAATTACTGAATCAGTTAGTATAAACACACTTAATAAGACAAAATTTCAAAACCATTTTGGTTTTTATCAGTATAATGTAAAATGAAAAATTAGTTTAACATATTGCATTTTTTTGCCATCAGGTTTTCAAAACATGCTTAATTCCTTAATCTGAAAGTCATGTGTTGTAATGCAAAAGAGCCTATAGTAAATGTACATAACAACATTTAGAAGTTTATTCAAATTCAAGGGTGTTGGGAAAGCCAGATGATTAGTCTCCAGTCATCACATTAGAAGCAGGTTCTGATTCCACACATATATACAATGAGCATTTCTGGGGTACCCCATAATTATACTGCAGAAATGTTGCTATTACTTACCTGAAAACTTCACTCATTCTTGTCAACTTATGTCAACTTATGTCAAAGTAACTGTTACGTCATAAAACACTAACTAATGTTCATTCTTGAATCAAATAAACAGCAATAGTTTCTGACAATTTCCTGAGGGTATGAGAAGAAGAACAGCTTAAAATATGGCTCCTTTAAGGAAACTCATGAAATGAAACTATACAACTTGTGAAGCTCATAAACTATTCAATAACAGCCCTATTCATCAAAACATTCCCAATGAGTAAGTGTCAAATTCCAAAATATTTTGACTTCCTAAAATTTCAACAAAAATCTTCACCCTCAACCAAACACCCAAAGAACAGCTTCGAGTCCTTCATCCTCAAGGACAATATCATTTTAACACAGCACAAATGTCAGCTCACTCCAAAAGGTGTTGACTAAACAGCACCACAAGCATCCAATATCTATACTAAACCCATGTTCAAGATCATAATTAATACACTATAAGTATATCCTAGTGGTATGCAAGGAACATACACAAGGATTGTTCCCCTTAGACGTACCAGCAAATTTATGAGTCGAGACTTTTGGGGTCATGTATCATGGCATTTCCATATGCGAAAACTGAAACATCGCAATAAAACACACTGGGTGGTGGAGAAGGATTTCTAAATTCAAAACAAGATTCCGTACCTTTTCTCCTGATGTATACAGGCTATCAAAACATTCAGAACCAATACAGCGTGCAATTACGTAAGAGATACGTTTGAAATCTAACGCAAAAAACAAACATCAAAACATAGTCCCAAACTAAAAAAATCCCCAAAGCATCACCAGTGACGACTCAAGAAAGAACCTAACTTACGATATAATCAATTCACCAAAAAAGAAAAACATTTCCATATCAGGATTTATCACAAATCAAACTCGCGATAATCTAAATGTAAATCAAAACCATAAACTCAGCTTCAAATAAAGCTACTTCTTCAATCATTTTCTCCTTAATTGATTCGTCCTTAATCAACATTTAAGTGTGGCCACAGAGTCTCATGGGTAGCAGCAACGTCACCAACAACATGGCTGCCTGAAGAAGTGATCAATTACTTTGATGAAATAATCCATAAGCCATGTCACCCATAAATCTAAATCTATACATGCTATTCAAAACAATGAGTGATATTTCTTGGCACCAAGACCTTAATTTTCTGTGTATTGACATTTTTTCATGCCAAATCACAATCTAACAATGCTTGTGAATGTAGATTACCTGCGAATAACGCAATTTTACCATAGCTTCCGAAGCGTATTGTCTTGCAAATGATTGCTGCTATTATTCCACGTCAACATTGTGCTATTATGCCAAAGCACGGATATCAAAAGTTAGAGCCGGCTTATTTACGCAGTATAATCCCATTTCGCCATCCCCCAATTGACTCGGCATCGATTCTTGCTGAAATTCTTCTTCAATACCCCCATCAAAGCCTGTTCAGTATGTTTTTATATTCTCCACAAACTTGTGAAATGAATGCAAATTTGAATTAACGTCCATAAACCAATATTTAATGGACAGAGTCTCCTAGACTGGGAGTGACAAGCTAGAACTATAGCCCTCGTTTCCGTCCAACCCATGCCACAGGAATACAAATCCCATTAGATTATCATAAACATTTGTTATAATAGCATTGGCAGAGAGTCTGCCAGGAGAGGACAGTCATGTCTATCTCTGTTAACCCTGTACCTACAGTACTGGACCAGGCTTACAGTGCCAACGGCACAGTGATGTCAGGTTTCCACATTGTCACACCAGGACATACCACAAAAAGGCTTTGAATCAATCTTGGAAGTATGTACAATTTCATCCTTGTATCTTTAGGAAAATCCACAAAGACATTGTGAAATGCTTCTGCTAGTGACCCTGTGGATTATCAAATGAAGTTCATCGGTGTGCCTACCATTTTGAAAATAAGACTGCAGTTGTTTGCTGCCATCCCTGCACTCAGAGGTATTCACACTACATCTGTTAATAGCCTGGACCAGACAACCCAGTGAGTGATATGATGAACACTTATCCACACAACCAGGTCACAATTACACCAACCACCTAACAATGTCAGTCACCTCAGTTCCAGTGATAAACCTGGTTAGCTGAAGTCAGATTTTTACTCCGAAAACCAGAGCTGAAGATGCCATTACAAACAAGCAACCTACCCACTTGGCTGCCCATCAACCTAAACTATGGAAAACAAGCTCATCTAACACAGATACAAGCCAGATTTGGCTGTACATGTTCCGGAACTGAACTGACTCTGAAGAGGCCGAACCAAAATACATTGCAGACTACCCAAACACTGAATATTTTGAATGTTACAACCTGCAGTCGTTCATTACAGATTTACTGGAAAAACGAAAACAAACTCACCATCTTCATCATTATTAATACTGTGGTAAAAGATTAAAAGAATAAAACTGATTTGAACATTTTTCCTAAAAAATGTATATGCAAATAGACAGAGGTTACAGTCAGTTTCTATCAAATCCTTCTTTGATAAGTGAGACTTGGCATACTACACCTATGCTAGAAAACTGAGATCAGCCACTGAGATTAATCCAGATCCATTCATCCATTGATCTAGATGGACTTGACAAGAACAACATGGTGCAACCATATCCATACCAACATATAGAATCTAACATCTTTTTTTGACCCACTGTCATTCTTATTAACAGTACAATATCGTACAAGTTTACCATTGATTTTATTAGGATACTCTGTTTGTCAAATCTGAAATCTGTCTTGGGGTAAGCCCTGGTAGGTTCAGTCTGATGAATTGAAGATTGTAACTGAATTTATCAGAACTAGTCAAAATCTTGAAGCGTTGCAAATTCAGACTCATTATCAGATTATAAAAAAAATAAAAGCACGATAACTGTTTACAGAAAGAAAAAAAAAGACATCTTAAACAAAATGTGACTGATGTATTTTTTGCCAATGTTGACATTTGAGAAACTAAACTAAAACTGTCCAGAATAAGTACTTACAAATCAAACCTTGACCATTAGAAATAAAATTCAGACAAGAAAAGAACATATTTGTAAGATATCTCAAACTTTAAGATGTACTAAAATATATCAGTGAAGAGACTATGAAAATTCCAAGATTTGAACCTGACACAAGCCTTCCCAAAAGTCTTTACTGAGATATCAAGAATGGTAATGACAATCAAGTGATCGATATTGTGAGCAACACTTGTTACACAGACATGTCTCCCAGCCTCTTGGACCAGCAGAGACTGCTAGGGATCTACTCTAACCAGGCAGCATCAAGTGTGACAATCACCAGCAATAAAGCATCTTCTTGAGCATGGAAGAAATAATAGTCTGCCTAAAGCATTAACATTTCCAGTTCAACTCCTCAAAAGATAAAAGTACTAGACATATACCACTGGGTTTAATGAAATCTATCACATGTGGACTTGACATGCATGGGTATAAGTGGCTGGGCTTAGATTTTCTAAGCTCTCTTAGTGCTAAGACAGTCAAAAGTGCCATACAGTAACATTAACTTATGACTATCTTAGTGCTAAGAGAGCTTAAAAAATCTAGACCTGCTAAATCTTCAAAAATGAAGGCTACTGCTCTATTAGATGATGGTGGGTGAAAGAGGGTTTATTTTAGCACAAACACTTTTGCACTTGTGACCTACATGCTAGTGTATGCAAGTGTGCCAGTATTTGTCCAAACTGATGCCAGCTTTTTGGTGCTCGTCCACAGGAATATCATGACACAGGTTAACATGGCTCCAAGACAATCAGTTCTTGTTTATCTCCTAAATGCTAAGCACCAATTACGGAAACGCCAAGTACCATCTTTCGACATGTTTAGTTATAAGCCCACAGGGGTGGGCAAGCACATAGATGCTCTATTAACCAGACCACAGCTTGGTCTTGCTGTTAGGAAAATCCGATGATGCGAGCACAGCTCCAAATACCATCAAAACCAACGCTGCCTCAATAGTTCCATACAACTGATGCACAATTAATGCAACATGTCAAGGCATTAAACTCAGCAAACATGCCAACTAGTTGAAGCTACTAAAAACAAGATTCCATTAATCTGGAGTGACCCTGGATGAGAGTTCTTCCAACTGAGTTGGTCGAGTGTGACAATTTTGCTGTCAATCACATGTGATCAGTGAAGGGATTAGACCCGGCCTGATTGCAAATCTTCATCAAATGAAATGAGCGTATTTCCCCACCCTGATCAATTACTGTCAACATGGCCACAACAGTGAGGTCCTTGATTGCAATCCTCCATTCCATTAGACAACCATTCTGTCAGTCCGTGATTCCGTCAGACCACAATGCAAGGACTTGTTTCTAACATGGCCACGATTCTGACACTGTCAAGACTTCGTCAGTCCGTGATTCCGTCAGAGCACAACTCAAGACCATGTTTCTAACTAGTCCACAGTTCCATCAGATTCTGTTAGTCCATGATTCAGTCCCTCCATAAGTCAAGAGGATGTACCGAACAAGGGCATGATTTTTTCACTGCAAAATGTCAGTCAATGATTCCGTCAGACCACAATTCAAAACAATGTTTTTGCAGTATGCATGTTTCCATCAATGAAAAGATTTTGTTCCATGCCCATTTGTACATGAAACTACTCTAGCCATTAATTATTGCTCTTTCTATCGACCATTTGTTTGTCAACTAACGACTGGAATATTCATAACAGCAGGAACACATATCTAATCTTGCCAGAATCGAAATGCTGACAGTACGCTCTCCATGAAACTCAGTCACCACAGTGACAGTCCAACATCACAAAAATACTGCCTGACCCTGATACATGAAGGAATTAGACCAGTCTCACATCTCATCCAGAAATAATTCTCTATTTTTACTCAGATGTTGTTATCAAGTCACAAAACCCCTTGACAACATGTCAGCATGTTACAAAGGCTCTGATTGGTCCTTTTGATGTATTTAACGAAGTTCACTTCCCATCACTGCCATTACGAACATGTCTTGGGGAACAAACAGACTGATAAATATTTCACAGTTACCCATTCCATCTGAAGGACAAAATTAGAATTTATGTCATTGCTCGTTCCGGTCCTATTAAGCCCTGAATTGCATGTCAATATAATGATAAAGGCAGCCACGAGTTTCAGTTAATATGTCTTATTTCCTCGCATTCTTTGATAATGCTGCAAGAAGCACATTGGATGTAATGGAAATAAACTTATTGCTTTACACAGACAATTCTATTGAGTTTTTTTAGAAAGAAAGAAACAAGATTTGCGTTTAGGGTAAATCAAATAAATCAAACAATTGTATGATTATCAGAACTGTTACACATTTAGGTACGTAATGAGAAATAGGGTTAAGTATTGCATTCGAGATCACTGCACTTATAAGAATGTACATGAGATGTGTGTGGATGCTTGGACAGTGGGGACTAAAGGTTTTTACTGCTATCCCCCTGTTACACCATACTGCGGAATATAATGTACATCTTACTAAGATACAGTATACTAACTCCCAACTGACAGACCATCTCTTATCCCTTTAACACTGAGTACAAGTCAAGGCAGCAACAAGCATCATCTGTAAATGAATGAGGGAGTGAGTTTGGTTTTACGCTGCCTTTGGCAATATTCCAGCAACATCATGACTGGGGACACCAGAAATGGGCCTCACACATTGTACACATGTGGGGATTCATACCCACGACTTTCGTGTGACGAGCCTATACTTTAACCACTAGTCTATGGCCACTGCCTTCATCTTTAAATGTCTTCTGTTATGACAACAGGGATTAAACCTCAACATCCTCTCTTCTGGGTTGGTGCACTATCCATTAGAGCAGTTTATATATGTATATATATGTCCGCTTTAAATAACTTTTTCCAAATATTTCTACATAAGGTACAAACTAGCAGCCTCAATTCTACACTGCCTGCTGTCCATTCTCGACTTGCATCTCAACATCAAGCAATTTCTCTCCATTTCTAAGCTGATCACTGTTATCAAGAACATAGCTAGTCTGCAAGTGGACGGCACTGCCATTATGAAATATGCCTCCCTCTCCAAAGCTGACTTTCATAAACGATTGATTTATTTTTCATGCTTTAAACACAAATGAGTCGTTAGTTTGCTCAAGAAAACCTGGCACATAATGAACAGATATTAAACACGTCAGTTAATTGAAAAAACGTCCAATGAAGTTAAGGAAGAAATCAACTGCATGATAAATATTTGCAAACATTCACCACTAGATGAATTGTTGATAACACATGCTTAGCAGCACTGCTTTCCTCACACACGTGTTTTCCTAGATGAGGTCAATTTGGAATTAACTGGCAATTTATTCTTTATGATTTATTGGCATTCTTTTATTGGAAGTAGAAATTCAAAGTGTAGAAATTGAAACCAGACTCAGATCAAACACAAACAATCAGCTAACATCATTTCCTTAATTCTACAATTTAATCAAATTACCAAGCACATCTATAGCATTTTTTCATTTAAATATGTTTTCTTTCTGTGATCTAAGTACAACAAATTATGAAACTACAAATGTTCCCGAAGATCAAAAGTGTTAAATGCCTAAATCAGCCATTAAAAACTGCACTCCAATTTTTCAATGAAGCCTACCTGATGTCTTAAATCCAAATTGAACTAATGTTAATGGCAAAAAATTACAAGAAAGTTTACACTTGAGCCGAGGGGAATCCTGTCAGATTTGCTCAAGACACCCAATAATGGCCAAGAATACACCAAAGCCCTCGAGGAGGACTGAGCTGACATTTTGTTCAATTCACCTGAATGAGGAAAAAATAGTGGGGATCTCTCCCAAAGAGCTGCCAAACCTGAACCAAACTCAAGCATTTGTTCCTGAATTCTTGCCCATTTATAGAACACTGAATTTTCAATGTCATCTCAATTAAACTGATTTCGCCTTTTTTATCAAGAAATTCATACAACACTTGAACGCTGGTTGTCAAGCATTCCCTGGAGAAGTCATTCTCAGTTTGCACTGTGCCATGTCAATATTCAACTTTTTATTTCGGATTACTATCATCACAGACATTCATCAGAACAAAAGACACCATGTTTCAAATTTCCATCAAGCTTTCAAGCTTTTTTATGAGTTATTAAATGATAAACCTTTGGTTCTATTATCAAATGAAACTCGTCTGAATTTGTTCTGTAACTGAAATTTTGATACTTTAATATAAAAATTGCCTTCATTTTTCAGCAACCTATTAATAGAATTGTCACCACCACTTTCCCAGTCATGGTGAAAGAAATCTTTCTTGTAGATATCTCAAGACAAGTTATTTACTGGCGTCGATGATATAACAAGTTGTGGCCAGAATAATTACCATTATACATACCTACTCCTTTGACTTGATTGTAGTCTTTGTGGCTGTAATGCCACTTTTAAACCAAATTTTATTTCTCTGGAATAATCTGAACGGCTGTCAATACAGAAAACCTACTTCCTAATGCTGAGCATCCATATATGCAAAGCCATTATGACAACTGTAAATGAACCAGATCACTATGCGAAGCTTCAGGCGAATGAAAGAGAAGACATTTCACAGGATGAAATTTACTGTTGGCGATGAAAGAAATGTAGAGAGCTCCACTATGGTCAGTAAATATGCCATTCAAGCCTCGTCCTCCGACAGAGCACACAATCACCACTAGTTTATTACATCAAGGCATTTTGGAACGCCTCTAAATCACTTCGCTGTGCTAATTGGGCTATCGTGCTGAGAAAGCCCATAGAATTGGAAAACCGAGTCTAAAGACTTCACGATCATGTTTGCCGAGTTGTAAAAACATGCTTAGGAAAAGAAACGCCAGCAGATGTACCAATCTGAGGATGTTCCCAAAATTGCAAAGAGACTTTGGCTTTAAGGATGAAGGAGTTTTGACATTTGGACAATGAGAAGTATTCTTGACAAATGACTATGTGGTAATTTTGACAACTAGAGGAATAATATTGCATGTGACAGTCGTTAATTGTGTTTTTCAAGATGCACTTATCATTCCTTTCCATGCAGACACACAGGATGCTAGCTTACCTACAACTTGTCGCACTCAAACAACTGTCAAATCAACAAGAGAAGGACTGCCACATACCTGAAAGAAAATATTCATACATTAGCAACAGAAAGTGTCTCATAGCAACGAAGAAAACAACAAGAAACAAAAAAAACCACATGTCACTCATGATGAAAATGCTCGTTGGAGATATTGCCTGACAACATTCAGGGAAATATATTGTTTCTTTGTCGACAATATTCCAGCTGTATGACGGTGGTCTGTGAGTAATCGAGTCGGAGCCAGACAATGCCGACATTAACATCATCAACATAGACCTAATCAATTGGGATACGATGATATGCCGAAAATGAGCCTGCTCAGGGTCACGACAGCACATTAAATATAAACACCAACACAAAATTTGAAAATAATTCCATCCCCATCCCCTCCGCTTCCCAGGAAAGAAGAGTGAGTGAGCATAGTTTTATGCTGCTTTAAGCAATATTCCAACAATATCACGTCAGGGGACACCAGAAATGGGCATCACACATTATACCCATGTAGGGAATCAAACCCAGGTCTTCAGCGTGATTAGCGAATGCTTAAACTACCACGGTACCACACCACCCCTTAACAATGAAGAACATTCTCAAGATTTCAAATCCAAATCTAATCAGTCAGTCCACCAAAAGTTATAAAATGATGAAACATTTTTGTGTTCTTCAATGCTATATTTTAAGAAGTTGTATTAGTAATTTCCATACCTCAACATGATTCAACAATACTTCTCAGATCGCCCAAATAAACAACATCAGATTCAGTTAAGCAGTTATGAAAGTGTTCATGTAACATGCTGACATTTTTAAAACAAATACTTCCGATCACAGACATTACAGCATGACAGCTGACATTCTCATGGTTTACCTCCAGCACCAAATTTTTGACAAAATTCAAGACTTTAAAAACACTGTCCCCCCCATATCTTGTTCAAACCTTGTTTACAATGGCATCAGCGCAGCTGCAGCGATAAACAGAAAAAAACAAGCAGGCACAGCAAACTAAGATTTCACGAGATTGGTTTGACGGGAAGGGAGGGGAAATATGACATGTAAACAATATTTGGATATTCACTGACTAGACCTCTAAACTTCTTTGAAATGTGTATATTCTATATACAACATACCTGTTTAGAATGAAGGTTTGGTATATACATTATATTTGGGATTACACTTGCTCATTAAAGTACAGTTTCTAGTGCTTTTATGAGAGTCAGTCTGGGATTTGAACCGACAGTATCAGAGTCAGGCATCTAATCACCTGCACATGTGAGTGAGTGAGTGAGTGAATGAGTGAGTGAGTGAGCAAAATGATAGATATTTGGCTTCATATTCTAATCTGTATTTGTTCTTTTCAAGAAAAGATGCAACATATTCCCAAAATGAAAACGGAATTAGCTACAACAAATTCTATTAATTGAAACTATTTCAAATAAAGAGAATAAACCTCCAGTATTCCCACTAAACAGACCAGCAAAATATGATACAAATAAGACCAAACACGAAAATTATTTCTCCAAAAGCAGAAAATAGAAATGGTAATTTTAATTTTTTCATCAATTTTAAAATCATCGCCATAAACATCCACATTTCTGAGTCGCATGAATGTCAGCAGTTAGGATAACAGTATATGCAGCAATGGGTGATCTTTTTCCCTCCCTCTGTTCAATGTAAGCCTCATGGATGACATAAAAGGCACTTCAGCATGTGGCCAGTGCCTCCAGGTGTTAAATGTCTAAATTGTCTATTTCAGTCAAAATACAGGTGTACTAGACAAAAGCCAGCAGTGATCCCCACTCCCCGTTTCAAGCAGCCCACTGTGCTGCAAGGCTTAATTGCTCATATTTCTGTCTCTCGTAATTTGTACTTGATTTCTTCACCTCATGTGGTTTATATAAAATTGTACACATGTGAGTCATTTATATCTTTTCATACTTATGATATGTAATTTATGATTTCCTACTTAGCTGTTGCCAGTAAGTATGCTGCGTATCAAAAACAAGTGATAAAGAGAGTGTGTTTTGACAATGGTTCAGTACATTACACTTTTCTCATCGCTGGAGAATTACATGATACATTCATATATTGCACCACATGGAGGACATGGAGGTGAATATTGTTTTATGCCACACTCAGCTATAATCAGCTATATGGCAGCGATCTGTAAGTAATCAAGTAGACCAGGCAATCCAGTGATCAACAGCATGAGTATCGATCTAAATAATGGGGATACGATGAGATGTATCAACCAAGTCAGTGAACTTGACCACCAAATCCAGTTATGACAAGGATGGGTTACAGAAGATTTTAACCCGGATCTTCACAGATCATGTAGACTGAATGCAGGATAATTGTAACTCCAACACCTTCAACATTGGTTTGTAGTGGTTGTAGTGATGATTGTAACTTCCAACACTTGCTTGTGGTGGTCACAGAGCTGATATGATCATAAATCCTATCCTTTAACATTGGTTTGCGGTAGTCACAACACTGCCAACATTGTACCTACCATTCTCCAACACTAACCTATGCTACTCATTGTACAAATAGGATCATAACTATCACCCTTCAACAATGGTTTGCGATAGTCACAGAGCTGAAATGATCATAAGTCCTATCCTTTAACATTGGTTTGCGGTAGTCACAACACTGCCAACATTGTACCTACCATCCTCCAACACTAACCTATGCTACTCATTGTACAAATAGGATCATAACTCTCACCCTTCAACAATGGTTTGCAATAGTCACAGATCTGAAATGATCATAAGTCCTATCCTTTAACATTGGTTTGCGGTAGTCACAACACTGCCAACATTGTACCTACCATTCTCCAACACTAACCTATGCTACTCATTGTACAAATAGGATCATAACTATCACCCTTCAACAATGGTTTGCGATAGTCACAGATCTGAAATGATCATAAATCCTATCCTTTAACATTGGTTTGCGGTAGTCACAACACTGCCAACATTGTACCTACCATTCTCCAACACTAACCTATGCTACTCATTGTACAAATAGGATCATAACTATCACCCTTCAACAATGGTTTGCGATAGTCACAGAGCTGAAATGATCATAAATCCTATCCTTTAACATTGGTTTGCGGTAGTCACAACACTGCCAACATTGTACCTACCATTCTCCAACACTAACCTATGCTACTCATTGTACAAATAGATTCATAACTATCACCCTTCAACAATGGTTTGCGATAGTCACAGAGCTGATATGATCATAAGTCCTATCCTTTAACATTGGTTTGCGGTAGTCACAACACTGCCAACATTGTACCTACTATTCTCCAACACTAACCTATGCTACTCATTGTACAAATAGGATCATAACTATCACCCTTCAACAATGGTTTGCGATAGTCACAGAGCTGATATGATCATAAGTCCTATCCTTTAACATTGGTTTGCGGTAGTCACAACACTGCCAACATTGTACCTACCATTCTCCAACACTAACCTATGCTACTCATTGTACAAATAGGATCATAACTATCACCCTTCAACAATGGTTTGCGATAGTCACAGAGCTGAAATGATCATAAGTCCTATCCTTTAACATTGGTTTGCGGTAGTCACAACACTGCCAACATTGTACCTACCATTCTCCAACACTAACCTATGCTACTCATTGTACTATCACCCTTCAACAATGGTTTGCGATAGTCACAGAGCTGATATGATCATAAGTCCTATCCTTTAACATTGGTTTGCGGTAGTCACAACACTGCCAACATTGTACCTACCATTCTCCAACACTAACCTATGCTACTCATTGTACAAATAGGATCATAACTATCACCCTTCAACAATGGTTTGCGATAGTCACAGAGCTGAAATGATCATAAGTCCTATCCTTTAACAATGGTTTGCAATAGTCACAGAGCTGATATGATCATAAGTCCTATCCTTTAACAATGGTTTGCGATAGTCACAGAGCTGATATGATCATAAGTCCTATCCTTTAACAATGGTTTGCGATAGTCACAGAGCTGATATGATCATAAGTCCTATCCTTTAACAATGGTTTGCGATAGTCACAGAGCTGATATGATCATAAGTCCTATCCTTTAACATTGGTTTGCGGTAGTCACAACACTGCCAACATTGTACCTACCATTCTCCAACACTAACCTATGCTACTCATTGTACTATCACCCTTCAACAATGGTTTGCGATAGTCACAGAGCTGATATGATCATAAATCCTATCCTTTAACATTGGTTTGCAGTAGTCACAACACTGCCAACATTGTACCTACCATTCTCCAACACTAACCTATGCTACTCATTGTACTATCACCCTTCAACAATGGTTTGCGATAGTCACAGAGCTGAAATGATCATAAATCCTATCCTTTAACATTGGTTTGCGGTAGTCACAACACTGCCAACATTGTACCTACCATTCTCCAACACTAACCTATGCTACTCATTGTACAAATAGGATCATAACTATCACCCTTCAACAATGGTTTGCGATAGTCACAGAGCTGATATGATAAGTCCTATCCTTTAACATTGGTTTGCAGTAGTCACAACACTGCCAACATTGTACCTACCATTCTCCAACACTAACCTATGCTACTCATTGTACTATCACCCTTCAACAATGGTTTGCGATAGTCACAGAGCTGAAATGATCATAAATCCTATCCTTTAACATTGGATTGCAGTAGTCACAACACTGCCAACATTGTACCTACCATTCTCCAACACTAACCTATGCTACTCATTGTACAAATAGGATCATAACTATCACCCTTCAACAATGGTTTGCGATAGTCACAGAGCTGATATGATCATAAGTCCTATCCTTTAACATTGGTTTGCGGTAGTCACAACACTGCCAACATTGTACCTACCATTCTCCAACACTAACCTATACTACTCATTGTACAAATAGGATCATAACTATCACCCTTCAACAATGGTTTGCGATAGTCACAGAGCTGATATGATCATAAATCCTATCCTTTAACATTGGTTTGCGGTAGTCACAACACTGCCAACATTGTACCTACCATTCTCCAACACTAACCTATGCTACTCATTGTACAAATAGATTCATAACTATCACCCTTCAACAATGGTTTGCGATAGTCACAGAGCTGATATGATCATAAGTCCTATCCTTTAACATTGGTTTGCGGTAGTCACAACACTGCCAACATTGTACCTACTATTCTCCAACACTAACCTATGCTACTCATTGTACAAATAGGATCTCATTGTACAAATAGGATCATAACTATCACCCTTCAACAATGGTTTGCGATAGTCACAGAGCTGATATGATCATAAATCCTATCCTTTAACATTGGTTTGCGGTAGTCACAACACTGCCAACATTGTACCTACCATTCTCCAACACTAACCTATGCTACTCATTGTACTATCACCCTTCAACAATGGTTTGCGATAGTCACAGAGCTGAAATGATCATAACAACATTAGGCTAGTGGCAGCCACAGCATGATAAGACTGGGTCTCCAGGAAGAATGTGATCACAAGCTTCCTTACCTCAGAAAAGGGCACACCAAGCAGTATCTGTCTACACAGGACACCACACCAACCACGATACTTTCCTATGAATATAAATGTAAGGTACCCCCTAGACAGGTCAAGTCATTAGTGCTGGTTAAAGATATCCTGGTTTCTTTTGTCTGAGACAAAGCTCTAACTTGGTACCAATGTACAGGGACAAAAAGCTTTTTTTAATCATCTGGCCCTGTTCCACAAAAAGCCACCTTTGAGCTAGAACTACTGCATGCCAATGTAAACTATTGGCGGTTAGAATTGTCCGAGCACTAAAATCACACATCAGACACAAAAGAATATACTATGGAGGCCCAAACAATCGGTCTCCAAAGAACTGATGAAAAGAGTATGAATTGCAGTGGATGCTTAACATACTCAGTTTCTATTTGTCAAGAGAATTACTTTTTACTTCATCTCTGATTTGGGGCGGTGGGGTAGCCTAGTGGTTAAAGCGTTCGCTCGTCACGCCGAAGACCCGGGTTCGATTCCCCACATGGGTACAATGTGTGAGGCCCATTTTCTGGTGTCCCCCGCCGTGATATTGCTGGAATATTGCTAAAAACGGCGTAAAACCAAACTCACTCACTCACTCACTCATCTCTGATTTGCTTCTACATTAACTGTAGTTCCTCCACTGGCCACCCAGAGTCTGCTTTATGTTCCACCACAGCCGACACTGTCTTACACATCACCAATAGACAGAGGCAAAATACTTGTGAAATACCAACACTGCCATACACCTGGGTGAGCTGGCTGGAAACTCAACATGTATGTACAATGGCCGCAGGCAGACCTTTGTATTCTGAAGTTCGGAACAAAACCAAATTTCCTCAATTCAACACAAACCTAAAAAAGGCGCATGCAAAGATCTGTCTTTCGAAATGTTATACACAAAAACTGGTACATTACTTCTTGGATGTCGATCGAATTTTACAAAAGCATAATTTATGCATGTCTGTGATGAAAATTACCTATCCTCAGAATTAGTCCTCAAATCTTCCCTCTAAACTTGCCTTTGAAATATTTTCATTTAAAAATGGTTGAAACATGTATTACTCTTTGAATACTTGTACTGACCAACTGGATCTTCATTTCAGCTTTAGTCGTAATTTATCATTGGTATCATCAAACCTATTCTTACAAAAATATTCTGCATTCTCTCACGTAATATCAAAATAAGTTGCACAACTAATTTTGCCATCAAGAACTTCTTTGAACAAAGAAATGTATCCCATCAGTGAAATTTTTATACAGACATCTAAAGCATAATTCAATACCAAAACACAAACCTCAAAAGATCAGCACTTCTGAACTTTATAAATGATAGTCAAAAGAATAATTTAATGAAACTTGTTTGAAAAACAGCAACATTCTTCAATCTCAGACTGTGAACATTAATCGAAGTGTGGAAAACTAATCATCTGATCCCAGACTAGATCCATGTTACATCTGCACACCAATATTTCAAGATCTGTTAAAGTTGACTCCTGGCTACAAGGCAGGGTATATCCTCCTCCCATGCGCTGGGCACGTGGCAGAGAGAGTCAGCAGGGGGCGCCAAGGGGAACAAAGCTGGGGGTATCTATTACTGGGGAAGGAAGTCAGGAGGCATGCACAGAGCCCCACACTCCACACACAAGTCAGTGCACTGCTATACCATGTCAGTAACCCCAGGTGTCCAGAGAACCATCTGACTCAGTGTACTGATCTCTGTATCATTAGAGCAGTACCTTATGTTAATATCTGAAACAGTGTATATTTGCAGCCATACATCCACTGTGTTGTCAGAAGAACTGTACCCTTGTACCTGTTATTCCACTGTATTGTCAGAAGGACTGTACCTTTGTATCTGTTATTCCACTATTGTCAGAAGGAATGTATTTTTGTAGTTGTTATTCCATTATGTTGTCAGAAGAATTGTACTACTGTAGCTGTTATTCCACTGTCTTAACAGGACTGTACCTATGAATCTTTTATTCCATTATGTTGTCGAAAGACTGTACCCTTGTAGCTGTTATTCCACTGTATTGTCAGAAGGACTGTACCTTTGTATCTGTTATTCCACTATATTGTCAGAAGGACTGTACCCTTGTATCTGTTATTCCATTATGTTGTCAGAAGGATCATACTATTGTAGCTGTTATTCCACTGTTAACAGTCCTGTACCCTTGTATCTGTTATTCCATTATGTTGTCAGAAGGATTGTACTATTGTAGCTATTATTACACTTTTAACAGTACTGTACCCTTGAATCTGTTATTCCATTATGTTGTAGAAAGACTGAACCCTTGTAGTTGTTATTCCACTGTTGTCAGAAGGACTGTACCCTTGTATCTGTTATTCTATTGTATTGTCTGAAGGACTGTACCCTTGTACCTGTTATTCTATTGTATGAAGGACTGTCTCTTTGTAGCTGTACCTCCACTGTCTAGTCAGAAGGAATGTATTTTATATCGGCTTCAATGCTGACTGATGTCTGCACCTGCGGTACTGTCCACCTTTGCATATGCTGTGAATAAATCATCATCCGCAATCTACATTTACATACATTGCTATGCACTTTTGTGGCTTTTCCACATCTGCAAATGTCCCACATCATACATCAAATCTTTTGTCTATTCCACTTGTTTATCTTACCAAAACACTGTCCTTTTCTTATACTGTTAATTCACCTTAAGAATCGTCCACTCCACATTCCAAATGTAACCTAATCCATTCTAGACAGAGTCAGTGTCTAACCATGCAGTTCCCATACTGTCTTACTGTAGTCTATCTCTCCCTGATGTGACCTCAAGTAGTCCACCCTTGCACCTTGACTCCTGTGGTCTCCCCAAACACAAAGACCTCCATATTCTAACCCATCCCCTTGGTGAGTAAATACATGCCATATGTTGTTTATAGCCCCATCAGATCATCAGAGTCCTGGAATAAGTTAGATACCCCCGACCACAGACTTGCCATGGATGGTTCATGCTCTTTCATGAAACCAAAACTTTTGAAAAATGTACTTTGACTGAATTGGACCATCAGGTTTAAGAACTGAATAAAACTTGTTTCTCACTTCAACATGTCCTATCCCTCAGTTGTATCAATCTTCTGTTATCCATGAATGTATATTTCCATTCTTGATGGTTAAGGTCGTAGGCTGCTCCACAAAATGTTTTCCTTTTTGATCTTGACTTCAATGACACTCTACTAAAATATTGTTCCTACTCAAATTATTCTAATGAGCCAGACAAATTCATTTCCAAGTTAGATATTAGAACAAAAGAAGGCAATGTCTCTTTGAAAATGAGTGAGTGCGGTTTCTTACTGCTTTTAGCAAAATTCCAGCAATTTCATGATAGGGAACATCAGAAATGAGGTTCCCTTATTGTAACCATTTGGGGAATTAAACCTGGCTCTTCAGAGGTCATTAGCGGCGGTTCCAACCACTAAACCAACTCACCGAACCCACTTTGAAATCAAGCTATGATGGTGAATGGGTCATCTTAAGTCAACAGTTGTGAGCCTGAAAGATGTCCAATAATTTTCCTGGTAAACTGACAGATAACACAGAAAACATTCTGTAGGGCTCTCACACAACTTCAACTACACAACTGAAATTTAAATTTGTAATCTTACGCAACTTTGGCAGCAAAAGAAACATCCGCCCATTATCCCAGACATTGTTGAAGAGGCTGAAGTTGGAATCAAATGAGCAAACGCTACCATCCTCACAGGTTAGAGAGCAATTCAAGACTCTTCACTGTTGAAAGCAGCTTAACACTGATGATGTAAACACAACCCTGAATCTGTTGTTTCAGTTTTAATTATGTCAGAATTTTTTTCAAAACCAAATTGCTCGCTGTCAAAATTAGAAAACTAGAATATAAGTTTTAACAAAATTGGTATTTAGGTTTTCAGCGAATAAAAGGAGACCTCTGTAATTTTCAGCAATAAGATATGAGCTGCAAAAAGGGGGGATAATGTCTGTATTGCCTTGTGAGGGAAGTGTACAGTGTATTAACATTTTGGGAAGATCTCGATTTCATTGATAAAGTCGGTAATTAGCGAATCACCAATGGTGCTCCCAATGGGGGTCTCTTCCTCATTTTGGGATCAAATGTAAGTTTAACAACCAACCCTGACGAAAACAACCTGTATCGAACAACTCATCACAATAAAACTTCTTCCACAAATTCCAGGAAAATTTTAATGAGTGTCCCTGAAGGATGGGTTTCTCTGGTTAACCAGGACTAAGCAGGGAGAAAATGGGTAATAATCTTGGAAGGCACTGACAAAGGAAAGGGTAAGAAACCAGCGAAGCAGAAGCAACGATGATCGATTCCAGGACATCTTTGGATAAAGTCAAGGGTTGTGATAGAGGGCTTGAAGGGGAGAGATGGACCTAACGTGCTCACATTGAGCTCACAAAAGCCTTCGGACAATACAGCGACAGCAGGAGATAGGCGGTCAGGCTGGGAATCTTCAACAACAATGGTTAATTCTCCAACAACACTGCCCTAACACCAGTATGGGAGGGTTGGTTAGACACAGATACGGTCAGACTATTGGCAGCCACATTGATGGACATGTACAATTACTCCATATGATATTAGTACCAAAGAGGCTTGAAGTAGAATTTGATACCACAACATGTATCTCTATCACAATCACATAAAGTATTGTCCCCTTAGTTTACTAACCCTTTTTTCAACTCTTTGTGATGTGGTAACCCTTTTTTTAACCCTTGAGTGATGTGTTAACACTTTTTCCAAAGCTTTAGGTCTTTCATGAACGAAATTACAAATCTGGAACCAGTTTGTTCATTAACAAACCCAAAAGATGCGCAAGCTCCTCTGATCTAGAAACGATTTCAAAATGCATTTTCAATACACAGAAATACAGTTCTGTGCGTCAGGATACATGTTCAGCATCTGCGGTTTTGGCACAGCAGAGTAAAGTATTTTCCCCATCTGCCTCTTCAGCCGCCTTAATGAACATCAAAGAATCATAAAGCCTTTCACAAAATCCTTGTATTTCACACTTCTTTTCAATGTAAGTACTTACAAATTTTTATCACCACCGAACCAACATGTTTAGACAAGGGAGCTTGGTTCCACACATCAGAAGCATCCTCGTGGCCACCAGTGATTTTCAAGCTTCCACACACAAAGCTATTACCGCTGCAATCTAGGAGGGAATGGGGTATTACCCAGCTTATTTCTTTCGTAACAGGTACAGAGCTGAAGCTGTCCAGGCAACTAAAACATTATCAGTGATACTAAGGTACAAGGCCTGTTACACAAGACGGTTCCTCATCTGAGCGTGAATGGTTTTTCAATTAGACATTCCTCTGTCTGTGGTGTACCGAGGGCAAGATCATTGCCCGGCTACCATCAACTTCTGAACTAACAGCCTAGTCTGACTAACTGATGACAAAACCTGACCTACAGGAATAACTATTGACTCTAGAGGGCATCATTATCCAGACATGTTTGCCCACTTTACAAACTCCACGCCATTTTGTATATCATTTCTTTCAAAGACATGCCTTTGTTTACTCGGATGAAGAAAGTTTAACCATCGATCATCACTTACAAACAGTCATGACACTAAGTTGTATATTTTGTTTTGTATATTAGTGAGTGAGTGAGTTTAGTTTCACACTGCACTCAGTAATATTCCAGCTATATGGTGGCGATCTGTAAATGAGTCACTAATAGTCAATCCAGTGATCAACAGCATGAGCATCAATCTGTGCATTTGTTAACAGCTGACATGTGTCAACCAAGTCAGCATGCCTGACCACCCGATCCCGTTAGTCACCTCTTCGGACAAGCATAGTCACCTTTTATGGCAAGCATGAGTTGCTAAGAGCCTATTCTACCAGAGATCTTCACGGGTGGTATTGTATATTAATGCCATCCAAAAAGAATCAAAATCTTGTCAGTCAAACAGTATTTTTCTTTACTTCTCAATATGACCTGTAATCGCCACAGAAATAAGCTCCTCAATCAAGTTAACATCTCACCTACTACAGAAATTACTGACACGTGTGACTTTACCATAGTAAATTCAATTTGCAGCACCACTGAATCTCACCTTCCACTACCCATCGCAATGAAGTTTTATTAGAGCTATAAGCTTATTGATATAACATTATCCCTCTTCTTACTGGGAGTAATCCTGCTCGTCATCCATGACTGAGTCATTACCTTGTGAGAATCTTCTAGCCAGCATCCTCCACGTACCACGGCTGGACAGCTCTCTACAGTATCTCAATAACATCTGGTTCTGAGAGTGTGTAGGAATATAGGTCCAGTTGGGTGTATAAGTCATATTGCTGTCTACTGGATATCAATATCATCTGGTTCTGACAGGGTGTAGGAATATAGGTCCAACTGGGTGTATAAGTCATATTGCTGTCTACTGGATATCAATATCATCTGGTTCTGACAGGGTGTAGGAATATAGGTCCAATTGGGTGCATAAGTCATATTGCTGTCTACAGTGTGAATCTCAACATCATCTGGTTCTGACAGGGTGTAGGAATATAGGTCCAGTTGGGTGTATAAGTCATATTGCTGTCTACAGTGTGAATCTCAACATCATCTGGTTCTGACAGGGTGAAGGAATATAGGTCCAGGTCGAGTGTATGACTTGTATTACTGCCTACAGTGTTTGTAGTTAATATCTGGTTCTGACATACAAGAAGAATACAGGTCCTGGATTAGCGTATAACTCAGTAACTCCCAACAGTGTTTGTAGTTCATACCTTCTGGTTCTGACAAATTTATGATGGGCCACAACAACTGCCCATTAAACTGCATAACTCATTTATCTTCCACAAAGTGTGTACTCCATTTCTACCATACAGCCATGACGGTGTGGTGTGTGCCCATTAGAGTGTATAACTCATTTATCTCCCAACGATGTGTATACGTCTGACATCTGGCTCTGACAGACTGCATGATGAGGTGTGTGCCCAGGTAGAGTTCATAGCTTGTACCTCTTTCTGCTCAGTGTAACTTCTCTTTACATCATCTGGCTGTACAGGGTGCATATAGCAAGACATAGCATATACCTATATAACTCACTAACTGTTTGTACCTTATCAAAATACACAGCATGTACAGGACTGAGATGTATACAAAGGTATGGTATAAATGGTATAAATTTTTTGTGAAGCATCATTTGACATCACCTGGATACACATCATGAGTAGCAAGATTGGGGTGAATACCAACTTGGCAAATTATAGCATTCATCAAAAAGAATAATCTGGCCATACAAGAGGATTCTGATGTATACAAAGATAAACAAAAATTATACAACTGCTTACATCATATGTACCTTCTTTGTCATCAACTTTCTTGGGCCGTGCTAGACAACACGTAGGTTGTGATCATATATGACTTTAATAACAACAAATTTCACTTTATTGAAAAGGACCACTTGTCAACTTCAGAAAACAATGATATCTGGACTTGTTGTATTCAGGGCTCTAGCACTGTTGTGGGGACTAGTCAGAAGGGAAATAATGCGGTTCAAGAGCTGCAAGACAGACTATGACAGTGTATAGGACTGGATATGTTCCCTAAACATACATAACTAACACAGGTCATTAAACTGTGGTGATTTCACCCTCTAAAGTGACCTCCCTCTGCAGCATCTAGAATGGGGCTTCAAGACCAGCACAGTACTTTTTCACACATTTATCTTTAAAATACTCATACATCACATTACATTATATACCGACTCCAAAAAACCAACCCAGTTCAATGAGTCTGGCTTTGACCATCAACAAAAAAGGGATGCCAATTAAAGCAGGGCTCAGCTTCACGCTCTGCTGCCCATTGTCAGTACAGGTCTAGACATTGTAATAAATGACAGGTGCTAAACTGAGACTTTGTATGAGTGCAGTTAGAGTATCATCAACTGTAGAATTGACGTACACCATAAATTGATTTAACATGGCATTTTGAATGATAAGAATTAAATCTGCTAAGGTTGCCAATTTCCTGGTCTGTCTCCCAGATCCTCAAATACATTCATACTGTCTCCGACTCAAGAACAACATGATTTGGTAAGTCTGACCTTCAGAAATAAAACAACATTTTTGGATTCATTTGTACTTTACGTTTAATAGATAGTAGATAATAGATAGTAGAGAGGAGATAATAGTTTAAACACTGGTAAGTTTCTATGACCAAATGTGTTCCAATTTCATCAGATTTGTTTGAATGGCATTCTAGAAGTCACCGGTATAGAGATGACACAACTTTATGGATGAACAACTTCTTTATTTTAATAATGGCGACATGTCGGTGTAATTTCTAATACAGTCTTCAAGCATATTGGGGAATGATACGGTACACTATAAATCTTGCAGATAACGTTGTGTACCCCATCATTCCTCCATGTGCTTAAAAACGGTATAAGAACCTATTCCGAAATGTCACCGTTTTGAAAATAAAGAAGTTGTTCATCCATAATGTTGTGTCATCTGAATTTTCTCAGCCTTCTATAGGTTCTCTGAGAGACATTTAGAAGTTTGACCAGCAAGGAAGGATAAGAATATATGAATGAGCAATAGTAGGTGTGGATTATAGACTTTCTACAAGCGTACTCATGCTTTGCATTTTCATCACATTGTTTATGATGAAGAGTACATATATCACGCCTATTAAAAGTTCATGTATTCACCCTGGTTCTACATTCAGGCTAAGTGAGTGAGTGAGTTAATATTTAACATCACATCGGCAATATCTCAGTCATATCGTGACTAGTCCGGCTAAGAATATATGGATGAACCGACTGTAGGTACGGACTATATGATTTACTACAAGTGTACTAACGCTTCCCCTCTTCCCACACTGTGTACAATGGCGAGTGAGTATACCACAGCTCTGTACATGTATTCACCCTGGTTCTACATTCAGGCTAAGTGAGTGAGGGAGTTAATATTTAACATCACATCGGCAATATCTCAGCCATATCGTGACTAGTCCGGCTAAGAATATATGGATGAACCGACTGTAGGTACGGACTATATGATTTACTACACGTGTACTGACGCTTCCCCTCTTCCCACACTGTGTACAATGGCGAGTGAGTATACCACAGCTCTGTACATGTATTCACCCTGGTTCTACATTGAGGCCCAGTATCTGGTGGCCAGCTGGAAGATATAACTCATACAAGGCTTTAATGTGTTGTACTACTCTCTTCAGTATGAATCTGCACTGACAGATTCATACCACACTGTCAACATCTGCTGGATCGGAAACTAACCTTGATGAACCCAAGCAGAACATTTCCTAAGTACTTGAATTGGTGACATGTAAATATATACACCAGCTACAGATTTCTTGATATCAACATTGCATAATAACTGAGAATGAATCTGATTGTAAATGTGCCATCACCTGAGATACTAATAGACCGCAAAGTCCATTCATGTCCATCTCCTCTTCAGAAACAAAAAAATCCAAACAAAATCTACTCCAGAATATGGTAGGCAAGAAAGACCTGTTACCAGTCAAGTGTACAGATGCTGGAACTACGGAATCAATACAACTGAGAGAAAGAGAGGTAGACAGTCATAGTGGAAGAAAGCACATGGCTAGAGACAGACAGACTGACTGGCAGGCAGACCTGCATCAACAGACTCCTGGCCCAAGATAGACTGCAAGGAGGGCTACACACGTGCTCTTCCCCCCACAGCCGAACTAGAAGACAATGGAGAAATTGAAAATCAACTCACCTGGTCTGCTATCACAGAAATGCTGGATGTCCTCGCTAGGAGGCTTATTGCTATGTCCCTGTGGCCTGATTGTAAACTAGTGTTGGCATCTACATTACTGGAGTGATCGGTCACAACATCAGATAACCAGAAGCTCTCATATCAACAGTCAACTTCCTCTCTCTAGCACCGTTTCTTGTCTGCCGGTGTGAAGGAACTAGCTCCTAGGGGAGAGAAATCTCTGTATGAAACCTTATCTACACGCTTGTGAAGACAAAATCTGGCGTTGCTTTGAGTTGCTGTGGCGGCATTCTCTGTACCTGGCTCTGCCAGCCTGTCTTCATTTGAATAGGCATTCATGCACTCCTACAGGGGGAAGCCCTTGCCATGGCCCAAACCACTCACTCAGGGGGGCGGCAGGATAGCCTAACAGCTCCAGTCTGTGAGAATAATCATCAATTTAGCTGCTTCACTAAGCCCTCTTGACATTCAAAATCAATAAAGGATTATGTGAGAATAAATCAATATATTTGCCCAGAATTGATCAGTTTAGTGACCTTTGAAAGTCGAGTACAAATGACCACTTGTCCCTCAATGCCATAATGGACTGGCCCACAGACATTGTTTTCAGTCCCAGATGGCAGTGTTAACACAGATTGTGCCTGTTTCAACAAGGGGAACCAAGGCTAGGCAGTCTTCACTATAAGGCAAGGGGATGCCCCACTATTGGGAAAGCCCTTGCTAAGCAAGTAATGATTTAAAGCTGAGCAACATTCTAGTCATTGATGTTGTGAAAATAAAAGCAGGCCAAATGTCCTTTCTTAAGTGCTTGATGCCAGGTAGCTATGTCTTGTGAAGCAAGTCTGGTAGAAGGAAGAGATACCAAAACCGTTTATTGCAGTGCAATGCCATCAAAAGCACAACAAACCCTGACTGCCCCCACCATTGCACATAATAGTGGAGAAGCAGCGCCAAATTTCAAGACTGGAAAATTATAAAAAGAACTAAGTTCAACAAATTATATAAACCAAACAGTTCCAATAAATAACCAAACCCAGTATACCAAAACAATGTAATAATTCCTAAAACATTTAGTATGGTCATAGTATGGAGAACGGTGCCACTGTTTCTTCACAATGGAATGCTAAACAAGAACTATCTTTTCCAGTCCATCTCAATAAACTGAACCCTCTGAATTTGTGTTCCATTACTAATCAATGATAATTAACATCCCTCATATGCCTGATTAGTTAAGGGTCAACACTGTATAAACCCTTAGACATAGAACTGAACATGTGAAACTATACAGCCATGAAACTATACTCTGCAATCAGTCGTCATGAATAATATTAAAACTAAAATTCAACAAAGTTACTAGAAATCCACAAATTTCCCCAAACGTATAGATACAACATGCTACATACATCCCCTCATCTTGATCGCAGTGAGCCTTTCAAACTATACACTTTCCACAACTTGTGTTCTTGCCCGCCACATCCTGTGATCAGCTACAGATGTATTGACATTCAAGCAAGTCAAATAAGCTAATATCTTGTTGAAGCCAAACATAGATCCCTTTTCTTGACTGTGATTTCCTTAATGGAACGACAATACCAGATACTGGGTGTGGCACTAACAGACGGGCATCTGGGTCAAGATGCATACACTTGCTGGTGATAAGCCGATCAGTTTTCTCTTTGAGGAAGTCAAATATGAATGAAGTCAGGGTGGATAACTGAAGTAGAAAGTGTATTGAAGTTCTGCACTGAGGAAATAAACAGGATGCAGTTCTGCATCGCATGCACTTTGCAAACATTTCCACATGCACATCTACGCATGTTCATATGGATACATAAACATGCATGTGTCATTATACATCATATTTCTTGTTAATGCTGACCTCTGTTTTTACATTTTGTCTCTTTACTACAGATTAAACGCAAAATTGGGTGTTTATTACACAAAAATTTAAACTAAAACCTCATTACAGGAACACAAATGCCCTTGTCAATAAATAACAGAGCTCTCATAACACACTAGTAATACATTGATTTATTTATAATAAGAAACAGTCTGTAAACTTCAGCTCTATCAAATACAGTTTATTTGTTGCTTACAAACAAAAATACATGTGCTGAAGTTCTGTTTCAATGTAACTTGGATAATTATTGAGGACATAAAAAGGATGAACACAAGTTTTTCTATCAAGCTGGACATAGGTCTGTTTGCACTGTCCATGTCAGTAGCATGCTGGCTGTAGCATGTGTATAATGTATATAGAGGTGCCTGTGTACAGGATACGGCCTGTATATCCTGTTGCCCGTGTTACTGACAGATAACAACTTCTTATCACATCCTTCCCTTCTGCATGGCTTTGTCCTGAGAGACTGTTTACCACATCTTCTCCATGCCACTCTTTGTTATTTTTATCAAGTTTTCTCTCAGAAAAACTATCACTGATCATCTTGTTTTAGACCACATCCTTCCAGTTCCTTTACAAAACTGGTGAAATCAGTTAAAGCATTGTCTGCTTTTATCAAGTTTTCCTTAACTATCACTTAACATTTGATGTTTCACACCAGATCCGATTAGTTCCTTTACAAAACTGGTGAAATCAGTTAAAGCATTGTCTGCTTTTATCAAGTCTTCTGTAACTATCACTTAACATGTTGATGTTTCACACCAGATCCGATTAGTTCCTTTACAAAACTGGTAAAATCAGTTAAAACATTGTCTGCTTTTATCAAGTTTTCTTTAACTATCACTAAACATTTTGATGTTTCAGACCAGATCTCATTAGTTCCTTTACAAAACTGGTAAAATCAGTTGACACATTTCCTGTTTTTTTTCAAGTTTCTTTGAAAATCTATCACTTTTCACTTGATGTTTTTTTTAAAAAACTATCGCTTATCATCTTGATGTTTTTCACCATATCCTTCCAGTTCCTTTACAAAACTGGTAAAGTTAAAACATTTACTGGTTTTATCAAGTTTTCTTTGGAAAACTGTCACCTTTCACCTGGTGTTTTAGACCATATCCCACAAATTCCTCTACAAAATTGGGAAAAGCAGTTAGAACATTTACTGTTTGCATCAGGTTTTCTTTGGAAAACTATCACTTTTCACCTGATGTTTTATATAATATCCTTTCAGTTCCTTTACAAAAATCAGTTAAAAGATTTTGTTTCTTCTTGTCCCAAGAATCATCAATCTACAACACCATTTCCCACAACCACCACAAAATAAAACATTAATCCCACACAAACATAAACCCTGCTAAGAACACACATGTAGGTGATTTTTTCAACATCATTCTTTTCCTGTATTTTGTCTAGATTCCTCCTTTGATATTTCCAGAGGTATTCCTCCTAGCGAACCCACATATTCCCAAACAACCAGATATAATTTATCACAGTAACCACACTAGATCTTGCAATCAACACACAAGTACAACATGGTTATGTAGCCAAACAATTATGCACACAGAGATGAACCACTTTGTCATCCTTGCTCGTAGGCTGCTTCTGCAAATTTGAAACTCCATAAGTCAAGTCTGTCTTGATGGTTACTACAGCTCATGAAATGGCTGTTGTTTAATGCCACATGGGGCAATATCCTGGCTACAAAGGTCTGTACATAATTTGTGTCTGGGCCAGTCAGTGATCGATATGATGAATGACAGTCTATGCCACTGGGGTATTAAAACATGACCACCAGCATCCAGCAGTATTGCTTCTATTACAAGTGATTGATATTATGAGTGACAGTCCATGCCAGTGGGGGAGAATAGCATGTTATTAATCAGCCTGACCAATGGCCTTGCCCCCGACCACTATCATCCAGCAGTACTGCTTCTTCATACCAGTGATTTATACCATAAACAACAACCCAGGCAACTGGGATAGAGTAAGTGAGTGAATTTTGTCTTAAATCACTTCCAGCTAACCTTCCAACAATATCACAGCAGGGGACACCAGAAATGGACATCATACATTGTACCCATATGGGGAATCAAACATGGTCTTCTGTAGGATAAGCTAACACTTTAACCACTAGGCTATCCCACTGGGTTAGAACGACATGATATCAATTACCTTCACCACTAAGATCCACTATTACCAGTGATCGAAATAATGAACAACAATCCATGCCTGTAGGATAGAACGTAACATTATTAATCATCTTGACCATCAGCTCGACCATTAGGATCCAATTTCGTTTATTCTTATTACCAACATAGACCAATGAAGATCCAGAGTAGAACAGGTATTCAGCAACCCATGCTTGCAACAAAAGGCGACTATGCTTGTTGTAAGAGGTGACTAACTGGATCGGGTGGTCAGACTCACTTACTGGTTCACACACGTCATCGATTCACGATTACGCAGACCAATGCTCAGGCTGTTGGTCCACACTCAATTATTTACAGACTGCCGCAACATAGCTGGAATATTGCTGAGTGCAGCGTAAAACTAAACTCACGCACTCACTCTTAATACCAACATTAAGTTGCTCAGGATCTATTCTAATCCACTGTCCCAATGAGTGCTTTGAAAATGTCACCTAAAAATATCACGATTCACGATTCCTCTTTCAGCAACTTGATAGGTCTCGCACAGATCGCTCTTATTCTCCAATTACTTTTGCTCTTCTTCTTCTAAGTGTACTTGGTCTTT
Organism: Haliotis asinina; assembly: GCF_037392515.1. NCBI lineage: Eukaryota > Metazoa > Mollusca > Gastropoda > Lepetellida > Haliotidae > Haliotis > Haliotis asinina. Next base: position 32,596,656 of record NC_090289.1, on the reverse strand, counting down.
CATCATATCAAGACCTTACATTCCTGGTACCTTTCACCTCTCCTTACTACTTCTCGTATTCCCATCTTCATTACATTGCTGCCTTACTTCCAATGAACAAATTAGTGTTCATGCATAGCTTTGGGGTCATGGTTTTGTGGAGAAGACTAAGCACACAGTATATAAAAATGTTCCCAATGGTGTTCATGACCCCTGTATCAATTTACCATATATTAGATAGAAATTATTTTAAAATTTTGTTCTCATGAAACTTTTGTTGTTTTTTTTGTTTTGTTTTTTTAAAATTCAGATCAAGTAGAACTTGGTTTTGTCCATAAACTAGCAAAGATTTAAAGATTTAAAGATTTAAAGAATCTAGCTGTGTTGCAATGGATCATTTGTCAGTCACATTGTATCTGATCCTTCCGGATACCTTTCTGAAGACACGTGAGTTCTAGTTTAACGTCGTATCTAGCAACATTCTGACAACATCAAAATGAGAAACAGCAGAAATGGACTTCACACATTGTACTCAGGTGAATCAGCATGACAAGGGAATGTTTTAACCACTGGGCTACCTCATCTGATGTATTTGGATCAGGACTGATGACTTGGTTCACACATATCAGCGTATCACAAGTGATGTTCATGATATTAACCACAGATTAGTACAGGTATAGGCCTAGTATCTGGTTTCTGGTACAGGCCTCCATCATATAGCTGACCAATTACTGAGTGCAGTGTTAAACAAAACCCTCTTTGTAGCTCCTATGGTGACGTTGTGGCAGTTGATGTTATCGTCACACAAACATATAACCAAAACATTTCTTTGTTACTTGTGGGCTGTATGACAAATCATTCCATGTGTGGATTGAGGCGTACATGGGAATTTTTTAGGTGAATGTTCGTCTACACCCCTCAACCTTTGTTCCAATTGTGTACAAGCCCTGACTGTAATATCTCTGGATGTGACATGTGTAACTCCTAATCTTTGTTAAGGATCAGTTCCCAGATGGTCAGGTTTAATCAAAAACACCAGATATTTTACAACCACTTACTGATATTTATGCTAGACGTAAAGTTTATTTATTCATTTACTTATTTACTTATTTATTTATTTATTTATTTATTTACTTACTTACTTACTTATTCATTTATTATTTGAAGTTCATTAATAAATGAGATTCCTTGAATCTCTCAGTACAACCTAACAGACACAACATTTTGGCTTATTTATATACCATTTTAAGATAAAAAAAAATTTGTTCTTCTTAATATCTCCATGACTAGTCAAGTAAAGTACCAAGGTTTTAAACGACTTGCATATGTAGAGAATGGACACACTTTACCCACAACACATCTTTGCTACGTGTTCAACCATTTCTTTCAAAGCAGTTACATACATCAATTCACGAATCAATCCAGATTATCAAGGATTAATTCAAGGCTCTAACAAAATTATCAAAACATACAGTTCTAAAACCGTTTCTTCACAGGACAAATATTGCTTGCAGACTCTTAAAACTAATAATTAGGGAAAGGATAACATTATATGAATAATGCGGTACCAAAAGAAGGATAACAGCATATGAATGGCATATTACTGAAGGATTCAGGAAAACAGTATATGAATAACACATTACAAAAGGAAGGATAACAATGTAAGGATTGTGCATTTACAAAGGATAGCTATATGCATATATGATGCGCCACCAAAGGAAGCATACCAATATATGGATTATACATTACAAAGGAAGGATAACTGTATAGGTACGATGTATTACCCAAGGATAACAGTATATGGATGATGTATTACCAAAGGATAACTGTATAGGTACGATGTATTACCAAAGGATAACTGTATAGGTATGATGTATTACCAAAGGATAACAGTATATGGATGATGTATTACCAAAGGATAACTGTATAGGTACGATGTATTACCAAAGGATAACTGTGTAGGTACGATGTATTACCAAAGGAGTGAGTGAGTAAATGAATGAGTGGTCTGTAAATACTCAAACATTCCAGTGATAAACAGCATGAGCATTCATCTGTACAGATGGGAGCTGATGATGTGTCAAACAAGTCAGCCTCTTATGAAAAGCATGGGTTACTTAAGACCAATTTTCTAACCTGGACCTTCCTCTGTAATTACTGAAGGGAAGATAACAATATATGAACGACGCATTACCAAAGACTCACATGACTCTCACCTAAATTCATGCTCCCCAAAAAGATTATCTGATTGGGACCTCCTCCATTACAAGAAAACCTAGTGTCATATTTCTATTCTTACGATAATTCAACAAGAGTGCAGTTCTATTAATTTGTGGCTTCCATACACAAATACCCAGAGAGACTGATGTTTTAATCACCAGAAACAGCAGACTTACAAAACACACATTTTCCTCCTCTGGCCCTGTTGGCTTTCATTTTCATCCATGAAGAACTCTTTGATGCAGTCTGATACCATGCATTACCCACCACCATAACACAACAACATCCACGATATGTGCCCAAGTGTCTTTTTGGCAAACATAATGCACCTAATGGCTCCATTTTCATAAAAAACATTATTTTCATACAGGTAAGTTTACACATTAATAGCAATAACGAGACTAATAGCCAGAGAGAACACCACACCACTCTCCAGCCACAAATGTATCCTGAAACGACTCAAGTTGCCCTTTCTAGCTCTGACAATGTTGCCCAAGCTGGCATAGCGTACAACCATTACCCACAAGTGTGCACCTATGCACATCCAGTCAGAACCCTTTGAAGACGTTTTCTTTAACAAATCTTCACTGATTAGGAGAAATGTTTACAAAGTTTGATGACTTCCCCAGCCATGGGGATCAGAAGCATGGCAGTGTGCACCAAGCTATGGAAGTTTGTAGAACATTCTCCACTACCAGACATTCTTGACTGCAAGGGGGAGGACGTTTGACTCTCCACTCTGAGACAGACACTCCACAATGTTTATGTAGCTGCGCATTGTGTTCCCCTTGGTTTAGCAGCAAGGAGATCAGTGAAATACTTCTAAAATGTCAACCCACATGATAGGAATTACAGTTTTTCTCTGATAGTTATGGGAAGGTTACTTTCATGTCATCCCCCAGATAAGACAAGGATTTAATGACTTAAATCACATATACTAACATCGTGTTTTTGATCCATTAGAGTAATTTTCCAGGTAAAAGGGGTCAGGTTAAGGATGGTGGAAGATACTATCTTCCGTACAAACATTTTTGACAAGTTAATGACTTATATGTTATTGTGTACAGGCTAAGTATTGGCTCCAGATGCTGATTCAGTATTGGGCAACACAGTTTACAAAAGACACAGAATCAATATTTTTGTAGACTTGGCCAAAATGTTAAGTGAGCAAGTGAGTTCGGTTTTACACCATCTTTTTCAGTTTTAAAGCAATATCATGGCAGGGTACACCAGAAATAGGTTTCAGCCATTGTACCTATGTGGGGAATTGAACCCAGGTCTTTGGCATGATAAGCACACACTTTAACCAAGTGCCAAGATTTAGGGAACCGAATGTATAGTAAAATTAAATTTTAAAGAAAAGCAGCATCCAGACTCGATCATATCAACACACACATCACAGTTCTTGAATAGGAAAGCAACAAAACTATTTCCCTAACTACATACAACCTAAAATTAGAGATAGATGTTGACCATATCAAAAGCAAAATCGAGACTCTATCATGATGTGGATCAAAATCACCATCAAGACTATCAACACATAAAACTGATGATAGCAACACAATTTAAATATGCGGTCATGATAAACATTTTCTTTAACTATGAGTATTTCTACAGATGCTTAAAAAGAAAAAAAACATGAATATTCATGTGGAACAATCCAACAGAAGTGTGAAGATTCAAAATACTAAAAAGAAATAAAAGAACATCCAATTCTTTCATATTACGAGAAAGAATCAGTCATGATTTGACAGCTTAACCATAGCAATTGGAAATAATGGGTGTTTTGGACTTCTTTTCAGTAGTACAGTGTGAGAGAATAATTCATTTTCTGTTCATTGTGTGAATATCAATAAACAGTTTAAAGGTCACTTGAATATGTATCGCTCTTCAGTATTTGATTAAAATATCCCTTTTTCATTTCATTATTTATGAAAATCTCACTGAAAATAATACATTTTCCAAACATTCTTTTAAATCAAAACTGACAAATTACACATGGATTGTTTGATCTTATGGAAATCATATTACGTTGCGGACATAAGGGCCGAATGTGACAAAACTGAGAGAACTATTATCATTGACTCATACGATACTCTGAACTCCCCATTTATCTCCGACTCGTGAGAATATCCAGGACAATAAAGACAGGGTGTTGAATATTAATGAAGACAGGTAGATTACACAATGCCGTTTAGAATGTGGTCACATGTAACATATGTTCTATTTGTGACTACACTTTCTCAGTAAAGTACCAATTCCAGTACTTTCTTTCTTGAGTTGAGTTCCATCCAGGATTTGGACCCACACCCTCAGAGTCAGGCACCTAATCGCCAGTACACAAAGTCAACCGCCTAACAAACTCAGCCACCACACCTTCCACAAAAATGGAAGTTAACTGTTAATTAGCATGGCTCCCAGGACTGAAAGGTATGAATACACAATGCCATCTAGAAAGTGGTCAAATGTAAGACATGCTATATTTGAGATTACACTCAGCAGTGGTGGAGTGGGTTTGGATGTTGACTTTGTGTGCTCATGATTAGGTGCCTGACTCTGAGGGTGCAGGTTCAAATCCCGGATTTTACTTGACTAAATACAGTATGAGAATTTCGTCTGTACTAAGAAAGTGTAATTCCAAATAGAACAGACATTACAAGACAGGCAGAGTTGGAGTGAGTGAGTGAGTGAGTGAGTGAGTGAGTGAGTGAGTTTAGTTTTACGCCACACTCAGCCATATTCCAGCTATATGGCAGTGGTCTGTAATTAATCGAGTCTAGACCAGACAATCCAGTGATCAACATCATGAGCATCGATCTGTGCAATTGGGAACCAATGACATGTGTCAATCAAGTCAGCGAGTCTGACCACCCAGTGCAGGGTTGGAGCATGTTCATTCCAAGGTAAATAACACAATGATACAAGTTCGGAACTGCAGTAACTCTACACATAACTTGAAATCATATTTCTTTTCAACTGATTGACAGCCTTCTGTAGACCTAAGCCTCATTTTTATGCTGGTACGTAATGTCGTTTTCTTCTCCTGTTGGTTTTCACTGGAAGCTATTGGCACAATAAATAATGAAGACGTTGCTAAAGAGAAATGTTTCCATATGTTCAATAAGAGCAAACGATGCTACATAAACATGGATCCAATGTGTGAAATGTACATTCTGTGGCTGAGTACCAAGTATCATGAATTCCTCAAATTGAGGTTCAACAAAAAAACATCACACCACCATTAACTGTAAAAACACACTCAACAAACCTTTTACATGTTACTGTAACATGCGTATTAGGATAACAACTAGTCTTTGAAATGAACATATTTTACTGAAAAAAGTTCATAGTAAAAAAATTAATAAAATAGTGAAAAATTAGCCCTGAGACTTTCTTCATTTTCAGCTAAGGGAATCTAGACTTGCCACGTTTTCTAGATTTGCATGGGCTTTCTTGGATATATTTGCTTTGGGGTCTGTATCACAGACTACATTCATATCTACAAGCCTTGTTATTCTCTCATAAGAAAACACATCGCCTTCAAGTGACAGCCCAATACATATGTGCAACTATTCTACACTTACAACATGTTATTGTCAATGAATAATCAATTTGAAATAGCCTGAAGTCATGGGCGAATTTGGTAAAATATTGAGGAAAATGACTGAATGAACCCGTCTGTCTTAAAATAGGATCTATAGAATCACCAGATATGTCAAACTACAATCGTGACAAAACCATCATAATTTTATCCAGTTCCAACCTTGATACATTGGAAGCATTGGACTCTGATATGTCAAATTTAATGGGGTTGTGAAAACTATGATATAGTGCTAAAGATCACGATTAAGTGAGTGAGTGAGTTGGGTTTTACCCCGCTTTGGGCAATATTCCAGCAATATCACAATGGGGGACACCAGAAGTGGGTTTTACATATTGTGCCCATGTGGGGAATCGAACCCGGGTCTTCAGCATGATGAGCGAACGCTTTAACTATGCTACCTCAAGTTTAGTAACTTAACATGTTCTCAAATAATATCAACTCAGTATAACTAATTAATCAACACTTTAAAAAAAATATTATTGAAAACCACGTACAAATCTGAGACAGTACCCATGTGAGTGATTATCAGACACGTGTTCTCCATGTGCATTATATGCAATCACATAAGTTCAATATGTTTACAAATTGCCAAATGTGGAATCATTAAATTAATTTGTTGCTATAATCCTGGCAATTCATACCCATTAATTTTATATACTTATGTTAATGATAAAAAAAGGTTTTATCACTACAATAATCGAAACCTTATTAATACAAAACAGAAATACTATCAGTGCTAAAATCCCTGTAGACATGTCAGTGACCATATACTGATATGGTCCATGGATGTAGCGCTCAACTCACTCTCGAAATTCCCAAAGTGCAGGTCAGAAGAAATGTGCAAAGGCAGGAGGTGACCCCTAAACGCTTCAGCACGAAGAAGGTATTAATCTGTGAGGGTAGAACACAGCTAAACGACTAAACCTGTTGGATAACTGGTAATGAGACGCTTCCAATCCGCAAAAAAATGGAAATTATCTGTGAAGACAATTGAGATCAAGTATGGGGCTGTCAAGGTAGTTAATACATCTGGGAAATCTAGAGTCAAAGTTGTCCAGGAATTTGGTATCCCGCATAACACACTTTCAACTTGGCCTTCCATGCACATACGGTATGCTGCTTCAGTCTAACAGTTGGGTCAGATGTTTATAAGGTTGAGATGGATGTGTCAAACCCACGACAGTCAAACTACTTTCTAGGTCCTAGAGTTCAAGACAATGATGTTAAACTGTAAATAATAGCATAGTGTTAATCAGTGTTGACACCAGGTGTTTGTGATCTTGGTAAGCAGGGTGCGAAATTTACGCTGGTCCTATGGTTGCTGGCTAGTTCGGAGCAGTTCAGATAAGACCAGTAATTATTGTCCACTCACTGGTCCTGTGGTCTAGTGGGAAATTTTAAAGGTTTCTTTCCAATGTCCTGCCACACAATAGTCTTAATCAAGTGAGTGTTTGTTACTTACTGTCACACATGGCACCACCCCAAGCATATGGTAACAACCTATAGGAAGTCAAGACTGAACAGGACAATCCCATGAAAGTCAGTATTTACAGAATAGTTACCAGCAATACAGTAAAACCACACATGATACAAGATATTTTATTGCATAAATGTTCCCTTTGAAAAGAGTGAGCATGATTTCAGGCCACTTTTAGTGATATTCATGCAATATCACAGCAGGGGACACGAGAAAATGGCTTCACACATTGCACCACGTGGGGCATCAAACCTAGGTCTTCAACATGGTGAGTAAACACTTCATCCACAAATCCACCCCACCACACCAGACAATCCAGTAATCGATTATGTCAGTAATTCTCAGAACAGCAAACCAGTAACATTCTAAAATCTCATATTCAAGATATTTACTGAGCAAACATTCCCTGTAGAAACAGTGACAACATTCCATTAACTTATCTGCTTTTCTCATTATGTTTATGAAAGACATATATACAAATTATACTCATAAATTCTTGTCTATCAATAACTATTCCTTTTATTTTTTTCCAACACTATATGTCTAATCATTACTTAAACACATTATCCTCTATCAGGAGAGCGAGTGTTGATGCTGGCATGCTACTCAAGGTTGTAAAGACTTTGTTCCTTATCATTGTGTCAAATATTGTGAAGTTGTCACGGTTCGCAAACAGAGGGTTTTGTTTCATCTTGATCTGATAATTTCTGCAGCTAAATGGTGTCATTTTGTTTGTTGATAGTGAAAAGGCTTGTGAACAGTGGAAATTGCCAACAATGTTTTCTCTACAAACATTTCTTGTGACTTTTGAGAGCTATCAGCTCCCTTGGCGTGTAGTCTAAGAAAGTGACATATCTCCATTGAGGAACTGGCATTGATGGTGATTCATGGCTTTGTAAAACCATCTCAAAATAAATAGCACAAGCTCTTTATGATCCTTATCTGTATAAATTACACCCTTTTTCAACACCAATTTCATCACAAGATACCTAAACAAGATACATGATTCAGTCATTTGTTCACATAATGACTTCACAGCTATGCATTGATCTCAGTAAAAAACCTGTGTGATGTATACTACTCAAATAAGTCAAAGAACATGCACTCTTTCATATTCCATGTAGTGTGGCATGGCATGGAGGATTAACTAAATTAATTTGAAAGACTCAAGTATTCCTTAACCTATCTAAGAAGCTTATGTGATTGTGATACAAATAAAATAATTATTCCACCAAAGCCTACATGCAATAATCTAACCATCAGTCCATCCTTCCTTTTCTCCTTCCATCCATCTTATATTTCATCACATTTTCCTTCCATCCATCTTTCACTTCATTTTTTCCTTTCATCCATCCATCTTTTACCCATCCACCTCTAATTCCACCAATCTTTTTCATATCATCCATCTTTTGTTACAGCATTCCTTCCTTCCATCATTCTTCCTATCCATCCATCTTTCATCCCACCATTCTTTCCTTCCATCTTTCACTCAATCATCCTTTTCTTCCATCCGTTATTCATTCCATCATTCTGTCCTTATATCCATCCTGCCATCATTATTTCAATCGTCCATCCATCTTTCATTCCATCATTCTTTTCTTCCATGTATCCATCTTTCATTCCATCCATCTTTTCTTCCATGTGTCCATCCCTACCAATCTACATACCCACATCTGTGTAAATCTGACACAACCGGTAAATCAGATCACACTTGAACGATTTCAATGAGCTATCGACTTTCTTTGTACATATTAACTTTGACAACTAATATTAAGCTTTTCACACGACTGAGAAAATCAAAGCTCTGGTGCATCATCATCAGACCTGCCCAAATGTTGCCAACAATCTGTTACTGAACACAGATCCTCCAGCACCCACATCATAAAACGATGTGGTTACTATAGTAACATATTTTCTTTCAATCCCCATAAAAAAAAGCAAACATGAAAAGAGTACTGTGTGGATAATATTTCTGAGCATTCTGCGAGGCTCTTTCCCTGCCTAAGAAAACTTTGGCTAAGAATGTGTGTCCCATTGATTAAACAAGGCTGACAGTGTTAGCCACATCAGGTCTCCGGTAACAGCTGGTGCTGTTTGAATGCAATACAAGACAAACAATACTGGATACTAGGAGACACCCGGTCAGTATTGATTCAGTATTGATAATGCTGGTCAATATTGGAAATTTTCATTACATTTTATGAAAGTGCTGTGAGACATCTGCAATGAGCTTTGCTAAAGTCTCAAGTAGTTACATTACACTACGACAGATCATGCTTTTGCTGTTGGTTGAGAGGGCACTTGTTGAACGTAAATGCAGAATAGAAATGTAATTGAAGTGAAATTAAACCCAAGAACACAGGTGTTACTGCAATCAACTAGAAGTCCTCAACACAAGATCACCAAAATGTCAAACCTGTTATTTTGAGTTTGAAGGAACTACCTTTTCTAAACGAAAAGAAAGTAAATATATCAATAATTATTTACTTACAGAGACAGTCTAGAAAAGAGTGTACTTAAAATGCAACTTGATATTAGTTTAAATAGTAATAGGAAACACTGTTTACTGATCATTATTGAAACTGGAGGCATTATTAGGTTTAAAAGAATCAGACACTGTTTTGCTTATAAACAGGATGTCTTGAGTTTCTATAGTGAAAATACAACAACACATTTAGAAAACAGATACTGGAATACATTTTTCAATACTTACTTTGTGAAATGGTGTTAAAATCAAATGAAGTTGTGATGGTTAATTTGGTATCAGATAACAAAATACAACAAAGTTGCCTCACATGTTTGACTCACATTTCATGTGTTAGGTAGGCCTTAGCACAAAAAACACATCTTTTCAGATTCTGAGTTAGAGTCGATTATCAATTTTCATATGCATTGGGATATTTTTTGGGTAATATTCCCCCAAATATGGCAAAAAACAGATGCTCTTATATATGATATAAAGCTCTGTTGAAACCATCAAGCTGTCAAAACTGATATGGAGTTGTTCAGCAATTTAGGTTTATGCCGTCTTTAATGGTTTTTAAGCAAATTCACAAGTAGTCAGCACAGTGTTGGAGACTAGCTAACTATACTTCCCATCCAAAGTTTAGACTCATTTAAACCCTCACCATGTGTAATGTATGTATGGTTACAATGAAGATAAATTTCTCCAGTAACCTGAGTTAATAAACTGAAAACCTTATGCAGATGAATTGCATCAAATTGCTAAAAAGCTTGTGCAAATATCAAGCAAGTGAACATCTGTGTTTTGGAATAAAGTTTCATTAAGAATTTACCAATTTTCAACGATTTCTATTATTTTTAAACTCATGACAATAATTTGTTCAATGCTACAAATTTATTTTACAATACATCAGTTCATGTGTAAATGGAACCTTTAAATAGTATGGAATATTTTTAACAATGTATTATAGAACAGTTGCCTGAAGTAAGTGGCTATATTTAAACTAGTGAGTCTAAACTATTGATACTAAGTATATTTTGCAAACATACTGAAATGTTGAAACAGAAAAAACCCTCATGATTTAAACATAGTCCTGACTGTCTACTATCAGACATTTGAATAAATCTATTTCAATTATCACATTAAAAAAAAAAGTCTGTGGAGACAATACCAGGGACATTATGAGGCACTAACAAAGACATATTCATTCAGAATCACTAACAATGCTACCATTATACACATAACGTAAAAAAAATGTAACCTAAACCTAGTTATTTCATATTGTCTTGACATGACAGATTAAGTACTAAAATTAAAGAACTGAGAGCTCCTTAGCTTTTTTCAAGGTAGTACATTTCCATCATCAAACACAAAATCTTTGAATTTTTGGTTTCAAGATAAGAATTACATTCCTTAAACAACACAATGACCTTCACCTTATAGAATAAATTTGACCTTAATGAATAATTCATCAATGATGTCAGCATGTTGACAGATTAATATTCTGCTGACAGGATGACAAAGATAAGATGCTGGTAAATCCATTTCTTATCAGCATTATCACATGAATTGGTGCTAATTAACTACAAGTGATTAACAAGTGTCACTAATCACTGATTGCATGCTGTCCCGAGAAGAACTCAATCACATTTTCTCCTTTGAAGGTGTAATAGAAGATAAGATAAGGCTAGGAGGTGGAGATCTATTTGCCATGGATTGGTTCCCAGGGAATTCATACAAAATTCTGGAACATGCGTTGACTTGCAGTTCTGGATTACCACAACAAACACCTGTTTGAGTCTGGGAAAGGGAAACCTAAGACTTGAATAAGGCCAGAAAAAGAATCTTGTTCAGGATTGAAAATGAATAGGTGTTTCGTAAGGCTGGGAAAATTTCAACCAAAGTCTTATAAACTTCTTCAAGAGGCATTCAGACGTTAGCATAATGAAGGGGAACCAGCTTTATGGATTGACAACCTATTTATTGCAATAGACTGCAACATTTCTGTGTAGATGCTAACACTGTTATCACTTGCTTCATAACAGTGTCAGCATCTACACTGAAATATGACATCTATTGCAATAAAGAAGTCGTCAATCCATAAAATGTGTTCCTGTCAAAGGCCTTGTAGGTTTGTATTTTGCTGTTTGATGCCTCAATCAACATCCTTTCACATACTAACCCCAACTAGTACAGTATCAAGTCTGGACCAGACAATCTAGTGAATGATCTGCACTATCAGAGCATGATGACATGGTATCAAGTCAGTGTGTTTAGTTTGAAGCTGCTTTTAGCAATATCCCATCAATATCTTGGTGGGGGACATCAGAATTGTTTTTCATGCATTGTACCCATGTGGAGAATTGAACCCAAGCCTCTTGTAGAATGAGTGAATGTTTTAAACACAATGTTACTCCACCACCCTGACAAGTCATCAAGACTGACTAACAAATCCATATGGTCACCAGGAAGGACCAGCAGGGGTGTCCTCAATATCTCCAGGGAATATGTTCTGATAAATCTACACTATACCCTGGATGCATCTACAACTCGGCCCCATAATTTTATTACCTCTCTTGGCTGGCTTCATATAAAATCAAGTGTCTGGTTAAGAAGCTGAGAGTACCAATCACAACTCACTTTTACTTTTTAAATTATTTAACCGATTAAAATTGGCACCAACAAATCCTGCAGAGGAACTCTGAAAGTGATAGAAGTTCTTGCATATATTTATTTTATTGTAAGTTTCGGACCTGACAATTTGTCTGTACATGATTTCTTCCAAATCTGAATCACACTGAGAACAAAACTTCACAGTTGAGACCACTATCTTTGTTGACACTAGCAAGCTTGGTTGTAACGGCGGCTTAGCTGATTGGCTACTGTGAGAATGCAGAGCCAGCCAAGGTAGCTAATAAAATGATTGCTCCTAGCCACAGATACATTCAGGGTATAGTGGAGATTTATCGGGACGTATACCCTGAAGAAATAGACGATGTAACATGGGTTGCTGCAAATGTATTCTTACCCATGATTCCCACAGGGTAGGCCACATATAGGACTAGAAAAGAAACAACTACAACTTGAGTCAGCAACGAGCAGATAACAAACACAAGGAACTGTAGCAGAACTAAAATTCAGGTTCAGGATGATTGTGAAGTAGTGTATCTGCATGGGAGCTTTATGTTTTTCATCAAATTGTTAAAAGACATCTCAGCATTCTTTCAGTCACATAATTTTTTAACCATTTAACTGTCAAACACAGAATGGTTCTTACCCTGTTGCAATCTTAATACCAGCTTTCCTCTTTCAGCTTCAAAAGCCTGCCTTTTTAGTTTTTACAATGCAAAACCATTTTCTTAACAAAATTGGAAAAATCAAATAACAGACAGGAAATTAACGTATGTTAATTTGCAGAAATATTATCCTAATATTCTAAAATCAATTCTCCCTGAATGTCAACAAAGTTTAATTTGTGAGAGTCTGTACAAGATTAAGCACATGACATTACAATTTGGTTCTCTCAAAATGACTTCTTTTGTATAAAACTGTAAGACCCATGCATGGAGAGATTCAAGTTAATATGGAGTCATTAAAGCTTCAGGGTTTACACCAACGAACAAACATGGGGATCTCAGGAAATGCCATTGTTAGTTTTAATGGTCCTTACACGCAATATGGAGGTCCTTTGAAGTGGTGTGGAGAACCATCTTAATTATTTCTTTGAGCTTTAAGTGAGTGAATTTAGTTTTATGCCACTTTTAGCAATATTCCAGCAATATCACAGCAAGGGAGGGGGGTTTCACCCACTGTACCCATTTGGGAAATCGAACCCGAGACTTTAGTGTGATGAGTGAATGCTTTAACCATGGGACTACCTCACCACTCCCTTAGAGCCTGGAATGAAGTATTGATCATAGGGACTGTGGTAACTATTCTGAAACAAACAACCAAACACTAAAGAAAGTCATAGATGTGTTATAGGTTACACTGAATAATATTGGACACTGTGACATTTCTTTATGTGTTCACTCCCTACTGGATACATGTATGAAATTGTGACATATTTTTTAACTTTTTACTCAAGCATGACATTTCAGACAAATGCAGATACTGCATGCATACAAGGTAAAGGATCACCCAATTGTTTCATATCGCTCTAGTCAGTATACTATGTCTCGACAAACAGTAATGTGATAAGTGCATTGTTAGCAAGAAACATACTTTTCTATACAAACCCTGTGTGTGCAGGAACAACCAGTCAGATGGTGCATGTCTACACAAACACCTGGTGTCCTTATGGTGTAATGATTTATTCATTTAATTTTCAATGTCGTTTAGTCTTGTCAGCCAAACTGGATAATTTTGTATAACGGAGACTGGATATTATCTCAGTTTGACGTTTTTACATTCCTTTGAGTAGCATACATTGATAGTGTGCACAATCATGTTTTATCCATAAACACTTCCAACCTAAGCATGGTTCCCATGCCACCAGTTTCCGAGTAACAGTTGAAATACCTCATTGCTCAACATTATGAGTCAGGTGTAATGACTCTCCTACCCGGAACTTCCCAGTGCATCTCATCTTATCATCTCTTCATCTCATCATCATCATCTACATTGGCCAGCGCTGATGTTTTCACAGATTTCATAAAACCAAACATTTGGGAACAGCTCACAAGAACATCATACCACATACAATTTATTCATCTTGCATTGTTATCACATACTTGCCTACCTTGGCCAGATTTGTTGTTTTTCCTTACACGCTTCTCTACATCCTACTTTCAGAAGAAGTACAAAAGAACATCATTACACTATATATAATTTACTTTTTCCCTTTCATCGTCACATCTACCTTGTGTAAAGTCCCATTTTGAAGAGTGAGTGAGTGAGTGAGCTCTGTTTTCTCACTCAGCAATATTCCAGCTATATGGCGGCGGTGTGTGACTATTCGAGTCTGGACCAGACAATCCGGTGATCAATAACATGAGCATCAATCTGCGCAATTGGGAACTGATGATGTGTGCCAACCAAGTCAGAGAGCCTGACAACCCGATCCCGTTAGTCAACCTCTTACAACAAGCATGTTGCAAACAACATTTTTTTTATGGCAAGCATGGGTTGCTGGAGGCCTATTCTACCCCGGGACCTTTACAGGTGCCCATTTTGAAGAGAAGCAAAGAACAATGTCTATTTCATTCTGTGTTGTTTAATGTATCTGATGAACCAAAATACTGAGAAAATTAAAACATTAACAAAATATAATTCATTAATATTTTATCCTTGCTGACCTGACCAGTATAAAAAGAGATGAAATATTTTTCTAGAATCTTGCAACACAGTAGCAAAATGATTTGTCATCAAAACACGCTGTTTTGCGCCTCCATTACATTTTAAAAGTGAAACATTTCACAAAGGGAGTTTATGAGCTGTATCATGTTATTTTATCACATTTCATAGCTCAAATAAACATATGTCATGTCAGAAATCAACAAACCCACCCTATTATGAAAGAAAGAGGCTCATAGACTTCTAGCAAGTCTGTTACTGGCAAGCCCAGAAGAACATCAGACCAAATATGATTTTCAGGACCAATTACAGCAATTTCTATGATTACTGACAGGCTGTAAGAAGTTGGTAAGAAGGCCTTCTTACATACTGAGAAGCTCCATTCCTATTCTACATGTCTTCCTATACTTGATCGGCCTTGCGGTAACTGATCTATGACCCTTGTTGGTTATCTGACACATATGAAGACGATGAGCACACTAATCCTGGTCGGAACATTAACACCAACATGATGACTTCACTTACATGAAGAATGTGGCGCAAGGTCACCTTGGACACATTTGGAAAAACGTCTTCAGGTCACCAGGTTTGAAAACTATGGAAAATTGAAAAGGAGGAGAAGATGGTCTGGTTTTGACAGATCTGATGAAGCCGAACACTCCAGCATGATGTGCTGATGTTGGTGCTGAGTAGGCTTTCTTTGTGAGTGAGGGTTAGAATTTCATGCTATGGCGGTTAGGGGTACTGAGAGTTATGGACTTTGGGAATAGGAGACAGGACCTTCTCTATGATGAGCAACTGCAGAGCAAGCAGCTGGATTTGATACTGGTGGAACAATGCTTTCAGAAAAGAGAACACTACTGATGTCTGTCGTTGTAGACACTTCCAGTAATGTAACTTCACTCTACAGCTGGCAAAGGAGTTGATGATGTCATGAGCGAAGATTGGCATCTTTGGGTCAGAATGACTCATGTCACGACACAAGTCACAGAAAGTCACAGTATATCTGGTCACCACACCTCTCGTGGATCTCATTCCCTGCAGAAAGTGCTAAGGTCCTTATGTGAAGAAGAGTTCCAATCATGTTAGTAAGAGGCAAAGAGTTTAATTAAATGCCCTTTTTAGCAATATTCCAGCAATATGAAAGCTCGGGACATCAGAAATAGGTTTCACACATTGTACACATAGGATATCGAAACTCGACAAGTGAATGATTTAACCACAATGCTACTCCACCGACCCATTCACAGTAAGAAAAATATTTTATATGTTCATAATGAAGTCAAAATCATACAGTGAGTTTAACGCTGCTTGTAGCAATATTCCAGCAGTATCACAACAGGATACAACAGAAATTACCTTCACACATATTACCCAAGTGGGGAATTGAACCACAGACTTTGGTGTGGATAGCCAATGCATTTGCCACCAGGCTACCCCACTGTCCCAAAAGTCATACAAAGGACTGCTCTTATACGATATTTCTTACAATCATGGAAACGTCTCTTGTTGTATTTATCGTTATGTCTTTTGACAGGTCATATCATGCATATTGACAAGCACGCTAATAAATGCCTTGACACGCTCAAAGGACAAGGAAAAATTAATCTGCCATAAATCATGAACAGTCTCTTATAATGAATTGATGAACATAGGAATATAGCACAGGATTATAGCATTTTCACCATTCACTGTGTATATTTTAGTGGGAATGTGTAGAATGAACTATCATCACAATGAACTAAAATTAGTGGTCCCTGAGAGTCTGTTACAACTGTTAATTGTATTTCACTTTGATAATTTAGCAAACATTTTTTTGCAATTTATTTATCTTAGAAACTTAAAGTCACAGTAGGTGACCTGCAGCTTTCACCAAGTATAACTAGAAATGTATGTTCCTCTTTAATAGAGTCATGACAGTTGTTCTGTGCAGCGATTTACAATGGAACATAACACATGGGATGAGCAGTGATGTTTATTTAGTGTATGAGGTGTTGGCTGAGTTCTAAGCTGTCAAGTTACCTATGTTTACTCGTTTACAGTCTCTAGGCAGTACATCACATGTTCTCGAAATCCTCAGTATCAAACAAGCCTCAGCTCAGTTCAGCCAGACTGGTTTTTCCCTCATAGTGAGTAATATATGTCTTCAGGTTACCAGCACATACAGAACATGTACCATTATGTGTCTTCAGCTAACTAGTTTACACCAAACTGAGCTGGGATTTCTTAATCACCTTGCTAAATTGAGCAAACTGGACAGCATTTATTAACTATGGACAGCATTTATTTACTATGGACAGCATTTATTAACTATGGACAGCATTTACTATGGATAGTATTTATTAACTATGGACAGCATTTATTAACTATGTACGGATAGTTATGGTCAACAACTATTGAATGATAGTGAGACATTTACATAATTATTCAAATGTAAATATACGTTTCTAATTTATTCAATGGTGGTTCTATGCTTGAAAAACTATTTAACCACAGTTGAGTTCAAAGTGATAGCAATATACCAGTATTATCATGGCAATGGACACCAGAAATGGGCTTCACACATTGTACACATGTGGGGGAATCAAACCTGGGTCTTTGGTGTGACAAGCGAACACTTTATCCACTAGACAACCCCATCGCCCCCGCGTTTAAAAGGGTATTCAATGTTTGTTGGAGGTCATGATTACAGAACATTCAGAGACTGCACCTTTCATAAATTATTCAGTCATAAAAATATATACACTATTTAATGATAGATGTTCATAAACTATTTAATGATAGTGAAATACGTATACACTACGCAGCTTAGTCATATCTAGATTGTATTCAATGACAGATGATCAGCTGGGCTTTTACGAACTAATCAATGATTATTAGATGTTTGTAAACTATTCAATAAATAGTTAGACATTTACAAACTAGCAAAGTCAGCAAAAGAAGCATACTTGTTTTATATCCGTACAGTAAAGTTCAGTTTTCCTATGAATGTCAAACTGACACATATTTTTTAAATTGCATATCATCATATCTTGTATCATACATTTTAATGACCAAGTTTGTTATCACTCCTTCCATAACCTGAACCCTCTCAAGGGATATAATATGTTTCATATGATGTTCACAGATAGTCACCTTTTCAAGTTGTGCATACACAAATGAAAAATAAAAGAACATGTCAGTTTGGATGCAGCTCTTTAATATAAAGCCCTTATAATATAGTTTCTGACTCTTCAATGCCCTAATGTGTATCGCTTTACTCAATGCTACAAGACATATCGACCAACACAAGTCAAGTTTAGAGAGTGAGTATAGTTTTACACCACTTTCAGCAATATTCCAGCAATATTCCAGCAAAATCACAACAGGGGATAGCAGAAATGGGCTTCACACATTGTATCCATGTGGATAAAACAAACCCAGGTATTCAGCATGACAAGCTTCAGAGACAGGCCCTCCATCACCCCTCACTCAAGATTAAATCTCATAATAAGTCAAGTTTGAATTTACAAAGAAGAAACCCCATCCACTTATTGCAATGCCTTCAAAATTAGAGCACTGTTTCCTGTGAATGTGTACTTGCTAGCTGCTACTAATTGAGGAACGCCAGTCAGTCGTTAAATCATTTGCTTGTCATGTCAAAGACCCAGGTTTGATTCTCCACTTGGGTTCAATGTGTGAAGCCCATTTCTGGTGTTCCCCTTCATGATATTGCTGAAATATTGCTAAAAGGAGAGTAAAACTGAACTCACTCACTCACCCTATGTGTCAACTAAATATTGGAAGAGAGTGATGGTGGTCTTGGACATCACCACAAGGAGAATGTTGGCAGCTTCTTCCTTCAATAATGCCACTCCAACACACAGTGCAATGCAATCACATGGACTAATATCAAATTAATTGCCGTCAAGGGATGGTTCTGTGATTCCTACAAATTAATACTGGTAAATCATATCGTGTACCATTAAGTCAATCTGATTAGAGTTGGTTTTCTTCGACTGGCTGGCTATCAATATACTGACAACGTTGTCAACGCCCTTGATACAAACACTGCATGCCCTAATCGCATCAGAACATGATTTCAAACTACAATATCAAATCTGTGAGCATATGAAAATCATTGCAGTATCATAACTGTTAGAGGAATGATGACATTTCACTTTTCATAATAAAGATCAGAAAATCTTTATATGCTTGAAGTTGAACTCACTATCAAAATACTTTCAGTTTGTTTGTTCCATGGAAAAAGCAAGATGGCAAGATGATGGCAAGAAGAATAAGTAAGTACAGTATATGCCATTGTTAGCTACATTCAAGCAATACCAGAGCGCAGACATGTCAAATGGGCTCCCCACTGTGCCCATTGTGGGGAACTGAACCCTGGACTTTGGTGGGATGAGAAAACACTTTTACCCCTACACGACAAGTATCGTCACAAGTTGACCATCTCCACAGGGTCATGCTTACAAACCCTACACATACTCAAAACAGTTCTTATTACAATGTCAGCAAATTGTTTAACCTGTTTAATGCTGTACTCAGAAACGTTCTAGCTATATGGCAGCGGTTTGTAAATAAAGAAGTCTGGACCAGACAATCCACTGATCAAAAACCGATTTGCACGATTTGGATACAATGACTTGTCAATCATGTAGGCGAGCCTGACCACCCGATTCTGTTCATCACCTCTCATAAGCATAGTTTACTGTAGCCTTATTTTAAAATCTGGACCTTACAAATAAATAAAATATCTCAGAGAAAACTTCTGGGTAAAACTCAAGCACATTCTGATGCAGTCTGGTTTTACACAACACAGTATTCAGACCGTTACTGTAATTATCCGTCTCCAAAAGAAAGTATGGACGGTTATGTAAATTTGTGTCTAAATACAGGGTGCTGACAAATATTACAAACATGTTATAAACAGTTGGTCTGTGGGTGCTTATCAGAACAGAGCACATATTAGAGCAAACATGGTATGCCTCATACTGTTGATATGATATCTGTATAAATGTGATCATCCCTTTAAAAGCTTTTACATGCACAGTTGTCTTGATCCCAATTACAGAAAAAGAATAACAACCGCAATAAGCAAACTTTCATCAGACAATGCCTGCAAAAATAACATTGATAATTTGGCCAGAGAGGTAGGTTTAGATAGGAAGCAGGTTCTATTACTTCTTTACATGTCAAAGAAATTCACATTACTAAATTTCCCTACATTTTCCATCATGGCAGTTTAAAATCTTGTAATGGTGAATCACTGGTCACATGCAAAACGTAACTAACAACTCATTTCCACACTGCCAAGGAACTTGGTGTCCCCAGAGTATGCAAATCTCACAGATTCCTGGTCTTTACAATGTAAATGGTAGAGTTACATATATACTCCTAGGCCAAATGTAGAGATATCATGAAAATCAGGTAATATGATACACCTAGCCTTATCACCCATACTTCATATCTTGACCATGTTGAACACCAGTGCTTGTCACCACACATTAGACAATGTGATCAATTCTCAAGCAGTTTGTATATGAACATGTGGACACTGTTGCAACAGTGGACTGAACCCAGTTAGTTTTTAGTAACCTGATACCTCCTGTTGCTAGTTCCACATCAACAAGAATTTTTGGCGGGTGGGAGGTGTCATACTAATTACTGAATAACACGTTTACTGCTGCTGAGAGATCCTAAAAGATAGGGACTTTTCTAACATTTGGCCTAGGACTATATAGATCACTGTGCGATATGGACAAGCTCCCTTGTGATATGGGCACCTATTCGTGTGATACAAGCATCTGTGTGGTATAAGCAACTATCTGCGTGATGCTGACAAGCTGTTAAGTGATATGGCACCTAATTGTGTGATACAAGCATCTGTGTGATATAAGCAACTATCTGCGTGATGCTGACAAGCTGTTATGTGATATGGGCACCTAATTGTGTGATACAAGCATCTGTCTGTGTGATATAAGCAACTATCTGCGTGATGCTGACAAGCTGTTACGTGATATGGGCACCTAATTGTGTGATACAAGCATCTGTCTGTGTGATATAAGCAACTATGTGCGTGATGCTGACAAGCTGTTACGTGATATGGGCACCTAATTGTGTGATACCAACATCTGTCTGTGTGATATAAGCAACTATGTGCATGATGCTGACAAGCTGTTATGTGATATGGGCACCTAAATGTGTAATGCAAGCACCTGTGTGATATAAGCATCTATCTGTGTGATACTGACAAGCAGCTATGTGATATGGGTACCTACCTGTGTGATACAAGCATCTGTCTGTGTGATATAAGCATCTATCTGCATGATATTCACAAGCTGCTATGAGATATAAGCACCTATCTGCATGATATAAGCATCTGTCCAATTGATATTGACAAGCTGCTCTATCTGATCCAGGTAACAGTCTAGAGTGATACAGACATTTATCTCTGTGGTACCTATCAGTGTGATACAAGGCACCTGACTGTGGTATACACCTCTATCTGAGTGGTATAGTCACCCATCAGTGTAATATAGCCCTATCTGAGTGATGGCAACAAGCAACTGTGTGATACATACAAGGCAGCATGTGATACAGATATATCTCCACTGGAGGGAAGAAGTCAAGATCTTCAGAGATATGCCACAATCCAGAGCTCAACTGGCCATGAAATCTCACTGGTTCTGGGGTCTAGAAAATTCACAAAATATTTTTGCCAGTCCCAATATGGCCACAAATTTACTCCCCAGAACTGTTTTTTGGCAGTCTGTAATGCTATTGTTGGCATAAAAGCAATGAATATGTCACCATAAAAACAATAAAATTAAAAAGGTGCAGAAGTGGTAACTAGATAAAGAAAAAACAACCCAAAACTTAATGCCACACATGGTATGTCCATCATCCATCTGTTAATCCATCTGTTGCTCTCTCCTCTCCTTCCATCCCAGTGTATAAACTCAATCAAACATGTAGTATCTAAGATTTTGAAGTACAACACATCAACTTAACTACTCTAGGGTAGTGGGATAGCCTAGCGGTTAAAGCATTCCCTTGTCACACTGAAGACTTGAGTTCAATCCCAATAATCCCAATTCAATTCGTGAAGCCCATTTCTGCTGTCTCCTACTATGATATTGTTGGAATATTGCTAAAACTGCCATAAAACTAAACTCACACTCTCTCTCTCTCTACTATCAAAACACTAGTGTGCACCACACTCCATTTCTCTTTAACATAACCCATTCTTTCCTCATCGCACCATGGATGCAGTACAGGCAGGAACTCATGGTAAATCTGTATTTCCCCTGTTGCCGTGGAAGAAAGTGTCGAACATGAACACTGCCACAACGTGCCTTATCTCAAACAACAGAGAGAGGTGGTAGTTTTATCCACTTCTCATCATTATTGCTACCACACCAAACATAATTTGCAGCAGACTGTACCTCCCAATTCTCCTCAAACCAGTCCCACACCTCTTCATACAGTTAAGACATGACCAGGACAAAGAAGGTTAAATGGAAAATCGTGTAATCAGCTCCCTGGCCAATCAGAAGAGCTGTTGCTGAACATAATCCTTATATGCTATTAGAAGACGGAACAATATCAAAACGATAGGACATTATAATGTCAGGATGGCGTTCAAAGGAAGCTTGGCAATGTGTATTTTCCATGTAATTTTCTCATTAGCAGATTGAAAAGCCCTGAAATTAAAACCATGTGCATAAACGTCAATTAATGATTGTGTGGTGAGAAAAGATAGACGACGATACATGTAATGGGTTTCTAAGCTGTTTTCATAACATGACTGGAGACGTTTTTCAGAATTCATTCCCTTTACGTTCCATCAGCTGTGTAGTGAGATATTGTTACTTGCATGCAACCTTGGATATAATAGAACATGTGATAAAACCAAAGAGTTTCCATAACTTCAAAAGTGGGGGACAATTTATTCAAGTTTCTTAGTAAATCAACAACTGGCAAATGAGCCATAAAGCAAATGCATCTTTCTGATATCAAACTTGTTCAATCTCTTGGCACAAGACAATTGTTTCCACATTCTTCTTCACCTCATAAAACTACATTTGACAGTCTCATACAAATCATTACATTACAAACTTCATGAAGCCCTCAGAGTTACATTAAGACATTGATTAAATCAACAGATGTTTAGTAATATTTCACTTTGAAATCTTGGAATCTGTTGCACATATTTCAACGGCTATAGTTCAATCTGTGGAAAGAACTGGAACACACATTACATGATGGTGTCTCAGACAGTGTGAGGAAAGCCCAAGGAGAGGAGAGTATGGTACAAGTACATGGAACAAAACCTCCACAATTAGACAATGGACGCGGTGCAGTTAATGAACAAGGCTTCTACTGTATCACTACAAGTAGTATGAGCTAGCTGGGAACAACCTCAAATGCACGAGAATGTTCTCAACCTTCATGTCTTGAACAAAACATATGAATCAAATACTATCATATTTAGCATAATATCCTCACTCCATCATATCAGTGTTCATGCATTTAAGTATTTTCTAACAAATGCATTGTGTTTAATTAGGGTTTAAATATTCACTTGTCAGACGAAAAACTCTGCATCTTGGAAAAAGAACAATGACAAGCCAGTTAGCAAGCATCATATCTTGCTATCTAAAACCAACATGGTGATAACCTGTGACCTTCTACATGGTATCTGATACTAACAACCAACAAGTCTTTGGGTTGTTCTCTCCCCATCAACACTTAATGACACAAGCTGTTCTTCATTGTTGTTGATTAACTAACACAAGCTGAAAAACAACAACAGAATCTGCATTATCTAATCTTACCAGTAATTGCTTCTTGTTATCTTATCACTGCACACAAAAGATGACTCTGGGGGTAATCAGGAAAGTTTGTTGGACTAATTGGTAAGTTATCAGACAGGCTCTGCAGCTCATGGCTGAAGGGATAGGGTATCTCCTTGTGGAACTCACAGCTCAAGCACAGCCTGCAGACTCACATATGTTGATATGCCAGACACAGGGTATACATTGGACTTACCATACAAATGGTGAACAAATCATCAAAACTGAACTCATATACACAAACAGAACAAAAATCACCTAAATAGGAAAATAAACTTCCAAAACTGCAACAGTATCCTCGAAAACCAAAACAAACGCCCTGTAATGGAAAATTAATCTTTAGAAATGGAAACAAAACACTCATATCAGCTGGAACCGTGCCTGACAATGGTCGAGGAGCATACAAAACAGCAGTCACAGCATCCAAAAACGGCAGTTATGGCATCTTGAAACGGCATATATATCGTCAAAGATGGCAGTGAGGGAAGACGAAACAGGCTTTGGTCAATGATGTTTTTCGTCACTATGAGTCTAATCTTGAAAATTTGATATTAGGATGTAGCACATCAACCCCATATGGTAGTAAGCTTCAAACCTGTACTCATGTCTATCATCACGTAAGGATGTATGCAAGGATATGTTACAAATACCTCTGTTATCAGTTGAACATGGATCTTGTAACATCGACATCAGCTGTCTGTGCAGCAACTCACGTCACAAGGATCACAACCATGTCAGCAATAGAGTGAGTGAGTGAGGAGTTTGGTTTTAATCTGCACTCAGAAATATTACAGCTATATGTAAATAAATGGGTCTGGAACAGACAATCCGTTGATCAACAGTATGAGTATTAATCTGCACAACTGGGAATCAATGATACATGCCAACCAAGTCAGCCAGTCTGACCACCCAATCACATTAGTTGTGTCCTACAACTAGCATGGGTCACTGAAGGCCAATTGTGTCACCCAGATCTTCATAGGCTGTCAACAATAGAGGACATATCATAAGTAACCAACACATACTGCAATGTCGAGATGAAAAGACAATAAATAAGTTACATTCAGAAAGCTTAATGGACCAATTCCTGGTACAAGATGTTTGTTTATCACAACTCAGGTTTCCATGCCGATCCTGATTATTTTCCCTGCATATAGATTGTAACCCTTCAGGTGGCCACCATCCAGCATTCTGATGCACAGGGAGGACTTCAAGTCAACCTTCACATTCATCAGGTTTACATGACAGGAGAGGATGACAGTATGGGTAAACAGAAGACCCACCACAGACAGCTTCATCCACATCCTCACACTGTGATGAAGCCCATCAGCTGAGGGAAGACACTTGGGGTATATGCTGCTGGTATTCCAACATCATGATGGAGTACGTAAACAATGATCTTCACTGAAGCTTTCAAAAGGTATTATTTTACACATGATCGCTATGGTTTGGGTTAGAACTGATCTTCAGTAACCCATGCTTGCTGTAAGAGGTGCTGTGTGCGATGTATAACTAAACACACTCTGTTCTGACTGTTTTGACTTGCCTAATGTTCCTGTGTCCTCTTCTGGTGACAACTAACTTCATTGCATGTGTTGGAACCAGATATTTGTTTTCAAAAGACCTCATGTCATCACTATTGGATCACGATTCACAAACACATCAGAATATTGCAAATGTGCAATTGATTTCTTTTGAATGTGGAGTTATGTCATTTTTGTACATTAATTGTATCTCTTGTAAGCAGCAGGTTCTCATCCACTTGAACTGGAAATGTATGGATCAAACTAAGAATTTCACGTTTTTGGTCCTAACACAATCAGGACTGAGTGACTGGATTTCTGGTTCATCATTCCATTTGTTTTACACACACACACTCAGCCCTCTCACATTCTAACCAACAAACAGCAAGTCTGTGTCTGGAGAACCCTTTGTACTCACCACTATTGTCAAACCCTCTCACCCACAAACAACACATCTATGTGTACTGAACCCCCTGTACTCTCCACTATTATCACACACAAACAGCAAGTCTAAGTGACCCCTTTGTACACTCCACCATTGTCACAGCCTCTCACCCACAAACAGCAAGTCTATATGCTGTGAACCCCCTGTACTCTCCACTAGTATCACACACAAACAGCAAGTCTAAGTGACCCCTTTGTACTCTCCATTATTGTCACAGCCTCTCGCCTACAAACAGCAAGTCTATGTGTAGTGAACCCCCTGTACTCTCCACTATTATCACACACAAACAGCAAGTCTAAGTGACCCCTTTGTACTCTCCATTATTGTCACAGCCTCTCACCCACAAACAGCAAGTCTATGTGTAGTGAACCCCCTGTACTCTCCACTAAGACACCATCATCCTGGAAATCAGTGCTGATACAAATAGAATCCCCTGCCCAGAGTATACACATGGTTCCAATCCCAGTGTTTATTCATGTAGGGATTCTTCTCCTCCAAAGCTTCAGCCTTGTCAATATTACCATGCCATTGAAAGTACACACCACAAACTTTAAACATTGCCATAAACGCTCCAGTTTCACCTCCACATAGGTTATCCAGTCCTAAAATCGCATCCAACACCACACCAAGTCTCGAGCAACACCCATGAGCACACAATCTGCTACCTTTTAATTTCATGAATAAAGAATTAATGTTACATATGACCTTTTTGCCACCATTACCTGTTAATTTCATGGTTAAACCTGTTTAATCACGGTAGGTATTCCAGCGAAGTGGGAGAGTTGCTTCTTCGTTTACACATGGCTGTGGAACAACTGTTACTGCATCATTAAGAAGGGATCGCTGCTTGTAGCACTACTAGTGCCAAGTCCATATGGCAATGATGCAAAAACGGTATGTGTGGAGGCCTCACGTAAATAAACATGATAACTTGTTTAACTAAAATATAATATCAAATTATCAAATATAAGTGCTGTTTTTATAATGCCATTCATGCTTACAAAGATGGCGTCAATTGTTTGTTTTTGGTACACTCTTATCTAAGGAGTCACCATTGAAAATCATTTGAGAAACCATCAAAGAAAAAAAAACAAAACTAAAACTGATGAATGACACTTTAAATAGCTTTTTCATACATCCTATATAGAAATCATTATCACTAAAAACCATAAATACTGAAAAAGTTGATGACAGTGAGATTGGCTTTTACACCTTTATTACAAGGACACAATGTTGCATTGTTTCTCATTGATTTTCAGTACCATCATACTGACATTAATATTTGTATTTTAAAGCAAACTGAAAGAAACAGTATCTCCATAATAGAATAATTAATTATTAACTGAATTATTAACTTGTGGCACTGTTTTATGCATTGGTGTATATGCATCTCAGGACAAGGCAGCATTTTATGGTGATATGTGGATGAATTAATTTCACTTCAGGTCTTTACTTAACAGTTTGTTTCAATACAGCCATTTGATTAGACAGTAAATGAGTGAGTGAGTGAGTGAGTTTAGTTTTACGCCGCACTCAGCAATATTCCAGCTATATGGCGGCAGTCTGTAAATAATCGAGTCTGGACCAGACAATCCAGTGATCAACAACATGAGCATCGATCTGCGTAATTGGGAACCGATGACATGTGTTAACCAAGTCAGCGAGCCTGACCACCCGATCCCGTTAGTCGCCTCTTACGACAAGCTGAGTCGCCTTTTATGGCAAGCATGGGTTGCTGAAGGCCTATTCTACCCCGGGACCTTCACGGGTCTAGACAGTAAATGAAGGGAGCAATAGAAATATACATGACATACACCAACCAGTATGATCCTGCCCTCATTATTTCGCCATCTACTGCTTGATACTGACGTGTGTTCATGTCACCACAATCGACTATCAACTTGAGTCCCATAAAACCTCCATGAGCAGAAAATATATTCTGTGAAATATGTAAATTCTTCAAAACAAAATTTGTATATATTTTAAAAAATGCTCGACTAATCAATAAGTTTCAATCTTCAAAGACTGCCAGACTTCTTTCAAACAATGACTTCACTGACAGTAGAATCTGAAACTAAAAAGTATAAATCTTTTCGCCATTGCTCAAAATGAACCTTTTCTATAACATCAACCTCGGCACCAGGAATGTTTATAGATGCAATATCAAATCACAATACAAATCATGTTACACATAAGAAACATTTGAACAGCTTGAAAAAAATTACTGTCACTATATATTAATCACCACTCTCTTATGACGAAGGACCACAAGCAGAATAAGTATATTGCATGCTCCCCCAAGAGTTGAAATTGATAATATAATGTGCCACTGAGATTGACATTCAATGATCGAGGGAAAAAACATACCAGCGCCTTGAGCATGTACAAGTTGTGTGAATAATGGCACAATATAAATATTCTATAATAATAAGCGGAAAAGATATCTGGTTGAAGATTCACATTTGAGCCTGACCTATACCACTGTTTCATTTTGTTACCCTTGTTTCTGAGGTAATAAGAACTCTCACTGGTCCTGCACTTCCAGCTCAACCATACCTCACTCCTGTGAGAAAGTACTACATTATCTGGCTTAAGTATCTGTCTTCTAGAAAGGAAGCCTTCATTTGTCATAAATACAACACATGCAACTTCTTAGAGAATGATGATGCCATTCCAGCTGAGAAAGGCATTCCCTGAGATGACACTTTTCGGCAAGAGAGGCGCTAAAGACAAGAGAAGCTGCTACGTAAGCTACAAGGTTGTACAGTGCGAGCTGTCTGTGTATGCAAGTTACTGTTGGAGGTAGTTTGTACGCTCAAAGAAATTGATATTGGTATATTAAATGTGATATTCTAACACATGCTATTGCACTCACTGTCAACAATTTCTGTCTACAGAACCTAGGTGTAAAATACTGCTCACAATTTGCTAAGCACATGACTTGATGCTGGCAAAGGGGTTTGAAGCGACAAAACCCTCTTGAAGATACTGTAAATAAATGAGTAAAATGAGTTCTGGATTAACACTGCTTTTAACAATATTCCAGCAATATCATGGTGGGGAAAGCAGAAACAGTCTTCACACATGGTAACCATGTGTGGAATTGAACCCAAGTTTTCGGCGTGACGAGCGAACGCTTAAACCTCTAGGCTAGCCCACCGCCATACTGTATGTACATAATCACATCTTGACCGAAAACCAGTGGATAACAGCATGAGTATCATTCTAAGCAGCAGGGAAATGAAAATTTGCATCAACCAAGGACCTGGCCAAATCATCCAATACTAATAGTGTCCCTTTTCAGCACTGGTTGACTATTTTTCACTGTGGTATGAGTGACAACACCTAAGAGGTCATATTATTAACTTTTTGAGTGACAGAAAACAGAAATTGTACACAGTCATCATTATGAAAAAAAAATACAAATGACACACAGTTAGGTGAATGAAACTGAATGCTATTTTATACTGTTTTATTGACATGGTTTCCAAGCTAATAATAAGCTGAATGGTTGCCCTTCAAAGAAAGGTACACATATAGCAACAGTTTGCATCGAACATCTGTCACAGAGCATTTTCAACACTGGCAAAAACGCTGCCAAGCAGCTCTGTCAGAAAATCACCAAGAATGCTTGGGAACAAGTTAACACACTTCCTAATGACACAAAGCCAAGAATACTATCTCTTGGACAAGAATTCCATCCAATCATAGTAGTTTATAATACTGGAGTTTCGATGCCGTCTTCGAATATGATTACCTTTTCAAGAGATGGGAGCTTCAAGTTACGTGTGCCAGATCTTGGAAACTCTGCTTTCGTCTTCCATTATCCGTGAAAGACATCATTCTCACAAAAAATAAAATTCATGTACAAGGACATCTGAGAAAGCAGCATAGAAAGTCAAGAACAAATAAGTTTCCCAAGGTTACTGTTTTTTCAAAGTAAGATAAAAAAGAAAAGACTCTCATGCTGCACATTTTTAATGTGCATTGACAGGTCACCAGCTTTGTCGAGTGTGCATAAAAGCAGGTATATCCCATTTTAAACAGAGTATAGGTTTACAAGAGGCATGTACGGAACCAGACTCCCAGTTTGTGTCGCAGGCTGAAATAGGTCAAAGAACTCCCATGCACACTTACAGCTGAAAATAGTTATCCACATCTGCATGTAACAAACAGAACCACCAAATAGAATTAACAAAGAAATTACAATTGAATGAAAAAAAAAAGTTGACTGTCCTGATTCAGAAATACCAGTGTATAGCATTTAAAAAGTTCCAAAAAGAAAGTTTTTAGCACAATATAAATTGAATCTATTATCATCTTATTACAAATATACATTTATATATTTGAAAAATACAATATAAAAGCCCAATGGATAATTTGACTAAGATTAATTTCAAGGCTGATACTAACTGGATTAGCCAGCACCACCATTGTTGACTTGTCTTTGATTATCCTTTCATTTTCTTCTCTGGAATCACAAGACGGACAAGGAAAGCCAGTGCATTCCCATTCTGGAAGATAATCTTCCTCAGTTATATTCTTTCTCACTGAACAGTCCTTCTATATTCTAAACTGCAAAAAACATTGGGTTCTACATCACAAGTCATCCATAGAAACCATCTTAAATTTTTCATTGTTTGCACAATCAACGTTCCCTAACCCTCCAAAATGTCTACTTAAAACTCTTGTTCGCCATTCTCTAAAGTTTCCACAAACTATAACCCTGAAATTAAAAACACATTTGAACTGATGATATATTATTCAATACTACCTGATGTCAAGGTATAGCTCTTATTAACACCAAAAACAAATGTCAACGAAAACATTAATCTTACAGCTGGAAACCAGTTGCCTTCAACCTCCATATCTGGATGATGACTTTCAAGTATGACCACATTGTGCCTTTGTATTGTTTTCTGTTGACATCTGATGTGTAAATTCAAGAGAAGATAAAGGCAATACAAAGTGGTTTCTTGTTGGCAATCCTGTCTACTTTGACAAAATTAAAACAAGAGAATAAAACCGGATTCCACCGAAAAAGATGACAATGCTGCAGAGTATCGCTCAAACAATCGCTGACTACAAGCAAAATGAACAACCACAACAGCTGTATGATCACTCAAGGTGAAGTCGTATCTTCTGTTGTCTGATAATTACTTGTCAAAACATTAAACTTGCTGAAATTAATTGAAACTTAGATTTTTTAAAAATTGTAAAACACCATAGGACATTTTCAGTCGAATATTGTACAACAAAAAAATGCAAGTTAAAAAATATACTGGACAAAATAAGTTAGGGATACTGGTATTTTCATGACTGATATTCTAGCAGTATGTCAATGAATATATACATCATTATTCATATTTTCAAAATTTACACATATCCCTAACTATTTTTGTCCAGTATAGAATCAACCCGTGAAGGTCCAGGGTAGAATGTGCCTTCAGTAACCCATGCTTGCCATAAAAGGTAACTATGCTTGTTGTAAGAGGCGACAAACAGGATCGAGTGGTCATGCTCGCTGACTTGGTTCACACGTCATCAGTTCCCAATTGTGCAGATCCATGTTCATGTTGTTGATCACTGGATTGTCTTGTCCATACTCGATTATTTACAGACTGCCGCCATATAGCTGGAATATCCGTCAATCATTCACCCATAGAAGTAAATGCTCATGCTTATATCCTCTATTTTAAAACTTGACCAAAAGAAAAACAGAGTTGTGTTTCTTTTGCTGTTTTGCTGCATTTCTTTAGAAAAAGGTATTTAGACATGAAGACATGAATTTCAATTTTGTTACTGGTATATTTTACTACTGTAAGAGAAGGAGTTTTTCGCTGCTTAACTTTTTTTCAAAACTCAAGAGGAACATGAATCTACTCCTCTGTAATGTGTGTACAGGACACACCTTAGAGCACCTGCTTATCTCAGTGCAGTTACATCTAACCAGGTGTTTAACAACCTGTCTGTTCATGTAATGCTGATATTTCTCATGGAGGGTCCAGGTCTGCATTTTAATGAAATTCTGATTTGTGAGATTACCCTTGTTTTAGCAATATTCCAGCAATATCATGGTGGAGGACCCTGGAAATGGTCTTCATACATTGTACCTATGAACCCTGAGTCTTCAACGTGATACACGACCACTTAACTTCTAAGCTATCCAACAGCCCAGATGGAGCAAGAGCAACATTGCACTCGTTTCTAGCCTGCCTGCCTAGAATGTCTAGTTGGCTTGGAGTCACTGTATTGTATCTGAGTGAGGTAGCCATAAAACTATTGCATGGCATCTCAGAGAGCTAGAAACTGAACTGAGCCCAAACTGGTTGAAGATAATGGATGCACAGACAGACAATTGAATATGCACATCACTATATAAGTGCAATGATCTTCAATGTGACCTTTACCCCCATTCGACTTCACATCACCTCTGAACAGAAAATCAGCTGAATCACCAGTTCAGAGCTGAAGCCAGAACACAGTGCAACACACTGGCTGATGTACAGATACTGTTAAACTCCACAGACAAGAAGTCTTAAACTCTGTACAAGAAGATGCTACCTTCATAATGTCCTTGGTCAAACACGTATTTCATTCAGTATAATCTTACAACAATGACATGCCCCAAATCAGTACTAATTGGAACCGAGTGTTCATTACCCTTATCTGTTTTTACATTTTCCAGTTTGATCACCAAATCTTGAAAATGTTTGACATAAAAGACAGATGGTGGGAAATAATGACACCGCAAAATCAGAATACAACTCATAGCTCCAGATCAATTTACACAAAATGACTTTAAAAGTACAAATACGTCACACACTTGGATAATGTCTTCAGTGTTTTTCCTGTTAATCCCCCAGCTTATGTATTAATCTACAAAACATGTAACTGTCATCTTCAAGGTGTTTTTATTGTTTGCTGACTATTTACACAAGGCAATAGCACCATGCTGTCATAATTACTGGGATCTTTCACAGCTTCCCCCAGATAACAATGTATCAGTAAAACAAACACTCAGCTCCGCAGCATGCTTGATGCATACATTCCATGCACGTGTATGCACTTTTTCTTAACTGAAAGTGCTGTACTGTCCAATCTGTCCTCACTGTGAACTGTTGAGGAAATTATACTCTCACAGTCTCTAAGTGTGTTATGAAACACTGATTATACACATAGTTGTTTCTGGAATCAGTTGAAACAGATGATGCATGTGCTACTTAAGAATCTTATATACGTCATATTACATATTAGTTCATGACGCAGAACACACATAAATGCAGTCAGTTAGAATTAATCTTTAGCAACTATGCTCGTTTTAAGTGGCGACTAAAGGGATTTGGCTGTCAGACTCGCCGACTTGGTTGACACATTATAACCCAGTTGCATAGATCCATGCTCATGCTGTTGATCACTGGATGGTGTGGTCCAGATTCCATTACTTACAGGCCATTGACATAGGATTAAACTCACTCACTCATTCATCCACACTTAGTAAACATTGGAAATTCACATTAAACCACTTAAAACGTTTATCAATTTTCAAACTCAGGTGGAAGTTAAGTAGTATATTCACTGAGCAATGTTACAAGTTAAAACTGATTATGCATGTTCAATAATAAGATAATTGTGGCCTAGGAAAGAGTTTCCTCAATGGGGCAATGACCTTTCTTCAGCTGATGATTACAATAACAACCCTGACTCCACCATGGAGAGTTACCAAGGGGATGTCACTGATAAACCTTCCCATAGTGGCTGACCACAAGTAACAATGAGGCCTGTTAAAACATCTTGCAGATAACACCTGTCTATAAAGTGTGTTCCTCCCTGGTGTACCAGAACAGATCAGGACTCATTTCTGATACTTTCTTATCGGAAACAAAGAAACTTGAACAGTTTTACACAAAATCTTGCCTCTGGTCACTGTTTTGTGAGATAACCATATGATCTGGAGTGTTGTTCGTGAACATCTTGTAATGAATGAGAATTCTTCTCACACCTGGGAGTGACTAATTCAGGCCTCTTGTCAGCAGTGAGTGAGTGATTCAGGGTTCTTGCCAGTCTGTGAGTGAAAGAGTTTAGTTTAATATTCCAGCTATGGGGCAGTGGTCTGTAAATAATCGAGTTTGGACTACACAATCCAGTCATCAACATCATAAGAATGGATCTGCACAATTGTGAACCACTGACATATGTCAACCAAGTCAGCAAGCCTGACCACCCAATCCCATTAGTTGCTTCTTATGACAAGTATTGGTTTCTGAAGATCAATTTTAACCCAGATCTTCCTCAGTTGTGAGTAAACAATTGATTTAAAATCACTTTGAATGCTTGTCATTTGGGCATATCACCTCAATGAGGACAGAAAATGTGAGGTGAACCTGGAGCACGGTCAGAGTGTTCAAAAACCTGGAAGCACAACCTGTAAATAACCTGTTCGCATCTGACAGAGTTGTTGTTCAGTTTATTCAGAAACTGTATATCCAGTAATATTAAGGTACAGCCAGGTGTACTATGGGTCGAAAGTGCTCCAGTGCATAATATGTCAATGAGAAATACTGGCGGAGACAAAGCACACAATGGGTCACGCACTCCAATGTCCAATTACTCCCTAAACTACACTGGTACACCAACACTTGTGTTAATCTGGACAACATAAGAGGCTGTGTGGTGTTATTACATGGCAATACAAAGCCACTTGGGTGAGTGATTATAGGTGCTAGTCGTGTGATATATAGGACCATAAAGCTACTACTGTCTCAGCCTATCAATGACACTCCCTTGTTAGTGGCTTTTGGGAGTATGTGAAACACTGTCAGGTGACAACAATCTATATGCCAAACCCTTCCTAGTCTGTCTTACAGCTTCACAGTTTAACGGTTAATACTATTTTCCATACAACAATCTATACGCCAAACCCCTTCTTGTCTTCCTTGTATCTTCACTGTTTCACAGTTAATACTATTTTCCATATGTCAATTTTCAGGTCAAACCATTCCTTGTCTGTCTTCCAGTTTCAGTGTTTCACAGTTAAAACTATTTTCAATACAACAATCTATAGGCCAAAGGTTTTACAGTGCTTTTTGCAACATTCCAGCAATATCTCAGCAGGAAGACCAGTAATTGGCTTCACACATTGTACCCATGTGGGGAATAAAACCCAGGGCATCAGGGTTTGGAGCAAATGCTTAAACTATTAAGCTACCCCACCATACCTGGTACAAGTGAGTGAGTGAGTGAGTGAGTGAGAGAGTGAGTGAGTATTTTTATGCTGCTCTTAGCAATATTGCAGCTATATGGTGGCGGTCTGTAAATAATCAAGTCTGGACCAGGCAACCCAGTGATCAACAAATTCTCAAATTCTACATATTTCATATGCATCCATTCTGATTTATGTCTTCTCATCCAAAGCACAATCATGTACAACAAACTTCCTCAAGTGACAGTTAGTAGATTCTCTTTTAGTTTGTATGATGTTAATGTCAAATAAGTCATGAAAGTATACTGTCATTCATTAAAATGCCCACCCTATTCATTTGCACCCTGTCACTCCAGTGACATCTCTATCACAGCATGAAAATAGAGCTAAATGTGTTTGAAGAAGACATGGAACTGGAAGTAACTCTTGTGCCAGCTTCTGCATGATGATGTTTAAATCTGGCTGACAAATTGTGTCTTTGTTCTGAGCACAAGTATGATAGTGTAGGATCTGCTTGGAACGCAAATTTCTTTGGCAAGATAGTTTCTTCATCCCCATCAGAAAGAACAACACAACATACGCAATTGCACATCCATTAAAACTTGTGTTGACACTTCTAGAAAGACAAGGAAAAGATTTTTTAAGCGAACGAATTCCTTTGTCAGTATAAGAATTCCAGCATATGCATGTTGGAAAAAGCAAGATATATCATCCAAGGAGTCAAAGACAAACTTACACAAGTCTACTACATCAGCCTCTCAGTTGTGTTACAGAATTCATGTGACAGTGCCATTGTTTTCAGGACAATTCCACCAGTATCACAATGGTATATGTTCAGTCTGTGCTGGGTAAACCAGTTTTTAATAGGATAAGCATCATTGACACTGCAGGGATTAATGCATCTCCATCATTAACTTTACTTTGCAGAACAAGCAGTCCCAAATTAACTGTTCTGGCAGAAGACCTGCCTGAACCTAGTCGACCTGTGAAGGTCAGGGGCAGAATAGGCCTTCAGCAATCCATACTTGCCATAAAGGACGATGATGCTTGTTGTAAGTGGTAGCAAATGGGATTGGGTGGTCAGACTTGCTGACTTGGTTGAACCACAGATTGCACAGATCGATGCTCATGCTGTTGATCACTATATTATCTGGTCCAGGCTTGATTATTTACAGACTGCCACCATACAGCTGGAATATTCCTGAGTACAGCGTAAAAACTAAACTCACTCACTCACTCATTGAACCCAGTCACTATAGGACCCTGAAATTGCAACTGAAACACAAAGGGTTTGTTAACTGTACTATGTACCTTTAAAATTTAAAAAAAGTGAGCCAAACATAGCTGCTGAATGATTCTGACTAGGAGAGACAAGCCATCTTCTGACCTGTGAATCCCAAAAGGAAGCCAAGCATTGTTTCAGAAGGCCCACTATGAACCAGGAGCACCCATGTTTCCTAACAGGGAAAAAAACATAGTTTCTGAAAGCCATCATGGAGTCATTCATGGGCTCTGAAGGCTCATGCTAACCCTGAATTGCACTAATTTCCAAAGAGATAGTAAAGCATAGGTTCTAAGTGTCTGCTCCTACCCAGGTGTCCCCACAGGGTTGTCAAGGCTTACTTTGACCCAGGAATCCCCACAGAAGGCCCACATATTGACCCTAGAATGTCCTGGTTTCCCAATGGCGGGATCAAGCATAGGTTCCTATCCCAGTCTCCCCATAGACACAGGCATGAGATCTGGAACCCACTATCAGCCCTGTATTGCCCACAGGTCTTCACCAAAGCTCCTGTTACAAAGACACAACCTTCTTCCTGTGTACAAACATCATCCATGACAGTGCCCCTGCCATGGACTGAAGGCATCAAATCACTTTTATCTATGAAAGTAACGTCAAAGAGCTTTCCTTGGATGACACGCCCCAAACATCATCGTAATCAAAAGAGCCCTTCAAATCTGAATCCAGACACTTAACATTTCCGTGGTCTCTCGTTACTTCATGATACCTCATCTTCTCCTCCTTCTCCTTAATTCCTCCAGCTGACCTTCTCATCCTCAACAAGACTAAATACTGCTACACAACATAGGTACTTGCATTACCCACTGCTGGGGTCGTAGATAGACCTATGCTTACACTCATCTTTCATCATACCAAGCATGCACATTTCTGTCCAGTTTGGATACAGTTCAGAAGTTGTGACTCAATTCTTTTGGAAACACTTTTGAATCGTAACCAGAGCATTAAAAATCCTTTTTTTTCAAAATACTATTCACTCACCTTGTAACATTTTATAACAAGGGATTTTCATGTTTTCTTGAAAATAGTTCAAAACACAACTGACACGTTTTCAAGTTCTTGTACAGAGCTTTCATTCCAAACGAAAATAATATCATACTCAGTAGGTATGGTAAACTCATGTTTTAGCAAACTGACAGCTGCATTGAGAACGAGATGAGAACACTGACTTCTCTTATCAGAACTTTTTCACTGAACTGATTTATTCGTGATTGAATCAGTTTTCCATCTCATTGATTTAATTCACACAGATAACCTCCAGCAGTGTCATGGGCATTGTCTAGCACTTGAGACTGGTATACTTGATCAATTATAGGTGGGAACGGGTAGAATTGGAAAACCGTATCTCGTTTCAACGAACCATGACCAAACACAATTCACTTTAATTCCTACTTTAGTTAGTTTGTTTTTTTTTATAACATAAATTCACAACATCCTCTGGGTGCCGTTTGAAATCATTTACAGCTTTTTGAGAATCTGCATGTAAGCTGATGCCAAGCCAATGTCACCACGAGGATACATTAGTGGGAGATGAGCCCATGGAGATCCCAGCGCGCAGAACTCCGTGTCTGTAGAGGTCTGAGCCATGGGAGTCCCAAGCTTGAGGATTTTAGCTACATCAAATGTTACAGGTACCAAACAGATCTGAGGAGATTGGCTGGCGGGAGGGGCAGCCCGATGAAAGGGGGATACAGGATAGTGTTGAGGCGTGCTGACACAAGTAAGAATCCCCCTATACTGGGGCCGCCTATATCATCCTCTCTTTCACCCCCATAACACCATATTGGTAAACTGTGTCTTGTAATGGGAACAGTTATTAGTGAGGGCTCTGGATTCTTAAAGCAGATCATATATTCTTACCTTACAGCAGAAGGCTTGTGTATGATGGTAAGGTCAGCAAAAACCTTTCAGTTTAAGAAGTAATATGCATGATATTAAGTTTCAGAAAGATGTTCAGACTTAATCTGAAATACATTTTCCTAGTGCATGATGTTTTCATATTTTCATGAAAACTCAGGAACACAAATGAGCAAATAAATTCAAGGCATCAGA
The DNA here is from genome assembly GCF_037392515.1 of Haliotis asinina. Taxonomy (NCBI): domain Eukaryota; kingdom Metazoa; phylum Mollusca; class Gastropoda; order Lepetellida; family Haliotidae; genus Haliotis; species Haliotis asinina. The sequence continues at coordinate 32,558,243 of NC_090289.1, read as the reverse complement.
CCAAGAACATCACCATGCAGGTAAAAGACATTTTCACATTAGCCTAGCGTAAGTACAATAACATCATAACAAAACATTAACTGAGAATATCTCCTGTTGAAAAAGCACTACTTCCAAAAACTTTTTTAGACATTCCAACATTTTTTCTTCTTTTGGCATCTGTTTCTTTTTGGCTTCTGCTATCAGAACAGAACAATTTTGTACAGTAGCAATAGCGGGCTAGGAACTCACCCGTCCCTGTTTTACCACGTAACCTATTATGCAGGTACATAACTGAGGCACTGGGTTTCTAGGGCTCGTGTAAATCTGACAGTTTTGGCAGTAGAGCAGCTGTATTTTAATGATTATCTTTTTTCACACAAACAAAAAGATGAAACATATGGAAAAAATAACATGTCTGGTTAGAACCCAGGCTGAGGATTTTAGTAGGTTAATATTTTATCTTACATCTCCAAAATTCCAACCTGGTACAGACTGCATCTTGGTATGGCACAAGTATCGGTGCCAATTGTACAGAAGCTGCCATATATAGAAGTCATGAAAATGTGGACTCATGAAGGCCCAGGGGTAGAATAGGCCTTCAGCAACCCATGCTTGCCATAAACGGCAACTATAACTGTCGTGAGAGGCAAATAACGTGATCAGGTGGTCAGGTTTACTGACTTGGTTAGCACATGTCATCGGTTCCCAATTGCGCAGATCGAAAGCTCATGTTGTTGCTCACTGGATTGTCTGGTCCCGACGTGATTATTTACAGACCGCCGCCATATAGCTGGAATATTGCTGAGTGTGGCGTAAAACTAAACTCACTCACTCACTCATGAAAATGTGTTGCACATGTAACTGGTGCATGACAGTATGCTCCTGATGGTAACTACTGCCAGTTATCATTTATCTTCCTCCACCACATCAATATACTGTTCTTCATTTCCTTGCATGTGTTGGCAATAACAATATTTCCCATGCACCCTTTTTATGCATTAATTATATGGACTAGGATGACATATGTGAATGTTTTTTCCTACATCTGTTTTTGTTTTCAAATGAGTGCTAATAGTATGCTGGCTCTGTGCATGCGTGCGTGTTTGTGTGTGAGTGTGTGCGTGCATATAATCATCATATTTCACCTATGTTAACTACTACTGATATCTCATTTTGTGTCTACTTCTAATATCTTACCCTGAGTCTACAACTCATATCTCAGTTTGTGTCTACTTCTAATATCTCACCCTGCATCTCATCCTGAGTCTACTTCTAATATCTCACTTTGTACCTACTTCTAATATCTTACCCTGTTTCTCATCCTGTGTCTGCTACTCACATCTCACCCTGTGTCTGCTACTCACATCTCACCCTGTGTCTACTTCTCACATCTCATCTTGTGTCTACTTCTCACATCTCACCCTGTGTCTACTTATGCTAAATGCAGCGTAATCTCAGGGCAGTTTCTCCAACACTACAGACACCAACTGACATGAATCTTTCGTATGCCCCTCCTGCTCCCAAACCCCTCCACACCTCATTCTATCCACAGTCCCTCCTCAATATACACACCAGCTCCCTAAACCTATCCAATATCCATGTAACCTTTCCCATGCCCTCCCTCTCCACAGCCTCTCTCCAATAACCCTATCCTATCATTACCCCATCCTCAATGCACACACTACCTCACTAACCCTATCCAAAATGTTTCCCCATGCTCATTCTCTACCTGATGCACACTCACTCCCTACTCCACCTCATCCATCCCAAAGCATCTTTCCCAGTTGCAAACCCATCCCTTCAACACTCCTATTCCTAAGCACCTCCCTCTGTCCAAGACCTTTTACACATCAGATGCAGACCCTTCCCTACACCCCCTCCTTGTACTAGCCCCTTGCAGCATTGGGCCGTAAACCTTGACATGTCTCCAGTTTCACAGCACCATGACTGCAGCTAGACCTTTTCCCCTCTCCCCACCTTCTGCTTCATAGTATTTAACCTCCTCCACTACACACCACACTTCTTCTTCTCACCGATACAGACTTACATCATAAACATCAGCATGACACTACTGCCCTTATGAAGACACATCAACACAGCTACAAAACACATCATAAAAAAAGGACAGATAGACAGAAAGACACAGGTGCCACACAACTGTTAATGAAAACAGCAAGTTAATGTCATAAAAAAACAAACTCTTTCACCAAAGCAACGAAACATTTGAAGATATTTGATTAATTCTGCTTAACTCTATACTTCATCCTACAACTCTAACACACACAATACAGTTGTCAAGGACGGCAATCACCATGGACACATAACAGCCAATATCCTGTTTCCAGTTGCAGCGTTCTATATGTTATTTCTTCATGAACATATATCTACCATTACCGATAATGACCCCAACAGACTTATCGGCAACTTTCACTTGGTTGTGTAGAGTGTACATCACCATTCGTTCTCTATCAAGCTGATAATTATGAAAAATTCATACTACTCAAAAAAAGCCGAAGAACACCCAATTCTTTCACATCAATGTAGTAAATCTGTTGTGCATGAGTAGCATATTTGATTAATGAGTGAAAACTAATGTACACATATATTTGTACAACAAGTCATGTGTAACACTACTACCTCTGATGAATGAAAGCCTCTTTGTGTATATGCACACAGATAAATATGTCCGAAAAATTCCTTTACACCTGATGAGTTGGTGAAGTCATTTTACACTACTATCAAAGACCATCATGGCTCTATTGCTCAGACAGGAATCAGTCTCATGGATTTATACAGGTCTGTACGGGTCTGTATGGGTCTATATATGTCTCGACAGGACTCTACCGTAGTTTTTCTTGTATATATGGATGCAATGGCTGCTATGTTTAAAATAAGATTGGAAAAAATGCACAGTTTTAGAGACACTATTCCAACGATCATTCACATAAAGCTCCATGTACAACAACTTTGTTGTTTGAGAAATGTCAAAACTGTAAAACTTGACAGCTGATGGACCATTAGCAAGTTGCCTTGACAAAACTGACCAACCAATATCACATATTTACAGCTTCGCGATCCACAAAAGAGAAAGTCATAATTTCAGTCAATACTACAATCTTTCAATGTTTAAAAAAATAATTTTGAACCATTTAGAATTCAAAACATCTTCAACGTACAAATAACTGTATATATGGCAAAGGTGCAATTACAAGAGCATAGTTCAGTAAAGTGAGCTAAAAATACTACAAAAGCTATTTGCCTTTTTGAAAATAATTCTGAACCTTTTGAGACTCGTAACAACTTTGACATACAACCAGCCGCATACATGACAAAGGTATATATACAGGAGTAGCCACACAGTACCTTAGGTATCACCTTTTCCTTACTGTTCCACAAATGCTTGATTTGATTCTAGTGATACCAGAGACTGCAAAAAGGCACACATCATCCCACCCATGGAGAAAGCTCTTCCAACATTATCTTCATGCTCTGATATTCATGAAAATATAAAGCCAACATACCTCTACCATAAGCCAAAATTTCTACGCAGTTCCAGTAATTCAATTTGAATTTGTATCCCGTCCAGGTAAATAATTATCCCTGGGTCAGAATGACATGAAACTGGAGTCATATTGAGAAATGAATGTATCATGTTCTAATTATGAGTGAAACATATTTGAAAGTCATCTCCCCAAGGAGCAGATTCCAGATATCTTCCTGCTGATTGCTGGAGAAGTTATCTGTCTGTCTAACACTCATCTCCACCTTCGTAGCATCAACAAAGAGTTGAAGGAAACCATGCTTAGATAACAATCTTTCGCTTTCTGCTTGAAACAATTTCAATTATCGGATGACCTCAAGTGGTTTCTTTGTTCAAAGCACTTTTGCATACCATTCTGATCACTCAATAACCGCCAAAGAAAACATGAACAGTTCCTTGAACAGAAATCATCATAAAGACTTTCTGTCTTCTAAATCATAACAGGAGATCTGTTCCGCCTACCTGCCATTACAAATATTTATTACATATCTGTACGTACTTGACACACTAACCTTTGACATATTCACGACCTCTTTTCAAGGTCACTTGCAAAATGCTATGTATTTTACCTCTGGATATGCAATATTTTCTAAAAAAAGGATAAAACTGATCACCAGAAACAGATGAGCAGAAATATTTTCAATTACATAATATTATGCGAAGCCTTTCTGTCTCACATATTGCCACCATACATCCCATTATGACAAAAATTAATGGAAAATAGTTTGATGAACAGAAATATTTTCCATTACCTAAATTTAGACAAAAGAGTCATGGAAAAGAATGAACTGTGAAGTGTTACACCCTATAAAGAAACTGTGTTCCCTTGGGACCACGCAGCAAGACTGTTCCCCAGCAACCATCTAAAATGAGGATCAAGTGGTTGCATCATAAATGCTGGCTGATTACCTTTCAGCGGCAGTGGGGTAAGTTAGTGTTTAAATCTTTGGCTCTTCATGCTGAAGACCCGGTTTCATTTCTGCTCATGGGTACAATACGTGAAGCTCATTTCTGGTATACCACACTGTGATATTGCTGGCATATTGGTAAAAACTATATTCACTCACTATGTTTTATGCTACCACAATCGTTTGTGAACATATCACAGCAAGCTTCAACAAATACCATTCCTCACTTGGTAATAAACCCTACCAAACTCTCATTCCTTCACATGGACAATAACATCCTCTGAGTGACCTCCAACAAGACACAATACTGGTATACAAAGAGTCCTTCCAGGTTTGAAGCAAATTGTTCTGGGTTGAGAAGTTCACAGCCTAGGCATGCAGTCACCACCATCCCCAATGAAGCTGGGTCTGGGTAAATAACAAGCAATGGACCAGTAATTAGAAACAGCCGACTTCAAACTCGGCACCCACCCCTGTTACTCAGCCAAGGAACATCATATAATTATCATGATATTCCACAATACATGCTTGAGAAGATGGAGACTTTCCCCCTGCTGGTTTCACATTGAGGTTGTTGGCCAGTTTATGGCACAATTAAAGAAGAAATGAAGTCAGAAAGAAATGCTGCAATAACATGAAGTTCACTTCCAGGAATCATATCTCATGAAGCAAACTTTAAAAGTGAATATTAAGTCACAAAATACATGGATAATAGCTTCTTCCTCAACACCAAATATATATATATATATATTGCTAGAGCACATTACAAATTTTTTTTATTAAAATGTTCCTTTCTGAATGAACAACTGCTGACCAGCTCATCACAGCTCATCATTGCCTCATGGGACTAGAAATTTTGAAGAAAATAAAATGTTGTTGGTGTTAGTGAATGAAGCTCCATTATCGATGCCTTAAACCTGCTTTCATGCTTTCAATCAACTTTCACCAGGAAATGCCTCCCCTGAAGTACAGAAATTCCTGTATACATTGCAATCCTCAAACAAAACATTTGCAGAAAAAGTCATCAATCTTAATCTATACAATTGACAAAATGTGCTTAATCATCACTTTTAATGTCTCAGGCTGTCATGTAACTCAGTGAATTTTCAATATAATGTATTCTTGCATTCACTAACTCCTGTTTCTATAACACTGTTCTTTGCTGAGTAAGTGCAACTTAACACACATACAAATTCTTCGATTTTTATTATATGCAACAGCTGACTACAAATGCTTTGGTGAATTAAACAATAAGACTCAACAGCCTTCTCTTACAATGTCCCAGACCCATCAAAGACCAAAAACTTTTCAACACATCCATAACTGCATTTGCCTGTGGAGTACCAAGCTGTCACTGAAGCCTGCCATTCCACCTCCATACTATCACTAATATTGGATGGAAAACAAACTAATAACCTAATTGGATAGAAAAAAAATATACCAACTTTGCGTCTTAAGGTTTCATTCCTGTGACACAAATGAAAACAACTATCTGCATGTGACGTCACCGTGGCAACTGTTTTGACATTCTGTAGGATCTCCCAGCATGAAGAGAAGCATATGTTGGTGTATAGGCATGTGAGGGTATGAGTTTTCCAGAAGGTTCTTCAGAACCATCGGCGCCTGAATCTCCTCCATCTCTTCTGACTACTACACATGCGCAATCAATAGCCAATATATTACTGATGTAGGAGGATTTATGTCACAGACAGTTCCACACCTTCCTACCATGAGAAATAATGGTACAATGTTGCTTCTCAATGTATAACGTCTGCAGTAAGGTTTTATTCAAAAGTTGCAATGTCTTCACTTCGAATAGCAGTAAACCGTCGCTAAATAATTTGCTTCACCTTCAGCAATCTCCATCTATATATACGAAGTAGTGAGTGAGTTTAGCTTTATGCTGCCTTATGCAATAGTCCAGCAATATCCTGTCAGGGAACACCAGAAATGGGATTCAAACATGGGACCCATGGTGGGGAAAATAACCCGAGTCTTCAGCAAGATGAGCGAACACATATTAAGCACTAGGCCACCACCCAATCCATCCCTCCTTACATTGTATTCTAGTCAAATCATATCACATGATAATATATTTCTCATCTGACAATGATGAGTTTTTAAAAGTTTCTTTAATTGTCCCTGAACATGCTGAAAGACACATCCAGTTGCTAAAATAGACACTCAAAGAAATATTTCGGCATCACTATAATCTAGGACAGATATGGGTGGAAGTCTTACCAAAACATGAACACATATCTTTGTGTTTTTTATATATATTACACACACTTCCCAAACTGCAATATTGTTAATGATTTGAAATATAAAACACCAGCGCTAAAATGTAATCTCAATTATCCCACATATTATATCTATTAAGCAAAACAGCTTTGGATGGATGGATCCCTATCAATCAGCAATAGCATCTGGTGTCCACATAAAGGGGAAGATGTCCTCACCTCAGACAACACTGGCCAACAGCTATCACCTTGACCATTATCATGTTTAATCTGAACATCCATTTAAGTGCCCATGCTAAGCATCTCTGTTTTCATTACGAGAGATGACACTAAAATCCAGAATCATTGCTGATATACCAGGTATTCACTCCGTCTGGGATGGCACTCCAGAGGGTAATGTCGCTGGACATCTAAATGGACCACAGAGATGAGTTATGTAGCCACTGCCACACATGAGGGTCAAGGAGGTGCTGATGTCTGGGGTGAAGCCAGCTTGGGACTGGGTTATGTAACCAGCTACAGTTGTACACACTCTTGTTTCAAGGTCATTGAACTTAAATCAGGGGCTGCCATTTTTAAAGGTTTCTTGACAGCATGGCATTTCTGCTTGAACTATTTCTGAGGTGTTTCATAATTACAACAGCTAACACATGCTAGACTTTCCTACGCATTCTGTGTGAGTGAGTAAGTTGGGTTCAGTGCTGCTTTAAAGAAGATTTCAGTTTATCATGGAGCATTACATGTTGAAGAATCCTTAAAGTGACACCCTCTGACCATCATTATCAAAATCTCCCATTGCAGGCACTGATGTACGTTAACTACAAATCTTGAAACAACTATGAATCCACCATGGGCAATACAAAACTAAGTCAATAAAATTTACCTATGCTCCCTTCCACCACATCAGATATAGGCAAGAAACTATGGTCTATTTAAATCACAAAATTGAACTTGCAGGAATGAGTTTAGGTTTAACACCACTGGTTCAAGTCTTTTCATGCTGCTTTTAGAAATATTTCAGCAATACCATGTCATAAAACCCAAGAAATAGGCTTTGCACATTGTACCCATGTGGGGAATTGAACCTTGATCAAGTGACGAGCAAAAGCTTTAACCACAGGACTACCCCATCTGTGTGAGTAAGTGAGAGTTGGGCTTGTGGCAATGTTCCAGCATTACTATGGCAAGGGGCACCAGAAATGGGCTTCACAAAAAGAATCAAACTTTGGCCTTGACAAGTGACAAGTGAACACTTCAACCACTCAACTATCAAACTGCCAGTGGTGCTGAGAGATCTAGAGTGAGTGAGTTTAGTTTTATGCCAAACTTAGCAACATTCCACCTATAACCCAATGGTCTGTAAATAATCTAGTCTGGACCAGACAATCTACTGATCAACATTATGAGCATCAATCTACACAACTGTGATACTATGACATTTGTCAACCAAGTCAGCAAGTCTCAACACCCGATCCCGTTAGTCACTCCTCATGACAAGCATGTGTTATTGAAAATCAATTCTAACCCACATCTCAAGGGTGGCACGCCTAGAAATAATCAGGATTAAACCCACAATCATAGGTCCCTGACTAATCTGTCTCAAAGTCCCACAACCACTTCATTTCCCCACTAACCTGCTTTTTTCTGCAGCGCAGAAGCCCCAAATGAAGTAAGTTGATGTTTCCCTTGCACACAGTATCCTTTTCTATTTAAATGAATTAGTTTTAACATATTAGAAAATATTCAAAAACTAACCTAGTCTAGTCCCAGATATGCATGACGAGAAAACTGTTCAGAGATATTTGCACTGCCTTGACTGCCATCCAAGCCCCAACTATGACGAAAATGTGTTGAAGCTCTCTTGTGGCACACAATCTGCACTAGATGATAGTAATCAGAATAGAAATAACAGTTATGATGGCCAAATGTGGCCTATCCAACCTTGTTTGCTTTCATATCATTTCCATATCCTATCTATGGTCCTTCCACAACAGATGTATAAGCCAAGATAAATACATACACCTCAACTCCACCAATGGTTGCATGGTCGGATGAGTGTAGTGCATAGTTTTGCATCTCTACAAATTGAGAAATCACTTGCAGATGGGGCATATACGAACAGTCGAACAGTCGTGGGTTGGTGTTGAATGGTTCTTCCAAACAGACCTGTCAATAAATGGACAATGGAGTGAGTGAGTGAATGAGTGAGTGAGTGTAGTTAGTGTGTCTGCATGTGAGTAAGCGAGAGTTGTAAAGTTACCAGTACTTGAAGTTACTGTAACTGGTGGCTTGAATGCCCCTTACAGAGTCTGAAAACAGAACCAAGACTTGTTTTATCTAAACCTAAGTCACATAACGTGTGATGAAAACTCCAATTGTTCACAGACATCTCTTTGCTAAACCATGAGCCCACAATACACTGTACATCATGTTTCCAGGCAACTCATAGTAGATCTTGACTGCAGCATAATGTAGGACTTCACAATAAATTATACTATGTATGTGGTCATATACACTACAGTCTTCATCAGGAACTCTGAATGATTGAGTTTAGTTTTCACCACACTCGCCAATATTCCAGCTGAATGGAAAGGGTCTGTCAAGAAATGAGTCTGGATCAAACAATCCAGTGATCAACAGCATGAGCATGGATCTGTGCAACTGGGATACCATCATATATGTCAACCAAGTCAGCGACCACTCAATCCTGTGAGATGCCTTTAAAGGCGAGCCTGGGTTACTGAAGATCAATTCTAACCTAGATGTTCCATGGTTCAGGTGACTCTTCCATATCTTATGAGTGTTGTGTCACTTGAAATTATCAAAACATCTGGAAAGCATCAACCTGTATAAAATTTGGGAAACCAATGAACTGTGGCAGGATGCATGGATCTTGTTCACTTGAAAAATGCATGCCATTTTGACTTGAGAGCCATACATTTATCCAAATGTCACGTATCCAATTCTCGATGTCATACAGTTCTTAATGTGTCAGAAACATGGATGTATTATTCCCTTTATTAGTTTTTGCAACAAAAATAATGATCTGACTAAAGTCAAATTGGAATTTCTGTAACATTTATGCACATTGTGTGAGACATAATTCTAATCCTCTTTTGACATGTCACTGTAACCCAGCACAACTTTAATGTATGTTAAACCTTCGGTGTTAAAATCAATTACTTCCAGTGTCGACACTGGCATCATTCTACCCTTCATTATCAAAATTCAGAGCAAATTATTACTCTCAGACCCATCCTTACATTAAATACAAAGCAAAAATCTCAACAAGTGTGAGTGGGATTAAATGAGTGATTGAGTTGAGGCAAAATGCCAACACTAATAGTATTTCAATTACATCAAATTCTGCTTGAATGGAAAGTCTCAAGGCAATGCAAGTCAAAGATGCGAACCCTTTCTGTGGAACCAAGGAGGTTGGTATGGTGGTGACAGATCATACCGAATATCATGATGAGTATATCATGGAGAATACGATGAAAGTATTCAATAAGCATTCCAATGTCTGTATCACTGTTATTTCATAACTACCATATAATGACTATTGTAAACCAAAAGTCACTGTGTTCTGTAGTCTGATTGGTTGAAAAACATGATCAAATGGTATTAGATTCCCGGAAACTGCAAGACTATTCACTGCGTATTGACACGTAGAAACATGACAAACAATTGTTTTGTTGTGTCATCAATAGTGGTGATGTCGTTCAAATCATATTGTGACGTAGAGTTAGAATGACGTCACAAATGAGCAACTCCAGATGCTACCATGGGAACCGGCTGAAACGGCCAGCTGAAAACACTTCACTGCTGTGCCCATACTCGATGTAAACAAGTGCAGACAGTAAATCCCTTTGGTTTACTTTTTGGTTTACAATGTCGATAAACATCATGTGTTGGCCAATTTCTGGGTGTTTTTGAGCATTTACATTTGGATTTGCATTTGGAACCGATGGCATCAGCCGGAGGTTTCAAATAAAATATTCCCATGCTTCAAATACTCAATAATGCCCGGAAATTGGCCAACACATGATGTTTATCTCCTAAGAATACCATTTACCATATTGTGGTGAATCCGATGAAAGCATATTATAGGCATTCTGATGATTTGTGTGTCATTTTGAATTTGATTACTAGCATATGATGACTAGCATATGATGATAAGTATTTTATTTACCATATCATGGTGAATCTGATGCCCAGGAATATGGTGTTCATAACTTCCATACTTCCGCACAGACTTACAATTGTTGTAGTGCCAAGGGGAAATTAACTCCAACATCTAAGTGCAGACTTACAACTTTCGTAACACCTAGTGTTTCATTCCACAAAGCAGTCGCAGCCCACAGGTCATCGCAAGTCTGTTACTTCAACAAAGAATTATAACTGAAGTACCTCTGAGATGATCGTAAGTCCCATAATTTGACAACGACTTACAGCTGCAACTATAAGATGATCATAAGTCCCATACCTCAACAAAGACTTCCAACTAACATACCGCTAAGATGAATGTAAGTCTGTTACTTCAACAAAGACTTCCAACTGACGTATGCCTAAGATGATCTTAAGTGTGTTACTTCAACAAAAACAACTGACATACCTCTAGGATGAAAGTAAGTCTGGTATTTCAACAAAGATTTACAACTAATGTACTGCTAAGATGAACGTAAGTCTGTTACTTCAACAAAGACTTGCAAGTGACATACCTCTAAGATGATCGTAAATCCCACATTTCAACAAAGATGTACTTAGCTGTCGATCCTCTAAGATGATCATAAGTTTCATAATTTAACAAAGATTGATTGACCTCTACCAAACTAGGGCCCGTTTCATAAAACTCTCGTAGCCTAAGATCTCGTAAGTTTTCTCGTAGCCAATGTACCTCCTATACTGTAATACAGGAGCTACGGATGCTACGAGAAAAGTTACGAGATCTTAGGCTTACGAGAGTTTTGTGAAACGGGGCCCTGGGCACTAACCCCTGATCATTCTACTGGACTTAACACCAAGTAGAAAAATGTTTCAAAGAAATTCCAACAACACAAGCTCCAATCCACCCTCCAGAAGTATTTGGATCAACATGGTCAAGATGTGACACATCTATAAAAACATGGCAGACTGACAGAGCTAACAGACATATCCCAGCGTGATGTACATACCAGCAGCCACTCAGACAACCTCCTGCCGTGTCCAGCAGATACCTGTATCTTGGTTATGTCATGTTTATAGTAGACTCTGTACACACTGTTTCCTAGGCATGGCTGACCTGTGACATGGCACTTGCCTGGAACCCAGCAGTCTCTGTAGACCCGAGGGTTAGTTGTTGACTAATATTTAGTTCCTGATCATAGATAATTCTAACTGGAAGAAATAAGTAAATCAGAACTGAAAAGGAGCCCAAATTAAATGTAAGATTCAGAACCTTGCTTCATCACAACTTTTAGCATTGCAGAAAGAGCTGTGTGGAAGGGAAAATAATGTGGTTCAGGGACTGTGAGGACTTTTGTTTTAGCAACATCTTCACTGGTGATGAGTTAAACTCAAAATGCAACACCTATGAAAACAGAGCCCATCTTCCTACATCCCTTCAATACCAAACACAAATAGTTCAAGCCAAAGGAAAGTACCTAGTCCACAATGATCCACGATGATGTCCATGAAGATAGATCTTCATTGACATGACTTCAGGTGATGTCCGTGTTGATTAAAGACAACAACTCTAACAGTTCTGATAATGATCAACAATATTCTTATAATTGATTAATTATAATCTGGCATACATCAAAGAACTTAATTATGATTTAAGAATTATTAAAAAAAACCATCTCATGATCAAAACTAATGGTTTCTAAATGATAGTAATGACTTAGATACATATCATCACATTAAGGTGATTACTATTGAAATTCCTGTCAAAATCCTCAGCATTGTCTTGATACAGAAAGCTGTGAGGTAATGCGCATGTTTCTACAGGTTTTGTTTGTATCCTTGTAGTTTAACAACTCATTCAGTAATATTCCAGCTAGATTTGACGGTCTGAATATAATCTAGTCTGGATCAGACAATCCAGTGATCAACATCATGAGCATCATTCTACACAACTGGAATGCAATGATAAGTTTCAACCAAATCAGTGTATTGACAATCACCTCTTATGACAAGCATGGGTTACTGAAGACAAATTCTACCCTAGATCTTCAAGGGATCTACAGGTTTTAGCTGTATTACAACACCAAAACTACACAGCCAATATGAACAGTCAACATACTTAGTACTTATCCTGGAAACTGTGCAAACCATGGACTGTTATCCCAGCTGTTACCATGTGGAATATACAACCAGTACTAAGGCTGATCAAGTGTCCTAGATATGTGGCAAGTCCATGAAGAGGAGGGTTAGAATTGGTTTTCAGCAACCCATTCTAATGGTCAATTAAACTGCTGAGTGAATGAGTAAGTGGATCGGTGGGTGAGTGAGTGTTTTATCTCACCTTTTGCAATATTCCAGCAACATCATGAAGGGGAAACCAGAAATGGGTTTTATATATTGAACGCATGTAGGAAATCAAACCCTTGTCTTTGGTATGACAAGTGCATGCTTTAACCATTAGGCTACCTCACCACCCCACAAAAGCATAGATTGATGCTTGTGATATCAATCACTGGGTTGTCTGGTACAAACTTGATCATTTACAGACTGCCATATACAAACAGCAAACAAAAACAAAGGGTGCGTGCAAAATTGATGTATAGTACTTCCCATAATAATTGATGACTTTATAGATAATTTTGAATTTGAATATATGATTGCCTATAAAATTCCTGTATGATTATCTTTCATCTGTCATTATTCATAGAAAGCATAATAACTGAATCTGTCGCAGGTTCCTGGTTTACCCAAGGGACACAACTCTGCACAGCTACTGCACGGCTATTTAGATGACTGTGACTTGCAGGCAGCATTGGCTCTTAAATATGTTCGTGTTTAAATTTTGAGAGTTTCAATGTTTGTAGTAGTCCTATTTGGGGAAAGAGTGAGAACGATGGCTCTAACATTGATTTGCACAATATTGCAGAAATATAGTGATAATGAAAGAGTACCAGCTTAATGTTGAGGGAAAGCCTGAAGGGGTTACAACTTTCATGCAACCCACAAGAACTCGTATGGTGTTCACAAGCCTAAATACTAATGCTGGTATTAGCATACAACCTGTGACACAATATATCATGATAAATTTAGTTATGATGATATAATGTCAAAGCACTGCGTACTGAAACTGCAAAATGATACAATTCATGATATCAGGGTATACAATATACGATACGTATGAAGATACTAACACCAACTATAAAACCCTTAAAATCAAAACAAAATTGATTTTAAAGCACCTTGTCAAAATCCTCCAGTGTTGTTCGATGTTCATTCAGAAACAAGATGATTAAGTTCATAAGTTCAGACTTTGTGAATGTTGATAACATGTGACGGCCATGTCTGACACAGTCCTTGATGCAAGAATGTCTGAGAAAATGTTTACTTATGAAGGGAAAATAGGTAAGGGTATATTTTAATCCTGACAGATATCTCAATATTCAGGGCTCATTTGAAGTATTGTATGGGATATACAATAATGTAAAACTTACCACTGATTCAGTGTATGGATTCACTGATGTGTTTCCATTAATCTTCACACCACTACTAAAACCAACCAAGGCAATCCAGGATTGAATCCATAAAGGTTTCTGGGATACCTAAGGGGTGCAAGTTTGCATTCAGCGATTAAAAGCACTTCAAATGACAAGGCTAATAGTGTCCTCTATGAGGGAAGAGTACATAGGTGTGTCCAAGAACAGGAATCTCTAACCATGACTAACAGCAGTGAACTATGAAATATAACAAGATTCTATACCATATGTAAAAGTGTAAACTACATGGTTGATGTTTATATCTTATAATGAATGACCATAATCATGTGAGCTCATTAGAAAATGATAATTATTTCAAGACGCAGACAATAAAATCACAGCTTGACATGGTTAAATGAACATACAAATGAAAGTGGATAATTTGCATGTTTTTCATCAGTTTTCTTATAAGATGATAAATAGTACAAAACTTTTTAGCAGCGACAGTTTGTTATTTAGTCTGTAACCCCATCCTGAGACAGGCAATGGAAGTGTCAACGGCAGCATTACGATGTTGTGTTTCACTGGAGAAAGGCTTGATCTCATAAGTATATCTTGGTGAAGTATGTAGGAACCCGACCAAAAACATTCTCATAATTAAAGCTCCTGTATACACATGTGCTGAGTTTATTATAGAAACAAACTGTACGCACAAAGTAGAGGATGTTCTGTTTTCCTAAATTGTCCTATTATTTTTTTGCCATCAAGTAAGTAATCAGATTTTTTTTTATTGCCCTTCAGAGAAATCATTGCCTCAGGGAGTCATTCACAGCATGGGATGTTGGAAAATGTCTTCACACATTTTACCTATCGGTAAGAGTCCCTCCCGATCCCCCCATCTCAAATAATATCTATTCATTGACATATCCTAGAATCATTAACAAAACCAAACAGAACAATTACTAGGGAACTCACAAAAACAAGTAAAACCCCAAAGTTAAATGTAATATATAGGGTTGAACTACTTAGTGTTACATCTGTTAATCTGCAGAAGAAAGAATATGGGGGAAGTGGAAGGAACTCTTTCCCTCTGTCTAGTGTATGTTTCATATGACAATGACATATTTCAACCTCCAGACCACATGGTCACCCGTTATCAATAAGAGGATGATAACTTGCATACACTGACATAGGTTCACTTCAGTGACTGAGAGAATTGGTTAGGCTTTACAAAACACTAGTCATTATGCTAGACTTTTCAGGCAACGTCAGAAATTCACACGTCACACATTCACACATTTTACTCATGCTATGTAAATTTGGTGTGAAAATGAAATGTTTCAACCAGTGAATGAGAGAGTTTACTTTTCTATCACACTCAGGAATATTCCAGTTATATGGCAGTGGTCTGTAAATGATTGAGTCTGGACCAAACAATCCAGTGATCAAAAGCATGAGCATCGATCTGCGCAATTGGGAACGACAGCAAGTCTGACAACCGATCCCATTGATCGCCTCTTATGACAAGCACAGTTGTCTTTTATGGCAAGCATGGTTTGATGAAGGCCTATTCTATCACGTACCTTCACGGGTCTGTTTCAACCACCAGACCTTAGCGTTAAGATAGGTTGGTGGAACAGGGCCTCGAGGACTCAGTGGTTTGGATACCTTGCTACGAGAATATACAGTCTAGCAATGTTCTTGACACCATCAACATTGACAATCTTTTCTGTTTGGTTCAGAAATAAAATCAAACCTGGTCCCTGTGTCAGCACTAAGGCAACCATATCTCCCATACATCAACAGCGGCTCACTCCAATTACTGAGAGAATCAGGTTTTACAAAACATTTTGGCAATAAGCTAGAAATACCACAGTAGTGGCGTTGTAAAATGGGTTTCAGACAATTCATGTCTTTGTTCTGTTTAGTGTGATAATTAAATTCTTCAACCTCTACACGACTTGGTCATTGTCATCGCTAAGATCACTTCCTGGAGGATTCCACACATGTGGAAATGGTATCCAGCCATTTATGCCACCATTGGAATATAATATACAGTCAAGCTTTGACCTCGGCGCCATCAACATGTCTAACTAACTGTGACATAAAGAGTTAGAAATGCAGGAATTAGGGGGAACGGTGAAAAATACTTGTCTTGGAGGATCTGTCAGGTCAGACTGTTGAATCAGGTGCGTGACAACAATGTTTATGTGTCTCGTGTCATCCACACATGCATGTATGTATGAACCAGCCATGTTGTCAGCAACTTGGCACTGACAACATTACACAAGCTACACTGTGACTAGGTACAGGGGGGCAAGTTCATTAACCTATATCTCTGTAATATGGTTCTGAGTGGAGCAAAAGACATTTTTTCATCATATTCCACATTATTACTCGTATATTAATTTTGACCTGCCAAATGACTTGGCCAAAATGTTCAAAGGTCCTTAACAACTCTTGACTGTGGGTTAGCTGTTTCACTAGTTAGAAATGTTTCTCTGGAGTGTAAATACTGGAATCCATTGATGTAAAGAGCAATGATAGTAAACCAATAAATCTGAACACCTGATCCATCTGTTGTCTCGATTAGCATATGAGTGAGTGAGTGAGTGTAGTTTTACACCAAATTTAGCAATATTCCAGCAATATGGGGGTCATCAGATATGGGCTTCCTACATAGTACCCATGTGGGAAATTGAACACTGGTCTTCAGAAAGATGAACAAACACTTTAACCACTCAAGAATGAACACTTGTAAAACATGTCAGTAACTTATTCATGACAACTTTATCTTAAACACAAGCCATCATCTGAGTTTTCAAGATCTCTGTGATGCAACCTGTCTGATTATGGCAGGATTAAACACTGTCATTGGAAACATGCGACATGAAACAATCACATGACATGACTGAGTTTTGTGATATACCACTTTTAGCGATATTCCAGCAATATCACATCAGAGAACACCAAAAATTGTCTTCACACATGTACCCATGTGGGGAATCAAACCCAGGCCTTTAGTGTAACAAGCAAACACTGTAACAACTAGGCTACCCTACTTCCCCGACCTGAAAATAAATAACAGTTATTACTTTTCTCTCTCAAACAAAATCATCATTCTTTCATAAAACATAAATCTTCCATCAAACCTATTGGATAAGAATAACAATAAACAAGGTGATATAAGATGACAAGAACGTTTTCTCTGGAATGAAGTGCCTCACCTAGTACATTCAGTTCACAACCAATCCCTTTATTACCAATGACACATCACCCGAAGCATGAGTCCATGGTTCGGTGGAGGGCCACCAAGAGAAGCCAATGGAAGTTCCCAGATGGTGTGTACTGGCAAGATTCCAGAGGGTTCAAATCTTGGATAGTATTGTTGATGAACCATGAAACGGTTGTCCTTTGATCACTGGAACTAATACTGTATGTATTGCTGGCTGTTTGCTGTGTTAAAGTACATTTGAAACACTAGTGTGATGGGTTTGATTTAATTCAGAGATTATTTCAGCCATGTCACCATCAGCATGGGTTGTATAACACATGTTACATCTGGATCACACTTTCTCAGTTAAGTACTGATTTTAGTACGTTTATTAGGTTGAGTACTATCTGGGATTCAAACCCACACCATAAGGTTCAGGCACTTGATCGCCAGACCACAAAGTTAGCTCGGTGTAAGTCGCTGTGTGTGCTGATGATTAGGTGCCTTACAGAGGGTATGGGTTTGAATCCCGATTGGACTTAACCTGACAAAACTGCAACAGCCTGTACTTTACTGAGAAAGCGTAGTCCCAAAGACAACAACCTGTACTTTACTGAGAAAGTGTAGTCCCAAATACAACCTGTACTATACTGAGAAAGCGTAGTCCAAAATATAACAACCTGTACTTTACTGAGAAAGTGTAGTCCAAAATACAACAACCTGTACTTTTACTGAGAAAGTGTAGTCCAAAATACAACAACCTGTACTATACTGAGAAAGCGTAGTCCCAAATACAACAACCTGTACTACAACAACCTGTACTATACTGAGAAAGCGTAGTCCCAAATACAACAACCTGTACTACAACAACCTGTACTATACTGAGAAAGCGTAGTCCCAAATACAACAACCTGTACTTTACTGAGAAAGCGTAGTCCAAAATACAACAACCTGTACTTTTACTGGGAAAGTGTAGTCCAAAATACAACAACCTGTACTTTTACTGAGAAAGTGTAGTCCAAAATACGACCTATACTTTACTGGGAAAGTGTAGTTCCAAAATACAACCTGTACTTTACTGGGAAAGTGTAGTTCCAAAATACAACAACCAGTACTTTACTGAGAAAGTGTAATCCCAAATACAACAACCTGTACTTTACTGAGAAAGCATAGTCCGAAATACAACAATCTGTCCTTTACTGAGAGAGCGTAGTCCAAAATACAACACTTGTTACAACTAACAA
The DNA here is from genome assembly GCF_037392515.1 of Haliotis asinina. Lineage (NCBI taxonomy): Eukaryota > Metazoa > Mollusca > Gastropoda > Lepetellida > Haliotidae > Haliotis > Haliotis asinina. The sequence goes on along the minus strand of NC_090289.1, from coordinate 32,539,477 downwards.
CTTTCTAAAATGGCACCATGTAATCATGGGTTAAATAATCCCTGGAGGAAAAGAATAAAAATCACACGCATACAGATCCACTTAGATATAAAATAGCACTTTTAACTTGTTTCAAAGAGCAGTGATTTACACATTAATTATTATCATTACCAAGACCGAACTCATACAAATTACAAGACCTGTAAGGTCCGCGATAGAATAGGCCTTCAGCAACCAATGATTGCCATAAAAGGGGACTATGCTTGTCCAAAGAGGCAACTAACAGGATTGGGTAGTAAAGATCGCTGACTTGTTTGACAGATGTTATCGGTTCCCAATTGCACAGATTGATGCTCATGCTGTTGATTACTGGATTGTCTGGTCCAGACTAGATTATTTACAGACCGCCACCATAGAATATTGATGAGTGCAGCGTAAAACTAAACTCACTGACACACTCATTCACCCCTACATTACGACCATGGAACATAATCATGACATTTGTCAGAGTGACATTGCTTGGTATGATATTGGTTACAGATATGTATCATCTTGTATATGGAATACACAACAATTAGCTCATTCCAGGAACATTATTGTCAGACTACATACGTATCTATCACATGCATCTAGTATCAAATGACAAAAAGGTCCGATGGCGGCTGTGTGGTAGTACTTGTAAAGCTTACTTGCGGGTAACATGTGGTGTTGGATGCATCTTATAGTGTCAACATAAATATGCAAATTAATTCAAATTGATGACAGCTAGTAAGAATATGGAAAATACTGAACTGACACTAATACCTCTTTCTATGTTAATATGTTTGTTTGTTTCAAACCTACATAGACATATTAATTTGATGTTGGAGGGAGTCTTAAATTTAACAAAACCTAAAAAACAAAATCAACCAAATATAATCATCAGGCCTAATCCGATTTCAAAACACAATGACTGAATCCTGGCATTGTGAAGGGAGGAAACTCTATTCAGTAAACAGTAAACTGTGATTCCTTGACACAGCTCTGTCAACCATACCTAAAAGATATCTCATAACTTACATCTAAACATAATAAAAACACAAACAGGTTAAAACTGTCTTACAAAACTGAAGAAAAGGCTCAAGACAGCAGAAAGACCAACTGCCATCAAAGCCATGCCCAGTGCACACAACATGGCCGTTTTCTCAATACAAGAGTGATCTTCAAAGCATCAGTTACAGCATTCCCTTGCAGTCAGACAATGCACTCATCTTCCTTCGCCTCTCCCAAATACAAATTCCACATGTCTCAACTTCCATCACCTTGAGAGATGACGGTGTCTAACTTGGGACTATGACTGTCTCCGGTTCTGTATTATCAGCTCTAGATACCAGGCAGGTGGGAGCTTTCACCAGTGCATGTCGACAAACAATGTATACTATTTCCACAACATCTCAAACTTTGTTGTTCTTCATTATTGAAGACAAGAAACAAAGTATCTTTTTGTCACATTAGCAGGTAATCATTCTTCAGAGAATTTTGATATGCTGAATATAACACAAGCATAGGAGGTTTTGTAATCAACAAGACACTGGGAAAGTGATGAAGTCCTGTATTGTAACATTTAACAACGATGTAGCCATGTTTGAAAACGCTTATTGTTCCCATGTAATACTTGCATGTGATATGGATTTGTGTACCACATTTTCATACTTTGAACATATTTATTCAGATTAGGTATTCAGTACTTCTTTTAAGCTAAATATAACCAAGTTAATATTTATGAAATTCAGGTCAGCAGGTTGCATTTATCACAATTTGCATTTGGGATTTCACTTTCTCAATTAAATACATATTCTACTACTTTGCAAGTTTGAGACCCATCCAGGATTCACACACATTCTAAGAGTCAGGCATCGAATGGCCAGCACACAAAGCCATCTAACCCACTCATCCACCTCTGCATAATCTCAAACATAACATATTACTGTTGACCACAAAACAGCATTGTGTATTCATAGGTTGAATTTAGTTTTTAAGTTTTTATTTTCACAAGTTTGTTTTCCATTTCCTCACAATGTGAAGTACTTAGGAGTGAGTGAGTTTAGTTTTATACCGCCTTTAGCACTGTTCCAGCAATGTCACAGTGGGGAATACTAAAAATGGAATTCACACATTGTACCCACATGGGGAATCAAACCCAGGTCTTTGGTGGTCTGTAACTACTAGGGTAACCGAAGTACCTAGGAAAGAAAACAGAAAAAAGTAGGGTCTGCAGGTATCTAAAATTAGAATTAGTGTTTATTTTTTGTTTTTCATACAGCACAGGCAGACTGATGTTGTGAGAGAACTTGTGCGGCCATGCCTCAACTCATGATTCCGTGAGACTGTTCCAGCGTTCTCATTTCTGACATGCAACATACTACAACATATACGTAGATAGATGTCATACTGTCAGAAACACTACATCTATATAAAATCTCCCACCTAAGATGTTCCATACCTGTATAAGTAATGTTCAAGACCCTGGGGAAAGTAAGGCCTCAAGAGTTCACTCCCTTTGATTGGTCATAACAATTAGCTCATCATAAGTTAACGTATTACATAAATTCATAAATACATTTCCCTTCTCTTAATACAATAACATCTAAAGGTTCACGTAAAATATGTTAATTCTATTTGCAAAAGGACTGTACACGGACAAAATCTGTTGAAATCAAAGAGTTTACACAATTTAAAAATGCATACTTACTGAATATTGAAAAACAGATTTATTATCTAAATACATGAGACAGAGAGTTCTTGGATCAAAAGTCATAATTAAATCTTAAAAAGTATTATGATGTTATTCGCTTTAAGTCCTTTCTATTTTTATCAAGAAATAAAACCAATATTAACATTGAAATGAATCTCGTAAAACTTTTCAAATCCATCCGTTGCAATTAAGTGATGATATATATTCATGATAAAGCCAAATAAAATGTCATAAAAAGAAACATCTCAATCACCTTTATTCCCGGTCTGTCATACAGTCCATCTTCCACTAATGAAACTGATATTAAACTGAGAGTTCCCAGATTACACTGACGGCAAGATGCTAATCTTTATTCAATAAATCCTGCGTTTTCATCAAAGTAATTATCAAATGATCGTTTACCGAGTCCGACCTTACATTAGAACTGCAATAATGCCTTGACCTTTCACCTTTTCCCTAACCCAGAACTACAGTTAAAAGTCCGAGAACCTCCTTGTTGTTGTCAGCCAATCAAACGTCTCTATCTCAGAATCAGCATCATGCGGGCTGACATTTAATAATGAGATTATTGATTCGGTTCTCAACTCCGTTTCCTTCATTGAGCGTTACTCATATTTTCTTGAATCCCCAGTAATTATGGTAACAGGTTTAGATTTGATAGAAATCAAATAGCAATAAATGCACATAAACTCCACATTTCACCATAGCATCACAGTCTGATGGCTGGCGCTGGATATTGGGAGGAGAAAATATGAAAAACTATCTGAGTTATAACTATAGGAGATCAGAGGGTGCTCTTCACTGATCATTCCTCCCCAGTATCCACCTCTCATCCCCCCATTTTAGGGCAATTTCATTTGAGTGCAATAAATGGGGGGTAATATTGTGGCAATATGTCATTGAATCTGTCAAAATAAATGCTGCGAGGTAATTGACCGTCTTGCTGTTCTATAGCAGATAAATATGGGTGATTACTACGCACTGAGCATTTAATGCAATAGCACTTGCATGTGTCGTATTCCACTCACAGGTGATACGACCTGCTGTCATGTGGCTCACAGCTTCATGCTGTTAATGCCGTTGAACTGAGAGGATTTCACGACAGGGATTACAAACAGAGACAACAAAAAGCAGAGTTACAAGAAACTCATCAAAAACATTAAACCCAATTGTGCGTCCAATTATTCTGAATCTTTAGAATTTGAATGAATGAAGAAATAACCAGATTCTAATGGTATGGGATTCAATCAGTGCTTGAAGAAACAATGGCTGGATTGGAAATTGTGATGGATTTTTTTATTAACGATAACAGGGTATCATTTTATACAATTATACACAGATAGTTTACTGATAATTAAGTAAACCATTCATTTAGCCAGGCAAAATCTCAGCAGGTGCTTCTCACAAATGTTTCAACAAATCACCAGACATGTTATTGCTTGTGTTTGTACTACCACACATGAGAGTACTTAGATATATGATGGAAATCCAGAAAAGAATGGAGCCTCTACTGTTTTATCCAGCAACTGACATTTCAAACAATTACCCACACAACAACACCCCAAATCACCTAACCCAAACCACCTGATGAGCAGTTTATGAGCAGCAGAGGAAATATTTACAGAAAAAATATTCTAACCCAGTGTCCCTGCAGTCTCACGCACACACGCACGCACGCACGCACGCACGCACGCAAAAGATGCTGAAAAAAGCAACTTGTTGGTCTTTGCCTGGTGTAGCATTTATGGATTCAGCAAAGACTGGATGGCTCGGAGTCGTGTCTGAGTGGGGTATTCATGCTTGACTGTGGTATGGTATCTCAGTGAGTTGACAATATAAAACCAGCTTCAGTCTAGGCTAGCATGCGCACACACGCACGCACGCACGCACACTCTTAAGAACAACATTAAACCGAATTTCCCCTGACCTCAGCTCTGGAGGTGAAAAACCAATGGTCGATAAAATGAACATGAAATTCATATGTGTTTCACTGATCAATCAAGAAACTAAAATCCAGGGTTCAACATTTATTCTGAATATAACATCTACTTGCACTCAGTGCTATCTTAGTTAATGACTTTGTTGCACTAGACAAAAACAGAATGTACCATAAGCACTGCATAGAAATAAATATAATTTGGGGTTTGGGTCTTTGTGATTTATCACATAATTTTAACATAATTGTGCTGTGAGTCAGAATATTAATATAATGAAATTTTACGGCATGAACAGCATCAGTCATTCAATCACTTGCCATGTAGCCATCAGAGTTACTGCTCCAGGTCAGCTCTTCCTCATTTTGTTTCCTAGGTGAAGTTGGATTTCTTCGAAAGGCAAAATATTAAAAACACTGGGTGCAACTTGATAAACATGACAATGCATTTCAGAGTTTCAGGTTGCATAAGTAAATACTCTAAATCCTTGACTCAAAACCCTGTTACATTAATGAAAATATCAAGCAAAATCGATAATAAAAGACAGGAAATTAAGCATGTCAAAAAGTTACATTAAGCCATCATGATACTCATGACATTTCATAAAAACCGATTCATTAAGTTAACTCGGGGACAAACATGAACTGATGTAATATTATACTGATCAGAGTTCATGTCACAAGCAGCAAATCAATGCTTTCATTCCAATTCTGACCCATCTGGCTAAAATAACAATATCCTTCATCGCCACACCTTAACATATGATCAGTATCACAAAACCGACGCCTTCATCCACAAAGGAAGAGCCGATTCAACGTCCAGCCATCGATGCTGTCTCTAAGCAGCAGGTAAATCTTCAATGTATGGCGGTCACACGTTTCTGTCTGCAAGCATACTAGGGGGATTGACAAGTCTAGTGATGCCATTAACCAAACAGCAGCACATCCATTTCCTGGGAGTTTTGACCATTGCTCATGATAAGGCTACTGCAAGCAGACCAATCTTGGTCAAGATCCACTGACCAAACAAGTAATGTCCCCTGCCAATAAAAGGGAATGAGGCCCAATCAAATGAACCATTCTCTGATGGCCTCTAAATCAATTGGTTTGAGCCTGTGGGATGTCATCGGGTCTGCTGTGAGTCCAGGAGGCAATCACCATACACCATTTCACATTCAAAGTCATCCTGCTATCCGTGGTGCAGCAAATTTACAAAACGTCACTGATTCATCACACTTTGAGCTGAGGCAAACAGAGACTCTCAAACTGATCATAATCTGTCATGTGTGATTATTTCTTGTAAAAGGCATATGGACTTGTTCAGCCTGTGAGCATATGAGTGAGTGAGTGAGTGGGTGTGTGATTGAAGCAGGTTTTTAGACTGCAGCTGGCTATATTTGGTTGCTTAAGTGTTAAGGTGAACTTGACCTTAGAAGCCATTAAGGAATCTTTAAACAAAACGAGTATAACTTTTTCATAAGAATTTCTTGGGCTCATATTTTGCGGAAGTAAGGGCCTTTTCAAGAAATATTTTGTACATCATAGTAAATGAGAAGAAAAAAGTGTTGTTTTTCTGAAATGACCCGAACAAATGCAGCTGACCCACACTGAACTTCACATTCAATACACTGTCAGCAGTCAAGGCTGTTATTCTATGGAAAGCACTGCACTTCTTACAATGCAGGCAATTTAAGACATATTTGTTTCATTTGAGAAAAAAAAGAAAACAGATTTAAAGTAATGCACGAAAACTCGAGTGAGTGAGTTTTGACAGCTATTCCTGTTCTCACCTTTAGAGAGACGGACATAAAAGTCAAGCATGATTGTCCCAAGTAACATGCACAAATCCAACAAGTTGAGGGATTCAAAGGCAGTGATTCAGTAGTGTCAAATCACATAGACATTAATTTGTAAATAATGGACCCTAGACCTACCAAACAGTTATTAATGCTGTAGTCATTTTAGCACTGACTTCAAATGATGAAGGCATCTCAATGTTCATCCCCAAATTGAAAAGAAGAATGAAGATTTTTTTTCAAAAAAGGCAAGTCAGAAAATAAGAGTAAATGATAGCTTGTCATGTAAAATGTCTGATAAAATGGTAGTTGCGGACTACTGGGGTTTTGAACAAACGTACGACATCAGGATCTGCTCGTGAATAGAAGGAACATCTGAGATGTCATTAAAGCCAGTGGACTAACATCCCATCTGGTTGCAGCTTACTTAGTTCCCCAACTGAGTGTATGAGGTGGGAGGTAGGATCATATAAGCACTGACTGACTGCAGAGTCAATGATGGATGTCCATTTCAGGTCTTGCTGGGTTACAGTCTTACGCAGGTCAACTCTGCTCAGCACATTAAAAGACGGTTGATACAAAACTTACCTTAATCTTCACAGATCTGGCAGATCAGAGGACCTTGCAATCTGGACGATGAGGTTAAGGTAAATATACAGGTGCTGCTGTGAGTGTGATTGTACGAGTATGAGTATGGTGGTTGTGGTTGTGGGTGTGGTTGTGGGTGTGGTTGTGGGTGTGGTTGTGGGTGTGGGTGTGGGTGTGGTTGTGGGTGTGGGTGTGGTTGTGGGTGTGGGTGTGGGTGTGGGTGTGGGTGTGGGTGTGGGTGTGGGAATGGGTGTTGGTGTTGGTGTTGGTGTTGGTGTTGGTGTTGGTGTTGGTGTTGGTGTTGGTGTTTAGTGAGTGTGGTTTTACGCTGCTTTTAGCAATATTCCATCAATATCATGACTGGGGATTCAAGCACTGTACCCATGAAGAGAATCGAACACGGCTCTTGAGCATGATGAGTGGGCACTTCAGCCACTATGCTAACCCATGGCCCCATGTGGATGAGTATCACAGTATCATAGACACCATCACCGCATCTCATCTAGTATGATTAGTTTGGCATCCTTGGTGCTATAACCAATGCTGATCATGAAAACATTCTCCTGAATGGTAGCCAGTGACAACATTCATATCATTCTCATGGAATTAGTGAACACAACTTGACTGTGCTGTAACAATAATTGTGTTATTTGCTGCTGGTTGTGGACTTCAGAAGCAACAGCGACATGTACAGGAAGGATGATGAATGTACCTGTCAGTCGGAATTCTTCGGATCTAGGTACACCAACAGGACACAGGCAGCGAGAGATTCACTTCACATGACATCCATGGGCACACAGGTGGGCTCATTGATTCAGATTCGCTGAAATGACAACAACATCCAACAATACACCTGTGACTGCAATTCTGATCATTCCATCTGGGATGATTTTACTTTCACTGACCAAATCACATAAACTTTCAAGACAGTGAGACCCGTGAAGGTCCTGGGGTAGAATAGGCCTTCAGCAACCCATGCTTGCCATAAAAGGCGACTCAGCTTGTCGTAAGAGGCGACTAACGGGATCGGGTGGTCAGACTAGCTGACTTGGTTGACACATGTCATCGGTTCCCCATTGCGCAGATCGATGCTCATGTTGTTGATCACTGGATTGTCTGGTCCAGACTCGATTATTTACAGACCGTCGCCATATAGCTGGAATATTGCTGAGTGCGACGTAAAACTAAACTCACTCACTCACTCACTTCAAGACAGTGAAACTGGGCATATACAAAATTCAGTCTGTCCTAACCTCACTGTGTTCTTACAGTGGTATTCACAGCTACCTATATCTCTTGTAGTATTGGGAATGGTGAGGCAGTCTGGTGGTTGAAGCATTCGGTTATCATGCCAAAGACCCTGGTTCGATTCCCTATAAGGGTACAATTTCTGAAGCCCAGCTGCATTATTGCTAAAAGCTGTGTAAAAACATACTAACCCACTCACTCACTCCTATAGTGCACATCAGATTGGTCCCAAGAAGATACAAGTAAGAACGGGTCTTTTATAACCTGTTAATAGATCTTGGACAGCCTTGTATGGTCAGGCCCGGGTGACATAATCGGTTGACATTTGTTGTGTCCCAGTTGTGTAGATCAATGACTTTAATGCATCAAATCATGGATTTGATAGAGAAGATAAAGTATTTTGCACAAATATGCAACAATTTTATGCAATTTTATGCATCTCTACGTTGCCTTGTCACCATCTTAGATCGATGACATGCATATTTGCTGTAATGTAACATACAACATATCAGAGTGCCACCCTTAACCCTGAACTGCCAATATTGCACCAAGTTAACTTTCGCAAATATCTGCAAAACATCTGAAATATCCCAGCAAAGCAAGTCTTGTCCAGCACATCCCATTATCTCCCTGGCCATAACAAAGTCACAGATAACAACAACATGTCACAATGATCTGGAAAAGAAGACTCTAATCACAGACAGGAAGCCCCAGCCATTGTGATCCCCTGAAGCGGATGTTTCCATCTCTGGCACCACAATGAGCCTCCAGACAGGAAATATTGTGACATCTTTCCCTCCTCATATCCCATCCATACCCCCTTTATCTACCACATACACCAAGAACACCATATGGTAGGCCTAACAACCTTCTATAGTCTTTGAGTAATTATACACCAAACATCAGACGAATATCTTCCAAATATTAAATCCCCCCTGGGTGGGATGTGCTGAAAATATTGTAAGTATGCAGCACATTCCGCATTTAAAAATACTGGCAAGACACCAAGGTAATATCACTTTCAAAAATCTGTTTGAACCTGCAAGTTTTTGAGAAGATGCCATCTGTGGTTGTCTCCTAATTGCGTATATTCTGCTTTAGGATATGTAATTGTAACATCATGTTGGAACAGATAGATATGAAACAGAGAAGGAAGCTTCACTAACGCTCTTAGAGTTTCTGCCCCCATATTTCTTAGCATCTTTCCCCAGCAGCAAAATATTAATCTATAAAACTCAAGTAAGTTCAAGAACAATTATTTTCACATAAATATGTCATTTTTAAAATTAATCTACAGTGCTCAATTTTTGTTTGTTGTATGTGTGTTAATAACATAAAGATAGGGAAAATACTATTAATCAATCCTGATAGCATGTAGTTGTCATATGAAAAATAATCTAGAACCATCTTTTCATTCATTGTGTTCATTCATTTGTTGTATAATGTTAGTACTCAAGCTAACAAAACAATCCAGTGATTGACATCATGAGCATCATTGATTGACATTGAGAGGATAGCAATTCAACAACACCCAGGCAAACCACAAAATCCAAGCATGCATCCTTTGCTTGAGAGTATGCTTTGTTGGGACTTCACCCTAATTCACACTCATCCGTTCAATTTTAATTATCAAAATCATAGTCCAATACGTTTCTTAACCATGTGAATATTTCCTATCAAATGTTGAGTAGCAGACATGTACTTAAAGACATCACAATGCCTTGCAGCAACAACACTATTAACAATATAGAGCTTTCGAAATAATGCTTTGAAAAAAGAAAAAGAATTGTCCTTCCCTCAAATGATAAAAGCTTAATTCTTTCACAAAGATGAAGCAGATTAAATTTTAGTGCTATGACCTAATTACTTTCACAAAGCGCCCCATAACTGAAATGTATTTTTCCATGCCAACTGTCGTCATTATAACATTCTTTGTTGGACATTGTGTGAATCTATTTCCATACAAAGTGGGAGCTAAATGCCAGAAGAGACACAGAGTCGGACAGAGCTTGTTGAGATGGATCGCATGCAGAGGTTCAATCGTCACTTAACAGGGCGAGTGCTGTATCACTTCTGCGAAAACATGATCAAATATTAATGGGCTTTAACAACCAGCTTACACACGCTTTCACAGAATCAACCACAAAACGTGGATAATTATGTGTACAGACAAGTCTACAGGGATTTGAAGGATATTTGATCGCATTGTCCTCTAACGATAATTGTACACCACACTCTGACCCAAGGGGAGACAATTATGGCTTGTCACAGCTCATGGTGATAAAATTGATTAGTTTCCACACTCTTGTTACGCATAAACAAATAGAATGTCATCATTCCAAATGTCATGCCCATTGCAGCAGTTTCCTCTAATATGCACAACCAAGTCCAGGCTTGGGAAGATCTTGCACAGCTGGATTTTTGGGGAAAGATCTGATACAGTAGGACTTTCTGTGAAAGATCTTATACAGGCCAAGGGACCCTGCAGCATCATGTTTCAGATCATGTCAGCCAGTGAAAAGTGTATTTTTTTAAATAACTATAATGAATGTTTATTCTTCTTTCATCGAACATATCAACAACATCCTGGAACTTGGTGTTGTCATGAAATGATTTGCTATGATTGTTTGCATTAGATCATGCTGCATGTTTTCATAAGATAATTGTGCACACTCTTCATTTGCTAACTTTTCTCACTTGCAGTCCACAGTTACAAGATACTCATTAAATAACAAGAAATATGTGAGTTCTTGAACTTCAGAGTTGGATATGTAAGCTTTACAGAGAGGTAGTGGACACATGGCCTTTACATAGATGGGTCGTACATTAGGACGGTGCCACCACAGTATGTGACCATCACACTGAGATTATATTGACCAGGGATTGGACACCACAGTATGTGACCATCACATTGAGATTATACTGACCAGGGACTGAATGCCACAGTGCGTGACCTTCACACTGAGATAATACTGACCAGGGATTGAACGCCACAGTGTGCAAATATCACAAAGAGGTAGTGCACATTAATTTGGTGAACACCACATTTTGACCTTTGTTCAGTATCAACTTTCCTACCAAAAATAAGTCAAAGACTTTTTTCAAAAATTCTAACAGTGTTCAAATATTTCATACTAAGCCAATCTTAAATAGAATTGAGTTCAATATTGAATGAATATATTTTTTTTCTACAAGTGACTGACAAGACAAAAAATTAAACCATTAAACATCCGCCTACAAAATCTGAAATGACATGTATGAAATTAAATCTAACCATCTGAAGGTTCCTCGATGAATTCAAGATTCTGAATCGAAATTCTGTGGAGAAACAAACCAGACAATAGGTAGTTGGCAACCAAATGGTATCTTATTAACATTGGTTTGCCATCAATCACTTCCACAAAAGGGAATGTGTAATAATTACCCACAAAATCCCTCCACAAATCTCTTCATGAATTATCAATACTACAGCGTTATTAGTTGACCCACACAATAAGTCGGTGGCATCTAAGAAGCTGTTATCATCATAACTGTGTACAAGCCAGACCACACCGTCTCCTCAGACAACCAGACTTTGCTGTCCTTCAATCAGCTCTTCAGACAGAATGGGCCAAAGACGCTGCTTCTCCGGACAAAAATAGGTATAGGAGTTAATCCTTGGTAATAATTATGCCTGAAAATGCCAAGGGTTGTGGATGACAAAGATTCTACTTTCACAACAACTACTTGACCTTTAAGACAAAATCACTTTTCCTGTCCGAAAAATAACCCGGAGGATTAGGGTTTAACACTCTTTGGGCTAGAGTTATTACTGTATGTTAGGGTTTAACACTGCTCCTTGCTTGACTGAAGACCAGGTTAGGGTTTAACACTGCTCCTTGCTTGACTTAACAGCAGGATAGAGTTGTTAAGTCAAGGGTTTAATACTGCTCCTTGCTTGACTGAAGACCAGGTTAAAGTTTAACACTGCTCCTTGCTCAACTTAACATCAGATTAGAGAGTAGCACTGCTCCTCACAGACTAGACTTAAAGGGGCACTGATGCGGAGCAATTTCCATGGACTGGTGGTTCTTTTTGCTATTGTTTTTCTCCCAGGAGTACCTGGATGATATCCCAGAATTCATAACTGGTTCGTGATCTCTGCTGCGCCTCCCATATGCGCAATTGATAGTTTATGTGTAGAATGATCAACAAAGATGAAGTCATTTCACTTCGTTATTATGAAAACAAATCAAACACCTTGAAGTTTACTCATCTGCTAGTGATATCAAAAAAAACATGTTAGGACTGAAAAATAACAAAGTCAATGTAGGTCTTTATATTTTGTCTTATAAACCTAGTCACATTTGTATGCATTTTCAAAGTTAATAAAAAAAACCCACATGGTCTGCTTATACTTACAATGAATTTCTAACATGATTTTAATATCTAAACATTGTATAGATTGAATCATATTTCTCACACACCCTATTCGCGACCTAGTGCATGTTTTCTGTAATACAGATTCTGCTGAATGCTACAAGAAATAAATTAAAACAAAATGCAAATATTAAATTTAAGACTATTACTCGTTCAGGAATGTATCCATCAATATCATAAAAGAACATAAAAGAATGATATTCCATTCATCTGCAGCTGGTAAATAATCTTGCTCTATGTATTGTGTCTTTCAACAGTCTAATATGCAAAAAAGTGACACATCGTTTGAGAAATGTTCACACTGGTGTATACATAATCTCATTGGTCACCCAGGACAGCACACCTGGCAACTAACAATACGATGTCCGCCATTAGTTAGCCAATAATGAGCAACAATCAATCAATCAAGCAGTGGTGGTTAATTCCTTATAGGAAGGATGTTGTTTTTACAATCGTACTTTACGACAGAAGTGTTGGCTCGAGAGGGTTTTGGAGTGTTTTGACTCATCAAATTCAGTGAGGACCCCTTCTATTTTACATCTGCCCATCTATTTAACATTGGAAGGGGGTCCAGAAACATTATTTTCATCAATTTGAACTCACTTAAAATTTCACACAAATCTAACACTGCAACAGGGTGTATTCAGTATAGCTTACGTAAATTTACACTCATAAACACTGCCTTTTTGACAAATCCGCTGTGGAAGTAATTAATCAATCAGTGGGTTATTGGTTAATCCTTTGATCAATGTTTGTTTTTGTAACTCAGTTGTTAAACCCTCTTGCATCACTTACATGCACATATTACATTACATGCAATACATTTGCCACTACAGACCTTAATTTATAATGTTGAGTATTTACTCCAGACAGGAGAAATGCCAAATGGGAACCTATGTCGAGTAATTTTATTGATGTTAACTGATCATTAAGTGAATGATGACAAGTAACACATGTAGGTTTATACCATCAAATGCGAGTTACACCAAGGAAGATGTAATCTCTGTGTTGGATGCATCCTGAAAACACTTATGGGCCAAAACTGTTTTGAGGATACCAACAGAACTTCGTTGTTACATAAGAAATGCACACAGCTATTTGCTGTGTACATGGCTAAATGGGTATAATCAGGGTTTTTTTATGTAAGAAAACTTTCAGATTTCTCTACCAATGGCACAGTCGTTATTAGTTTATGAATTCAGATAAATCACCTGTGTTTTATTATCATAGATAATGAACCAGTGTCGTAGCTACCAAAATTTATGTATGATGTTTGCTATGACAACTGGGTCAACCCTCAAAACCACCTAAATATAGAGCTTTGCAATCTTTCGGACTTATATGAAACAAATGACTTGCTATGAAATGAAATGTCGGGCATACAGCTTCTTCACTTTTTAGGGTGAAGAAATTCTGCTAATGTGGACAGGAGTCCAGTCCCGTCCAGTTTCGTAATTAGACCGTTGGCAAGAAACATTATTCGCTTCGCATCAGTGCCCCTTTAACACGAGGTTTAACACTACTCATCGCTTGATGTAACACAAGGCTAGTGAATAAAACAACTCCTCACTTCATGTAACACAAGGTTAGTGATTAAAACTACTCATTGTTTGACGTAACACAAGGTTAGTGATTAAAACTACTCATCGCTTGACATAACACAAGGTTAGGGTTCAACACTACTCCTCGCTTGACTTAACACCAGTTAGGGTTAAACACTGCTCCTTGCTTGACCTAACAGCAGGAAAGAGTTTAACACAACTCCTCGTTTGACTTACCAGCAGTAAAGGGTTTAACATTACTCGCTGCTTGACTTAACACCAGGTTAAAGTTTAACACTTCTTCTCACTAGACATAACACCAGTTTGTGGTTTAACAATGCTCATCCACTCAACTTGACACCAGGTTAGGTTTTAACACTGCTCTTAATCTACACATTAGACTTGGTTAGGTTTTAACACTGCTCTTAAGCTAGACTTTAGACTTGGTTAGGATTAACACTGCTCTAATGCTGAAGTAAGGTTTGTTCATTGTTTAATGCCCCAACTCAGCAATGTCTCACTATATGATGACGGTCTGTAAATAATCAAGTATGGACCAGACAATCTAGTCATTGACATCATGAGTATCAACTTATGCACTTGGGATATGCTAAGTCAGTGAGCCTGACCATCCCATCTCCTGAGTCGCCTCTTACTACAGGTTGCTGAAGACCATTTCTTCCTGGACCAAGTACCTCAGGTTAGATAATAACACTACATTTGTATTACACCTTACAACAGGTGTGTGCTTAACACTATTCTTTAGGGTAGGGTTTAACATGACTGTTTTGCAAAGGTTCCAGGTGAGGGTTTTGATTTAGCTAAACCTACAAAATATACCTACTGTTAGTCAGTCCTGTTGATACAAGACACATGTTATTAGATTTATGACATTAACATTTTATAGCCTTATAACACCAATTATATTTATTCAAGGAAAAGAACTGGTGAGTGATGAAAAGTCAAGAAAACCAAAACATCCCAACAACGAAAATTTGTAGTGTGAAATGAAATAGAAACTACAAAATCTGCACCATGAATGACAAAACTTACAAAAGCATAAGAAATATGGAAAGGGATGACGTCCATAAATCCTCACCATAAGGATATTCCTTGTAAATAACACCACACGGATACCTTTTTATTTGTTTATCAATAAACATTTTAGACTAATATTCTTGAAAATTAAATAATCTAAGATTTTTTTTGCCAAACTGGTTTTCATTACATAACAGAAAAATAGAAAAAAGCTCTGATAATATCCATATTTTCTAACTGAAGGAATTGCACTGGCCTAACTATTCAATATTGTTGTGGAAGTTTCAGCTATAATTTTTTCAGGGTATACATTACACACTTCTTACTACCATGCATTCCAAGACTTCCATCGATGGCAGCAAAAGGGTTAAAGTTAAACCAGTAAGAGACAAGCCTGGTACAATCAGATCACTCCGTGGCTATTCGGAGGTAATTGGTTAATGCAGCTACTACTGCTGTGGTAGCCTAAGTCAGCCCAAGGCTACCATAGGACCAGAGATGGACCTGTACCTGTTAATTATAGATTCTCCACAATGTTCTGCTACATACAGGATAACATTGGAATGGACAACGTCGTCACAAATCTGATGAAACGTTCTCTCCAGGTTTTTTTTGTGTTTATTTACTGTCAAACTCAAAATGGTCAAAAATTCCTGTAGCAATTAGTTTTTGTGTTACTCAACATTACGATGACATGACTATATCCAGGAACATTACATGGTTCTGGTGATATAGTTGTGATCATCTAACAATGAAATGCATCCCTTTCAGAACTTTACTGAACATGTGTGAAAAGATTACAATTTCTGCTAAGACGTTTTCAGAACAATAAGATGCCTTTTGTTTAAAAAAATGATGTTACCTTAGAATTAACATTGTTATGCTTGTCATAATAATAATAAAAACAATCATCATCATCATCATCATCATCATCATCATCATCATCATCATCATCACCATCATCGAAATTGTCATCACCATTCTTCAGTCTTACATGAACCATTATCATCTTCGTCATCACCACCATTCCTCAGTCTATCATTAACCATCTCCATCATCATCATCATCATCATCATCATCATCATCATCATCATCATCATTTAGCAAGACCATCATAGACATTTCACCCTGTCAATTTCTGTTACATATCCCTGTCATCCCAACCACAATTTTCATGATCAAAATCATAATCATCTAAACACTATCATCACTTTAAAACGTGAATATCTCAAAATAGGAAATCCTTACACGTCATGCAAGATTCCCCTCTTTCGCTGACACAGCTCAGTTCCGTGCCATATTCCCAACAACAAAATCTGACCCAACAAACAGGCAAAGGAAAGGCTCAGTTTTTCCCCTGAATGAAAAAACGAGGAGAACATGTGTGAAAATCAGAGGGGCTGGGCCAAGACCAATATTTACACATGGTCCTAGCAGACAGCCTAGCTCTCTCCTATTAGCACAGGAGGATGGATGGAGAATGCAATCGGCTTGTGCTTAAGCAGGAGCACAAACATCCAAATACATGAAAAGTAAACTTCCAAATAATTAACTGCCTTCTACCTTCAAACTTAAGCAAATAGTAATGTAACCTTAGGCCTAGATAAGCCATGGAGATCAGAGTTTAATACTCTCTCAGTATTACCGGGTTAATAGGCAGTTCGGTGTGAGACTCGCTTGTCGATGGAGGCATGGAGGAAATTAAGGAGGTAAGGCACAGGTCTATAACAAAAAACGTCTTCATCAGATTGATTGCCACACGTCAATCTGCAATATTGGGAAACCATTATTTTGTTTTGACAGAGTGCAATGAAAGGGAGATAACTCATGTCAGCTTATCAACGTGTACCTGGTCCCAGGGTTATGAGACATCATGGTAATAAGATTTGGTTGGGATAACGGGTGCTCTCATAAAATACCCAACAACACTTCAGACTTGTTTGTTAACATGGTGCCGCCAATCAACATTCCATGTTAAGATTTTCTCGTCTGGTGTATATATTTTATGCTAATAAACTCCAACTGAGCAGAAAGATTGACGTGGGGCAGTAAACTGCTGCTAATTTGCAATATCATCTGCATGCAGGCATGGTGAACAAGCTTGTAATTAAACAATCAAAGTATGGTACTCCTCACAAGAAATACCAATTGGTCTAAGGTCAAATATGAAGATATATAATCAACACAAGTCTTATCTGGACAATAATTAGTGGTAATAATATAGAACGGACAAAACTTCTGCTATGCTTTTACTCACAGCAATTTATATTTATTCCACTAACAATATCATGATTTTGACAAACTTGACACATGTTGAAACAGACTATCACAACTTTATAAAGCTTACCAAATTTCAAAAACGAATATATGTGCCATAAAATATATAAAGAACCGTAAGTATGAATCAAGAAACTACAATTCACACATAAGTTGCCATTGTGCATGACCAAATTGTTCTTACAACACATATTTTGTAAGCTGGAATGGTGGACAATGCAACAGAACATTTAGTTTGTCATCTAATTTAGCCTTGTGGTTAAACCGTTCCCTTGTTATGTCAAAGAACCAGGTTTGATTCCCCACATGGAACACGGTGTTACATCATTTCCGGTGTCCTGCTGGGATATTGCTGGAACATTGCTAAAATTGATGCAAAACTAAACTCACTCACTCACTTCACAAAGCTACTAATACACTATCAGATTACTCAGATATATAGAACCCTAGTGTACTAACATGGTGCTGATATACTTTAAAAACATAATATAGGGAAATTTCAATTTATAACAAATGAACCAAACTTATCATGTAACATCTTGTGGTGAATACAGACCAAAGTGGATCTTATAGACCAACAAAGTGGTGTTTACAGACCAAAAAAGTGGTATTTAGAGACCAACAAAGTAGTTCCTGAACAATTCCAACACACTTTGCCACGGCTGCCATCTGGCCCAAGATCTGTTCCCCTTGTAAGAAACTGCAGAAAGTTCCTGCACTTCAAAAAAGTTTCTTCAACATAACACTACCCCTATCCATCTTAAGCACCATAAACAGGAACATCAAAGTTTCTGAGTGACAAGAACAGTTCCGAAAGCCAAAGACCTGAGCAGTGAGAGTGCACTCTACCCATATTACTAAAATTCTTTTACAGCAACAGGCATCAATCAAGGCTTCAGTTCCTTAACAAGCTTGTCTGTTAGCTTGTCTGCAATGGTGGACATGCCATTAGCGTGGGGACACACTTGCGCAACACAAGCTGGGCTAAATGAGATCTTAACATGCAGTTGCCAAGGCACAAGAGTGGGACATTTCCTCTGGACAGTCTGTCAGAGTGAGACGGAAATCGTCAGAGATGGAAGAACACTTTGCTACCTTTCTGTCAAGTCCGGGGCATGGAATCACAGCATACCACTCCATCGCTGCAGTGTCAACAGATACTGTGTCAAATATGTCACAACATATAATTTCTTTACATTTTTCCACAAGAACAAATTGGGTGAAAAATTCCTTCAGTCTTCTTACTTTGGTTTTTTTCCAAAGTTCATCACAATGTTCATCCTGAACAACTGTTCACTGTTTCTAAAGACACGTTTGGTTCCTACCATGTTTATGGAAGATAATATACATTCCCAATAGTGCCAGCTTGAAACCACTAGCTCAATACAGACAGACTGTACATCATCCCTCAACGTTGTCTGCACATGATTTAATGACGCACACGCCACACTGAAGTACAAACAAACATTTTTGTAGAACTGCTTAAATCAGAACAGGCTTCATGGGCGACTGCATCATCCCTATGAGTTGGGATTTACACTGCCTTCAGCAAAAATCCAACAATATCACAGTAGGAGACAGAAGAAATGGACTTTGAACCCAGGTCTTTGGTGTGACAAGCAAATGTTTTAACCATTCGGCCACCCTACCTCCCTGCACAATGTCTGGCAAATAAAGACTGTGGACAATGGTCGAAACTAAATTGAAAATCTACGGCATCAGATTGGTTGTGGTATTGTAGTGAATAAACGCAGTTCATTGTTTTAATTAGGGCTGGATTTCTTTCACATCCATCCACACATCATTGAATGTCTTTGCAACTGAACCATGACAGTCTGTCAACAATCAAGAATCTCCAAACAATCCAAAGATTGAAATCAGGACAACATCACATAAGGCACAATATAATCCAATCAGTCAGCAATGGCACTTAACCCATGAAGGTCCGGCCTGGATTTCTCAAAACAAACTTATTTCTGAGTTTTGACTTAAGTCTGAGTTTTGACTTAAGTCTGAGTTCTGACTCAAATTTGAGGAAACGCATTTCACAGAATGAACTGTAATGGACATAAACCTCAGAATATAGGGGTTTGGTGGATAGATTACTTAAGTTGTTGCGGCTTTTATGTTTCAAATATGCACCTGAGTTAAAAATTCAGCTGTTTCAAACTGTGAAACTCAATTTGAGATTTGAGTAAAAACTTACGTTTGTTTCGAGAAATCAGGGCCCAGGTAATAATCAGGTTGCTGACATTCTTGACACATGTTATCATAGCCCAATACAGATCGATGCTCACGCTGTTGATCACTGGATTGTCTGGTCCAGGCCTTGTTGTAATATGTTGTAATATTGCCAAGAGCAGCATTAAAACTAAACTCAATCAATCAGTCATTACCACTTGTGTTTCATGTACTTGAATCGAAAGAAGAAGCATAGAGTACTTGGGACAACAGAAATCCTGTTCCAAATACTTCATTTGCATTTTGTTGACCAAAATGTATTCATTTGTAACTGTAAGTATTACCCTGGGTTTTACATGACTCTGTAAGATCAAAAAGTGCATTAACCTCAAGTCTACCCTATCCCCCTTCCATAATTTGCGAACCACTATATACCGATTCATTAAAAGCCCACAGCCAAGTGTACAGGATCCTACAGGCTACAACCTAATTAACACCTAATTAACACCAAATGCAGTTTGACTAATGCCATAACATCACTCCAGCAACAGGCAACTAACTGCTAGCACGAAATCCCTAACCAGGACCTATATTCTTCTGTTATGGTTGACTGTCCTGGACTGCTTGAAGGATAACTGACACTGGACAAATACATACCGGTCATTATCATGATTAATACAGCATCATTGTACACCTCTGACACAAGTCCCAGTCCTGGACTTACGATCAGATATGGTTGGTCAGTAGTAATGACGTGCTACAGACCGAATGATGTACACACCTCTATACTTCACTTCAAAGGCATCCATATGTTATAACAATGGGGAATACGTGCAATATACCATCCTGACTGACGTGTGATGAATATATCTTATAATGAAACTGTCGAAATAAGATCCCATACTTCTGGTTTTATCTGTCCTATTGATCCTGTCAGTATAAAACATGACCAATAAATGTCAGCTGTCATTAAATTATTTTTGAGGCGATAATTTAAGGATATTTTCGAGGAAATTTGCAGTAAATATTAATGTCATGATTGTAGTCGTTAAAGTACAAGTAAGTCAGATGAAAGAAAAACTCCGTTGTGTCTGGGTTTTGTGAGTGAGGGATGACTCAAGTTAGCAAGGATGTTTTAACACTACAACTTATACATCCTTTGTTAGGCCAGATCATTTTTAATTCTTCTTTAACAGATCCATCGGTAATATTTTTTAAAGAATAAGAACAATTTTTTTTAAGTTTCTCTGCTTGAAAAATAAAATTCTAATGTTGAGATACAAGAGCCTGACTTCAACTATGCAAGGCAGCTTGTTGGACAGTTCATACATTGGTATCTGTTCTCAGAGACTCTAAACTGAATTTTCTAACATTTGTCTTAGAAATAAGTGCTTAAGAGCATCTCAGCAAGCATGAACTTGAAAAACAATGCCTTTTTAAAAATTATGTGGGTTTTTGCTTTGACTAGAATTTTTTTTTAATTTAGTTCCGTCTTTAGGTCTTCTGAGGACAAAAATCCAATAATAATAAAAAAAAATACTTAAAATAAATAAAACCTGGCTATAAGTATGAATAAAAGCATAACAACAAGCTGAAAATAATATTACAACACTGCAGATGTGTATCCGTCTAGCTAATAGAGAATGAACACACATAATACATAATCATGTTTCATAGGATACTACTTTCAGAACAACTACTGATGAATAGATGAATAGTTAAACGTGAAGAGGACTTCTGTAGAAAAGCTGAACATTTTATAGCGTGATAACAACAAAATAACAAGATTTATGGGAGCGAAGTAATAGACATAGGATAATTGCAAGAAATTATGTCTTACACAAACACACGACAAGATCTAAAAATCTCACAGTTTCAACACGCCTATGCTCTCAAGGTTATCACTGTAGATCAGTTTTCTAGAAAGCTGCCCAAATCACCTTATAATCTAAAGAAATCTTAGTTAACAATGGGAGAAGCTAACATGCAAAGAATGAGGCACTGGCAACATCATATGTCTCCATTATCAGGATGGTAAAGTCAAGTCAAAAGATTCAAAATATTCTTCCAGCTATGGGTAAAGAACAACATAGATAAAAAAAACTTGGGGACCAAAGGTTAAGAGGAGGGGGGTTTACCCAGTTTGTATCAATATTTAGAACTGCTATATCAGATTACCCTGATAAGTGCTAAAGACGTAGTTCTTTCAATGTTCCCTTCTGACACTGTTGGAGAACTCAGTCTGCAATAATACCATGAAAACATCACTGAACATGCCGTTTGTCTCACTGTCAATAATTTACAGAAAATATGCCATTTTATTAATGTGTTTCTGCATCAGACACTTGTGATTTCCACTTATAAAATAATATTCCTATTTTCAAAGAAAGCAGTATTTCAGTTTTCCCCCATATCAAATAAAAACCTACAGATTGGTCAAGTCATCCATAAATCTTGAGAATTATTTATTTCATTGTAAAAAAAAAGCTCACAGGTCACATTTTTCAAAACTACAGTTAAGCAATCATAAACTCAAAATTGAAACTGGAATACATGCAAAACCTGCAACCTAGGTCACTAGGACAATGTCTCTGTGAAATGTGCAATGTCTTCCAAGATGAACAACACTACATAATATCTTGTACCAAGTATAGGAAAGAAAGGGAATCACATCTACAAACACTGCTATTACATGATAAAAAATATGCTACACTTTCATGAAAAGAGCCATTTTCAAGATTCTTTTTTCAAACAGAAATCGTGAAACTATTTCTAAATATTCTCCACAATACCCTGGATGCATCTACGGATCAGCCTGATAAATTTATTACCTCCCTTGGCTGGCTTTTTACCCAATCAGGTGTCCATGCTGGATAGTTGAGCTACACTTTCATGAAAAGAACCATTTTCAAGATTCTTTTTTCAAACAGAAATCCTGAAACTATTTCTAAATATGTCATGATATTTACAATTTTAAATTAATTTTGTATTATCTTAAATTGTTTCCATGTGATTATACTACATATGATAAACTGTTGTAATGTACATCACTTATGTATCTATATTTCTATATGTTTGTAACTACTGTGTTCATATTTGTAGTTTATAGAATATTGCTACTGTTTCTTGATGGAATGCTGTGCAAAAATTATCCTTTCATTCATCAGCAACAAAAGTAAATGATACTAAGTCAAAGCAGACAGTTTGACTTCATTCCACTTGAGTTTGGTTCTCTCTGATGCTTAATTTCTCCTGTGTTTCTCAAACAACAATTTCTTGAAATACCCATGTGTTTATACAACTCATTTTAGTCAAGTAGTTTAGTTATATAGTCATATGTTGTTTTTTAAAGCAATATTTTAGCAGCATCTTGAGGAATGTGTGTGTGTGTGTGTGTGTGTGTGTGTGTGTGTGTGTGTGTGTGTGTGTGTGTGTGTGTGTGTGTGTGTGTGTGTGTGTGTGTGTGTGTGTGTGTGTGAAAGTGAGTGTGCGTGTGTGTCTGTATGTGTCAGTGTGAGAGTGAGGGAAGGAAGGGGGGAGAGAGAAAAAGAGAGTGTGTGTGTGTGGACTGAACCTCTGGGGATTAGAACATGGGTCAATGAACGCTTTAACCTCTAAGCTATTCCACTACCACATTAACTCAAATACTCGGCTAAGTACTTAAACGTTTCAGATTTAAAAAGTAAACACTAACATGAATGGCATTATTTCAGTGGCATTACTCTAAATACTCTGTATTTAGACTCTGTCTGTATATGTAAACACTGACAACTATTCATTTAAAATAAAACAAATCAACATATTTTAAAAATTAAATGTTACTAAACAATTTTCACACAATAAAAACTTGGAATAACAAAACTAAACAGTGTAAAGAAACCATGAAAATTACAAAAATGTCCACCCACTACATATGTGGTGACTCATCTGAACACTAATTTTCACAAGGCCCTGTAAAAAAACAGGGTATTGTGAAGTTCGGTCACCGCCTTTTATCTAGCGACAGCACTAGTGGGAACCATAACTTGATTCTCTTGCAGTAATGACTACAAATGTACTGCTTCTTTTTTCAGCTGTTTCAACCAAGTGGTAATTACATGTGTCAATTCACACTGACAAAGCCATAGACAGTGATGGCGGATATTGACCAGCAGGGTAGGAGAGCATTGACAAAAGGAAACCATTTTCCCTGTCCATCATGTACATTAAGATCTGATATCACATTTATCACGCATGCTTTCATTTTCCATTATTGTTTCCACACATTTTACGCACAATTTCTGGCTTGGATGTTTTTTATGATCAATATATTTTAACAAGCGATTGATATGCTTTTTCAGTCATGAAGCTCACTGAACTACTTATCAGTGTTGAAGAAAATGTAGATGAGCTGCATAACTTCCTGCTCAGATTGTGATAGATTAACCACTCTTATCTGAAATGAAGATATTTCACAGAAAAAAAAGGTTTGTAGTAAAGTAATAAAATATAATGAAAAGGATCACTGAGGCTTTCCTCATTTTCTTGACATGGTCTTTCTTGGACTGTTTGGTTCAGGGTTTGCATCATGCTCGATATCTCCAGGGTATACGTTCCAAAAAGTCCCCACTATACCCTGGATGCATCTACGGATCGGCCTGATAAATTTATTACCTCCCTTGGCTGGCTTTTTACCTTATCAGGTGTCCACGCTGGGTAGTTGAGCGAACCAATAACAACTCACTTTCGCTTTTCTAATTCTCTAACCGATTAAAACCGGCAAACAAGCCATGCAGAGGTTCTCTGAGAGAGGTAAATGGATTTCTTGCATATGTTTTTAAAAAGGTTTCAGACCTATAAATTTACCTGTACGATTTCCGCAAATTGTGAGTTGCATGGCGAGCAAACTTTCGCAGCTGCAACTGCCACGTTTGTTGACACTGGCAAGTTCGGTTATAATAGCGGCTTTGCTGATTGGCTACTGTGAGAATAGTATTCCAGGGTATAGTGGAGACTTATCGTAACATGTACCCTGGAGATATCGAGGATGGGTTTGCATGAGAGACTAAGATTCTGATTCTGACTTTGGTTCAAGACAACTTGGGATAAAAATCATTTAGTCAAAGTTATGTCATAATTTGTCCAGTATTCCAGCCTGAGACCTTTACCAATGCGAGCACCAATCATGAGTACAGATAGGAAGGAGCTGATGTAGAGTGGATCAAGTCAGAGACAGTTACCAAGCAGTTGGGTATCAGTTCTGAGCACAGATATAGTGCTCACAGAATAGATGTTCAGGTCAGTTTACCTGCTGAGAGAAGGAAGAGTGATGCTGACGTGCAGGAAGTGTGATGCTAACATGTTCAGGAAGAGTGATGCTGACATGTGCAGCAAGAGTGATGCTAACATGTGCAGCAATAGTGATGCTAACATGTGCAGGAAAAGTGATGCTAACATGTTCAGCAAGAGTGAGCGAATGAGTAAGTGAGCGGGTGAACGATGGAGGGAGGAAGTATATCTTTGTGCTGCTTTTAGCAATACAGTCAGATCTTGTTTATCTGAACGCTTTGGTTTTTTATTGAATTGTTCGGATATTCAAATCATTTGGATGTCTTAATCAGGACCTAGGCGGTCAGCTACACGTGAAAACGAAACAACATTGAAGCATAACTACATTGTATACATGTACATTTTTTATTCAACATAACATCTGAGATTATGTTTATGTGTCTGTAACAATTTGTAACTCTCTTTGAAGAGACTGCTTCCAATGCCAACTTCACCATCTGTAATGCTTGCTGCAAATTCACAACAGGGGTGTTCATCATGCTCAATATAGTCCAAGAAATGTGTCACCATTTGTTTCCTATAATGTGCTTTAAAAGTCCATATGATTCCTGCATCCATGGATTGGATGTGTGCGGTTGTGGTCGGTGGCAAGAAAATGGACAGTAACATTAGTCAGGTTAAGATTCTTGCATTAACACCTGCCTTCCACGTGATCTCATCTGACGGTCAAAAAACAGAAGCCAATCATCAAAGAGATCTGCTGCCATCGTTATTTATGTTTACCCAATCAACGATTCTGTTTACCCAATCAACGATTCGACTCTGTGTCAACTCAGGGTCAGACTTTAATTGTTTCTTCTCTAATTAACCTACATGCCCAGTGATAAATATGTCTTCAATAAACAATAAATTAACTAGCTAGACACACAGTAAATTGGCAAGCGGTAGACATGATAGACTTCGTGTTTTGATATCTCGTGTTTTCATATCTCTCCGACAACAAAGGTAAAGGCAGTGATCACTGTCAATAAGCAGTACACATCCGACATCTTGCCGATGTCAGCTTTGGTGTTTGGATATACGAGGCAAATTTGTACACATTTTGATGTTTCGTTAGCAAAATTGACCTTTCAGATATGGAAACTGAACATTCAGATATACAAGGTAAATTGTCACGAGAAAAATTCTTTTTTTTTGGGTGAAGAATGTTCAGAAACCGAGGTATTCAAATATCTGAAGTTTGGATATACGAGGTCTGAATGTATTCCTGCAATGTCATGGCACAGACACCACAAATTTACTTCATGCATTGTACCCATGTGGGCAACCAAATCTGGGTCTTCGGCATGACAGGCGAACACTTTATCCACTAGGCTACCCCCACCACTCCTGAGCAGAAAGATGTCATCTGGGTCTTATTGAGAATGAAACAGAAGTACAACAAAACCTGAAGCTGCAACAACATATTTTCAATCAACCTTCATTGATTAAACTTATTAAAACGATAAACTTTGAAGGTATATGAAGGTGTGTCCATAAAACACACACCATCAACCTTGGATTCTAAATAGAATTGGTTCAAATTTCCGCAAACAATCACCTTCAAGACTTCCTAAATTCAAATCACTTAATATTGGCTTCACAAAATCGATGATAACTTCTGCTCAAACTATTTCGTTAAAACATGAACATTTCGACTTTTCTGAAACTTTCAAGCAAAACAAAAAAGGAAATCCAGATTTGCACACGCCATTAGCATATCAACCCAGCATTACAAAAAGCCAACAGAATGAAGGACATTTCTATTTTTCAACTTGCAGAAAGACATGGTGACATAATGATGGGTCGATAACATTCATACAATGTGTACTCAGCACACAGATTATTTTCTCCAATCTT
This sequence comes from Haliotis asinina, assembly GCF_037392515.1. Taxonomy (NCBI): domain Eukaryota; kingdom Metazoa; phylum Mollusca; class Gastropoda; order Lepetellida; family Haliotidae; genus Haliotis; species Haliotis asinina. The sequence goes on along the minus strand of NC_090289.1, from coordinate 32,512,576 downwards.
TATTAGTCCTTAATGTACAGCCTCTGTTTCACCCTGTCATTACTCTTTCATCTCTCAAGTTCAAACCCAAACCAGTACAGCTATTAATTTGACCAGCCATGGTCAGCATTTGGCCTTATTGGACCCCATAAAGTCTTTCTCTGTCACATGAAAAATCCAATTAATCAATATCAGGCTTTGTTCACGGTTACGAAATTTCTTTTTGAAAATAGTTTAATTGTCAGGTTACACAATTAAAGGTCTGCCTGAAGAAAATGAAATGGTTTTGTATTTTGAACTTTGAAAAGGACTTTTCAAGTATTTGGAAGCTTTTTTTTTCTACAGTTGCAAAGTTGTAGCACCAAGACTGAGTGATCAGATTAAGGAGTGAGTGAGTGAGTGAGCAGGTAAGCATCGAGAACATCAGTTTGCGACAATTAACTGTGAGCAAGTGAGTGTCTGAGTGAATGTTTACTGCACTTATCAATATCTCAGCTATAAGATGGCATCCATTATGAAGTAAGACATGGACCCAAACCAGTGACTGATATCATGAGCAACAATCTACCCAAATGTGATAAAATAACATGCATTGTGTTCATGAGTCTGACAAACAAATGTCAGTGCTCTTGTGATTAGCATGGGTTGATGAAAACTTTTCTAATATGCACCTTTGTGGATGGGTTGAGTGAGTGAGTGAGTGAGTGAGTAAGGCCCTGATTTCCTTAAACAAACTTAAGTTTTTATTAAAGTTTCCAGCTGAGTTTGACAACTTGAAACAGCTGAATTTTTAAATCACTTGAATTTCTAATAAGTTTTAATTTAAAATGAATTTAAATTCATTCTGGGAAATGCATTTTGCTGCGTTTTCTCAAATTTGGGCATGAACTGTAATTTACATCAAAACTCAGATATAAGTTTTATTTAGAGACATTTGGGGCAGACCAATGTTTGCTTATCATATCAACGTGAAATGTTTGAGTACCTTCCACAGGTTTACGGTAAGTAACTGTGTAAGTTGGACTTTTAGCCTTTTTTTAATCAGTATTCAAGCAATTTCCCAACAAGGGGATACATTTCATCGATCTGGGGAATCAAACTCAGGTTGTTGGTGTGACAAGCAAACACTTAACCACTAAGCTACATAACCGCCCCTTATAAGGTGCTGACCTGTTTAGATAACATGGGAGACATAGGGAAATGTTACCGGCTCTATCAACTGAACATGGAGGGTGTCCACCAAGAATATCCACTTCAAACATTGCACCATTTGGTAAAAAGGTCAAGAATGTTACTTCAAAGACACAAACCACTGTACACTAAAGGCTATATCTGTCTTTGAAAAGAAGGTAGATGGCCTTCATCTTCCTGCTGACCTTGTGTCTTTACTGAATTTATCAATTTTATATATTTTCCATTATGTTTCCTTTAGCCTACATCAATGTTCCTTTGAAGGCATTTCACCAGAACCAATTTCTTGGGAGTGGAAATCTAATCTCAGAAACAAACATTAATTGATTCACCCTGGATATCCAGAATTATTCCGCACCCTCAACTATAGTCTACTTTAGAGTGACCTTGTATATAGTTTGTAATGGCCTCGTCTGTGTGGTAGATGTGGTAGATATTAAGAAAATTCCAGAGCTTCCAGAGCCTGGACAGTGTCTTGTTTGTTGAAAGATGGTTTGTAAACAGAGTCTGGACTATACAATCCAGTGATTGACCTTAAATAGTCCCACACATTTGGGGTACAATGTCATCAACCAGGTCAGCTATGCTGACCACTCAATCCACTCTTATGAGAGGCATGGGTTCCTAGACTAATTCTTTCCCAGGTGTTCACAGGTACCAATGGTAGTGAAGAAAGTGAGTTCTTAAGCCACACTGACCAAAAACGTAGTGAATTAAGTGCAGATACTTCTCAAGATACTCAGAACTTTAATGGTAAAGGGAATCAAGTTCAGGAAGTTCTGGATACCTCAATGGTAGAGGTGTAGATGTACATCTTTCTCAAGGTTCCCTACCGCTGGAGTTTCAGATATCACGGTCTGGGTACACCAATGGTAGAGGTGTAGATGTACATCTTTCTCAAGGTTCCCTACCACTGGAGTTCCAGATATCAAGGTCTGGGTATGCCAATGGTAGAGGTGTAGATGTACATCTTTCTCAAGGTTCCCTACCACTGGAGTTCTAGATATCAAGTTCTGGGTACCCCGATAGTAGAAGTGTAGATCTACATATGTCTCAAGATTACCAAGCATTGTACTTCTGGGTATCAAGTTCTGGGTACCCCAATGGTAAAGCGTAGATGCACATACTTTTCAAGATTACCAACCATTGGAGTTCTGGATATAAAGTTCTGGGTACCAAGTGCATGAAGTTAACAAGCCACTCAGAACCCAAATTTTATTTGAGTACATGCAGGAAGGTCCCCAATGGTAGTGGAGTGGGTGCATATATTTCTCAAGATTCCCAGCAAATGGAGTTCTTTATGTCAAGTGCAGGAAGTTCTCAGGTAAGTCAGAACCAAGTTGTGATACACATATGAGGAAGTCAGTGCTTGCACTAAATCTGGAGGTCAGGCTCCCTCCTCTATGTACATCAACAGAAGTTCACACCTGTACAGATCATATACAGAACAACCCTTGATGAACAAAAACCTTCAGTTCAAGGGGTAAAACAGCAGATGAAATCAATGGGCCTGACCCACATCAACATAATACATTAAAAACAACAAGGCCATTTAGGTTCTCCAAAGACTGATACACATCTACATCGCCTCAAGCTACTTCTCTTTGATTTACTGGTAGTCAAGAGGCTCACAACTGAATCCAGCTAGATTGTTGAATGTTTGACCCATGTTGATAAGCCTTGTGGACATGTTGGTTCAACATACAGTTTAACATTCAAACATCATAAATACATCCATGCACTGACATTTAATCTACAAGTGTGTTTGTGACCTTTTGTCTACAGGCACTTGTAGTTGGGTGGCTGCTTTGAGAGCTATATGTCATCCCAATCATTAAATGGTAAAGCCTGCCTGGTTTCAGTCCATCCATTCTGCTACTCCCCTCTGACAGCATGCTGACTGACAAAAATATTTATCACTTGATCAGGTGGGCAAGCACTCATAATCTTTGATGGATAGGGATTATATGGCTCTTATTGTCAAATAATATATTTATTGCAGTGGGTAACCTGACAGAACTGACATTTGTAAGAACGTTTCCCGTTTTAAGATAGATATATAGTCTTTCATCTATTGCATATTAATACAAAATAGAACTTAACATAGTAACTCTTCTGTGTACATGTGGTGGAAGAGAAGGGCAACAGATATTGTAAAAGGAAGTTTATTGTTGTAGTTTTTCAGAATGTAAACAGCCATGAACTTCAACATGCCAAGAGGTTATTGTAAGACTTCAACAGCATATGGTAATATTTTATTTTCATGTAGGAAAATGTAAATGTTTCCTATGAAATAAACATGAGAGGGAAAATACAGAACCATCGAAAGTATGTTTGATGTGGAGGCAAATGTCAAATACATGACTAATATATATATATATATATTTATGCACACCCAATGTTTTTACGTACTAGCATAACACATCAAGTTCACACCTAAATCTGACACTTTTCTAACATTCCTCCCGGCATGAGGTTCTGGTAATCAGAGGCGTCACCCTTTGCCTGCAGGGTTACCTCCCTTAGGCGTGCCAGAAACCTGTGACCAAGACTGAAATTCCAAATCCACGCTCACTATATTTCTAGATTTGTCTTATTTGCAATACTTGGAATCTTTGCAACAGAAATTGCAGCTACATTAGTTTTTATAAATTCTATCTTCTATAAATCTTGCAGAAATCAAGTCATGTGACAAAATGAGAAACCTACATGAATACAAGGGCTGTATGTCCTTTACCGTTAGACAGACTTACGACAGGACGTAGTGGTATGATAGCTTGTGAAATGGATAGTTTACAGCAGGTACAAAAACACCTTTGACTAACATTTAGTGTTAAAAATCAACATTTTTCACAGACAAAACACATTATATATCGATAAAACATAAACAGAAACTACAGACATACAGACTCAAATCTAGACTTGACAAGTTACAATCATAAATAGGCTGGACTAGATGCATGTGTTTCAAGGTCCCAAGGAGCAACCTCAGTTGGTAGGGAAAGGTGACCACTTGGAATGGACGGTCCAGGGCCTTGTTCCTCAAATGTGATCGTAACGCCACGATTGTCATAACGCCCATACTTTAACATAGACTTACGACCGTCATGACACTACAATCGCTTTGAGGAATGGGGCCCAGCTTGGTGTCTTGGTTTATTGCATCAAACTGTGTCAGTTGCTGATGATAGAGAAGCCATTTCACAAGTAAAGTACCTTTAGAATCTGCGGCATAAGAATACACAGTTTAAGTAAAGTGCTACAATTATACACTGGTAATAGGACTAGAAGCTCTGTGTTGAGACACAAGGTAACATGTTAGGAAATACTTATCTCAGTATATTAGCAATGTAATTGAATAATTATGAGAAAGCAGGCATTGCTGGAATGGCATCTCCTTGAATGTACTTCCTGCTTGGGGACTTCATTTACATATATATCACATCTTTATCACACTGGTTTACTGCTTAAATAACACAAGCCATGCTGAAGGAAAGATCCCTGTTATTTGGATGTTAGTATGACTACTCTTTAGTCAGAACAATCCAAATCTATATTAATGACTAATTTCACATTAAAAATTCAAACTCACAATTACCATATATCTCTTGAACCCAAAATGGCTTGAATTGAAAGCGGTAAACGAACAACACAGTGACCGAGGAAGACATCAAATATTCATTGCCGTTTTGTTTGATTTGATAATTACACTTAAAGTGATAATTTAATGTAATTGAGACCAAGGGGATGTCAATTTATAAGGGACATGTGGAAGTTAAATCTTCCTTCCTCTCAATAAATCCCAACGTTTTATTTGTTTGTCATTTAACCCTGCGCTGACATTATTCCAAATAATCAAGTCAGAATATTCAGAAACTAGACAACTGTACCAGTACCTCAGGCAGAAACTAGACAGCATGTACTGCTACTTTGGTCTCAAACTGGGCAGTATGTACTGGTACCTCAGACAGGAACTAGACAATGTGTACCAGTACTCCAGACAGAAACTAGACAACATGTACCAGTACTTCAGACAGAAACTAGACAATATGTACTGGTACCTCAGACAGGAACTAGACAACATGTACCAGTACTTCAGACAGAAACTAGACAATATGTACTGGTACCTCAGACAGGAACTAGACAACATGTACCAGTACTTCAGAGAGAAACAAGACGGCATGTACCAGCACCTCAGACAGAAACTACACAAATGTACCAGTATTTCAGGCAGAAGCTAGACAGCATGTACCTCAGACAGAAACAAGATACCATGTATCTATACCAGTCTCTATCCCACTTCAATATCACCAACTAAGACGAATGCTGAATAGATCTGTCTTCATCAGATCACAAAACTGGAATAAATAAAATGTTTATTAAAGCTGATAAGATTTGGGAAAGAAAAAAATTCCATGAAATTTTTACGAGAAAGCTCCATTCATCAATTTGTTTCCATCATCTAACTGTAGATCAAGCACAGTCACCTCTCTGTATTCCTTAAAACTCCAAACATCCTAAGGGAGAAACAATGTAAGTCAGAGCGCCTGATCCAATAGCAAAACCAACGCTCAATCACTAATCTGATACAGCCACTAAGACTACAAATACATCAAAATCCTTTAACAATGAAAAAAGTCATTGCTTCATGAGAGTTCCGTGACAAAGAATTTAATCAGCTTAGACTAAAACATAGCTATGTATTTCAATATATCATTCATCCAGATATAACAAAGGGGATATGCTTAATGTGAAAATGGGCTTTTATGTTCTGTTCATGTAAGAAACAAGTTAATTCCAAATCAAGACTGATGAGGACAAGCCTTTAGGACACAAAGTCTGAAGAGAAGTGCAATCCTGATGTTTAAATCAGGGATCAACTCCAGAAATTCATGTGTCTTTTATTCCCTGAAGACACGTGTCAATCTAGACTAGAATTACACTCTTACATGATGGATATGGTCTCCAGTTACTTGGGAGTTATCTCCTCTTAGTTATGACTGATCATGGTAGATGGCGCTCTAGAGACTAATCAGTGCAGAAGCAATTTATCATTATAAATCATGCGTCAGACACAAAGATTAGTTACATTATTACCTGGACAGATAGGGGACATATATTAACATGTATTTACTTTACTACATGTAAATGTATTAAGGGGGCTATTTGAATATCTTCCTTTGGATGGAAGAGGTACAACAAAGTCTTCAAAAAGGGCCGATGTGCAGCAATAATTCATTGGTCATCAAAGACCTCGTATTCTTTTCATGATGGTTGAAGATTTTGTGAGAGATAAATGTAAAACTTTGAAAAACTCAATCACAGTCACTGCAGCCTTAATAAAGCTGGGATTCTTTTCATCATTGAAAGCAATGCAGGAAGACAGGACACTACTGAATACACTTGTATCATCACAAGAGAGATCCAAGAGTTGCCAGAGATCCTATTAACCATGGTTCATTTGTCAATGTCTTCTGTGGAACAAGTTTGAAATGAATGTTGAGAAAAAGGATGAAAATTACCACAGACATATTCATTCATGCATGTAACTTTAGAAATGACTGAATATAATTAACAATTCTTGTGCAGGAAAAACGTACAAAACAGTGTCCTAATGCATGATCTCAGAGGAATTCTTCTATACTAAGACTTATGTAAAAGACAGATTAGCCTTTGATTGTGCTGAGGACAATGAAAATATTTGTGGTACATAAGACCATCGGCATCTATTTCCAAAACAGTTCTCATTGTTTCAAATCAGCAACCAACTCGAACCAAATGAAGCCAACAGAATATTCACACAGGGAACCTTTTCGTCTTGCATGTGCAGAACAAGGTTCAAACTCTTACAATCAGTGAAATAAGGTGAGCCTTTGTTCTGCGGACCACCCCACAGAGAAAGGCTACAGAAATCTGTCTCACAGTCCCTGAACCACCTGTCTTCCCTACTGTTCAGCCCTTCCTGCACTGCTATAACCCTAAATGAAGCATGTATAGATTCCCTCAGGTTCTGAATCTCTGGTCTCTATGGGGCTCCTTCTCAATTGAAACGGGTTTATCTGTTACTCTCCAAATCATATAGATTCAGAAGCATTAGTCTTACTCTGCAGGTGTGTCAAGTACTGGAAACGTTTAATCATTTGTGCACTCATGTTTGAACTAAATATCTGTGGTGAAAACTATTTTTTTTTCTATACAATGTACAGATGCAGGTAAATATACTCAGTTTGCACAAAATCACTGGGGCCATGGGGATGCCCATTGGTTAAAGCATTAACTCTTCACACGGAAGACCTGGGTTCCATTCCCCACACGGGTACAGTGTGTAAAGATCATTTCTGGTGTACCCTCCCAAAGCATTGCTGGAATATTGCTAAATGAAAAACCATTCTCACACATTCACATTATCACTAATTCTACCTAATAACATGAATGAATATATCTAAGCTTGTACATATCCCGGTGTATGTTTCAAATTGTCTTTTCAAAGCAAAACCTCTGACATACCATGCCACAGTTTATTAATGGTAACTCATTCCAACAAAATATATGACACTGAGCTGGTCAAAGGTGTCTACCATTCTAATGCCAAGTGTAAAGCAAGGTAACAGCAAGTGCCATTTACAAACATCCTTTAGTATGAGTCGGACTGAAACAATCACCATGCAGTGAATGTCCATATGCTATATCAACTAGACTATGGTGAGTGAGTGAGTGAGTGAGTGAGTGAGTGAGTGAGTGAGTGAGTGAGTGAGTCCTGTCTTGCACCACACTATGGACAAAGAAAGTAAGTAGGTTGGTTGGTTGTGTTATTGTACAGTGCTGCACTTGGCAATACTCCAGAAAAATTACAGCAGTCTGTAAATAATTGAGGCTGCACCAGCTAATCCAGTGATCAAGAGTATGAGTATCAATCTATACAGTTGCAAATCTGACCACCAAACATGGTTTACTAAAGATCAATTGTAACCTGAACTCTCACAGAAAAGACTATGGAGGTGATATACTGCAATTAACCTTTCCCTATACTGCACACAAAGCTTTTCTAACTATCTGTACAATGCATTTATCTAATATCACCAGAAACATAGCATGGTTTCCACAAGATAACCAACAAAAACAGTAGCTTAATTATGGCGAGTAATGTTTGAGCTATTTTACATCTCACTCAGCAAAGCAAAGATACAAATGGATCAGGACTTATAATGAACAAATTACCAGATTTATAGCCCTCCTTTGTCAGAGTGTGTGCTCACTGATACATTTTCACAACCAACAAGATGGCTTTCTGCACAATGTCTTTATCAGTTCCCTCACATGGTGTGCTGACAGTTTTCTGTTTCTTAAGATAAGTAAGCCAGACAATAATATGTACACAACTTAGTTCAAAATTGGAACTAGTACCTGAGGTCCTTCCGGAGGATTGACTTACTGGCAATTACAACTTGTCTCATTCAAGTTGGAAGCCAAAAGGTGCAATGAATCAAATTACAATAACCAATTAAAGTATTCAGTATGACTCTCGATATTCTGGTCGTCTGTTGGTGCTATCATTAAGGTCATGTTTCAGTCCCACAATGATATCCTACACTGCAGAGGAACTTCCTCACTGTCTGTACAATGTTCCTTGCTATATATACAGTACATGATCTTGTATGAACAGGACTTCAGAGATGAATAAGATTACCTTTACTTTTTAACAGCTCACAAATTCATGCACATTCAAATACACACATCAAAATCTAGAAGGAACAAAGGTTTTCCTGATGGCTTCCAGTGCAACCATTGTGGAAGAGATTATTTTATGTGCAACTTTAAGGAATAAATGATATGTTTTCTCTTTTATTTAAGATCATCGGCATACCACGTAGGGGGCACAAGGTATGAGGTTCAAACATTGTACCCATGTAAGCAATCATCTGAACTACAATGTCTGGGTTTGAAATGAATAGAAATCTTCTAGTCCAAGAGTGGCAAAATTTGGGAAGGTTTTTCTTGTTTGCTACCACTTTTTAATCTTTTTGCCACAAGGTGTACATGAACAAAAACAATTTCTAACTTTAAAGTGACGATATTCCAGCAATATCACAGCTGTGACCCCAAGTTTGCTTTATATACTATACCCATGGGGAATTGAACCCAGGTCTTTGGCATGAAGAGGAAATGCTTTAAGCACTAGGCTACCCCACCGCACCCTTATTGTGTGGGGAAATCCAGAAGAGATGCTGACATCAAATATTTACCTCTTTGGTGAAAAACCTGCGGGGCAAGTCATTGGTGCCAACAAACCTGGAAACATAATCATGGCAAACTGGACAGATAAGCCATCATATTTTTTTTTGTAAACCCAAGGGACACAACTCCACCCACAACTACAGCACCACCTTAGACAACTGGGCCATCTGAGTTGACTTTAAGCAATCATTTCCTCCTTGAGGTCCATAACTAAACAGCTTCATTTGCCAATATACTGACCCAAGAAAAAGAAATGCGACTCTGGCTTTTGGTCATATTTTTCAAATAGAAGACATAAATATGAATGCTTACATGCATTTATGAGATTTCATTTTTTTTAAAATTGTGCTTCTTTTGTTGTTCGCTATAGATTAGGAAAACACTTGTCTCTACAAGATATGGAACTACTGAAGAAATAGGCTCAGTCTAAACCAAACCGATCACACAGTCACTTAAAACCTGGCTATCAAGATCCTTTCCAAAATCAGCATTGTGAAATCTTTTTAACTGCATGTCAGTAGTACTTTGTTGGAACATGTTGTATCATTCATCTAATCCCTAGGTCGTTCTCAAGGAGAAAGTGTTATCTCAGAATTAGTCCAAACGAGGCTTCTGCATATCCTACGGGTAAGCGTTAATTTACACACCCAGTTTCTGGTGTTAGGTAAGCTTGCTATCTTGGATTCTGTCACTGCGAACCACTCGTTCAAATTGTTGGCTGGTTCTTACATACCTACTTGTCAGTCCATCGTACAACATTGGCACTTTGCCATTTTCAAAGTCAAATTAGTTTGATGTTGGCAATATTCCAGCTGTATGAAGACTACCTGTAAGTAATCCAGTTGAACCTGACAGTCAAGTGATTCACATCATGAGCATCAGTGTACATAGTTGGGATACAATGACATCATCAACAATGTCACCATGCCTGTTCCACGCCCTATGCAAATGGCCTCAGTCACCTCGATTCAAAAACAAGGGCCATAACTATGTAAAGGATCATTTTCAATAGAGGGTTTCAAAATTGGATTCATTTTCATCACTCAAAGAGTGAGTGAGTAAGTGAGTGAGTGAGTGGGCATGGCTTAACGCCCTTTTCAGCAATAATCCTGCAGTATCATTACGGGGCTTCACAATCAAATCTGGGTCTTCAGTGTGACAGGGGAACACTTGAACTAACCCTGAGCAGCAAGATGTCATCTGGGCCTTATTGAGAAATGATAGAGTGAAAGAGTGAGTGAGTGTGTGTGTGAGCGAGTTCAGTTTTATATCCCTTTTAACAATATTCCAGCCCCTCCGCTCAATAATGTTACAAAGGGTATCCATAGTGGGATATAAAAAAATGTCACCCAACTAGAACCAGATGGACAAGCCAAAACCTGTATCTCATTCAGTTGCATTTTAGAAGTACAATATTGGACAAATTTTATGGATAACAACTCTTTTTCATTTTGTGATTGCGATGTTTCCATGCAGATTCTTGTACCACTGTCAAGCAGAAAAGTACAAGAATCTGTACATTCCTGCTTGACAAAAGTACAAAAATCTGTACATTCCTGCTTAACAACATTTCAAGAATCTGCAGATTCCTGATTGACAAGTTCCAAGAATCTGCACATTCCTGATTGACATTTCAAGAATCAGTGGATTCCTGCTTGACAACATTTCAAGAGTCTATAGATCCCTGCCTGACAATGTTTTAAGAATGTGAAGATTCCTGCCTGACAATGGTACAAGAATCTGTATTGAAACACTGCACTCATGAAATTGTTTTCTTACAGCTCTTCTAATATGATTTCATAAAATCCAAGAGACAGACAAAATTGTGAGCACTTGAACATGAAATCCGAGTGACAGACTAAGCACTTGAACATGTTCATGTTTTACTGCTGTCAAGGAGAAGACCAAGAATAGATTGCCTTCATCAATGCCTATTCCAGGGTCACAAGATCATTATACAATTCTACTTCAGGACAGACCTCAGTTGTTGGGATTCAATGCTATGATAAAATTATGTCTAAAGGTTTCCTCCTGGCACACTTTTAGAACAGAAATAACGAGAATATTTTTAAAGAGGTTTTTATTGATAGCTGAACATTATATTGAGAATCAGTTAGGTTGTCAGTGATCATTTAGAATTGAACCTGTGAAAATATAGTATTTGGTGTAAAATGATGATTTGTTGTATTACTTTGTTACATGTAATCAGGTAAGGACATCAAACATGGTCCTTCATTATAGAAAATCACCAAATGAGTACCATCGTGTTGTGGGATTCTTGATGTAGGAACTGGGTACATCATCTGCATAAACACCGAAAAGCCACTCCAAACCCTATCTACCACCCATCTTCCATACACACTGTCCCTGCCCATTAACATGTCCATCTTCTTTTCCATCCACCTACTGACCCATTCATCAATCCATCTGCCCACCCTAACATTCACCTTCCCACCCATCCATCCAACCGCTCACCCTACACCTGGCCATCCATTTACCATCCATCTACCAACCCACCTGTTTACTTTAATACCCATCCATCTATCCTTCTGCTTAACCTAATAACATCATATATCCATCCATCCATCACCTGCCCTTCTATCCATCTACCAACACATCATCGTTTACCTACCATTCTTCCTATCTACCCACCCTGACATCAATCCATCCATATGCCCACCATGATACCCATGATCTACCCATCAATTCATCTGTCCACCTATCCATCTGACCACCATTACACTCATCACTCATCCATCTACCAAACATAACACCAATTTGATCATCCATCTATCCATCCATCCATCTACCCACCCTGACACTCATCCATCAACCCTAACATCCATCTACCAACCAGCCTTCCCATCCATCCTGACACCTATCTACCCATCTTGATATCCATATACCCATCCTGACACCCTTCTACCCACCCGGTCACTCATCTACCCACACATCCTGAAACCCATCTACCCATCCATCTATCCACCCATCTACCCACCCTGACACCCACCTACCCATCCATCCAGCTGTACATAGACTTGCAATGGGATACATGTATTATGGATCTTTAATCCACACTCAAAATTTCATCAGCAAACATGAAATTGCATGTATATCATTACACTGATCATCTTTTTTTTTTCACAAGCACTCAATGGTTTCAAATGTGTTCAATATCTCCCATTTGTGTCAACAACAAGCCATAACCACCATGCTGGCAGGGGCAGAGCTTGCCAACTCTTATCTGCATGTTAAGACACAATACAGAGAGGAAGAGAGGGGAAAAAAGGACATGTTAACATCACTCCTGTCTCAAGCCATTTGTGTGCTGAAATTACTGCAAAAAGTCCACAAATAAAACATCTATCTTCGGATAAAAGAAAACAAATGCCTGTTGGAAGTGCCAAAAGCAGCATCATTTGACAGTAGTTTTCTCCCGTACTTTGCTACATGTCTTCTGACAGCTTTCTGTAAACCTTTTAACCTTCCATTCATCTGTCTTGCAGTAAAGGAGGACAACTCCATCTCACAATTTCCTTTAAGAACAAGCTCTTCTTTTGCTCCTACAATAAGTGAAAAACCTTCCAATGCTAAATTCATCTTTCACTTTCAGATGTTCAAATTGCAAACTCTACAAATCATTTTTTTTCCATGATGCTTTCTGACAGGCTCAAGGGCCACTGTTTTCTATTGGATGACAAATAAGATCCTCTTAAAAGAATTCTGATTTTTTAGAATAACTTAAAACCAAAGCAAATAACTCATTTTTTTGGAAAGGTATTTCAGAAGTTGTTTCCATAGATTTTGATTTTCCTTCAAATCACTTTTTTTTTGGTAGAACTATCAAGATTTAAAAAAACCCAAAGAATGTACTGATTATTGGAAACCTTTTGTTTGTAAAAACCTGACATTAGGTGGTTTAACATGAGCTGACATGAAGTATGAACTGAACACAACCATTCTTCAACCCAATTGGATAGATACCAACAAAGATATCTAACAAAATCATACCTGACTACACAGGTCTCTGGAGGGGTGGCACAGTAGCACAAGCACCAGCTCATGACTTAAAAAATGAGGTTCAAGTATCAACCTGCATTCCTATGGTTGAATTCACATCACATTAACTCATTTCTTAAATAGTTGATGGTTGTTATGGATGTCACTTCATCTCCGTGAAAATTGTTACAATGTACATTTATATCCAGTTCTACACCACTGATCAGTGGAAGCGAGAAGTATCATTGATAGTTAGATAGAATAATTATTCGAAAACTGGTTCTTGTTGTTACCCTTCCTGACATGAGATAAAACAAAGACTGGCCAGCTCAAAGGCCAGCTCAAAGTCTGTTGAAATGTCTCAGTGAGGCTTCACTGTTTAAGAGTGATATAGCTAAAAAACCCCAGCTAGTCACAAGAGGATAGGGTGGTCAGACATGCAGACTTGGTTGATTGATGCTCATGATGTTAATCACTTGACTGTCTGATCCAGACATGATTATTCCACAGACTGCTGCCATACAGCTGGAATACTGATGAGTGCAGCATTAAACAACAAACAAGGTGAGGCTAAATACTTGTAGCCAGTGAGCAATGGGTGTTGAAAACAGAACAATAAAGAATGACAGCTTGTAACAGGCTTCAACAAGATGACAGCTATTGGCTTAACTCGCAGGCCGCAGGGAATAACAAGTCTTATAAACACAGCTTAACTGTAATAGCTAGATAAACAATCATTTACATGTTATTGATGACAGTTATTGATGACGGAATCTAGCAAACCAGAAACAACTGTGTATTGTTTTTGAATGTTTCATGGTTTTATCGAACACAATGATGGGTACTGATTATCACAATATGAATTAAATGCAACTAGCTGTCTTTAACATGCAGTGAAACGTTATGTTCTTCATAACTGTATTATTTCAGCCATTTGTTGTGGCAGTGGTCTGTAAATTGTTGAGTGGTGATCCATTGATCAATGGCATGAGCATCAGTCTTGGCAATTTGGATACAATGACATGTTTCAACCAAGTCAGCAAGTCTCACCACCCAATCATGTTAGACACTCCATTTGACAAATGTGGTTTGCTGACAACCAGTTCTAACCCAGATCTTCAAGGGTACCACAGTGACAGTCATTTTTTAACAAGCATACTAAAGTTTTATCATAGGTGTCTGTAAATACCAAAATTAAGACCAGACAATCCAGTGACTGACATCATGAACCTCAATCTACACAACTGACATAAAATGACATTATGAACAAACGCAGCGACCTTGAGGGTGATCCAGTCAGTTGCCTCATGTGACCAGCATGAACTGCTGATGACTAGTTCCAACCTTGAACTTCATATGCATAGAACGGTAAAGTCACACAAACTGCCATACCTGTACAATACTGCTGTCTCAATGAGAAGGGCAAGGCATCCATACACTGAACGAAGTCTGAAAATATATAACCCAGAGTCAACAACATATTAACTGAGCAACAACTAACAAAAAGATATTACAAACTTCAAGTTCACTCATCATACCAAAGACCTCGTTTCGATTTCTAAACATGGGTCGAGTGCCAAGGGCCATTTCTGGTGTCGCCAGCCTTGGCTAACTACTAGTCTCTGAAATAAGCATATTTCACTGGTAAAAAAAGTTAACAGTAAAAAGAAAAAAAAAATAACATAATGAAATGGAGCCTTGAGACTTTCTTCATTTTCAGAAGCAAAGGACTTCTGCAGACTTCTTGGATATATTTGCTTCAGGGTGTGTAGGATAGACAATCGCCTGCCATGATATTGCTGGAATATTGCTAAAAGCGTCATAAAGCTCAACTCACTCATAATGAGAAATGCCTGTTCAATAGCCATATTTCTCATACCAAACACACCATGCTTTATTACTTCTTCCACATCACTACAATTATTTTGAAAGGAAATATAAGATATTGGATTTACAAGATTGATAAAATGCAGATGATGAAGTCAAGGAGGAAACAGATGATGAAGTCAAGGAGGAAACAGATGATGAAGTCAAGGAGGAAACAGATGATGAAGTCAAGGAGGAAACAGATGATGAAGTCAAGGAGGAAACAGATGATGAAGTCAAGGAGGAAACAGACGATGAAGTCAAGGAGGAAACAGATGATGAAGTCAAGGAGGAAATGGACAATGAAGCGAAACTAAGAGAAAATGTGATAATTATTAAATTCCTTTGGAAATATTTTATCTGTATGGATATGCATTGACACTGCCTAGTTGTATGCTTACAAAATGGAATATCCCCTCCCTTTTTTTTGCACAGTATATTTCTTGTTCATTTTTGTACGAAAGACACTAAAATAGACACTATAAATAATCATTGCATTTTTACTCAGAATCTGTGATCACAAAAATCGAAAGGGAAGATACACTGTTTAGTAAAAACTGGATTGAATCAGTACTCGTCTGAGCAGATAGGATCTGCCTGCCTTTTACCACATGACCTTATCATCAAGGTTATAGCGACTTGCAAGACATATATCTGAATATTTTACTATAAAATATTGTTTGCTTAAGCTCAGTGTCAATTGAATCTGATGAAGGATTTGTGAAAAAGTTGTTCATGATCTACTAAAACAGGTTTTCGTGTTATGTCGAAAGGACTTAATAGAAGTATATTTTACACATAAAATCAGTGAAGCATTTTTTTTTTTTCATCAAAATAAGATATTTTCCATCAAACCATGGCAGTCATAACTATGTTCGGATAAAAATATCTGACATCTGACGATTTGTTTAACCCAAACTTAACCCTTCAATGATCCTTTCATCCAAAGCTGTGGGTCCTTGCAAGTTAAAATGCCAGTTTGTGCAGCTACTAGAAAGAGTCAACCTCGTCCAGAATGGATATTTTTAGAGCTTTCACCACTGATACAGACCTAAATTATTAAAATGGGCTGAATATCTCCTGTGCATTTTAATCCTTCATCAACTCACCCATAACATGAGCATAACCCATCTTTTTCATTTTCACATTCCGCTAAGCATGTCCACTTTTAATCCCTACCAGTTGTGATTTCCTCTGCAACATTTTTCTCTCGATTGAGAGCAGACATAACATTTTTTGGTCCATTCCTGTCCTTTTTTTGCACCTGATTGCAAACCAGCACTGCAGGCTGGAAAATGCCCAACAGGGAGTAATATGGATTGGGGATCAGAATGCAGTGTCCCATGAAATGCCCTCGCAGCTCAAGGCTCATTCTTGGAAGCATCAAATATTTGAGACACTTTCACAAGGATGCAGTGAAGACTTTCCTCCACCAATCAATATTCCTTGTGATAGGCCACTAAACTGGCGAGGGACATTATATCACTACATCCTCTCATGACCAAACAAATTTGAACTCGGTTTAATAGTATGGGTAAAGGGCTCTCTCATTTACTCACTGACAGTCATATTGTCTGTGGTGCATTTTTTTGTGTGACTTGTCAGAATTTGAAGAGAAACCTTATGCCTGTTGTAAAGAGCTGAGCTTGAAATTGAAGATTTCTATCTTTTCAGAAGTTCAACTTGTAATCCACAAGACCCTGAACTTGAACTCTGTATAAGCTTTCGGGGCCACCAGCACCTCCTGAACAATCTGTTAAGTAGAGATACTAGGTTTTTCCCCATTCAGTCATGGAACAGGCAATGTTTTGCCTATTCAGTCATGGAACCAGTAATTCCCTGAAAGTTGGAAGCACCATGATTCTCTGTGAGATATAAAGAGTACATGCAAATATGCATGGAATATTTTGTACCAATTACAGTCTGTAATTAGTTGATTAACTACAGTCTATGAACAAGCTTGGTTTCATTTCTGTTCGTTCTCCTTCCTGATGGACTATTCTACTAAACATGACAGAACTGAATGTCAATGGTAGAGAGTAAACATTATCCCACAGAGCACTAAAAAATCAGAAATTATAACAAGTGTTTATGGAAAATTAAACACATCCACTTCCATGGTAACTTTCCTATATATCTCCCCAAGTTATGTTTTCATTAATTAAAATACCAATATAAGGTTAATGCAATTATTTCGAACACTGTGTTTCAGTATTTTCATAAATATTTCTGACAATATTATCGTTCAAAGTGTTAACTGTTTTCAAATGTAACATCACTGAAATGGGCACCAACGTATGTGGAGGAATGTTTATTTTTAGTGTCAATTTCCACGAATTTGCACAAATGGCAAGGCAGCCTTGCTGAAGCATTACAAGTGTGTAGCTGTTGCAGAGTCTGTCAGTCAAGAGGTGGTGTAAAGGGCAAACACCCTTGCGAGTGAGAGTCATCAAGTCAGCATGGTTCAACACTTGTATGACATGTACTTCGGCTATGTTGGAGAGTATCCTCTGAACAAACAGTGACACAATGTAATAATCATGTAATGTGGGTGATGAAAGTGGTAGGAGTCACTGTCATTTACCGAAACTAGCACAAATTTGTCAAGACAATTTCATTGCAAAATTCCAGGATGACATGATTCTGGTTCAGCTAAGGGACACAACTTCGTATAGATAATCATGATGCTTTAAACAACAGCCCCACCACCATCCCTTATATTTCTAGTTAACAGAATATTGCTACTTTATCATAATGGAATGCTTTGCAATAAATATCTCATCCTATCTTACTTGCTGTCCACAGTATGTTACTAAAGCTAGCTATATATAGAGTTAAACTGGAACATCCCAGTGGATAATCTTGACTGCGACACCCATTCCACTTCAGTTGCCTGGTGGTCACGTGAGTGAGTTAATATTTTACGTCACATCGGCAATATCTCAGCCATATCGTAACGAGAACATTGAAATGAAATATGTCATGTGGTAAAATCTGTCAACAAAGGACAGTAAAACAACTAGAATATAACAATTTCTATTAAAACTATCATGGAAAGTTAAAACTAATATCACTATTTAGACAATACAATATAAAAACAGACTATAGATCGCCAACAACAGAAGGTAGATCACCACACTAGGGACCATGGGGACTTACAGTACCTTTGCTACCTACATGTTTCTAGTCGGATTTACACCATCCCTTCAGCTGCTGGCAATTGTACGAAAACTTAGCCAAAATTAAAAGACCATGAATACTACGATTACCTGGTGGTCAAGGCATTCATTCATCACAAGGAAAGTCCAAAGTTCAATACCCAAAATGGGTACAATATGTGGCGCATATTTCTGGTGGTCCCCGCCATGATATTGCTGGAAGACTGCTAAAAGCAGCATAAAACTAAACTCACCCACCAAAGGTCCCTCAAGACCATCTTATCACCAGCATATCCACCATTAAGATCAATGTAGAACCTAGCCTTCCCAATGTATTGGTTGAAAGTATTACAAACATATGCCATTCAAATGGGAATCCTCTGGTTAGAGCCCTGAAGCTTACAGTGTTGTAAAGTTGTATATATCCACTCAAACTCACTTCTTACAGTCAATAGAAAGCCAATAACACCTTTGGGGACGATTTCAGTCCCAGAAGAAAAGTTGATAATTGCTTATCTTCACAACAATTTTGTACAGAGTGGAATAATGCATTTATATACATGAAATCAAGACTTGGATGAAACTAAAACTGGTTATCTGCCTGTCAAACCATTTCTGTGTCAGCTACTGTTTGATCCACTAACAGCATCATTAACACCACCAGATCCTTGTACTTGTCTCCAGAATAAATACTGAAAGACATTAACTGAATAATACATAGTTGGCAAATCTCAGTGTCTGTGACTTACAATGTGACCAATCGTTAAGGTTGTTTGCTGGTACCAGTCAATAAGGTTGTTTGCTGGTACCAGTCATTAAGGTTGTTTGCTGGTATTAACCATTAGGGTTGTTTGGTGCTACCAGTCATTAAGGTTGTCTGGTGGTACCAATCATTACGGTTGTTTGCTGGTACCAATCATTAAGGTTGTTTGGTTCTACCAATCATTAAGGTTGTTTGGTGGTACCAATCATTAAGGTTGTTTGGTTGTATTAACCATTAGGGTTGTTTGGTTGTAGTAGTCATTAAGGTTGTGTGGTGGTACCAATCATTAAGGTTGTTTGCTGGTACCAATCATTAAGGTTGTTTGCTGGTACCAATCATTAAGGTTGTTTGGTTCTACCAATCATTAAGGTTGTTTGGTGGTACCAATCATTAAGGTTGTTTGGTTGTATTAACCATTAGGGTTGTTTGGTTGTAGTAGTCATTAAGGTTGTGTGGTGGTACCAATCATTAAGGTTGTTTGGTGGTACCAATCATTAAGGTTGTTTGGTGGTACCAATCATTAAGGTTGTTTGGTGGTACCAATCATTAAGGTTGTTTGGTGGTACCAATCATTAAGGTTGTTTGGTTGTATTAACCATTAGGGTTGTTTGGTTGTAGTAGTCATTAAGGTTGTGTGGTGGTACCAATCATTAGGGTTGTTTGCTGGTACCAGTCATTAAGGTTGTTTGGTTGTATTAACCATTAGGGTTGTTTGGTTGTAGTAGTCATTAAGGTTGTTTGGTCACGGGTACCAATCATTAAGGTTGTGTGGTGGTACCAATCATTAAGGTTGTTTGCTGGTACCAACCAGTAAAGTTATTTTGTGGTTCCAATCACCAAGGTTGTTTGCTGGTACCATGAATATCACATACCATACACTGAAGTACACTGTGAGTATGCTGGTTTTAGTAATATTCCAGCAATATGACTGTGGGGGACACCAGATATTAGCTTCTCAGACTGAACTAACGCTGGGAATCAAACTTGCATTTTTGGTGTGATAGGGGCAGTGGGGTATAGCATAGGTTAAAGTGTTCACTCATCAAGGTTTGATTCCCTGCATGTATACATCTCTGCTGGTCCATGTTGTCACATTGCAAAAAAAGCAGTGTAAAACTAAACTCACTCACTTTGGTGTGATAAGTAAACACTTCAACCACAGGGTTACCCCTAAAGAGGAGGTACAACCAGAAATCGAAGGCAACAGGTCACAGCATCAAAGATCTGGCATTAAATATTAACCAGAAAGGCAATAACTTACAGACAAAATACATGTTACTTACAGCAAAGTGAATGCGGAGAGCCAGTGCTTCTTCTGCAGAGACTTGTTAATGCTATCATCAATGTTAATGCTATCATCAATGTTAATGCTATCATCAATGTTCCTGCTCATTCTAAATTGAGTGAGTGAGTGAGTGAGTTTAGGGCCGGAGAACACCAGAAATGGGCTTCACATGTTGTGCCCATGTGGGGAATTCAATTCGAGGCTTTGGCTAGGGGAGTGAACGCTTTAACCACTAGGCTACCACACCACCCCTTCATTATAAAGTGAGATAAAGGCATAATTTATCTAATTATTAAGAAACAATCATAGATTAACCTATAGATTTTTCTTCAGATAAACACTTATTTTCCTCTGATTTAAAACTGTTAATAATGAAAAATATAATCTTTGCAGAAAAGTGAGAATTCAATGCAGTTAATTGAAAATGAAGCAATTACAAAACATACACACAGACCTGCTTCTTTCAACTGTAGTATTGTGACAGATACTTTTGACATTATAATATTTATTATAATGCAAACTTTAGTGATCCTGGGTCCCATTTCACAAAACTCTCGTAAGCCTAAGATCTCGTAACTTTTCTCGTAGCATTCGTACCGCCTATACTGTAACATAGGAAGTGGGAATGCTGTGAGGAAAGTTACGAGATCTTAAACTTACCAGAGTTTTGTGCATTGTATTAAGACTTGCTTGTGAATGATCTGTTTTGATTAACTGGTTGGCTTGATCTTTAACAATGCAGTCAGCAATACTTCAGCTGCATGACAGAGGTCTCTTAATAATCATGTCTGGACCAGACAATCCAGTGATCAACATCATGAGCCTCAATCTATGCAACTGGGCACCAATGACATGGGGAAACAAAGTCAGTGAGTCTGACCACCCAAGATCTGTTCTGTACCATACAACATATTTTCCTGACATCGAATGTAAAAAAAATAGCTCGTATGATATTTTATAGTTCCAGTCCACTGACATACCATGTCCTAATTTAACATGGACATGACTCTGACCTGATAGGTCATTGTTTTATCCCCATAAAGCTAAGAGTCAGGCAAGGTAACAATAAGTACCATCTGAAAACACCTTTTGGTGAGACATGGGCCCAGTACCCAACCACCAACCTGTTCCTTCATGGCAAGTACCATCTGAAAACATGGCCCTGTACCCAACCACCAACCTGTTCCTTCCTGGCAAGTACCATCTGAAAACATGGCCCAGTACCAAACCACCAACCTGTTCCTTCATGGCAAGTACCATCTGAAAACATGGCCCAGTACCAAACCACCAACCTGTTCCTTCATGGCAAGTACCATCTGAAAACATGGCCCTGTACCCAACCACCAACCTGTTCCTTTATGGCAGACATTACCAAAGGACTGATTAAAAAACTTGAAATTAACCTTCAAAAGTACACTTGCTTATCTAGGTAATTACAGCACAGGAACATGTTTATAAACATGCTGAACATGAGTGGAATCCCAATACCTTCTGAAGTGTTTTCTCTCGGCACTCTGACTCTACACAACATACAGCTACCTCCATTCCTTCAACATCAGACAATTCAGTTCAGTCTTTCCAGAAAATGTGCTGACTCTTAAAAACATTATTTTTAACTGCCACAAGCATTATTGCAACAGTAAACCTATTTATTCCAGAACCATATTGGTTGCAATCTGAACCTAGGACATGTGGCTTACCTTTGAGATCAAATGATTTTCAGAAAAGAAAACCGATCCCACAATAAACAAATCATATTTTTTCAGAGCTGTGACGAAGGCCCACACACTTTCAATACTATTTCCATGCATCATTAACAGGAGGTGGGTAGGAGCGATACATCTTCACCTCTCCCAACTGTCATACATCACATATATCACTAAACATCCTTGACTCCCGTCATCTCAACTCCCATAAATCACTGCACTGTATTACCACACCAAGGCTTGGAAACAAATTTCATTCTGCTTTCCACATCCTCTATGAGACTTGGATTGATTGGGGCCAGCTATCATTGACAACTGTGTATATTATAATCGCGGAACTTGAACTCTATTAACTTTTTATTAATAACATATTTGTTTCATTTGCAGTAGTTAAAAAAATATGACAGCATCCTGCAAATAATAAGTCTGGACCAGAGAGAGTGCAAAAAAGCCACATACCCTCCAGCTCCAGGCTAGCATCATTTAAGTCAGGCTACAGATTCTGAAATGTTCCTACCTCAGCTGACTGTCCCCAATGCATGTTTCAGCTGGCAAGAAGCAGTGGAGTGGCAAGCAAGCATGCGTTAAAGGACACTTTGCACAGTATTTCACATATACCATGGCACGTCAACTTCACGTTAACACAACATGAGTCTTGGACATGTACTACTTTGGTGAACAAGTGAGCATGGTTTTACTCTGCTCTTAATAATATAATATTCCAGCTAAATAATGACACGGGACACCAGAGATGGGCTTCACGCTTTGCACGAATGTTGGGAATCAAACCTGGGTCTTTGGCGTGATGAGTGAACACCTGAACCACTAAGCTACCCTACTGCATCTTAGTGAAAAAGAATACATAGATGGTGCTGGCAAACCTTGAACCTGAATCAGGGAGAACCTTTGAATGACCGGTATGATTCTGGCCCACAAATTCAATCTAGTAGTTAAAAACAAACACACAATACAAATTTTAAATATCACAATAGAAAAGATAACAGTTGACACTATGGACAAAGTAAGTTGGTTGGTTGACTGTTTTACTGTACACTGTTGCACCTTCTAATATTCCAGCTATATGGTGGTAGTCTGTTAATACTTGACCAGACAATCCAGTGAGCAACAATATGAGCATCAATCTGTGCAAGTGGGATAAGATATGCCGTGTGTCAACCAAGTCAGCAAGATCCCGTTAGTCTTCTTTTACGATAAGCATGGCTTACTGAAGACCAATTCTAACCTCTTACTCTCAAAATGTTCGTAGCCGTAAGAATTTGTAACTTTGATCGTACCCAATGTGTTAAGAATAGGCCTAAGAAGTTCGTAGGGCTACGAACGTTCGAGAATAGCTAGCCTGGATCTTAATGGGTCAAATTTGCTATGGATATCAGCTGACCTAGATGCAGTGGTTGTTTTTGCATTAAATAAGGCCAAAGAGCCTGTGGAAGATGAAGAAATGAATGGAAATTCAACATGTGGAAAAGTAAGAGCAAATTTCACAAGACATCCAGTTTCAATCCCAACCTACAAATGCACATCATAGGGAAGACATAAAGGATGGCAGCTCTCAAGAACAGCCTCCTCTATAGGTTCAATGACGGAAACAGCCCAGTCGTGTAGAGGGTGTAATTACTGGCAATTCATCTGTCCAAAGCCTCTGTAACAAGCAATTCAATAAGGCAATCTTCGGAGAGCAACTCCATTTCCCTGCTTTCAATGAGAGACTTCACCTTTGAGCCCCGTTCACGTCTTGTATCTACTTATTCAAAGTGACATGATACAATGCATAATCATTGGTTGTACATTCATACACGATGGTTAGTTGTACATCTCATGATCAATACTTGTACTGTTAATAATTATCATTACTCCTACATTTAACAATGATCATTACATTTCATGAAATGAATTTCATGAACTATCAGGTTCACGAAACATAATTAAACATCAAAGGTACATCAACCCATGGGCCCTGAGGGACCAGTGAACAGGATATTTATCTTACCAAACACCTTAATGTTACTTTTGAATTTTTAAGCACAGGTAGCCATCGCTACATTTTCAGACAAGAGAAACAGATTTACAGTTATCATCCATCTAATGATTTGCATTCACACGTCATACGAGAATCAATGTCATTTGATGTAAAGAATTACTACGAAGAAGTACCAAATGAGTTTTGCATTTCCAGCAGGGTACATAGAAAACATTAACGTTACTCACATGCAAGCGGAGTACATAGAAAATAATAGAAGAGCCCCCGGGCAATCAGTAAACGACATTCATGTGTGAGATAAAATAATTAACAATGATCATTACTTGTACATTTCAAGATCAGTACATGTGTGTTTGACAAGGATCATAACTTGCACATTTTATTACACTTTCATCTCTTCATGATCAATACCTGCACATCAGTTTGTGATTATAACTTGAACATTTC
The DNA here is from genome assembly GCF_037392515.1 of Haliotis asinina. NCBI lineage: Eukaryota > Metazoa > Mollusca > Gastropoda > Lepetellida > Haliotidae > Haliotis > Haliotis asinina. Next base: position 32,487,948 of record NC_090289.1, on the reverse strand, counting down.
ACGATCATTACTTGTACATTTAATCCATGTCATAACTTGTAACTTGCCTTCATCAAACACAATTTGAAATTTAAGTTCTTAGTTCAATACTAATACATATTTGTTCACGTCTTGTTATTTTACGGGTCTGAGGTCCTTTTGACTTTTTGATGCAGCCCTTTAAACAAGGGGTATGTCACTTTCTTGTAGCCCTCTTGACTTTCCCATTTTGGGTCCCTTTTGACCTGTTCCCTTATTTCAGTACTACCAGCTATCTATGACACAATCACACTGTCTTGCTGATGTCATTATAGCATCTACTCCACAACTTACCAAATTTCAAGACATTAACTGACACTCTGCTAATATAAAGAGACATGCAAAAAAAACAGAAAAAAGCAATTTCATTTGAAGACACAGTACTGTGATTTCCATTGGAGATAAGATTTCAGTAATATCTACTCATATTATTTCTCATTTGTCAATGTGAAAGGTCAACATAAAGTTGAAAAACATTGATCACACGTCTTGGATTAAGTACCAGCTCTTAAAGGTCAAAGTGATGGAGATATCAGTATCACATCAATGTTTTGACGTAGATTGATGAGTGACGGCTACACATGCCGGTATGGTTTATACAAACGTAGGGTCATGACGATGCCATTGGGATTAACTCGAGAGAGGCCAATTAAGTACAAAGAAAGAGTAATGATGGGTCTGAAAGTGATACGAAAGAGCTGACCATGGTAACAATATAACACTACTATTGCCCTAATGTTGAGTGTATTACCATGTACTACGGTTATAACAAACTCAAAGGTACCACTAACAGTTGTTCAATATATCCGTAGTTCATCATACACATCTTGACTTTTATATACAGCAAGTAGCTGGAAAGTAAAGAATTTGTTCTACCTGTTAGTTAATTTAGTAAGTATATTGGTTACAAATGTAGTTTATTCTGTGTTGTAAATATATTTTATATTCCTGTTAGGTCTTTTTGGATATGGAATTTTCAATATTAGCCATTCATGAATCCTGAAAATCTTTCACTTATGAATATGTTTGTTATGAGTGTTAGTAATTATTTCATATGTCACATGGCATAAGGTTGTTTTACCTCCGACCAGATGAGCTTTCCACCATAACTGTGTACTGGGCAAAATGACATTTTTAAAATGGTAGCCTAGATAACTGTGTTTAAATTCTGAAATTCAGGACACCTTAAACATTGAAACACACATTATGTGTTATAAAAGCCGATTTCATATTGAACCAATCAACATTTGTACCAGTCACAGATGACAGACAATATCATTCATGAAAGCCATTGTGGCTGAGTGGGTTTTATTACTGACTTGATAATCAGGGGACTTTGAATGCTGTTGTTACTCAGTCCCTCCAAAATACTAGAAACTGCCTTTTTCTAAAAAAATGTGTAACCCCAAATATCACAAATATTCCCATCCTTGCAGTTCAGAAAAAAATAAGTGAGTGGGTTTAGTTTTACAGTGCTTTGAGCAATATTCTATCAATATCAAAGGATAAAAAGATTTAATCAATATTCCTATCCAAGTGCATATGTGTCTGACATCTAAGAACACCCCAAACTGCCTTACAACTAACAGAACAGATGTTTGATCAGTTGATACCAAGTCTCAGAGCCTCCTGGCCATCCAAATCCCTTTCCCTCAGGATCTACATTCAGACACTAGCTCAGTTCCCTTGGGAAAAAATGTTATAATTTTCACTCACAAAGATATGTAACAATAAGCTGGAGAGCAAATGATACCAGGATTCGAATACCACAATAAGATGCCATTAACACTTGGCATCCAATACTGACACATTGCCTCGTCCTTTCCCTGAAACGTGACTTCGCGCTGCACAAAAGATTTATCTGTGCAGGAATGTGAATACCCTATGCAAGGGAACATGGATCTCATTCCTGTAGAACACAATGCATGGAAACACAAGGAACATCCAGCAGAACAAAACACATGAATTCAAATAAGACCTAGAGCACTTCAGTAAATAATTGGTGAAAAAAGACACTGAAGTTTTTTGTCAGTCTGAGATTCAGAGCATGACCTCAAGGAGGTATTATTCCAAACAATTTCTAAGGATGGATTGGCAAAGCTGCAATCTACTGAGTGGGTCTGGTTTTAAACTGCATTAAACAATATATTCCAGCATAATAATCCCAGGGAACACCAGTAAAGGGATTTACACATGGTACCCATGTGGGAATTGAACTTGTATCTTTGGTGTGATAAGCAAACACTATAGGCGACTCTACTGCCCGTGCAATCTACTAACGATCTATACTATTTTATCCAGAAAGTTCACAATTGTAGACATATACCACCCTGAGAAGTTATCTCAGGTAATAAAGTGAATGTTCTTATCACCAGACAATAGAGCCTACTTCTTACAGATTGAATTTGATTGAAATTTTCCATATTTAAAAACTGTATTTTTCCATCCATAAAATAAGAAAAAAATATCAATGTCGCTCCCGACTCCCAAGGTCATGTTACACAATAATCCAGAACCACTACTATCACCCAACCAGCAATATCTCACACCCGATACATCCATGTCCTGATGATGTCACTATTTCTTCAGGCGCTTCGAGCTAGGCATCCTGTGAGACAACTCATAATGGCCACTGTCCTCCAAATGCCTAGAGTGACACTTGCCAATACTGCACCAAATATAATCTAATTATTCACAGTCCTCCCTTCAAACTGCACTTGCTGCAGTGTGTAATGATTGATAAACAGGAAACGCAAATAGTTAGAAAAGTCCTGATCAATAAAAATATCGAGGCAAAACACTCTGTTGTGGGAACATATATTACCGTATATACCACAATGAAAGTCAAAATATAATGAAATGTTCTGTCGCTTCTATTTCCACAATCATCAAACAAATCATCTTAACATTTTCCACTGTAATCTTATATATTAAACATACCACTCAAAGAAATTAGGAAATAATTCTTTCACATGACGTCACAGATAACTGAGTTAGTGATTGTGGCTTCACACCACTTTTAGCAACATCCAAGCAGTATCACAGCAGGGGACAGAAAAATGGGCTTCACACATTGTACCCATATGGGGATTCAAACATGGCTCTTTGGTGTGACAAGAGAATGCTTTATCCACTTAGCTACCCTACACAAGAGATTAACAACTATAATTATAGAAGTATTGGCTAATCCTTAAGTTCCAGTTCCACTGACTCATATAATCTCCATGACTGCATTGGACACTGTAACTGCTGTGATGGAGAGCGATAGTAGTATGGATATCAGCTACTTAATGGGGAACCCTGGTCTCCACATTGATGTCATAACACCTATAAATTCTCATCTTTGATGCATATCACTTCTAAATGCCTTTCAATGAGTGAGTTTAGTTTTACACAATATTCTGTAATATTCCTACTATATGTCAGAAGTCTGTAAATAATCAAGTCTACATATGGTAATCCAGTGATCAACAGCATGAGCATTGACCTGCACAATAGGGAACCCTAACCCATTAATCAACTCTTAAGACAAGCATGGGTTAATGATGATCAATTCTAACCTCGAACTTCACAGATCAAATGCCTTTCAAAGACTTTTATGGTATTGTAGTTCTTTACATATTATAAACAAATATCAATGTTTGTGAATGCCACACAGCTTTATGTAAATAGTGTCACACAAATTATATCCTATATCCTAGTGACTATCATTAATTATCTACATACGAGAAGTGAGTTGAGTTTTGAGTTTTATGCCACACTCAATGATATTCCAGGTGGACCAAACCTGTGATGAACAGCATGAGCATTGATCTGCGCATTTGGGAGCTGATGACGTGTCAACCAAGTCAGGAAATCTACATTCCAACTAAATATATCTCAACAGCTTTTCTCAGGTAGGACAGTCAAATTCATATAAGACTGATTTTGAAAAAAATGCTAACTTGTTTAAAGAGAAAGAAAGGAAAGATCAGTTTCCAGACAAATATCGTGACTAAATTTCTATTCATCAAAATTTGAGTAGTATCAAACTTTGAGAAGTATACATTCCCTGTGTTACACAAGTTAAAACTGTGAAATACAAAAATAATAAAGTCGTAAAATGCTTAATTTATGGATGTTTTTATTAATTGCTTTAATCATCAGATCTTGCATCTGTTTGACATCAGTTAGTTCAAATTCTATTCTCACTACTCGTGTTTAAAAAAAATCAACAACATTCATGTTTGCACTTATATTGGGTTACAATTTAACATCTATATCTTTTAATGTAGGATTAAGAAGTTGTAGTTTCAAAGAAAGCCGGGACTGACTTTTGAATCTCAGCTTCATTTAATACTTTCTGTGTCACATTTCCTGAAGATAAACTACTCTGGTTGACAAAGGTCAATCCTGTCTTCTTTATCAAACATCTGTTTGCAATGTCATGCATTCCTCTTTTCATTCATGTATTAATAAAGTCAAAGTAGACCTTCAGTTCAAATTAAATGTATGGATCAAACCACGCTAATGGGGTTAGAGTGATCTTAAGTTTGTCAAATGAGCCACGCTGCTCAAAAAAGATATTTTTGTTTGTTTTTTGGGGGGTTGGTTGGTGAACTGATTAATGCAGCACTCAACAATATCCCAGTTATGGTGGCAGTCTGTAAATAATCGAATCATGACCTCCAGTGATCAACATCATGAGCTTCAATCTACACAATCGGATTATGATGACATGGGACAATCAAGTGAGTGAGCCTGACCACCCAATCCTGTTAGTCACCTCTTATGACTGAGATTGCTGGAGACCAATTCTAACCAGGATCTCCAGTAATTCTTTTGTTTTCCTAGAGTCATTTGCCTAGTCTTACTGAAGCAGGATGAATGAAAATCAGTAAATATCACAGCTCACAAACATTTCATTTTCACATCCATCCAGTCCAAGCTGTAATGCAAAAGCTCTAAATGAAGACAATCTGGATTTTTTTCACTGGGTCTCTTTTCCAATCTTAATGAAGCTATTTGTTCCTATAAAGAAATATGTATTTTCATTGTTAAGTCTACAAATGTCAGCCAGTGTAAGTTCACAAATTGGAAATATGAATTTCCAGTTTATGCTGCTGCAGAGTTATTGGAAGAAATTCACATGAGACATCTCCTGGACAAGATCAAGCAATCTCTCTGGGGATCCATTCCTGCAATGAAATGACATCACAATGCTTTGCAGACCTTTGTGATATAATCAGTGGACATAATCACAATGAAATGACATCACAACTCTCTCTGCTACTGAAGCTGGTTAGCATTACTTTGTACACTCGAGACAGTGCTTATTACTGTTTACAAACTGTAATAGTGAACGAGAGTGTTAGGTTTTGTGCCTCTTTCAGCAATATCATGACAGGGCACACCAGAAACTACCTTCACGCAATGTATCCATGTAGGGAATCGAGACCGGGTCTTTGGTGTGATGAGCAATTGCTTCCACCACTGCAAAATTAAATGTTTTGATTTTGTATTTATATGTATTGATCCATGTGACATGAAAAGACATCAGTAGCTAACTATATCCACGATAACAGGACACGACGGTTATAACTTGTGGTACATTATTGCTCAGACCAATCTGGGATTCGAACAGACTTTCCATCTAAGGGACATACCTCAACAAAGCACCTCCGACAACTGAACCAAAAGTGAAAAATAGTGTAGAAGAGAAATGCCTCAAAATATACTAGTGACATGACAGTGTATCTACATATATACAGATACACTTATAAACATACAAGAGCAGTTACCAACTATAACTATCCACATTTTAGGATGGTGACGATACAGAATACTGGATACCTTCCTGTCATCTTTGAAAGCAAGTGAGTTTACTTGTGGTTAGAGTAAGGGTATTCTACCATACAGACCCTGAAGTAAATATATCCAAGAAAGCCCACACAACTCTAGAAAATGTGGCAAGTCATTAGCTCCTGAAAATGAAGAAAGTCTCAGGGCTCCATTTCATTACATCATTTCTTTTTCATTATGAACGATTTTCTTCAGTAAAATATGTTAATTTCAGAGACTAGTTGTTAGTGTAGAGTAAGGGTAAGGTTTAGGGTCAGGGTTAGGGTAACATGACACAGTATGGTTGGCTGGTATCCGGTATTCTGTAGGTGTACCTTTAGGGTATTCATCCAATCATAACAACATCTGTTCATGTTGACAGATCCTTCGAGATCATCATGGAATATAACATTGGTAATTACCCAGATTAGATTCACTGAGAAAATAAAACCAAAGAAAGTGAGGAAAAACAACTGTTTCCTAACAGCACCTTCTGCTTCCATGGACGTAATTCTACCCAAGTGTTAGCTTGGCAGTTGTGAGAAACAGGAACCTATCACAACCTGGAATAGTCACACAAGCCTTCAATAACATGAAATATGTTGATGTACGGGGCTTTAATGATCCTTTCACACAATCTGTCTTTAATCAATGTTTATTTCAGTCTAAGGTCATAACAAATTCATTGGTTCTTCTATTGCTATTGAAATCAAGAGTTGAGATAAAGAGATTATTTCTCATATGATGTACTTGTTTCTTTCGTTGGCTCAGAATGTATTTTCTCTTGAAAGGTGTAATGTGGGTTTAATGCTGCTTTGGATAGTATTGCGTGTCTCTTAATGTGGGAGGAAACTTTAAGTGACGAAAGAATTAGATGTTTTACTGCTATTAGGAAAGGCTTAGATATGTATCATTTTTTAAAAATGTAGAAACCTAATCATGATCCTTATCACGATGAAATGGGATTCAAAACTACAGTTTCCTGTTCCATCAAAGGGAGGAAACTGTGGGTCACTCATGCCTCATTCCATTGTATGATGTTATAAAACACTGAATCAACCACAGACTCATGATGAGAGAATCAATTTTTGACTTTCACATTTTATCTTTTGTTTTCAGGTTTTGTCATTCTATGTACTGCAGCTGTATTGTTGGCAAAGATATAGTTAGAAATAGCTCATACACCATCATCGGGACAATTTCAAATGTCTTTGTTCGCCAGTTTGCTTTTACCACCCAATAAAAAGAGATCTCCAATATACTGGGACCTGATACTGTTAAGTTCTGACTTAACTACAATGAAAGTAGAAGTTCAAAAAGTAAAAAATCTCAAGATTCTTCACCTCACAATATGGAACTGCATGTGTGTATGGCTGTTTTCTCTAGGCTGACTACTGCTAGTTCTGTAGCTATTGACCACACATTTAGACATTTATTCAACTCCTTGAGCATGTATGAGTTGCATGGATGTATGCACTGTGTATATATCCTGTAGCAATAAATAAATAGTCCTTGTTTTATCCCCATAATTCAAAGCACCAGGGAGGGTAACAAAAAGTAACATCCAAAATCTTTTTTTCTCTGCTTTTTTTATTTTTTTATTCTCAGTTCCCCAAAGAGGATACTGACTGTGATGTTCCAGATGGTAAATAATCACACTTTGGCAGTGTATCTTAAGCATATCCAATACTGAAACATTCATAACTGAAAACCAACAAATAACCAAGAAAGTCTCATCCATATCCATGTAATCTGATCCATACTAACACCCTTTTAACGATATTGAATAAATAGACTGACATCTCATTCTGAGTCATAATGGTGTAGCTATTAGCCAGGCCTGGTTTGGAAATGAAATCATTATCGAAAGGCAATTAAATCAGAAGATGCTAGTCAGGATTTAAAGGTTGGTAGACAGTTTCGTATTTAGTCTGACCCGGTGATGCCAGTGATCCCTCTGGTATGGATGAATTTACATGATGCCAGCCATTTAATTGTCCAGTGTAGAGGCTGCATCCAAGTAACAACACATCATAACTTGATAAGGTTCCTGGTGTCTAGTGTACGTCTCCTGATTACCGCTAACAGAAGATCATTTTAGTGTAGTCACTTCCTTGATTAAGTTTAGAGATGGAGAATGGATGACAGGGAATGCAATGAGAGATATCAAAGAATGAGATGGAATGTTCCGAATGGTTTGTGTTTAGCTCAAAGATGAGATTTGACAAGAGGAAGAGTCATACTCAATACATACAAAACTGATATCAGTGGGTAAAGGAATGGTCTGTTAGTCTGCCATATGAGATGAACTGGCACCATTTGGACAAGATGAAGCACATAGCTTCAGGAGACAAACTAGCATTCTGATAGACTTGAACACTTGAACTACACAAGTTGTGGTGGTTTTTACATGATGACTTGAAGAGTTTCTTGCTTTTTGATAACGTGTCAAGAATGGTGAACAAGAATTACTGATATAGGTTTTGGACACAGGTTATCAGAGAATGAGTGAGTTTAGTTTCACACTTCTTTTAGCAATATTCCTGAAATATGAGACATCAGAAATGAGCTTCGCACATTGTACCCATGTTGGCAATCAAACCTCAGCATGACAAGCAAATGCTTTAAATAAGAGGCTACCACACCACACCTGTTGCAGAATGAAGTGATGCAGGTTTTAGGTAACCAGCATAAAGGCAGCAACTTATACAACAGGACCATAAATGTTCATTATGGTAGTAAACTTGGTTTAATGTCATTTCTAACAACAGTTTCATCCAACAAAATTAGGGTAAGGAACTATTATCTGTTTTCAGATATCTTTGTTTGTTGTCTATCTCTGCAATATTAAACTATATTTCTCAATCAAGGACAGAGTTCATGACAGCGTGCAGGCCATATCAGTATGATGGAGTCTTTGACAGACAACAAACCAAAGTGATGCCTGTAGAACCTAAAATTCAGCCATTTGTCTTCAGTAATATAACAAGATGATACTTTTGTGTGAGTGAAGTGAGCAGAACCTCCTAAAGCACGTGTAAATAATAGTGTTAGGAGATAAATGTGAGCGAGTATGGTTTTACAATGTTATTAGCAATATTCCAGCAATATCAAGGCAGGGGAAACCAAAAATGGACTCAACACTTTGTACCCAAGTTTTGGAATCGAACACAAGGTTTCAGTATGATGAGCAAAAGCTTTAATCACTTGTCTAATCCTCTGCTGTCTAATCCTCTGCTCCGAGAGATAAATGTATCACTCTACTTGTCACTCTATATCTCAAACCAGTGAGGAGATGCAGAAAAGCGAGGTGTCTTCCTTTGAACACAAACTGACAGCAAAGGCTTGTGACATCATTCTCAAAGGCATCAGTAAAACAATGCCTGAAACAATGTCGTGATCACACACGAAAGGAACCAGTATGAGGGAGATTACACAACTTATGGATGCTTGAGTCAAATCAAACCAAAATAACCTGCTCTAAACTGACATTTCAGGGTGATTGATGTACTTATTATCAGTCATACTTTCTTTTCAATACAAATGAGGCTAAAGATGACCGCACATCAGTCAGACCTAATCCAATATTTGTCCAAGGTCAACATAGTGACAAAATTCCTCAAAACACCCATTGGAGTACATCAAAGCATAACTTTGTTCAAATCAATTGTACTTCAATATTTGAAAGGAAGCTTTAGCAATTTTAAGACATGTTACTCATATTAAACAGAAAGAAAAACACAACTTTTCATGGATGGACATGTCTTAGAGGACTCCTGGCCTACTATACCAAAGACATCTGAAGGGAATTGCTTCTGTAAAAAAACTAGAAAACAGGCATTTAATGACAGCCGCAAGCCACACAAACATCATGGAATCTTTGTCAGACAACAACCTGAAACGTTTCCCAATGAACTTATAAATTGGGAAAATAACCATTTTTAATGGCAGCTTGCAAGCCATACAAACATCATGGAATCTTTGACAAAGACAACAAACCAGAGCATAACCCAATGAACCTAATTTACAAGAACAAATACTGTGCTAAAAGTGCCACTGAACAATATAATGAACATGCCTCCCAATAAAGGTCTGGCCACTGACAGACAGTTATCTCCCTTTTGTTCCGCTTCCTCAGTAAATCCCGCTATAACTTGAGACAGAATGTGGTGACGCTTGGCAAATATGAAATCTAAACCTTAATGAACCCTCCTCTGCAAGTGAGCATCATCGATCGACAGAATCCGACAAAGTATCCCCTCAACCAGTCTAACTGTGATCTGTGTGGTCAGTGGAAACAGAATCTGTTATGACATTTCTAATGGACCCTTTCCCTCCATTGATGTTCCATAATATAGCCTCTAACACATCTCTCTCAACTCTTTTCAATAAATGTCCCATTCTCATCTGCCTCTCACCACATTCAAACGAATTCTAATATCCCATAAAAGAGACTGCTTCAGGCTGAAATGCAGACAAGACAAATAATTTTAATTCTAACTCACTCACTATCATGGCAATATCACCTCTGTTGCTAAAGAAGAATAAAATATTTATAACATATTCACTACTTTTCAAATTTCTTGTTCACGCATAAGATGCGTGAAATGACTGCTGTCGGAATAATCACACAATGTAGGCTCTCAACAAACTTGTGGTCATTGGTTGGAATGTTTTATGGAACACTGTGTTAATATAAGTTTAAAAAAATGGCAAAATGTCAACTGGTGTCTGTCGAATTCCCTTACATTGGCCGTCACCAAATTTGAAGACATTTGGTACAACAGTTCAAGCGATATTGCGTTAATATAAGCTTGAAGAGTGGTCAAAGAGTCATGGTGACCTTGAAAATTAGGTCGAAATTGGCTGGTTTCTGGGCATACCCCTAAATTTGAAGACACTGGGTACAACAGTTCAAGCGATATTGCGTTAATATGAGCTTGAAGAGTGGTCAAAGAGTCATGTGACCTTGAAAATTAGGTCGAAATTGGCTGGTTTCTGGGCATACCCCTAAATTTGAAGACACTGGGTACAACAGTTCAAGCGATATTGCGTTAATATGAGCTTGAAGAGTGGTCAAAGAGTCATGGTGACCTTGAAAATTAGGTCGAAATTGGCTGGTTTCTGGGCATACCCCTAAATTTGAAGACACTGGGTACAACAGTTCAAGCGATATTGCGTTAATATGAGCTTGAAGAGTGGTCAAAGAGTCATGGTGACCTTGAAAATTAGGTCGAAATTGGCTGGTTTCTGGGCATACCCCTAAATTTGAAGACACTGGGTACAACAGTTCATGAGATATCACATTAACAAGAGTTTGAAGAGTTGTCAAAGAGTCTTGGTGACCTTCAAAATAAGGTCAAGGTATTTTAAATTGACTGGAGTCTGCATAATCCCCCAATGTATGCTGTTAACAAGTTTGAAGACACTGGGTACAACAGTTCATGAGATATCGCGGTACCAAGAAATGGGATGTACATACTTACAGATGCTGCTGAATGTGTTGTCCCCCGTTCGGCGGACAGATATGCATAAGTTGGCTGTTCATAAGTTTCTGTTACTATTCACATGTTTCACATCAGTAAAACCTATACTAATGTGTATATATTGACATTCCAAGAGTAAATCAATATACTGAATTCCTGGCCTTGCTCTATCATGAAGTGGCACAAAACAGAAATTCAGATGAGCAACATATCATACCACCCAACAATATCTTCCTTAATAAGCATTTCTACATCAAACAAGTGCAAAAACACCATGTCATCAACAGCCTTCATACATTCTCTTTTGAGAATCAAACCCATGAGAACTTTAACCACTTGCCTCTATGACAGCTATTCCAGTTTTTAAATGTATATTTATAACTTTTTTAAGAGTATACTTCAATGGAATCATGTCAGTACCTCTGAAAAGCAGACTAATGTAAGTTGAGTATATAACATACATGGACAGTTATCCTTAAGGTATCTACATGTTGCTTAACACAATCATTAAGAAGTCTTCACAAGTGAACTGAGCAAATTGCACTCAGTGACTGGAATTAAATGTTTCAATAAAATCGCAATCTCTCTTCTCCTCCAAAGCCTTCAACTTAATTACAACCTGTGACAAGGACAACTGGCCAGCTTACTTTATTGTAATTAATCACTATCAAATAGACGTCTTTGTTTTTGGATACGGAGCTTTAATTCTATACGAAACCCTTCCTAATTAACAGTGAAGCCTGTTACAGCACTGAACTGGGAGGTTATCTATTGCCACACACCCTAGTTTTATGGCTTGATGAAGAATAAAGATTTAAAATCACATACAAGAGAGTACACAGCTCAGAACACAACCCTGGCACACACACGTATTGTATTTCATCAGGAAATTACTTCCTTTGACAGTAACTCTCTAAATTACCCCCAAGTAATTACTAGAGGTCAATTAGGCCTTTTTCAATGTCTGTTTCTCTGTCCTTTGGATCACAGTGTACCTTAATGGTGGGGTGGGTCGCTATTATTTTACATTTCAGATGAATGAAATCACTTTGATCAGCCTGTATGGAATGGTTACAATTACCAGTAGTTACAATTATAGAACAAAGGGTTGCATAGTTTATGTAGGGTCACTGGGTGGTCCAGGAGGTGGTCCAAGGGGGGTCCAGCAAGGGGTCCAGTGAGCAAGTTTTATGCTGATTTAAGCGATATGCCTGCAATATTCCACCATGAAGTTAAAGAGATTGGGGTTTCATACATCGAACCCTAATGGAGCATGAGGAACCTTTGTGATCCTATCCTGTGAAAATTCTGGTTGGAACTGATCTTCAGTAGCCCATGCTTACCATAGGCGAGACTAATGATATCAGGTGCTCAGACTCACTGATTTGGTTGACATATGTCATGAAATCCCAACTGTAATCACTGGATTTTCTGGTCCAATCTTGATTATTTACAGGCTACTGCCATACAGCTGGAATATTGCCAAGTGTAACATAAAAACAAACTCACTCACTTGTCGTTCTATGAGTGTTTTGGAGCATAGTGCCTTTCTCATAAGTTATACCAAAACTTTTCAGCCTTTCTCAAAACCAGTCCCAATAATCAGTGTGATAAGAGACAATAACAAAAAACAAACAAATCAGCAAAATTACAACTCAACCCAGTAAGTACAAAGGTACAAAGTGTGCCCTCTAAACTTGTTTTGAATGAACCAAGAACCAACTTGTACGCTTTTAGCAAGGAAACACCCAAGCTTGTTAGGGATTTCCTGATCACCTGTGTACAGGATATCAAGTAGCAATTACACATTTGTTTTCTTAAATTTTCTCATTAATAACTTACATCTCTGAAATGAAAAGCAACAAGTGACAGCACCGTTCACAGGATCCATCAACCAGTTGGTGCTGAACGCTTCAGCCATGACAAAACCACAACAAAGAGTATGCTAGCACCGGAACGCTTCCGAAAGTTAATTTCCCAGAGGCCCAAGAAGGAAATTACGTTTTCACATCAAAATTGGATTTTTCTACCTTAATTCTAGCTAGTCTGATCAAAACCAGTGGCATGTTGAAGACTAGAAGAGAAATCTCAGAATTTGATTTACTAGTTTATAGAAGCAAATAGCCACTCCAACAAATGGGTTACCTCTTCTTTTTCACACAATGCAGTACAAAAAGATATTTCATGGCTGTCTTCCATGAATCAAGCTGAGACATTTCTGTCAAGTTCCTGAACATTATCCATTCATGTTCTTGATCTCGAAAAATCAAGAAAACTATCAAAATAGGACTTTTTTTTCACAAATAATAAACTTCACATTCTTCATCCTTGTTGAAATGAGAACACATCTGTGATACATTTTGCATTACAAAATCAAATACCTTCACAAAACAGCTTCAAAGAAATTTTTATTGCTTGACAAATGACAGTTATTTTTTTTTTCGATCAAATTCTCATAGTCTGAATTAACAGAAAAGGGAAAAACATAACAAGCGAGATATAGATTGCATCTGGGGGTAGTGACAAGTTGGGACGCAATGTAAAACCTCCCTGACAAATTAACCATTAATGGATCATTAATATCTGTCGTCTTCATCAGATCGCGTTATTCATCATAGGGGTATCAGAATAGGCTACAGCATGGCTCAGTTCATGCAATAATCACATCAATAACATCACGCCAAGGCGGAAACCCCCCAAAAATACCCCCAAGGCACTGAAGGTGGAGGACAAGCAATCAGGAGGAAAGCAGTATTAATTTTGCTCCAAGTGAAGCTATTTTTTTCATGGATGCAGTCATCCAAAAGAACCAAATCAACCAAATATCCAATAACAGTATCTCCAAGACATAGCAGGACATGACAGCTGAACGTGTGAGCAGTGTGAGTTAGTGAGTCAGTGAATGAGTGAGTAAGCCAGGAATTTTCAAAGTGTGTGTGTGTGTGTGTGTGTGTGTGTGTGTGTGTGTGTGTGTGTGTGTGTGTGTGTGTGTGTGTGTGTGTGTGTGTGTGTGTGTGTGTGTGTGTGTGTGTGTGTGTGTGTGTGTGTGTGTGTGTGTGTGTGTGTGTGTGTGTGTGTGTGTGTGTGCGTGCGTGACACATGAAACATATACTTCAATGAGGTCTCTAGTCATTTTCACCTCTAGTCAAAGGAGGTGGAATGGGGTGGATCTGCTCAAGGTGAGTTCAGGTTTGGGGCTAAGAAATCAACAAAACCTATAAAAATGAAAATGAATAGGAATTTGAACATATAATATAAACAACAAAATGGAATACTTTATGGATAACAACTTCTTTATTTCATGAGTGCAATGCTATGACACAGATTCTTGTACCTTCGTTGTCCAGCAGGAACTGAAAGCAAAACATTTTGATGCAGATTCTTGCACTGCTGCTTGTCAACAAAACAGTGATCAGTATCGAAACATTGCACTCACAAAACAAAGAAGTTGTTATCCATAAAGTCTGCCTTCATTATACTTCTGAACTTTTAAAGTACCACTCAAAGAAGCTAAGATAGGTTTGCAGATTGCCCAAGTCTGCCTAGTCGATCACCTTGGACAACTGACCCATCTATTCACTGACAACTGTCTGAAGAGATAGAGACATAAAACACTTTGAGTGAGTGAGTGTATTTTTTTGCGGCTTTAAGCAATATTCCAACAATATCTTCGCTGGGGACACTAGAAATGGGGTTTGTACCCACGCAGAGAATCGAACCTGGATGCAAGTC
Source organism: Haliotis asinina (assembly GCF_037392515.1). Taxonomy (NCBI): domain Eukaryota; kingdom Metazoa; phylum Mollusca; class Gastropoda; order Lepetellida; family Haliotidae; genus Haliotis; species Haliotis asinina. The sequence continues at coordinate 32,472,892 of NC_090289.1, read as the reverse complement.
GAGCGAACACTTAACCACTTGACTACCCAACTGCCCAGCATTGACAAGAAAGACTAGCTGTTGCATGAAATACAACAAAGCAAAAGTGTTCAATTGCTAAATGGAAGAAAAAAGATAAAAAATTGTGACCTAAATTTACTGGATTTGTGTGAAATTGAGCATTATTTTATGAGAACCATTTCTATCAAGAAGATTCATTGGTGGGCATACTTTAAAGCTCAAATCATTGAAAACATGCTTAAAAATGCCCCCCCTACAAAAACAAGTACAGACTGTGATTCTCCCACATGCAGAAAGATGTATGGAGATGACTTTGTAACTTTTGGCACACCCCATGTTAACATTCATGCTTGTGGCATAACATGTAGATTGGCCAGTTACCATGGTTATCTGATGGTACCAGTCACGATCATGTAAACATCATCGCCCTTTGATTGAATCCACTATTATTTCTTTATCAACTAATACATAAAGCAGTTCTGATGACTCATGGGCTGAATATATCTTTCACTAAATACTCAATCTCCCTAAGGTGGAGTAAGAGTTAAATCATGACCTGTGCGACATCATGGAGGGCTGTGTATTGAGTTCCCCTAAAACACTGCACCCTGTGCCTCCTGGGAAGCTCCCCAACAGGAAGAACGGTATTCACATGACGACCTCTATCATGCTCATTTCCTTGAACATTTTAACGTCATCAAAGCAGAAAGACATATATCATATTTTGATGAGAGATTTATCTGCTTATTCCATTTTACTCCTCTTCTTGGTGATTTCACAGGCGCCGTAACTTGTTTCATGAATTTAAATTCAGCACAGGAGAAAGCGATTTGCAATTCAGTTGGAAGCCAATTTGGACATCCATTCCGGACTGACTAGGTGATAACCAAGTGGTTTTCTTCAAATAATACAATAATGCACTAGTTGTCAAATATCAAAGGCAAGGCTCAAATGTAATTGTGACATGTTTGCAACATTAATTTGTGCTGCCAATTGCAGCTGAGCATTTCCAAAGTGCACAAAATTATCATAAACACTTTATCACTAATGAACAAAAAGTCTTAAAGTGAATTTCATTTCTGTTGAGGAGGCATTTTTTAATTCAAAATTTCAAAACCAAGAGCAATTAACCTGGGAACTTGTCGCAGAATCCGGCATCCTTATATTTCATTAAAATGGATTCATCAGCATTCTGGGAACAGAGAAATGCTTTTAAGACTCAAATGATACATAAATGCATAACAATATCAAAGTGCATAAGTGAGTGAACAAGCATGGATATGGTGTGGATGACTGAACCATAATTTGATGGGGAAGGAGCATTGGCCTCAAACACACAAACATTTATGGCCCGACCCAAAGAGATGAAGATGCTCATCTGTTTGGCTTGGACTGTCCAACATGTTGACAAATTTTCCTTCACATTGTTTACCATCTAGTTTTATTTTCGACACAGGAGATAAACCAGTTCTGACGCTAAATCATGACTCATTTGAATGTTTGTGCAGTGAAAAACAACTATCATTTCAACTCAAGAGCAAAAACATCCGACATTCAATACTAAAAATATCATCTTGTTCATTTATGCAAATAGATGCTGTGATTGAACATTTTCACCAACTTGCTGACACTCAAAATCAAGGGCTGGTCAAAATCACTTCGACCAAAATGCCCGACAGAGGTGATGTGTGTTGAGCTGAACTGAGCTGAGCTGCGGGCTCAAGGAACACAAACAAACCTCGAGGGTACATGAGCCCATGGCCCCCTCGAGACCAATGAACAACTTATAATATAACATGGATTACGAGTCCTGAAGATGTAGGACATCTTTCCAGGGTGCCATTTTACAAAGTCCCCTAAGATTATCATAAGTCTCATTCCTTAACACAGACTTACAACTGTCATGGTGCTAAAGTCAATCACTCTGACCCTCATCCATGTCAATAATTATAAACAGAGCATAACTCCAAACTCATGTATGCAGACCCAAGAACAGTTAACCCAGAATCTTTGACCACTAGAGTGCTTTGGGTACAACCTGCATTGTCTTGAAAATACAAGACAACCATGCCTAATATCTGAAGCTGGAGTCAAACAGCCATGCCTCTGGATAATAAGTGACTTTTAATCATTCACACTGTAACCACACAATATGAAATCCAATCACAGCCACTTCTGAAACTTTAAATGACCTTATGATCAACATTCAAAGCTTATTCCCTTTTATAAGTTCTATTAAAAAGAAAATATCCACCAACATTCAAATATTGATCGCACCAAAATAAAATTTCAGAGAAAAAATATTCCAATAAACTTTAAATGAACTTTTTAAGTGCTATGAAAGATGATCCATCCCAACCAAGTGAGAGCCTATCAAACAACTTCCAGTCCAACTTCTTCATACAATGACAGCTAAAAAGCAGATCAATCTTGATGGGATATGGTCACCTCCAATTTCTAGCCAATTATAGGATTTTTTGTCCTCTGCAATGGGACCCCTTCCTGCAGGCATAGCAGCACAGAAGGTCACATGGAATCCTGGACAGTGATGAAAGCCCTGATGGCGAATACATGTTCCCACTAACAGACACACTGAATGGATCAAACATCACCATGGCAGGAGCCACATTGAAAGTTCAGTCCATTTTTTTCCTAATTCAGTTAGGTCAATAAAGGCAGAAATCAGATCAAAGAGCAATTACCATGACAAATTAACATGTTGACACTTGGGATACAGACTGTGGTGCAGGAGTATGGATCATCAGACGAGGGGAAAAGAATTTGACCATGGCGCACTGCAAAGTTTGAGAAAGTTCCAGTTCTGGTCATAAAAAGAATCCAAAGCTTACAAATTTGACACAGGATGTCATTAAATCCATTAACTCTACATTAGATGTAACAGAAAAGTGTGAAAAAACAGGTAACAGTTACAAACCATCAGGCATACCCAGACTGTAGTATGTGAATCTATTTTGCACCATCCAGGTGTTAACTGAAGATTCCAACAAGGTATGATTTGTATGTCCCACGCTGGGATTCAAACCACGGACCTTCTGATCTGAAGTCAGATGCTTTGTCAACATGACAAAAGTGGTTAACACCATCAGCAAGTTGACAAGGCAAGTATGACATCTGTGGGATAACACCTTGCCCATCTACATGTATAGGGTATGATATAATTGTATCCCAATAGTGCAGATAAATGCTCATAATGTTGATCATTGGATTGTCTGGTTCAGACTGAATTATTAACGGACTGCCATCATATAGCTGGAAAATTACTGAGTGTGGTTCGACACTAAAATCACTCACTCGCTCATCACAAAATATTCAACATCATTCAAAGCCATAGCTTTAAAATAGAATCAGCTCACTAACAATAATTTTTTACTCAACACACCAACCAATCAAACTATCATCTTTTTTTTTCTCTCTAAGTCAAATTAAAAGGCTCAGCCTCAGGTTGGGCATCAATGCAGAGGGCATTACCCTTTCAACTCCTTACTGGCAAACAAGGATTTGTTGAGCACTGACCTGACAGTTGGCCCCCATTAGCATGTATGAGTGCCCCTCACTGGTGCTTGCCATAGCGAGTGAAGGGGCCTCAGGTTTCCTGCAGTTGAGTGTAGTGAGTGTAACTGGTGTGGCCTGTCTTATGATCAAGGTGTGTAGGATCAATTACTAGTACATCATCATGCAAAGCATGTGCACTAGCCTACATCTGCTCTCCTTTTCACAAACCATTTGGGTGTGCTTATAGCCATGCACTGCCTACGTCTTGTAAACATGTTATCCGCACTGGTCCAAATTATCCTGTTGTCGCCAGTAGGCTGGATTCAAGACAAGAACCTCCTCATACAACACTGGACATCATGTCCATTGGACCAAGCCTGTTATGTCCATTAGCAAGAAGCAGGATGACTACTTGACCTGCACTTTCACTTAAACATCCCCTGTCATAAATTACATTTAAAATTATCATCAGGGACCTTATCGTATATTCTGATATTCAGGGTGAAATACTTTCTGAATGTCAATTCTTGAATATTGATGCAAACTTAATAATTCACAGTTACATTTATTTGATCACCATGGTTAAGATGGACAGTGAGAAAGATGCAAACCTTTAAATTTCCACATTTAACAGATCAACCAAGTTCTGATTTAGTGCATAAGTATTAATTCCAAGTTATACTAGCTATTTTTAGCGATATACAGAATGATTGACTTTCTGACGAATCAGAATATATAGTGATACTTTCAAGCTGACATACAAAATTCAAACACCTCTACTTCTAACAATTGTTTTCAATCACTTGTTCCTTAAATCAACACGTCAGAATTTATTTGTTTTAATGTGTGGCAGGAATGTGTCAATCAACGATAAGGAAAAGGTATTACTTTAATGAAATGATTAACTTTAGTCAGTAAAAATAATAGCAATCCTGCCAAATTAAACCCAAATCATCTACAAATCATTCTACTTCATTAACAAGATGTACATCATCAATAACTGCCCATCAACCCACCAGTACCACACTCAAGAAGTCTAATGAATCACCTCAATAAATCAGTGCCATTCACTTAATTCCAATAAGCAAATCGTAGGACTTGATCAAAATGCAGGGCACGTGACAGACACAATTCCACTTGTGACTCTAACATGATATAGACCAATCTCAATAAGTCTCCCAAGACTTGGCAGAAGAAACTTTCCTTGATAGAAACTAATTATGCAGAGAATACGAAGAAGCCAAGCCCCGCCACAAGCAGCTATCACCATGGGACCAATGGCCAGGTAATTGACAGCCTGTTTCTCCCCTGTGTGATGAATACATACCCAGATGAAGCTATTTGACCTAATATCGGTCACAGAATACTAAACACCTCATCAAAATTGGGGACCATTCAAATTATGTAAGATATTACTGGTAACACCTTAGTGGCAAAACTTACTCAGAAAAATCACTTGGGTAGAAATAGTTTACCGTTTGAAACAGAAAACCAACATTAAGAATGGACGTTAGCTTAAAAGAGTTTGTCTGTTTGATGGATGCTGCAGTTGTAAAGAAAATGATAAAACCAATTTTCATGAATTCTTAATTTGCTTTGTGTTTTTGGAGTACTGAATAACACCAACATTTGTTGGTTAGATTTGGCCTATTTTATCCAAACAATAATTGACAGTTACGTGAGTAATGTTGAGCTTTGCTTCAATGATGATGGACTTGCTATCCAGCTATAATTAAATGATAGCTTCCTTTCAGCGAGGGACGGTCAGGTAGCCTAGTGGTTAAAGAGTTTGATCGTCACGTTTAAGACCCTGGTTCGATTCCAAACATGAGTACAATGAGTGAAGCACTTTTCTGTTTGTCCCCTGCCATGATATTACTGGAATATTGATAATATCGGCACAGAACAAAATTCACTCACTCGGTGCATGTGCTTTCACTGTTTAATACAATTTTGAACATTATTCCCACAACATAACAGGTAGTCTCTCAAAACACATATGGACAAGTCAACCAGTGACTGACATCATGAGCATCAAATCTTCACAAGTCTTCAAGATGACATTCATCAATTAAGTGACAGACTGGGACACTGACCATCCCTTCCCGTTACTTTCCTCACAAGTCCAGGTTGGGTTGCTAAAGAACAATTCTTCATAGCCTCTACAAATGCCACTCTCCACAGCAAACAAGAACCTGAAATTGCATACTTCATTATCATCCAAGATTTCCCATTGCATAACAGTGGTAAGACTGTCATAATGGAGGACAGTATGCTTGCTTCTTTCGTGACACTCGGGAAGATTTGAGTTTCATGAAGACAGTCAGCAAATAATTAAATCTGGAATTACACGCTACACGTGTTGAAAGAATGACAGACACAGAATGATGACATTGAACTAACAAAGTCATCAAGCCGCAAAAGTCATCATTTACCACATCCATTAAGACCCTCCGTGTCAATCTGGAATGCAGTGTGTGAGGGGTTAGGTTGACTATTGAAACCATAGCATGTTCACATCAATCTTGAAGAAAAACATTCCAATATCACATAAGAATTCAAGACAATTGTCCACCACTAATTATATTACTTATGTTTACTTCAAACATTCTCAAAGTGTATTCAACTTCTAACGCATCAGGACTTGAAATTATGTACTCTTGTAATGTCCTTAATTTTGTCGACACGACACAAAAGGTGTATTCTCATCTATAATACAAAAAACACACCTCAATTACTGGACAAAACACCGACTCAGCACACGGAGCACCCAGTGTGATTCAATACAAGGACAGAGTCAGGGAACCACCAATAAGCTAAGAGTCCTAAATGAATGGTGTGAATCCCGAGCCTTGGGCAACAATCTTGCAGCATTTATTCACATGGGACAGAAAATCTATAATTCTTCAAGCTGGTTATTCGATATATTCCTCACTGACATTTTCAATGACAAAATGAAATAAAAATGTTTGAAATGATAACTCTATCATGGAACTTCACTAAAGGCAGCCTTTTGTTCATATGACACTATGTAATCAATTTGTGATGACATGGATGATGTCATTACAAACTTTTCATGACAAAACTTGCTCATCATATGGCTCCAAATGCCCATTAATAGTAAATAATTGTTAAATCGCAATGCCAATATAAGGAAGTTATTATCCATGATTATACTACCCTTACAGCCAATATCATGTTGTGACAGCCACCGCTAGTGTCGTCTGCTGTGACCGTCTGATTCTTTGCAAAAATCATCCCTGAAAACCAAGCAGCAAACAACAGCTAGTTCAAGTATCTCTCAATCTCATCAGCTACAAGTTAAACCATACATTCATTCTGTGACATGCTAGTACTTTGTTGGAGGGTTACTACAGCAACAGGAACAGTGACGTAATTCATGAGTTTTGGTTTTGACAATCAGAGTGGCATTGTTTACACAGACGGTACTAGCTTAGTGTTCGGGAATAGGTTTCCCATCACTTGGAGCCACTTCTTTGAAATGACTGTATCAGACATTGAGCTGTCACCAGCATCATAGATCTTTCCACCACAGGAAATGATAGTCGCAATTTACTATGTAATGGAATTTACAAAAAACTAAAACTTCCAGATAGTTCTAAAATGTGTGTTTACGAAGCATTTCAAAAATACTGGGCATTATTGACATTTTAGTTGAATCAATATTAGTTTCAAGCAAAAGTCTTCCTTCACTCCAACCAGCTGTGGCTCATGAAGCTGTCTCACATAAGACTTTTCCAATATCGCCAGATTCGCCAGAGTTTTCCTTTTTCCATCAATTTCAGCTTGCTGCAAGTGGCTTGTTTAGGGACGTGCTCAAACATCCACGAACAGCTTTTCCCATGCCTCAACCAGCAGACTGAATGAATGAAGGGTCCTAAATGGTGTAGTTTGCAGCCTTCTTGATACATTGGGATGAGTGTGCATGTGCTGATAATATCACTCTCAGCAACATTCCATCATTAAAACAGCAAACCGTAACAAATCATAGCCAGACAATCAAGTGATTGACATTATTAGAAATATCTTATCTGACATATGATAACATACATCGATGCACTCAGTGACCTTGCCTGCTTCTGTGCCACATATGACATGAATGGGGTGCTGAAGTCCACATGGGATCAAATCTGGACCAGACAAACCAGAGACTGATATTATGAACAATAATTTTTATTTGAAATATGATAACATAAAGCAATGCACTCAGTGACCTTGAATGCTGCTGTGACACTTTCGACATATGTTGCGTAAGTCCAACTGGGATCAAATCTGGACCCGACAATCCAGTGATTAAGTTGATCCACATTTTAAGGTATGATGACATGTCATCAACACTACTAATCAAGCCTGACACTTCAGTCAGTAGAGGACACATTGACGAGGGCACATTCTATTGGTGTCCCTTTGGGAACATAGGATTGCTGGTTGGTTTGTTGTTTAACGACTCACTAAGCAATATTTCAGCTATATAATGACAGTCTGTAAATAATCGAGTCTAGACAAGCAAGGGATCAATGGCATGAGCATGTTACTGGGATACAAAGATTGTGTCAGCTAACTCAGCGAGTCTGACCACCTAATGTCGGAGGACACTGGAACAAGTCAGTGAGTGAGCTGCATTTTAAGCCACTATCAGAAAAATCATGGCAGGGAAATCAGAAATTGGCTTAACAAACTGTGACATCCAATCAAAGGGGACACAGGAACAAATCCATGAGCCTGACCACCTGAGGGAAAAAGTGAATCTCACTACCTGATGCTGGGGACATAGGAAAAAGTAAAGGAGTCTCACCACCTGATGCAAGAACAAGTCTGTAAGTGAGCTTAGTTTCAAGCCACTTTTGGGAATATCAAGGAAGGGACACCAGAAATGGCCATGGGTTTCACAAAACTGCAACCACTTTGGGAATCAGACCCAGGCATTTAGCATGACAAGCAAACTCTTTAACCACAAGCCTACCTAACATCAAGAAGTGGATGAATATAGTTAAATGCTACAGTTAGCAATGTTCCAGAAACACATGGAAAGCTGGAATGTGATCAAGCATGGAACAAACTTCAGCAATATCAAGGTCATATTACACCAATGGAAAGCTCAAAAGAAAAGGTTTTATAATACACCCATTGAAAGCCAACCAAAGAAAGAGGGCAGCATTTTTAAAACCGTTCTTTCTCCTTCTACAAACTGTCTCATAAACCTCCAGTGAAATCATTTTACTGACTCTCCAGGGTTCTCCTCTTACCGAGTAAACCTCAACACGCAGTTTCACAGGCATTCTCCAAGAAATCATGGGGATTTTCTGAGGAATGGTCCTTGACATTGAATTATTATTTGTTTTGAAAATTGACATAACTTTGTTCAGCTATCACAGAATATGATCGCAAAATATCACATCATTGAAAACTTCCAATATATTGTTTAAACCTTCAACCTATAGCTTTCTAGTTTGGTCTTACCCACTTGGCTACAAAGGATCGCTGTGAAGAATGAGTTCGTTTGCCAGTATGAACCACATGTTCCTCAAAATTGGTAATGCAGGCAGCAGAGCAAGGAAAGGCAAGGTGTCGGCTGCCAAACGCATCCCAGATGAGTTTACAGTAAATACCAAATATTACAATTACATCTAAAATATATCTTCAGTCAGTTTATAAGAAATATAAAAACCCTTCGGTCGGTTTTACCCTTTACATAACGACTCACAACAATCCTTGGTGTTCCCCTCCCTTAACAGCCTCAGGCAGATGTTTTTAGTGCCATGTCCACCTGATCCCACATGGGTCATCTCTTATAGCAGAGTGATGGAGTTGAAGGCCATGTTCTGATTCCACACAAGCATGGGCAAGTAACTTGCTGAAGCAAGGAATCTAAAGTTATTCATGTACAGATAACAAAACAGAAGGGTCCTGGTCTGTTTTCACAAGAACTGAGAAAAGGACCTCTGCAGGTATGTACCTATGGGATAACATTATCAGAGGCTGTTGCCACAAAGCAATCTTGATGCCCTGACCCTATATGGGGGCTGGCTCTGGAATAGATACGAGACTGCTCATATCTGCTCAAATGCCAGTGGGCACGAATGTACATGTTTATCAGGTTGTTCAACCCTGGATTACAAATGCTAATTCATTAGGAGCTGTAAGCTTACGTCAACAGCTTACGTGTGTGTGTGTGTGTGTGTATGAGTGGGAGGGTGGGTTGTTGAGGTGGTTTAGTGAATGGGTTGGTGAGTAAGTTGGTTGGTTGGTTCTTTAACATTGCCCTCCACAATAACTATATAGTGGCAGTCTGTCATTAATTGGGTCTGAAAGAGACAATCCAGTGATCAACAGCAGGAACATCAATCTCTTCAACCGGGATATGATGACATGTCTGATAAGTCAGTGAGCCTGACCACCTGATCCTATTAGTAGCCTCTTACGACAACTATGAGTTAAAGATGATCAATTCTAACCCACATCACCATGGGCTGAGTGAGTAAAGTGACAGACTTACTGGTTGGCTGGATGGTTGGGTAGGTGGGTGAGGTGGTAGCTAAGTGATTTGAGTGAGTATTCCAGTCTATTATAAAAACACACTCAGTGGTTAAGCATTAATGAAGCTATTATGGTAGTGCAACATTGTGGATAATATCACCCTCAAAACTGACTCCCAAAACAGAATATATCAAACTGTAATATCATACTGTGGTCGTCATTCAAGACCCATTCCTGACTTGACAATAACTCGGGGTAAGCCCACCCTTAACAGCCTCACTACAAAGGTAACTAGTGCTATAACATTATCTACTATCATTCCTGCCAGAAGACTTCAACATCAACCTGGTGTAATCCCTCCCTCAACAGCCCACTTATATATATGAAGGTAAGTAGTGCTATAGCATTTGCTGCATGATATGAACATCAACCAGTGGTAGCCCATCCCTCGAGAGACTCACTATGAAGGTAAGTAGTATCATACCATCTGCTACTATCATTCCTACCACAAGACTTTCACCTACTCTGACACCATTCCTGGAATCCCAAAACCTTGTGTGGCACCTTCCCAAAAGATGCACATGAATTTCTTGCCCTTCAGTAATCTGTGGTCCATGGCACTGTTGTGCGTTACCCTTACCCACCTCGAAATGCATGGCATCCATCACGTGTACCTTCCAGGCTGGTTAGTGCAAGAAAGGTAATGACTCCAACTGTGGTGCTGGCAATCAGGAATTCCAAACAGATTTAATCTGTCTGTGATTGCACAATGATGAAACAAGCAATCACTGGCCTTGGCTCGCTTCTCACACAATCAAAAGTTTATGTGTATAAGTTGTGTGTTTACAGTTTAAACTCAGACACTTTTTCACAGTTAATATCGAATCAACACTTGTTTAAAGGTTTGTTTGAATGCAAACAGGTCAATGAAATGCTTCTGACATTAAGACATTAACGTCACCATTTATCACTATAAAGAGACATTATCGTATCTCTGTTACATTAAACACTGATTATTACGCCAAGGTTCAGTCAAATTTAATAGTTATTTGCTCATTAAAGCCACACAGAGTAGTTTTCCAGGTGTAAACACATGTCAGTTTGTAAAAAAACAAGTTTGGACCAGACAAATGATATTGTCAACAGTGGGCACAAAAGATGTCATGCCATCAAGTCCAATCTACTTGGGCTCTTCTTCGACATTCCTAGGACAAATACCTAAGACAAATTCGAAGCCTGTAACACATAAGTGATACCAAGGAAATATAAAACGGTAAGCAGACATGATCCATCAGATTTGATTGATTGAGGTTTTATACCACTATAAGCAATATTCCAACAATATTATGACAGAGACATCAGAAATGGGCCCTGTATCCATGAGGGGAACCAAACCTCAGTCTTGGTCACTTGACAAGAGAACACTTTAACAAGTACACTACCCCACTTAGCATTATTGGAACTCAGTGTTGCACTGACATGACAAAAATATTATACATGTTGATACCCTCCTGTGTGTGATCCCATTTCCACATCCCATACGTCTCAGTGTGATGGCATTTGGCTTTCTGTATGCTTTAGGAAACATCCATTTTGTCAGGACAACAAAAGAACAGTCAATGAACCTACACTTCAAGATAATGCTCATTCAACAAAAGAGTTCAAACCACACAACATAAACCTAATCCGAAGGAACAGAAATGAATAAAACATCATGACAAAACCAGAGACAGTGGGAATTTCTACACAGAAAGTTGAGCAAATTTTCACCTCTGTCCAAACCTTACTTTTCCTCCCATTTTTGCAGTTTAATGCCTGGGAGTTCCTTTGAAAACAATCAGTTCCAAGAATAGTACAGGTAAGATGTGATGATTGCATCCACCATCATGATAGGTAAGTATGGCGCCAGCAAGTACGGACATAAATTTGTTCCAAACAGAATTCTGTAAATGTAATTTTCTCATTCACAAAGGTGAAGAACCGTTCTTGGGAAATGATGTCAAAAATGTAAGCAGTACTCAGGTTTGCCATTTCCCTTGTTTATTTTACTCCTGCCAATGGGAGCTTGCATGCTTCGGAAATATTATCTTACTGTTATCAGAGAGAATTAGAGAAGGAGAGGCCTGTAGTATTTGTTGTCCCAGATAAGGCGTGAATTATGACATAACTCAAGTCATGTGATGATGTTAATGGACCAGTAACCACTAAAGATCTAACAACACCAAGTGCTAATGGTGCCAAGGTTGAACATGGCTCCGCTTTGAGAGTATAACATTTAAAACAATGACGTGCCACACTTGGCACAAAAGGAGCTTCCCTGCACAAATGGTGTAGTGTTTTCTTGAATATTACAGGAGTAATAGAAGTCCTTGAGTAGAAATAGAATTTTCTCTGAGTAATTCTGCTTTTTAATGAAGATTACAAACAGACATGTGAACTGAAGTCTGGAAAAGGCAAACCATTGTACCAAAGAGATACTACACTTCACTAAACATAAAATGATTGACCCTCAAGATCTGGGTCTTCAGTAACCCATGCTTCTTGTAGTAAGAGGCTTACAAGCAGCAACCAATGGGATCAGGTGGTCAGACTCACTGATTTGGTTCATACATCACTGTATTCCAGGAGTGTCAATCAATGCTCATGATATTAATCACTAGACTGTCTAGTCCAGACCTTGATCATTTATATAAACTTGGAGTTAAATAATTTTAACCCTTGCAGATTCTGGTTAGAATTGAGATGAAGACCAAAGCTTATAGTAGAGGCAACCACAAGGTCATGTGATCGGGTTTGCTGACTTGGTCGGCACATGACAACATACCCCAATAATGTGAGTGAGTGAGTGAGTTAAGTTTTATGCCGCACTCAGCAAGATTCCAGCTATATGGCGGCAGTCTGTAAATAATCGAGCCTGGACCAGACAATCCAGCGATCAACAACATGAGCATCGATCTGCGCAATTGGGAACCAATGACATGTCAACCAAGTCAGCAAGCCTGACCACCAGATCCCGTTAGTCACCTCTTACGACAAGCATAGTCGCCTTTTGTGGCAAGCATGGGTTGCTTAAGGCCTATTCTACCATGTGACCTTCACAGGTACCCAATAATGTAGATCGATGCACATACTGTCAGTCACTGGATTGTCTGGTCCAGCTTTGATCACTCACATAAAATTGCCATAAAACTAAACTATTGATGAATGTAGCATCAACAAAGAAACAAAATTACTATGCCTTGCAGTACAATACAGATACAGTCGAACCCTGTTATCCAGATGTTTTGGTTTCACTCGAAAATATGTGGGGTCCGCGTAAACAGGGTTCGACTATACATCACTATACTTCTATACTTCTGCACCTCACAAAACAGCAGAAAAATCTTGTGACACACTCAAACAAAGTGTGGGAAACAGTTTCCAAATTTTGTTGCCTTACAGAAACTTGCCCACAAAGTAACTCATTAGCCTGAAATCTGCATGTAGAAACAGACCAAAACATGATGAGAATAAGATATTGTCAGCATGACATAGGTTTCATCATTTAGCTTCTGATATGATAAACATTTTTGTTGAACCATAATCTTACATGATATTAAAGTTTATTATAACAGTCAAACAAGAGACTGTGGAAATTTTCAGTCCCATCTGAATATTTACTAGCCATGGGCAAGTGGGCCAGTGGCTCTTTCACACACTGCTCAAGTACAGGTTTGGCTCATGAAGGGTATAGGCATACAACCCTACAGGAACAACTCAGCAAAATCACAGAGCAAATGAACTGCCTAATATTATCAGATTCACTTCTCTCATTGACAGACTATAGATCAACAACAGATGGGACATTATCAAATTTCCTCAAAGTATTTTTTTACCACCAAATGGCAATTACAAATTATAACCCATCCAAACAAAAACCCCATGCCAATCCAAAGTTTCTTTCAGCTGTGAAAATTCTATAAAATTAATGTCCTTGTCATGAGCTGTGTGACTCCTGAAACTGTCTAACTTGATGTAAATGAGGAACAGAGGAGTCTATTTAGCTGGCTTGATTTGTCCATGACTGTCAATGTCAGTGAGGACCAGAGGAGTTTATTTAGCTGGCTTGATTTGTCCATGACTGTCAATGTCAGTGAAGAACAGAGAAGTTTATTTAACAACTTGACCTGCTGGAGGTTCTAGTGCCAGGGATGGGATTAAAGAGGACCTTAATACAAGCTTACATGTGATTGTTCAGATTCTGACATGGAATGACAGAAGACTATGCATCACTAAAAATATACTAGAACCATTAGCAATGCCAATGTATGGTTGCCTTAGTCAACTTGTACATCTTAATCTTTGTTCACTGGTTTTAAGATGGAAAGAAATACCTCACAGAGTTGTGAAGAACAGACTCCATAGTAGAATGAAGTAGTGTAGGTGATTGAGTGAGTTTAGTTTTATGCCACACTCAGCAATATTTCAGCTCTATGGCGGCAGTCTGTAAATAATCAAGTCTGGACCAGACAATCCAGTGATCAATAGCATAAGCATCAACATGCACAATTGGGAACCGATGACATGTTTCAATCAAGTCAGCAAACTTGACCACCTGATCCCATTAGCCACCTCTTACGACATACATAGGTGCCTTTTGTGGCAAGCATGGGTTGCTCAAGGCCTATTCTACCAAAACAATACTACTCTAAGATTGGAAGAGAAGTTCGTTTTATCCATACAGCCTGAAGAGTTGATATATGCATTCCCTTAACACATGTCCATTTCATAGTTACCATGGTAACCTGAGCGGATGGGTGAGTGAGTAGGTGACTAAGCTGGTGATTCCGTTTTTTTAGATGAACAGGCAAGCCCACAAGCAGGCAAGCAATTATTTGATATTTTACATGTTTTAACACAGCGTTTTTAGACGCCAGGTGAGCCTGATGCCGATATCAGATGTCCTTTCTGCCAAGAAACCCTCTTAAATTCATGCCTTGCAACATATTTCTAAATAATCTGATAACCGTAATTCAGCTCATTTCTTCAGCAAAACCAACAACATTTCCAACTGGCATCAGAGATGCCGAGCCAGGTAATCATGGCAACCGGGAACAAATTCTGTCAGTGGAAGAGATGTCTTGAACACAGCTTTGATCAGGACTTCAATCACAGGCGCTCCTTTTGCCAGTTGAAGTCCAAAGATTTTCTGTCAGCAATTATTATAATATTTGAGCATCAGAGAACTACAGTTTTATCTTCATTACATCAGCGTTCATCAAAGATACATGTAATATGCTTCATAAGTAATATGGACAAGTAATATGGTTCCATAGTATTAATAATATCTCCCTCAAGACTAAGAAACATACCACATGTAGACTTAAGATGACATGGCATCCAGGGCGAATGGAATCATGACTCTTCAAAGGAAAATACTTACGGACAAGAATGTTATTTTAGTAAAAAATGTTCAAAACATATGATTGTACTTTTTTTAAGAGCTTCTCAGATGTTGGAGTCACTAAATATTATTCTACATTTAAGATGATTTGAAAAATCTTAAAGTGTGTCAGTAAGAGTATTGGTCGTACACAGGAAGTGAGGTTTTCCAGGTTTCTTCACAAGCAACTGTCATGAGATACTATCAACTGTACAACTGATTATGGAGAGTGGATCATGATGAGGACTGCAAATCTGAATTTTATATGATGGGATAATAGCAAGTACAGGAATTATGAACTACTGCAATGATGTAATAGAGTTAGGGTATTGGCACCACCTACATTTTACATTTTAGTAGATTTTTTTCAGCAGATCTATAGAATGTGTATCAGTACAAAGCTTTTACACATAAGTGAGCTTGAAAAATAAAGTGTCTCCTCACAGCAGTCAGTAAATTCATTGTAATGCAGTAAGTGGCCCACAAAACAGGGACTAATACTGCTGGCAACTACATTACATCAGTTTAGTTTGGGCTGCAATATTCTGTCAACATCATGGTGGGGACACCAGGAATTTGCTCCACTCATTTTACCCATATAGAGAATCAAACCCTGGACTTCCACAGCTACCCCACCCCCCAAATAGAAATGACACAAGATCAGTCGGATCTCAGCAAAACAAACAGTCCTCATTGGTGGATTATGTCACAACTCCTTCTAAGGTACTCTTTTCACTGAGTTTGAGATCCTACTCTGACAATTTAGCTTTCAGGAAACCTTAGTCAAGATATGAAATGTTAACAACAAAAATCAATAATGAGCTAACTGAAGTTGATAGAAGGCTTAAGAATTAAAAAACAAACAAACTGGAATTAAAGAATCAAGTATCTTGTGTCTTATGTCAACTGTCCAGGTCTCAAGATAGAGGAGTTCAGTTTTAGGGTCTTCTTATACTTTTGACAATTCTGAACTAAACTGTTATACTGAGATACCAGGAATGAGTTCCAAACATTGCACTGATGTGGTGTAGTGGCTTTGTCCTTAGTAACGGCAAGCAAACCATCAAGTATCCAGAGTCTTAAGTTGGATTTACAAAGGTCCCAAATTGTCTCTGATCATATGCTGACCATAATCATTCTGATTCCCCACATGGATACAATGTGTTAAGCCCATTTCTTATGTTCCCCACCATGATGTTGCTGTAATATGTCCATGACTGGCACAAAAGACTCACTAACTGAACATAATCAGGATGAATGTGGGATTCAAACATATGAATAGCAGATCCTGTTACAGAAAAGGGATGCTACTCTGCAGACAAAACTGAAGCACCAGTAAGGCAAGATCTTTTCTGTCAAGTTAACACTTGCTTCTAAAAAAACTTCGTCAGATCTGCAAGAAAACAATTTTGTCACAGGTGATTTTCAAAATCGTGTTTAGCTCAAGGTAACCCTTTTTCATCCAGGGATGATAACACTACAGAAACGATTTTTTCTTGTTATCAGTGATGCCATAACAATGAATCAAGAAGAAAAACCAATGTCTACAGTATTTATAGGACATCAAAGATATGTTCTTTCCAACCAGGAGACAACTATGGACAACTGTTTCACGTTATCAGCTGCAGCCTCCCAACACAATCTTCAATACAGAATTTTCCATTCCCTTGACTACACTGTTGAAACAAGCGCACATCGGCACCAAGGTCTTTAAATGAAAATGTGACTGGCGCAAAAAGTCAACGTAATTAACTCGGAAATAAATATATCAAGCTATTCAACAGCACGGCAGTAGACATCCCTCTAAGGTATTCGATGTCGCCTACAAAATTAAATCCAGTTTCTGCGCTTCTTTCTTGACAGCATAGCAATTTTTAAAAGCTGATCTAATAAACAACATACACACTTACATCATGCTGTATCTAATAACTCTTGATTTTTCAACTCTTACCCAAAAGTCATTTGTTTATGTAATCTGAGTTAACAAGAATTACCAAAGGTTAATTCCTGTTATTTGAAAGTCATGGATACTTTGTTATCTTGTAATAATATTGGTTCATCATGGTATTGCCTGCAACCTGCCTCTGTACCTTGTGCACATCAAAGCAGCAAAATTGGCACCAACCTTCAGGACAAGATTTCAAAGAAGTAGCCGTTATTCTGAGAGTTTTGTCAGATGAAGGCATGAAACATTAAGAGATGTATAATCCTCAACTCTGAAGATACTGATAACAATGACATCTGTTTTTCAACAATTACAAAATTCTTTGTTTTGTGTGTTTATGTGTTGATTACTGTCACAGACTAGACAGTCCAGTAATTGATCTACACAACTGGGATATGATGATTTCTGGCAACCAAGATGATCACGCAATCTCCAGATGTCGTCCTGATGAGACCCTCTAATTTGACATCAGTCTGTTCCGTATTTCGCCACAACAAATTGACAAATGACTGTTTGTAAAGTAATTAAGGGTCTCTAAACCAGCATCTGGTATCTCTGCTGTCGTGCTGACAGGCAGACCCTGTTTGAACAACACAGTGGATTACAAACAGCTTTAAGATCATTGATGCTGCAAATTGGCGAGTGACACATGTCACTTGTATTATACATTAATCCAATGAAAGTAATTACCCAATTGGCAGGCAAACAATTTCGGACATTTTGAAAAAGCAGAGAATTCAGTCATACTATCCATACAGCACACATTATCTTAACCAGCACATCCTTAATACCAGCAATTTTTGCCAGATCCACTGTATATTGTATTAATTTCTTAAAATTAGTTGACATTTGTTTGTTATAACCAAAGTCTACTGTAGACTGTTATCTTCTTGAAGATTGCATCACCAAGTCCATGAACAACGCTAATTTCAGGGCAGTGCTGTCTGATGATATCACTAGCAAACATAAGTATGACATATTTGAAGTTACCAGTATGACTATGAAAGTTACATACTTTATATAATAATTGTCTCTGATCTGGATTTAGGACTGGTTTCAATCAAGCCCAAGTTCTGCCATTGTCAGACTACCTTACATCCGAAATTGACTGATGTAAGACAGCTTACACCCATGAGACTTCTAATCTTCTTATCATCAGAGGAAAAGGATCTGTCATTGTCAGAAATAACCTTTTCATCAAATGTGAGCTAAACGTAGGTTGAAACATGTTTAGCCTATGCAAACCTGGATTGTATTATAGTCTGTCGGTGTAAAAATCATTTGGGAAGTCTGTTTCAATCAGCTGTTGATGTGTAACGTAACCACTACTGGAAGCACCCCTAAAATCTCCAGAATTCAACCTCAACAATCATTTCAGGCAATCTGTACAATGTACTAATATCCACTTTCAAACGGTAACTTAGGTTATTCAATGATTTTAATCTATTTATCGTTAGAAGCGACTAATGGGATTGGGTGGTCATGCTTGATGACTCGGTTGACACAAGTCATTGGTTCCCAATTGTGCAGATTGATGCCCATGCTGTTGATCACTGGACTGTCCGGTATAGATTCAATTATTTACAGGCCAGTGTTGTACAGCTGGAGTATTGCTGAGTACCATCCAAAACTAAAGTCACTCACCTCAGCTGGTAGCACTCATAAATTCCCCATCATTAATCCTCAGACATGACATTATTTTCCTGAATAGCTAATGATTGAGCAGTAGTTTGGAGATGCTCAGCGGAACACATATACTGGTAACAATCTGGAAATCCCAATGGGTGAGTGAGTTTAGTTTTATGCTTAACTCAGCAATATTCCAGCTAAATGGCAGTGGTCTGTAAATAATCTAGTCTGGACCAGACAATCTAGGTGACATGTGTCAACCAAGTCAGTGAGCCTTAACACCTGATACCATTAGTTACCTCTTACAAGTTTGGGTTACTGAAGATCAATTCCAATCCAAACCATCACAGTTATAGAAAATTTAGAGACATCACAGCATAATGTCTAGAAATTAGTGATTGAGTTGTGTTCCAGGCCTCTCTGACTTATTATGGTTATATCCGAGTAAGTCTGCGATGATACAGGTCTCCTGTATGAAACTGAAACCAAGCAAGGACATGGCACAGACAACCCAAGATTCAAACACAAAGTAACCCTATATCACTGCCCACTGTCTTAAGGAATCCTGGTCTGTAGTTGCAGACCATATCCACGAACTGAAGCAAGTGAAATTATGAAAACTAGAATAAATGTTCCACATCTACACACAAAGTTTATCATCTCCTCCACTGAAGGTTCCATTTCTGATTCCACTTTCCTTCAAATGCAACATCTAGACATGTTTTTCATGAAGGGTCTGCCATTTTCCTAATTGAAAAGAGCAATTATGTCAAGCAGCACATTTAAAGTGAAACATTAGACCTGAAGATCACAAGAATTATTCTGTCATTTTCCAAAGCCAGCACAAATGTCAATTCGCTAACACCACATTCGACGTTAACTGAAGCGTAAGGAGAGATGCAGTATTTCTATGCTGCCCTCAACTCCACAAACTGACAAACTTGAACTGCTTGAAAAACTGCCTTCCCATTAGTCAAACGAGGCCGTGCAGGCACAAGGCGGTTCCTTTAACCAATCCTGATTTGCCGATCATGGGTGATCCAGTGATGAGAGGAATTAGTCAACAGTGATGCAGCGTAACTGACACACTTAGCAGCTACTGATTGCTCTCTTCAGACGTAATGCTTTTTTTCGTGGTTATTGATGCACCTCAGAAAAAGAAAGACAAATTTGCTTTTCAGAAGCTTGGCTTCCATCAATATCAGCTTCCCGATTGTTATCACTGCTCCTTTCAATATTCTTTCAAGTCAGAGTTTACAATGCAAGATGTATTGCCTCAAGTGATTAAATCGGATAACATCTATTAGAAAATTATTATTGGAAAAGCTGGAAAGGTTTGGAGTGAGAAAACATTTAACTTACTGAAGGACCTGACACCAGGGGTAATTCTTGATGCAGTAAATGCCATAAACAAATAGATCAATCGTAAGATTTATAATATCATCACAGAAGTCATTGATTGTTGAGACCCGTGAAAGTCCCGGGGTAGAACAGGCCTTCACTAACCCTAACACCAACTTGCTATAAAAGGCGACTGTGCTTGTCGTAAGACGCAACTAACGGGATCAGGTGGTCAGGCACGCTGACTTGGTTGGCACATGTCATCAGTTCCCAAATGCGCATGTTGTTGATCACTGGATTGTCTGGTCCAGACTTGATTATTTACAGACTGCCACCATATAGCTGGAATATTGCTGAGTGTGGCGTAAAACAAAACTCACTCATTCACTCACTGATTGTTGAACTAGAGTGGGAAAACATTTAACTTTTTAAAGTACTTTACACTGGGGGTTATACTGGATACTAAATTTCCATGATAAACACATCAATATTAAGATATGTAAAATCATCACTGAAGCCATTGATGGTCTTTCTATTATGCATGGAACATATACTCTTCCGGTTCTTTTAGGGATACTGAGATATTTTCTACCACAATGTGCATGAATAATCCACACTTGGTCCCTACAGTGAAGACTGAGTGAATATGGTATTACGCTGCTTTTAGCAACATTCCTGTAATAATATGTTTGAGCAACACAGAAATTCCCTTCACTTATTATACCCACGTAGGTAATTGAACCCAGGTCTTCAGCATGATACGCAAACACCAACTAAACTGGTCCAAAACAGTCATGTACTGAGTGAGCAAGAGAGGGCACACCAGATATGGGTTCTCATATTTTACTCACCAATGTTGGGAATCAAACACTGGTTTTTGGCATGATGACATTCAACTACCATCCAACCCAACTGTCCATACCTTACTTTAGTGAATGAAAGCTGTTTATTTCAGAAGTCAGTGGGATATTCAAACCACAAGAAGCCATTTATAATTGTGACAAAGTAGTACTAACCCATCAGGCTGCAATGAATGACATACAAAGCAGCTACTTTAATCACTCAGTCCCCTTCATCAGTCACCTCTCAGGACAAGTATCAGTACTTGCCCGGATTCCAAAAATAGACAGTTGTGGTCTACTGTTTCCTGTATTTGATATTCTGGCAACCATGTCTGCTCCTTGAGCTCAGACATGAGAGGTGCTGTGAAAAGATTGACTGGAAAATGAATGAGTATAGTTTTATGCTGCTTTTAGCAATATTCCATCAATAGTGCAGCAGGGGACACCAGAAATGGGCTTCACAGATGTGGGGAATTGATCCTGGGTCTTCAGCATGATGAGCAAATGCTTTAACCATCAGACTACCCCACCAGTTCTTGAAATTCTTGAGAGAAACTGTGAAAAGACTGACTTAAAAGGATGACTGATAAAAAATATTAGCGTACTTACATAATCTATGACGTATCTTCTGTCATCCAAAATCTGAAGAAGAAACAGTCAAGTCAAAATAGAATCAAACATATTTCATGATACAGGAAAAAACAAATGAACATAACAATGTTAAATCAAATTCAAATTATGACAACTGCCTACAAAAACAGTAAATACTAGAAAATCATATCATGCTAAAATATCATAAAATTGATGCCAAGGTAAAAAATAGATACACTTAGGGAAAACGCTGTGCTTTGAATCACATTTCTCACACTGCTCATTGGCTGTTGACATTAGTGAGTTCCTCGAGTTCTTTACTGTTGAAGTAGTTCTTGTTCTGTTTTAATACCATACAAGAGACTGAACACTTGATCGAACTGATATTTCTATCAGCATTATACAAGTCTTATAGAAATTTCTTCTCCCCGAGGGCCCCCTTTCGCAAAACTCTCGTGAGCCTAAGGTCTCGTAACTTTTTTCATAGCATTCCAAATTCCTATGATACAGTATAGGAGGTATGAATGCTACGAGAAAATTTACAAGGTCTTAGGCTTACGAGAGCTTTGTGAAACAGGGCCCTAGTTCAGTTAATAACACATTATTACAGGCCCATGAAGATCCAGGATAAAGTTAACCGTCAATAACCCATGCATCCGATTGGGATCACGTGGTCAGACTCACTGACACATTTCATCATATCCCAATTTTAGAATCTATGCTCATTATGTTGATCACTGGTCCACACTCAATTATTTACAGAATGCCATCATATCACTGGACTATAGCTGAGTGTGATGTTAATGACAAACAAACAACCATAACAATGCATACAATAGGGTAGTTATGAAACATCTCTTATCCAGTACTACCAGCCTGCCAATGGCATCACTGTTCAGTGCCTCACTCAGCATTATTCCTGCATTACTACAGGAGCCAGAGATCATTAAGCCTGGGTTCCATTTCACAAAACTCTCGTAAGCCTAAGCTCTCGTAACCTTTCTTGTAGCATTTGTATCGCCTATGTTACAGAATAGGATGTATGTTACAGAATAGGATGCATGAATGCTATAAGGAAATTTATGAGATCCGAGGCTTACGAGGGTTTTGTGAAACGGGCCCTGGATCATAAAATCTGGAGACTGAAGTCATGATTAGGAATTCATACCTTAGAGTGAGTGAGTGAGTTTAGTTTTACGCCACACTCAGCAATATTCCAGCTATATGGCAGCAGTCTGTAAATAATCGAGTCTGTACAAGACAATTCAGTGATCAACAACATGAGCATCGATCTGTGCAATTGGGAACCAATGACATGTGTCAACCATGTCGGCTAGTCTGACCACCTGATCCCGTTAGTCGCCTCTTATGACAAGCATAGTCACCTTTTATGGCAAGCATGGGTTGCTGAAGGCCTATTCTACCCCGTGACTTTCATGGGTTTCATACCTTAGATGTATAATGATACGGGGCAGTGGGGTAGACAAGCGGTTAAAGTGTTTGCTTGTCATGTCAAAGATCAGGTTCGATTCTCCACCTGGGTACAATCCATTTTTGGTGTAACCCACCATAATATTGTTGGAATATTGCTAAAAGCAGGCATAACACTGAACCTACTAACTCACTATAATGACAGCCCATCAACTAAGTCATTGAGCCTGATATCCTAATTCATCAAAGGACAATATCTAAACCATACTCTCAACAAGTTCCTAGTCACCTCTTATAACTAGCAATTGTTGTTGAGGACACGTTACAGTGACCTTGCACACAGCACCTGGGTATGCTCACTGATCTGTTCACTCCCCAAAGTGGTATTTCCACTTAAGGAAACACACTGTAGGAAAAACACGAATTCAAAATCGAGCACTTATCCGACTATTATCAGTAATTGGGGTCCAAGTGGATGGTAACTGGGTAACAAGGCGATACGATGGATATTATTCCCCACCCAACCATTCCTCTCCCGCTGCCATATATCTCTGTCAATAGTGCTGGCAGGAGAGAAATTGTTTCTACACAGTTTAATCTGTAGGATCCAACAGGGGAGACCCAATCTCTCATCTCCTATCCCAGATAAATGGTATCTATTCACCACGAAAATCTGACCGTAATGATTATTGTCATAGGCGATATCGATGACTTGAGTCTGCGGGAGGCGAGAAATTAAAAGATTGCCTAATGGAATCCCTATCTTACCACAGAATCACTTCAAAGCAAAAATATGGGATTGATACGAGATCAGGTAATATACAATACAATCATGCTTTTTCATCGATTCCAAACATTCTGTTGTCATAATCATCGGTTACAAGCCATTATAGGAAAAGCTTCAGTTTCTGATACACTGCATCTGAATGTGTAATAACATAAGTGCTCGGTTGTGACAATCTTAACTTTCAAACTGATGAAAATCAATTATCCCTGACTGGAGATACAGGACTTTTACAAATTCAAAATGTTTGATCTCATGATACAAGATGCTGATTTCCTTGGTTTTGTGTTCTGTCATGTGATGATGGAAATCTTTTGGATGAAGTTTGTAATTAGAAAAAGTTGGTTATGTTGCAATATATCAAGTAAGTACCTGAGGCAGTGTGAAATCGTAGCTCACCACTAACGCTGCGTTTTTTAAATCACTTTGCAGACTTGCATCCCTTGTGTATGTACCTCTGCTTTATGACTCACTCAGACAGTTTCATGAGTCTACGGTTTATAATTGGGTTTCCAACATCAAGTTGTTCTTAATGGTATTAGTAATAACAAATAAAGTTAATATTTGTACAGCACTGGTTCCAACATATTGCTCAATGGTGTTTTCTTGAACAAGTGGGTTTTCAGTCATCTTTTAAACTGATTGAAATTGACAATGTCTTGAATGTGTCAAACAAGATGGTTTTGGAGCCAGGGGCAGGCTTCATGAAGTATCTATCCAAATAGTGTCTTTACTGGTCATAAGAACGTCAAGTGTTGTCGATGGTCTTGAGGTGAGATCTCTCCTTGGAGCAGTGAACTGTACTTACTCACTCATTACTATAGTTTGTTTGACTCAAATGCGAACCGATGAATTTCAGTCTAACACAAAACTATTTAACATAAAATACTAAATGAAACGCTGATTATAACTGAAACATCATACCAACTCTGTCAGGTTTTTGCAGAATATTTATCCTAAAAATAAATAAGTTGTTTCACTGTCATAAAAATATCGACACACTTCACTGTTTGCTATGAGGGAGGAGCAAAGAGTAGGGGACAGCCAGGTGTTTGAGATGCACATGCACAAGTGCCGACAAAGTTATTGATTCATTAACCTGTGCTGTCTCCATCCTTTCTTGCCTGAACTGAACATATGTCACTCTAACATAAAACAAAGATCAATCTCTTTTTGTTTGCTATTCAATGCCACATGCAGCAATATGCGGATGGTTTGCAAATAATTCAGTCTGAATCACACAGTCCTGTGACTGATATCAAGGACATCAATGTACACAACTGGATATGATGGCGTTCATTAACCAGTCATGGAGACTGACCACCCAATCCCATTAGTCGGCTCTTGTGACAAACAAGGGTTGCTAAAGGTCAAGTCTTTACAGGATGAATTGGTTGGATCATGTGAGGAGCTGGGTCCAAACTAGCTGCCACGAGTCCCAGATGTCCACCATATGCACTTCCATAAACAATTTTTGACCAAAAAAAAATCATCTGAGAGTTTCACAAAGAAAAGAGGGAGGAGGAGGATGTTCCTACTCCATGCATCCCTAGTTCAGGATCTCGAAAGTATAGCCATTTTTACAGACTAATGCTTAGTCTCTGAATATATATAATCTTCAGAGTAAAAAACAAACCCACTAAACTGAAAAGTAGCGTAAGAGAGATCCTGAAACCTGTAAAAATCAAGACTGCTTCATTGAAGGCTTTGGCTTTGCAGAGAGGGCTAGACAGTTGGGAAATAGTGGTTCAGGGACTATGAGACAGAGTACCAGTTAACAAGGACAAAGGCAGGCAAGCACTAAGAAAAATTCATGAGTCCAATACATGACCCCTGCCTTGTATATCAAGATTACCATGTGTAACGACACATCCTGGTGGGCAGTTTTTTAGTCATGAATTTAATTATATCCAGCACTGAATTCCTTGTGAGGGGAATTTACGCCAGTCATCACTGATGAGGCAGTGGGCGTATGTGTTTATTTCTACATGCACTAGACAACCATGAAGCCAGCTGGTCCTAACATGCCGCAGTTTACATCAACGTACATGGGTCATATGCTTGTAACGGAAATCTGAACATCGGTTGCTAAATCATTATTAAAGGCCCTTCAACATATTAAACTCAGTGTGTGAGTGAGCAGACCGTGAGTACATCTCACACCTGGGAGTAATTCCGGGTTCTTGTGAGCAGTGAGCAAGGGAGTGCGTGAAAAAGTGACTGAGTGATTGAGTTAATATTGTGTCCTTCGTACAACTGTAATTCTGGCTTTTCGTCAATGAGTGAGACAGTGAGTGAGTGAATGTGCTAGGTGTAACACCGCTCCAAACAATATTTCAGTCATGAAACACTTTTGTGAAAGAAGCATAAATTAGCATGTGCTGATCCTTCCAGCAACCCCTGGTGTCTTCACAACTTGTACATACAATTCACCACTGTTTGGCCTATTTGGCCAGCTACTCTGATATTCAGAGAAAATTTGGAATTTGTTCACAAAGGATTCTATATGAAAATAAGGGATAAACTCAGAAGATAATTTGACCCATGGGACACCAGTTTCCTTCAAAAATTACGTAAGAACATAATGCTGTTATTTTATGGATTACATATTTAAAGTCATTAGTGCCTCAGAGGCATTCATCACTTTCTTGGACAGGATGGTGAGTGAGGTTAGTTTTACACCACACACAGACGTATACCAGCTATATGGTAGCTGTCTGTAAGGTCTGGATACGACAATCCAACGATCAACAGCATAAGCATCGATCTGCGCACTTGGGAACCGAAGATATGTGTTAACCAAGTCATCGCGTCTGACCACCCCATCCCATTAATTGCCTCTTACAACAAGCATAGTCACTTTAGGGCAAGTATGGATTGCTGAAGGTCTATTCTATCCTGAACCTTTATGTTGTGGACAGGCTGCAGAAGCAGCAACAGGCTTCCAGTCAAACATGGACATAAACACCATGATGGATGCCACTGTGCCCCATACCTACATCCTTTTCCTCCTTTTTTCCTAACTTATGTCCAAAGTGACCATTATGGTTCAGAACATCCAGACGGTAGAGCAGACCGTTGGTTAATGCATTCCCCAAAACATCAAGGTGGGAATCCCATATATATAACCAACCCCTTTGTCAACTGGGGCCTTGGGGTAGCCTAGTGGTTAATGTGTTTGCTCGTCATCCCAGAGATCCATGTCTGATTCCCCATATGGGTACACTGGGTGAGTGAGTGAGTGAGTTTAGTTTTACACCGTACTCAGCAATATTCCAGCTATATGACGGCGGTCTGTAAATAATTGAGCCTGGACCAGATAATCCACTGACCAACAACATGAGCATCGATCTGCACAATTGGAAAACGATGACATTTGTCAACCAAATCAGTGAGTCTGACCACTCAATCCCGTTAGTCGCCTCTTACGACAAACATAATCGCCTTTTCTGGCAAGCATGGGTTACTGAAGACCTATTCTACCCGGGGACCTTCACGGGTCTACATTGTGTGAAGCCCATTTCAGATGTCCATCAATGTGGTACTGCTGGAATATTGCTAAAAGCTGTGTAAATCTCACTGAGTCAATTATCAGTTAACCACCTGACTGTCACAGTAATAATGTATGATGATAATACAGTCAATAATCACTGACCTTAAAGTACAATTTTAACATAGAGACACAGAATAAAGAGTGCATTCAGAGTGCAGACGAGAAAGGAGGCTTTACATGGAACCAAACATTACTGTCAAAGGCACCATTTATGTCTTGGTAGCTTGTATGCCAGCAGGGTAGAATACAAGACAAACCCATCGCTGGAATCACTGATACATCTCTCAAGCAATTTCAAAGGATATTCAAGAGCGTTTTTTATTCAAGTATTGATTCTCTCAATGACTAGAGGCAGGGTAAAAATACAATATGTAATATCAGTCTGGCACCGATTCATCATGTCCTTAACAGTGAAAAATGAGAAAAAATGAAACATTCATAAAACAAGTATATGTATGTCTGTTACATAATTCATTTATTTAGCACAAAATTCGGTTCACAACTGCTCCAAGACTCTGACAGTAATGCAGGTTTTCAAACTGAGAGTGCCCTAACCCCTACTTGAGACAGCACTGTGTAACAGATCTGGACACAAGAATGTAATAAATTTCAGAACTATGCTCCCAGACAATGTTCTTTGACAACAATGGCAACTTGGCAGATAAATTGACTGCCGTATCATGTTTTATACTAAAAGGTTCTAAAAGAGTCCCAGGCAACAAAGGTACCTTTATTACCCACACAGAGTTCTGTCTCCAAGACATGGATTGGAAGTTTCAACTTGCCAATATCATCTATATCACCCTGGATCATCCTGTCAGCTTGTTAACAGCACATCCATAGCCTGAGTTTCACCAATGGGATTGTGAAAGGGGATGTAAACTGACAGTTTGGATGAAAAATGACCTAAAATTGAAGCTACAGAGGGTCAGATGTATGATGGATGACAATTGCTGAAGTTGAAACCTCAGGATGAGCTGTTGCTCTTTCAAATGCTTGCTGGGGCAGTGGAGTAGGTTAGTAGTTAAAGCGTTCGCTCATCATGCCGCAGACCTTGGGTTTGATTCCAAAACATGAGTACAAAGTGTGGAGTCCATTTTTGGTTTCCCTTGCCTTGATACTGCTGGAACGTTGCTAATAGCATTGTAAAACCATATTCACACATTTATCTCTCAGCACTATTATTTACAGGTGCTTCAGGAGGTTCTGCTCACTTCACTTACTCAGAAGTACCATTGTGTTATATTATTGAAGACAAATGGCTGAATTTTAGGTTCTACAGGCATCACTTTGGTTTGTTGTCAAGGGCAACATCATGCTGATATGGGCTGCAAGCTGTCATCAACTGACACTGTCAGGTTAAAAAATGTAGCTTAATAGACAACAAAGACATTTAAAAACAATAATCGTTCCTGCCTGATTTTGATTAGAAATGACATTGAACCACATTTACTACCATAATGAACATTTATGGTCCTGTTGTATAAGTTGCTGCCTTTATGCTGGTTAGCTAAAACCTGCATCACTTCATTCTGCAACAGGTGTGGTAGCCTCTTAGTTAAATCATTTGCTTGTCATGCTGAGGTTTGACTGCCAACATGGGTACAATGTGCAAAGCTTATTTCTGATGTCTAATATTTCATCTTATCTTGCTTCGATTTTCA
The DNA here is from genome assembly GCF_037392515.1 of Haliotis asinina. Taxonomy (NCBI): domain Eukaryota; kingdom Metazoa; phylum Mollusca; class Gastropoda; order Lepetellida; family Haliotidae; genus Haliotis; species Haliotis asinina. The sequence continues at coordinate 32,443,679 of NC_090289.1, read as the reverse complement.
GCAAAATGATAAACTCTAAAACTTTTGGATCAGTTCCTGACTCCTGCTGAGATGTCATGATAACCAAACCTCTGCCAAAATCTGTATCGACTCCTACACAGGTCAATCCAACATAGGTTGAGGGAGTGAGTTTAGTTTTGCGCCACACCCAGCAAGCAATATTCCAGCTTTATGACGCCGGTCTGTAAATAATCAAGTCTGGACCGGACAATCCAGTGATCAAAAGAATGAGCATTAATCTGCGCAACTGGGAACCAATGACATGTGTCAACCAAGTCAGTGAGAATGACTACCAAACCCTGTTAGTCGCCTCTTACGACAAGCATAGGCACTTTTTATTGCAAGAATGGTTGCTGAAGGTCTATTCTACCCCAGACCTTCATGGGTCCCAACATGGACTGAACCCTGCATAGGTCATGTCCAACATGGATTGAACCCTACATAGGTCAAGTCCAACATGGATTGAACCCTAAATAGGTCAAGTCCAACATGGATTGAACCTTACACAGGTCAAGTCAAACATGGGTTGAACCCATCACTTGTCAAACACAACATGGGTCAAATCCAACACAGGTCAATCTCAATGGTCATTTCTGTAGAACTATCACAGCGCCATTCTGTGCACTTAACAACCATTTTGAAACCATGTGATCCGACAGTGTTTAGGCTTTGTTCCTAAGCACATTGTTTACACTGTACTTAACACTGATTTAATAATGCAGCGCAACTTTCTCCACACAACCCTTGAAAGAACTTCAAGGCAGTAAATGATTAAACATGAATGTCCCTTGGGACAGATAAGACACGATTTCCAATACTTGATTAGCGCTTCTGGAAATGGAAGAGCATGACCTGAAGGAAATCATAATTTACATATCGCCTTGATTGGACGTATAGTAACTGGAGAGATCTAATACATATATCTCAGGGGTAATTCTGTATACTATATATCATTATGATCATATGATGCTGAAAACAGACCATGCAGATGACCCATCCCTGGTACTACTTGCCGACGACTTGTTATCAATAATGAACTGCTGTACCATGATAAGGGTGATTCTCGGAAGGATTTGCCTTTGATGGAGATGCAAATATTTTTTCAAGAAAAGACTGTTTACCATGTTTGTGGAACGTTTGATTGAATTCCACGGAGGAAGAATAAGTCTCCATGGAATGCCAGATGGTAAGTACAAGTCTTCTTGTATTTGATCTGAAGAAAGCAACTTGGTTTGCTATGCAGGAATGTTGCAAAACACACTTATCCCAAGAAATTGAGTTTCAATTTTTATACCAAATGGAAGTGCATGTTACAAATGCACAGAGAAAAAGAGTACTTGATGTGAACCTCAAAGAAATAAAAGTGATTAACGCTTACAAAAATCAGATACAAAAACTTATTAAATCACAAAAATAAACATACATTTTTTCATCAGTTTTCATGAGGAACCTTCCAAGAACAATACAAGTGAAAGCAAGAAATTGTACAGTTAGTTTTTCCACTAACTGATGGAACATATCCTCTACTACAGTCTGGGCATCAAATACAAGAGGGGCAATGGGGCAGCATTCACCCTCATGTCACAGACCTGGTTCAATGCCCCACATGCGTACAATGTATGAATCCAATTTGTGGCATCCCCTGCTATGACATTTGCTTAAATATTGCAATAAGTGGATTAAATCCCCACTCACTCACATGTACAATGTTTCATCCTTATCTCCACTTTCCCTTGCTGCCTCCATGAAACAAATCCTTGGCACTTGGTCTTGTACACAGTTCAAAGGTTACAAACCAGATAAAGTGAAGCCACATTGGTTCCAGAAGTCCACGGCTGGTGACCCTGTTTGGCAGGTTAATTCCTGGGAGTTGTTAGGCTTCATTCTTGCCCTACACTGTATCAGTGTCAGGGAGCATTTTATATCTCCCAAGGCAACTGACTGTTCGAAATGATACAGTTCACCCTGCAGTTAATGGGTGCTTGGAAGGTTGAGACAGAATGTGATTGTTAACCTTATACCACCTCTCTGGATGATTGGGCTGCATACTCCCCAAGGAGCTGAGAACAGAATTTGAAAGTTCACCGATCCACCAAACTGGGTGATAATGAGGCACTCTGAACATCCTTTTGGGAGCAGTTTTGGTATGCTATAAACATACACTAGAAGAGCACACTCCTATTGAACTACACAAGATTCAGTTCGATTAGTTCAACAGATCCACAGAATCAGTTCAAAACATTGAAAAGCAATAAATAAAACGCAGTCTGATCTTTTAATGACAATTTCAAACCTAGCTCGAGCTGGGTAGCAGGCTCATGTTATGAGCTGAGCTGCACAGAGACGTCCTTACAAAACTTGAGAGTGTTTTACGGTGCTTATTAACTCTCCTCCAGGAATAATATGACATTTCAATAACTGAAAGATGCTCTCCCAGTTTGAGAAGAAGGTTTGCAGCCATCTTAATAACAACCAGACATATTTCTTTGATCCTACAAGACACAAAACTAATTTCAGCAAGGTTTATTTGAGTCAACAAGGATGCCTACATGATCAAACGATGGCCCCTATCAAATCAAGCCTAAAACATTATCACAAATACCACTTCATATGCACAGGATCGTGATGAAAGAAGGAAGTCAAGGAAACCAGACCTGCCTCCACTTGTCCATCTTTCACAAGACAAAGGTTACCCTATATCCTTTGGTTATGGCCATCAGGAAGTTGTGCAAAGTTGGTGGCGACCAGACAATGGTAAATCTATACCACTCTGACATGGGATATCTCACCTGTCACGGTGCTGCCAATGGAGATTCTGTGTAAGGATAATTTACCATTTATGATGCTCCAGTCTGGTCATTCAGCGGTTTTTCACATCCCGTCAGACACAATTTTCACGATACAATGAATTTATCGAATTTATTCTTTTAGAGACTGAAAAATCCTGTCATTTTTGTTATGAACAGGTATATATTATGTACTTAATATATAAAAAATGCTGGATACAATTTGATAATGTGAGATGTGATTTTTTAGTTTGGATGTTATACTGAGTAAGGAAAACAGCATCTAAAAGTCAAAAAAACTAATAATCCAATGAAGTGAGTTCTGTGACAAGGGGATCCAGTTAGCCCAGTTGTCATATGCCTACTATTTGCCTTTCAGAGGCTTATTCCATTGGAATGCCAGAAATCTCTGATAGTGAGTTCTAAAGCCACTTTGCCTGCATATGTGTCTAAGTGTGTGAGCAGCACTTCAATGCTAGCAAGTTTCATTAAAGGGATAAACATTTGAGACCTGTATCACTTTAAGCTTGACTCTCTTGACTTCTTCTTGGTTATTTTTACAGGGCACATATCCACACAGTATTATATGTTCAAGGTGCTAAGATTTTGGGGCTCTAGGGGCGAGAAATGCTTATGTGCCAACAACACTGCAAACAACATTTGTTCTTTAACTTTGAGTTCATGTCATGAGATAAGTAAAGGATGTATCACCCCATCAACTTGGACCTACCAAAATCCCCAAAACCTGAGTTCTTCTACTACCAACTGATGCCTTAGCAGCATATTCCCTCTGGATAACACAAGGCGGCATCACTTACTTTGCTACAAGATTATGCATGTTAGGTTGACAGCATCCTCCGTGTGGCAGACGCGACGGGATCAATGATCTGATGACTTCCTCTACTGACTATCCATGATCAAAGGGGGTCAATATTGACCGTTGACATTTGTCCACCTTCACACTTCTAATTGAGACAAATACCCTCTTCCAAGTAGTTGCAATACAAGCCATGACACCATGACAAAGAAATTGCCTGTATTGTTGCAAGATGGACATCGCATATGGTATTTACGTGGCGTGTTCAAGTCATCAGACACAATTTACAGATGTTCTCTGCACATCTTGAAAGGGAAGTACTAAAATTAGAGGAAAAAGTGGCAATAGACAAAAGCAGTGAAGAGCAAAGTGGAACGAAAATTGCCGCACTGTTTGAAAATGAACACTGTCCACCTGACATATATCCAATGTCCATCTTAGAATAATCTTAACACATTCTTAACAAGGTACTGAAATGCTGCTTCAAACAATCAGGAAGAATCATAACAAACTGTTTCCTGTAGTTAAAGATTTTCAGAAGGAGAGTTGATGGTACTATTTTGTACCATGACAGGTAAAACTAGAACCCTGTCAATAGCAGGATTTTGAGCGCGGGGGTGGAGGAGGCATTCCGCCCACCAAACTAAAGAAGCCTTCCTGATATAAGGACCTTCACTTGCATGAGCAAATCAGAATGTCTTAGCAGTGCTGTTCAGCATACGTAAGTCCCTGTATCCTGAATCCTTCTGTTGCTGAGAACATTCACCACTGTTTTGGGCTCATCAACCCAAATGAATCTGTTTTGGCTGAGAACCAAGACTGATATCCCATGGCATTGACATTTTACATTTCCTTGGATTGGAATTCTTTTCTGTTCATACCTAGAAACATTTAACAGATGGATGGAATGAGAATGTGGTAGTCTCACAGCGTTATCCTGGTGAGCTAAATCTTCCTTCGTTATCTTGAGATTATACAACCTTCAAAGATATATAGGATTACAAACCATCAGTGCCTTAATTTGGTAAAAGACTTTTTTTTTCCTCTGTTCAAAATTGAGACTTGTTATTTTCTTACATTCAGGTGTATTTGAATATTGCTTCCAAAATACAAGTGTAAAATTGAACATAAAAGCATCTTGTTTATTGGTCCTGTTATCAGGAAAATGCAAGTGGCTTTAGCAAAGGCAATAACATCAGTCATAATATAACTGTGTGATACTGTATTCTAACAGAGAAATTATACAAAATTGCTTCAGACGTGGGAGTGAATATCCAGCTGAGCAGATTCTGATAAAACATGACTTCCAAACTTCGACTGTCCTTGACATTCATGCTTCCCCTACGAAGCAGACAGGGTGTTCACCTGTGAGGCAAGTCTTGCTGAAGGATCATATGTGATACTGTACACTGTAGATATATCATCATGGGAGGCTCCCTCAGCCAAAATAGTAAAATTCTCTACTAAATGGTTTTGATGGACCACTGTAAAGAAAACTGCTATTGGTGGAATGTTGTACAAGAATCATAAATTCCTCAATTATCTGTACCGTATTTTTCCCTATTACTGTGAACTGGTAACCCCATATACTGTTTTTAACAAATCTGAACTGATGTCATCAAGTTTTAAATATCTGACTTATTGAAATCTTAATCTCTGTAAAAAACAAAAAACCCAAACATTGCCAGGCAAAACATGAAAAATTCTATGAAATTGAAAACCATTCCTCATGACATTACTTCCATAATTCCTAATTTAATTGATAGAGTTAACGTCAGTTCTTTCACATGAATCAATGAATAGAAGATTTTTTTATTGTCTACTATACATGGAATAATGAGTCAATTTAGCTTTCAGCAATATTCAAACAATATCCTGACAGGGCACTACAGAAATGGGCTTCACACATTGTACCCATGTGGGGAATCGAACCCAGGTCTTTGGTGTGATGGGCGAACACTTCAGCAACTAGGCTAAAACACTGTCCCTACATGAAACAGTAATTTACTCCCTGAGAATATGGGTTCAAATTGTAGTCAAGTGCCAACTGTAAACTAGAGAATACGGCATACATAAGTTATATGGGTAGCCGACTTTTTAAAGTATATATAACTTATATATTCTGTATTTTCTGGTTCTGGTTTCTAACAAAAACAGTTCCAGCACCCAGTTATTGCCTTCATGAAAATCATTTGATCTTCCTAGCTTTGACATACTTACACCAGATAAGAACATCCCTTTGCTGCATGATTACCTTTTTCTGAATGCACAAAACATTCGCAATGTAACCAACATCGGACTTGGCAATCTAACTTAAGAGCACACATCATAATAAAAACTTCCGCACCTTTGTGATTTATATCAACATTCCTATTTCCAGTAGTTTTTGTTCCCAGCTTACTTCCCATTTGCTTAACGAATTGTGACAGTGTTGACAAAATAGTGATCATAATCACAGGAGGCCCAGCATCTCAGGGCTGTGGCATGCCTAGAAGATGTAACTCGGCACAGTGAATTTAAGCATCTTAGATGGCTGAAGAAATGCCCTAACAAATTCTTGACACATCGTTCAGTGATTTTATTATTATTTTAATCCTTCTTTTCCTAAAAATTAACAGTGTTTTATGTAAACATCTTAGTTTGCATCACCACGCATTCATCACGGGGAAAACTAGCACCACTATTATGTGTGTGGTGCTAAATGGCACTGTCTAAGTGAGTGAGTGAGTGGGTGGGTGAGTGAGTGAGTGCGGAAATATCTACTGTGGTCTGTTACAGTGGCACATGTAAAATCACTTGCCTGAAAATTTTGTAATCTTGTTCTCTTTTCTTTTTTAGAAAATAAATAAATAAATAACATAATTCACATTGGAAAGTCAACTGAACACCAGTACAGAGTGATATACAAATTTGCTTGCCCAAGAGAATGCAAACAACCCTGGACAGAGACGTAGGGCAATGAATTATTTCCAATCCTGGTGAGTGAGAGAGTGAGAGAGTGAGAGAGTGAGAGAGTGAGAGAGTGAGTGAGTGAGTGAGTGAGTGAGTGAGTGAGTGAGTGAGTGAGGTTTTACACTGCTTTTAGCAATATTCCACATACACCTATGTGGGGAATCGAACCCAGGCCTTCTCTGTCACAAGCGAACACTTTAACCACTAGACTACTCCATCACCAATGTGATTGTAGTATCCATGTTAAACTAGCTTGGCAAGCTGAAACGTTAGGATATGTTCTAGCCCCAAATAATTTTCACCTATCACCCTCAAAATAAACTGTACAGATCAGTGGTCCATAACAATAGGTATGATGGCAAACACATGTTATCTCCATCAAACACTGAATCATTATCAGCCATATTGACCAACAAATCACCACTTTCTGTTGTGTAAAAATGTTGTCTGAAGCTGCGTATCATCTATATTCACAGCCAGTAAATAGGCTGGCACAAAAACATCAGAAAATCCAACACAAGCAGTGAAATTTTTAATTCAAACCTATCATTACAATCAGGGAAATATTCATTTTTCAGTTCAGTCATGGAATTCCTGAATTCAAACCTACCATTGTGATGAGTGAAATCTTGAATTCATTTCTTCCACTAAAATCAGGGAAATATTGAATTGATTCATACCATATATGGAAATCTGAGGAATTGTGATTCCATTATTATATCCTAAGACCTAGTCCTATACATTCATCTGTCATAATCTTTAAAGAATATCAAAAAGAATAAAAATCAATATTCCCCGCTTGAAAAATAACATCCCATTGTTTTTATTGGCTAAAAATGTAAACTTACAAGAACTTTTTCGAGGATTGTTTTTTTTCCACATGTACACCAGAAATTGCCAGAAGTAAATGCTTTTAATATTTCGAAAGAACATTACTTTGAATGGTGATTTTATTCCCTTTCTTATATTTGTCCCTCCTGCCTTTAGGTTTTCTGATGACAAAAGTTCTTAAAGCAAGAAATACAATTGGGAAATAGGGAGTAATCCTTGGAATCAGACAATCTTGAATTCAAACCAGCCATCATGATCAGGGACATTTTGAATATATTTCTCGCATTGTAATCATGAATTCAACCCAATCATCATAATCTGTTGAAGGTATTTCAGTTGTAACATATGTCATACTTGGGATTACAGATTCTAGTACTTTTTGGGGATGAGTTCCATCCAGGATTGGAACCCTGACCTAATCACCAGCACAAAAAGTATGCAGTCTAGGATACCAGTTGTCTGACTTTAACTTTGTGGCTGAGTGGCTTAGGCATCTTGTTTGTGCTGGCGATCAGATGCCTGACTCTGAGGGTGCAGGTTCAAATCCCGGATGGGACTCAACCAAAAAAGTACTAGAATTTGTACTTCACTAATAAAGTGTAATCCCAAATATGACATATGTTGCACTTGACCATTTTCTAAATGGCATTGTGTAACCATGTTATTTCAGCATTTCAATATGTTTTTTTTGTAAAGCTGTGACACTAGGCTGAAAGTACATACAGTTAGAAAGCATTATAATCAGAAAGTCAGTTATTGATTCAACCAAGAATCTGAAGGTTACGAAACATGCTAAAATGAAAAGAACTTTGTTAAAAAGTTTTGTTTGGCGCCAGCAAAATAGGATTTAACATTGTCAAGACTTGCTACTGTCAATCAGACCTACAAAAGGGCTGGACTTCCAAGTCCTGTATTTTTCTCAAAGATTTCTCGATGTTGTCAAACCCTGAATCTACAGGAGCATTTTGTGAAATCATGTTAGATAACCTTCACAGAGCAACTGGACTGGCAGCTTAAAAACAGGGAAATTAAAAAGATTTGCACGTTGTAATGCATGACTCGAAGGGATTTCTTCTGAAAAAAAAATAATAAAATATCCGAGCCTGCAGGATTCTTTTTTTCTCTTGAAGACACAAATTGGCAATTCACGTCTTGATAATTGCCATATTTAACAAGCTAAGTAGGCTTGCATTGATTTCCTCCCTTGACATCAACACAATTACAAGGGACTGGGGCCTCAGTCTTTCTTCATTTCACACATTTTTAGATATCCATTTTTAAATAACTATAATCACATTGCAGGTTGTAAAAACATCTTTCATTCAATTAGGCACCCTTAGAGCGTTTTTCCACAACTGTTCATCTATATCTTTCAGGATTTATTGGTTTCTGTTCCAGAATTAACACCTACTATGACGTGAGAGTCAATAAATGTAATCAAGGCAACTTGATAAGCTATAATTATATAGCCACTATTTAATAAAACGTTCCTTCTATCGTGGAACATGCAGAGAGAGAGGAGTCATCATAAATTTATCCATATCTGCCATGAGCAGAGTGGAGTGGTAGTGTTCTTGTCTTAGTCTACAACAGACCAACCACATCAATGCAGACAGTCAACAAGACCCCTGAAGGGGTAGAATAGGCCTTCAGTAACCCATGCTTGCCATAAAAGGTGACTATGCTTGTTGTAAGAGGTGACTAATGGGATCAGGTGGTTAGACTCGCTGACTTGGTTGACACATGTCAAGCTATTCCCCACCAAGTCAACCAATGGTTGATTGGATGAGCATAATCAATGATATCAACGCTAAAGACACAGACCCCAATTTATGACCAAAGCTGCTTGAGTCAGCATGCATTAATGACAACTATTTCTTCATATAGATCTAAATTAGTCCATCATTTAATACACATCTTGGGCAGACAACTTGGGCCTAACTTGTAACTACAGTTAATGTTTATGGGGGTTCAGTCACAGATCCAAGAAGTCACGGATCCAAGACTGACCTCTTCTTTGCAGGAATTTTCCATTTGTGATATAGTTACACGCAATGAGAAGCTAGAGCTGTATTGACTGTCAAATACGTGAACAAGGGGCCCATGGGGTCTAAGGCTTTCAATTTCCAGGAATTTGAGCAATGTCATATGTTCAGAAGCCCTACACCTATGATAGATGAGGATATGGATGTTCAGATCATGCAACTGATACTCTCCATTCTGCAATAATATATGCAATTTTTATAAGTTTTAATGATTACCCACAAACCTTATATCATTTTATCTCATCCTCAAATGGCTTCATTATACAACTTGTATCACTTTACATATTATCATTTGCACAAAATTAATGATGAATCAGTGCTATCCTAAAACCATACCACGTTACCATGTCTTTTTAGCACAAAGCAATAAATTATCAAAGATTGGAAATGCTACTCAGATGAGTCTAAATGCTGAGTTTTCCCTGAAGAGAGAAATAAACTGTTTTCCACTGAGGTTCTACTGATACCGACTGTATCAGTCTGTAACCTTGAAAGCAAAGGTTCTGCAGCTCACCCTATATTTTCCTGAATGATTTACAATATTCCAAGGGATATGGGAAAGCCTTGTGGTAGAAGCATTTGCTTATCATGCCGAAGACTCTGGTTTGATTCCACATCTGGATGTAAGTCTAGTACCCCTCACCATGATATTGCTGGGATATTGCTAAACACAGCATAAACTAAACTCATTCACTTAAATATTCCAGTAGGCCATAATTCCACACAAAATCTAAAGGGAATAATTACAAGCTTGAATTGATTAATCAGAATGCTGTGTACTTATGAAGAAGAGAGTTAACATATTATGGGTGCTTCAATCACTTCTATTCCAATTTCATAACCATATTCAAATATGGTTCTGAAAACTTACAAAACATAAGTCAAAAAGTTTCAGGAAGGAACTTCAAACTTAAGAGATTTCCAGTCAGTGCTTTGATTTTCAAAATCTAATTAAAAAATCACTTCAGTGTGTCAGTAACAAATGGGTGTTAATGAATTATACAATATAGATGTGACTTATTCCTTTAAGTCAATGGGCAATACAAAGATGTGAATGGGTATGAGTACAAAAAGAGGAAAACAAGCCAGGGAAGTTGGGTGCCATAGATCCCATGCAAGATCCAATGACCCAGCATGATCAAATCTGCAGAATTCAACAGATCTGCAGAAAATTCAAATCCCTGACAATGACATATATAGGTGGATGGATAGAAGATTATGACAACAAAGAAGCAAAGAGAATGCAAAATGGGACTTAACAAACAGTTATATTTATTTACCATTGCACAAGACTGCATTGATGCGAACTTGTCCAGATGACAACTTAACATGCTTGGCACAAGAGGCACAGTCCATTGACTCTCAGGAAGTAAGTCCTTGGTGTATTCCATTCATGCCCAGAACCGACTGACTGACTGACTGACTGACTGACAGGCGGAGTTTAGTTTCACATCACTTTTAGCAATATTCCAGCAATATCACGGTGGGGGCACACCAGAAATGGGCTTCACACATTGTACCCATGTGAGGAATTGAACCCATGTCTTTGGCATGATGAGTAAACCCTGTTACCAAAGGGCCACCCTATCACCCCGAGCCAGCAGAAACACAAGTACCATCTCTTGGTATGGAGCAGGAAGGATTGAACCATCAACCTCCGGATCTAAACCACAGAGGCAGTCTCAGGAAGGGGTAAAATCTTGAATGACAAACAGTTTAAATTCCAAAACATCAATTATATATGAAAAAGAAACCCCCAGAAATCTTTCTAGCAGACAATCTTCTAACACTCCTGAATCAGTCAGTATCTCTTCAACACTTTCTACTGTAACCTGTGATATCAGATTTCACATTCCTGTGTCAATGAATAAATCTGTCTGTAGCAAAATCGATTAATCAAAACCAGTCCAACTTCGGATTTTACATAACCCATCCACATGATACAGGTGAGGACCAATCACCCAATCACCAGTAATCTGGCGATAATAGAGGTCTTGACTGATGGAACTGCAGACAAAGTGCTGTCTGGCTTCTAAAGGTTAGGTAAAACCTGTCATCTCCTTAATAAGAACCAACCGCCCTGTTTGAAGTGGAGGTTGAAGATACTGTAGGCAATGAGAGTCACCACCAGATCACAGAAAGCTTGGTCAGACTGTTAATCTAATGCACCAAGTCCTGGAGTATTATTGCAGTGAATGAGGTGGTTTGAACCACTTAAACAATATTTCTTATACATTTATATTGCATAAACTGTCCAGCAACACAAAGTTATTACTTTAAAGTTGGACACCCAAAAATTGCAAATAGATCAAAAGGTTACAAGGCAGACAAAGAGTCTCTGAAACTCTGCAAACTTTAAGATTAAAAACGCAACTTTATTACTAACATCAAATACCCATTTCTTCTTTGTTCCATCTATCTTTGTTCCCCACCATCAAACATGGAAATATACATCTTGGCTTAGTGTTTCATGCAGACCCTTAAACATATATATCCAAGAAAAACAAGAAAGCCACAAAAATCTAGAAAATGTGGCAAGTCTTGATTTCAACAGCTTCAAAATGAAGAAAGTTTCTCCTTGTTTCATTTATGATTTTAATTTAAAAACTTTTATTTTCTGTAAAATATGTTTATTTCGTAGGATAGCTGTTGGTCTGTCTTTGGCTCAACAATAACAAGAAAGCCTGGAGCGATGCAGTTCTTAGACATTAAAACCCCAATGAGCAGGGCATCACTATCATGGCGAACCAGGATTTGTAATGGACCTGACAGTTCCTGCTGAAGCACTTCTAGAAAGATCTGCCATATTCAGTCAATGCCCTTCAAATCAAGCAGGTCCTGTAAATGTTCTTATCCCATCAACATCATATCATGGCATGCTCTGTCCATGAAAGATCTCCCTACCGTGGTGATTTCGCCTTCATCAGAGCGGCAAGCAGACACCACGCTGTTTGGTCATTCAGCTGACTCTCCATCTCTCAACAGCTTGCATTGCTGCAATTTCTTCATAACCAACACCATTTTACTTCTAACCACTTGTATGAAAGAATGATCCATTTGGAACTATTAGTCCCTTCTTTCAACACAGGTTTGCTGAAGATCAATTCTTACCCAGATCTTTACAGGTCATGAAGGAGTCAATGAAGGGATGTGATACAAGTTCACAGGTCTGTGGTAAGTCCAGCAGAAGACATTCATACCCTTTATGTCTGTGAAGACATGGATTACCGACTTCCTTGAACGCTGACGAACATACACCAACATATATCAAGCATCACTGTCATATACTACCCATCAAAAGTTAAATACTTAAATACACCATAACAATATATGTTATGTGTGTGTGTATTTCTCTCTCTCTTTATATATATACATATGATTACATGGATTTCTCCACTAACTTGGTGAACCAGCTATAAACCTTATGCAGATAAAGAGCGTGGCGTTCATGCATCGAATTGATGAATAGTAGACACAAATATCGTGCATGTGAACAGCTGAGTTTTGGTGTAAAGATTTGCTAATTCGCCAATTTTCAGAGTTTCTGAGTTTCATCATTTATTGAACTCATGATGACAAAAATAATCTTCAACATTACAAATTTGTTTTCCAATACATCATTTCATGTGTAAACAGTACCTTTAAATGGTATGAATATTCTGCATAACCTAGTTTAGAACAGTTGACTGAAGTAAGTGGCTACATTTACACTAGTTAGTCTAAACGTTTCATGGTAGTATATATAGTTTATATATAGTTTCATGGTAGTATATATAGTTTATAAATAGTTTCATGGTGGTATATATAGTCTATATATAGTTTCATGGTGGTATATATAGTCTATATATAGTTTCATGGTAGTATATATAGTTTATAAATAGTTTCATGGTAGTATAATGAATAACGAGGAAATGATGCAGGGGTAAGTCACTCACTCTCTCTTAACAATACTTGTGTTTCAATTCCTCAGGTTGTCCAATGTCTTGTTCATGCTACTCCAGTGAGTGAGTGAGTTTAGTTTCACACCGCACTCAGCAATAGTCAAGCTATATGGCGGCGGTCTGTAAATAATCGAGTCTGGACCAGACAATCCAGTGATCAACAACATGAGCATCGATCTGCGACATATGTCAACCAAGTCGGCGAGTCTGACCACCCAATCCAGATAGTCGCCTCTTACGAGAAGCACAGTCACCTTTTATGGCAAGCTATTCTACCCTGGGACCTTCACGGGTTCATTCTACTCCAATGGCTTTCTTACCTCAGTGACAGCATTTATAGACAAAACGGCAAAATGCTTCTTAATTACAGGTACAACAACAAAGAGAAAAAACTGTGATTACAAAAACAAATTAAGAGCTCAAGATTCTTTCATATCAAGTGAATGAGTCTTGTTTTATGCCACTTTTAGCAATATTCCAGCAATATCATGGTAGGGTACACCAGAAATGTTTTCATATAAAGAATCAATATCACAAGAAAGAACCTGGATTCTTTTACTTCGTATATGCATCACAATTTTAACAAAGAAAAAAAACCAAAAAAACAACAACACATGATTGGCCCCCAAGTGACAAATTACAAAATCCCTCTTCCTTCACCCCATAGCTGTTTGTGAGTCCAGAATGGTTCATGTATTTATGGTTGGTTTGTCCTCAGTAACAGCATGAACAATTCAGCAACAAAGTGTATCGAACATCTTACTCCGGGGTTCAGAGAAGTTCATCTGACAACATATAATACATCTCCTTTCCAATCACATCCTCCATGACAGTTGAGATCTTAAGGATGTTCTTCAGCAACCAAAGCATCAGTGTACCTCCACATAAACCAATGCATAATATCCCTGTCACATTTCGAGCCTGTATCATCACATTCTTACATCACTGATACCAGGTGGAAGATTTCCTAATGCATCACGCGACAACACAAACACTAGCATGGAGTGCTTGACATTTTAAAGCCAATATTCATTTCCAGTCTGAACACATTCACAAACAGTGACAGTGCTCCAGTCTTATGATTATGTGATGGTAACTCCCATACTTTAACACTGGATTAGGATCATCATTGTGTTAAGATCGTTTTGTGGAACAGGACTTTGGTCATTATCAGAAAGAAGTAATCCCCATCTCAACGCATGACTACATGCAGTACTCTGCGGAAAGCCGTCAAGAAATCTGTAAATGGGGGCTTCAAAGACACGTCTATTACTCAGGACTCTTGTAAGAATCATCAAGTTAGATGCATAAGGACCGATATGTGTGATGAGAATAGTGGTAAATCCATTACACGATGAGCTGTTCTCCCATGATGCACTGCAGTGCATCTCCCATTGGCATGCTGAAGCCAATTAAGATGGACTGAAGATGAGACAACACTGTCTGGCAGTGCCCAGCAAGCTCTGGTGTTAAGAGAAACAACATGTGTATGAACTGCTGTGAACGACATTATCCTGCTCAGCTTACAGACAATTCAATTTACCCTTTTTAAGCCAGAAGTACACATTTCAAATACAGGCTACCTACCCGCCCAGTGCAAGGCATCTTCAAGGTCATGGAACTCTGGTCTAGGTCCATTTACAGCCCTGGCTAACTCAGTCAGACACATCTAATCATGTACAGTGTCAGCATGATCAGATTAGTTCCTTTCTCCACTTTTTTCTGTACTTTTCAGTATTAGAAATTTTGTTTGAACTCTAAGCCATAAAAGCATCCCAGTCAGAAAAAGTGAGTGAGTGAGTTTAGTTTTATGCCACATGTGTAATATTCCAGGTATATGGCAGAGGTCTGTAAATAATCAAGTCTGGACCAGACAATCCAGTGAGCATGAGCATCGATCTACGGGAACTGTTGACATATGTCAGACAGGCCAGTGAGCCTGACCACCTGATCCCGTATATAAGCCGCCTCTTACAAGCATGGGTTACTGATGATCAATTCTAACCTGCATCTTCACGGATTTCAGCCAGAAACAAACAAATACACTATTGATGGAACTGACAAATCTCATAATCTACTTAAAAAATCCATGTAAGATGAGGTAACAAGACTCCAAGCTTAAGGAAATATTTTCAAAAAAACTAATAACATGTTCTTTACTTATCAGGTTTCAACTCCTCAGCTTGAATAAAACCTAGAAATCTCATTAGCAGACATGACATAAAGGCAGTAATTCATATATCCATCAATGATCCTTCATATACTGTAAAACACAAAGACTGTTTAGTTTCCCATAAATATCAGGTTTTAAGCGAAAATGAATAAAGAAACTAAAACATCATCAAAATACCTCCTATTTCATCTTGGCAGTTAAAGAAACATCTCTTGTGTTTAGACTGGTGCCCTGCCCATGAAGACAGGCAGAATTCCATATGTTTATGTGGTGAAAGTTGTCAGGGAAAGAGAACTCTGGAATGTGTGTGCAAACATTTAAGGCGGCTTTCCTACAACCATTCATATGGCAAAATGGTTGGACATCAGGAATGTGGTCAGCATCAACTAACCTTGAGTTGAACCTTCTTAATGTAAACTTTTCAAGGCTAAAACTACAAATACAAGAAACTGCCAAGATGAAATAGGAGTACTTTTAGGACAAGGTCAAATTTTCAAGGCTTAAATTATCAGCACATAAAAAAGTCACTCAGAAATGATGAAAAAGTAAGCACGTTAAACTATCTTCATCGTGAAATCACTCATAACTGACATTATACTACTTACTTATAACAAGTCAAGAAGATCCGATTCCATTATATTGTGAATTTAACCGTGATGCCAGAACAGACAAAGTAAAGATAAACAGCAAGACTAGAAAGTTCTTTAACTCCAGGGCAAAGCAACCACAGAAATGCAAGCACATTACATAAAATTTTGGGGCTACTACACATCAAACCACATCAAACATAAGGTCAAAGTCAATGAAATGATAACTACGCCAGCAGACTGATAATTTTTTAGACAAGGCCATCAATGACATATAATTCAGTATTCATTAACATCAAAGTATGTTCAGCCCCACTGTGCCTGGCCCTATAATGGCGAAACAGTGAATTTGTGTCCTATTTCTGTGATATATAGCCCATAACGTCCATACTACAAGGGCTACTGGTGAGTTATGAGCATCGAACAGGTCACACCGTAGGAAGTGCAGTGTGCCATTCCTATAGCTGAATAATGAACACTTAACGCAACTGTATGAAAGAGTAATCACATCAGCAAATCCCATCCCACACAAAGTCAAAGAGAATTAGAGCTTCTATCAATAACATGCAACCATGAGAGTGCACCTCCCTGAACAATGGTACTAATTCAACCACAGGTTGAACGCCTGGAGGATAATTCAGTGATTTAAAGTTACAACTGAATGAACATGGAACCTGCACTATCCACATCTTGGAAGACAAACTGTAAGAAACGCCTGCTGGTCTTGGGATAAAAAAGAATTCAAACAGAACCTGAAATAGCCTTCCTTGTAACCCAGTGGATGAATACGAATCTCTTTGAGAATATGCAATTAACCTAATCGAATTGGTTCTCTGATTTGAACCACTCTTAAGACAAATCAGCTGGATATTTTAGCTGGTGTCTGATAAATTGGAGGGTTTTCATTTCAGAAGTTTAAAGAATTATCCTTGTAACCCAAGGATTGAATAACAAACAGATCAGGATCATACAATCATCCCAGCAATCAAATCAGCCTTTTCTGAATTTAATCACTTTGAGACGGAGCAACTCAAGAAAGGAGATGGTCTTGAAGTTCAAGGAAATTCCCCAGTGAAATCCATTCTGTGATTTAAAGATAAAAGTGGTGCTAAGGCCCTGCAGCTCACCTGGATATGTGAGAGAGTGCGTTTAGTTTTATGTCGCTTTTATGTCCAACAATATCATGGTGTGGTGAAGCCTGAAATGGGGAATCGAACCTGGTCTTCAGTGTGACGAGTGAACCCTTTAATTACTAAGTTACCTCACCACCTCACCTGGATATGTAGCCAACAGTCTAAACTGTCAACATAAACAGCCACTTAACAACATCACAATAATGCGGGCAAACATATTGACACATGTGAAAGAAACAAATATTCCAAAAATGCGGGCAAACAGACTGACACATGTTAAAGAGGCAAATATTAAAAAAATGCGGGCAAACAGACTGACACATGTTAAAGAGGCAAATATTCCAATAATGATGGCAAACATATTGACACATGTGAAAGAAACAAATATTCCAAAAATGCGGGCAAACAGACTGACACATGTTAAAGAGGCAAATATTCCAATAATGCGGGCAAACAGATTGACACATGTGAAAGAAGCAAATATTCCAAAAATGCAGGCAAACAGACTGACACATGTTAAAGAGGCAAATATTCCAATAATGCGGGCAAACAGATTGACACATGTGAAAGAAGCAAATATTCCAATAATGTGGGCAAACAGATTGATACATGTGAAAGAGACAAATATTCATATTTTCAAATCTGTAAGAGTGAAGGTTTGGTTGCAGAACTTTGTAGCAATCCATAAAAGTTGAATATATTTTACAGTTTCAACTCAGAACTTCTTAAAAGTTTGAAGCAAGATATGCTTTTCTAATGCAATATGTTTGTTTCACAATGGATATAAATAAGAAATACTTGAACCAAAAATGATGTTAGCACTGAACTTGGGCAACATTGACTAATTACACATGTTCATCACCCAATCAAATGAATTATTACCATATTGAAAGTTTAAATGTTTTAATCTTCTCTTGAGCAGTATATACCAACAAAGCAGGTGAAGTACTTGAAAACGAAAGGACTTAATCCACAGGACTTGTGCATGAAAACACTCACATATTACTGCGAGACCATCTGCTGACTTTAACATCAACTGCACTCGGCTCTATAAAAAGTCTTGGATGAAGCATGCTTTAGCCATTACATCTGAGACACACAAAAAAATCAAAGTCAACTTTAAGTACCTGTAATTGACTAACCTTTTCCATGCACAAGCTGAGCAGGAACGGCAATGTAGTTTAAACAGTCATCAATGACCAAACTGCTCTCCAGTTCAAGCACAAACATGTCTTAGAACAATGCTCCAATTACGGAACCTCATGTCATCCACAAAAATCGCAGCAATACATTATTTGCATGCATGCTTCTATGTAGTACAAGCAAACCGATCATTTCTAAACTATGGACATCCTCATGGACATCCTCCGTTATCCCACATCCAATATTACATATTTCCATTTTATTATGTCAAACAATCCAGAACCTATTCATTGGAATAGTCGGGTAGCTCAGTCGTAAAGAGTTCACTTGTCAAGAATAAGCCCAATGTTCAAATCCCTGAATGGGTACAACAGTGTTTCACTTGGGATACAGGTCTCATTCAAGTCAGCATACCTGACCATCTGATTGTTTTACAACAAGAGTGGGTTGCTGAAGACCAATTCTTACCTGTACCTTCGCAGATCTTATAATTGATGTAAAACAACACTGTCTCAATATAATCATGTCACTACCTCCATCTCACCTATTTGACTGGATACCTGCTTTCAGTGTGGAGACCATAAAGGTGACCTATCTGTTCTCTGACCAACAACCACAGAGGCAAATATAAAGCATAGTCACTGCACATGCATATCAAATCTAAACTGTTAAAACACCCTGCATAATGGAAGATGATACCTGCAGTATGAGCTAAGAAGCTTATCACCCGGGAATAATGACGAAAATGCCATGCTATCTCATTGGATGCCATTTTTCCACATACGACAAAGGTTTCCAAGGCAAACAAAACACGTCAAAATGAAATTCAAGAAAACCTTGAAACCAAAATGCCTTCAGCACTACATAATATTTAAGGCCATCCAAAGTGATACTGAGTGTGGACTGAGAATATATATCAATATCATTATCTCATCTAATTGTTGTCTTTGGTGAGTGAGGTAGTGCTTGAGATTGTCTCATACAGCTAGCAATATTCCAGCAATATCATGCCAGGACACACTAGAAATGGAAAACACACTGTACCAATGTAGGGAATAGAACACAGGCCGTCAACATGTCAAGCGAACACTTTAACAACCAGGCAACCCCTCCAACCATACAATTATGTTAAGTGCTTGGTCCATGGTTGGCCAATGATCCCTAACTGTTAAGATCTGGGTTAGAATAGGTCTTTGGTAACCCATACTTCTCATATCAGACAAGTAACAGGATTGGTGGTAAGGTTGACACTTATCTCAGTTGTGTAGATTGATGCTTGTCACTGCACTCACTATAGGTGTGTTGCAAGCCGAAAATTGCTCAGAGTAAGCAAATGAATCACTTATTCCAGACTTGCAACAGCTCGAAGCGTTTATCACTCTCCCAAAAATGGTGCAAATATCCCCAAAATGGATAAAGAATGTATTAGGAGAGTCTCAATGACGAGTGACGAATTTATGATTGTTGATGACTGACACATTGAACCAGTAGAACAAACTTAGGATGCTGTGATGTAAGCTGTGTTTTGCCAGTTTAGCAGCCGAACACATTTGTTCAGCCTTCGAGTTCAAATTTTCCTTAGCTGCCATTTTGGCTTGAGAACGAGGCGACCTCATCCAGCGATTGCTGCAATTGCTGCGATTGCAAGCGGCTGAAAGTTGGCGTTCCATTGTCAGGTGAATTGCTGTACATCACTTGCAAGCAATTGGTTGTTTGCAACGCACCCAACAAATTGTTATCTGAATGGTGCAGAACAACAATTATTAAGTCTCCGAGTATCTTCAGGGATTGCATGTAACGTAAAAACGATTTGTCATCCAAAGAATAAGTCTTTACGTTAAAACTCTCACTCTCGCACATTAGATTTCTCCCTCACATCAGTAGCATGTTTAGACAAGATGCACAGACGGACATAAGGTGGGCCCCATCTGGCACAACACAATATGGTACATGAAAACGAAGTTGGGAACCAGTTTAAGACAAACAGGCAGTAATGTCAGTGAGATAATCGCACAAATTTGCTAACGTTAGCTGCTAACAAAAAATACAAGTAAAAATCCAACAATACTCATGATGTTGATCACTAGATTGTCTGGTCCAGGATCAATTATTTACACACCAGAGTGGCTGTAAACAACAAACAAAGCAACCAAGCAAACAACCAATACTCTGGAACCTGGTGTCAATGTTTTTAATAAGCTGATGTGTAGGTTTAAACACAAACAGCATCATGGCTTAACAACTTGCAAACTGAACCTGTAAGTTAGATGAAATATTGCTGCCACTGAATCTTTCATTCATCAATTCCTGGAAGATAGAAATATGATGAGGTGCAGCCTTTCATTTCAAGGTTCATGAACCAGCCTCCATGTGTTGGAGATGAATGAGCCTTCATCTGCAAGCAAGGTCAAACTGTTGCATCTCCAGAATGCTTCCCCTTTTTTTTACAAGAAATAGTCATAAATCTGTACACATATCTATTTTTTTACAGAAGTTTGTAATTGGCAGACAAACATTTTGTCTCATATTCTCTATTAAAAGTTCTTAAATGATCTTCAGAAAATGTCATTAAAGGAGGCCCAGATATGTTTTCTGAAACTGACTGAAATTCTTGACTTGCCAAGAATTAGAGACTTGAAAGGGCCAGGAACTTTGAAGCTTTCAGACAACAAAAACACAACTGTGGCTCACAAAGTATTGCGAATAGTAGTTTCAAGAATCAAAATTAGTAGTTTGATCATAAAATTAGTAGTGAACTAAATTCTAAAAATCATGCTGGATTCTGAGAAAGACAATATGACACTAATCAAGAGTAAAGCTTTGATTTCACATACCTCCAACAGCAGATTCCCAAATTTTCAGGATCGCCTTTCTTCTTCTCTCTCTCTCAGGCGAAAATGTATTTAATCAATTAAAATTATGTTTTTGGTCTATAAATCCAAATTTCAATGAATTTTCTTAAAATTTCACAGAATTTTTAGATCAACCATATTGGTATAGTTTGAGGTTAAAATCTGTAGTGATAACTATAAAATTGTTGAGGTTGGCATCTCCGCAGTATATGGAGCAATACCATCAGCAGAGCCATGGGTTTATGAAGATGAATGTACACTGCATTCTGATGAGTTGAGAAATGTTGACAAATGGCACTGAATCCACAAATTGTTGCCATATTTCACTGCATATGAACCCTTTCAATGACAGCTATTTTCCCTTAATTCCAAATTCAAAAACAAAATCACCTTGACTTATTGGAACGGACACAACAGTATCAAAATACATACATTTTGCTGACGATTCAGAATATATCAACAGGGAGTTTTCAACAAAAACCTTTCTTCACAATTGTCTTAAATCCCCTGGTTTCATGATGATTTGAGCAAGAACATCCCCATTGACCATATGACTATCGTTAGTTCTCTTGTCTTCAGCTGGAGATGGTTTAACAGATCATTGCTGCCCAAGTCTGCCTTGACTCACACATCTGAAGGCATGTCTATGACACCAAAGCATCTTATTCACACGTTTCAGTTTCCTCTGTTGCATGATTTCACAACACATTCATGTAAAAACAGCATAACATTTTATCGTCTTCTCAAAGTCTTTGATACTTTCTTTGCTTCTTACTTTGTGGTATTTTGATATTTTCATGTCTGATATGTCATCAGACATGACAGCAAAAACAAAATGTTGTGTCTTGCAAGTTAAGAGACTGTGACTTTACGCGGCAGTTTCTTCTGAGCTATAATGATTTATGATAACGTGTCCAGACAGTTCTTGTTTACTTATTTTTCAAAAGCAACAGATTCTTTGATGCAAGGAGCAAAAACATGCTATCTCAACACAATGTCAGGGTTGGATGTAAAAAAGTTTGAACTGAGCAATAAACTTAAGAATTCAGGATTTTCTCAAGGAATATGTCAAGATTCAGATCATGTTTTCTGCTCAGGGACTTTGACAAACACTTGTCAAAAATCATTATAGACCACACAATTCTCCAAGTGAAAAATTTAACCTATCATGGTGTAACTGATTAACATTTTGGACCTATTGCAGCATTATATAAGTCAAATCAAAAGTACCAACAAGATATAGCTCAAAACAAGCTTCCTTCAAACCAAATTGACCATTTGATTAGTCTGCATGCATTTGCACTACTTGGAGCAAGACATACTTACTGAATAAGAAAAGAAAAAAAGTAACAGACAATAGCAAACAAGAAGTCTGTGAAATGGTCTGGAAATACCTACTTGTCTGACAATCAAACAGTGATTCTACTGACAAGGTTGTGTGCCAGATTTATACTAGAGATCTATGTATGGAACATTTCTACGACACAGTTACAGCACTTACACATAATGACATATCATAATACATCTGAACAGAGTGCCAAAACAGTCTGCATGTTTCCCATAATACATCTGAACAGAGTGCCAAATTAGTCTTCATGTTTCCCATAATACATCTGAACAGAGTGCCAAAACAGTCTTCATGTTTCCCATAATACTTCTGAACAGAGTGCCAAAGTAGTCTTCATGTTTCCCCTAATACATCTGAACAGAGTGCCAAAACAGTCTTCATGTTTCCCCTATTACATCTGAACAGAGTGTGAAAACAGTCTTCATGTTCCCCCTAATACATCTGAACAGAGTGCCAAATTAGTCTTCACGTTTCCCATAATACATTTAAACAGAGTGCCAAATTAGTCTTCATGTTTCCCCTAATACAACTGAACAGAATGCCAAAACAGTCTTTATGCTTCTTCAAACTAACAAGCAATAGACTCCTCTTGGGAGGTTCTGAACTTTCAATGTCAACAAAATATGCTCAGCAAGTAACTTGACATTGTAAACCATTGTTTGATTTTACAGCCATACTATTCCATCCCAGCAGGTGTTCTTGTCCTCAGGCAATACAATCCCCAAGCTTGATGAACACCCCATTAGCATGTCTGTCTGTGCATAACTCTCTTTATTACATACCAAACAAATTGTCTTGTCTATTCAACTGAAGGACATTACTACCCTATGTCAGCTAAATGTCAGTGACCAAGTGAAACTAATTTAGCAACACAAAAAACAGGACAGAATGAAAAAGAATATGGAAGAAGAAATGATTTTTAATTTCCCCTGGTTGTTGATTCAACCAGAATTCATGTGTGAATTCTATCTTTAAGCATCTCACGACTATACTTCATGCAAGAACACTATATATTCAATGACACCACTGAACCCCTTGGGGGAGTATGACAACAATATATGGTATGATAACAAGGGATGTTTGACCATGGCATTCGGTCACCAAAACATCTCAGTTTCTTCTTAGAGACAAGAACATGATAGCTAAAGAATTCACTTTTCAAAATCAAATGGCATTAACAGGCATGGGTGCTGGAACATAACACAAAAACATGCAGCTTTACCAAAATTCCAGCATTACAAAAATGGAATCCCAAGAATTGTACACAAAGACATATTCCATTTGAAGGATGGATTTGTTTGTTTAATGCCACACTAATCAATATTCCAGCTGTATGAAGTTAGTCTGAGACTAGTCAAATCTGAACCAGAAAATGTAGTGATTGGTGTATGAGCATTGCTTTTCACACTTACTATACAATGAGATGCATCGATCATCTCGTATGAAGAGCATTGGCAGAAACAACCCTGGATCCTGTTTCACAAAACTCTCATAAGCCTAAGGTCTCATAAGTTTTCTTGTAGCCATTGTACCTCCTCTACTGCAACACAGGAGCTGCAAATGCTATGAGAAAAGTTACGAGACCTCAGGCTTACGAGAGCGTTGAGGAATGGGGCCCAAGGTTGTTACAAGGGGCTCAAGTAATTTGGACAGTACATGATATTGGGGTTTAAGACTGGCAACTTCTTGACCTTATTGTTCTTTGAAGCATTTAAAAATACAAAGAAAAATGGCCAAAAACATCCTTCAAACTTAAAATGAGTTCCAAATGCATTAAAAGAGTATTTCTGCACTCGAGATCAAGTTCCTGGACGGATGAGTATCAAGGGCATCTGCAGAGGCACCTGCGTTCCAATCAAGAAGCCCTGAAGCAGCTGACAGCAACAATGTCCTAAATTGCTACTACATTGCTGTGAGACAGATCAACGACAAGCTAGTCCATGAGGAACTGGAAGCCATTGCTCCCAGACTGCAGTGTAAGTGCCTGTCAGACAGGACATAAAGAGAGAATTTTCAGGACCTTAATTAAACGTCAATTTGGTCTCTGTGACACAAAGATAAATGCTCCAAATCACCACCACAAAGGGCCAGGCAAATACAGAGGAAACCAATGACAATGCTTGACCAAATCTAGGTCAATACTTTATAGGAATGCACATACCATATCGGAAATTGGTCACCTTGATGCCAAAAGCACTCACCATCAAAGAGGTTGTTACCATCGATGTGAGGACCAGAGAACAATTAGTAAATGGACTGATAGCTAGGATATTGGATTCGTTCAGCTTAAATGATGTTGTTTATGATGATAATACACTGGCGTCTACAGCGCTTTGACATAATGATCTGATCACAGTTGTTATTTAAAAATGAACACAGTAAAAACAGGAAACAGGCACATAAAAGCCATTACAGTGTCATGTGAATGACAAAAACGATTAAATAATCATTACCATGGCAACGCTTGTAAACAAATGATAATACTGGACCATTTCAGTGTGAAATACAGTTTTCCTATTTTTTTCTCACCCTTAAAACATGCTTCTCTGATGCAAATCCATTAAATATTTCTTGAATGATGCAAAACTGTCTTACTAGGGGACCATGAAATATCATTATCGATGTTATGTTAATCTCTTTAAGACCTACATTAGCCAACAGAATATATAATACCTTTTTATTATATACTCCACCGGAAACAAAAGGCATATATGTAAAGAAGAAAAACCTTCTCACATCAAGAAGATGTTTATGTCTACTATTTCCTTGAAGTTATCAAAAAGGAGTTAGAAGATGGACAAACATGAATACAAGAGCTGGTTTATTAATAAATTATTTTTCTTCTACATGATGAAATTTCAGGGCTAATCAGGTGATTAAGGAGCAATATTAGCTCTGAAACTTCATCATGAAGAATACGAAGAAGCTGTTGTCCATAAACTGTGCCATGCATTCATACTATTTCCTTCATGTGAAAAGCATAGAATGGGTATTTTGATTAGATTTGTGGGCACCTACAGTGTGCCAGATGACTGACTGATTATGGTTTTATGCCACTTGTTTGCTATACTCCAGCAATATCACTGCAGGAACAAAAGTTTACCCATTGTACCCATGTAGGGAATTGAACCCAGGTCTTCGACGTGACAGGCAAGTTTTAATTTTGAGGCTACCCCACTGGGTGCCAAGTATATACCAGGTGCATAATGGTGTGTAGAATCAATGTAGAAGTAAAGATGATGTGAGGACCAGAGAGCAATTAGTAAATGTGTAGAATCAATGTAGAAAAAAAAGACCAAATCAATACATGCAAGCTTGGGTCAAGGTTTTCAGTTTCTGGTACTCGTATGGGAAAAAACTCGAGCAGTTTATGATCTCATACTTTCCATCACTATACACACTGAGACACATCTTCCAACACAAGTCATCCTCAAGTTACTTGTCATCATCTTGCACATGGATGGTTGAACATATACCTCAGTACCTCACAACACAAACAAAAATTAACCGGATACCAAAATACCAAATTAGGGGCAGATAACTCCCAATACCTGTCATAAATCATCATTTCAAATCCTATTTAATGAACTACCTTTTCGAGTTATGCATGAACTGTTGTAGTGATCATAATGAATATTTTTCAAGATTTTCAAGACATCTTCAACTCACCTTCCAGAATGATCTATGAAGGATCCAGATGTGAAATAACTTATAGCATTGAATATCACTCCATATGTCAGTGAGGACATACATTAAACCTGATGCTCAAGCATAATGCATTAAGTATATAGATTAATCTTGCAAGAATTCCAACTATGCTGTGTGGGGTGGAGTCCAATAGAGAGTAGAATGCACCAGTAACGATCTTCACTTTCAAGCACATGTCAATGCAAGGAATTCTTTGTTTCAATTTTTGTCAGATGGACAATATTTCAAGAAAATATTATCATGGTGATGTACAAATGCATTCTAAAGCTGACACTGAAATGCTAATGTTACGATACTTCTGAAATCATGAGAGAGAAACCATATCAATAAAAAAATATGAATTCTTTGGATGAGATTCTGATATTACATGTAAAGATACCCCTGCTTTTTATCGGGAAAGGACATGTTGATGGCTCCATAGTAATACATCAATCTGGTACAGCATGCAAGCAGATGCTGCTGTTCACAGACAAGCATTCAGCAACACACTTGTACCAACACAACAGAATCGATGCCAATATCACATTGCAAGACATTGAAACAATTGCAGTTAGACAGGGTCACCTTGGCACTACAAACACATTATCAGTTGGGCAAATGACATTGGGTGAGTTACTTGATCAGAATATTCTTTTCAAGTGAAGTTTCAGAAGTTGGCTGAATAAAGAAGTACAGCTCAAAGATGTTCTCCATTGACTGGGACCCTACCCAAAAAAGGTACGAGAATCTGTACTTTACTAAGAAAATGTAATCCCACACGACATATGCTCAATTGATTGATTTTTAGAATACCTTCCTCACTGCAATAATAGAATCTGAATCAAGATGTCACATCACCTGAATAAAGGAACTGTTCATCCTTAAAGGTTCTCCTTATTT
Organism: Haliotis asinina; assembly: GCF_037392515.1. NCBI lineage: Eukaryota > Metazoa > Mollusca > Gastropoda > Lepetellida > Haliotidae > Haliotis > Haliotis asinina. The sequence continues at coordinate 32,416,484 of NC_090289.1, read as the reverse complement.
GACACTCCAACTCCAAACAATGACGCTCTAAGAAATGGTTTTGATAAGGACAATTTCCATGATCCTACTTACAATTAACAGATCCTGCACCATTGAATGAGACAACTCTGAACATTTTTACATTGTTCAGCAAGGATAGAACCAGGTTATGGCAGGAGATTTATAAATCTTACCTTGCTGATGGTGTGCAAAACAGTAACATGAATGATTACTGATAAAAGAACCAGCACAGTTACATATTGCACATACCAATACCAATCTAATTTAATCTCTCAAACATCTAAACTGTATATTTTCTTTCAGATCAGATTTACATGGGTTCGTTTCAATGGGGCTTGGGTTCAGTTTTCACAAAGTTGCTTGTTTTTATGAAAACCACATATTTTCAGAAACGAAGCATCAATCTGATACCAATCCAATCTTTTTAGATCATGTAATAATTGGCACATATAAAACATATCACATGTATTGGGATTTTGTTGCCATTTTTGTGTGAAAAGTACTCTTTTCCACTCTCATTCCGTAAGTAAAATGCCATAGGTTTCCAGAATATTCATGTAGCAAACCATTGCACCAAGCTATCCCAGAATACCAATTGGGGATTGATTAAAGAAGACAACTCTATCATCATCTACTTAAAACATAGTAATTAGATCAGGAGCAGACAAGCAGACAGACTGAATCCAACCAACTGTATTATGCTGGTTGCAACTTCTGCCTCCCCAGTCAACACTGTGACCCCAGGCACCGACACATGGTGTTCCTGGTGATGTATGTCATGTAGCCAATGTGGCAGGACACGGTTACATTGAGTCCCACTGGCAGTGCACAGATACTGATAAAGAGTGGGATGGAGTGGCAACATCCGGATCTAAAGGACACAATATCCTTCTCTTTATTCTCGGGAACTGCCTCCATTCATATTTCACCCATAATGCACCTCCAGGAGAGTAAGTGAGAGAGCTAGTTTAAGCTTATGAGAGTTTTAGAAATATTCCAGCAACATCATGGCAGGTTGACACCGAAATGGGATTCACATGTTGCATCCATGTGGGGAATCAAACCAGGGTCTTCGGTGTGACGAGCGAACACTGTAACCACTAAGCTACCTCACCACTCATAGGCAGAGAACATAACAGGGACGATAATGGACACAGTAGCCTAGAAGACAAGGAATATAACAGGGAACATAACAGTTAGAGTAGCCTGGAGGACACGAAATATGGGATGTTACAGACATTGAATATAACAGGCAACATAACAGTTAGAGTAGCAAAGAGTACAGGGAATACAACAGGGAACGCAACAGTAAGAGTAGCCTGGAGGACAGGGAATATAACATGGGATATAACAGACAGAGTAGCCTGGAGGACAAGGAATGTAACAGGGAACATACCAGAGTAGCCTGGAGGACAGGGAATATAACACGGAACATAACAGAGTAGCCTGGAGGACACTGAATATAACATGGAACATACCAGAGTAGCCTGGAGGACAGGGAATATAACAGGGAACATAACAGACAGAGTAGCCTAGAGGACAGGGAATATAACAGGGAACATAACAGACAGAGTAGCTTGGAGGACAGGGAGTATAACAGGGAGCATAACAGGCAGAGTAGCCTAAAGGACAGTGTAAAAAAAAGACCAGTGAGTCTGTCATACAGACCCTAAAGCAAATAAATCCATGAGAGCCCAAATAAGTCTAGAAAATTTGGCAAGTCTAGATTTCCACAGCTTCTGAAAATGAAGAAAGTCTCAGGGCTCATTTTCACTTGCTCTACTGTGAATGTTTTTTTCTATAAAATATGTTCTTTTCAGAGACCAGTTGTTAGTATAGGTAACACACAGAGGACAAGGGAATATTGCAAGAATTAAAACTGGGAATTTAAAGGACCTGTGAGTGAGGTTGTTTCACACTCGTATGAGCAGTATTCCAGTATGGAGTGTGTCCGATTCAAACAGAGAACTGCAATGTGAGGAGGATATTGAGATATCTTAATGAATACTGTCAGGTGAGATCAGTCTGACCCGAGCCAGGAAAGGCCACAAAGTAGTCATGATTCTGACAGCTGTTGTAAATTGGACATCCTGCATCACCTGATGCAACTGAAGAAGGGCCGTCTTACAGTGTCAGTACAAACCTACACTGACATTTGGTTCCAGAAACATAGCTATCTTACTTAAAAATCGAAATAATATGTCCATCTACAAAACAAGGCCAGTCAAAGTGCCCAATACATATGACATATTGTGTAGATGTGGAATCAGTGAGCAAGTATACTTTTATTCTGCACACTGCAATATTCCAGCTTTACGCCAGCAGTCTGAGTCTGGACCAGACACCCCTGCGATCAACATCAGGAGCAGTGATCTACGCCATTGGAATACGATGACATTTGTCAATGAAGTCAGCGAGTGTAAGCACCTGATTCCGTTCATCACCTTGTAGGACACGTATGGGCTACTGAAGATCAATTCTAACCCAGGTCTTTGTGGGTGTATATGTGGTGGGGTGGTGGGGTGGTGGGATAGCCTTGCGGTTAAAGTGTTCACTTATCACGCCAATGACCCAGGTTCGATTATCCACATGGGTACAATGTGTGAAGCCAATTTCTGTTGTGTGCTGTTGTGATATTGCTGAAAAATTGCTAAAATTGGCATAAAACTGAAATTCACTCTCTACCACTTCACATGTGGACAATGTACCTTTCTATATCACTAGAGCAGTCACGTATGTGATATAAATTCAGCATCTAACAGGGAATAATATAAATACATTCTCTAGTATTCTATAGTGAGTTTGGTTTTAAGCAAACCTGACCAGAACTTCAGTGTTCCATTTCAAATTTTTCAAACAACTGCTAATACGTGTACATTCTTGTCAAAGTTTGCCTAAGGATATGACGTAGATTTTCTGATGCACATAATAGTTGAAATTACTTGTGTCCAAGATAATGATGCTTCTACAGGGCTGTCTCTTATGCTTGTGTGCACATATTAAAGAATATACGGTATTCAGTCACAGCCATGATTCCTGTATCACCCCCTAACATTGTTACTCAGGGGTCAGTGTGATGACGAAATCTGTCCCAGGATCAGGTCACTTGGCTCTGTTGTGTTCATGGACTCAATCAGCTGAGCGGCACAGTGGTGTAGAGACCAACCATAGTTTCTGAATTTTAATACTTTTGGTAGAAACAAATTATTCCTTTTAATTGGAAAGGAGCCTTGGTGAATGGTAGACTAAACCTGAAGAAATCCCAGACTTGCTTCATGTGAGGTTTTATTATTGCAGAAAGGGCCGAGTTGATGGGAAAATAATGAGGTTTAGAAACGGTGACAAAGAGGTACATTATCAACAATTATCATACACTAATACACAGCTTAAAGTTTAGCCTCTGAAAATATATAATAACTTGGTGTGACTTGACATTCAGTGAGGAAAATCTAGACTTGCGTCATTTGGAGCTTTTGTATTACATAATAGCCTGGGCAGAAAGTAAAATCATATGGTTCCATGGCTGTGAGACAGAGTAAGACATTCCAACCTGAAGAAAAACACACTTGTTCAGATTTAAGTATTTATTAATGTACATAAGACTCCCATTTTCTGTTTGTTGTATAACAGCACACTTGGAAATTTTCAAGTTAGCATCATTTCCTTTTTGCATGGATGAATAGCTGATGACTTGGATAATCTTTGGGGAGTTTCCTAATATGCCTAAGCAATTCCTGTGAGACTGATGTTGGGGGTATTAATGTGTGGCACACTGGATGCATGGAAACTAACCAGTTTTTGTACCAAACATGTGAAAATAAACATCTAATGGAGATTTATTTTTGTTTCATCCAACCTCAGATTGTGTGGGGCTTTTCGTAACTCTTAAAGTGAAAGAGTGATTGAGTAAGTGAGTGAATGAGTAGGTGAGTGACAGAGTAAGTGAGTGCATGAGTGATCGAGTGAGTGAGTGAATGAGTATAGTTCCATGCAGTTTTTATGTTTCCAGTCAGATTCATGTTTGACATTAGATTTTCACGTACCTAAATTGTATAGCAATGTTGTGAACATATATTTGCATCGTACTACTTCACCCTGTGCCTGTTCTTATCCCAACACAAACTGGTAATTATGCACCATGTTCCTTTACTTTTCCCCAACAGTATATGAAACTAATCCTTCGATATGTCAGGTCACTGTCAACTCAACATGATGTTACCACGTGAATTTCTTGCCAGCCATCACTGATATGAAAAGCCATGTAATTGGAAACACATCATATTTTTAATGGATTAACATGGATATTTAATCAACCAATGAAACAGTCTAGTGACAGTGCCATAACTTTGTCCCTCAAGAACAGAAACCTTCAGCTGTACCATAAACAGCTCAATTACACATTAAGGCAACTGGATTCTATCAGTTTTTGTTTGGTTCATTACCCGAGTTACATATGCACCAACAACAGTAGAGAGCACAGATGGATGTGGGAAGGAAACCCTATTAATAATAAATTTGCTTCAAACATGTTAAAATCTAGCTGAGACAAACCATCAGTTGATAAAATGAGCAAAGGTCAATAATGTTTGGCAAAGAAGAACATTTCTCTGTGCTGCAGCATCAGCAACAGCAACAGCAACAGCAACAGCAACAGCAGAAGCAGAATCTGCAATTCCATCCAGGGCCAAGGTCGAATGGGTGAGCTCTAAACTAGAGAGCAAGCATTTTCAGAGCATTAGTAACCATCAGCCATTAGTGATGGCTTCCAAGCATCTTTCCAAACAATTTTCACTCCAACCACCCATCATGAACCACTGTCAGCAGTCTTTATTTTTTAAGCATTCATAAAACCATCAGACATCATTAGCTATCTGTCCATGACATGGTCACAAAAGGCCATCTTTATATGAAGAAAATACACCAAGCAAGGGCAACAACTGTTTCAAAGGGAGGTAACTCCAGAATGCTTGTATGACTGACCACTGCTCATAATTCCAGAATCATTACAGTCTACTGCCAACTTACAGGTCAGTCGAGTTGTCTTCCACTGATTAAAAGATAAAGGAATAGGAAGGACTGCAAGTTGTGCTCACCCACTGAGACCCCAGATGAGTGAGTGAGCAAGCAAGTTAGGTTTTATGCTGCTTTTTAGCCAGATTTCCATGAATAACATTGCTGGTGACACCAGAAATGGGCTTGACACACTGTACCCATGTGGGGAATTGAACCAGAAATAGGCTTGACACATCGTATGCATGTGGGGAATTGAACCAGAAATGGGTTTGACACATCGCATGCATGTGGGGAATCGAACCATGGTCTTTGCCAAGGCAAGTGAACACTTAAACCACTAGACTAACCCACCACCCCGACAGCCCAGGTAAAAAAGACAGAGACCCCGAACCAAACCAGTTCACGTTTTATTCCCCTATTTTGGGGGCTTTTGTTTTTTGTTGCTTAGTGCAAGGAAGGGTAACAACAAGTACCATCTTTGGGTACGATGCAGCACAGAATAGAACCATCAACCATCAAACCCCCTCTCGTCAGACACATTAGCCACAATTCAATGAAAGCAGTCAGTGAGCTTTAAATCAACTCAAGATGTTGAATTTGGAAGCACTGTAACGATAACTATTTGAGGAGAACCATGAAACTACATAATCATTATCAGAACTATTTATTTGCCTCATGAAACCTGTATCATTAATGATGCCAAACTCATCAAAGAGATGAAATCCATTGAAAACTTTCAACTAGGTTGCACAAATCCAAACTTACAACGAATATTGCCTTTGATCAAGAAAATGCTGCATTAATCAGTAGCAACCTTTCACAGGAACTGTCAGCCCAAATCATCTTTCGGAAGAAACAAAAACGCCATCAGTCTTTTTGTTTCTCAGCTTAATTCAAAACACACGCACCTCTTATATCAACAAGCGAAAATGAACAAGCATGCTGGTTATGCAACATCAGTCTTTGCAGCAGTAAGCCAAGGATGGTGAATGGTTAAAATTTGGAAATTGGATTCTGTCCAAGGCGTCAATTGCTCATGTGAAGTAACAACAGCTTTGACATTTTCCGCAGAAAAAATCATCCTTGTAAAAGCTGATAGATTGTCTCGAAGGTCTTCAGGGAGATCAGCCATATTTCCTTGCCCCATGGGAGGTCACGGTTTTCACCTCCACACGCACTGTTAATTATTACATCATACGCTCCATGGTGTAACACAGCAGACGTACCATCAAAACATGGCTGAACGTGTGGGAAAACCCAAGCTGCAGATTTAGTCTTTAAAGATTCCCTGCTCTCCGGACTCTGGTCCTGACCCACTTAGCTTCCAAAACTACAAACATTGATACATTTGAGATGCCATAGTTAAACTAATGGAACATGAGAACAGCAGCATTATCCCATAGACATTCATCCAACTCACGTAGGTAGCAGCCTGAGGGTGAGACGATACAGTTTACATCATGCGTAGTAATAGTTCTGCTGTTTATGTGGTCCAACCTAGACTTACTGCCAGACTGTTCCATCTTTCAGCTTCAACAACTGCTTATTGATAAAAGTTTCCCACTGCTGACTTGCAAGTTCGCGTTGTAAAAGGCTCGAGTTCGGTGAATAAGTGAGTTTATTTTTATGCTGCACTCAGCAATATTCCAGCCATATTTTGGCCCTCTGTACATAACCAAGTCTGGACCAGACAATCCAGTGATCAACAGTATGAGCATTATCTATGCAATTGGGAACCAATGACATGTGTCAACCAAGTCAGTAAGCCTGACCATCTGATCCCGTTAGTTGCCACTTTCGATGAGTGAGTTCAATTTTATGAAACTTTCAGAAATGTTTAAGTAATATCAGACAGGGGACAACAGACTTGGGCTTCACTCATTGTACCAAAGTAGGAAATCAAACCCATGTCTTTGATGTGATAAGCAAACACCTTAACCACTACACTACCTCACCATCCCTGCTTAAGTCATAAGTTTCACTGTTTCTCAGACACACACATTTTTGTGTTGTATTGTAGAGTCAGCAATATGATGTTTACATTAACATGGATCTCAAATATTCATCTCAACATATGCTAAATATGCTGGGAGACATCATGCTGTTTGAGGAGACAGTGAAGAAGTCATGTGGTTTGAAGCATTTGTTCACTGACACAGAGGTTTGTTTCCCCTCATGCCACGTGTGAACCCCATTTTGGTACCATCTGTTACAACATTGTTGAAAGCAGCATTAGACTGAATTCACTCACTCACTCATTCTAAAACATCGACAGATTTGAGAAATGAGTAAATGGGTGCATCAAGAAAGTCATAAATTCACACATACTTTGACATTTCTGCACGGACCAGACAAATTCAAGCATTAAAGGGTGTGAAAAGAGTGTCCTTACTACTCCATGTTTGTGAAACCTGGATTGGTTGATAAGTCATTCAGAAAGTCTTGGCGCAGTAGGGTAAGCTAGTGGTTAAATTGTTTGCTCATCGTGATGAAGGTCGGGGTTTGATTCCCCACATGGGTACACTGTGTCAAGCCAGTTTCTGGAATCCTTTGCTGTGATACAGCTGGAATATTACTAAAAGCAGCGTAAAACAATACTCAATCACTCAGAACCTGATTGAGTCAGCTAACGTTCCAAATGAACTGTGGCCTACACAGATATCTACTTTACAGTAGTAACAGTCGTCATCTCCTTTCACAGTCGTAAAACGCTGGAAAAACGTCTCTTGAGGCATATATATGATGAAATCAGTGTATCAAGGACGAGTCTTTACTATTGACTTGTCTGCAACCTACAGCCTTTGGCCCCGACAGACTTTCAGACAGTATTACAGAGACACTGAGTACAAAGTTCACAGTTTTTGACTGACTATGGCTAGACCTCATCATGAACAGATTCTGGCTGATATCACATTGTGAACTGATTCAGGCTGAAATCATATTTTTGTTTATGTGGAATGATTGAGGCTGATATTAAATTGAGGTCTGATTATTCATTTGTAGTTTAATGCTGCACACAGCAATATTCCAGCTACATCTGCAAATAATAGAGTCAGGACCAGACAAATCAGTGATCAACAGCATGAGCATCAATCTTTGCAATTTGGGATATGATGATTACACAATGTGATTTAGAAAGTGGTCAAATGCAACATATGTTATATTTGAGATTCCACTGTTTCTGTAAAGTATAGATTCTTGTACTTTTGTAGGGTTGAGTCCAATGATACGATGACATACATCAACCAAGTCAATAAGACAAACCACCCAATCCCATTAATCGCCTCTTATAAAGCTTGGGTTGCTGATGATCAATTCTAACCTAGATCCTCACTGGCCAAGATCACATACGGGACTGACCAGATGGAAGACCTTTCTGCAGTCTCATCATGGTTGAGATCACCTTCTGGTCTGACTGAAGCTCTCACCATATTTGGGAGATCACCTTGTAATCTCATTAAGATGTAGACATGGTAGTGAGTATGCTTTTACACAGACAATAGCAATATTCACTGACAGGGTTACTAGAAAAGGCTTCCGACATGGTACGTGTGGGGAATCAAATGCGGAATTAGATATGAATTAATCGCCGCCATATTTGAATTTGATTTAGGTTTAGAACTGACAGTAGGTCACTGCACTGAGGGTGATGGGTTTTACACTGATTGTTGCAAAATTCCACTTATTTCATAGAGGGACATCAGAAATGATCTTCACACACTGTACACATGAGGGAATCACTCCCGTTGTCATAGTTGCAAACACTTCAACCACTAAACTAACCTATAGAACATAAGTCCCAGTTGGGCAGGATGATTACTAATCTCATATTGTGGGCTGATGGAGGGTGAGGTTACTGACTGACAACACTGTTGACAATGGTGGTGGCAGAGTAAACAGCGTTCAGTTATGTAGACTTGAACAGCTAGACTCAATGACTTCATGAACGAGTCTTGTATTTGATACATAAAAATGAAAGTTGTGATTTAAAAAACCGACATCAATGGTGGAGGTATTTCCAGACCAAGATTACTATTGGATATGTCTGAGCATGTCTGAAACTGAATGGATTGAATAATTGAATTTATGAAACAAACAATAGTGCTTACATATTCTGCACACAAAAAGTTTTGACCCCATAATGTTTTATATATGGCCAGACCAATTTTATTTCTTGCTTTATGGAATTTTGGTCCCCAGAAAACCTAAAAGCAGGAGGGGAGAAAAATAAAAAGAAAATCACCAGTCAAACTAAAATTCCTTCTAAATACAAAAAAGCACTTAATTTTGACAATTTATGAAGTGTTTATGGAGCAAAATACAATGTAAAAAATATCTTCTTTGAAGTAAGTTTACAGACATGTCCCCCCAAAACTATCTAGATTTCATTTTTTGAACGGGAATTTTTTTCCCCCTTACTTTTGAATAAATACAACTGACAGATCTGTAAGACAAGAAACAAAATTGGTCTGGCCTAAGTTGTGAAAAAAATGCTGTATTGCAAGATTGTGTAACAACAGGATTAACATGCATAATTCAACATGAATTTGTTGACACTGTTTCCTAAGACTGCCATGACTAGAGGATGAATGAAGGTTGGTGGTTTGGTTTATCTGCAGAACATACCATTTTGAAACTTATTTCATGAGTCATTCCAGGACCTTGTCTGAAATATCATGTTATCTATGGTCAGACACAGTTGAAAATCTTTAATGCAATACCAGATTACTTATACTAATAAGAAAGAACTGCATGTTTTTCAACTTCTTTTGAGTAACACATATTAATACACAAAGAAGTATTTGGAAAACACTGTGACGAGATACAGTATATCATTATATGATGGAAGTAATGGCAGTGAAAAATTATGTTGACATAAAAACCTTTGATTTGACATCTGACAATACTCCATAATAAACATTAATTACTCATTGAAGGCCACTGTGACATGTTTCATAGGATGGTGTGCCATCAATGTCATCTGTTGGAGATTTATGACGCTCATCTCTTTTTCCATAACACCACAAATACCTGCTGATAACGCACAAGCTATCCTACACTCATGACTCCCTACTGCTGACATCCAGGAAACATAGGCTAAAAAGGAGTGAGTGAGTGAGTGAGTGAGTGAGTGAGTGAGTGAGTGAGTGAGTGAGTGAGTGAGTGAGTGAGTGAGTGAGTGAGTGAGTGAGTGAGTGAGTGAGTGGATGATTGGGTATGGTTTTACAACGCTCTTAGCAATATCCCAGCAATATCACGGTGAGATACACCAGGAATGCGTGGGAAAATTAAAGTATTTTTCTATAAAAAGAATGTTAAATTACAGTATTACTGATCACTTTAGCAAGCCCTAATTTTGATATCATGAGTTACCATGGCATGAGAATCATGACATCACAGTTTACCCTTGTCATCTTTACCATCTACACTCAAAACAAACACCAACTAACAAAACAGGAAGAATAATTTCAGATGTAAAGTACAATTTCACCTTTGAGTCTTTTGATATTAAACAAACCATCACTTGCCCATAAACGTTTATAAAAGTCAGTGTTTTATTCTTTTACTGACCTGTGTTAGACTTTTATCAATACCTGTTGATAAACTCGATATGAAAAGAACCTTGTGCAATATAATCTGTATAGGATGGCACACTCCAAGCAACCTTGACCTTGTTTCCTGTGATATTAAACTGACAACTGCTCCATTTGTCAGTCATTATCTCTGGGTATCATTGTTAATGAGAAAAATGAACCTGTTTGCACTTATCTCCATGAAGACTTTTCTGCCAACTCTTGACATAATTACATGAAATATCCCATCAATCAGGTATGAACAATGAGCCATAGCATTTTCCTCACACAACACTTATATAATGCTATGAAGTAAACATTGTTGCACATTGTACCAGGTAACCTGAATATATGAAGGCCACTGTGCAAAGAAAAATTGAAATGTTTATCAGATATTGGTGCATTACTATGACCCTACCAGGCTAACAATTTCTATAAGACATGTTGTGTCTATCCTCAGAGTTCCACACTATAATTGGGATCTTTTCATTCATATTTGAAACTACTTTACATGGATCTTGTATCAATTAATTCTTTCTTGTACTGTTTACCCCTGTCAAGGAACACTTAATGTAGTCATGTAAGGATATAAGTCACTACTCATAATGAACTTAGCGAAGAGATGATGTAATTCACCACTCATAATGAATTTATTTAAGAGATAATGTAATTCACCACTATAATGAACTTAGAAAAGGAAAAGATATGATTCACCACTTATAATGAACTTGGGCAAGTAAAGATATACTTAAAATGTACGAATCCAAGTAAAACTTTAATTAAAATCTCAATATAATTTTGTCAAGTAGCTATATATTTACTGGCATTCATAGCCATGTAGCTATATAACACTCTCATTATGTGCCAAGCCAAAAATAACACTTAAGTAATCATTAGGTAATAGCTGAATTATAATACAGGAAAATAATGTGGCACAACTCCTTGAATATGGAGTATGTGTTAAAAACAACATGTCAAGGACCATATAATTTGAAATCATCCTAAGGATTCCTGCACTATTTGTGACAATGATGACCAGCTTACCTTCACTGAACATATAGACTCTCTACCACTGATTCCCGGTGTCCGAGTTCTAGTCCCAGTCAGTCTGTAACAAAGATAAGTGTCAAGTCAGCATTTTCCTCTATGATGAAGCAATTACCTCAACTTACAACTATGAAGATAAAAAGCGCAGATATGAACTCAAAATGGCCACATGCTGTCTTATTTTCAACTATGCTCAAGTACTTGAGTTAATCAGGAGGTCTGACATGTAGACAAGCCCTGTCAATCATAAAACACACCATGCTGAGAATGTACAAAAAATTCAACAGAGCCAAGTCAGCCATTTGTCAAATATTCTCAAGATTCTTCTTCATGGGTAAAAAGTGTGACACATTTGTTTCCTCGGTACAAATGGAAACCTGACACCCAAACACTGTTGTCATTAGAACTGCTGATAGACTGACAGACACATTCAGTCACCAGGCAACAAAATAAAATGGGGATAAAGTAGGCTAATTTGTTATTTTTCCTAAATTCAAGAACATTCCTATTATGCACAAAGTTAACTCAACCTGTCATCCCAGATGAAGGACATTTGTTCCCTGTCTGACACATTTACACATTTAACTGTGAACTTGTACAGGGGTTTAAGGCAACCAGACAGAGGGAATGCAACTACAGGCAAGGAACTTCAGTCATTCAGAAAAGCAATTTCAGTCATTCAGGAAGTTATTTAGGGTGTCAGTGGCCAACTATTTAATTAGTGGGAAATATTTGCCAGCCAGTTTCAGGTAATTCTTGAACAAACAATTTTACATCAAACCCCATCATGTCACGTCAGTGTTATGTCATAATGACAAGATGTTAGGTTGCAGTATTGTTCATGTAATGATGTTATGTTGAATTAAATAAAAGCAAAAATATAAGAATCAGAATGCTAACCATATCCATTGTGAGTGAGCGGGCGAGCAAGAGGGGTCTTACGCGTCTTCTTGTAAAGTTTAATATCACTGACAGGAACACCAGACATGGGCTTCACATACGGTTAATCGAACCCAGAACTTCAGGGTGATGAGCAAACACTTCAGTCACAATTCTCACCTCCCATCCTATCCAGATCTATGAGAAATCTCCACGAAACGCAGAGTCGAGTGTCCAATTCTGACTATGTCATGAGCATATGATAATGAATCACTGTCACAAAGTGAAGTGTTGGCAGAAAGATGTGAGTATCATGTCAAACTAGTGGAAACCATCATAAATACTCAAAGGCTAGTCAATTAATCAAGTGAAAACATCCAAACTATATAGTACAAGTCAAAGAAGGGAACTGCACTGGATGTCACTTTTGTTTATTAATGCAACAAATTTGGAAATATCCTCTACACACTGAGCATAAAATGTTCAGCAAGTTTTATTGAAGGTTTGAACCAAAGAACTTCCGATTCAGAGGCTGGATCTGATGGAGTATTGCTTGCTGTTCAGGGAAAATTGATTATTGGAAAGATTAAATCATTCCTATATGTCATGGCGTCATCCTGAAGGCATGTAATGGTCAAGTGATGCTGTGTCATGGCATCACCTTGAAGTCATGTCATGGTCAAGTGATGCTGTGTCATGGCATCACCCTGAAGTCATAACATGATCGAAGGATGCTGTGTCATGGCATCTCTCTGAAGTCATGCCATGATCGAGGGATGCTGTGTCATGGCATCGCCTTCAAGTCATGTCATGGTTAAATGACACTATGTCATGGCATCACCTTGAAGTCATGTCATGGTTAAGTGATGCTATGTCATGCCATCATCTTGAATGAGCATAGTTTCACACTGCCTTTAGCAAAAATACTCCCACAGCATCACGATATCATGGGTGAGGACACCAGAAAGGGCTTCACATATTGTACCCATGTGGGTAACAGAACATGCGTCTTCCCCATGACCACTTTAACCACTAGGCTACCCCTTACCCCAACATCATGTTGAAGTCATGTCATTTTCAAGTGATGTTGTGTTGAAGAGTATGTCATGTTGAAAGGATAGAGCTTAATAAAAGTTGGGCTCTTATCTTATTTCAGGTTCAGAGCGACAAGACTAACACAGGACCTATATATCCCTTGTTAGGTGTGTTTCCACAACAGTGAGTGAGTTTGGCTTTAAACCGCACTCAGCATTATTCCAGCTATGTGGCAGAAGTCTGTAAATAATCCAAGTCTGGACCAGGCGTGTGGCCACATGATCTAACAAGAACTACACAAACAAAGTTCACGACTTGTTAGATCATATGGCCACACATATGGTCCAGACTTGCATTATTTACAGACTGCTGCCACATAGCTGGAATATTGCTGAGTGTGGCGTAAAACCAAACTCACTCAGTCAGTCAGTCAGTCACAATGTTAAGGACCAACTAAAGATTCCCTCATGGTAGTTAATCCGTCAGCCAAGGAAGTTATAGGAAAGTATATGGTGGCTTGATACTTTTCAGGAGTAGTGCATATCCAAGACCTTCAAATTTGGCACACCTCAGCATGGAGAACAACACATACACAAAGGATTCTCTCAAATATCATGGCAATTTCACAGCTATTTGCTGCATAAACTTTCAAAGTCAATTCAATAACAAAGCACTGTCCACCCATGCTCAGCTTGTATTGACATTTTCTATAACAAGTATCTCCTTCAAACCAGTGATGATATTCCTAGGGGACAAAAAAAAAACATCTCCCGGCAAAAACATCCCAACAGTTTACTACTCTCTTTTGTATATAAAGATTATCATTAAATATTTATACCATTGTTGAGTGTCTGACTTCTCTCAATCCAGGTCACACTGCTCCGTCTCGCGTTCACAATAAACATTTCAGGTGTACTGAATAATGTTAAAGTTCAAGAAATACATATTGCATACTAACACAAGAGGTAAAACTATCTCTCTGTGTAACACGGAGTCATTTAAGTAAACATCTTATGCTGGCTAGACATTAAGACCCAACTGGGAGTTTTCATTACAAAGTTACCAAAATAAGTGTTGGCCAATAGTTACCCTTGTTTCAAGGCTGGACTGAACACTAAGCAAATGAAAGTATAGTAATTCTATGCATTAAACAAGTAAGTCTAGATAAGAGGTAATGATGCTAGTCCGTTACAAGAATACTATTTTTTTAGATGCTATCTTTTGAACTATTAATTATAATCTTAGAGACTTGTGCAGTGAGTGAGTATGGTTTTACATCGCTTTTAGCAATATTCAGCAATACTGTGCTGGGGACACAAGAAATGGGCTTCTCACATTGTACAAATGAGAAATGAGGGAAAGCAATCCTGTGTCCTCGTCATCATGAGTGAACACCTTAACCAGGGGGCTACCCCATAGCTCTGATTGACTTCTGAAATAATTGCTGCATCTCAGAATAATGTGCCACCTATATTACCGAGCGATTAATTGAAATCTATCTTTGAAAAAAAAATCTGGCTAACAACCCAGTAAAGAATCCATGCTGTATGCGTTAAGAAGGGAACAGTGACAGAATTACAAAATAACAAAATAAACAAAATAAAAATAAATATGCACCGTAAAAAGTGTATTTTTATGATAAATGGTCAGAACATAAATTTTGATCCTCTGCTCACTTCCCAACAAGGCACATTTGATTTTTTCCAACATACATGTTAAAAAAAGAGAGATTGATTATGCAATGACATGTCTGCAGCTATTCCAAGGCCAAAGTTATTTTACCACCCATTCAACAAAAACCAAACAGTACATGAATGTCGTCTTGGATGAGTAATGAAACTTTCCCTCACATTTTTAATATTTCACATCCTAAGGAAATGACGTCATCAATCCATATTTCCCATCTGCAAGGACTGGTGTACAGCTGGACAGCATCATGTGTACATGCACTGGAGACTGTTTTGAACACCTTCCTTGTTCTACAATGAACAGGTGGTGAGATCTCATGTCAAACACAAGCCATATTGTGAATAAATGGTTGTCTGTACTCCAACAGCCGCAAAGTCACGTCCATGTTTGATTGAGACCATTAGATGTGTAGGGCGGCTGGCTGCCATATTTCTGTCTAGAGTATTACCTGTACCCGTGGAGTTTAGTTTAGTTTAGTTTAGTTTATGACGCTTTTATAGCAATATTCCACAGTGGCTCATATAAGAAATGACCTTCACACACTGAATCAAATCCTGGAGCAAATGAGAGAGGATGTAATTTTATGCTCTAATTTTATAATGACAATACATACAGTCACTACTCTCCTGGGTCTAGCAAAAAGAAAGGGTTGGAAAAAGTGAGTGAATGTTGTTATATGTAGTAGTTTTATAATAACAATAGAATCACTAACCACTCTCCTTGGACTAACAAAATAAAACGGTTGGAGTGAGTGTGTGAATGTTGATTTATGCTGTAGTTTTAAAAATGATAGTAGTCTCTCTAGGTCCCACACACCAGTGGTAGGAAAAATGAGCAAGGCCAGGGCTCGGCTGGCAATCTGAGGCAATCTCAGTGACAAAAACCACTGGCAATACGACTATCTTAGTGCTCACATCTTTTCGTGAAATAGGGCCCAGTTCAATCAGGACATGAAGTAAAGAAACTGTCCATGCAACAGACTGACATTCAATGCAGAATGGTTATCTGGTTCAAACCATGATGCATAAATGCAGATGCTAATAGCAGGTACTTCTTGTCTCCCAGCCTGGTGCTAAGCTGTACTAGGACTGGTCACTGTGCTGTGACTCTTTGATGTATCCATGTATTGTTACACTGTAGCATCTTACTGGCTAGGTGACCATAAGCACCTTGCATTAACAAATACATATTACAATCCATTCAGTGTCATGCATCAATGTAATGTAATGTTGTGTTAGGGCACATGTACTGTCATAGAGTGATTGGGCACAATATTACACTGGTAATGACTGGACACATATACTGTATAGGCATGAAGGGTCATTTACACTGTCAGGGTGTGACTGGGCACACACACTGTCTTGGCATGATGAAGCACATGTTTTGTCGAGAGGTTGGGCACATTCATTACAAGCATGACCGACAAAGGAAAATCAAAAGCCAGCAAACTTTTCTCCAGCTAAGGCTAATACTCGCCAACAAAGTTCAGCATTACCTATATAATGTTTAACAATCTGGTACACTACCACACTGGCCTGGTTATCTAGGTAAGAGACCTGCTCCTTACCTTGAGGTCAAACCAGATGAGATGCAAAGAAGAGGATATATTTGGCCTAGTAGAATTTGAACCAAGAATAACCTTTGAAAGGTTCCATGTTTATTGAGAGAGGGGATGTATGTAACTTGCCTTATCTGTCCATCTGCCAGACTCATTATCAAGACAGTCAGCTGAAGCCCAGCTAAGGGGCAGGCTTAGCCTGTTTCTCCAGGTATTTCTTATACATGTTGGAGAGGGAAGCATAATGTTTGGCATAATGAGAAAAAAAAAATATTTGGATGAACAAAAAACATTTTAGTGTCAGGCTTGCTAACAATACATGTCATCAATTTGTTAAGCTTGATAGAGAATGGGGTGGAAACACAGGCGCTCATTCAACCAGTGTTTATGATACATACAATAACAACAATTATTACTTGCCCGTTGAAGATACTGCAGTGTAGTATTTTCACTTCAATATTACACCAGTGTAATACCACTTGATGTCAAAATGGTTCAAAGTTGTGACGTCACAATGCTAATGTGGATGTCACGATTTTATTAGGCCTTGCTTGACTTGAAAGCTGAGAGTCCTCACACTATAGGCAATTTCGCCGCTGTTTCAGTCAATTTATGTTGGCGAGTAATAAACAGAATACTAAACTCGCTTGCGTGAAATACCATTTTTATTTAACTCGTTAAAGATTTAGTATCAAACTCGCTTTCACTCGTTTGGTACCAAATCATTAACTCGTCTAATAAAATTGGTATTACACGTAAGGTCGTTTAGTATCCTCTATCAACACCATAAACATCAATGCCTAAGCATACTCAAAGTGCAGTGCCAGTCTGATTATTAATACTCAGGATAACCAAAGGTGACTGTGAAGCGCTAGAAGCTTAGTTGTCACATGACTTATCCTACCGGGTATCCATTTTCTACAGCGTTATTTATTTACCTGAATGAAATCCTGATAGAGGGATTGGTTCATAGGTAACACATAATTTTATGAGCAGAAAACATTTTATTGTCACTATTATATTCTGTTAATCATTCAAAGCAATCCAACCAGTTTGTCACAGACACATCACTGTCGACTGTAAATATGTCTGGTCGAGAAGAACAGTGGTTGATAGTGTGAGCACGGATCCATGAAACTGGGCTACAATGACAGTTGGTTCACTTACTACATGAACACCATGCCACCACCAAACTTAATTTTTTTATGTAAAGACAAACACTAAAAAATGAAAACAAAAACTAACATCTAACACATTGTAGTGTATGCACATTTACAAAATTTCCAATTATACAAATCTCTTATATTATGAAATACACTTCGTACATTGATAATCTGAAACAGCTTGGCTGGCCTTGACCTTCAAAGTAGAGGCCACATTGAATATGGGATATCAAGTGATTGAGTTGGCAGGAAATACTTTTTGATAAAAACGTTAACAAATAATGTCGCAATTCAACAGCTGTTCAACTTCAACAGAAATACACATACCACCACAAATAGTTGAAGACAACCACATTATCAAATTCTATGATGAATCTCTTACTACACTTCACTCAAAAGCTCTAAAGGCGTCCACTTCTTTCATACTGAGGTGACAGGGTAGCCTTGTGGTTAGGTGTTACCTTGTCATGCATAAAACCAGGGTTTTACTTCCCACATGCACAAAACATGTGAAGCCCATTTCTGGTGTTCTCAGTGAAATTTGCTAGAATACGGCTAAAAGTGACATAACACCACACTCACTCTTTCGTATATGCTATTGTGGTTAAACTGCCATACTACTCAAAGATATTACGGATATCCTGATACATGGCTAATCTGTCATATGCCTAGAGGAGTTAAATATATAGAGTATACTAAACGACCTTCCGTGTGATACCATTTTTTTTAAATGAGTTAATGATTTGGTATCAAACGAGCGAAAGTGAGTTTGATACTAAATCTTCAACAAGTTTAATGAAAATGGTATTTCACGGAAGCGAGTTTAGTATTCTGTTTATTACTCGCCAAAACAAATTGACTCAAACTGCGGGGAAATCCCCTATAGTGTGAGGACTCTCAGCTTTCAAGTCAAGCAAGGTCTAGTAAAATCGCGACATCAACATTAGCATTGTGATGTCACAACTTAGAACCATTCTGACGTCATACGTCAAGTGGTATTACACTAGTGTAATATTGAAGTGAAAATATTACACTGCAGTATCTTCAACGGGCAAGTAATAAAATATGATTTTTTCATATCCCAGTAATTTGTCACACTAACTACAATAAGGATTAATGCTTGGGTAATCCTCAGCTTCCTGAGTTTTAAGTTTATATCACATCGGCAATATTTCAGCCATATCGAATCACACTCCTGTGTGTGTATATGTAACAAGGTTAACAAGGTAACAAAGTAGACAGATCAGTGAGCTTGACATTCACCAGATAATCGTCTTTCAAAAAGCCTCAAGTGAAACACACAAAAAAAGCCAGTAATTCAAAGTTTCCACAACCTTGTGGCACACAAAGAGAATCTTCATATCAATCATCTGTCTCTGAAGGAGACTCACTGATGAAGGCTGGGAGATAGGATATTGTGTACTTGAGAAAAGGATGTAGATTCTTAACTGACTCTATCTCGCCCCTATCCACAGTGTCGTATCCTAAACACTGGGTTGTGTCTCACTGAACTTATCAATGTCACCCTGCCTTCAATATTTCATTTAAGTTTTGACTGGCGAAGATGCAGGGTTGAGCAAGTCTTCAGCAAACCCATTCCTGTCACAAAAGGTGACTATGCTTGCCGTAAGAGGTGATTAACAGAATTGGGTGGTCAGACTAAATGATTTGGTTGACATACGTCATTGGTTCCAAATTGTACACATTGATGCTCATGCTGTTGATCACTGGATTGTGTAATTATTTACAGGCCGCCATCATATAACTGGAATATTGCTGAGTTGCCAAGTAAAACTAAACTCACTCATTCAGTTAAGCTTAAATAATTCACACACTTAATAAAAGCGTAGTGAATGAGGTCAAATCAAACTGAAGCCACAGATTATCATATTGAGACCTTATTTCAGCACAATCACAGAATTACAAAATACATATGAAGCCAAACTATATGCCGGAATGTTTGTTTTCTACCCAGTTTTCTATATGCAATAAATTTTTTTATTCAAAATTATCTTATCTGTTTGCAGACTGTGACAAACTTCTTTCATGATCACTATGGAAATACTGCATGGTAATTTTTGACACGAGAAATCTCCCAAATTATTTAAACATTGCATGTAATGAATTCGGTTTACATCAATTCACATATTTTTTTACCACACAGAAATTTCAGTGAATTAAATGATAGAAATCTGAAAACTCCAAGCATATTAGAAAGATTAACATCTCCTTCTCAAATATTATTTTTGACAAATTTCCCTACATATTTAATTCCAAGCATCTATTTTACACTCAGTAGTTAGAAAAGGGCAAATATTTCCACACCCTAAAAAGTTAACACAAAAATATTGATGCAGTACCTTTAAGTGCACACTTAAATACTTTACAAGCACAGAGAAATTAATTGCAGTATGTCTTCAAATACTTCATCTTAGTTTAACAGCTTGTATCGTCAGTAAACAGTTTGCATTTTAAAAATATTCTATGAAGTTTAATGTTGCCTTATTTTTACAATTTGGTTTATGAAAATAAGCTGAACAAGCTGGGAAGCCACATGTGCTGTGCTCAAGAGGGCACAATTCCAACAGGCTCTCTCTGGGTTCTTTTCAGGGAGCAATCATTGTGTAGCGATCTTTTCGCAAAGGTTGTCCCTACTGTTAAGCTCTGCTGTATCAATACAACATTAAATTGCATATAGAATACAAGTGGAGAGTTAAACTAAACCTGATGAGTGGATACTTTACCTACTGACCCACCAGACTCTCTCCTTAGCCTTGTGACTATTTTACAAATGTGTAGTCCTAGGCCAAATGGTAGAAAAGTCCCTATCTTTTAGGATCTCTCAGCAGCAGTAAACGTGTTATTCAGTAATTAGTATGACACCTCCCACCCTCCAAAAAATCTTGTTGATGTGGAACTAGCTACAGGAGGTATCAGATTACTAAAAACTAACTGGGTTCAGTCCACTGTTGAAACAGTGTCCACATGTTCATAAACAAACTGCTTGAGAATTGATCACATTGTCTAATGTGTGGTGACAAGCACTGGTGTTCAACATGGTCAAGATATGCAGTATGGGTGATAAGGCTGGGTGTATCATATTACCTGATTTTCATGATATCTCTACATTTGGCCTAGGAGTATGTGGTAAATGTTTAAGACATCAGTTCAGCCATGCTTTTCTCCAACATATGCACACTGGAATAGTCAGTCAATACAGTTTGAAGCCACTTTCAGCAATATTCTACCAATATTCTAGCAATATTCCAACAATATCTCATCTGGATACTACACAAATGTGTTCATGCATTGTACCTACTTGAACCCAAACAGTATCTTCGGCATGGCGAGCAAACGCTTAAGCCTCCATGCTACCTCACCAACTCCCATTTAATAACTGAAATCATTTGATGACAGCAAGAATATTCTCGAAAACATCATATTCTTTATATTACAATATTGCTTTTGATAAATGTCCCCTATTCGTATCACTTCTAACACCAATATAGCTAACTGGAATATGGACTATCAAAGGACTATTAAATCCAACTCCCTCACTCACTCACTCATTCATTCACAAATACTGTCACAGATGGATAAATCAGCCGGATTTTCCTCCCCTTGGACAAACCTGAAAACTCCATAATGTCTACCCACGTGGAAAATTAAACCCAGTGGTGTGAAATATCAGCTACTATACCACCAACTGGCTTTGTGTTAATCCACTGTACACCCTCATCATTAATACAGATAAGTTTCTGTGGACAGTCACTTTGAATTACAGTGTCAGAGAGACAGCAGAGCACACTGTGTAATAATACATGAAATGCCATCTCTAAACTGAAGATACTCTGACATTTAATCTCTGAGACATTTAATTTTCAGAAAACTAAATAAATCCATTTAAACTATAAAGAAATCCAAATGAGCTGGCAGATTCAGTCTGAACCTCAGAAACACCTAGTTTTGTTTCAAGTTCAAGCATTCCAGAAAGGGATAGGAGGAAGGAGACATTTTGGTGCGCGACTTCCAGACAGTCTATGTAGAAGACAGTCTTCACTGACATTTAGTCCCTGAAATAAGGTTGTCTTTCTTAAAAAAATAAGAAAGTATGTACTAATAAAAATCAAAATGGGACCCAGGCCAATCCTTCAACCCATAGCTGAAGAGAACTAGCAAAGGCAAATCATTTTAGACTTCAGTTGGACTCCTATTTAATTCATACTCAAAAGTCAAGACAGTTTTTACTTTTTGATTTCAAGTTCATGATTATTTCTCTGCAATGTTTTCCAACAGGTGCTAGTTCTTTTATTGATAGCTTCATAAAGATACAGTTTACCCTGATTAAGCAAGCGTTAAGCAAGCATGGACCAGCATCTGTGCTTAAATTTCACATTGAAAACATTTCAAATATTTTATCAAGTAAGAGTTAAATGAGATAGCTCAGTACTGAAATGTAGCATAGAAATAAAACATCCAGAACTGATCTCTGTCTTGATAAATTCACCAGTTTCTAAAACTGCACTTTTAAGAAATACCTCAACTATATGCTTTTCATATTAAGGACATTATTTCAGCCTTAAATATAGATACAGGAAAACTGAAAGGGACCTTTTCGGAATTTTAAACTAAGTGCTGTTAACAGAAAAATTAGGGGGAACATTTTTCCTATTTTTTTATATGAAGACAGGTGTAATGCCTCACTAGTAATGACTCAAGGGAGAATCTAGAATATTTTACTCACTGACATCACAGTAACAACTGTAACTACCAATCGCAAATACTAATTAAAAAAATTATTTACATGTAATTCTTAACTAAGACTGCATGCCATAGATCATAAAATGTGTCCGTCTTTCATACAAGGGTGTGGTTTTGTAAGTAAATATCACCATCAATAAGGCCGAAATATCTTGGGAGAAAAAATACCGAACATGAATAGAAATGAAAGTTTTGAAAAAATGAAATGTTATTTACGCAAGCGTTCATGTTCATGTCTCACATTTAAAAAGTTGAAAAAAAACCAACCCAAAACAACCAGCATAGCATTTCTTTGCTATTCAGTATACTTCAGAAAAATGTGACAGTCCAATTGATATAGTTGCCTCCCTTGAATGTTAAGCAGCATGTTCTTAACAATAAAGCTCTTCCCACTGTATCATGCACTACTATGTTTAATTAGAACATTACAAGAGCCCATTTCATCTTTGAGAACAGTAAATACTTTCGGCAAATATGCATGATTATATGCATGCATGCAAACCGTTGTGTGTGTACGTGTCATTAGGCTATGCTACACAGAGCTCCTATCATCTCTGGAGTGTGCAGGCCTCTGAGTACTTCTTGTGTTGTCAATGTAATCTGGAGCACCTGCTTCTCAATTGTGTCAGCTCGGTGTCACCATACAGTCTTCCATGTTTGTACAAGGCATATTTCCGTGAGAGGATTCAGACTGTTAGGACATCTGAAATTCGTGGCAACGGCCATCGTTAACCCTTAATGTTCAAACAAATGATTAATTTTTGTTATTACGTGCCAGAAATATTCCAACTAAATACCCATGGTCTGTAATTATTGAAGTCTGCACCTGATAATCCTGTGATTGAAATCATGAGCATTGATCAATGCAGGTAGGTTAAGATGACATGTCAGATGACAAGTCACCGGGCTTGACCATCCATCCTGTTAGACGTGATCACCTTTTATGGCAAGCATGGGTTGCTGAAGGCCTAGAGTGCTGACACTACAGTAATGCTCAGTCTCTGAATATATATAAGTTTGATAGTAAGAAACCCACTTAAAATGAAAAGGAGCCCCAGGGAGAACAGAGATTCAGAACCTGAGGGCATCTAGACTTGGCTTCACTTAGAGCTTGAGAGTTGTAGAGAGGGCTAGGCAGTAGGGAACATAATGTGGTTCAGGGATTGTGAGACAGACTACCCTGACACTAACACTCCGGCCATGTGTCTGTCTGTCTGCACGTCTCATCCTATCCTCAAGTTGACCTTACTTAGATTTACTCTTGTAATCTATATGGCTCGATTTTGTTACAGCTTGAACTGGTGAACTCCATCATGGCAGACAGTGCCAGACATGTTTGTGTAACCTATCTATGCTGAACTGTATGGGAAAATGTATTGTAACTATATGAGTTTATGACCAAGTCAGACCCGTACTCCATACATGTGATGATTTTCAGCCATATAACAACTTTACAGTCAAATTAAGTCTGCTCGAAATGTCTGTCAGTTCAGGGTCAGTCATGCATCTTGCGAAGTTTACTGACTGTCTGTTCTGTTGCAACAGTCTGACGACTTTTAATACTGATTTACACTTCTTTAACAGTGAAGGTTCAGTCAGAGTTGCGTATTTCATGAGCAAGTTCAAATTCAAAACATTTCCTGTTTTTTTTTATGTTATCATTGCTTGCATGGTTGACTCTCCAGAGTTCATCTACGATGTCTGATGCCTGATTCCACTCAAGGTCTAGACACCATTATGAAAACCACATGGTAAACAGACACAATTGACCGAAACGCAATATTTCTATCAAGAGAAAAAAATAATGTGAGTACAGCTATATGCTGCTGTTAGCTGAGTCACACAGACCTTAAAAAGTAGTTGACACAGTGTACCCTGGTATGAAATCAAACCTGGCCTGGAGCAACAACCAAATACTTTAACCATTTGGCTACCTACCCTCCCCTGAACAACTAACTATTAGCTGGGGTAAACTTAGTTGATTAATATAGTCCATACATCACAGGTGCGGGGGTGGGTTGTGGTGGGGTGTCTGTGTGTGTAGTCCAGTTGTGATGCCAAAGACCTGGATTACATTCCCCACGCGGGTACAACTTGTGAAGCCCATTTCTGGAGTCCCCAGCTGCGATATTGTTCAAAGTGGCATTTAATTACTCATTCACATATGAGCTACTAGAGAGACAAGATACACCTACCTTTTTCTAAACACTTGTTCACAGTAATTCACAGACATGCTTCTGCACAATAACATTGTTCTCCTTCGGTAAGAGATTTCACTATGGAAAGGGTTTAGCTATATTTATTTATATTCAAACAACATATTAGAAGTTACATGTTTGTTATGAAAAGACAATTGGTTTTTGTTAGTGGTATTCTAAGACAAGAGATCAAATTCCCCTAAAATGGGCTTAACACACTCTCCAAAGACCATACTGGTATGGTAGAGGTTATGAAGAAAGGGATCTACACAATATCCCTTGGATGTACTGGCTGAGGTCAACAAGAACAGGCTTTACACATAAACCCAGGCATTCCATGGTAGAGGGCACCAAGAAAGCTCTGAATATATAATCCCAGGCACATATTGGTGGAGGCCACTAAGGAATGGCTTTACAGAACTTAACCATTAGGAAATGAAACCAGGTGTTGAAAATAAACTGACACTTTAACCACTTGGCCAGCACACTACTCACTGAATGAGCTGAGAAATAATGGGCTGATATGCTTCAAATACTCTCTGCAGCAAATCCAGGAATAGAAATGTTCAACTTTACCTTTTATCAAAGGTATTCCAGGAGTTGGTCACATTCAGCAACTTTGTCACTGATGCTATCAAGTTAAGTGGCTTTGAAGATAATTTTTATCCTTCCTTTGATGTTTCTTGTAATGGAGTTATATGTTGCATTGACCTGCTCAGGATGAGAGAAGGTACTGATCTGCCAGTTCTATAACAAAGAAACTCAAACCATCTACAAGATACACATTTTGATACATGTACCACATGTACCATTTGTCAAAAGTTAGTAATTGCAAATGATCTAATAAAAAAACATTTACAGTGTACTCAAAAATAGAAAGAAATTTCTGACATCTACGATTAGTTATCTGATCAGACAAGAATGAGGAAAACTTAAGTCTCATCTTCTTGGAAGGAGCACACATATTTTAGAAGTATAATTTCATACCAACTCAGGAAGGATAACATGAATACTTTTGAAAGAAGATTACACATCTCTCCAAGAAAGACACACAAACATGAAAATTTTGTTTTGTTTTGATGATGTTTAGTGCTGCTCTCAGCAACATTCATGCTATATAGTGGCAATCTTGTTGTAATCCAGTCTGAACAGGACAAACCAGTGATCAGCCTCATAAGCATCATTTTCTGCTACTGGTGACACCTACACAAGATTACTCACTCAAGAAGGACAACAAATCTATTCAAGGAAAGTGATACATATAATTCAAAATGATATTGATGATGTTTTGGCAAAATGGAAAGAGAGTATTGAAAATAATTTATTCAGAATTCCAAAACGACCAAAAGGCACCAGTACACCATTAGACCAAATCAATGTGCAAGTTTGGTGAAGAAATACTGAAAGGTTTTACAGTTCGGCTTGATAAGACCACTTCCACCAAATTCAGTCAAAATCAAACTTGTTGCAAGGGAGACACAAAAGCTACAAAAGGCACCAGATCTGTCTACGTGCCAAGTTTGGTGAAGAAATAGTGAATGGTTTTGAAGTTCTGGTCTGGAAGAGATAAATATGCACAGACAAACAGACGGATGGACAGACTGGGTGCATTTCAATACCCCAGGGGATAAAAATGGGGATGACTGCCTATTTCCTCAATGTGGGGTTGCGGGGTGGCCCAGTGGCTAAAGTGTTTGCTCGTTATACCGAAGACTCCAGTTCAATTCTTCACATGGGTACAAAGCCCATTTCCGGTACCCAAGCAGTGATATTGTTGGATTATTGCTAAAGAGTAAAACTGAACAAGCTGTCTCACTCTACTCAAAGTTTGGTATAATGACAACAAAATGAGCAGTCTAAATGTTTAGAATGTTGGTATCACAATGTCACGCACAGCAGCATGTGGCGTCGCTTTGTAATTCAATTGTCCAGAATCAATCTGGTAGCCCATAATTGTGTACTGAAACGACTGTGGGTAAATGTGCTTGCAAATGACAACTTGTATTAAACGGAGTAATGTGATTTAATCCCAGCTCGGAGACTCCTGGCTCTAGTTTAAAGACAATAACGATCAATTACACAGACTTCTGATAGTAAAGATCAATATTTATTGAATAATTGTATTAAAGACTTGACAGGTGTTTACTTAGTCGAGGAAATCAATTCTAGGTGACAGAATGGTTCGTGAATTGTTCTTGTCACTATCATATAGGGATGGCCTAATCCAAATACATTCAATCAGAAATATCGAAAATTTTCTTTATCAAATATTTGAACAAGACCCTTACCATAGGCACCAATATAATGTCAAAACACAACAGTTTTATTGATGTGTTCCCAAAAGCAAATGTACACTGGCACTTGTAAAACACTAATTGTTATATACTGATAAAGCAACATGATTAACTATGGGAACAGCATTGTACTGTACTACTGATCAATTTGTCACTTTTCAAAACAAGCATAGGTTACAGGGGATTTTTGCAACAAGGAGTCCCTGCTGGTTTTAATCAGGAGATGGGGAAAATATTCAGCTGCTGGATTGAACAGTCTCACGACCTGATACTAGCATCAAGAGGCATGATCAGACTTAGACTTGCACAAGTCTCAAATGTAGTAAATAATAGTCTCAATTCAAAACAAATATGAAATAAAAAACAGTCAAATTGTCTGCTTTAAGGACTGGCATCTTCTACTGTCTGTTAATCTATAATGTCTAGAATTACTATACACCCATGGGCTTAGCTCTCAGTACAACGTTTGAGCAAGGCTGGCTCAGATTATAGGTGACTTATTGCATGTCACTGATTCAAAATAGCATGGGTTGCTGGTCCAGTTCCAGTCACTTGATTGTCTGATCCAGACTTCATTGTTTACAGGAATGCTGGCTGCAGTGTAAATCATCACTGCCTGACTCATAATTCATCTCATTGTTGTAGAGGTTGCAGAGTATTTGGAGCACCTACTGTTCATATAGGTAGTTGTGCCTAATAGGTAGTTATTGACAACTGTGGTCAATATTATTCCATGTGTGCTGATTTGTGGCCAGGAAAGCAGCATTCAATCCCAAATCCTGGTCTAACACAAAATGACTCAATCAAAAGACAGACAAAAAACCTTTGCCATGATCGTAAATCTCAAAAGAATCCAACAAAATCATATGCATGTGTTTAAATCATTTTCAACTTGTTAGGATAACCATATTTTGGTAAAAAGGTGAGCATAGCCTGCACCACCAGTGGCACTGATCACAAATACATGTGCAAACAAGTTAAATGTTCACTTGGAAAAGTATGGAATTTTTCGTCTAGAATTTTTTGTCACTGATGTGTCAAAAATGCTAATGGCTTCCATGAGTCCAAGTAAGTTGCCACATTTACACTTGTCAAAACTTTTGATGGGTAATATATTGAAGTTATAAAGGCATAAAAAAGTTGGTATTCAAGTGTAAGACAAAATGTCATGGATGTCAACTTCTTATTTATTGTATTCACGACCTTTCTGGGCTATTCCTTGCCCCTTGGTCATGTGAATTTAGCTTGTTAAGATACAATAAAGACGTTGACATCCATGACATTTTGTCTAATCTGTTGCTCAAAAGAAGCCAAATAACACCTGTCTTCTGTTTTGACTATAGTTGATTGGTTATGTAAGATGGCTTCATCCAATGAGGCCCCAGGGAAAGAACCTTGGACAATACATATCACAACCAGAAATGAAGTTAACATGTTTTATACCACATCAGCATTGTTAATCAGACATGACAGATTAACTGTGGTCACATGTAAAATTGGTGCTTTCTTTACCTGTTTCAAAGGTGAGTTGTGTAAATTTAAACATGAAAGAGGGGTACACTAAGTGTGTGATCTGCACAACCAGTTGTGGGGCTTCCCTGTTCAGGGAAAGCTGCATTGGCTCACTGTTTCAGCTTACTTCCTCTTTTTGTGTGCTGGCAATCTGGTTCGAATATCCATTCAGATTCAATCCAATAAATTATGAGAATCTGTATGTTGCTGAGAAAACGTAATCACAAATATACACTTTCGATTCTTCCATGAGTGAGTGAGTGAATGAACTTAGTTTCATTTTATGCTGCCTATAGCAATAGTCCAGCAATATCCTGGCAGGGGAGACCAGATTTGGACTTAGTAACACATAATGTAGCTACGTACAGGACTTAGTAACACAAAATGTAGCTACATGGTGTATCAAACCCAAGGCCTAGACTTCAGAAGCTCTCTTAGCACTAAGATAGTCGTGCCATACATTAACACGGACTCACAACTATCTTAGCGCTAAGAGAGCTTCGAAAATCTGGACCCTGAGCCCCTTGCCACAAAGCTATCTGTATCACTTCAATGATCATAAGCCTATATTGAAGCACTGGAGTTAAGAGTCAACTTAGCAGAATGGAAACCTGGTCTTCAGCAAGGGGAGCAAAACACTTTAACCACTAGGCTACTCAACACTTCTTTTGACAGTGTTATGGCAGATCCCTCTTTACAAAGGAAGGTCGTGTTTAAAGTCTGATGATAAGAGACCAGCAGCATGAGTATGTTCAATCCATATCTGTAAAGTATACAGGAAGTTGTGCATGCCCTACCAGTCACCTCTCAATCTCTCCAGAGAAGCACAACATGTGTCCACAACAGCAGTTAGAACATCAACACAGGAGTTTGCACTTGATGATCGAAGGAAACTTCTCTACCTGAGTTCTCCTTGGGATTGCTCGCATCTCCAGACAGCTGATATGGGGACCTAATACACTCCCTACACTGCATAAAGCTTTGCAAAAAAAATACTTAATTCACAATGTTTTTTAAAATTCTGATAGTCTAAAATGTTTCTAAGAAAACTCCAGTAACTTTGAACTAAGGCCAGACCAATTTCATGTTGTTTTATGCATTCGCTGGTCATATATTGTTTTCAAGAATAAGAAGAAACCAAAAAATTATCCACTCTAAATTCTGATGTGTTTATTGGCCAAAAGTGTTAACTTACATGAAAGTTTGTTTTAGAGGTTTTTTTGTTTCTTTTTTTTGGCCCGCATAAAATTCATAAATTGAACAAAGTAAAGTGCTTTAAGTATTTAACATGGATATTATATATTGATTTAATAAAGGTTTGTTTTGAAATACTTTTAATTCAAACCCTGCCAGTTTTGTAACTCTGCTTGTCTATACCCAGTGAGTTCTGAAACTCAGCTAATTTGATCTCTGCTATTACAGAAACTCTGCTAATTGATACCCTGCAAGTTTTCAAATCCTGGCAAGTTATCCACACCCTGTGAGTTCAGAAACCCTCCTAAT
This sequence comes from Haliotis asinina, assembly GCF_037392515.1. Lineage (NCBI taxonomy): Eukaryota > Metazoa > Mollusca > Gastropoda > Lepetellida > Haliotidae > Haliotis > Haliotis asinina. The sequence goes on along the minus strand of NC_090289.1, from coordinate 32,386,259 downwards.
CCATACACTGTAAGTTCTGAAACCCTCCTCATCCAGACCTTGCGAGTTCAGAAACCAATATAATCCATACCCTGTAAGTTCTGAAACCCTGCTTATCCACACTTTGCAAGTCCTAAAGCCCTCCTAATTCATACCCTGTAAGTTCTGAAACTTGCAAATGAATACTTGTCTGCCTTGAAACCTGACCAGTCCACACAGTTCAAACATCCTGCAAATCCTCACCATTTTAATTGCGAAAAACATGTTTTCAATTCCTTTACTGTCAGATGTACAAAGGACACTACTCCATACCATGTAAATGCTCAGTAAGGAATATCTAATCCACCTAAGTTCACAAAGAACGCTAGAGTCCAGATGAACCAAGTGACGCTCAAGATTCTACACTACATCATCTGACAACCATTATCACCAACAGGTTGTGCCGTTGATACTGCAGTGAGACATATCACAGAGCATCAAAGTTCAAGATTCAACGAAGTCTACAAAAAATCAGAGTGAATAAATGTAGTTTTACGCCACTATTAGCAATATTCCAGCAATATCACAGCGGGAACATCAGAGATGGATTTCATACATTCTACCCATGGGGGAATCAACCTTGGACTTTGGTGTGATGAGCCAACTCTTTAACCACAAGGCTACCTCACCACCCAGAAATCATGATAAATAAATAATAACGGAAACAGGAACATGTCATAACATAAAGTTTATTTCTGAAGTCATTGAAACATAAACACCATGAATACAACTGAAATTTGTCACTTAAAATTTAAATAACATCCAGGTCATCTTCTCAGGTCAGTGAGACAATAAATTTAGAAAATCAAGTCACATCAAGAATTTTGTCCAATTCCAATTAATTACAATACGGGGAACCTGAATTTACAAAGTTAACAGCATTGAATAAACAAAACACACCACTCATAATAAACCGTCACCAATCAGAAAGACACCCCCGACCTCGACTGCTCACTTGACGAGGAATCAAGTATTCAAATGTCTGTCAATTTCCACATTAGGAACAAATTAAATTGATTTGTCAATGGCTTCTTGCGTCTATTCTGGTATAATCCTCCCCAGACAATCATTGCTTGAAAGACAACTTTAAGGACATAATTGACATTTTACCTTTCTTGTGCAATTCTCTTCCCAAAAAATCAATTTGGTAGAATCGGAGGTGGTTGTTATGACACACACAGAACATCGTGAGACACAGCCTCTCCACCATGTTATCAAATTTGTCACGATTTCTGAGGCATGAAGACTAAAACTGACAGTTGGGAAGTCACTAAAAACAATCGCTCACAAATTAACAAGGTTACACTTGTGAAAACTAAACTTAATCAACTTCTGTGTCATTTCAGGAATAACACTGTTTTTATTTCCACTTTCCACATTTTTTCTGTAATTTGATCAACATAACATTGTTAAGGGAATTCATTTATGGACTAGAATATGTCACATATTGCTGGCGAAAAATGGAGCTAATGCATTAAAAATCGCACCATGCACAATTTGTCCCTGAACTATTTTTTAATGAATGAACAATTTATAAATTATTTTTATTTTACAGCAACAGATTTGCATTAATGAAGATTGATGGCAAAGAATTACATTAGCATCATTCATTATTGGTTAATCACGAGAATACTTTTTAACCATTATTTCCATGTTATTGGAAAATATTACACAAAAGTTTGAGTGTTCCTTGACTGTAATAATTCCTAATTCATACACAAGCCAATGAAATAAAGCAGCCAATCTGAAAGATACGACTTTGCCAAATTATCCAATGACTGCATTAATGTGTGGTGCAGTGGACCGATTAGAAACTGGGAGAAAACACCAACAACTATTTTGGAACGTGGGAGTTTAATGCTATTTAATTAAAAATAATGGGAATCCCAAGTTGAAGACATGATTATTTAAAGGGTGATCAAGCCACTACAGCTTTACAACAGAAATTGATGTCAAATTAATTATTTGGAAAAATATTATAAATCATGCATTAGGATTCTGGTATGCTCTAAAAAAAACAGATTTCTGCAAAGTTGTATTTGAGAATGGAAGCTTGGATATTCTGTTTCAGAACTCTTTGCATAAGTCTAAATCAGACACGTTGAAGATGGAGGTAAATAAAAACAGTATGTGATCAGTATTTCGGTATCACCACAGTGCAACACTGTCATATGGGACTGGCAGTGATGAAGTCTAGTGGTTACAGCATTTGCTCATCACCCTAAAGAACTAGGTTTGATTCCCCACATGGGTAGAGTGTGATGCCCATTTCTGTTGTCAACCGCCATGTTATTGCTGGAATATTCCTTAAACCAATGGGCTATCCCATAACCCCTCTCTGAAATGACCATATTCCACAGAAAAAGAAGGCTAAAACTGAAGAAACTGAGACTTCCAATTAGATTTCCTAGGGCTGTACTTGACAAAATCCAAACCAGGTCAAGCAAATGCTTTAACCATTTGGCTACTTCACTTCCCCAGTATGGAATGAAAGATGATGATGATGATGACGACGATGATGGTGGTGATGATGATGATGAAGAAGAAGAAGATGATGCCGATGCTGCTGCTGCTGCTGCTGCTGCTGCTGCTGCTGATGATGATGATTCAACTCATGCAGCCTTTAGGCCCTGTGAGTTATCGCACAGTCCCTTCCTCACAAGGTACATATTTGCAGCTGTGTGAACTGGGACAGACAGTCAAGTTATAGTATTTACAGTATACCTCACAGAACTCTAGGCCATCAGCGTGATAGGCAGATGACTTCCCACTGCACTACTGCAATCCACAATATATCACAGCAGGGTGAAACATGTTCCAGGACTTGTCAATACCCGAATGACAGCATCAAATAGATAAAATGCTGCACAAAAAAGTCTGTCCATCACCAAGACCCATTTTTCCAAGCCAAAAAATGTTCATACACAAATGAGAATCAATCATTTGACCTCCTGATCCTCATCGAAGAAACCGTTTACAGCAAGCACTAGCAACAGAGGTCCAATTCCATCCAAATTTCCCACTGGAACACAGCTTGACTAGTTTGAAATAATTCTTTTGACAATAATCCTCTGGCACTTAACAACTTAAGCTGATGTGAGAAGAAGAGATGCCTTCTACAGCCACAACGTTTCATCAACTTTAATCAAATCTGAGCAACCTGGATCTACCTACATTTAAAAGTAATATTTCAGGAAACTCAATAACCAGTTCACCCTTGGTATTTGTGCTGTATGAAACAATAAAGCCTCTACCAGTCTGGATCAATAATTAGTTTTTGAGACATCCATCACCTTTATAGAAAGCTGAAATCAGAATTTTTCTCAAGTAGGACTCATTGATTACAAACAGAATGGCTGAATTTTGTTTTGCCATTTTGAAAAGTTTGGGAGTGTTCTCCGGAGCTCCACTATCATTGAATCGCAAATGTTATTAGGAAAATTCTCCATCACAAGGGAATCCAAAAATTCAATTCCCACGATCAATTTTGTTTTTCTCCTTCAAACCACCCATGCATGAACTGCCTACAGAGCTTGCAAGTGATCATTTTCACATGGCTGCATAGTCAAATCAATGCCGAGATTTACAGTTAATCCCCAGCCCCGAAAGGTTGGAAACTGGTCCAACTTGCATAACAACATTAATCAGAGCTATTTATCACGACTAGAAAAAAATATTCAAGCATCAAGTAAGCTTTCCTGGATAGAACATGGTTCAAGCAATTCAGAGGTCTCAAAGTACAAAAACGTTATTTCCAACTTTCCCACCGAAGGTCAGTTCCACGATAACCCACATATATCATGAGAATGTGTTCCAGGTTTCCAGAATTCCCTGCCTGGGCCCCGTTTCACAAAACTCTCGTAAGCCTAAGGTCTCGTAACTTTTCTCGTAGCATTTCCACCTCCTATGTTACAGTATGCCAGGTACAAATGCTACGAGAAAAGTTACGATACCTTAGGCTTACGGGAGTTTTGTGAAACGGGGCCCTGCTCCTCGGGAGTGAATGAAGTTGGTGCTACAGAGTTTTTAAGCCGTATCTCGTACACATAATGGGGAAGGTGGTCTATACAGATACATTCATGTAATAAAAGAGTATTTTTATTAACTTCACCACACTGCAGAGATCATATCAGCAATGTGTATCAAAAGTTAGTCAGAATGGATATACCAGGAAGATTGCAGGTGTTTTTATTCATTTTTTCTCTAATATATATATAGAGAGAGAGAATCTCCAGCTGGAGTTTCACTTAAAAGAAAAATCAGAGGAGCATTATAATGAGTGAGTGAGTGAGTTTAGATGTACGCCAAGCTCAGCAATATTCCAGCTATATGGCGGGGGTCTGTAAATAATGCCACATAATCCAGTGATAACATCATTGGGATATGATGATGTGTCAACCAGGTCAGCAAGTCTGTCAATCATGTTAATTGCCTATTACGGCATGAGGGTGAGTCAATAAGTGTGAGTGAGTAAATTAGGTTTAGTGAGTGAGGGTGAGCGGGTGAGTGAGGGTGAGTGGGTAAATGAGGGTGAATGAGTAAATTAGGGTGAGCAGATAAATGATAGTGAGTGAGCGAGCAAGCAAGGATGAGTGTGAGAATGATGAGGAGTAAATGAGGGTGAGTAATTGAGGGTGAGTGAGTAAATGAGTTTGGAAAAAAATGAGTATTAAAAAGCCATTGATCTGCTGATCAGTGTACCCATTCCTAATGGCTGAAAGCATGAGCAGTTTTGTTTGATCTTGTTTAATGCCAAACTCATCAATTTTTTAGCAAGGTGATGGCAGTCTTTAAATGATGATTCTGGGCCAGACAATGCAGTGATTGACATCAAGAGCATCTTCATGGGTAGTGCTTATTTGTACCTGCATTCAGTTTAATTAGAATCTCTGGCTTTGACAAACTGTCTGAAGACTGAGTACCATGTGTTCAGTTATTACATAGTTTGTGTTTGAGGCAATGGTGTACACCATGTTGGGATTCAAACCTGGAACTTTGGCATGCTTGGAAAACACCTGGCTACAAAACCGTTCATTCAGTTATGACTAAAGTACACAAACCACAACTGATTTCAATGTGTCCACACACAAAATAATCTGTGTCTATCCCTGATGCAAGCTCATTCTGCCCTGCAGACCAAACTGGCAGGACAGTGTCCATCCGTGATGCAAGCTCATTCTGCCCTGCAGACCAAACTGGCTGGACATTGGAAGACATTACTGTGCCCAGCCACATAGAGTGTCCAACAATCAAGAAAAGTAGGCTACTGGAACACTGGTTCTTCTAATGAAGAACTACACAAAAATGTCACAAGGATTTCCAAGATTAAGGACGACATCAATCTAGCTTGCAGAACCAGTCTAACAGACATTGTGAAGCTCCTCGCAACACGGCTCTGTTTAGTTTCTTCCAACCAAAATAGCCTATTATAGTTTACAATTTCAGCCACAATGACTGGTGACACATCAAAAACGAGTTTAAAGGGTCTCCCACCTCAACAAAATATACAGCATCCGAGAATCAATTAGTCAAGCTTACGATGGCAACATCTGATCGAAGCACGACTTGATAAAGCCGAGTCTAATGGGCAGAGATCGATGTAATACCAGGCATGCATTGTTTGCTCAGCTTGGCATCAGAAAATGCTTTCTAAACGAGAGAAGATCCCTTCATTCTAATCAATATGGGACGAGGCGTGACATGAGACTGACCACATATCAATACTCCTGCCAGGCTATGTCAGGCCACAAACTGAATGTCAAAGTGAGGCCCAGTGCAGCCGTCACCCAGTATGGTACAGTCAGTTGTCTCACAATTTGTAGCAGTTCTGTTATGAACTAGATAAATCTTGACACATTATAAGATGTGTCCTGCTCCCTGCTGCAACCATAAACAGATAAAAGGAGTAATTGTGGCATTTTATTCCTTGGCACTGGACCAGACGCTGAGAGCTTTCTTTAAAAAGCAAAACCCTTGAATTACCCTTATTCCAAAAATAATCTGAAACTGTTTCTCTTATTCATAGTTCAATATGCAATCACAAAACCATTACATCGTGGATGAAGACGCAAAATATAATGGCATAAAATCTCCAGCATGGGTGGTCTATTACCACATGGATAAAGTACGGAAACTCTCAGGCAGACTTTCATGCCCAAGCCAACATTTCAAAACAAGCGAGACCCTCCTCGCCACCTCACACAGTCAGCTTTGTAATATAACCAAAGAACTCAAAATGAACTAAAATCAAGCAAATAAATGGTTCATTGTCTTCGGGAACAATGTATGCTCCCAGGACTACGGATAGGAGTTGGATATTTCCGGTTCAAGCTCCCCCTCGGAATACTTCTCAATTCAGTGATGGCCACACCCTTCCATATTGTTTACACACATTGTGTCTCCCCACTACTTATCAGCACAGCTGCTACCATAGTTTCTATAATAAGCTGTCTGAAATGATCCCAGTTGGGCTGCTCTTATGACACTTACATTTCTCATAAATCAAATTTAAAGCTTTACTTGATAAGAAACTTGAGAAACAACTTCACCTGCTACTTTTTCTCAATGAGTTCTCACATCTTGAGCATTTCATTCAACACTTGGATAAAAAAATGCTGACTCAGCATATATTTTACTAGGGGAAAAAAATCATTTATTGTATGTGGAAATCACGTATTTTCCTTCCTTGCTTTTGAAACATCCTGGTGTTGTAGTCCATATGAAGATATATCTCTATTATGTCTGTGTCACTGATTTCCAGGGGTCCTTAATGCTTTAAAAACATTTAAACTTTTAAAATAATATCACGCAGTGTGAGTGAGTGAGTGAGTGAGCGAGCGAGCGAGCGAGCGGGTGGGTGAGTTAGTTCAACATTGTTTTAAAATATATTCCAGTTGTCAATGAGCGTCTGCCACATGTGGAATGAAAGCTGGAGGGATGTGGGTCTCAGACACAGTCACAGCTAAGGTTATGGTACCAACACACCTTAGAACATAATTGGGACAAAATGGGATTTCAACCCACAATGAAAGGTTCCTGGCTCGTCCAAGGGTTGCACCTCTCCATAGCACTGCGCCACAAATGCTCTCTCCACAACCACCCATTGGCCCCCTGACAATAATGGACAAGCAAACAGGTATGACATGTGATCACAGCACATTTATCTGTGGTCCGGTCAAGCTGTTTGCAGTCGGGTGATAAATAATAAACACTGATCGCCCAAATCACCTCGTCAGTCTCCACTAATCTTTGTCATCATTCATACTTTCTGAGAAAACGTCCTTTGCTTAAAGCTTTTCATTACCTTAATTTTTCACTTTACATGATAGATACATTTGGAAGTGTAATAATAAATCATTAGTCAATGAAAATATGCCTGATCTGATCTTTATAAATCAATAAAACAAATTGCCTAAACATCAAGTTACAATAATGCCAACCCAGCCTCCCGTTAATTCCTTTCAGCATGTTCTGTGGTGCTAATCATTAAGAGCATACCCTGTAGGTATGCTACCCGAAGTCATCTTTGAAGTATCACTAGAATCCATACTCCAGTTTACATATAAAAGCTTACAACAAAGGCCACTTAAGCTTCCTCAATAACATCCCTAAGGTTAAAATATCATTATTCATAAGACTCAAAACCAATTTATTGTTTAAGTATAATGCATTGCTTATAACTGTACTTTCAATGAACATTCATTTTTTTCCAAGTCAGGATTGCATTTCATGCATATCAAATATAAGCAATCGTTTTTAAAATAATAGTTTGGGAAAACCTGAGAGCTGCTTAGCTTGAAATAGCGACATCTGAATACTATATTCAAAGTTATCAGTAAAATGCCTTTGGGTGTGTTGGAAGATCTCACCGGAGAATGCGAAAACCGGTTTTATTCCCTTACAGCTCCCAAGACTGTTGTGTATCCTTCCACACGCTATGTCTGTAAGTCAGATCCTAGATGTGACGAGTCAGTCAGTCAGAATGGCTTTACACCACTTTCAGCAATATTCCATTAATGTCAAGGCAAGGGACACGAGAAATGGGACTTACACACTGTACCCATGTGGGGAATGACGAGCCAGTGCTTTAACCACTGGGCTACCCAAATGCCACCTAGAGATAACAGATAGATCTATTCACCAGGTTTAGAAAGATCTCTTCAAACTGAGAGTGAGTTGGGTTTTATGCCACTTTTAGCACCATTCTAGCAATATCACACCAGGGAAAACCAGAAATTGGCTTCAAACATGGTAACCATGTGGGGCATTGAACCCGAGTCTTCAGCATGACAAGCAAACGCTTTGACCACTAGGCTATCCCACTGCCTTTCTTCAAATTGAAGCATTTGACTTAGCTGTGTCTACATTTCTTCGAGCAATATTCAATCGCCAAAGCTTTCAATGTTGATCACTGGATAGTATGGTCCAGACTCAGTTATTTACTGACCAGTGTCATGAATACTGCTGAGTATGATTTTGAACAAGCATCAAACAAAACATCACATTGCTTCGCTTAAACTCTAAAATCATACAATTTTTATAGAAAGAAGCAAGAAATTGAAAAAGAGACTCCATGAAATTTGAGATTCAGAGTTTGAACCTTGGGAGAATCTAGACTTGCCTCATCTAATGCTATGCCATGACAGCAAGGGCTGAATGATCGATGGAACACAAGTTACATCACAGCATGTCAATTCAGAGAGTGAAAAAAAGGCTATGACCTGTGTGCTAGATGTCTTAGCTGGTGTTATATACCTAAAGCCACACTCAGCTGTATGGCGATGGTTTGTAAATAATCAAGCTTGACTTGAAATCCTAGTGATCGACAGCATGAACATTGATATATGCAACTGAAATACGATGACGTGTCAATTAAGTCAGTGAGTCTGACCACCCGATCCCGTTAGACACCTCTTAAGACAAACATGGGTTGTTAAAGACCAATTTTAACCCAGATGAGGACAGATTGAGGATTGTAGTAAATCGGCAAAACCATCTGTCGTAAAGGGACATAACTCTCTCCAATGCAATGTTTTGTGACTCAGCCACCTGTGCCCTCTATGAATTAATGGAGATGGGCGTGTTCAATGTTCAGCAGACTGACCTCAGCAAAGCACACTGACATCTCATTCCTTTCTGACGACATCATAATGTTTCACACATAGCAATCAAGCCCTTTTCACACAGAAAGGTGCCTTGCTTATTTGAATTTCTTAACCCGAGGTATGCTCCTGTCGTAAGGTACACAGCAGAGATTGTGTGTTGGGTCCAAATACATGCACTAGTGGTTTCCTGCACTTGCCCTTATTCTGCACAGATCTTCATTCATACACACCACATCTGGGGCCATGTTTTCAAAATCCAGATTTAATAAGTTGAAATCAGATTTTTTTTAATACTATACACCTCAAAAAAGAATATATTGTTTGTATGACTATCGTCTATATGTCATACCAAAAGAATACCTACAGCATAAAACACAATGGTCACATTGGAGTGGAAAAAATTATGGACCATCAATCACCACATATTTTCAATCTTTTGTGTAATGTATTTCAACAGATATTCATGCATCATTCATGAAATACAAACATGTGAAATAGTTTTGGGGTTTGAGACTACTTTCATAACCATTCATGCCATGTCACTACTGAGAAACACCATAAACCTACTTTACACTGTACCCATGAGAGGAATCAAACCCTGACCTTAGACTTGACAAGCAATAACTTCAACCACAACACTACCTGACCACACCCGAATAAGCCAGCCAATCAAGCACCCAGCTGATCCTAAGCAGTGTGATGCAATTCCTTTGAAAACAAATCGTCTTTAAAAACATAAATTATTCCTTTAATATGTTTAGTAGGTTGATACAAAACTCACCCAAAGCAGTCTTCACATTATTTCAGCACTGGCATAGAAGTGCAATGCAAATTACTCCCTTTGTCTGACATTGGCCATGGGATACAAATTTCACCAAAGCACACTTAATTTTATTTCAGTAGGTGGAACATAAATTATTTAGGCAATACCTGATATTGCGATACAAATTTCACCCAAGCATGCTTTACTTTATAGGTGCACAGAGGTGAAACAAGGTTAACGACAAGTTAAGTGTAGTTGAGGGGATGTAATTTACTAACAATATTGAACAGATGATGAGTTAGAGTGAAGCTATCTCTAACTTTGTGTGGACAAAGTGAGACCAACCAGCCTTGATTGTTGTCTGTCAATATCCTGACCTTCTCAGAAATGTCTTATCTCTCCTCGCTGGGGCTCCTGTCCTCTCTCTGTCAACAAAATAATCTCTGCCCTCAAGGGGGGTAATTCTAGAAGTCAGATACCCCACAAAATCCTCACCCACATCCGACTGTCATGTTTATCTCAATAAAATGAATCCCTAAGCCAGGGTTCAATAATATAAGCATAAAATTCTCAAGTTTAGCTCTGCATGTAGTAATATAACATAGGGCTCTTACGATCAGTTTGATAAATAAGTACACAATGAGAGGATTTCATATTGATTTACTATCGACCCAAGGTGTTAGTTTTTCGTCAAGTCATAAGATAGCAAGACATGAGAGCTCTTCGAACTGTAATTTTAAACTGGCTACTGGCAATATCTAATCAATTCAATACCAAACTCACCAAGACTAATGACAGAGTTTGATAAAATATAGGGAAGATATCTCTGTCAGGAGATTAAACAGATGAGCCCGAAAAAACAGTTTTCTGTCCCTTGTTTTCTTGCTCTGGTTTGGTTTACACTTTCAGATATATTCCAACAATATCACGGCAGGGGCCAGCAAAGTGTTTCATAAATTGTACCTATGTATATGGTGAATCGAACCCAGGGTTTCGGCATGGTGTGTGAATGTCTAAACAACTAAGCTACCTCACTGACCCTCTCAACCTGAAATATTCTTAATATGTTCAATACCTAAGTTAAGGGTGGTCTTGCATGAATGAGTGTGTTTTATGGTGTTAAGAACATTATCAATGCTACATGTCAACTTTACAAGTTAGAACTACCTCAGTGTGTCAAATTTTTCCATTTCAAGAATAAGAGCTGACGAACACAGAAACGTAATCTGAAGTTGCGAACCGGGGACCAGTGGTCTGTCTCATAGCGCCTGAACCACATTATTTTCCCTGCTGCCAAAGTCCTCTCTGCAATGCTAAGACTCTAAATGAAGCAAGTCTAGATTTCCTCCTCCGGTTCTGAATCTCTGGTCTCTATGGGGCTCCTTTTCAATTTAAATGGTTTTCTTTGTTACAATCAAAATCATACATATTCTGAGAATATGCATCAGCCAACTGTTACCCACTGTGACAGGCAACTGTTGAATAGAGACTCGGCACTGCAGGCGGCTAGAAGAGAGTGGCTTAAACTAGAGGTGAGCTGGCTGTGTATGATCATGTGCTTGTACTATCATCTACTGGATTACCTGTTCATTCCTTGATAGTTACATGCTGCAACATTGCTGAAGGCTGCATTAAACGTTCATTCCACTCAATATCTCCTTATCCAATAAGGGGCAGTGGGGTAGTCTAATGGTTAAAGTATCTGTTCATAATGCTGAAGACTCTTGTTCAATTCCAAACATGGGTACAACAGACCATTTCTTGTGTCACTCGCTATTTACTGTGGAATATTGTTTAACCTGCTGTAAAACTAAACTCACTCGTTATTCTGGGTGTTGAAAGACTGCAACAGGCAATTAAAGATACAAACTATTCATTACAAAATAAGTAAGAATATAAGAGAATTATATTGATCATGTTCTACTCTCAGCTGTTACCATGAAAACAACATGCATGCTGTACTGTAAGTCGAACTAAGCTGTGTATTTGTGTGTCACTCTATTTATGTTTGGTATTAAAGTATCCAACTGTCTAACAAAGAAGACGGTCTACAACTAAACAAATAATAATAATCCCATTTATACGTCGGACTACATTGTTCTTCCTACAACCAACCTTCCAAGAGAGAGATTATGATGATTATTCGCATAGCCGTCAAAATAGGCTCCAAAGTGTGTATGTAGACGAGTGAGTATTGTTTTATACCATTTTCTTCAAATATTTCAACAATATGGTGTGGGAGACCAGAAATTGGCAACATACATTCTGTTGATATTGGGAACTGAACCAGTGTTTGGGGCATGACAAGCAAACACTTTAACCTTTAACACTTTTCGCCTACATCATCACCATCCACAGAGAGCAGGGATTCAAGGAATCAAAACGTCTTCAAGCAACTACACTACCCACACTGCCTTACTGGGAAGATACCTGAGACAATCCTTAATAAACACCATCATATCACCAGAGTGAGCGAGTGAGTTGGATTTGACAGTATTTCAATGGTATGTGGGAGGACACACAAGGTATTTGAAAATAGGGTGAAACCCAGAAATGTATACAGTACAATCAAGCCAGGAAAAAGTATATATGTATGACTGTACAGTACTGGTTGTATTCTGCAACATGCCTTTCAGTTGATATGCGATATTTTGTCTGTGTTTAAGAATACTAGTTAATCGGTGAGCAGTAAGTTTAATTTTCACTTGTATTTTTTAACCTGAAATTTACACAGATTTTCATTCATAAATGTTAAAACAGAAGTAGTTGCTCACATATATTTTCTGATTTGTCTCCCCGGTATTCAGGAGTACAAAATGCCCCCAAATAGCTCTTCGGCAAAATGTATCCCAAAGTGAGTTTTGCAATATTCCCACTATATGTCTGAAAACAATCAAATCTTGACCAGACAATCCAGTGATCAACAGCATGAGCATCAATCTACATAATTGGGGACCAATGACGTTTTAAGGAAGGCTGACCACCCGATCATATCAGTTGCCTCCTACAACAAGCATGGGTTAGTGAGATCTTCACAGGTAAGTGTATTTGTAATGACTGACATGACACTAAGTGCTATGAATTCACCTCCGCGTTGACAAAGAGAAAACAACTGTGGTCTTCCTCCTTCAATACATGTACATGGTTTATGATGTATCTCAGACTTTGACATGCATACTCCTACAATACATCACGCTAATAATGAATAATATGAATACATGTAAAGTCAATTCCATCCTGTTACTGCGCAGTCTCAGCATAGATGCTAAACTGGTTTGAACTTATCTGTGATGTAAATATTGCAATACAGTACAGGCCCTGTGTAATGAGGAGTTTTACGTCAAAGGCGCTGTAATTCAGTGCTGTAATTCGTTGTGCAGTGCATCCCAAGGTGAACTTGACAGAACTTATTTACATAAAGCTGTGTGGTAAATACTGCAGAACAAAAACAATGTGGCAATTGTGCATAGATGGTGGTCAGCTCACTGTAACTTACTGTGTGTCCGCATCCACTGCGATGCCAACCCCAAAGTTGTTTCAAGGATATATATATATGTTTTTGTCTATAGATCTGAGTTATAATGAATTTTCATCAAATTCCGTAGAAATTCTAGTGCACTCATATTGGCATGGTCTGACACTAAAATTCGTAGTGACTACGAAACAATCATACATGTTGGCATCTCTATATGTCATGTGCATATGTTAAGATCCTGGTTATCCAGATTGTGTGTCACTACCACAGTAAACCCTGGGTCTCACCAAGAGGTAAATTATTGTCACTTCCTTCCATATGAAGTGCGTACAATCTATGAAGCCCAATACTGGCTTGAACATGCGTAAAAGCAACTCAACTCACTCACTCACTCCGTATCAAGCTGACATCAGGGACCTGCATCACTTCAGATTTTCATCACACACTAAGTGAAATGACAATGGTTTTCAATACCATTTTTGGCAATATTCAATCAATATCATGGTGGGGGACACAAGAAATGGGTTTCACACATTGCACCCAACTGGGGAATCAAACCCGAGCAAACGCCTCAACCACTCAGCTACCCCACTACGCCCCCTCCAACATTAACACAATATGTCATGACACAGCTGGAATATTGTTCAAAGCATATTGAACCCAACCCAGACACAAACCTTGAACAAAAATATGCAAGACCTTCAGCAAGACTGTATTGACATATACCTTACAGAACAAATGTCTGTGATTCACCAATGTATCATCTTTCATACTTCAAATCATACACGTATACATGTCTCACATCCATGTATTCGGACTGTCAGTATTCATGTGATGCACAAACCTAACTCCCCTCCTTTTTAAGACAAACACCCCCTGGACGCTCTATATCTGTAGCTGAGATCATGCACGATATGCATTCATGTGGCCCCACGAAGCACCTGTCTGCCTTCCCAAACTGCAGTACACAGATACCGTGTAAAGATACATCATCCATAGTTATGAAACACAAATCTTCTTGCAAGGGAAGTAATCAGCAAAACTGACATGTACTTGACCATCTTCTGACCCATGCCGGTCAATATTGTCTCCTTATCAAACACCAATTCATTTATATGCCAGAGTCTAGGTGAAAGATCAGGCAAAATATTTGCATTTATATTTGAGAGAATTTTTGGATTTTTTTCCCCACACTGCAAACAAGTGATCAAGTTTGTGATGAATAAGGAATGAGCCTGGCAGCCATTAATGAGGTATCCATTTAGTTAATCCATTCTCGTGTCTGGCTTCAGTCATCATTGAGTTTGATGACCTCTTTGAACGGTTAGGGTTTGTGTCGCCATCTGACCTTGACCTTGTTACTGTATGTTCTGGCATTTGGTCATGTTAGGTAATGTAAATGAGTTTGTTTTCAAGCCAGCTTTAGCAATATTCCGAATGCTTCAACCACTCGGCCATGCTTCCATCCTCACAATAACATAACACAAAGACATTCCAGTATACTGCAATACGCTTTTCAAACAATAGGCACTGAAGTACTTTTTAGCTTATCAGTCTATTTGACAAAAATTATATAGAATGTGTTGTGATTACCTTAATGGTTTAGGATAAAAGCTACAAAGACTTTCATTCACAACTATGTACCATTTCTCTTTGTAACATATGGACAAATCAGCATGCTTTGCACACTATAACTTTTACAAAAGAAAAGGACTCCCAAACAATCCAAGACAACTGCAACTGTTTTTTAAGCCCCTGATATATCAAAATTCTCTCACAATAATGATAGCTGTATAGTAATATACTGCATTCCAATTTATTTGACAATGTACAGGACAACTGTCCAAAATCAAGATTGACAGCAGAGATGAAAACATGTGTCAATATTTTCTATGTTACATAATATCATATTTTATTTAATAACTTTGCATGAAGTCAGTTTTGAAAAATGCATGTTCTTCAACATCAATATTCTAAAATAAAACTAAACCAGTGAAGAATTGTCATGCGTCAATGGAAAATGCAATTTTCCTGCAATCAATACAATATGTCATCATGTATATGCATTCTCACACTGACGATTTCCACATGAAAAACATCAATGTGAGGCCATTGTCAGGTCTCTTCTGTCGATATTGTCCTTGGTCAGCACAGAGCAAATATTTTTCTCAATTTCTACCAGCTGTCATTTAGCCACTGTACCTACATGGAACAGCATTACACACGTCAAGCGTGTTGGGGAGCATTTCACTGTTATTGAAAATTCCAAGACTACTTAAATCATGCCTAATCGAACACATGGTCAAATGCCTAAATATGTTTAAGCATAGGTTAATCACCCTTACAAAGTCATTTATATAAACCCAGCGAGGGCCTACCCATGCAGAGTTAAAAATATGTCCATGAGGACATACTTATTCAATACTCATGTAATGTATTAAGCATGATGAAGATTAACAAAATAAGAATAATCATTCTTTTTTAAAATAGAAAAGAGCCAAAACTTTCTCATAATTTTCATTAATTACTGAAAATGGGGTTTCTAGACTTGCCAACTGTTAGACATCGGCATAGGGTATATATAGGATGTTTTAGTTTCAGTCTTGGGGGTAGTTGGGTAGTCTAGCGGCTGAGGTCTTTGCTTGCTCATCACACTAAAGACCTGGGTTCGATTCCCCACTTGGGTACAGTGTGTGAAGCTCTTTTAAGGTGTACCCGGCCGTGTATTGCTGGGAATATTGCTGAAGGCTATGTAAAACCAAACATACTCACTGTTTCAGTGTATAAGTGACTAGCATCACATGACACATATGAAAACTACAAACTGTCCCGGAAATCCTCAAGAACAAATTCAAACTGAACCCAAGTCTACAGCTCAGAATAGTATCTCTGTTTAGTAATTTAATATTTCAAATAACATAACTACGTTTTGGGAACTTAATTATATGTTCTATGTATTTCTTAGATGACACCCATCCCCCACATAAAAAAAAAATTGCTGGACTAGACAAATAAAATTGACACCAACTGCTGAAGACAGCAGTAAGATTCACACGCATCCCTCTAAAACAACACCACCTTATTTCGATCAAAATTCTGTCTTGCACTTGAGAATCTTGACAACAGAGTGTTAGGAAACTATAACTCGGTTACAGCATAATGCTGCACGTTGTATGCAGGCACACACTGGCTGTGTCTGGTGTTGGTAACAAGACACACAAAGGGTCATCCACACGGTCACAGACATAAGACAACCAACGCTGAGACAAGCACATCCCCTTAAAGATTACACCACCATCCCCTTGGCTAGGACAGTGCCATATCTATCTGAAACATGGTACAAATATTTCACAGGAAGCTGTAGACACGACAGCTTAGTCTAAGTACACATATAATTCAAGCAGCAACAAAAACTTCTTCTTCAGCTGAAAAAATGCCCCAGTGAGATGGGAGAGTCAGAATGCAAGGAAATCTAGCCTTGCTTCATTTAGGGGTCTAACATCGTAGACAATTTTTTTCTGAAGAGAAAGTAATGGGGTTCAGGGACTGTGAGACAGACTATCATCAGGCAATCACCTAGACACTTCATGTATATCATCCACCGAGTACTACGCCCAGGAATGACCTTTATCACATCCTCTGCAGCATATTTACCTGCATTCCAAGAGGGTGTGAGTAAACTACTGGGTAGACAACTATTCAAATGGAACACTTCAAAATTGTTACATTGCACTGAAGTCAAAATCAAATCAATGCCAGAATAAAATAGCCGTTTACTTCAACAAGTTTTAAACAACCATTGATCTAATATAGATCGCATATGGTGTTTCCAACCATTAATATCACTATGTCATTGAATACTCTTTTCAAAAAATATTTCCGCTAATTCATTTGCAAAATCTTCAATACTGTAATCATAAAAGGCTATCGTATGGCAAGCAACATATGCACACGTGTACAGGAAGCATCCTGTTTTCTATAAATAAATGTGTTAATGCATACCTTAATCATATTGATATGTAATACTATACGCAGATGTTATACAACCTCATGTCTATGAACATTTTTGGAAACATGTTTTCAACAATCTTATCAATGACACAAGTCTGTTTAGTTTTGCCATGGCTTTTTTGTACAAAATTATTTATACCATATGAATTCCATGTCCACTGCACGTTACCATGATTATAATTTTTTACGACACATCCTGATTAAACTTGGTGAATATGAAGTAGATACATGGTTGGTTTGAATGTCCTGAGTTCCTGTGTTCTGTTGTCATAAGCATGAGGAATCACTATAAGGTGGGGAAGGTTCTATATCACTTTTAGCAATATTCCAGCATCATAACACACACCTATATAAAATACGGACTTGAATGAGTGACTGAGTTTCAGTGAGATTCAGTGCAATGCCACTTTTAGCAATATTCCAGCAACATCACAGAGGGGACATCAGAAATCGGTTTCACATTCTGTACCCATGGAACACAGATCTTCGGCACACCAGACTGCCTTACGTCCACAAATAAACATCTTGTTTACAGGAAGGAAAACTCTGTATGATATTTTTCAATTGTATTGTTACATTTGTCCTTCCCAAACTGGGTAGTGTTTGGTTGACAGTCTCGACAAACTTCTTAGTAAGTATTCACTACATTTAAGTCAGTGACACTTTGGATGGCCAAAGTTTGCACCACCTTTCAACAATATTCCAACAATCTGCACTGTGACACTGAATAAAGACTTCACACACTGTCCACCTCTGGGCAATCAAACCCAGACACATGAATATTCCACTTAATACTGGTCTTCAGTAACCTTATTGCAAAAGGCAACTAATGGGATCAGGAGGTCATGCTCGCTGATTTGACTGACACCTGTTATTGTATCATCATTGCATTGAGTGTGGCATTAAAAACCAAACATAAAAACAAAATCGAACCTGAGCCTTAAGCATGATGAGCAAGCACATTGACCACAAGCCTACCTCACTGCTGTAAAGAAATATAAAGTGTTACCTCAGTGTGGTATTTACCGTAACTACTAAATGTGAACACAGTTGCCAAGCACAGTTGGGCAAACTTCATCTTCACATGAATATGTTTTACCTTTTGATGCCATAAATCTGCATTAAAACATTTTGAAAGCCATACACAGGTGAGTTGATTTTAAGCAGTCAGTGTCCTTTGTTAACGATGAAATCCTAATCTTTTGTCGATCAGTCTTATAACAATTCTTGTAGAATGACTCATACACTTGTATGACAACAGAAATATTTCTAATAACTTGCCTGCAAGTGTTCAAATCTCAAAAAAAAAACCCAAAGGCTCAACACCTGCCTATAATTCACAACAGTAACTGGATCATACAAGCCCTAATTCATCAAATATATGTGGTTATTGCTAGTTCCTTGAAACTTGCATCAACTTGTCAACCATCACTCCAGAAACCAATGTAAATGCATGAAATATATTCTCAAAAACACTATCATTAATATCCTAAAACCAAATTCATGATAAGGTCATTCTCTCTATTACATGATTTGGAAATATCAGCTCATTGTATGAATAGAGAACAGAGACGAAATAGTTTACATAATTCATTTTCAAAAGACTTCCAAACAGTTCTTTTCCAGTAAGCCATATTGTTATGCACAAATATTGCCAATGCAAATTTTAATTCGCAAATTTAAATGCAATGACAAGTGAGAAACATTCTAAATCAGACCGCTGAAATATTTTTGCTGCATTGCTCCATTTTAACTCAAAACAACTGAAAGAAACATTCAAAATGAGATAGGTGAAATATAGCTTGTGCAATGCTAAGTCTTAAACAAATTACTCATCAGAAACAGACAAAATCACACTGCTGAAATATTCTTTATGAACTATTAAATGTTAACTTAATTACCAATCAGAAAGATTCCAATTCCAAATGGAATGAACTTACTTTTTTATGTTTTACAAACCAGAATATTGGAAATTCAGAAATCTAATCATGAATAGCTCTCACTTGAAGCAAATGCACCCAAAGGATTGAATAATGGTATGTACACAAAGATCTGACAGGTGAAACCTGTTAGAGAACTAACAACTGTCTCCTATGAGTCCCTCTGCCATGCTTGGATATCCTCTGCATCACACTACTGACAATACCACAGTCACTACCCACAATACTACAATATTTTCAGAGTTCTTTTCTAGCGAGCGTATGTCCTCTCAGCAAATAGTGATGTTGACTGACTTCATACCTCAAATGTACACAGCATCTCCTCGACAAACTTAATAATCTTCTAAGAGATCATCCCTATCTCCTTCTTCACTGTTATTTACACATTTCCAATTAACATCAATGTTTTTTTGCTGTCAGTCAAAACAGTTTTTTTTATTAGATTTTATCTGTACAAAATAGCATGGAAAAGGAAAAAACAGAATGGGTCAGCTCGAAAACTGTTCTATTTCACTAAAATGACTCACTATGATCTCTACAACTGAAGTTGAGCTGTTGGTCTGAAACCAGTGTAAGTTGTTCACTGGTCATGACAGGGACATGGGTTTATGTACCCTCTATGTTTGTTTTATGTTGCTTGAACCTGAAAGCTCACTGACTTGGTTGATGTTTGACATGTTATCATATCCCAGTTGTGTATATTGATGCTTGTGCTGTTGGTCACTGGATTGCCTGGTCCAGTCTTGATTATTTACAGACTGCTGAGTGTGGTGTATATTAACAAACAAACCAACTTCTTACCAGACGAGCAGGCACCTTCCACATACAGAAGTAATATTGGGCAGCAGAAAGGGTCACATTTCACACTTCATACCACGTGGGGAACTAAACCAGGACCTTCAGTGTGATAAGCAAACGCTCTAATCACTAGACTAATCCATAGTACAGTATATCCTGAACAATACTGAATGAGTGAAAATGGTTCCAGCAATGTCACAGCAAGGGACACTAGAAATGGGCTTCACTCATTATACCCATGTGGGAATCAAACCAGCCATGATGAACTAACACTTTGACCACTGGGCTACCTCCACCCTCCTAGGAAGCTGCTTCAGCAACAATGTTTCAGCATTGATTGGAGAGGACACCATTGCACAGAAACTCAGCACATGTGGAACAACAGCTGATCCTCCAGTTGCCAAGCCTGCTAAACAAACCATGTACATGGCCATCACCGCTAAGTCGATAATATTTCAGAACAGGTGAAAAAATATCTCACCAGCTAGGCCAAGCAGTTAATTGGGAATTTATAAACAATGTCTGTGTGCAAAGAACATATTATCAGAGAATATTAATCCAAAATATCTCACCAGCTAGGACAAGTAGTAAACTGGGAATTTATAAACAATGTCTGCGTGCAAAGAACATATTATCTGAGAACATTAATCCAAGTACCTAATTCAGCTTGCTCAATTAGCTCTTATCTTTTCAAGGACACACCTGAGGATTTTTTTCTAACTGCCAGCTTTTATCAGGTTTACACAAAGTACAAAAGAGATTCTTCCAAATTCTTCAAAAGATAAAAATGCCTGATGATAATTCAAG
Organism: Haliotis asinina; assembly: GCF_037392515.1. Taxonomy (NCBI): domain Eukaryota; kingdom Metazoa; phylum Mollusca; class Gastropoda; order Lepetellida; family Haliotidae; genus Haliotis; species Haliotis asinina. The sequence continues at coordinate 32,365,343 of NC_090289.1, read as the reverse complement.
TAGAATCCTGGTTGAGAAACTTTCAGCAAAGCAGTCAGTTAATATGGCCGCTTTTCTGCCTAATCCTAAGAAGATAAAACTCAACTGTGTACCAGGTGCGATGAGGAGAAAAAAACCCACTATTTTCATCCAACTAAACTAAACGCACTTTCATTTATTTACAAGATGGACTTGAGTTACTTGCTAGCAATAACTCTGCCAGTTCAATATAGTTTTTTAATCTGTCTCAATGGTCCAGTGTTCATTTCATTTCTGCAGAACTCTCAATCAAGCACCTGCTGGATACAGTGGTCCGATGGAGGTGATGAGCCTACATCCCATCCCAACCACAGTGCCAGTAATTACCACTACACCCTCCCCAGCTCAACACCAACGCTGACATAATGGCTTTCAAACCCACACCAGCTCAAGCACCCTAAAGACTCTTTCCTGCACAGGAAATAAAAAAGGCAAGACTGTTTTTTTAGTTGCTTGTATATAAATGTATGGAACATGGGAGTTGACGCTAAGGGTAATCCAAGATAAGACAAGGAAATTAAATGCCTATTCTTGTCAGCTTCAACTCTTGAACGCATACAGTGCAAGGTGAGTTGCATTCCAAACAATGCATAAAGGATGTTTTTGTGAGGAATTGTTAATTCTAATTTAAATACAGGAATATTTTCTTACCAGTTATAAAGTTGGTTGAATATTTTATAAGACTTTGTTCATCGCTGTTTAAACTTTGAGAAACTGAAGTTCTACCATTGCACCTCAGTTCCTACACATTTACTTTCAGATTGTCACCACAGCTTGAATACTGCAGAGTGTTCCGTAAAACTACACTCACTCAATTCCTATACAACCCTCACCACCACCAACATTCAGTCAGTACATATTCTGTTTGTGTTTACAGTAAAAATATTCTCAACCATGAAATCAAGACCAAATGTACCTGAGGCCTCCAAAGCATGGCCTTCAAAAATAGGGCATCATAAACTGAAGGCCTTTTTTAAATACATGTGCGAGATCTCAAACACGTGGACCTGTCTAGATTGTGCATACAGAAATCAAGGCCTTTTAAAACTGCATATTTGATACCTATAAAATCTCAACATGTGGTATCTAAAGTCAAGATCTCATCAAATTATGTATTTTGAACCCTTTAAGAAGAAATGGTTCTGATAGAGCATCCCAAGTCAAGGCCTTTTCAACAAAATCTTAAACATGAAACTTGCCATGCAATACAACAGCATACTACCATTCACCACTCTGGGTGCTTATAAACCAAGACCCACCTCCCACCATGCAAAGCTGTGAGCCTTAAATTGATGAGCAAATAATTGTTACAAGCCCTTTTCTTGACACTGAACACACAAAGATGCAATAAAAATCACCCTCCTCATGTATCACAGTCTGTGAAGCTATTGTTTCTATGTAAACACATGTACCAGCAGGTGCCCTTTCTTGTACCTTGTACCCAGTAATCTTTCACAATAATACCATAATAATTTAGTCATTCTACTGACAAGGGTCAGCGCTGGAAGTCTGTTATTACACATAAAAAGGTATAGAAAGATGACAAATGGTGAAAGAATTAACACGCTCGTGTCAATCATGGTGATCTAGTTGAATGATCACATACCTGTGTTCGTTCAACCATGGCGTCTGCCCTCCAGCCAAGGAGAGTTCAACATCTAATGTCAATACAATCTCACCTCGCGTCTTTCTTATTACATCATGTTTGTGAGAGAAAGTTGTCCTTTTCACTCCCTGTTTAATGATATACAATAACAAAGGACTGAGACATGCTGCAGCCACCTACCACACAACACATTAAACTGGTCCTCAATACATACAAGCATTTAGATACCTATATAAAGTGGATTTCCTATTAGAAGATACAGTGAAGACATCCCACAGTGAATATAGTATTTGGCAGATAACTATCTGGCTAGATATTCTTGAAACGTTCGTAGCCCTACGAACTTCTTCAGCCCTTTCTTAACACACTGGATATGATCAAAATTAAGAATTCTTAGGGCTACGAACGCTTCGAGAATAAGGGCCTTGGTTCCAAAATGTCTTGACCTTAACCATGGGTTAAGGGACATTAGTTATGTATGACCTATTCAAAATATTGAAATAACAAAAAGCATAACACTGCCCATGTTATAACAGACTTTGGGTAAAAGGGGAATAACAACATTCCCAACTAAAGATGTTTAGGATCAAGAGAAAATTGGGAGAATATATTCTAGAATACACAACACCTTTCAGAATGTTGTCACATGTAACAAGTTATATTTGGATTTATGTTTGTTTACAAGATGGAGCACAACTGAATAAACTTGTTCATGATTACTACAGTTTTGCTTACAGATGACATTAGTTTATTGTATCCAGTTCAGTGAGTGAGTTTAGTTACTTTAGTGAGCAATATCACAGTGGGGAACACAAGAAATGGGCTTCACACACTGTGCCCATGAGGGTAATCAAATCTACGAATGCAGCCTGAAAAGGAAACGCTTAACCACTAGGCTACCCCACTGTCCCGTATTGAGTTCAATATGTGTATCAGTGGCACAGTATTTGTTGACTTATGACAATTTTCAAACCAGGATCTATGCTTGAAAGGGGAATTTCTAAAGCACTTCCTATTTCCAGTACTTCCTTCCCAGTAGTGCTAAAAATTAAAATTGATGACCTAATAAATTTGTCATTATAAATAACTTAACTATAACCTAGTACTTAAAGCAAAGGCTACTAACAACTACAAGAGCATTACGCGTTGAAAATAAAATGTCAGTAACACGCTGAAACAATCAAATACATGCACATTTACAGAAATGGAATGTTCAATAGCTCAGAGAGGGAGGTAGTGATAGAGAGAAGCAGTTGCAAGTAGCAGGTGCCTGTTGTGGGTTGTGTATGGTGGATGTGGTTGGCGTATGTTGGTTGTGGATGGTGTATGTTGGTTGTGGAGGGTATATGTTGGTTGTGGATGGCATATGTTGGTTGTGGTACATATTGGTTGTAGGTGGCATATGTTTGTTGTGGATGGAGTACATTGGTTGTGGATTGTATATATTGGTTGTGGGCAGTGTAAGTTCTAGTTGAGGGTGTAAGTCCTTGATATTGGTGACAAGTCCTCAATATAGATGGTAAACCTGGTTGAGGCTGTTAAGTGCTACTAGTAGGTAGAAAGTGTTGGTTGTTGGAGAAGTATTTTATGTGGGTAAGAATGTTGGTTGTTGGTGGAATGTGTTAAGTGCTGGTTTTAAGTCCAGGTTGTGGGTGGTAAGTGTTGGTGGTGGGTTGTGAGTTAAGGATGGAACATACAGGGAAGTACAGGTGGGGTATTGGGGTACAGGTGGGGTGGCAAGTTGTGAGTAGGAACAAGTGAGGAGGAAGTGACTAGCAGCGAAAGAGATACTATGAGTCCCTAGACATACCACATAACATTCTCCATGGCTATAAAACATCTGTCTGGGTCTTAGATTCATAAAACATCTGTCCCCGTCTTAGATTCAAGATAAAAGGAACATGGATGCAAAACGGGTGACAAAATCAGCCATAAATCAAATCAACACAACATGCCCAAAGAAAGCATCCAAAATTCTAATGAACCACAGCTCCAAAACGGGACATCAGTCTTCATCCTGTCATTTCAAACTGCTAAATCAAAATCCCAACAACATACCATATCACCCTCATGACATACTGAGACAGATGAACAGGGCACCTGCACAGGCAACAAGGCACACCATGTTTTTTTTTTTCAACCAATCATCAACGCCCTCCTGACAAGTGTATAAGTTTAGTTTTACACTGTTTTTAGCAATATTGCAACAAAATGAACAATATCACGGTGGGGATCACTAGAAATTGACTCAACACATTGTATCCATGTGGGGAATCAACCCTGGGCCATCAGCATGACCAGTGAACACTTTAAGCACTAGGCTATCCCACGTGATGAGAATAAGGATTAATCACTATTTTCAACTGAAGTGCTCTTCCAAAAGCTATAAAGAAGTCTGCAGTTGAGAATTTTCCAATTCCTTCAACATGTCCATCATTATTTCTTTTCAACCGCTAATATACTGGCATTCATCATAATTGGTAATACATTCACTAATGCTTCCTAATGTTTTCGTGACTCTTCTCATTCGTTGTTAGACCTGTGAAGGTCCGGGTTCGATTCTTAGCCTTCAGTAAGCCATGCTTATTGTAAGGGGTGACTAACAGGTTTAGGTGGTTGGGCTCTGCTGCTCCATACAACCAGCATATGTTGTTGGTGATCAATCACTACCAAGCGTGCAGCCGAGTGCAGTACCATCTGTGACTTCGTCCACTTGTCCAAAGCTTAATCTATTAGAAACTGTTTAGTCTAGTAAGCTCAGCTAATAATAGTCAATACAATAACACTAAAACCTACAGAAAATGATGCGATGAATCGATTCCAACAAAGGTGATTTAAGTACAACAGAGGACTTAAATAACGTCCTCTTAGCTCTTGTGGTACTGCTATAGGCATGAGTGAGTATGGTTTCACTGTTGCTTTTAGGCATACCAATTTCACACCAGGAGACAGCAGAAACTGGTTTTACAGATTGTACCTTGAAGGTTCAAACCAGGTTTTGATGAGAGAACACTTTAACTACTAGGCTAACAGACTGACCATAGTCCCCGATGAAGCAAGTGTTGAATTTCCATAAGTTCAGTCACACTGGAGTTTCTTTTCAGTTTAAAGGTAGTTTGTCTCAGTTAAGACTGCTCTAGTTCAGCAACGAAGTGTTAAGTCTTGAAAGCGGCAGTACATTACAGTTTACCAAGACACAGGCAAGCCAAGCATCAATCTCTATCAGAAGAGTGGAATGATATAAATCGGACACGTCATGGCTGAGGGATTATCTTTCACCCCATCTGAGCACAAGTGCATTGTGACTATTTAATCCCTTCAGAAGACTCAACACAAGCAGGACGCACTTAAAACATCAAACTACGCATCCTTTAAGTGAGAACGTTAGCAGAAACGTTAATTGCAACAGTACTCGGAATTCCTCACACTAAACACTGAGTGCATTGAGAACACCTTTCTCACTTATTCACTGCCTAAGGCTAGATGTTGAGAGATAATTTGTACATATGGCCTTCAATCTTGCCAAGCATTGGCTACCTGTCTACTGTAAGTATAAGAATAGCTATACAGACAAAGTAATATTGATAATAACAGCAACTTTCTTCAAATGTCTGTTTAATACAGTCACATCATTGAAATTCTGTTTACATTTGGAGTAAATATTACAACTGATTCCAATTATTCCTTCTAAACTTCAAAACAGGAACACTGAACACTTTAAGTTTAAAAACTTGAAAGGTTTAGATAAGAGTTTTAATTGCTCCTTTACATAATTTTAAACAAGAAGGACAAATATAATTGTAAATGTTTGAGATGTTGAACAAAGAGGCTTAACATCAACTTAAGAAAGCGAAGAGACATCATGAGGATATGGATAGAGAATCACATTATGCGTTGCTGGATTCCAGCATTGTAAATGGAAACCAGAAATCAGAGATCTTTGAACATGGTACCCATGGGGGAATCAAACCCAGACCTTCAGGAAGACAAGCGAATGCCTGACCATTAGGCTACCCCACTGACCCATATCCAGTTCAGTATGTGGAACAGTGGTACAGTAACTGAACATTTTCAACGGCTATCTACCTCTCTAACTTGGTTGACACATTCATCGGTTCCCATCGATGCTCATGTTGTTGATCGCTGGATTGTCTGGTCCAGACTCGATTATTTACAGACCGCCGCCATATAGCGCCATATAGTCATATTGCTGAGTGCGGTGTAAAACTAAACTCACTCACTCACTCACTCTAACAATAAGGTACCCTTGAAATCAGTTCAACTTAATCATCACTGAACTGACAAAGCTGGAATACTGCTAATATCATGACCCACCCACTCACTCACTCACACCCAAATACACTTACCCACTGAACCATTACTACAACTTTCACAGCCAATCGAGCATGAATGTGTCTCTTCAAGCCAGGTTCATATACAGTTGAAAAAGTTCCTTGAACTGTTAATTATCTTTATGATACGTAGCAGTCAGTAATCAGTATATCTTTATGTGAACACATTGATGTGAACTATGGACGGTCTAGCACCACGTCAGCTATTGATGCTACAAGTGCGGTTAATGGGGTAATGCTATCAGGTAATTAAGAACCAGGTTCTGTATCAACAGTGGGATCAATAATGAACTTACTACAGGAACAGGCTTCATATTGCAACTGCCACCAAGACCACTGCTGAAACTGCATGCCAGTGCCAACAGCACTTACTCTGATACAGAGGTTTGGTTTCTGGTGCATTATTTATCAGCAATTTGTGGCGAAAGCCTTTCTCAAACAATGACCATTGTCCTCCTACAATGCTACATCATATTCATCACAAATAAAACAGAAACCATTTTCAAAATCACAGAAAAACTCTGCTACAGGTGAGTCCATTGAATGATACAGGTGTTTATGAATACCAATAGTGATGATACCGAGTGTTTGCAAACGGTAATATTATCCCATCAGCACTGATCACACACACATGCAAAGGCTAATCAACCTGATCACCTGAAAAGTACAGGGATCTTTCAAACAAGGTAAGGAATAAGTCAAAATATTGAACATCACCTGTCACTACTAAATCAAATTTATTAATGTCCTCTGCATGCAATATGTTTCAGCAGTTATCTTCAGAACTTGTACCATCCTGTGACACCTAACTGGCACTGTTCCTTTAACTCAATATGGCACTTATCAAAAACTGTTTTCACATGCAAAAGCTACAATCTTCCAACATTTGAAGACATCAAAAATCAAAAAAAAAAATTGGTAGCAAACACCAACTGATTTACTATACATTATAAAGCCCTGACAACGGTATAGTATAATGACAAATAACCCTTGACGTTAAGCATAATGTTCACATGACAAGCACTTTAATGTTTTAACCAACAGGCTTTCCTTCTTCAGAGAGAAAGAGAGACAGAGGGAGATTTCAATGCTATTTTTGCAATACCATGGTGGCTGATCACCAGAAATGGGTTTCACTCCTTGTACCCAAACCCAAGACCTCCATGCCACCTTTGCCCTAGAAGTATGTGTTAATATTGCTTGATTAAAGAAAACCTGATCTTATAATGACTGAACAAGCAGCTTAGATTACCAATAGTACCGAACGTGCTGTGTACCAGCCCAACACTAGTACTGATTGACACTCAACATAGCTTCATAATTAAATCAGTTCTTAAGCAGAGTGCATCTAATCAACACCTCCCTTCATTAAGTCAACCTAATAACATCTTTAACCAAGATATAAAAAAAACGCCAACATGCATTGAAAAATAAATGGATTTGTCGACGATGGCTTAAACACAACGTAACAAATGGAATTATTCGTGATAACAAGAGGCTAAGTAACAGACTAGCTCTATCAGTGATGAATTATTCAGTGTTCCTTGACATGCACGATCTGTTCAATTATCATCAATGTTTAATTGCACATCTAAGAGAGCATTTTCTGACAGGCAAGACAGGGAGCACTTTCACCAAGATAAGTGAGAAGCAGTTCGTCCAAGCGTGTAACTGTCACTATTAACAGGTTCATTGAACAAGGGGAACAGACCAAGGTCCCGAAGCTGAGCAATGAGTGATTGTAACACAACTCTGCCACCAACATGTCATTTATTGCATAGCTCCAGATTACCGCTTTGTGTATATTTGATACAAGTTACATAAAGGCTTTAAAGCATCTGTGGTGACTATCTGTGGGATACTACTCGCTACACAACTCACATAATACCAGCTTGTGAAATATGACATCCAGAGCGTTCTATATCACAATGGCCTCCACATTCAACATATATCCTTTCATATTAACAGGTGCATATAGTATGGAGACGAGCATTGATCATGACGACTGAATATGGGTTTTAGTGGCAATGAAACTTAGGCAATTCAAGCTTTTCTTCTTTGATGAAAACTGGAATTGCCAGTTTAGTCATAAAACATAAATGGCAAGTAAATGAACTAAAGGCAAGTCAATGAACTAAAGGCAAGTCAACGAACTGAAGACAAGTTTTAACTCAATCTAAAGTTCAGGTTATAGTTACCTCATGGATTAATATGAACACTTTTCAATAGAAATGTTCTGGTTCAAAGTCAAGAATAAGATCTGAAAAGAACTCATACTGAACTCAACCCTGCTGAAGAAACGGAGTTAGGCCATCACAAAAGTAAATCACAAAATATTTTTAAACATCAAATATTTAATTAGGAAAGATTCCATGCATAGCAACTGCCCCTTTTCTATACAAAACTCCAACATGCTCCATATTCTTTGCCAAGATTATGCGAAGTCCCCAAACTATCTTCTTTCGAAACTGAAAATATTTTTGTGACATAAAACTCTACAACAAATGAATCAAAAACAGTAAGAAAATCTCAGTAATAGGTCCGTCTGTCTCAACAATATATCAAACAAATAAACCCTGTGTCAGACGAGCGTGTGTGGCATTTATATGGATATGAGATGGCGTTTCTGATTCAGAGGTATTACGGCAGTGTGGAAACCATAATAAACAATTTGCCTCAGGTTGTTTTCCAAATGGATCTGGGGACAATTCCACACTCCTATCTCATAAGCTGTGTGAAAATTCATGAATGGAATTATTGGGTACTAACAGTTGATGCAGGAGCCATGGATCCAAGATCTGACACACCAAATCTGTCAATAAATATTGATTTTTCCTCTCAGATTTGGACAATTTGTCAGATTTTCCACTTGAATATCCCATTTGGTGTAATCCTGATGCACGTCATATGGAACATCATCCATACCAACTGACCCATCTGAGTAGACTGTTGAAATGAGAAAACTCAGTGTCCTGGATTGCTTCCTCAAGCTTGTGTCCCCAGACCAGCCTACCTTCGCTTCCATGTATTGATCGTTAGTTAACATGGACAGAGAATTTGATCTAATTGAGGAAATAAATAGGGAAGCAAAGTGCGGAATCCCTGTGGACAAGACGCAGACTGAAATCCCTACAAGCTTCCCATAAATATCACCGCTTTTATCATACAACACGGATTGTCCTCAGCTTTTTCATGACGAAATATTAAGTGCAGTCTGTGGTTATGTTTTCTGTCCAAATACCACATATCCCTTGGCAACCTGTCTGGGTGACATGGTCCGTGGGTGCTGGTGAACAGGACTGTCTAGAACACCAGGATGTTCCTAAGCTGGAGGCAAGAAGGTGATTGTGTCAGCTTGACTGAATTCTGAATTTTTTGGAATTATGGGCATTGAATAAGACCTTTGTATCCTATGGGAATAGCACTTCATATATTATTTTGCTATGTTGAGGAAAACACTGTACATTTTCACACTTCTTGTGTAGGAGTGGTAATATTTACTCATATGCACATATTATGGTTCACTTACATGTGTAAGGTAAAGTTAAATTAATTTAACCTTGCAAGTATTTATCCATTCACAAAATTATTGTAATGGAATATCATCTCATAATCGTTACAGCAGAGGAACATTTCTTCATATTCCCTGTTAGAGAACATTACATCATACTCGCTACAATATATGGGAATATCAGTCTATATTAACACAGGCACTGGGAGATTACCTCATATTTACTTAAGTAGGAGAATATTACGTCCTATTCACTAAGAAATATGAGCATTACCTCATACTCACTGAAAAATGGGAGTTATTAGTCCTTATAAGAATAGCATGGGGATACTACTTCATACATGCTGTGGTAAGGGAATATTACCTCATGTTCAACATGGAATATTAGGAACATTACTTACATTCCCTATGGTCTGGGAATAACCTCATATTCACTATCTACAGTTTTAGATTATTACCTCATATTCGCTATCTACAATTTACGAATATTACACCATATTCACAATCTATGTTATTTTTTCACTATCATGTGAAAATATTATCCTGTATACATTTATTTACAGTAACAATTATCAATATTCATAAATCATAGGGACATGGTATGAGAATATTACTTTGTATTCACTATCCTGTGAAATGAGAACATTGCCTTATATTCATGTATTCATTATATAGATTATTCCTATTGTATTATTCACATAACTAAAGTAAGAGAATAGCATTGTGGTCACTCATCCATACAAGCTTTGATGTATACGTGATTAGAGATTACCATAGATACACAGCAATGGTCTGTACAAACAGTGGCATGTAAAATCATCATTCTTTCTAGCTTGATGCAGGGATGAGGATAGCAAATACCTAATCAGTGATTTCCAACAAACCCTCAAGTCACGAGTCACGATCATCACTGATGAGGAGAATATACGTCAAGTTGGCGTTCTGATCAAGGGGATTCTAAAATCTTTTGACAGAAAATCAATAAGGGAACTTCTATCTGAGAGTTCTGCAGTATGCCCGAGATAATTGTACATTACTACAATGCAGATAACACCAAGACGTTGTAAAAATCAATCCCAAAAGAATCATTTTGAATTCTCATATTTAAGTAACGAACAAAGCATTCAACTAAGGGAACATCTTCTGAGAAAATAAATTTGTTAATTTATCTAAAACACAAAAAGTTCTGTAAAGAAATTTGATATTTATTTCCTCAATAAACTGATTAATACTCCTTAAATCAGCAGATTTATCTCAAAGTCCTTCCTGATTGATGACACATTACCTGTGAAGTCAAGGTTCAGAAGTTCTGTTACCATGGAAATTACTGATGCACAAATCCACAGTTCAGTTTGGAGGTTCGAATAACTGCTGTATAGCAGTATCTGCCACTGTAATGTTTCCTAATTGCACTGTTCACTGGAGACAGCTCAGGGCAATTGTCACAGCCACACAATGTGTCACTTCATCCATACAAAATATAACACATTATCATTATGTAATTGTTGAGCATTTCAAAACACCATGTATCACCTACACCAATGGGGATGTTTCAAAACCCAGTGAAAACATCAGATAAACAGCTTTCAGAGAAACTTCTGTCTGCTTACAGTTACAAATCTCTGGTACCACACTGTTTCAAGTCACCTAGTACAATGTGTGTATTCATTAGTTGCCCCAAATACAATGTTTATCCAAAGAAGTGAAATGGCTGTTATTCAAAACTTAGTGTTTGTCATATTTGTATTACAACACTATGCTGGGCTACTGTGAAATTTAGGAAGATTCTATGTACTTTATAAATTTTGAAGCTTGACTTCTGTATGCACTTTAAATCATCAACTGTATGTGAGAATATGGGTTTCAATATGGGTGCCTAATAAATGGTTGACTGTTTTCATTAAAATTGCCATATTTCCAATTGTTCTGATAAACAGGATTTTCCAATCGCAGTTATGAATATTTCATGATTTAATGATGCCTAATGGTTTAATTTTCTGTCAATTTTCGAATTAATTTGGGAAAAGATCTGAGTTTTGAAACATTACCTCCATAGAAAACGCGTGAAAACACGTAGAAACACTATCAAAAAACGTCATTGGAATGTCTGCCTCACACACTCCAACCTCCTTGAACTATCTCACGTATTTCACAAATCACTGGCGTTCTCAGGCGTGACTTTCAACTGTAAGACAGCAGACAAACGGTCACTGATGGCAAGCAAAGTGGCAAAGGCCCCAGCTTCATGATTCCACACTGGGTCAACACACCTTCCTCAGTGATCTTAAGCGTATCAAATATCCCCCAGCTCTACCAGCAGTAAATTTAGTGAAGACTCCGTGAAAGAATAAGGATCCCTCCATGAACAGAATACGACCTGAGCCAAAAATAAAAACACGCTTCGGCGTCGGGCTTCTCAGTTTCCTTTGCACATTTGTGGCATGGGTGTGTAGAGGAAATCCACGTATATTCCACACAGTTTTGCACTGTAAGACAATCTAGCTCACAGGCCGGCTGGCCGGCACATCTTGAGGTTTTTCCACACATGAGAATCCGTACATCGTTTGCACGTTTTATCGTCATTATATAATCCTCCACCGAAAAAAATCACAGTTTCTAGAGAGAACAATTCCTTCAACACCTTATTCCGTAGTCCGCGTTTCTTTCTCCCTTGTCCTTCATTCCTCCGTCGTCCTTCTTTCAATCCTCTTCACATAGTGAGTAGAGTAGGCAACAGCAACTAAGGTACCGGGAGAAAGCGAGGGTTTTGCTGGAAAAAGTCGCTACAGGTTCTAATTCTAGCGGCGACCCTGAACCGTGGGGATTGGTAACGGTGCTAACATGCAGTCTATTAAAATAAATAAACGTAGACGGGTGGATGACGTGTTTTTTTCGGGGAGATTCGGAGGGGGGCGTGACACGCGGTAATGGTTTGCGACTTTAAGTCACGGGGGGTGATGAAGACGGACGGGCGACCTGGGGGGGAGAGAACCATGTGACATTGGGTGGAAAATAAAAACAGATGAGAGAAAGAGGCGGGTTGTGTGGAAAAGAAAGATGACACATACCTGGGATCTAGCAAAGGTTAGCTGGGCAAATTAGAACAGGCACAGAGCTGTCAGGGTCGAGAAGGTGTGAGGAGGAGGGAAGATGATCAGCGCGTGCGAGTGCAATGACGCGGCACGAGCCTTAGATTTACGCTTCCGCTAAACAATGTAGTGCATTTATCGATTGCCGCGTCGCTAACGTGTAAGAGGCGTTAAGAGCTGTGGCGCTTTACACGATATCCACCACAATCATATTGTAAGGTATTTTCTTACCCGTATAATTAAATTTGAGGTGTTTTGATCAAAATTGCCCATTTTCTTACATGTTGCGCATTGATATATTGTAAATATTGGGTACTATTTTTAGTTCAAGGGTTACGGTATTGATCATGTGACTTCACAAAATGGAGAAATAGCTAGAGGCGTAACAGAAATCGATAGGAATGACAGCATGAAAAATAGGTCCCTTATCGTACATAATGTATGTTTCAAATAGCTTTGCTATAAAACGCAATGCTGGGAATTACTTTGCGTTGATGAAATGCAGTAAAACTGTATTGATAACTCATTTTCTTTCCACGAGTGATGTGACATCCGTGTTCTCCTCAAGCGTAAAATTGTAAACACATGGCGGAATGATTCCATAACTCATGAATATTCAAGGTCAAAGTTGAGTTCGTCACATGACCTAGTCAACATGGCGATGTGAAGGCGTTCCTGTCATATTCGGCATTCTCGCTTGTTTTCGACGACGACAGCAGTACACCTCGACAACAATTCGCTGCACACGCTGTCACCGCTAGCATGGGCGCCAGAAATATGTATAACTATGACATTGAACGAATACGAGACGGGGAATTCCCAACCCTTAAAGGTAATCCCGGCTCTAGTTTCGGATCAAGTTACCTGTGAAAGTATGAGAATGCAGTTTGTTGCACAGTGTTGTATGGAAGTGTAACATTGTACTAACTACGACTCCTGTGAGGCTGTGGTTCAGTTCAACACTGGAAACGCATTTTTTGCCAAACTGCAGCCTTACCCACTGAACTTAACCGCGAATCTCGTTAAACGAAATCAAAACAACAATGACGCAGCAAAAATTATCGGCACACGACTGAAGCCGGAACATCCGCAAATACTGTATATAATTCGCAGAAAAGCACTACAGACTTATAGTTATTTTCCCCATAGAAACATACCAGCCAAATCGCATATGTAGACACATAAAGTTTAGCGTGACATGCATTTTTCAAACACTTTGTCAGATGATAAAATAAAGTTTTATTTGAGGCACAAGTTTAGATGACACCTGTCGTGAAATATGAGATAACATCCCCAGGAATTTACTGAACTAAATAACTACACAGTCCACAGCCTGAAACACATTATTTTCCCAACTGCCTAGCCCTCCCTATAATGCCAAAAGTCTAAATGAAGTAAGTCTAGATTTCTTCAGGGTTGGGAAAGCTGAATCTCCCATCCCTCTCAATTTCCTTTTCAATTTACATGGGTTTATCTGTTATTATCAACATTATATCTGTGTTCAGACACTAAGATAGACTGTTTAAAGTACTCTCTAACGCATATTTATCAATGTCAGCATCTCACTATCTCTTCTTGCAATAAACAAAATGATATTATTGGTAAAGTAGTGTTTTTTCCTTTATTTAGGCACCACCTTCAAGACTGCCAATAAAACTATTTATTGAATATTTGTAGCTCGTCTTTAGAAATTTAATGTTAACTTTTAGTAACAGGTCTTCAGTAAGTACAGAACACTCAACCATTAAACTGACATTTACACTGAAGCTTCTAAACAGACCTCTGTTAGGGATGTTATTTGAAAACCTTGGCCATGAAATGTACACCATTGTTACAGTACCACACCCACCCTAATTAGCCAGCCCTTGGGCAGGTCATGGATACTTCACTAATTGATACTGATTAGGTGATCAGTACTGGGATTACACAATTGCAATTAGTCTCTAAAACACTCACTGACTGATTAATTAATTGCTTGTATCAACACTGTAATTGCACCTTGTAAGCCTATCTATGGGTTGCTGTATTTTAAACACTGGGGTGGAAGACATTTTCAGTTAAGCTGGGTACACAATGTTTACTAAAGGCATTTATCTGTTTGGAAATTATTTGTTTATTAATTGATGTTGATTTTTTTTTTCACTAATTGCTGTGACTGCCTTCAGCATTGAGACCTTGAGAGTGATGGTACAAAAAGTGTGTATACAAATTACTTTTTGTTTGAGTGGTATTTCAGAAGTTGAGATGTACAATATCGAACAATATGATATGGATAATAACTTCCACGGCTGTACAGTGAACCTGTCATTAGAAGGGATATATATCCAGAGTGGAACCTGCCATTAAAAGGGAAATATAACCAATATGGAACCCGTCATTAGAAGAGAAATATAACCAATATGGAATCTGTCATAAGAAGAGAAGTATAACCAATATGGAACCTGTCATTAGAAGAGAAATATAACCAATATGGAACATGTCATTTGAAGGGAAATATAGCCATTATGGAACCTGTCATTAGAAGGACAATATAACCCATATCAAATCTGTCATAAGAAGAGAAGTATAACCAATATGGAACCTGTCATTAGAAGAGAAATATAACCAATATGGAACATGTCATTAGAAGAGAAATAATACTGATATGGAACATGTCATTTGAAGGGAAATATAGCCATTATGGAACCTGTCATTAGAAGGACAATATAACCCATATCAAATCTGTCATTAGAAGAGAAATATAACCAATATGGAACCTGTCATTAGCAGGGTAATATGACCAGTGTGGGACATGTTGTTAGAGCCCAAAAGGAAAATATTGTGGGAAAATCCAATGGAATCAGACTAAATACAAGTTGGGGTCTATTGTTGGCTACCAGTTGTATGCAATATGAGGCCTGTCATTTCCTTTGAATTATAAACAGTATGGTACCAGTCATTAGATGGGAAAAAATGAGCAAAATACATACTGCTTTGCAGTCCTTTATCCTAAATGTTGAAAGTTGAGTTTATGTATGTTATTACAGGTCACTTGTTATGTAACAGAATATCCCAGATTAGCAGAGAACATGAAGTAATACCTACATATACCCGTCAGGGCCATTTTTGTTTCTATCTTTACACCTTAAGATGCTCTGTTAAAACTTCAAGATAAACTGATTCAGCAAATAAAGTTCTGATCCCTTAATGCATTGAGCTGATGCTGGCAGCTTAATTTTCAAGACAGTCTCTTGAATTAAAAAGAGAAATAAAACACACAAAATAATAGCAAAAATCATGTTTTGGCCCTAATGAGTTACCATGCATACCAAATGAGATTGTAAACAGGAAATGCTGACAAATGTTAAATATGATACGTGGTCAGGATGTGCATATTTATGTGACTTTCCATAGATAAACAAGGATGTTACTTCACTTATATAAATTAAAAACGTTTATACTTCAAGGAAAGGCTGTAAAACAAATGTCATGATGCTTAGGAAGTCTTGGCTCACCTACAACCTCATGTTTGCTCGTCACGCTGAGGGCATGGGTTTGATTCCCCAAATTAGTACAATGTGTGAAGATCATTTCTGGTATCCCCACCTTAATATTGTTGGAAAATGATTTAAAGTTATAAAAAACTCCTTCCCTCGCTTGCTTGCTTTCTCGCTCACTCGCCCACTCACTCACTCACTCACTCACTTTGATTTTTTATAAAAGACATGTATGTGAATGACAGTGACATGAACTCTGCAAAATACCTTCTTGATTGCTACTGTTCATGATGACGTTTATTATTCAGCCAAATTCTTATATTTGATAAATTCCATACCAGGATAGAAATTCAGGATGAAAAGCTTGCAGTTAAATTTGGACATTGTGATTTCCAGTTGATACTAAAGTCAGTTTCTTGTATGTTCAGTTTGTTTCAAAGTCAAAAGGCAAAATTGGCTGCCATTTATAGCTGTAGTAGTGCTGAACCAATGAGGTGAGACTTCGAGGGTTGGCTTCCCATGAGGAATATTCATCTCAGATAAGCTGTGTAGCAAAGATTTTAATTGGTTTCATTATTGATAAAATGCAGAGACATCCACTTGTTCACATATTTTTTCATCAAGCCAGACCACTAGGGTAGCTGAGTAGTTAAAGCGTTCACTCTTCACACCTAAAAACCTGGATTTAATTCCATGATTGTTTTGCATGTGTGAAACCTTTTTCTGATGTCAGTTGCTGTAGTATTGCTGAAATGGGACTTAAAGTAATGTGAAACAATATACATGTACACTTATGAAACAGCCACCATTGATACTTTGTTGCTCTACATATGGCTAGAGATTCTTGGTTTACCTAAGGGGCAACAGGACATCAAACGTAAATGTTTAAAGGTCACATGCAACCAAAAAATCAAACATAATTAAAACACAGTTATCACTTGTTCATGATATATAAAATGCATTGGTGTTTGTTAAACAAAACAAATAAACAAAATTATACACATATAATCAAAAGTGCAATATTTTGTACTTGTGTTTATCTCCCTCGAAATGAAGCAGCCACGATACCAAACCTTAAGTCAGGTCCACTGGGTGTTCACTCATGTGTAACGATGCCTTGGCATTGGCCACTGGATCTTTTGCCAATACACTTAGCCGGTTCTTTGTTTATGGCTTATATTAGCCCAATAAGTGTTAATTTCTAATTGCTAATGGTCAGTAATTGAAGTTGTGCATTGCATATGAGTGAATCGTTTGAACTCCGATTTCATGGGCTTTTTTATAATCATGTCGTTGTTTTTTCAACTTTATGGGTTGGATTGGCATTTTTGATGATTTGTTTCAGTAAGTGTATTCCGAAAGGAATCAGAATCTGCAAAGTTGTGTTTTTTTTGGCATGTGACCTTTAAGTAGCAGACTTCCATTAAGTAGCAGTCAAGGTCACATGTTTACTTGCTACGTTAATTTCTGTGGCTTAATTTGTTATATTTTGCATTTAATTTGGTTGCACTAGGAATGCTTTGCATCCAACAATGTTGCTATAGCTATCAGGAAAAGAGAACACCTCAGGACAAGGTAACACATTGGAGAAACTGACTGTGTCAGATGTTGTGTATAGTACAGCCATTAACCAGGTTAGTGACGTATCTGATTCCAGTGCCATGATGTATCATGCATATGGTGACAAGTTGTCCTTCAATGAAAAATATTGAGTGTTAGGAGATATGTGAATAATTTTTAGCATTAATATTAACTTTATTTATGCAGCCATCAATAATCCAACTACAGCATGGTGACTTTTAGTGAAGTAGGTAAACAACAGGCAGAAAATGTTTCTGAAAGCATGAGTGCCAGTCCAGGTTTTATTAAGCTCATTTTACACAGTCCACATTCTGTAACCTTGAAAACCTTAGTCAACCTTGAGAATGGGAAGCTGTTATTTCCCAGAGTCCTCCCAGGTTCTTCCTTGAAGGGCTTGTACTAGAATGTAATCAGTATGCATTTGTTACAGATATTTGGTAGTCAACCATCAGGGTTGATGAAGTGGTTGGTTGTGCTGTACCCATGAACCTCATTACTTGTGTCCCCATTGTGATATTGCTTGAATATTGATGAAAGTGATCTGAAAGCTAGCTAGCTAGCTAGCTCGCTCACTCGCTCACTCACTCACTCACTCACTCACTCACTCACTCACTCACTCACTCATATGTATTACTCAGTAATGCTAAATCTGAACTATGCTTTTAGTCTTACTTGGTTTACTTGTAGCTGTGTCCATATTGCTTAGGTTGATGCTTGTCACATACCAAAGTAACCACAACAGAAGAATAGTTTGTTTTGCAAAACTTTATTCCTCCCCTTAAGATATAAGTAACCCCAATACCTATACTAAACTAATTCTACAGGTGCAAATACAACTAACTAATCTAATTACCTAACCTAGCTACATATACAGTTCTGTCTACCACTTATATTGCTAAAGTTCTAATAATACTACTACTACTACTAACTACACTAAAATCCTAATACCCTCACTAATATAGATAATGATTACATATAATCCCAATCAGAAACTAAACAATTGAACTAAATAACAATAAAGGAATTTGCCACTCAGAGAGAACACTTTCTCTTTACAATGTAATCAGAATGTCAGTGCACTTTGGTTCCACTTGGTGACGTCATGGTATTTGTGTGGTATCCCTCACACCCAGGCGATGGTTTCCCTCACGGAGTTTAAGGGGCCTGTGTAATGGTTGATGGCTGTGCCATCCACATCTCACATTACTAGGAGATACATGCTCCTTGTACAACAGGGAAGACTCTTGTCTGTCTCCTTACAGGCGGAGATAATACCCCTCTCCTTACTTTAAGGATAACCGGCCAGTTCCGGGACACTACAATACAATATAAGTAACTACAGTTACTCAGTAAGACATGTGTCAATGTCTTATACTTTATGCATGTACTTTACTCCGATTTACATATTTGAAAGTGGAACAGTTTTTGTGGAACGATAACATTCAAATTTTGAATGGCTTTGTGGCTATATAGTGTTACAATATGCACATATATCTAGAAATACTACATCAGTAAAACAATTTCTTGCTACATCTACTCAATCAATAAATACAAAAGTAATAATGATAATAAAAACTTACGCCAGCCAGCGTGAGATGCAATCCCATACAAAAGTTGAACCCATACAGGTGAACACAGTGGTGATTCTGGCTGACTGTGCAGATTACTACCCTTCCTCACTATTTATATTGACCTCCCATACCCAAGCTACTCAACACCTCTCTATTGTTTACAAATTAACACCCCAGCTCTCTGGCCATACCTGGTCACGCTTCCCTGAACATAACCCTGTTCCCATAGTATTACCGAACATAATCTAACAACAACTCCCAACAATATATAACACACTCTAACAATACCATACTACATCTATTTACAGTACCATAAACTAATTATATAAACGAAATCATCTGTGATCTTGACAATGCTCATGCTGTTGATCACTGGATTGTCTGGTCCAGATTCAGATATAACCACCACCATACGACTATGATATTGTAAAGTGCCACATAAAACTAAACTCACTCATACAGAAAATTAAATGTCATTCAGGTTACATAAACATTTATCTCATTCATACCATCATTGAAACTGTTCCAGCAAAATACATACACAAATACAGAAAGTAATAAACTGTCTGGGCTTAACAAGTTTGGAACAAACTCAGGCATGCATTGTAATCAAAGTGATGTTCTCACACTTGGACAATTAAGTTTCTAGGAGATAAATGTCGGCTAAAACCATCCAAGTGATGATCATTCACACTAGCCTTGAAAAGAAAACAAATGAATATGTCATGTCTTACCTAGCTAATACTCTTCCTTACATCTGAACCCATCCACATTAACTTCTACTCCAAGTTTTCATATAAATCCTGAAAAAGGTATCCATCTTGAGGTGATGTTGCCTCACATTTCAGTCTATCTCTTCTATATCTCTGTTCTCAAATGGACTGTATGAACAGTGTCCATTCTCTGAACAACAGTCTTATTTTGGGTAACAATGTCCATAATTTCACTTCCACGTCTTTGTAGCCAACATGTTTTTTAAGCCTTACTTTGACAGCCAGAGATCCCTCAAGAACAGTATTTGCATGCCTATGATAAGCATCCCTACGAAATGCATACAAAGAAATCATTTAATTTTTTTCTCTCTAATGGCCCCATTGAGCAAGCTGAGCAATGGACACTGCATTGAAGTGATTAAGGACTTTTGTATGTCACAGTTACTGACAGTCTTGGGTGGCTCTGCCCACAGTTCTTGACAAGCTAGGTGTCAATATATTCTTGATCAAAGCCATGGAACCATCGATGTCAACACAGGCTTGAAATACTCTTGTGAAATGAGATGGAGAAGGGAGGGAAGTATGCTTGTGAATAAGCTTCAAAGATCAAGTTGAAAAAAATGTATTCTATCAGTTTCAGAGATGAAAGATGTACTTCAACGTCTTTAGTATTCTTTCTGAGGTTTATGTCCTTTTTGTGAATATATCTTGTTCTTTTTTTATGGATTCTATGCCAACAGTGATCTGAAAGATAGAGTTTTTAAAAAACTTAATGTCACTGATTGTAAAAACCTCAAAATGTCTTGCACAGGGACAGCTTCTTGTCAGATATGTTTGCATGAAAATACATCAGCATCAAATGTTATGGGTTCAACTTTATACCGGATATGTATGGAGGTGTTATAATCAGGATGGTACATTACATATATCACCATACTATCTGTGTGATATGAATCGTATTCTTTACTTTTATTTCTTAAGCTGGTATTCTTTGATTTTGTCAGATCAGTCCAAGCCCTGAATTATTGATTTATTTGATCTTGTAAGGTAAAAACATCTACTGGGTTAAGGTCACTGTGAATTATATATATCTTATGCTTTGTATAGAAAAATTTAAATACTGGAAAATATTGTGTAACCTTCTGGGAGGCAGTAAATGTTATTCTTTATCTACTTTTATTTTTCGCACCAACATGATATATGAGATACATATTGTCATTGGTATGTATGTTTTCATGAGATATATATTGTATTGGATGTTGGGGTAGCCTAGTGGTTAAAGCATTCGCTGATGGCTTGGGTTTGATTCCCCATATGGGTACAATGTGTGAGGCATATTTCTGTTGTCCTACACCATGATATTGCTGGAATATTGTTAAAAGTGGTATAAACCAACCCAACTTAATCAGTAAAGGGGAAATACTATTCAAGTGTTTTTTTGTTGTTGTAAGTGAAATTAATAGTTTCAGTACAGGTGTAGAGTACATATAGAGGGGAAATACTTTTACAGGTACTTTTCTTGTTTGTTTGCTTGTAACGCCACACTCTGCAATATTCCAGCAACAGTCTCTTTGCCTGTTATGACCAACATGTGTTGTTTAATTACATGATGCCATTTAGAAAGTGGAAGGCGCTGTGGCTGAGCGGGCTAGGCGGCTGACTTTGTGTGCTGGCGATTAGGTGCCTGAACAATGTACTTTCAAGTGGGCGGTGGGGAAGCATAGCGGTTAAAGCATTTGCCCATTACGCCGAAGACTCGGGTTCTATTCCCCACATGGGTACAATGTGTGAAGCCCATTTCTGGTGTTCCCCTTCGTGATATTGCTGGAATATTTCTATAAAGCGGGGTAAAACTACACTCACTCACTCATTCACTCACTCACTCACTCACTCACTCACTCATTCTACTTTCAAGTACAAGTAAAGGTGGAACAAGAAATGTTGTAAAGGGGAAATATTATACAGAAGTAATCTGTTACTGTTGTTCAACAAGGTTGTGGAATGTTTCATGTATGTGTGTGTTTTATGTTGCTGTTGTTTTTGTAATTGGCGGACATCTTAAATTTCAGGTAAGAGACACAGGAAATATTGTAAAGGGAAATTCTATATAGAACTTGTCTGTTGCTGCTGTTCTATGAGGTTGTGGAAAGTTTCACATGCAGGTCGAAAGGCAGATATACTACAGAAAGGGGGATTGATAGAAGTTGTTTGTAATTGCTGTTCAATGAGAGCAACAGAACCTTGACCAATGTGCCCACCATCCAGCTAAGTACCATGGTATCAGTTCCTAAGTGGACATATGCATGATCATGATCTCTGATTAACATACAATGAATTCGTAATGAGGCATGTGACCATTACAGTAGAGAAGGCAATTATAAAGGCTTTGCAGTGTGAACAGGTATAAATGAAACCGAAAGTCATTCTATCTGTACATGCAGGGATGGCCTAATGGTGCCATTGTTCGGTATTAATTCTGTAAGACCTTTGCTCCATGTTAAATGGGTTCACTGTCGAGGGTTATTATTAGAGATGATCTTCCCATTGTAGTTTTTCTGCAGAGCACTTTGTGCACTCTGGCACTCTGCTGAGTGCTGACCAATGCTTCACAGGTTTGAACAGCTTTTAACTATTCCACAGAAGAGACATTTGGGATAATTGGTTTACTTCCATATTTATTATTTTGCTGTCTTTGGGTTTCTACAATATTTCAAATAGGCATACCTCTTTTGCCCATAAAGACTTGTTAGCAGGTTCTTGTGAGGCATGTAGAAGTTTGTATTCAAGTATAAGACAAAATATTATGGATGTCAACTTCATATTCATACCATACATTACCAATAAAACAGGCTAAAAGCCTAGTAACTTAGTGACTTTGGGAATAAAATGAAGAAGAAATTGACTTAAATAATATTTCTGCCTTACACCTACTTGTAGCTTTGATGGATTATAATAAACGGAAGTATTGTTAAATAGTCAATCTATGTCAGTAACAATGAGTCTGGCAGGCCAATGAGGTAAAACTTGGCCCTTGAAGTCAGTGCATGATAGCCTGACAAGTTAAATACAGGCAATCTTATCCAGTCACCTCTTACATCAGGCAGCGGGGTGCCAGAGCTTATTCCATCCCCAGGGGATATTTTTAAAGACTGTTACTGATGTTGCTGTCATGTTGAGGATGGAGTTGATTCTTGAGGTTGGAGTTCATTTTCTGTTCCATTAACATGGAATTTGAAAGTGACATTTAGTTAAATGTTCTTGCATTCATCCATCCAACCAATCAACCAAGTTTCCTTGTTGCCAGCTACCCAACCAACCAACCATAAGTCATTCCATCCATCCATCCATCCATCCACTCAAACATCCATTAATTCAACCATCTACTTAACAATCAACTCACTCAACAATCTGTGCGCCTTCACTGACTTAAATGGGCAGTAGTGTAGCCCAGTGGTTAAAACGTTTGCTTATCACAATGTGCGAACCCCATTTCTGGTTTCCCCTACCATGATATTGCTGGAATGTTGCTAAAAGCATTGTTAAACCAAACTCACTCACTCATTCATCCATCCAACTACTCAACCATCCGTCTACCCATCATCTGTCTCAATCCATGCACCAGCGAACCCATATACCCATTCATCCACCCAGAGAATAATTGATCCACTGTTTCACCCTCAAACATCAATCAACTAACCATCCATCTTCTGATAGAACCATCTTTGCACCCATCAGTTTGGTTAAACCATCCACCCTCTCAGCAATCTGTCAACATCAACCACATACCATCTATGCATCTATGCCTACTCGATTTAAGCTAACTATCCCACCCAGCCAACCACCCTTCCATCAATGTACCCACTCACCCATCCATGCACTGATCCACCTTGACATGTTCCAGAAGCTGAGAATGGTACGGTTTGAGTGTTCACAGTGAAACAGCTCTGTGGAAAGTTCCCTTCAAATCCAGGCAGGATTTTAGCTATCTGGTTTATTAAACACTCACTGATATTCAAAGACAGTTTAAGAACATGTTTCTTCCTGAAATCTTCTTGAAAACAGTTGGAGCGTAGTGATAATTTCTCTTAACTAGCAACAGTTCCCATGTTGCCCTGTGGAGCCGAATGTAATTTTGTATGTTTTTTAATAATTTCCAGAATCAGTTTATGAGCAGTCAGACCTGATTATTATGCCAAACTGAGTAATAGGATAACAGATATTACTCGGAAGACCAAGTTCCTTCTTGATTACATCATTATGTTTGTAATGACTTCTTCATTCGATCCCCAGTCCCATGAATGTTGGGCAACATCGAGTGAGTGATCGTTCATTCATTGTTTAATAATGCACTGAACTCTATTTCCCATGTAAGATGGTAGCGAACACAAATGAACCATTACCAGACAATCCAGTGATTCATGATGGTGTAATGTTTATGCACCTGTAAAGGAGATTTTTTTCCGCATTCTGGTTCTTAGCACCTATGTAGACTATAGCTAATGGCATCATGAGAACATTTGTATTCTGCACATTTGCATATGCTCATTGTGTTCAAATGCTAAATAACTCAGAAGCAAGGGACATTCTTTGGAGAGACTTTCTATTGAATATTCCTGAAACATTTTCAGAAGATTTTATAGAATATCCTGGGAGAGGTGAACCTTGTTTGAAATATTGTAGTGACAGAAGTATATCCTAGGGAATATGGGAGTTCCTCAAAATGATTTTGTTTGTTCTTTTTAATGGCTCGGGTCAACAATATTTCAGCTATATCACTGCAGTCTGTAATTATTTGATTCTGGACCAGGCAATCCAAAGTTTATTTCTACTTTTAAATAATGGTATACATGGAAATATATTTAATATTCTCAAAGATTTGTACAACAAGGTGAAGTCTGCAGTGTTAGTTGCTGATACCCCTCTGAAGTTGCAAAAACAACTAGATTTCCTACATAGTTATTGTTTGAAAAGGGGCATGGAGATCAATGTCGACAAAACAAAAGTGATTGTCTTCAGAAACGGGGGACCATTATCACGATATGAAAAGTGGACTTATAATGAAGAACAAATAGAAGTTGTTAATGCATACAAGTATTTAGGCATTATGATGACCCCTAAGCTTGTATGGACAAGAGCCTGTACCATTTTATCGCAACAAGCAAACGAAGCCTTATTCCCTTTGAAATGTCTTATTCGCAAGTTTAATATAGATATTACAGACACCTTTAAGATGTTCGATGCGAAAATTGTACCGATTTTAATGTATGGTAGCGAAATTTGGGGATTCAAGGAAATGAAGCAATTAGAAACTGTTCACCGATCATTTTGTAGATATTTATTAAATGTTAGTAAATCAATTTCAAATGTTGCTCTGTATGGCGAATGTGGGAGATATCCATTATACATGAACTCATATAAGAATTGTATTAGATATTGGTTGAAATTAATCTCCATGCCGTCATATAGATATCCTCACCAATCGTACCTTATGATGAAACAATCCTGTAATAGAAAATGGTCTAATTGGGCAACTAATATAATGCAACTATTATTTACTTACGGGTTTGGCCATGTGTGGATGCAACAAGGGGTAGGGGATATTGATATGTTTTTAAATGCTTTTAAAAAAAGAGTGATTGACTGTGCCAGGCAAGATTGGCATTCTGAACTATCTGATAAAGCGTCATTACAATTTTATTCCTTAATAAAACATTCACTTTCTCCAGAATTGTACATATACAATGTTAAAAATATTAAATATGGAAAAGCGCTTCTCCTATTTAAATGCTGTTTTAATCAATCAGGCATACAGCGTATTAAAAAAGGTTTAAGCGATTATCAAGATAATGATTTTATGTGCTATCTTTGTAAAGTTACCGAAGATGAATGTCATATTATATATCATTGTCCTTTGTACAAAGATTTTCGTAAGGATGTTCCATAAATTTCCACTCATGGCAAAAATACTGATAATTTAAAATCATTATTGATTTCTACTGATTGTGACCACTTGTTTAATTTGGGAAAATATCTGTATAATGTGTTTCGCGTAAGAGGAGAATATCTTTGATACGCATGTTAGCAATTAATGTGTAAAACATGTAATGATGTATTATGGGTCATATGGCCTTGAAAACAATAAAGCATTGACAATCCATAGATTTAGGTATTTTAAGAATTGAGTTATTCTGTATTAACCACTTCAGCAAATCTGTCCATCCAATCTGTGGGCATAACCACCTGATCCCGTTAGTCACGTCTTCTAACAAGCATGGGTTGCTGAAGACCAGTTCCAACTCACGGATAGTAACTTGCACCTTCAGTCATAGTTTATTGGACAGCTCATAACACCCACTATACATCAGTTGTATTTGATGAGCTGTCCCACAGTGATGAAGCCGGTAACACCCTGCTGTAAACCTCAATTTACATTGTCTTATTGTTTTATAGGGCTTTCATTGAGAAGAGATGCGTGATAATCCAGAATGGAATTGGCCTTCTTCAATCCATTCCTGTCATAAGCGGCAACCAACATGATTGGGTAGTCAGGCTTACTGACTTTTTTGACAAATGTCATCATATCCAATTGCATAGATCAATGTTTATGTTGTTGGTCACTTGATTGTCTGATCCAGGCTAGAGTATTTACAGAGAGCTGCCATAGAGCTGGAGTGTGGAATTAAACAACCAGCCAACCAGCCAACAGAATCAAGCATTGATCAGGTAGACATTGGTGGTTGGTTGCTTAGATGTGTTGGCATCCCTGTCATATAGTACATCACTTACAGGCATTTCAGAGGTGCACTCTGTTACTAACAAAACTCTGTCCAAATTCTCCCACACAAAGAAATCTGTGGATTAAGCCAAGTGATGCACGTATTATTCATTTAATGCTTAACAATGTCGCCAGGAGGATATCATCCACATGTGATGTTATGCTTTAACATTTTCAGGTTCAATATTATTTGTCACAGCAAACCAAACACACAACCTTTTGACAAGCATATCATTTACATGTACAGTGAACTCACCTTGCTATTGTGATCTGACACTAGTTGTTTCTGAGGGTTGGAAGGTTCTAAGGCAATTCTGGGTCAGGTTAGACCTCAACTAGAGAGTATGCATGCATGTGTTTGTTCATGTGTGTGCAAGAGAATCATTTTGATGTAGACTGTTGCTAATGAATTTCATCCCTTCTTTGTCTGGTCCAGTCTTTATCTTCATTATAGGGGAGGGTTGGGTAGCCGAGGGCCTGGGTATAATTACCCACATGGGTGCAATCTGTTAATATGTAATATTGCTAACTGTGGTATAAAGACTCACTCACTCACTCACTCACTCACTCACTCACTCACTCACTCACTCACTCATTCACTCACTCACTCTATGATGGAAACACTGCAGCATTATCAACACCTACCAGTGAGAAACAAACTCAGGTTTCATTGGTGTGAGGAGTCACTAACAAGAGGTACAATGTACCTCCAAAATCTAAGGCACAATGTATCCTGTGTTTCAACCTCTCTAAATTCTTCGCTTTTATACCTGCATACTGATGAATGCAAAGCTTTTCTACTGATTTTCATTGTAATCAAATTTTGTTAAAGCACAAAGGAATAACTCATGTTGGAAAAAGCATATTTTCAATCAGGTACAGCATGTTATGATTTGTGCAACTTCAGCAAAATGTATTGTGAGCTGAAAAGTTGCTTATCATTTAAAAAATATGCAATAATTGTGACATTTGTCTTGCAAGCTTGTGGCGAAAGTTAGAGCTGTTCCCCAGAGGTTTTATCATTAAATCAAGTTCTAACATTATTTATGCTAATCCCCCAAAGTGGAGGATAGAGGAGACAGGGCAGATTATAGGGTCACAAGTTCAAAGTTATTACATGGACCGATTACACTAGGGAACTTACCTGCATGTATGGTTTCACCTTCCGAGCAAGACAGCACTCTAGTACTTGACCTCCTTCAACCATAGTAGGAAGCTTCCATTTCTACTCCACCCCGCCCCGCCACTCCGTCCTCACCCCAGATTGAGCATACAACTGTCCAAACATGCCGCCATGTTCATTTTCTGATCGCCATATTGTCCCTGGAATTTAATGTTTTGTAATATGGTAAAAGAGAACAGACTCTCTCCATGTATGGCAACTTCATTGATATAATGGGGCGGTGGGGTAGCCAAGTGGTCAAAGTGTTCACTCACCACTTCAAAGACCTGGGTTTGATTCCCAGCATGGGTTGAGAGTGAGAAGGCCCTTTGTGATGTCTCCAGCCATGATGTTGCTGGAATATTTGCTGAAATTGGTGTCACTTCAAAATTAATGTACTTATCAACAATTGTGAATGTATTAGGATTTATTAGTTGTGCTTGTTTTAGGTTCTGTATGACAGTAGGATGACCACTAACATTGGATGACTTGTCATTTTGTTTAAATGTTACTGCAAAATGAATTTTTAGGAAATCAGATAGTGAGAGTGTCCAGATATTTTTTAAGTGCCCTATAGTGAATTTACCAATGCTTCAGAACATGTAGAGCTATATTAACGATGCTAAATAATGTGAGTTACAATATGCCTGGCTAAATAGAACATGTTGCTGACAACCAATTTTTGTTCAATGTAAATGGATTTTTCACTTGGTGTGAGAGTTGCAGTCAATCAGACTGAATATTTTGTGACATTGATGTAGAAGTATCCTGAAGAGCTCTCAGGTTGAGTTTGCAATTCCCAGTAAATAGTACTTTATGAAAACTAATACATAATGTAGTTGTTAAAGCATTTCCATAGCAATGAAATATGTGTACAGTACAATGTATGTGTAAAGCCCATTTCTGGATTATTGATAACACCTTACTCCCTGACTCCGCCCTGACAGTATACAACCTTGAAACTACATACGTACTTATATTAAACAGATACTTGCGAAGGGAAGTTGGCATTACTACACTTATATCATGGCAGTGTGAAGGAAAGCTTGTGATGACCTAACTGTTCACTGGTTGATAACACCCATAATGGCCCATGCCATCTGGGCATGATGACACACAATTGGTCAGATTCCCTGGGCAGCACCTACAGCAGGCTTCATGACCTTGGGACAATATTTCATCTCAAGTAAATACTTCACAAAGTTGCCAGTTAACAAATTTATTATTATTTCCATCACGAACCCAAGATGCGAACTGTAGCTTGTATAGCCAATGAGTCTTGGCATGCTTTTCACGCTGGAGGAAATCTCGATGCTTCCCTCTGAGAAAACCTGATGGACTATGGAGCTACTCTAGAGCATGATAAATCCTTGGGCAGAGAAAGGAATTTAAGGGACAGCTAATTTTGTTACAAAACTAATGACAAGTTTTCTCCGTCATTGGCGTTCCTAATGCATGGCTTGAAATGGGCCATCCATTGTGTTTCTTGTGCCAGGGTTTTCAATCAGATTTGAGCTGCTGCTGCATTTTGGTTTAATTGGATTTGAAGTGTGTTAAGCCTCTTAACATGCAGGAAAATTTTCTAACGACAAAAGGGCCCAAAATGTCGATAAAGTAAAGTAGTAAACAGTTTACAATCTTTGTAAACACAACCACCATTATCGCTGTCGCCTGAGGTATCTCAGCTAGAATGAGTATGCATCACCTATGTGGTCAAAATTTGGAAATAATACAATTTTCCGAAATTTATGCCCTGAGGGCCACATGTGTAAAATTTCCCATCTCAAGACCAAATTACATTTTTGTCGCATTTTCTAGTAAATATGTTCTTCAACAGAGTCACTGTGGCATCAGGCCTGGGTTTGACAGAAATGTCTCCTCTGGTTTGGAGTCTTTTTTACCCCCATTGATTTCATGGCAAGATTAGATTTTAGAACTTTATGCTATCTTGATTGTGTTTACCAAAGATTACTGGATTTTTTCATTGCCCGTAGTGGTGATAGTTATTAAAATCGTGAAATGCTGCATACTGTGTGAGTTCGTAACTGTCGTCTTTCGGGAATGAGACTGTCTTATTTTTATCCCAGAAAAGAACATGAGATCTTAAACTTGTCAATCATTCTTGAAAAAAGTAAATGCCATGAACTTTTTATAAATTTGCTACAAAAATGAAGTTTCTGAATGTTTTTATCACATCATTGTTTTTTACCTGAACACTGTATTGAGATCTTGAAACCATATTGATGGATATTTCTCATTTTGAATTCAATCAAGGGATTTGGCAGTTTCTAGTGTAAAGCAGGTGATTTGTAATTAAATGTGACAGCGGTTTCAATATTTGAAAAGTTTTCAGAGTGTATCACGTTGAAAAGGGATTTAATGCAATGACACCAGTCTTATTGTTGAAAACATGGTAGAAAATGTAGCCAGTCCAAAGAACGAAGTTCTTGTCTGAAAGTTAAAAAAGAGATAAATTTGGGGAAAAGTTTGTATTTGAAGTTACCAGTCTTGGACAGGCAGACATTTCCAGTGTTGCGTGATGGGTTGCATCTATCATGTCCAACTAAACAAATAGGATTTGAAATTCCCAGTTGTTTCAGGACAGCAATTTGCATCTAGATGCAGTTACCTCCCTTTGATAGTCTCGTAAACTATGTAATTTTGACAGGAACAAGCAGTTTGTGTTAACAAGGATCCCCAGTGAGACTGTAGATGCAAGAAAATCTTGACTTGTTTCATTTGGAACTTAAGCATTACAGTTGGAGCTGAGCAGAAGAGGAAATGAAATTGTACAGAGACTTTGAAACTAATTATGATTTGTTTTGCATTATGATGAGGGACAGATGTATGTGATGGGACCAAAACAAATCTAACCTATAACATAGCAGACCCAGCCTGCAATATTCCATTTGAGATCAGTGTCAATAGAGAAGAGGAGAGTATGTCGCATGGCATTATTTAAGCCATATGGTAACAAGACCATATTTACACAGGCCAGAAAAATAATTCAGAGGAGTGAATTCTAATGTGTAATGGGATGGTGGGGTAGTTTAGTGGTTAAAGTGTTCTTTTGCCACACCAAAGACCCAGGTTCGATTATCCCATAGGTACAGTGTGTAAAGCCTATTTCTGTTGTACCCTCAGCCATGATATTGCTGGAACATTGCTAAAAGTAATGTAAAACAGTACTAATTCATTCACACACTTCTTCGCTCACTCAGTCAATCAACCACTCACAAAACTGAACCACTCAATCGACTATAAACCAATCCACACTCACTCAACTTTCTACCCACCCACCCACACTCATTCACTCACTCACTCATTTTTTTCATAAGGTAAGTTGTTTGTTTCAAATAGTTGTCAAAAATATCCTGAGGGTGAGCATGTCAAATCTGAGAACGTCATCATTGTTTTTGTGTTTGGATGTTCTTGCATCCAAATCACTGCACACGGTGAAATATTTCAACACATTTAGCTGATTTCTAATCTAACAGAGATTCCCCTAGGCTACATGAAACATTTGAATACATCCCAAAATGGTTACAACAAGTAAACAAATCTGTTATGAGGAAAACAATATCTCCATGTAAGTATCATCACCTCCAGCAATATCTCCTGTGGGAGGCTGTGTTTGGTGATGTATATATGGGCTTCACAAACAGCTGGGTCTTGGACGTGGCTCAAATGATTGTCCATTCAGGATGAGTGACAGGCAGTATAAGGCTAAATATAAAAAGTTAAATGTTTCTTGGGCATCAGTGCATCACTTTTACTTGTGTGTGCAACAATTTTTCATTGCCATTTTAAACAAAAATAATTATGACTTGTCTGCGTCCAGGCTGAATCTGCAACTTATTAACACATGCTAAACTTCCCAAGCTGTATTTCTGAGGGGTGGGGGGAATGTGTTCCTGCCTCATTACTTTATTTTCTATCAAAAACAAAAATAAAGTCCTACCACCCTTGATACTTTAAAAAAGAATGTGCCCAAGAAACATTTAATCAAGAGAGAGAGTGAGAGAGAGTAAGGTTTTATTAAGCTTGTAGCAATATTCCAGCAATATTACAGCAGTTGACACCAGAAATGGGCTTCACACACTGTAATCATATGGGGGAATAAAAAAAAAACAATAAATCAAACCCATGACGGAAACCTTTGTGCAACCCCCCACCCTCCTAGATTTGCTTCATTAAGATCTTTTGACCGCCTCCTGATGATGTTGTGGTTAGAGCATCCACCTAGAGCGGAAGGTTGTGGGTTTGAGCCCTGACTGCAATCATAACAAGAGACATTAACACATGGTATTGTTGGACCTTGACTGGTGCTCGCCATTAGTGGGTACAACAAGGACTGGTCAGCTCGGAGTCAGTTCAGTGTGTTTGAGTATGGTATTCATGCTTAACTGCTTAATGGTATCTCAGTGAGCTTGCACTGTAAAACCAGTTTACAAGTATTATGGGATTTCACGTTACTGAAGTGCATCAACTAAGAGAGATAAATATAGTTCTGGGACTTTAAGACAGGCTATGATTCAACCTTCTGTCTTCCTTACACCAGAAGATGTTGACAATGGTACCTGTCACTTTTCATAGTGCTTTGAATTTAGGGATGAATCTTAAACAAGGGCTGTTTGGCACAGAGTCAGTATACTGTGAAACACTGGCCATCTCAAAACTATGTTATGAAATGATGGTTGGCTAGCATCATATTTTTGTTACATTTTTTATTCTGTCTTGTTAACCCTGCTTTAAGCAGAATTCCACCTTTATGTTAGTAGTCTGTAAAAAAAATTGAGTCTGGTCTAGTCAGTACAGTGATTATCATCATGAGCATTGATCTATGAATTTTGATACGATGACACCTTTCAGCCAAATCGGCCTAACCACATGATTTTAACAGTCACCTCTGCCAACAAGCGTTGGTTGCTGAAGACCAGGTCTAACTCAGATGTTCATGGGTAGTCACCCACCTGATCTTGTTTGTAGCCTCAGAACACCAAATCCAGCATGGATGTTTACAGGTGCTTGCTTCGTAAAAGTGTCAAGTTGCACACGCAGGAATATTGCCAATAATTTCAATGCTATGTTACCCTGATTTTATGTCATGTGATTGCACAACGGTGCAACCAGCTGTGATAAAAGGAAGAATTTTTATTTCTGATTGTATCAATGTGAAAATGTATTCTTTTTTTCAACCTGAAAGAAGGACTTTTTACAAAGTTCAGCAGTTGATAACAAATGGGAGCAATGACTATTTTTAGCACGAGGTCAGTAAGACATTGAATTAATTTGTAACTGTTTTGATGGCCATTGCAACAAGTGGATTTTCAGCCTTCCTTCTGAATAGTAATTTCATTGCCCATGAAATAAGAAAGATTGGATGTGCTTGACTGGAATTGTTTTCATACCTTCAAGGCAGCTGTGTATCTGGAATTGATTTGCCAATACAGTGTGTCCCACAAATTTGTCTCTAGCCGGAGAAAACGCTGATGAATAAATATCCATTCAACTTTGCTAACAATCTCTCATACAGTCCTTGAAACAAGATTATTTAAAAAATTCCCAGGAAACCATAATTTCTTCAGTTTTCGTTAAAAATGAAAACATTTTCTGGAATCTTTTGTTGAAAGATAAAGAAACAGTAATCAATCTAAAATTAGTTTCATTTCTGGGGCAAAATGTCAGTTTACCTTGTTAACTGTGCCAATAGAAATTGCATGTTAACGATGGGAGTTGTGTGGCCTAGTGGTCTGGTGCCCTCTGACTTGATGTGCAATGTTTCATACCTGGATCTGCTGCTCATTGTTTAGATTGACATATTCACCATAAGTAGTCCCTCACTCACCCCAGCTTCAGAGGCTCAGAAAACAACCACTGAAACTCTTCTATAGATGCACTCCCTCGCTCACTCCAAAGGCTCAGGAAACAAGCACTGAAACTCTTCTATGGACACACTGCCTCATTCACTCAAACTGAAGTTATTCAAACCTCTGTAGACACATTCCCTCGTTTGATGTGCAATGTTTCATACCTGGATCTGCTGCTCATTGTTTAGATTGACATATTCACCATAAGTAGTCCCTCACTCACCCCAGCTTCAGAGGCTCAGAAAACAACCACTGAAACTCTTCTATAGATGCACTCCCTCGCTCACTCCAAAGGCTCAGGAAACAAGCACTGAAACTCTTCTATGGACACACTGCCTCATTCACTCAAACTGAAGTTATTCAAACCTCTGTAGACACATTCCCTCGTTTGATGTGCAATGTTTCATACCTGGATCTGCTGCTCATTGTTTAGATTGACATATTCACCATAAGTAGTCCCTCACTCACCCCAGCTTCAGAGGCTCAGAAAACAACCACTGAAACTCTTCTATAGATGCACTCCCTCGCTCACTCCAAAGGCTCAGGAAACAATTACTGAAACTCTTCTATAGACACACTCCCTCATTCACTCCAACCTAAGTTATTCAAACCCCTGTAGACACACTCACCCACTCTCTCCAGTTTCAGAAGCTCAGGCACAAACCACTGAAACTCTTCTATAGACACTCTCCCTCACTCACTCCATCTTCAGTGGCTTCGGAAACAGCTATTGAAAGTGCTGTAGGCACACCCATCTCAAGAACTTCAGCCAATGAGGAATTAACCCTACAATAGACACTCAGTCACTTCGGGCGGTGGTGTAACCTAGTACTTATAGCATTCGCTTGACACGCAGAGGACCCAGGTCCGATCATTTCTGTTGTCCTCTGCCGTAATATTGCTGGAACTCACTCATTCACTCACTCCTCTAGTATACACCACACCACATATTCAGTCACATGTAAGAATTATCCTTTTAAAGCCATCAGTAGACATACTATTCATTTCTAATAGTTAGCCCTGAACTGTTGACATCTTCATACACCAGTCTGTGTAAGCAACCATAGCCTTTCCTGGCATAACATTTACATCATCGTCAGGTATGAAAATGCCATATCTCAAACACCATACTTATGCTGTTTGCACTTATCAGCCTTGTTTCTTGTCAGGGAAAAGTAACTGACAGACTCCAGCCATAGGAAACAGCCCACAAGTCAACAGTATGTTTTACCGTACAGCCTATGGATGAATTTTTATTTCTTTGTGAAAAAATATGACAGAGCCACAGAAGGTGTTGGGTTTTGTTGCCAGTGGCAGTCCATACTCAGGGGTACTGGAGAAAGTAGTGTTCCACACTGATGGACCCCTGTCTCTTTCAAAACGCACTTCTTTTCATAAAAACAAATTTCCTTGTACAAATCTCAGTCAAGAAATTGGATTTATATGCCAGCCCCAAGGGAGACAATTAAAAGCTCGTCATTTTACCTGCAGGGAGCATCTTCTTTGTAAAGTAACTTTTGTTGGAGCTCTGTGAACATCAATTTTCAATGAAGCAACTTGCTAACAAATCCTCGTAATAATGGAACATGTTTTAATTGCTTTGGATTTCTGTTCTAGACAGCCTGAATGAAGCTTGGTTAGGATGGACATTTAATCATTGTAATGAAAATAAATGACTTTCTATCCTGTCCTAAGGCTTGTGATCGATACATATTGCTACAATTCATCATAACAAATTTAATGCTCTGAAATAAAGGAATGTTGTTACAAGCTTGGAACTGGCTCTAATGGTTGTGTTGCCAGAATGTAAAATGATCGTACACTTGACTGTCTATTATGAGGTGTTATTACAAAGCTTGTGGATTTTAATGGATTCCAGGCATCAGTTACAGATTGGTGTTTTTAGGATGAAATTGTCATCTTGGGACTGCTTTTCAATTTATTGGAAAGTTGCAATATTTTTCTATGAAACCAATACTATGGCTCTACAGATTTGGGACACTGAAAGCGTACTGGCATTAATCCTGAAGGAGTCCTTGCATTGTATTTTTAATGTATGGTATTTATATTGTGACAGTTTTAATACAATGTAGCTACTTGCATAAAATGGAGAAGTTGTAGAGATTCTGAATTAGAATTTTGTAATGATTGCACACCAACATGGGCAAAACAATTTATTAGCTGGTGAATTTGAAATTTTGTTTTGGGGGTGAGTTGTGGGAGACATGGGTAATTGGTGGGGTGTTTTCGATAAATGGTGGTGTGTTTTACATAAATGGTGAGATGTTTTGGATAAATGGCGAGGTGTTTGGGGTAAATGGTGGTATCAGTCCCTCCTAGATTCAGCGGCAAATTTTTAAGAATTCCACGGCAAATTTAAGCAAATTCTGCACCCCACTTTTCAATATTCTGCAAAACATTCTGTGGCTAAAACTTTTAGAAAAAAACAACAAAAAATTATACAGACCGTCATAGTTTAATTCTCAAACACAGATATTAAGTTAAGTCAACAGTACACATCACATTTTGAGTGACAAAGCACCCACACCTTTTTCTGTGTTTGAGAATGAAACACTCGTTGAAAGTTATTTCTCTCCTCTCAGTTGTAACTTTGATGCAGACGAACAATGTCCGGTTTCATGTAGACAATTTTATGCCTAAAAGAAATCTGAAATAATTTCAATTTTCAAAATTATCGATTTTGAGAATTTAATTGTAGTGTCAAATTCATCTAATATTATTTGATAAATGCCTAAAACTTGCTTTATTAATAAAGTAT
The DNA here is from genome assembly GCF_037392515.1 of Haliotis asinina. NCBI lineage: Eukaryota > Metazoa > Mollusca > Gastropoda > Lepetellida > Haliotidae > Haliotis > Haliotis asinina. Next base: position 32,328,840 of record NC_090289.1, on the reverse strand, counting down.
CTTTAATCATGATTACTTTGAAAATATTGTCACAATAAATATGTCAGTCCTTTTCCTGTATAACCAACCCTACTTTTGACATTAGCTGTACTTTTCGTTTCGGCTGACAGTCAGTTTTCACTCAGTTTTTAAAATGAGCTAATTCCGCGGCTGAAAAGTGGCAAATTCTGCACAGATTCTGCATGCAAATGCGTTTTCCATGGACCAGACATTTTTCTGCATGGCAAGGTAAATTCCGCAATTTTTTCTGCAACCGCGGAATCCAGGAGGGACTGTGGTATGGTCCTTTGGCTAAGTATTGGGATGTTTGAGATAAGTTTAGGGGCTGCTCATAAAACGAATAAATGCTTATTAGGACTTGGAAGGGGTTTGTGAGTATGGGTGTGGTGGTTGGGGAAGTGGGTAGGAGCACAGGAAGGAGGATGGGGAGCGTGGAAAGGTATTGTGCACACATGCACACTTTTCCTCCCTTTGATCTTCTCCATATACCATCCTTCCTTCTTTTCTCTCTCCTCTTTCACATGCTCTTTTTCTCACTCACTCACCAGGGATAGTGGAGGTTTGTATTGCAGTATATTAAAGCATATCATATTTTACCAATTATCATACCTTCCCAAATCAATGTTCTAAAGTCACTCCCTCACTACTGTTTTTGTGTTTGCAATCCAAGGCAGAAACTTTATTTGCTCTTCACAACTGACAAGTTTATGATGAAGTAAATATTTCTTTAATAAGTGACTTTGGTGAAGATGTTTATGCTCAGGAAATGTCTATTATTCCACATCTGATAATCAAACACCTCTTAATTATTGAGTGAGTGAGTTTAGATTTGCACGACACTCAGCAATATTCGAGTTTTATGGCAGCAGTCTTTTAGTAAGTGAGTCTGTACCAGACAATCTATGGCAGAGGTCAAGAAATTTTCAAAAATATCTTGGAAGAGAAGTATACTGTCAACAAGACTACACCTGACTGACGTAATTTATCCAGAGCAATGTGGTGGTGCCTGGAAGATAGAAATTTTAGTATGGCTCTTGGTGACTCCATGCAGTTACCCTAGTGCATCCTAAAGTGTGTTGCAAAATATTTATCTATTTATAGGAAGCATTAACACTGGCAAATTGGAGTGAGGCAGTTAGACATATCAGCTTATTTATCAGTCTCGTTTTGTTTCTGCAATCTCGCCATCACGGAAGTTGTTGAACTGAGGCTATGGAGCGTGTTAATTACCTAGCTCGTTACATTTACAGGCCATGTCAAACTGTTGAACAGGAATGTTTCCAACACAGGAAACATTTGGCTCTGGAAACATGTTGGTATGTTTATACATGTATGTTTCTTTGTGTTTTCTTTTTTCGTTTTTTTTTTTTAACGTCGACCTACTTGGAACAAAACTAGCAACTTAGTAAGGAATTGTTTGGGAGACTTTTCAGTGGAGCGGGTTCTAAATATCTGTACAGAAACTACCACACATTATTGTTTAGAATTTGTGTTTCAATCTGGTAATTGTCTTGTCATTCCCACACAAGGGATGGAGTGAGTGAGTGTTGTTTAACGCCGCTTTTAGCAATATACCAGCAGCATCTTGGCAGGGGCCACCAGAAATTTTTGGCAAGTGAGTTTGTTCACAATTGCTTCTGTTCCCCCAGCAGTGAATGGGTACCCAGTGGGATAGATGGTCATATGACTGTTACCCATCTAAAGACTCACAGGTGTGAAGCAGAGCACAGTCATATGAGGCATCAAGGTTTACTGTACAGGACTGGGCATGGCAAAAAATCTCTGGTAGTGATGGTAGATTTGAATCCTGGTTCGGAACCATTATGTGTCTGTGTCTGTTAGCATGACAGCTGTGCATGTGGGTGTGACCAAAGTGCTCTTCAAAGTGGTGTTAAACCACTCACTCACTCACTCAAGAAGCTCGCTCACTCGCTCACATACTCAGTTATTCAGTCAGGATGAAGGATCAAATCAATTTTGTTAAAACTTGTGTTAATGGCTAACAAAAGCTTATACATACCATCAAAACTATTTATTACAGTATTTGTTCTCCTTCCCAACATCCGTGATGTCATATTATCAGTGAAGGGCCTGAACTTGTCACATAATGGGTCATTAGTGGGATGTACAAGGCCTTGCATGATGAATTGACTCTTTCACAAGAGAACCAAAGATCAAGGGTTGTACACTAACATTTACTCATAAATTCCTGTTATGTCACACAGAACAAATGTTATGAATTTTCAGCAAGTGTTCACAGGTAGAGAGACATTTTGTCTTAGTAATATTAACATGTTTATGTGACATGATAGTGTCTGTATAGTGACAATGAATGTTCCACAAGGTACCTCTGAATGTGAACAGGATCTATTGTAACCCGACAAGCAGATGTTGTAATGTCTGTTCAACCTGGCAATTGACTTCTTAAACTATACAAGACTGTTCCTAGCTCATAGTTAGGTTTTATTTCAAGTTGTGTTTGTGTTTTACAGTGATGCTTTCACAATTTACAAGATTGTTGTGTTGTGTCCATACTTCATCCCAACCCAGTAGCCTAACTGAAAAATCACTGTATGGTCAATTCAACTAGGAAGTACATGTGCTACTGGATCTCAACCAGGGTTTAATGTTGGCATTAACATCAGAATAAACACATCTTTTTTTAAACATTAGACCAAAATGTGTCAAAATCAGCATTTTTAATCAGATGAACGTTTCATGTCTCCATTACACTAAAGTTACCACTCAAAGCAAACTTTTTTACAAATATCAATCTGTTTGTTACCAGTGTTGTTTTTTTTATATGTACAAGTTGTTTCTGAAGGGGTACATTATTTAGTGTGGAAACTGCCTCCTTGATGGGCATGATTAGTATGTGAGATGATAGCCTATTCAGTGTTACCCCATCTAGTGATAGCTCTGCTGTTGTGTGAGATGATAGCCTATTCAGTGTTACCCCATCTAGTGATAGCTCTGCTGTTGTGTGAGATGATAGCCTATTCAGTGTTACCCCATCTAGTGATAGCTCTGCTGTTGTGTGAGATGATAGCCTATTCAGTGTTACCCCATCTAGTGATAGCTCTGCTGTTGTGTGAGATGATAGCCTATTCAGTGTTACCCCATCTAGTGATAGCTCTGCTGTTGTGTGAGATGATAGCCTATTCAGTGTTACCCCATCTAGTGATAGCTCTGCTGTTGTGTGAGATGATAGCCTATTCAGTGTTACCCCATCTAGTGATAGCTCTGCTGTTGTGTGAGATGATAGTCACATTGATCTGAAGTTGAGGATTCTCCTGAGAAATGTGGGTGATTGATATGAGTAACAAAACCGTGCCAAGCAGAATGACAGCAATGAAATGTAGCGTATTGTTCCTGTTGCTCGTTTGTCAATTGTCTCCCAGAACAAACTCACTGCTTGTTTGCAGTTGTGAAGACTGCACACCCACGGCTCAAAGCATTTGTCACTTGTAACATCCAACCGTCCTACCGTTAATTCCTTGGTGTTCATGAAGGTTATTCACAAGTAAGTGGACATTTGTTACAAATAATGTACAAGCCTATGAAGCAGGCGTGTATAATTATTTATAACAACTGTTCTGATTTATATGTTGTTGGACCAAAAACACTGCATGAAAGAACAAAACTGAAGTATACTCATGAAAACAAATAAGTGAACACTTGAAAGTACACACGTTTCTTTATGTATCCAGAATTTCACCAAAAGGGCAATAAAAGTACCTTGTGAAGAAATCTGGAAAAGGATAAAGGAACGCTTTTGCCTTCATGTGTTCCCTTATTTTTTTCCATGAGTATATGGCACATCCTGAAATATATGAAAATGAATGTCCTTTTTTTTGTACATTAGTTATACATGAAGATCCTTTTCTTCATGCTTGGATATGGAAACAGCATTTGAACATTCTTGTACTTGAACATTTTGAGATTTTTTTTTCTTTGTAGCTTTTACATGTATTTGCTTAGAATTTATGGATAAGTTTTGACTTATGTTGTTGGAACTAACCCGATGGTCAAAGGATTTACTTGTTATGCCAAGACACTGTTTCATTTCCCCACATTGATGCAATGTGTGAAGGCCATTTCTAGTGTCATCCACCATGGCATTTGCTGGAATATTGCTAAAAGCATCATAATGCCATACTCACACACTAATTGTATTTTAACATGATATAACTTTGTAATTTAGAAACAAAAATGTATTGGTAATGAGCACATATTAATAGCAAATAAAGAAGGACCATGTTCACCAGAATGTTGCTTTTCCGACTGATTGTGATGAATTGAATGCAGATACTAGTAGCTTAAACAAGTAAGTTAAGTTTTATGCTGCTCCTAACAATATGCCTGCAACATCATGGTGGGAGACACCAGAAATGGGTTTCACACATTGTGCCATGGTGGGGAGTCGAAGCGGAGTCTTTAGTGGAACATGTGTAGTGGAACATGTGTACCAAAAGGCTTCCCCCAGCACTGTTAAACTTTTGATAAGAATATTTTGAAGTGTTTAGTGAAGTGGATATCTAAATGTTTGTAGATGTCTTTCCTTGTGCTTCTTGTGGTCAGTCAGCTCACTTTGAGTACTGATTTTCATGCAGTACTGATTTTTTCCAACATAAACTGGGTTCTTGGGTAGCCAAGCAGTTGATTTGCAGTTTGCTCATCACACCAAAGACCTGGATACCCACATGGGTATATATGTGTAAATCCTATTTCGGGTGTATCTCCTACCATCATATTTCTGGAATATTGCTGAAATTCACTCTAGCATATTTTTTTATAGATTTTCTTGAGGCATCCAAATTTATGTGTTTTGAAAATTAATCCTGTGAATCCCACACTAGTATTATCCAGATGGGATGGTTGGTTAGTGGTTTTATGCCACAATATTCCACCTCTATGGCAGCGGTCTGTAAATAATCAAGTCTGGATCAGACAGTCCACTTATCAACATCTTTAGCATCATTCTACTGAACTGGGAACTGAAAACATGTCAGTCAAATGCAAGTCAGTCAGTCTGTCCATCCAATCCCTTTAGTCGCCTCTTGAGGCAAACATGGGTTGCTGAAGACCAATTCTAACCCGGATATTCATGGATTTAACATTATCTACTTGTTTATAACTAATCCCTTATTTAATCCTTAATACATTTACAAAAGACATTTGAATGTCACTACTGACGAGGAAGTATAGGTCTCAATGTTTTTATGTTTATCACTAAACCTGCATGTTGAGCAACGGTGAATCAACTTTCTTTAGAATTTGGAGTTGAAGGTTCAGAGCCAGTCTCTGCACCTCCATTATAGTTTCCTCTGCACAATTGTTTAATAGTTAAAGGATGTTATGTATATGTGCATGTTATGAGGTAAAGCAAGTATTTTCCAAGACCCAAACCTTGCAATACAATTAACCTTTCAGTTCGTAATCACCATAAATTTTTCTCAAGAAATTAAATGCTCTGAAAATTGTTCCAGAAAAGATGTTAAACATCTGTTTAACCTTTTGGGTCTTGGATAACACATGTACAATGTTTTTCTGTAAAATATATTTCTGTCCTGAATGAGCCAATGTATGGAAAAGTTTACACGTTTATTCTTCAAGAGTTTTTAAAGATCCTATTATGTTGGGTTTTTTTTTGCTCCACAGTGTTGAAAACATAGTTAAAGTTTTCCAGGCAAGGTTATAGAAATGCCAGAGGTACCATTATTTTAATGCAATATTTGTAGCTCTGTCACAGTGTTGGATTTCATTTTCCAGAGAATTTGAATGGAATATATTTGATATCATCATCATTTGGGAATATCTGTCATGGAATGATGTATTTGTAATTTCATATTCTCAAATTAATTTTAATCTAAGGTTATCAACATTATAGGAGAGCACTAAAATATTAATACAAATACACATTTGTAAAAACTTGTAAATATTTTCTCCAGATCAATAAAACATTACTCTGCTGATTTGATTACTTTAAGTCTATCACAAAATATGTCCAGTGTCTCGATCATTGCAATTTTGATGCAGAAAAGGTCTGCTGTACCTGAGGTACTTCACAGTAGGAAATCAAACCTATGAATAAAGAAAGAACTAATTAAAACACATGGGATAATATGTCCTGCAAGCATAAAGCATAGGATGAACAAGGAAGTTGGGCTTGATTCTGCCAAGATGGCTTGTCCATATTGTCAACATGAGTTGGCTTGATCCAATTTGTTCCAGGAACATGATAGTTGTGAGTAAATAATCAAATCCAAACTGACCAAGGATCATAATGTTGGTTAATCTAAAGTTTTAGTCATCATCAGATCGTGGTACAAAAAGGGAATGGAACACTTTACAGTGAATTCCAAACTTTGGCCACATGTGCTTTAGTATCAGGTTGTTGTTGTTGACAAGTTTGAAAGTTATCAACGTTTTGATTGGTTTATAGTAATGTCTTGTCTCTACAATTTGATTTCATTTCAGCTGATATGTCTCAAATGGCATGTTTAAACCAATGATTAAAACAAAACATTGATTTTACTTCACATTTTAAGCCTTAAATGAGATTGTGTCTTTTACCAGGATATTGCTTAGGGGAAATCAAATTGAAACACCCTCTTGCTTCATTGATAGGATGCAGTTTTAATTAAGTAAAATTGAAGGTTACATGCTTGCATTCATGTCAGGTTGACTGTGTGTCTTGTTGTGATGTAGAAATTGATTGGAAGTTGAAGCCCATCATATATGCTATCATACTGAGAATCTTGTTTGCAAAACATAACCGACATGATATTGGATATGACAGTCTGTTCCTTCAGGAATAATGTAACTGATATATTGTCAGGCATATTTTCCATCTGTGATTTGAAGGAGATTTCACTCAGTGTCATCCCTTGAGAATTTGGTAAACTAAATGTACTTTTAGAGTAAAATAACAAGACTGGATGGAATCAACATGTGGTTTTGAACACCTTTGGGAGTATGAAGGTAATATGATATTTTGAGAGGCAGGGTACTTTTTGAGGATGAGAACCTTTAGGATTGTTGTCAAGGCAACACATTCTGGTGATGAGCACCTTTAGGGATGAATGAAGGCAAAACAAGCCACTTTTGATGGTTGGGATGAGCACCTCTTGGGATGGATGAAGCCAAAACAAGTTACTTCATAGGTGGAAATGAGCCCCATTGGGATGGATGAAGGCAAAACAAGTTACTTTGAGATAGGGATGAGCCCGGTTGGGATGGATGACTCATATCATGTGGAGCTTCTTTGAGAAGATCTAGATTAAAATAGTTCTTCAGCAACCCATGCTTACCACAAAAGGTGACTATGCAGGTTGTAAGAGACGACTAACGAGATCAGGTGGTCAGACTCACTGACTCGTTTGATACATGTATATGTCATCAGTTCCCAGTTGTGTAGATCGATGCTTGTGCTGTTGATCACCACTGTTTACTGTCTGTTGCCAGTATTTCTGAATGTTGTGTAAAACTCACTCACTCACTCACTCACTCACTCACTGACCCACCCACCCACCCACTCACACTGTTTGAGAAGGATGACAGCAACTCTGGTTATTCTAAAGGTGGGGCTGAGAAACTTTTGGTTGGATAGACATAACACAGAACTTGTTGACGGGTGGGAAAATCCAATATTGGTGGTGCTGATTTATGAGTGATACAGACAAGCACATATGGACAGTTATTGTACACCAGGGATATATCAAAGGAGAATTTCAGCACCCATCCTACAAACTTAAATGATTAGCAAGATTCCATTGATAAGACAGCTTATTAATTCTGGTAATTGTGACTTTGTTTTAAGCTTGCCCCGAAACCAGTCATTAAGCCAGGAGAGGATGTTGTTTGTTGTAACAGTAATTACTATGTGTCCCAAACAAACAGCAACATGCATGTATTGCTGAAACAATACACGCACATCTGGAAGTGTACTTGTTGCAGGTCCTTTCTTCAGTTCAGAAAGTGTAATGGGTTTCTGCACCAACACGCCAGGAACTCTGCCGAGATGAGTTGATAACGGACATTTTATGCTGTGTGCGAAACTGACTGGAGGGATCTGCATGCTTCCACTCACCACTGTCAGTGTTGTACTTTTCCCACAGTTATGTCAGGAGTTCATAATTAATTAGACCAAACCCATGTTCACCGATGACACCGTCCTAAATTATGTGGTAATGATGTTAAAATGCTGTGAAGATATGTGTGTGTATCTTTTCAAACATTTGCTTGTTAATCAAAGTAGAAAAATGGTCAAAACTTACTATGGGGAAATAGAAAACTTTATTATCACCACTTATTAAAAATGAATATGCTATTTTTCCATTATTACAATCTGTATGAGTACCTGGATAGTACAAGCAGTGGGGTAGACCAGTAGATTAAGTGTTTGCTTGTGATGCTGAAGACCAATGTTCATTTCCCCACATGGGTACAATATGTGAAGCCTATTTCTTGTGTCTGCCTGCCATGATATTGCTGGAATATTAATAAGAGTGGCATAAAAACAAACTCACTCACTTATTTTCATGGATAGTTGGGTAACTACAAGTTTAAACTGACCCAAGGACAGTCCACATCTTTTTTCACAATGTTTTACCAACACTTGCTGTCCCACAAGCATTGGTACAGTGCTCGAAGATATTTACTGGTGTCCCAACTGTGATTTGTCAGAAAGTTTGGCCATTGTCGTTGTCTGATAGACAATCAGTCCATTGTTACCTCTTTTCTATTTAAGGTTTTGGTAAAATCTTTTGCAGTTCGCCCTTAACAACATCATTGAGAGAATAATGATACATAAACTGGATTGGGCATAATGTATGTTGCTGACTTGGCACACCAGTATTTGGGTTTGTTTCCCCACATAGGTACAATATGTGAAGTACATTTCTGGTGTATCCTGCCAGGATTGGGCCTGAATACTGTAAAACTCAACTCACTCACTCACTCACTCACTCACTCACTCACTCACTCACTCACTCACTCACTCACTCACTCACTCACTCACTCACTCACTCACTCACTCTATATTATATTCCCAAAGTACATTGGTGTTCATCAACCATTTGTTTACCTTTAGGTCACTAGGGACAGTACAACATAATATATATCAAGTATGTTGTAAATCTGTTTGTTTCTTGTGGCAAGAAATCAGATGAACTGTTCAGATAAGCCTGGTCTGCATGTGTAGAACTATTACGTGTCTGAAATATATTCATAAAACCATGCAAACACTTTAAAGAGGTGTAACAGCTGAATTTAATGCTACGTCAAATCATCAAGTGTGGTACTTTTCTGTTGCTATGGAAACAAGATCAGATATATAAGGCATTTAATTATTTGATGTTCATACCTGCCCACAATTCTTGAAACCACTTCCAATATGATACTTAAAGTGCTTCACACTGGCAGGAGATATGGGTAACTGAACCTCTAGATTGTTTAAGGTTGAGATCCTCATGGAGCAGTCTGCCATGGTTGTAACAGCTTCTTCTTGTTGTGCCAACTCCATGCCCATTTATAATATTGCCATGCAGCATGTCATCGAAGAGCAGGTCTGTGGGGCAGCCGGGTGGTTAAGGTGTTTGCTTGTCATGCTGAAGATCCAGGTTCGATTCCCACAGCAGCACAATGTATGAAGCCTATTTCTGTTGTCCATCACTGTTATTTTGCTGGAACATTGCTACGTGTGGCATAAAACTAAACTTACTCATTCATCAAGGATCATTCACTACACCAAAGGATAGTTTTGATTATCCACATTGTATCAATGTGGGATGGTAATTAGTGGTGTTCCTGTGCTTGCAGGGAACACTGTCCAAAGTCATATAAGGCCAGACTTCCTTTTTCGATAGTGTTGTTATTTATCAGTCATTTAGCAAACACACTATGCATTAATTTGAACCTTACTGAACCTTTATCGTAAGTTTACTGTATGTTTGCAGTGTGATGCTATATCATGAAACATGTTTGTTGTTTATCCGTCTTTCCATTAAAACATAGCTGGAAACAAAGGGCAGTGGGGCATGTGTGCATCAGATACATATATATATATATATATCAGTACTTTGGCTCTAATCAGCTGTTTTAGGTGTGTCCATGAGTTGATTGTCATGGAGCTGCATATTGATCCCAAGGTCGTAGGGGTTATGGGCAATGGATGGAATATGTGGTCCTAACCTTCCCTATTCTCTGACTGAAGAGTCCCATATTGTTCCAAGAATCAGACCAGTAGATAAGGTCCCTTATGATGTCCATCGGAACCAAACCCTGATGATGTCCATCAGAACCAAACCCTGATGATGTCCATCAGAACCAAACCCTGATGATGTCCATCAGAACCAAACCCTGATGATGTCCATCAGAACCAAACCCATATGATGTCCATCAGAACCAAACCCATATGATGTCCATCAGAACCAAACCCTGATGATGTCCATCAGAACCAAACCCTGATGATGTCCATCAGAACCAAACCCATATGATGTCCATCAGAACCAAACCCATATGATGTCCATCAGAACCAAACCCTGATGATGTCCATCAGAACCAAACCCTTACGATGTCCACTGGTACCATACCCTTATGATGTCCATCACTGCCAAACCCTTATGATGTCAATTAGCATCAAATCCTTATGATGTCCATGAGTACCAAACCCTTATGATGTCCATCAGAACCAAACCCATATGATGTCCATCAGAACCAAACCCTGATGATGTCCATCAGAACCAAACCCTGATGATGTCCACTGGTACCATACCCTTATGATGTCCATCACTGCCAAACCCTTATGATGTCAATTAGCATCAAATCCTTATGATGTCCATGAGTACCAAACCCTTATGATGTCCATCAGAACCAAACCCTGATGATGTCCATCAGAACCAAACCCATATGATGTCCATCAGAACCAAACCCTGATGATGTCCATCAGAACCAAACCCTGATGATGTCCATCAGAACCAAACCCTGATGATGTCCATCAGAACCAAACCCATATGATGTCCATCAGTACCAAACTCTGATGATGTCCATCAGAACCAAACCCATATGATGTCCATCAGTACCAAACCCTTATGATGTCCATCACTGCCAAACCCTGATGATGTCCATTAGTACCAAACTCTGATGATGTCCATTAGTACCAAACCCTGATGATGTCCATCAGAACCAAACCCTGATGATGTCCATCAGAACCAAACCCATATGATGTCCATCAGTACCAAACCCTGATGATGTCCATCAGAACCAAACCCATATGATGTCCATCAGTACCAAACCCTTATGATGTCCATCACTACCAAACCCTGATGATGTCCATCAGAACCAAACCCTGATGATGTCCATCAGTACCAAACCCTGATGATGTCCATCAGAACCAAACCCATATGATGTCCATCAGTACCAAACCCTGATGATGTCCATCACTGCCAAACCCTGATGATGTCCATCACTGCCAAACCCTGATGATGTCCATTAGTACCAAACCCTGATGATGTCCATCAGAACCAAACCCTGATGATGTCCATCAGTACCAAACCCTGATGATGTCCATCAGTACCAAACCCTGATGATGTCCATCAGAACCAAACCCTGATGATGTCCATCAGAACCAAACCCATATGATGTCCATCAGTACCAAACCCTTATGATGTCCATCACTGCCAAACCCTTATGATGTCCATTAGTACCAAACTCTGATGATGTCCATTAGTACCAAACCCTGATGATGTCCATCAGAACCAAACCCTGATGATGTCCATCAGAACCAAACCCTGATGATGTCCATCAGAACCAAACCCATATGATGTCCATCAGAACCAAACCCTGATGATGTCCATCAGAACCAAACCCATATGATGTCCATCAGTACCAAACCCTTATGATGTCCATCACTGCCAAACCCTTATGATGTCCATTAGTACCAAACTCTGATGATGTCCATTAGTACCAAATCCTGATGATGTCCATCAGAACCAAACCCATATGATGTCCATCAGAACCAAACCCATATGATGTCCACTGGTACCATACCCTTATGATGTCCATCAGAACCAAACCCTGATGATGTCCATCAGAACCAAACGCATATGATGTCCATCAGAACCAAACCCTGATGATGTCCATCAGAACCAAACCCATATGATGTCCACTGGTACCATACCCTTATGATGTCCACTGGTACCATACCCTTATGATGTCCATCACTGCCAAACCCTTATGATGTCCATTAGTACCAAACTCTGATGATGTCCATTAGTACCAAACCCTTATGATGTCCATTAGTACCAAACCCTTATGATTTCCATCAGTACCAAACTCTGATGATGTCCATTAGTACCAAACCCATATGATGTCCATTAGTACCAAACCCTTATGATTTCCATCAGTACCAAACTCTGATGATGTCCATCACTGCCAAACCCTTATGATGTCCATCAGTACCAAACTCTGATGATGTCCATTAGTACCAAACCCTTATGATGTCCATCAGAACCAAACCCTGATGATGTCCACTGGTACCATACCCTTATGATGTCCATCACTGCCAAACCCTTATGATGTCAATTAGCATCAAATCCTTATGATGTCCATCAGAACCAAACCCTGATGATGTCCATTAGTACCAAACCCTTACGATGTCCACTGGTACCATACCCTTATGATGTCCATCACTGCCAAACCCTTATGATGTCAATTAGCATCAAATCCTTATGATGTCCATGAGTACCAAACCCTTATGATTTCCATTGGTAGCAAACCTGTATGATGTCCATGAGTACCAATTGCTAATGATACCAAGCCTTGATAATGTCCATTGGTACTAAACCACCGTTATCATCAGGGCTTGAACCAATTAGTTAAATGATTAATAGCTGCATGAAGTTGGACTTTCTTCCCAGCACCTTTCGTAAAACTGAAGTGCATTTACGTTTGTGTCCCTCACATGGCTCGTGATATAGGTGAAACTTTACTGACTGTGATAAACAATGATGTTCACTATTCACATACCTTAGGTTTTGTTACAAAATGTTCGGTTGTTTTGTCCATTTAGCAATACATTATGCACTTAAACACTTTAGAAACAGTTTGTCAGTTTAATGAAAACAGGGTGGGATCACATTTTTAAAAGGAAAAAATAAATTACAGTTTAGTCCGTATAATTGAGAATGTTCAGAAGCTAAGGATTTAATATTTTAAGCATGATTATGGTAGTCGATATGATTGAAATCATGAAAACAGAGTCACAGCTGGACCATGTGTTAAGTGCTGAACAAACAGCATGCATTTGTCACTCACACATTCAGCGTTCAGATGGTCAATAAAATCCCTTGCAGGAATCTGGTTTAAAAAGGAACAAACATTTCATGTGTAATTTCTTCAAGCTTTTGATTAGGTCACATTGTCTGGCTGCGAGTTTTAGCACAAAGCTGAGGTTTTGCTCACTTTGTCACAGTCTAGAATTTGATGCAGTTAATGCTGAGTACTTATGAGCCCCAGTATCAGGTGGCCACAATGTCATTGGCAGACACAATCCCTGAAGCATATTATTATCCCTAAAATCTCCCCCAGCCCAAAATGATGCAACTCTCTGTCTCAGATTCTGAATCTTCTTTCTCACTAGGATTCCTTTCCAATTTAGAATTGTTTGTTTCTATCCAAATTATATATACTGGACAAAAATAAAGTACTTGAGAGGTATTTAGAAGTCAGTATTCTTATATATGACAAAATGTTATGGATGTCAACTTCTTTATTGTTTTCACAACGTTTCTGGGCTATTCCTTGCCCCTTCGTCAGGTGGACGAAAGGATGATCCACCTGACGAAGGGGCAAGGAATAGCCCAGAAACGTTGTGAAGACAATAAAGAAGAAGTTGACATCCATTACATTTTATCGTATATTGGACAAAAATAGTTGAAGGATGTATGTAAATTTTGAAATTATGAATAATCATCTATTTATTCATTGATGAGCTGATGAAATATCAATCATAAAAATACCAATATCCCTAACTTATTTGTCCAGTATATACACAGAAACTAAGTGTTAGTCCAACAAGGTCAGTGCATGCTTTTTTGGTTGGCTTATTTTTGTATGTATTTGATTATGTTACACTTCCAGGTTAATGTCAGAGAGGTATTACCAGGCAAAGCCATGCAGGCAATATCCATGTCATCCCGTGACATGTACCAACTATGCCAGCATTCGTAGCTGCTCTGTTCATTTGAAATTCATCATCACCTCTAGTGACGATCATGTGTGTTCCTCTATTTCCCAGATTCCAGTATTTATGCAACTGAAATGCCTACAATATGAATATGGATGAGATGAATGCTACTTGCAAATTAATATCATTCACTAAACAAAATCAGGACAGCAGCCAACAATGCTGGTCCAGATCTTTCAACCTACTAAACCTTGATCTTTCAACTAGTACTGTAAGTCACTCGGAAGTCCAGGTCCAACTAAGTGCCAAGGGACCCTTAGATCAAGATCACAATGATTTTTACATATTTCATGTTTGTGACTTTTGAAGGAGAAAAATATTATGATGTCTTCCTCATTGTTGCCTGGCTGGTCTTTGATGTGAGCTTTGTACCAAAATGAGGCAGATTGTTGATCAGCTTTAGCAGGTGCCCCCTGGTCTGTGGAATGAGGAATGGGAATAGATTACTGGTTGAGTTGAAATACTGGTATTCACCTATTATTCATTTTAACTATTTTTTATGGGTACTTTATATAGATTTCAGTAGAATGCCATGTTTCTGTCATAATCAAAGTGATGTCAAACTCACTCACTCACTCTCTCATAGCAAAATGTACTGGCTTCCTAGCGATGAAAGTCCAGTTCAAACTGTTGTAGTTTTACTATTGATCATTTTAAGAAGGCATTCAGTAGGTGAAACCTCTGACTTAAGCATACCTCTTGTAAGAAGAAGAGTAATGAAAAGACTTTTAACTATGGGTTCTTTCCCAAAATACATATTCAGAGTTGAGAATAAGGAAATATTAGGAAAACTGCATAGTTCAAACTGTATTTAGTGAAAACAATGAAATGAGCAAACTTAATATTCATGAAGACAAACAGAGTTTGGTGAGAGTAGTCATTGAGGTTACTTGAGGTAACGTCAGTGTTTAACTTCCTGGCCCCAATATGTTAAGATCTACTTACAAGTAACTGGACAGCTGTCATGACTAATGGCATGTTTTGTTTGTTGTTTGTTTGTTGCGCTCAGCAATATTCCAGTTATATGGCTGTGACTGTTAATAGCTTAGTCTGGTTCAGATACTCCAATGATCAACAGTCTGAGCATCAACATGTGCAACTTGGATATGATGATGTGAAGATTCCGGTTAGATTGATCTACAGTAACCCATGCTTGTCGTAAGAGGCCTTAAACAGGATCATGTGATGAGGCTCGCTGACATGGTTCACACATGCCATTGTATCCCACATGCATAGATCATTGCTTGTGTGGTTGATCACTTGATTGTCAGGTCCAGACTCGATTATTTACAGACCACCACCATAAAGCTGGAATACTGATTGGGGCACATAACTCACTCACTCACCATTCCTAATGTACATTCTTAGAATTCTTGCATGAGCTGAAGAATTTTGATCAGTGACTTTGTTACTGTAGACTACAGGTAAGACAATAGAGTGACATTATAGTTGCATTAACTAATCAGGTACTTGTGTCGAAGAGAAACTGATTTATGGTGATAGCGCCAGGATGTTCTGATAGTGTGCAGTAGCAAATCAGGTGATAATAAAGCCTCAATGAGCTAAAGTATCCATTTTCAGGCCTAGCTGCAGACAAGTGATGGCGATACCGACCAACTGGATTCACATCTGATAAACTCTCTAGCCTCCCTGTTGACCATTTTAATTGCTGAGTGATTTCAGCCATTATATAGAGTGGATTCCAAAAGGGAAGCTGAATAAGGTTCAGGTGTAGACTTAGTGTGTTCGATTACATATTAAATGTAAGTGCTGCTGAAGAGTCTGACTTAATTCCCTGGCAAAACAGATTCCATTTAGCTCAAAAGGGCAATGAGTGATGGAAGTGTCATTCTGAACCCATCTTGTGTGTGTTGACTATGGGTGTGTTTTGAATATTATTCTAGTTATTGTTGATTTCATTAATCAGACAGGGTTTCAGATTTAGACACTGACAAAGGGAGTTTAACACTTCACTCAATATTGTAGCTATATGGGGGCAGTGTAATCAAGTGATCACAAGCTTTGAATATTATTCTAGCTATTGCCGATTTTATTAATCACACAGGGTTTGAGTTTTACACATCGAGTGAGTAAATGAGTTTAACACTTCACTAAGTATTGCAGCTATATAGTGGCAGTGTAATCAAGTGATCAATAGCATGAGCATTGATTTGCACATTGTCTGGAACTGGAATAGCTGCCAGCTCCAGCATGGTGCTTGGTAAATCAGTTTTACCCTATAGGATTTCAAAGTTTGGTCTCCAACAACATATACTGGTGGTAAAAAGTGGATTCGATTGTTGCATTTGGTACCTATAACAGTAACTGTATGTTGGTTTAAGCATGATTTACTGTTAAACCAGTTTTACTATGTACAGGGTATGAAACTTCGTATGAAACAAAAAAGACATTTCAGCCAGACCAGGGCTGATTAGATGTATAACTTGTCAGGAACAAACAAAGTAAAACAAACTGTAAAAGATCATATATGACACCCTTCATATTGTCATGCTGTGTTGCTGAAATAATACTGTTCTTCTGGTAATTTGATCACTGATAATATAAAGGTGAGGGCCAGTACATTGGTGAAAAATCAAAGGGACACATGTTGCAAGTATTGAATTGTGAATTAAAATTCAATGGATTCTGTGTTTCAGATCTGTACAGCTTTCGTAATCCACAAGTGTGAAGCCCATTTCTGGTGTTCCCCACTGTGATATTACTGGAATAATGCTAAAAGCAATATAAAACAATATTCATTCACTCACTTACTCACTCAGATGTTCCATCAAGTCTGTGTCACATTGTCTTTGTTAAAGTTTAAACCTATTTCAGACCATGTCTAACTTCCATCAACTTTCATCCATGTATTATCCCTCAAGGTAGACCATCATGAAGATATGCCTTGAAACAGTCCATAACACAGCGTTTACAACCATTCAAAGAACGTAATGGCTACTTTTAATGTACAGCTGCCTACTAAAATTATTAATGTGCTTTCTTAGACATCGAAACACTCATTACAGTGTCTGTAGCTATTTAGTCATTGCATTCAAGGATTATTGTTGACGTTCTTGACATCTGTATGAAACAGTTGAAAGGCTGATGAGTTCTTTGTGGAGCATTGTTGGACATGTTTATGTCACAGTGCAACACTAAGACGTCATTATCTGAACAAGAAAATTGCAGCAGTGGTGTCTTGGTTTCTCAGTGTGATGACCAGTCAATGTTGTTATGCTTGTTTTATTTCCCGACTTCATTAACTGGAAGTTTTTGGGATGATCAGACATGTTCCAAGCTGTCATTGTTTTGTGGAGATAGCCAGGTAATGTCGGGTGTAATTATTGTAATAATATCATGATATTTTTCACTGCGCTATCATTAGAGGTCTGTCAATAATGCTTGACAAAGGAGGACAGTTGAACAGAAAAGGGCTTATTATTCATAAATAAAATTGTGGAATTTGTTGTTATTTCCAAAATGAGCAAAACAAATAATATTGTTTTAGTGGGTCCTGAAACAGCTCACAATGGAGGTAATTAATTTATTATGGCAAAATCATGTAACAAAATGTTGGATGACTTCATATCCAAGAAACATGGCGCCATTGACATTTTGCATAACAATATTTAGCAGCTTATTTCTGGGGAAAGCAGACTGGTATCACGTTACAAATTATGATTGCATTCAGGTTTTTGGATGACATCTTTAAGGGGTACTTCGTGGACCTTCGTCGGATGAAAGATTTATCAAGTACAAGATGACAGTAGAGCAAGGGGCAGCCCCTTTAATCTCGTTACTGAAACGATGTAGCCATATTCTCCCTTCTTCAGAATACCTCAGGATGATTTTCTGTCACCGTCATTAATGTAGACGCGTGTGTCTGACAAAGCACATGTCGATCATGTTTGTTGTTCAACACTTTCAGATGTAAATGACCAAGTGATTGATATGATCAACATTCACAATTTTTAGCCATGTCATAGACCACCTGATCTGTTTACAAACCTGTTTTTGTTGTTGTTACTCCAAAAACATAGGGTAGCCGAGTGGTTAGCGCGTTCACTCATCATGTTGAAGATTGGGTTTGATTCTACACATGAGGCCCATTTCTGTGTTCCCAACAATGATGTTGCTGAAATATTGCTAAAAACAGGGTAAAACTAAGGCTATTCACAATTTGCGTTGTACTCAAAGTACATTGATGGTCATGCTATCAACCATTATTTTGCCTGTAGGTAGTTAGGGACAGTAAAACGGTGTCAGATGAGGTGTTTGGATGGGATGAAATACATTAATTGTGTCATAAATGTCTCTGTTTGTGGCAAGAAACCAGATTTATTCAGATGTGCAATATCGCTCACTCCCTTTACTCCTAATCTGACTCCCTAGCATGCAAGTGAAGTAATTACCATAGCCAGAACCATATTAGACATTTCTAACTTGTGTGTTCCAGGTTAAGATATATTAAGTAGGTCTATGGTGTTATGCGTAAAACAACACATTTATCTTGCTGACATATTTCAGTCTGTCATTTGAAGTATTAGACCAAATTTGAAACAGAAAACATGAACAGAAAGAGAATTACATATTATGTTTTGACAACTCTTTATTACAGTAGAGGTGATGTTTCGGTGTTGATGGTAGCACTGTTATCAAACAAGTGGTAGTGATTGAAAATAGCTCTGTCATTTAGCTGAAGGTTACTTGTGTGGTGTCATAAAACCTTCGTTGACTCATGAACAGAGTCCAGCTTAATGTTTCAGGATGTTTTCTGCATGGCAGGGTTTGAGGGATTTATTGTCCTGTGAAATTTAATCCTGTCCATGTGGGATAGGTATTATTTCAACAACATCGCACAATCCAATCAGATCTCATCATTTTGACGAGGAAGAATAGTATTTCAACAACATCACATGATCCAATCAGATCTTGCCATTTTGACAAGGATGAGGATGAGTATTTTAACAACATCACATGATCCAGTCTGATTCTCATCATTTTGACAAGGAGGATAAAGAAAGTAACGTCTTGATCTTCAGCCGTTATGTTCTCCCCAATATGACTAATTTGTCTGGGTGTTGCTATGTAGGAATTCGATGTTTCAAACAGTGATAATGTCCCACGAAGTGATCAATTAATGCTTCAGTCCAAATTACAAGTTGGTTAATATCAACAGACCTAAATTGAAAAGTAGTATTTAAGTAGAACTCAGCTCCAGAAGGATGGTTTCTTGAGGCCCTTAAGGTCTGTTACAAATTATCTGCTTCATATTTAGACGCATTTTATAAAAAAGGGAAATAAAAGAATCCTGTGGGACTTGTCAAGCTTGTTCATTATCCTATATAAATAAGAAATCAAAGGATCAATATTTTAAATCTTTGATGATCCATTAAGACTGTCATTGGAGTCTCACATCAGTCATCACTATCCAGAGTTTTAGGTGATCAGGGCTGTCAATATTCAGACGGGACCGGCGGTTCTATATCACATGTCCCAGATGGGCTTTCCAACTTTGTTCTGCATAGTGATGGATGTTATTTGTTGATATTAGAATGTGCATGGAATAATAAGCGCTCTATAGAGTGAGGAGATTTGTTTGCTTGGTATCAGCGGTTCAGACAGATTTATCCCTCTGAGGAATAATTGGTCTGGATTCAATGCCGACATGATTTTTCAGACACATAATATGGATGATGGGGAGATATAAGTCGCTGATGCAAGCTGTCTGTGTTTGTGTGGTGAATATTCCTATCTGCTAAGTCTGCTTCTGATTCAGTACTATTGTAGACTTGCATTAGGACCTGTGTGGTGCCATGTTCTTGTGTACTTGAATGTTGTTGAGGAAGTTCAGTATTATAAGGGACATTGGGTAGACTTGTGGATGGACTATTGGCTAATTATGACAAGCACAAAGGTTCTATTAATCTCATTGGTGATGTAAAATTGCCTTCCATACTAGAGAATACATTAAAGAGAATCCAGCTCAAGCCTGTAATCACTTGCCAATTCTTCAATAAGAGATTGTCCTGGACTCCACTTTGATGTGGTAAAAAAATTATGACTGTATTTCTGCAACTCAGTGTTGGTCATGGGCGAAACATGCTTAGATCAGTAGATCAGTATGTCCATTAAGGAAAAAGGGTCTTGTTTCAAATGTTTTACAAGTTAAAATAGATGTCAATGGTGCCAGTATATATGAATTTGGTATTTTTGGTATTGATATGACAGAATTAATATCATATCATGAAAGAATTGGATGTTCACATTTTTTTGAGAAGTGTATATAAAAACACTCTGAGTTTCGTTGTGCCCAAAGACAGCTGTATTTCAGTCTTAAGATTCCATTCAGTAAGTCATATGTCTTTGTGAAGGTATGAGAGCTACAATCATTTTAATGCTTACATGACTTTGTGGAATGGGACCTTTGATGGTCATAACAAAAATATCATTGTGTGGCAAAGAGCCCTTCTTAACCAGGAATGGAATTTGTGTTTCACTCACTCGCTCATGTTTCTTGTGGTTTCAGGACTCACATATGTTGACCATGTTGGCACCACGCTTTTTGCTCAGAGTCAGATGGAGGCATTCCACAAAGATCTCTTCAGCAACCTCTACGGCAACCCCCACTCTCGCAGTCAGAGTAGCCGCCTCACCACTGATACAATCGATCAAGTCAGATACAGGTATGTGAGTGACAAGATTGACATGCCTGGCAGTTACTCACTATTCTAACAGTTGACTCAGGTATACTGAACCTATGCTCAGCTAGACCTTACCTGTTTGCAACAAGAAGATAGACCTTAATGTGTTTGCTGCTAGTTTGCTAGACCTTACCTGTTTGCAACAAGAATCTAGGCATTACTGTGTTTCCAATAAGATGGTAGACCTTAGCATGTTTGCAGCAAGAATCTAGGCATTACTTTGTTTGCAACAAGATGCTAGTATATATTTCTGGTGACAGCTGTGTCTCAAAGCTGATCTTGTAAATACCACAAACATCTGTCCACTCCAAGAGAGAATAAAGCTTGAGACGCCAAGGTTCAAGGGATGTAGGAAGCCGGAAGATACCTAAGCATCAATGAAGCCAACACATTATTGCTAATTCTCGTCTCAGAAAAGTCACTGAGAACAATGTACATGGATCTATTTGTGTGATTTTTAAAAGATTTTTATTTCAACTTTTCACATGAACTCAGTTTAACATGAGTGTGTGACATAAGTAATATGAACATGAGTCTCAAGCCAAATAATAGAGTGTTGGCAGGTTTGAGATAGTGCTGCATGATTCCGACTCGCTGCTTTATTTGTTTTCTATGGAAGACCTACAGATATACATCATAACAGTATTGGACTTCAATTCTGAAGCAAATGTTCAATCTAAACATTTCCCATCGGTGTCAACTTTGAAGTTACTCATTGTCCATGAACCAGTGTTTTAAAACACTGTTCCTTGATGTAATGTAAAATAGAAATGAAATGAATGTAATAATAATTTCAGTTTGGGATAGTATACCCTCATCATTGCTCCTTCAGATTTGACAGGCACTTTCCTTTACTTTGTAATCGAACATACTTGCCTTACCTCTTTATAAACCCTCAGTGAAACAAGTGACCTTCAGTCACGTACCTGTGATTAGATGTAATTAGTACCTAAGGGCACATTGTTAGCATTTTTTTCTCTCACCTGACCAGGTGAGGAACATCATTAACAAGTTTCTCATGCCACACATACTGCCAACCATCGATGGCTGCTTCATTAGGGTCACTTGTAGACAGATAGTATCTTAATTACTGACATCATCTGGCACAGTGTTATTGATGTCTCAATAGCCGCTAATTACCTTATCTGTTAGGGTCTTAGAATGCAACTTTGATGTAAGATTTTTGGTTGGTTGTTTGATGCCGCACTCAGCAATAGTCCATCTCCATTATGGTAGACAGTAAACAATCGAGTCTGGACCAGAAAATCCAGTGACTAACACCATGAGCATTGATCTTTGCAACTGGGGTATAATGACGTGTCAGCCAACTCAGCGAGCCTCACCACCCCAGTCCCCTAAACCTTACTGTGTTTGTAACAAGATACTCACCCTATGGTGTTAACAGCAACATTCTAGACCTTACAATATTTGCAACAAGATACTAAACCTTACTGTGTTTGCTACAAGATACTCACCCTATGGTGTTAGCAGCAACATTCTAGACCTTACAATATTTGCAACAAGATACTAAACCTTACTGTGTTTGCTACAAGATGCTCGCCCTATGGTGTTAACAACAACATTCTAGACCTTACAATATTTGCAACAAGATACTAAACCTTACTGTGTTTGCTACAAGATGCTCACCCTATGGTGTTAACCGCAACATTCTAGACCTTACAATATTTGCAACAAGATACTAAACCTTACTGTGTTTGCTACAAGATACTCACCCTATGGTGTTAGCAGCAACATTCTAGACCTTACAATATTTGCAACAAGATGCTAAACCTTACTGTGTTTGCTACAAGATGCTCACCCTATGGTGTTAGCAGCAACATTCTAGACCTTACAATATTTGCAACAAGATACTAAACCTTACTGTGTTTGCTACAAGATGCTCGCCCTATGGTGTTAACCGCAACATTCTAGACCTTGCAATATTTGCAACAAGATGCTAAACCTTACTGTGTTTGCTACAAGATGCTCACCCTATGGTGTTAGCAGCAACATTCTAGACCTTACAATATTTGCAACAAGATGCTAAACCTTACTGTGTTTGCTACAAGATGCTCACCCTATGGTGTTAGCAGCAACATTCTAGACCTTACAATATTTGCAACAAGATACTAAACCTTACTGTGTTTGCTACAAGATACTCGCCCTATGGTGTTAGCAGCAACATTCTAGACCTTACAATATTTGCAACAAGATGCTAAACCTTACTGTGTTTGCTACAAGATGCTCACCCTATGGTGTTAGCAGCAACATTCTAGACCTTACAATATTTGCAACAAGATGCTAAACCTTACTGTGTTTGCTACAAGATGCTCACCCTATGGTGTTAGCAGCAACATTCTAGACCTTACAATATTTGCAACAAGATACTAAACCTTACTGTGTTTGCTACAAGATACTCGCCCTATGGTGTTAACAGCAACATTCTAGACCTTACAATATTTGCAACAAGATACTAAACCTTACTGTGTTTGCTACAAGATGCTCACCCTATGGTGTTAACCGCAACATTCTAGACCTTACAATATTTGCAAGAAGATACTAAACCTTACTGTGTTTGCTACAAGATGCTCACCCTATGGTGTTAACCGCAACATTCTAGACCTTACAATATTTGCAAGAAGATACTAAACCTTACTGTGTTTGCTACAAGATGCTCACCCTATGGTGTTAACCGCAACATTCTAGACCTTACAATATTTGCAACAAGATACTAAACCTTACTGTGTTTGCTACAAGATACTCACCCTATGGTGTTAGCAGCAACATTCTAGACCTTACAATATTTGCAACAAGATGCTAAACCTTACTGTGTTTGCTACAAGATGCTCACCCTATGGTGTTAGCAGCAACATTCTAGACCTTACAATATTTGCAACAAGATACTAAACCTTACTGTGTTTGCTACAAGATGCTCACCCTATGGTGTTAACCGCAACATTCTAGACCTTACAATATTTGCAACAAGATACTAAACCTTACTGTGTTTGCTACAAGATACTCACCCTATGGTGTTAACAACAACATTCTAGACCTTACAATATTTGCAACAAGATACTAAACCTTACTGTGTTTGCTACAAGATGCTCACCCTATGGTGTTAACCGCAACATTCTAGACCTTACAATATTTGCAACAAGATACTAAACCTTACTGTGTTTGCTACAAGATACTCACCCTATGGTGTTAGCAGCAACATTCTAGACCTTACAATATTTGCAACAAGATGCTAAACCTTACTGTGTTTGCTACAAGATACTCACCCTATGGTGTTAGCAGCAACATTCTAGACCTTACAATATTTGCAACAAGATACTAAACCTTACTGTGTTTGCTACAAGATGCTCACCCTATGGTGTTAACCGCAACATTCTAGACCTTACAATATTTGCAACAAGATACTAAACCTTACTGTGTTTGCTACAAGATACTCGCCCTATGGTGTTAGCAGCAACATTCTAGACCTTACAATATTTGCAACAAGATACTAAACCTTACTGTGTTTGCTACAAGATGCTCACCCTATGGTGTTTACCGCAACATTCTAGACCTTACAATATTTGCAACAAGATACTAAACCTTACTGTGTTTGTTACAAGATGCTCACCCTATGGTGTTAACCGCAACATTCTAGACCTTACAATATTTGCAACAAGATACTAAACCTTACTGTGTTTGCTACAAGATGCTCACCCTATGGTGTTAACCGCAACATTCTAGACCTTACAATATTTGCAACAAGATACTAAACCTTACTGTGTTTGCTACAAGATACTCACCCTATGGTGTTAGCAGCAACATTCTAGACCTTACAATATTTGCAACAAGATGCTAAACCTTACTGTGTTTGCTACAAGATACTCGCCCTATGGTGTTAACCGCAACATTCTAGACCTTACAATATTTGCAACAAGATACTAAACCTTACTGCGTTTGCTACAAGATGCTCACCCTATGGTGTTAACCGCAACATTCTAGACCTTACAATATTTGCAACAAGATACTAAACCTTACTGTGTTTGCTACAAGATGCTCACCCTATGGTGTTAACCGCAACATTCTAGACCTTACAATATTTGCAACAAGATACTAAACCTTACTGTGTTTGCTACAAGATACTCACCCTATGGTGTTAGCAGCAACATTCTAGACCTTACAATATTTGCAACAAGATACTAAACCTTACTGCGTTTGCTACAACATACTCACCCTATGGTGTTAACCGCAACATTCTAGACCTTACAATATTTGCAACAAGATACTAAACCTTACTGCGTTTGCTACAAGATGCTCACCCTATGGTGTTAACCGCAACATTCTAGACCTTACAATATTTGCAACAAGATACTAAACCTTACTGTGTTTGCTACAAGATGCTCACCCTATGGTGTTAACCGCAACATTCTAGACCTTACAATATTTGCAACAAGATACTAAACCTTACTGCGTTTGCTACAAGATACTCGCCCTATGGTGTTAACCGCAACATTCTAGACCTTACAATATTTGCAACAAGATACTAAACCTTACTGTGTTTGCAACAAGATACTCGCCCTATGGTGTTAACAACAACATTCTAGACCTTACAATATTTGCAACAAGATACTAAACCTTACTGTGTTTGCTACAAGATGCTCACCCAATGGTGTTAGCCGCAACATTCTAGACCTTACAATATTTGCAACAAGATACTAAACCTTACTGTGTTTGCTACAAGATTCGCACCCAATGGTGTTAGCAGCAACATTCTAGACCTTACAATATTTGCAACAAGATACTAAACCTTACTGTGTTTGCTACAAGATTCGCACCCAATGGTGTTAGCAGCAACATTCTAGACCTTACAATATTTGCAACAAGATACTAAACCTTACTGTGTTTGCTACAAGATACTCGCCCTATGGTGTTAGCAGCAACATTCTAGACCTTACAATATTTGCAACAAGATACTAAACCTTACTGTGTTTGCAACAAGATGCTCACCCTATGGTGTTAGCAGCAACATTCTAGACCTTACAATATTTGCAACAAGATACTAAACCTTACTGTGTTTGCTACAAGATGCTCGCCCTATGGTGTTAACAACAACATTCTAGACCTTACAATATTTGCAACAAGATACTAAACCTTACTGTGTTTGCTACAAGATGCTCACCCTATGGTGTTAACCGCAACATTCTAGACCTTACAATATTTGCAACAAGATACTAAACCTTACTGTGTTTGCTACAAGATACTCGCCCTATGGTGTTAGCAGCAACATTCTAGACCTTACAATATTTGCAACAAGATACTAAACCTTACTGCGTTTGCAACAAGATGTTGTTAAGAAGTTGTCTTCCCATGGTATTATGTGCTTCATGAGCTCGTACCATCTTAAAAGTTTGATACGGTCAGGGATTAAACTAACAAAATAGAAAGTTAAATATAGCTGCGAGCAGCGATGAGGGCTTCTTGGATGTTATGCAATACAGCCATTTGCATCTGTGACGTACTTCCAATAGTAGTCATGGCTACAGATAATATAGATACATACTACTGTCAGTAATGGGAAATGTGTCATTCTTGAACTTTGAATTCATATTGGCTTTAAATACAGATGGTACCTGTATTAGGATATCAAATGAACAAACATAATGGTTGTCGCTTTGAATTCTTAGTGGTGTTGAAACAGATGCTATTTGTAAAAGAACATCAAAAGAGAAAAAAAAAAGTTAGTGGTTGTCCATTCAGTAATCAAAAAATGCATACGGTACAACGATCTGTTCAGAATGCCTAAAACATAAAACGTGGTAGCCGAAGCTGAATGTGATTAATAAACATTAAGTAAATCTATCTCAAGCAACATAACAAACATTTGATCTAAGTTCAAAAACATACAGGAAAAATAACCATTGATCTTAATGACATACGTGAACTTGAATTGTTCCTTTGCTTGCGATGAATCTTGTAAATTCACTCTACTAGCACAAACAGAACCAGTCAAGATGGATTCAGTGTGTTCACTTTCGTGGTTCAACTGAAGTAAATTTGACTTAAAATTTTCATGCCGTCATACCAGTATCATCTGAAAGGTCAATACAATAGGACGATAGTACATTACTATAATCCAAATCAAATTGGTTGTGACTTTATGAATTTAAAAACAAATTAACAGCAGCTTTTCCTGCTTCAATGACAACATTTCGCTAGATCATCAGCACGAGATACATCAGGTGCTAGATATAATAAATCACTCAGAGTATTTTAAATGACTAACAAAACCTGAACAGAATGACTATTTAAAGGGGTTCTGATGTGGGTATAACAGGTATAATTGGTGGTGACACTACTCACATTCCTCAACAAAGGTTTCATTTGGCATTTCTTCTATATGGAGTAAGTACTCAACATTAATTAGTAATTAAGGCCTGATGTGGCAAATGTATTACATGTTATATAATATGTGCATGTAAGGGTTTATCAGCTGAGTTACAAAACCAAACATCGATTAAAGGATTAACCGATAACACGCTGATTGATTAATTACATTTATCTTCAACAGTGGATTTGTCAAAAGGCACTGTGTATAGATGTACTAGTCTATGCTGACTACAACCTGTCATAAAGTGCGAGTGTAAAAACAACATCCTCCCTTCAAAGAATTAACCACCACTGCGTTGACTGATTGATTGCTCATTATTGGTTAACTAAATTACTTAGAATGGCGGATATCATACAATTAGTTGCCAAGTGTGCTATCTGGGGTGACCTATGTAAAAGACCTGAAACGATGTGTCACTTTTTTTCGCAAATTAGACTGTTGTAAGACACACGACATAGAGCAGGATTATTTACCAGCTACAGATGAAAGAAATATCGTTCTTTCGTGTGGATATTGATGGATACATTCCTGAACAAGGAAGTAGCCCGACATTGTTGCTATTACATGAGTCTGTTTTAAATTCATTATTTGCATTTTGTTTTAATTTAGTCGTAGCATTCAGCAGAATCTATATGACAGAAAACACATGCAAGATCGCGCATAGGGTGGGTGTGAAATAGGATCCACATTGGCAGTCTATACAATGTTTAAATGTTACAGTAATGTTAGAAATTTACTATAAGTATAAGCAGACGGTGTGTTCTTTTGTTAATTTCAGTGTCAACAAAAAGCCATTTGTGATTAATTACTTCAAATGACACCAGCAAGTCAGCCGATCACACCGGTGCCTGGCGAGACGCTCCCGATTTCTTTACTCACGGCCTGGAATGAATTTCACGTGCATTACATGCTCAATCAGAGATAATGAGGGTGAAAAGGAGAGAGGTGCAAGGAAATGGATTTTTAATTGATCTTGACCTTTAAATCCATTCAAATGCATGTAAAATTATTTATAATATTGAAAGAATACGGAAGGTCGACCGAAAATATAGCATAAGTAATTATGAGTTACATTCATGGTTTCCTCGCGGCATCGGTAAATATCCACACTGTTTTAGGCAAGGAGACTCATCGGAGGCTCCACGCCAAGAACAGAAGCGATTTTGACCGACACACTTCGGCCTTTGCTTGCTGATGAACTTAATTCTATAAATCCACGTATCCACTACAGAACAGACAAAAACCTTTAACTTTTTCGCATTTTCAGTTAGTTGTCAGATAGATTCATAGGCCTATAAAAGGCATTTCAACAAATAACTCTACTTAATTTCAAATGCAGCTCAGATCAAATGTATTTGGTAAGCGCTAGCACTTTTGACATACACAAAGACACGCTATATTTATATCAACAGAACTCATACATATCGCCAACTTTGAACGGAACGACTGAACTGACAGGCAAGTGTGAGTGCTGGTGCATGAGACAGATGTTTCAAGGCGCGGCCATCATTGTCCTCCCGCTTTCCTTCAGATTTTCGTGCTCTTTCCAAGGGTTAAACGTTAAATGCTGCGCCAACTTTTGGCACATTCCGCCGCGTATTCATGGGCCGTCGGTGATAAAAAGAAGTGCCTATTTTCTTAATACGCAGAAACTTGGGGATTTTGATGGCTAGTATTGTTTATGGTGATGTGTACATAGAGGCAAGCACTTTCGATAGATATTTAAAGCGGTCTAAGCAGAAATATTAGAATATTTGCACCGCACTCTTTCCTTTCGTTAGGGGGCACGTCTCAAACGTTGTGTCTTCTTTTTAGCTAATGCAGTGTGTATCACCGTCAAAACAAAGCATTTTAACAATGATGTCTTTGCGTAGGGAGGTGCCTAGAGACAAAGTATGGCAAGTTTGAAAGCGGTAGCTGTTGTAGTTGTAGTGCAGCAGATTTTGGGAGCAAAGTAGTCAGAATTGGGCTGAAAAACAGCAGCAAAAACTTCAATCGCAAATAGCGGCCAAATGGTGCATTTTAGCGACTCGGCGCAACAGATGAAATTGTAGACATTTTGATTGCGCATCTGCTCAAGAAGTTTGGTAGTCATTGCAGCAGTAGTTTTGGAGATTATTGCATTTCAAATTGAAAATTTTGAATTAATTTTGATTTATCTGCCCTTTGCTATTGGACCCACAGCCTAGAGATTTTAATGGGGAATATCTACACCTCGGTGCGCATCTGCCTGATTTTTTTCAAGCGATTCTGTCCACTGGTGCTCTTTGTATCGCTGGCACAAAATACGGCGGAAAAATAAATAATAATAAAAACATCAGTAATTACAATAGGTCTTCTGCCTTATGGCAAGAAGCCCTAATAAAAACATCAGTAATTACAATAGGTCTTTTGCCTTATGGCAAGAAGCCCTAATAAGAAAATCGTTATTTTTGAGTTTTTCGGGGTTTTGATACTTGCATTTGATAGCATGCCAAACAAACAATTTTTTTAGTCAAGGTCACCAAGGTCACGTGTCAAGGTCATTTAACTGGTTAGACACAAGAAAAAGACCTTTTTTTCGCGAGCTAAGACGACATTGTTATGGCATTTAGACTGAAAGGAATTAGTGTTTCTGCTTTGCCCGGACCCGCTGTATCATATGCGCTGGTTAGATTTGCTGACAAACTTGTCCGTTGTCTGTTCGTACGTCTGTCCGTCAAAATACTGTATCTCCATTATCTCGGAAACTATTCAACGTACAGAGTTGAGATTTTGCACACCGCATTCCCTTGACTGTGCGTAACAATGCTGTAAAAATCAAGTCATTCGAATTTCAACTTTCGTTGCTATGGATACCCCGATAAACGAAAAACTTCAATCCAAGATGGCGGCCAAACGGTTAGAGATATCGAATTTTGACCCCCGCCCAAAAATGTTCGCCTTCACATGACCAGGCCACATGCAAAATATGGAAGCGATTGGATCAATAGTAAGGGAGTTATATGCTGTTTTATGCCGTTTTAGACGCATATTAGATTTCTCCAATTTTCAAAGCCACATTGCCGCCAAACGATGCAACTTTTGATATACATGTAAGAACAGGAAATGTTAAGCATCTCATGCTGATGCACTATGCCGATTTTCACGTCATTTTGTGTAAAACTCTAGTAGCTACAGCGTTTCAAATGTAGTGTCATAAGAATCTGAGGAAATCCAATATGGCGGCCAAACAATTCACATTTTGACATGCATCAAAGAACAAAAAATGTTCAACACATCAAGTTACTGCACACTCCAAGATTTTAGCTGCGTAGCTGTAATAGTCATGGTGCTGCGATTTTTTGAAAATACATCTGAGTTGAAAATAAACAACAAATGTAAACATCTCCATATGCGTAACTAAGCAAGATATCGCAACAAACTTTCACTTGCTACATATTTTAGGTAGGTATTCTATATCTGCAAAATTTCAATGTTCTGCTTGCAAAACGTTAAGAGTTATGGATTGCGGAAAATGCGTACTTCACAAAATCTGCAAATTTCCTTTCAACAGCTTCAATCCAATATGGCGGCCGTATCACGTGACTTTTGATATATGACTAAGAACAAAAATTGTTCACCAGCCAAAGGCAACTTCAGAACATGTATTTCAAGTGTTGTATCTGCTACGTGTGGCTTGCAAAAAAATTCACAGAGAAGCCTGTATACGTTTTTGTAGACAAGTTTTGCCCCGAAGTAGCATCCAATATGGCGGCCATCAAATCCACATTGTCGCATTTGACGATGTCGTTGCGTAGGGAGGTGCCTAGAGACAAAGTATGGCAAGTTTGAAAGCGGTAGCTGTTGTAGTTGTAGTGCAGCAGATTTTGGGAGCAAAGTAGTCAGAATTTGGCTGAAAAACAGCAGCAAAAACTTCAATCGCAAATAGCGGCCAAACGGTGCATTTTAGCGACTCGACCCGTCCAGGCAAAATTGTAGACATTTTGATTGCGCATCTGCTCAAGAAGTTTGGTAGTCATTGCAGCAGTAGTTTCGGAGATATTTGCATTTCAAATTGAAAATTTTGAATTAATTTTGATTTATCTGCCCTTTGCTATTGGGCCCACAGCCTAGAGATTTTAATGGGGTATATCTACGCCTCGGTGCGCATCTGCCTGATTTTTTTCAAGCGATTCTGTCCACTGGTGCTCTTTGTAGGGCTGGAACAAAATCCGGCGGAAAAATAAATAATAATAATAATAATAATAAAAACATCAGTAATTACAATAGGTCTTTTGCCTTATGGCAAGAAGCCCTAATTATTTCTGCTGATCTGCGTGGCCCATGATGCAAGTTGAAATACAAAGAATGCAGTATGGAACTCATTTAAAGTTCAAAACATGAAGTTGCATTGTGAAAGCATGACGTGTAACTGAAGTTAACAGATTCAACAGGGCAAGATGCTTAGTTAAGGCAATTACATGAATCATAACCTCAGCGCTGGTAATATATAGTGCAGGTAAAGTTTGCTTTGGTACAACTCCATGTGCTTAAGAGATCGCAGGAACATGGTATTCATCCTTGACTGAAAGTTGGGCGTTGCCTCATAGCTGATTTGCCATTATTCTGCAATCACTGCATGCCTGATCCACATCTAAACAAAAATGTCGAAGAGATTCTTCTGTTTTAATGATAGGTTCCAGGTTCTGACTATGTTTTTGCCTCTTTATAGAACAGGTACGTTTGTTTACTTTTGTTGGAATGTGGGTTAACAACAGAATATGACTATCGTGGGGGATGTAATGAAGTGTTTGTCTTGTCTCCTGGGAGGAAAACAGAATAACAGGTGATAATGCATGTTCTTACACCCCTGTTGGTGTTGTGTTAGTGAGAGAGGGGCATTGACCTACACGTTCATATTGTAAGGGGTCTGGGTTTGCTCATACAGTGTGTATTGTAAATAGAGTGTACTAAGCAATGTCCCTTGTAATACCGATTGTATTAAACAAGTGAATGGGTTGGTATCTTGCGAGCAAAAGTGTCACTTATATACAGCATCATGTGATATCTCCAGTGGGTGAGAAATAGATTTATTTTGGTCATTGGCATTTCATCTGGAGCTAGAGATTTTGGGTGTTGTGGTGGAAGGGAAGGGCCATAGTCGCCCACTCACTCACTCACTCATTTCATCACATCCAGTTCTTTGATTCACTGCATGGGTATAATTTGTAACGTCAGCAGTTATGTTACTGTATAGACCTCACTAACTCTTTCACCAAGTTATTCACTCACTCATGCAGTCCCCCATCCACTCACTCGTTCCCTCACTCACTGTTATTTGTGTTTCAAAGGCAAGTGATTGGGGCAAAGGACACTACACTTATATTGTCATAGACACGGAGGAGACATTAACAGAGTCCCTCACTCACTGACTGCCTATAGTTTCAAGGTCTTTTTGTCAACTTTAAAAAACTGTACCAAAACTATAACAAAACTGCTTACAGCAACTGCTTACAGTGTTTTGGGGGAAATTTTAAACTTTCACAGAGGTGCAACAATACCATTACTTTCATTCTAATCCTAGCAAGTCTCGCAAGCGTACCATGGAGATAGAAGTGCATAAATACTGTCAGATTTATGTACATGTATTGTTGTAGGATATATACTTTCATTGATTTTTAGAAGAATATAAAGAAATCCAGATGTCACATTTAGAATTAGAATTGGACAAAACAGACAGAAAATAAGACAATATAATCAAGTGAAACAACATGAATTGATTTTCGTTCTATATCGTTCCACCTCGGCCAATCACCTCTTCCATTCAGTCTGCCCCAAGCCATAAAAACAATAGGAAATCCTCTGTTTTAAATGTCAAACCAATTTAGGCTGAAGCAAACAGAGTCAGATTGAAAGCATAGTCAGTAGGACCCTTTCTTAGACAAAATAATGTTTGTGGTGGTTGCAAAGTGGTTTGATTATTCTGCCATTTTCTTATTAATACTGGGCTTGTCCAACATGGGTTATTATAAAGTCTGCACTGTGGCAATCTGCCGGCTGAAACCATACTAATTGTCTTCTCTTATGTTCCTGTTGGTAGATAAGTTAGACATGGCTTAGCAATCCCTGATCCTTCAATCTCCAGTAATAGCTTTGTCTCAAGAACCGTTGTTCATCATTGTGTGTGGACATGTTTAGGATGGTTTTCCTGATGAAAAAATCCGTATGAGAGGGATGATAGTAATTGAAGTTAAATACCAGGCAGTACTCTAAGGATAGCTTTTCATTGTTAAGCCTTTTTCATGTCTTATTATAATTACTTTGCTATGATTATGGTTTTACTGCTAATTACTGTGATGAATATGCTGGCTTGGGTTATATATTTAAGTGCCTTTTTCAGTGTACTGAGTAGTTGCATGTACTCTTAGATCTGTTTTTGAGTCTTTCAGAGACATCAACAGTCAAGGGGGGATAACTCTGTTTGGATCTTAGCCCTTCACAGCAGAGATTTTTGTCTTTAATGTGGATGTAAAATCATTTCACAAGAAAGGAAATGCCTGTGTTTGCCAATATTCATTGCCAGCAAAAGGATGTGGTCATTTTGTTACTGCAGCACAAGTTAAAATCTGTTCCATGTTTCTTCATGACACTATGCACCTGGAGGTGACTGAATTGTTTGGTTGTTTCTTTGGCTGGTCTAAAGATTTAAGTCCAGGCTCTTCATAGAATTCTTGCACCACTCTTGTTTTATCAGAGGACTTTAGGGGCTGTCTTTTGAAATTTTTATTTATGCACTCACTCACTCACTCACTCATCCCACTCAAAACCCACCTACTCACTCACTCACTTAAAACCCACCTCACTTAAAACCCACCTTCTCGTGCTCACTCGCTCCCTCACTCACTCACTGACTGTCTCACTGTTACTTTTACTGTATGTTCAGTTTTTCCCTTTTTTTATCACTCAGGGTGTTGCAGTTCTTCAATGCATCAGCAGAAGAGTATAGCGTTGTCTTCACATCCGGCTGCACCCAGGCTCTCAAGCTTATTGCTGAAACATTCACATTCCATGATGACACTCCTGAAGACCCATCTAAGGCCAAGGATGTGGGTGGCAGCTTTGTGTACCTGCTGGACAATCACACCTCAGTGCAGGGAATGAGGGAGATGGTCAGTGACAGGGTGTCAGGAGTCTACTGTCTGGACGAGGGAGAGCTGGATCAAGATATCCCACTACACCTTAACCAGATCCACCTTCGATGCCAAGCCTCCGATCAAAACACACCTGAATCAAACCAACAATCTGTGTCCACAGACAACAAACGTAATCAAAGCCAAAGCCAAGATCAAACTGACAATACTACAGTCCTGACAACTGTGGATGTATCTAGTTCAGGAGAAAAACAGCATATGACCTCCGAATGCCATAAAAGCCAAACCAAAGATCAAACAGGCCTGTGTAACTTGTTTGCCTATCCAGCACAGTCTAATTTTTCTGGTAGAAAGTACCCTTTAAGCTGGATAGACAGAGTCCAGCGAGGTGACATGGGCTTCCAGAGCAAGTTGCCAGGGAAGTGGTATGTGGTTCTAGATGCTGCCAGCTATGTGAGCACTTCCAAGCTGGACTTAAAAAAGTGCAAGCCTGATTTTGTGACTTTGTCTTTCTACAAGATCTTTGGGTTCCCAACTGGTCTTGGTATGTATAATTGCTGCACCTCAAAACAATTAGCATCCACACTTACAGAAGTGCTGTTCCTTCAACAGAGCAATGTTCTGTAGGGAGTCCCCAATGAGAATTTATTCTATGAAAAGAACACCCATGTAAACAGTAGGATGACGTCACTAGAGATTGAATGACATAGCACAACTAAGCATGGTGGATACCTATTTTTATCACAATCATCATCATCGTCATCATCATCATCATCATGTTTCAAATGTAAATGTTTTACGAAGTTACAAAATACATCAGGAAATTACGATCCTCTGCTTCAATATGGAACCAGGTTACCTGTAGATTTTAAGTTCCAAACTTCCTGTGTTGACAGGTGCCCTCTTGGTCCGTGCTGATGCTGCTTCGATGCTAAAAAAGCGTTACTTTGGAGGTGGCACTGTTGCTGTCAGTGATGCAAGGGAGAGGTTCCATGTACTGAAGCCCACACTAGCAGACAGGTAACACATCTTTCTGCTGTCTGGACAGGTGCCCTCCCTATCCACTGACACATTGAATGTATAATGTATTGGCACACAGAATGTTGATAAATATATCACTTTTACAAGAAAAGTATAATGATATGTTTCAGTGCTTTGAAATTTGAATTCCTGAAAATACACATGTAGCATTAGTTGGAAGTAAAGACAGTTGAGTTATGTCAACAGACCATTGTCATTTTAATGTGTATTAGGTTCTTGAGAGGCATATAGAAGTTGGTATTTGAGTATAAAGCATTATGGACGTTACCTTCTTTATTGTATGAATAATGTGGTGGGCTTTTCCTTGCCCCTCCATTGTTCACCTGACATTGTGTAAACACCATAGGAGATATTGATATCCATAATATGTTGTCTTATACTTAATGTATGTGGTTGCAAAGTTCCACAGAATTTACTGTAACATCATGGTTGTTATGAAGATTTTATGGAAGCTTCTTGTAATAATTCAATAGTGAGACGTAAGCGTCAGATGCAGGTTTTGACTCTGTGTTCTTGAGTGAAACTGAAGTAATATGTCTGTGTATATTTGTCAATCAATAACCACTAGTTTTAACTGCAATGTAACATATGGGCTAACCTGAATCAACACACTGTGCCGACTAAGTTCCAGACACAAATCTTCATTTAAGGAATCTGAAATGACATGATGATTATAGTTGTGTTTAGGTTTGAAGATGGCACCCTTCCATTCCTGGACTTGATTGCACTGAGACATGGACTGGATGCTGTACAAAGGATTGCTGGTATGTTACTGTCTCAGTCGTCCTTCCTTCAGTAATACTACTCAACTGTTGACGGTGATACACACACAGGATTGCTTGTATGTTCCTATCTCAGTCGTCCTTCCTTCAGTAATACTACTCAACTATTGACAGTGATATACACACAGGATTGCTTGCATGTTCCTATCTCAGTCGTCCTTCCTTCAGTAATACTACTCAACTATTGTCAGTGATATACACACAGGATTGCTTGCATGTTCCTATCTCAGTTGTCCTTCTTTCAGTTATACTACTCAACTATTGTCAGTGATATACACACAGGATTGCTTGCATGTTCCTATCTCAGTTGTCCTTCTTTCAGTTATACTACTCAACTACTGACAGTGATATACACACAGGATTGCTTGCATGTTCCTATCTCAGTTGTACTTCTTTCAGTAATACTACTCAACTATTGACAGTGATATACACTCAGGATGGCTTGCATGTTCCTATCTCAGTTGTCCTTCTTTCAGTTATACTACTCAACTATTGTCAGTGATATACACACAGGATTGCTTGCATGTTCCTATCTCAGTTGTCCTTCTTTCAGTTATACTACTCAACTACTGACAGTGATATACACACAGGATTGCTTGCATGTTCCTATCTCAGTTGTACTTCTTTCAGTAATACTACTCAACTATTGACAGTGATATACACTCAGGATGGCTTGCATGTTCCTATCTCAGTTGTCCTTCTTTCAGTTATACTACTCAACTATTGTCAGTGATATACACACAGGATTGCTTGCATGTTCCTATCTCAGTTGTCCTTCTTTCAGTTATACTACTCAACTATTGACAGTGATATACACACAGGATTGCTTGCATGTTCCTATCTCAGTTGTCCTTCTTTCAGTTATACTACTCAACTGTTGTCAGTGATATACACACAGGATTGCTTGCATGTTCCTATCTCAGTTGTCCTTCTTTCAGTTATACTACTCAACTATTGTCAGTGATATACACACAGGATTGCTTGCATGTTCCTATCTCAGTTGTCCTTCTTTCAGTTATACTACTTAACTATTGACAGTGATATACACACAAGATTGCTTGCATGTTCCTATCTAGTTGTCCTTCTTTCAGTTATACTACTCAACTATTGTCGGTGATATACACACAGGATTGCTTGCATGTTCCTATCTCAGTTGTCCTTCTTTCAGTTATACTACTCAACTATTGACAGTGATATACACACAGGATTGCTTGCATGTTCCTATCTCAGTTGTCCTTCTTTCAGTTATACTACTCAACTATTGTCAGTGATATACACACACGATTGCTTGCATGTTCCTATCTCAGTTGTCCTTTCAGTTATACTACTCAACTATTGACAGTGATATACACACAGGATTGCTTGTATGTTCCTATCTCAGTCGTCCTTCCTTCAGTAATACTACTCAACT
Source organism: Haliotis asinina (assembly GCF_037392515.1). Lineage (NCBI taxonomy): Eukaryota > Metazoa > Mollusca > Gastropoda > Lepetellida > Haliotidae > Haliotis > Haliotis asinina. Next base: position 32,291,160 of record NC_090289.1, on the reverse strand, counting down.
ATTGACAGTGATATACACACAGGATTGCTTGCATGTTCCTATCTCAGTCGTCCTTCCTTCAGTAATACTACTCAACTATTGTCAGTGATATACACACAGGATTGCTTGCATGTTCCTATCTCAGTTGTCCTTCTTTCAGTTATACTACTCAACTATTGTCAGTGATATACACACAGGATTGCTTGCATGTTCCTATCTCAGTTGTCCTTCTTTCAGTTATACTACTCAACTACTGACAGTGATATACACACAGGATTGCTTGCATGTTCCTATCTCAGTTGTACTTCTTTCAGTTATACTACTCAACTATTGACAGTGATATACACACAGGATTGCTTGCATGTTCCTATCTAGTTGTCCTTCTTTCAGTTACACTACTCAGCTATTGTCGGTGATATACACACAGGATTGCTTGCATGTTCCTATCTCAGTTGTCCTTCTTTCAGTTATACTACTCAACTATTGACAGTGATATACACACAGGATTGCTTGCATGTTCCTATCTCAGTTGTCCTTCTTTCAGTTATACTACTCAACTATTGTCAGTGATATACACACACGATTGCTTGCATGTTCCTATCTCAGTTGTCCTTTCAGTTATACTACTCAACTATTGACAGTGATATACACACAGGATTGCTTGTATGTTCCTATCTCAGTCGTCCTTCCTTCAGTAATACTACTCAACTATTGACAGTGATATACACACAGGATTGCTTGCATGTTCCTATCTCAGTCGTCCTTCCTTCAGTAATACTACTCAACTATTGTCAGTGATATACACACAGGATTGCTTGCATGTTCCTATCTCAGTTGTCCTTCTTTCAGTTATACTACTCAACTATTGTCAGTGATATGCACACAGGATTGCTTGCATGTTCCTATCTCAGTTGTCCTTCTTTCAGTTGTACTACTCAACTACTGACAGTGATATACACACAGGATTGCTTGCATGTTCCTATCTCAGTTGTACTTCTTTCAGTTATACTACTCAACTATTGACAGTGATATACACTCAGGATGGCTTGCATGTTCCTATCTCAGTTGTCCTTCTTTCAGTTATACTACTCAACTATTGTCAGTGATATACACACAGGATTGCTTGCATGTTCCTATCTCAGTTGTCCTTCTTTCAGTTATACTACTCAACTATTGACAGTGATATACACACAGGATTGCTTGCATGTTCCTATCTCAGTTGTCCTTCTTTCAGTTATACTACTCAACTGTTGTCAGTGATATACACACAGGATTGCTTGCATGTTCCTATCTCAGTTGTCCTTCTTTCAGTTATACTACTCAACTATTGTCAGTGATATACACACAGGATTGCTTGCATGTTCCTATCTCAGTTGTCCTTCTTTCAGTTATACTACTCAACTACTGACAGTGATATACACACAGGATTGCTTGCATGTTCCTATCTAGTTGTCCTTCTTTCAGTTATACTACTCAACTATTGTCGGTGATATACACACAGGATTGCTTGCATGTTCCTATCTCAGTTGTCCTTCTTTCAGTTATACTACTCAACTATTGACAGTGATATACACACAGGATTGCTTGCATGTTCCTATCTCAGTTGTCCTTCTTTCAGTTATACTACTCAACTATTGTCAGTGATATACACACACGATTGCTTGCATGTTCCTATCTCAGTTGTCCTTTCAGTTATACTACTCAACTATTGACAGTGATATACACACAGGATTGCTTGCATGTTCCTATCTCAGTTGTCCTTCTTTCAGTTATACTACTCAACTATTGTCAGTGATATACACACAGGATTGCTTGCATGTTCCTATCTCAGTTGTCCTTCTTTCAGTTATACTACTCAACTATTGTCAGTGATATACACACAGGATTGCTTGCATGTTCCTATCTCAGTTGTCCTTCTTTCAGTTATACTACTCAACTATTGTCAGTGATATACACACAGGATTGCTTGCATGTTCCTATCTCAGTTGTCCTTCCTTCAGTTATACTACTCAACTATTGTCAGTGATATACACACAGGATTGCTTGCACGTTCCTATCTCAGTTGTCCTTCTTTCAGTTATACTACTCAACTATTGACAGTGATATACACACAGGATTGCTTGTATGTTCCTATCTCAGTCGTCCTTCCTTCACTTATACTGTTATATGACATTTCCGTTTCTCATTTGGGATAATGAGATTATGTAGCTTAGTTAGTGAGTCTGATTTTATGCTGATATTAGGAATGTTTCCGCTATATAACATGGTGGGGGACACCAGAAGTGGGCTTCACACGTTGCACCCATGTGGTGAATCAAACTTGGTCTTCAGTGTGATGAGGGAATGCTTTAACCACGAGGCTACCCAAGGACACCTCAAGTTCATTGACTTGGTAAATGCATGTCATTGTACCCAAATGGCAAGAATTGTTGATCATAATAACAGTCACTGGATGGTGTGGTCCTGACTATTTGCTACAGACTACCATTATATACTGGACAGAAACATTTAGGGATATTTGTAAATTTTGAAATTATGAATAATGATGTATTTATTCCTTGAACCACTGATAAAATATCAGACATAAAAATGCCAATATCCGTAACTTATTTTGTCCAGTATATTTGTGGCATGTTGTGATGGTACTGGTTAAAGATGATTAGTCATAGTTATTTATAAACTGTGGTTAATGCTGTTTATTCTGTTTTACCTTATCCTGATTCATACATATTTTTTATATTTTTCATTTTTGTAGTACTTTATATATTCTAAGCATTTACAGTGACAGTGTATTTAGGAAAATAGAGCATGGCAGTTTAACCAAACCTTATCTAAGAAGTCTCTATTATACTTAATGACATAGGGTTATAAAATTCAGTGAGCTCCTTCTGTATGAAGTGGAATTGTGGTTATTTTTCTGAAGTTAAAAATTATTAATTTTGACCAGATAATTACAAGGTTTAAGGGATTGTTATTTTTTTATGGGTAGCCAAAAGAATGATTTCCCCTCTTTATTATTATTATCGGTCTTTGCATTTGTGCAATATTCAACTTTTCGGATCTATTTAGAACACTAATTGCATTTTGTACTGTCCACATAACCCATCTTAGTGAGGAGACAGATTTGATACTGGAACCATTGTAGTTCAGTCATATTCCTGCAACTAAAGAGGATAGAATTGATACTCTTTTGAGAATGTGAAACCAGAATGCACACCACCACTGAGCATGTGCTCAAGATTCCCGCAGAACCAGCCAGTGATTGTCTCCATTTTTACCCTTTTAGAGTTGGGAAAAATGTTATGTGTTCTGTAACATCATTAGAAAATTATTGTAGTAATTACTCAATATTTTGACAGATGTTTAGTGTCATCATTCTGTTTGCAGGTGACATGGATAGGGTGTCCAGCCACACTTTCTCTGTCGCCAAGTTTTTCCATGACCACCTCCTTCAGCTACACCACGGTAATGGCTCCCCTGTCGCTCACATCTACTGCCAGGGCTTCGAAGACATACAGACCCAGGGAGCCATTGTCAACTTCAACATACTCAGGGACAATGGAGACTTTGTTGGTTTTGCTGAGGTTTGCAGATATTGAGTCTTTGAAAGGCATTTAGAAGTGATACACACAGAAGCAAAAATTTATGGATGTCATCTTCTTTATTTTTTATGGACACAATGTTTCAGAGTACTTATTCATCAGGTGAATGAGTAAACTAGTAGTGAATTTGCACTAGACTGGTGAACAGACACTGACATGGTAGTTGTATAAGTTGCATGTATCAATAGCAGCTTATACAAATGTTTTCACTATAAATGGGAATGTGCATTATTGAATACCAGGAAGTGAATATAAGTCTTCAGTTTCTAATATCTCTAACATTAGAAGTCCCACATGTATCAAAATCATCACACAATCATCCAAATTACAATGAAATATTTCTCCGAAGGAGAGCTATCAATTGAATATCAGACTATCAGTGTTTAGACAAGCAAACGACACCATACTGAACTCACAGACAGTTAATGGGAACCCACTGGGATGGATTGTATAATTCCAAGGGAGCTGAGAATGGAAATTGAGTCTTCACTTATCACTTGACAAGGGTTATAATACTGTATGAATACACAAAGCCTCTAAGAAAGTAGTCGCACATAGCATATGTTATATCTGAGGTTACACTTTCTCAGGTAAGTACAGATTATAGTACTTTTGTGGGTGTCGTATTTGGGACTTGAACATATGCTTTCAGAGTATATCACACAGTCAACATGAAGTCAGCAATGTCAGCCTCTCTCTTTGTTACAGGCTAATCTCTCTTTCTCTCTCACCCTCCTCTCTCTCTCCGTCTCCCTCTCATCCCGCTCGTACTGACTGAGGTTGGTTGGTTGGTTGGTTGATTTGATGTTTAATGCAGCACGCATCAGTATTCCACCTGTATGTTGTCAGACTGTAACTAATCATGTCTGAACCAGACAATCCGGTGATGAACAGCAGGAGCATCCATCTATTCACTTGGGATTACAATGACATGTGTCAACCCAGTCAGCAAGCGTGGCAACCTGTTCAGGTTAGTTGCCCCTTACAAGTACATGGGTTGCTGAAGATCATTTCTAACCTGGAACTTTGTGGGTTGATAGTGTTTGTACACTGTGAGGACAATTGTCTTTGGGCAAACAAATACGGTTCCCTGTTCACTTTCTCAAGCACCTGTTGCTCTACCTGCAGGTAGACAAGATGGCCCAGCTGCAGGATGTGCATCTGAGGACCGGCTGCTTCTGTAACATTGGAGCATGTCAGAAATATCTTCAACTCACCTCCAAACAGATCAGGGAAAACTTTCAGGTGAGTTTTTAAAATATGGATATGCTACTTTCATGGTGAAGTTGCAAAAAAATTCAGATTTGTAGTTGTACACAAGTACAGTCAAATTTTGTTTGTTCTGTTTTGTTGCACGCTTACCGTTACCAACTGTTACCAGCTAATCATGTTGTGATGTCTCACTGACTGTTACCGGCTAATCATGTAGTGATGTCTTTCTGACCGTTACAGGCTAGTCATGTAGTGATATCTCACTGACTGTTGCCAGCTAATCATGTTGTGATGTCTCACTGACTGTAACAGGCTAATTATGTAGTGATATCTTTCTGACTTTTATGGACAAATCATGTAGAGACGTCTCACTGACTGTTACAGGCTAATTATGTAGTGTTGTCTCTCTGTTATAGGCCGGCCACGTCTGTGGAGACGACCAAGATATGATCGACGGTCACCCCACTGGATCAGTTCGCATCTCCTTTGGCTACATGTCAACATATGGAGATGCAGTACAGTGTCTGCGTTTTATCACCGAATACTTTCTTGAGGGACGGGCCATTCCACAATTCCCTGTTCCAGTATCTGTCAGTGTTTCCAGTGCCAATCCAGAGATGCCTTCGGTTCCTGAGCTTAGTCAGAGATTAAATTGTCCTGAAAGGCAGATACAAAAAGAGAAAGAGGACTTGAGGAAGGAGGAGGAAGAGGTCCTTGAGAAATGTTCTGATTCTTCTAGGTTCCTCACCAAGATCTGTCTGTACCCTGTCAAGTCTTGTGCTGCCTTCCAGGTGGGTCTGTCTCTGAGCACCTAGTCAATAATCTCCATATTTCCTCGACCATTTCCTGTACAGGACCTTACTCTGTATTCCTTCATCTTATACCCTCGAGTTCCTTGGTCTGTATTGTCCAAATCTCCCTCCTCCATGGCCTACTACATCTATATCCAGTAGGTCCTTAGCTTATAATGTCCATATTTCCCTTTACCATAATATGTCCTGGCTACTGAACCAGGATATAGCATGTCCATATTTCTGTGCTGTATGGTCTAATATGTCCATACCCTGTAGGTTCTTGGACTATAATGTCCATATTTCCTTCCTCTATAATGTCCTTGTCAGTGAACAGAATCAATACCCTCTACTTCCTTGGTCTATAATGTATATATTACTCACCTCCATGGTCTAATATGTCCCAACCCAGTAGATTGTTGGACTGTGATGTCCATGTTTTTTTCTTCCATGACATGTCCTGGCTACTGAACCAGGATATTGCTTGACCATGCATGTCCATATTTCTGAGCTTTATAATCTGATATGTCCATAGATTGTAGATCCTTAGACTATATTGTTCATATTTCCTTCCTCCATAGTAGTGCCATGTCAATGAACCAGGATACAGCATGTCCATATCTCCTAGTTATCTGAATGGACCATTAATGAAATGTCTTTCTGTGAATAGCTATCTGTCTTAACTGATGTTCTGGGTGCTAGGTTTCAGCATGGGAAGTTGGTCCAAGAGGTCTGCTGTATGATAGAGAGTGGATGATTGTCAGTGAAAGTGGAGTCACTCTGGGGCAGAAGAGAGAACCCAAGTTGTGTCTCCTTCAGCCTTCTATAGATCTTCTGCTTAACACATTCACCCTCAGCTACCCAGGTAAGAGCTGTCTGTGACTCAGCACTGTTTTCACAGACTCTGGTGTGGTATGTGGAGGTTTTAGTTCAGAATCACAGACATTATATCTTGTCATTTGAGTTAGCCTAAACCAGATGCAGGTCTTGATGTACACCGCCCTCATGATACCAACAACCCTCCGTGTAGTGCTGGGATAGTCTAGTGGTTAAAATACTCGCTTGTCATGATGAAAACACGGGTTCAATTCCTCTTATGGGTACAATGTGTGGAGCTCTTTTCTGGAGTTCCCTGCCATATGTTTGCTTGAATACTGCTTAGTGGGGAAAACGACCACTCACTCAGTGTTGTGCAGACAAATTGTTAGCCTTATCAAAGACATACACCATAAGTCAGAATATGTTCAACATTTTCTTGATAAATGTGATCATTATTTATATTGTTATAATTATGAATCCTTGTTTGCAGAGACACAATCCATCACCATTCCTTTGACAGTGGTGGAGAGTGAGAGTGTGGACTATACAGGACGGCTGTGTACCAACAAAGTTTGTGGAGACCGGTAAGCATCCTTCATGTTCAGGGGTAGCCCTATGGTAAAAGTGTTCACTTATAAGCCCAAAGACCAGGGTTTGATTATCCACTTGGCACTGTGAGTCAAGCCTGTTTCTGGTTTACATGTAAAGTACACAACAAGAGGAGATACTCCTGTTGGAAATCAATACTATGGATTTTTTTAGACATATTAACTTCAAAGCCAAGTCCTGTAGTTGATTGAGTAGCATGCATATTGATATCTTTAAGTGTGGCTAGGGTTTACTGAAGTTCATTTGTCCTGTTAGTAAGAAATACAAGGAATACAGTTATCCTAAAGGAATACTGTTGTCCTACAGGGTGAACACTGTAGACTGTGGTGACAGAGTGGCAGACTGGCTGAGTGAGGCTCTAGGCAGACCTGGAACTAGGCTTCTGAGACTGAAGCAGGAGGACACACGGACTGGGAGGCGGAAGGATGCCGCCACACAAGGTGAGTTCATGCACCGAAGTGTCTGAAGGATGCAGTCACTCAGGGTGAGTTCATGCACTGATGAGGCTGAAGGATGCAGCACAAAAGGTGAGTTCATGCACAAATGAGGCTGCAGGATGCTGCACAAAAGATGAGTTCATGCAATGAGGTTGAGGGATGCACTGAGGATATTGTGGGATATTGTCACACAGGGTGAGTTCTGACATAAAAAACCCTGAGTGATACAGCCACAAAGGTTGAGTTTATACACTGAGGAGGCTGAAGAATGCAGCCATATAGGGTGAGTTCTTACAGTGAGGAGGCTAAACGATAAGAATACTGTGGTGTAGAGGGGTGGGTGGGGATGTCATGTAATGGAATTTCCAATAGAATCTGTCCTGGTCTCATGAGGCAGATGACAAAAAGAATGTGCCCAGAATTATGATGAATAGCCCAATCTATTGTGCCCCAGAATCAATAGCACAGTAACATTGCCTTACATGTGTAAAAGGCTGTGGTTGAGGATCCTATCTCACCCCAGGACATGTTATGCCTGCTTCACTGTCAATTACCAATTTGTCTCATGTCCTTCATTCACCGTGTTTGTTCCAGCTACTTCAGACACAACAAGACTGTCACTGGCCAATGAATCTCAGTTCCTGTTGGTCTCCAGGGAGAGTGTGAAGTCGCTTCAGAAGAAGATGGCTGACGATGATGAGGCAGAACAGGAGAAGATAGGACAATGTCAGCGTCATTTTGGTGAGGGCAGTATATAGGCGACCAGGACTTCTTGTTCCAGTCTGTTCTCAGACAGTAATCTGTCCTCTTTGCTCGACATACATACTGTAGTCTTTCCTGTTGTGTAAAGTTTTGCCAGGGTCTGATACCCACTTGAAGTCAGGACTCTTGTTACTATCAGTAAGGGCAGTGTGGTAGCCTAGTGGTTTAAGCATTTGCTCAACACAACAAGCATCAGGGTTCAATTCCCTACATGGCTGTGTGAAGGCCATTTCAGGTATCCCCCTGCAGTGACATGGCTCGATTATTGCTAAAATTGGCATAAAACTAAACTCCCTCCCTCCCTCTTTGCCACACAGATAACATATAACTATACTGACATTACAGAGACCTTTTGGAGTTACCCTTGTCCATGTGACATGATATTTGGTCAAAGTAACAACCATACAACAAGACTTGCACCACTTTGGTCTGTTCACCCACATGAAGATGACACTTCGTCATATTACATTGAAATGATCACAATACCAGATGTGCTATCATGAACATGTTTCCATTTGCAGATACTGACAACTTAATACATCGTTTCCGTGGCAACCTGATAACTGGGGGTGGTTCAGGTTTTGAGGAGGAGGATTGGACTCAAGTGAAGATTGGGAACCATGTTTTAATTGTGAGTATAGCTTCAGTGAGACTGTCAGATTCACAGTGTGCTGATGGATGGGTTAGAACAGCAATAAGTTTCAGAGAAGGGTATCAGTGTTGTCAGTTAGATGTCCTGTGATTCAGTCAGTGTCAGAAGGTGTCCTGTGAATCAGTCAGTGTCAGGTGTTTTGTGATTCAGTCAGTGTCAGGTGTTTTGTGATTCAGTCTTTGTCAGAAGGTGTCTGGTTATTCAGTAAGTGTCAGAAGGTGTCCTGTGATTCAGTCATCGTCAGAAGGTGTCCGGTTATTCAGTCAGATTCAGAAGGTGTCCTGTGATGTAGTCATCATTAGAAGGTGTCAGGTGATTCAGTCAGTGTCAGAAGGTGTCTTGTGAGTCAGTTAGTGTCAGGTCTCTTGTGATTCAGTCATTGTCTGAAAGTGTCCTGTGATTCAGTAATTGTAAGAAGGTGTCATGTGATTAGGTCAGTGTCAGAGGGTGTCCAATTATGAAGTCAGTCTGTCAGAAGGTGTCATATGATTCAGTAATTGTCTGAAGGTGTCCAGTGATTTGGTCAGTGCCAGAAGGTATCCTGTGATTCAGTCCATGTCCGGTGTCCATTGTGATTCTGTGATTGTCAAAAGGTGTCCAGTTATTCAGTCAGTGTCAGGCAGTGTCCCATGATTCATTCAATCTAATTCAACTTAGTATGTAGCAAGATCAGCGTATATGGTTGCAATTTAAAAACTGATTTACCAAAAGCTGGGAATGTGTTCCTACACTGTTGGGGTAACGCTGTTTTTCAGGGCATTGTCATTTGCAGACACTCAAGGTCAGTTAACCCCTCTATTTGGCTTAAATGGATGGAATTTGCGTTAAAGAAAAACAGTCTAATAAATTTAATTGTAAGGTCAAACAACTTACTTGCAGTGGGCTGTTGACCCCACACTGTTAGGTCATGGAGCAAGTTTTATGGATGCCACCCACTATGATGTCACTGACAACAGAAGGTTTAAAGAAGCGTTGTAAGGAATCAGTGGGCGGTTTCATGATAATTCCATCCATATTAGCAATAACACTATGATTTATTCATCATTGTCAGATTTAGTCAATGTCCACATAACAAATGTGTTGAAGTTTGAAAGGGGAACTACTTTTTTCTGTCAGTTGTGTAAGTTTAACGAGTGATGTGATTAACCTTTGTCCTAGAGGAACTTTGACCTGATGTAAATAATGAATTTCTGTCACGACAAACAGTGTAAAACAAGTTGAATTAGAATGGAGATAAGTGGGGCCAATATAACATTAAATTTGCGGCTATATAACCACCGGTCTACATTCCCAAATCGCCAAACACAGTACATTTATGTCCTAAGTGTCAGACAGTGTCCTGTGATTCAGTCAGTGTGAAAATGTGCCCTCTGATTCAGTAAGGTGTTGGTCTGTGTTTCAGAGTCAGGGTCAGTGTAGCCGGTGCCAGATGATATGCATGGACCAAGAAACAGGGGAAAGAAGTAAGGAACCACTCCGCACTCTCTCTATGTGGAGGGGCAAAAAGGTGTGTATAATTCTTGAGATGTTCTACACAATTCATGATGATTGTGGGATGAACATAAGTAATCAATCATGCTGTTGGAATTGACATCATCCAGGGGACTGGTCCAAAAAGTGCTCACAGATCTTTGTCATCTGCAGAGCCTATGATAAGCAGTTACAGTAAATCATAGCATACCAAATGCTTGTGAATATGGGCCCCATTCCACAAAGCTATTGTAGCACAGTATAGGAGTTATGACAGTTGTAGTGCTACAATAACTTTGTGAAATTGGTCGTTTTAGCCAGGTGTTACTTCATGCTCTGCAGAGTTGTCTCACAGATAAGACACAAACCTATCATTGGTTCCAATATCTGTTTTACCTGATTACATATCCAGGTCTATGACCATCATCAGTATACTAAGGTATCTGGTCAATGTGTGATCATCATCAGTATACTAAGGCATCTGGTCAATGTGTGACCATCATCAGTATACTAAGGTATCTGGTCAATGTGTGATCATCATCAGTATACTAAGGCATCTGGTCAATGTGTGATCATCATCAGTATACTAAGGCATCTGGTCAATGTGTGATCATCATCAGTATACTAAGGCATCTGGTCAATGTGTGACCATCATCAGTATACTAAGGCATCTGGTCAATGTGTGATCGTCATCAGTATACTAAGGCATCTGGTCAATGTGTGGTCATCATCAGTATACTAAGGCATCTGGTCAATGTGTGATCATCATCAGTATACTAAGGCATCTGGTCAATGTGTGATCATCATCAGTATACTAAGGCATCTGGTCAATGTGTGATCATCATCAGTATACTAAGGCATCTGGTCAATGTGTGATCATCATCAGTATACTAAGGTATCTGGTCAATGTGTGACCATCATCAGTATACTAAGGCATCTGGTCAATGTGTGATCATCATCAGTATACTAAGGCATCTGGTCAATGTGTGACCATCATCAGTATACTAAGGCATCTGATCAATGTGTGACCATCATCAGTATACTAAGGTATCTGGTCAATGTGTGATCATCATCAGTATACTAAGGCATCTGGTCAATGTGTGACCATCATCAGTATACTAAGGCATCTGGTCAATGTGTGACCATCATCAGTATACTAAGGCATCTGGTCAATGTGTGATCGTCTCCCAGACAAGGTGAAATGCCATGATATAACTGGAATAGAAGTTGACATAACAGCAGCCATACAAGATGTGATTACACAATATGAATCTATTAATTTTCTGGGCCAAGGTTGTTGAGACTCTTTTAGAGTTAAGATACTCGTAAGTGCCATACATTAACATTAACAACTATCCTAGAGCTTGAAAAATCTAGGCCCTGATCTCTAAATATAAAATCTCACATGGAAGCACAGTATGTGTAGTTTCTTTGGTTGCTTCACATCCAATACATAATCAATGGTAGGAGAGGATCAAAATGCAGAGACTTTCTGTAACTTCAGTAGCTGTCATTTGACAAATTGTAACGTTCAGAGCTGGAGTTTCCTGTTCTTTCAGGGACAGTGGGGTAGTCTATTGGTTCATGTTCATCACGCTGAAGACCTGGGTTTGATTCCCCATAAGAGTACAGTGTGTGAAGCCCATTTCTGGTGTCCCCTATATTGATAAAATATTGCTGTAAGTGGTTTAAAATCAAACTCACTCACTCGCAAATTTTTATGATAGTGTATGTTTTTTCCAGGTTCCATTTGGTGTCTACATGCGTCATTTGTCTCCCAATACCGATTCCAACAGTGCTGCAATTCTGCGGGTTGGGGATCAAGTTGTCCCAGAGACTGGGATCAAGAAGAACTAGGTTTGGCAAGGGTCTTGGAGGGGAAAAGTCAACCTGGGCCATAGTGTTTGGTCAAGGACGGCTTCAGTGTTTGGATGTGAGTCAAGGTCAGACAAAGGGCTGGGGTATGAAGGTCAAGGTGGGTTACTTATCAGGTCATGTAAGTCAAGGTTGGCTTCAGAAAGGGCTCTGACAGGTACTCGAACTCAGGGTACATTGAACTCAGAGTTATGGTTGTTTTGATCACTATTTTAATTTTTTGTTGTTATTAAAGGGATATGAGTTTCCCCAATTAAATCATTGCCACATTGAAATTCTGACAATTTAACAAAATTGATATCGATTGTTAAAAGAATTTGATTATGGTGCTGGTTTGGTTATTTCATGTTCAATACAATGTTTTCTCTTATAATTGTCATCACTTTATTGAATTTCTAGTTTTCATATCACATGTATTAATCAACATGTACAACAGTGTTGATGTTGTTAACTGCAGATGTCAAAGTTTCACCTTGTTACAAAGTGCATTTTTTTTCAAAGAAATTGACATTTCATATTAGTTAAACGAAATTTGCTTTAATGAATGTTGATTTTGACAACGGTTTGTGTTATTTCTGGTTTGAAGCTCATTGTTACCCAAGCCTTAAAACTTTTCAGCCATATGTGGCACTATACATCACCTGATCTGGTTTCAGTGTTGGGCTGCTTGGCAGTGGTCAGTTGAGTAATGAGGCCATGCACAGACTAATGATAATCAAATATGTCAATGATATTAGGTTTGTGTTTTGTCAAAACCATGCCACACGTTTCATGGAAAGATTTCATGTGAGTTTTCAATACAATGCAGACACGATAAAACAGACACACATAGCTCTTACTACAATTTATACTATAATTTTCGGGTAGTTGAGTCAGGGTCGGGTTTTATCCCTCGGGCACTCAAGTCAGATTTTTGCTACCCATCAGAGCCCTAGCTTCAGTGTTGTGTTGGGTGAGTGAAATGTGGTGCAGTGTGTGGGATGGATGAGCTAAGCTGGCCACATTATGGGCATTAGGTCATTATGAGTTCATCTGACTTTCTGCTCAGAAACCAGAGCTATGATATAGCTGGGCTCTATTCCAAACCCGTGTTATAAGTATGTAAGCTTTTAAGTATAGGACAGTGGCTATCGAGCATTGTAAACCAAAAGTCACTGTGTTCTGTAATCTGATTGGTTGAAAAACATGCTCAAATGGTATTAGATTCATGGAAACTGCAAGACTATTCACTGCATATTGACACATAGAAACCTCGCAAACAATTGTTTTGTTGTGTCATCAACAGTGGTGTCGTCATTCAGTGACATCACAAATGAGCAGCTCTAGATGCTACCATGGGAACCAGCTGAAACAGCCAGCTGAAGACACTTCACTGCTGTACCTGTACTTGATGTTAAACAAGTGCAGACAGTAAAACCCTTTGGTTTACTTTTGTGTTTACAATGTCGATAAACATCATGTGTAGGCCAATTTCTGGGTGTTATTGAGTATTTGAAGCACGGGAATATTTCATTTGAAACCTCCGGCTGGCCCTGATGTTTATCTCCTAGCTGGACAATGTATTTTAAGTAAAGGACAGTGGGTTCTTATAGAGTGATGGATTTTAAGTATAGGACAATGAAAGAGGATGTATATATGGGGTGTTAATCTTTAAATGTTAATGGTATTCGGAAGTCTGCCTGTATTGTCCATGTGTTGTAAGTCCAAGGATGTATCATTGTAGAACTGATCCTGCAGGTCTACTAAAACATGTTAATCAGAACTTGAGATTCTAATATAGTTGTCATAATATTTGCCTCATATTTTGTTCACAGAAAGATTCCATCCATCTGCCATGGATTAGTTTCTGAGATTCATATATCTTTTTGTTTAAAATTGTAGCCTATTATATCTTTGAACAAGATCAAACATAATGATATGAAATAGGGATCGCTGAAACTAATCATCATTATTAAAGGTACCTCACCCAGCTTTTATCAGCTGCGAAATTATTTTCACTCTTCTGAGTCATCTGCTGGATTATGCATAATTCGTTGTAAAGAGGGTGGGTCAATTTGAACAGTCATTGTGTTATGTGATGAGGACAAATCATATGTAAACGTCTATTTTACCGACAGTTCAGTGTCCAACAGATCCCTTCAGAATAACAAAAGTTGGGATTTCGCTACTTTGTTGCGATGTTACAATTTATACAATTGTATGATTTTGATGTTTGACGATGTTGATTGTTGATGAAACATTTCCACAAAGAAGACGTCGAGTTAGTACAGGTCCTTGTTTGACAGTTTGATAATTGTTTTTAAACAAATGTTTACACGACCAACATGCCTGTATACAAGGGCTTTATAATTCTCCGGTGGACAGGACTGACGTGAAGCATGATTGTATATATTAAACAGCAAGAGAAATTTAAGATTTGAGAAAATGAAACATCATTAAAATGAGCATTCATGTTTGTGTCTTCTATTTAATTTTTGTCCATAAAATGGTTGCATTTCTTTTGCTGTTAAGTATAATTCCATTTGCTAACATTGTGATAAGATTGCCAAACAGTTTGTCAACTGCAATATGTACGTCATGTTAAGGTCAATCAAATGTGGTGTTGTTCCACATGTACTGTTTTTGACCAATATGCTGCCTTTTAAGGATCGACCTGAAGTTGAAATTTGATGAAACAATTTCAGAGTGCCAAAGTGCCATTCTTGACTGTCTTTCAAGATATTTTACATTTTTAATAACATTTGTGAGTGTGCGTGAAACAATCAACGCATTTATTGTGTTTGTTAACTGGTGCTTTTTCATCAGTCTGCTCATTGTTCTACATTTACTGGTATGTTACTGTGCCATGTTTGAATTCAGAGAAACATGTCATAAAAGTACGCATTCACTCCAGTAGTATAGGGAATGACAGTTCTAAAACACTTCACATATAGAGTGTGCTAAAGCTAAGCAAAGCTAAGCAAAAGCTAAGCAAAAGCTTTAGCTTAGCTTTGCTTAGCTTTAGCACACTCTATATGTGAAGTGTTTTAGAACTGTCGACGTCATTCCCTATACTACTACTCCCCATGATCATTTTCTGTCCCAAAGATCAATAACATTGCTGGTTATAAACTGAACTTCAAGAATTGTTTTAAGTCTGCAGTATGTATTCTTTTGATATGAAACAGAGGCCTTGTTCAAGGGACTAATTCTAACAGTATGTCAACAGTTTTCTTATTGTATTTATTCTGTTACCTATTTCAATTGAAATAGTTCTTACCAAAGCCAAGTACTATCTCCTTAATCTTTTCCACAGAGACTATATATAATTTTATGCCAAGAGCTTTCAGTGTTTATAGAGATAGACGCCTGGAATATATCCAAGGGAATAAATACTACTTGCACCTTATTTATTCATATTACTCCTTATTCTTTCCTATTACTATGCTCTAGGGTAGAAAATCTATATTGTACTCATAGTGTTGGAGTTGTCTCCCTTTAGGCATGTTTGCCACCTCTCCTAGATTTTACGTTCTCAATTGCGCTCTATTTGTATCAACTTTTCAGCATCGTACTCTCCTTGTGGGATTCACCAAGTGCTTAAATAATGACATGGTGGACATTTGTCCTGTATATTTGAACACTGTTCGAAATGAATATCAAAGTGTAAACTGAAATTAATTGACAACCTGCAGCTTCTCTTGATACATACTACCCATCAAAAGTTTAAACTCAAAGACCTCACTGTATGTTATTTATGTATACGTGGGTACATGAAATATGAATTTCTCCACTAACTTGGGGGGAACCAACTGTAAACTTTATGTACTTGAACTGCACGAGGACCATCAACTTGCCGAAAAGCATGTGCAAAAATTGTGCATGTTATGGTGCATTTTGGTGTAAAGTTTTGTTGAGAATTCACCAATTTTCAGGGTTTCATCATTTTTTTTGGACTCTGTTCAATAATCTTTTCACAATACACCAGATCTTGTGTAACAGTACCTTTTAAACAGTATGGACTATTTCACAAAATCTGAAACAACTAATGTATGTAAGTGTGTACACTTACACCAGCAAGTCTAAACTTTTAATGGGTAGTATATGTGAAGTGTAATTATTCTGCTGACATAATTGTAATACAGAGTATAACAGTTTATCTCAAAGGTCTAGAAATCAAGATAGAATATTTACATCCTTACATAGATATAGTAGAGCTCTGATGACAGCCTGCTAGCTAAGTCTTACTATGTACTTACTATGTAGACAACTGTGTTGGTAGTTTAGTCCCAAACCCCTAAACACAGCTGGATATTGAAGTGAATGTCATTTAATGGTATATTCTCATAGGATACCTATTTACAAGACAAAATCTGTGGTCTTACTGACAGAACGACTTTTGATCCCAGGGTCATGTCATACAAAAGACAATAACAGATGGTATCTGATCTCTTTGTTAATCAATCCTTTATACTTGTAATTTGTATTAAATTTACTCAGACATATCTATCAATATTATTTAAAGCAAAGTTTAGAATAAAAAAAAAAATGTGACAAATGTTTGATGTTATTGATTCTGTTGATGTGAATCACCTTGATCTTATATCAAATCTCTTTCAGGAGTCTAGGGTGCCCATATTTCCATGTTGGAAAACTCTGTGGGTTCGAATCCCAATTGGTTGTGATATGTTTCATGCTTGTCAGCACAATATCTATACTGAAGTGTTATCTAAGACCTGGATCTCATCACACCAGCTGTAACTGAAGTGTTTTCAGAGCAGTGTGGACTCCATCACTATGTACACACAACCATGCTCCTACGTCACAAGGGGTGGCCTAGTGATTGAAGTTTTCGCTCATCATGGGTACAATATGTGAAGCCCATTTCTGGTGTTCAATACCAGGATATTGCTGTAATTCTGCTAAAAGCAGCGTACATCCCAACTTGCTCTTCACAAATGCAATCAGACATAGCACAACACCCAGCAAATAATACTCAGAAACTCCATCAGTAAATGATCATCGCCAGGGTCGTATTTCATCACCTGATGATATGAAGGAAGATACCAGCCCTACTTTAGCCCTAATAGCCCCCAAAATTGTAAAACTTAGTATGTTTACACCAAAATTAATACAAAGTTTACCAAGTAATTTTCATATTAAGTATAAAATTTAAATGCAAAGTCTAAGACTTTGTTTATTAACATTGCGCTCACCTAAATCAGTGGAATTACATGTGGTTGAAATTTATTTGTCCGGTACATACGCTTTGTGATAATTAAATTTAATGTATTTAAAAAAAAAAAAAAAATTCATACAGTTTTGACTGCTATCGTAGGCATGTATTTTGCATTGTTTTTCATAACAAATATGATAAACTCGTAATGGGTTGGCATCTCTACACACGAGCTGCAAACGATCATTTCAGTTCTCAGAGATAACAAACATGTGACATATTTCTATATAAGTTTATCAACAAGTGGAAGGGGCATGAAGAGTTGCCTCCCCTGACAGGGTGACCAAAGTGACAGCTATACAAGATAGAAGCTACTATACTACATCATACAAAACTCTCCGTCATCTAGTGCAACAGTGACAGGCAACTTGTAAAATAGATATCTGATTAACAGAAGCAGCAACTGTTCCCAACCCACACGGGGCCAGACCAAACATATAAAACAACACCTTCCTCACAAAATAAGACTCTCATGCTAAAACTTCAAACCTTTGAGCATTTGTAATTTGTCCCAATTTTCAGCATTAACACAAACCTGTGTAATAATGGTAAAATTTAACATTTATGTCCTACAGATCTAAAACAAGGCTTAAAAAAGATTCTGTACTGTTTATCACAAAATCTAATACTAAACTAACAGGAAATCTTACTAAACAAAGCACCAAAGATGTAAATATTATGAAACAATTAATGGTTTTGCTAAATATGTACTGAAGTAGGCATTAATTCCACGGCATATGCAGAAGTTATATTGCCCAGGTAGATACTGACAATATCAACCATCTATGCTACACTGATTACAAGTGTCATCATAAGCTTGCTTGAATATATCCCACTACTGTTCCTGAGAGCTAAACACATTGAGAGGATATGTCCAAATTAAAGACTTTTGACACATTAATGACAAAATCATCAAAATAATTATCATTATTCTGTTCAAAGTACTATATGCATCTCGCTCTGTTTTGTGTAAAAAAAATAATGAAAAAATTAAAATTAAAATAACAATCTTAACCTGTGACTTCTTTCCTGTGATGATAAAATCCATATCATACAATTTTCTTTAGTAAGTGCGTGCCAAAACAGTGTACTGTTTTCCTTACTTTTTGAAAACCAATTGTTATACAATGTCATATTTGGGGGGAATAGATGGCAGTAAGCTTGCGATAAGGTATATTACAACTGAAATCTATGATGAACTGGTATATAAATACAAGCTAGCTACATGCAAATCCTAAGCTGTGAGGGACTATGAAGCACTGAAAGAGTGGGGAAGGAATGAGCTTCTATCATGCCCTCCAGAGTTTTATTCTACATTACATCTATGACAAATTATCGTTAACAAATTCATTTTAATTCTGTTTTAAATCCTAGTTTTTGCTTGGACAAAATTAATTTTCTAATAAAAAAGTTGCTGAGAATCAATAAACATCAAGAAACAATAAAACATTAAACTTAAGAAATTTACACAATGAATATCAAGTAGGTGTGTAGAGTGACGAGTTTCACATTAAATATCAGAACACTGACAATTTTTTCCCAAAAGCAAAACAGTAGTTTAATGCCACAAATGGCCGAAAGATAAACGTTCCACTTACATCATTCTGCTGATGGAGGCAAAATTGTAACAATTCTTGTAATATCAACAACTATACTGACACAGGTTTAGATGGTCCTATGTCTAAGGAAATCTACAATCACGAAACCTATTGGCTCATCTCAATGCAGCTTACTGCTTATCCCCTACAGAAAACATTTGTAGCAACTTCGAACATTATTTAGAAATATGTGAATAGACTTATGTCAGACTGATAGACGAAAATATGAAGTCCTGTAAGAAAAACCAAAAAAGAGGATACTTATTTGATCTTTGTTCATTTAATACATAACATATTGCGTATCTTGAGTTTGATTTACAACATAGATAGGAGTCTTACCTTTTTATACAGTTTGCATAGGGTCATCAGTGAGCATTCAACACTCGGCTGTATATGTATAATAATATAGGCAACATCTTTTAACAAACTGGGAAAACCTACAATTCCCCCATCTTGGAGAGAACTTGTCAACTATATAAGACTATCACAAAGGTTATGAAGTGCAAGTTACACAAAAACAACTTGTCTTGAATTAAACACTCGCCACACTGGCTTACAATGAATAATATCAAACTTAGTTGTCAACGATTATAACCTCCTCCAAGAAAATTACTCATTCTTCAACTGCCATTTAGATACAGTATTTTAATTACATTAATGAAATCACAGATAACTATTTAATATGTCTTTACATTTCAGCACAAGCATGTCTTGGATCAGAATGCTTCATGACATAACCAGACACTGTAACCATGGTAACAGATAAATATTATGCAGAAGCAATATTCCAACCCGTCATACACTGTATATAAACTTACAACAGAACCAAAGCTTCAAGAAATTATCATACAAACTTGTACATATTACATGCATAAGTATTTATACTGAAGGATGAGAAACAAACAAACCCTTCTTTATTACATCTGCAGAATCATATCTACACATCTTTGTTCGCAGAAATCCAGATAAATATAACAGACAAAATAAATGAATTTTTGGTTTTCTCGTGTATGTCTTGACAGTTGCGAATATGTAAGTTTTACTGATATGATAGTGAACAACCATCAAGATATCACTATCAAGCTCTACTCGGGTAAATCAAGGTCTGCACTATGAGGAAGCAGAGTTTTTTTGCAAAATAACTACCGGTGAGAAACTTTATGGACAAACTTGCATGATGAATATAACACACATATAAACAAAAGAAATTATCTTGTATATTGTTGGCAAACTTCATCCTCATCATTCACGGGACATGAAATTCTCCATGCAAAGTAGACTTCAAAATTATGCACAACAATTTTCAAATGGTCAAAAAATTCTACTCTTCAAAATCTATTAAAATAGCCATTCCAATAATTTATTGACTAGGCCCAGCTTTACAATTCTCAGAGGATTTGTATGATGCAAACAAATTCTCAATATATTGTGCTGTGATGTCAGTGTATTCATATCAACACGACCAATGACAAAGCATATTCATCTGCTCGCCATGATAACCATACTATCCATGGTTACCACATGGCGCCAATTGGTTTTAGCTGCAGCAATGGTCTGAAGCATGCCTGGAAAGTGGCAACAGAAAAGACAAATTTGTTTTGCCATCAACTGTAATAAGTTGAGAATAATAAAACATTTGGATAAAATATGAATATATGTTTAGAAGAAACAGAACCAACAGGAACCTGCTTGTATTTTCTTACAGGAATGGCGACGTCAGTATTCCTGTTTTTCGCATCATTGGCATACCCATCATCCTAGACAAAGCTGAAGCTAACCAATGACATGTGCAGTTAGAACAAGAAGCAGAGTCAAAGAATATCCTGCTGTGCTGGTCATTTTACTTCAATGAGTTTTAGACACATGTTAGAATTCTCTATAATTCCTTGAATTCAAATCTGGTGATTTTTGTAAATAAGTAGATGAGCCTTTGAACACAGACGACCGAACGTCACAAATTTACAAACTAATGACGCATGCACAGACAGTATTATGATCTTTAACTTTCTGAAACACCCATTCGATGTTGTGTTGAAACTTCACTGGTGCCTGCTTCAAGCCATCTTGTCTAAGAGTCTGGTATCAGCGACTGGCTAAGTTAACAAACTATTGTGTTAAGACTAAAATATTAAAACAATAACAGCTCCCTTGACCATGCTTGCTCATGTGCGATTCCCCACTGTTGAGAGGCGTACATGAGGACATGTCTGAGCCAAGGGTAACATCTATCACCCCCAGTCTCTAAACAACACGAAGGCAGTGTACTGCTGACCACACTAGTTAATACGCTGAACGTAGTTGGAAGGCAACATTCCCCGCAAGTTTGTCCGTTCTACTGTGCCATACATCCAGCCGTCATCCACAGGTTCACAGTTGATTATTATGTCATTCTCCATAAAGCCTACTTCATCTGTATCAGCCGCTGTGTAATCGTACAAAGCTTGAGAGACAATCTGAAGAAAGGAAAGTAGTTTTACATGTACGCAACTATCAGCATCTCGCAGGCAGTAATCATTCTGTTTTCATACACTAAACGTAACTAAAGTACTGAAACACAACCATCATTACACAGACTCAATGTATTCCTGCCCGTAATATAGATCAAAGCTGACTATTAAAATACAAGGATTGCTCTAGAAAAACATCTAGATATACATTTTATGTTGTGGGTTTATAAAGAGATGAATACGGTTTGTAGTGCTCTGAGTGTACTGAGCTAACAAATATAATTCAACCACAAATTTATCTAGCTCCCATGTTTATCATTTAACACACCGGAAACAAGCAGATATTCAGATGCAAAACATTTGTTTGCCAACACTGCAGGTGTTGTTCAGATAACACCTTGTTTATGTTCCTGCATCACGTACACCTAGTCAACACAAACATTGGTTGAAATACACATTAAGTTACAACATTGCACTGTATGGAGCTTGAATAATGTACATTACAAAGACCTGTGCTTTGTCATAATACTTCAGATACATGTTTACTGGCTATCCAAATTTGTACACGGACATTGACCAAACTGTCTTTGACCAATAAATAAGATTTCCATGGCTAGGCAACTTCTTTACTGCAAAAGATGTGATCTTTCAGTCTATAGGCAAACCCAGTTATCAAGCAACAAGAAACTGGGAACAAGTTATGTTTGGTTTGTTCATATTTAGGTGTACCTCTAATCATGAGCTCTGTTACAAACTTACCCCTCTGTTCTGCTTTGGAGGTTGGGGAGCTGAAACAAAGAAAGAAGAACTTAGGAAAAGTTAAAAACCTTGAAGTAAGCTGATTTTGTGACTCACTTGGAATGTGCTTTACCTGGCTAGCACTGTGTGTGTGAGTGAGCTGGGTTACACTGCTTTTTGCAATATTCCAGCAATATATCAGCAAGATTTAAGAGAAGCAGTCTCATTCCTTGTGTCCACGTGGGATTCAAACCCAGCCTTTGACACAAGCACACACTTTTGCCACTCAAATACCCCTTTGGACTTGACAACTGTACAAGGAACAGACAAAATAAACATCAGCCTTCATTGATACAATGACAACTCAAGTCTTTAATACAAGATGTCCAATAAGATTACCATTACTCTCTTTAAATCAGTCTGTTCGTAACACACTTGCTACCATTTCAACATTCAACAAATTGGCGATACATGTGTATATGCATATTTTTAATCTGTACCAGGAGAAACACTTTCAACATCACCTGTAGTGAAGCTGAAAAGACAAAAGATCGCAATTTCTGCAGTTCAAATGACTGTCACTGCAGCACTTACCTGCTCTCTACATACACATAACATCATTCTGAAGTTAGTAGAACGCTGACTCTCAAATGTCAATAATTCATCTAATTCTAATCACACACCATGCAAAATGATGTTAATCAAAATAACATTTTCAAAGAACATACTAAATGAGTCTGTAATGTCCGGTATTTTGGAGAAGATGTTGACCTGTTTGATGGAGGTACATGAGCTTCAACTGATGATCAGAACTACTGCCGTAGAAATTATAACTCGACAGTACCACTGCAGATAAACATGTACACCAGAAGCTGCATACATGCCTACATTAGATGTAGTAGACCCACCTCAACTTACACTGAACACACCATACCATTCAGGCTGTGGTATAATAAAATATCTGGTCTACCCTGAAACCAGAATACCCACACTTCATCATCAGAACCATCTGTATCTAGCCTTCCCTGGGCCGTATACAGATACGTTCCTTGTCCACGCCATGTCATGACTTCTGTAAGTTACCTGTCATTGTGAGTGTATCGCTTGAGGAAAACCTGCTCAGTTATTAGCGTTTTAAAGCAACCAGCAGGATACAACAGTGCACTGAACACAGAGGGGAAGGTGAAAGTACAAAGCAGCACAACACTAGCACGACCAGCACCACAGGGTAGTTGCCTCACCTGTTGTAGAGGTACATGATACCCCAGGAGTCATATATAGTCTGGTTCATAATTATTGAGAATTTTTCTTCTTACTTTGAGCTATCCTAACACCTCAGCTGATTCACTGATACTTAAAACTAAGTAATGGTATAAGGGGGGTAACTCATCTTGGCCTACTGAGTATAGTACAATTAGAGTTACCTCCCCTGAATTTGTAGCAGACGTCATTTTCCTCAGCACTGTCAACAATGTCTGCTGAAGATAAAAGAAGGTTGATTTTTGAGTTGTGTATTCAAGGAATTGATGATGTAAATACATTGGCAGAGAGAACAGGAACTCCTCTTTCTACTGTGTATAGGATTAGGAAGAATTTTAAAGAGGGAAAGGATTTTGGGCACCAGAAAGGAGCAGGGAGACCCAGAAAATTGGACTTCTCAGATCGCGTCCGGCTGGGAATTTTAGCGTCTAAAAAGCAAAGGGCAAGCATCTCCAACATCAGGTATGAAATGATAGAAAGGGGATCAACAGTTGTATCAAAATCTACAGTTAGAAGAAATTTGATTGATCTTGGATGGGAGAAAAAGACTGGAATTCCTTCTCCTCTCATGAAACAAGAACATAAAGACAGGCGTGTTGAGTGGTGTTTGGCACATGAAAACTTTGACTGGGAAAATGTGATTTTTACTGATGAAAGCTCAATATGGGTATATCCCAATAATATGAAAATATGGACAAAGTCTGCGTCAGCACCGTTGTATCGACGACCTAAATACAGCCCAAAGTTTCATGTATGGGGAGGGATATCCTTATTAGGAACGACCCTGCTGCGTGTGTTTGAGGGAAATCTGACAAGTCAACGCTACACTAACATATTAGATAATTTTCTCCTTCCAAGTGCACATGTGTTTTATGGAAATGACTGGATTTTGCAGCAAGATAATGCTCCTAAACACACCGCAAAACATGCCAAGCAGTGGTTTCAGGAGAAAAATGTGACTGCATTACCATTTCCTGCATTTAGTCCTGACTTAAATCCCATTGAGAACATTTGGGGGATGATGAAGGAATGTGTGAATCAAAAGGGGTTGACAAAAATTGAAGACATGAAGAGAGAAGTGGTCCGATACTGGGACAGCATAACTCACGAGACACTAACCTCTCTGATAGGAAGTATGCCTACCCGTCTTAGACTGTGCCGTGAAGCTCAAGGAGACTTGATAAAATATTAAATTGTTACCTACACAGCATGAAAAGGTCAGTTCACTTTCACAATACATTCAATTTTATCTGATTTGTTCTCGTTTAATAATATGAAATGCTTTAGCTATTCTCAATAATTTTGAACCATACTGTATATATATACACGGAATCTCAACAACATCAAAATCCAGTATTATTCTACCATCTCCCCAGTCATACACCCATCTTCTCCTGAGGAATGTACAAACCTGTCTCCCCAACTGTTTGTTCCAGATACAGCCAGCTACACTTATAACAAACTGACAGATATAACAAACTGGTGTTATATATGTCATAAGAACTAGCTGTGTATTTTTGGGGATATGTGTATAGAGAACTATGATTATCACAAAATGAAATGAATTTTTCCATTGATTTCAACATAATTGTAATTGACTGTATTTTCACAGAATTGTTTAAAAAGGAGCAAACATGTATTGCTGGATGCAGTCATAAAATCCCTTCCAATTTGTCTTTACATGCATACTGAATACCTGCCTGTGAAACAGACTGTTGGACAGTACATACTACATACTAATTCAGTAACTGCAAGTTTTTATACAAGAACTGTTTGCCCTAACTGCTTCCATTGTCAAAAACTGAAAGTTGAGTATAGCATGAAGCACCCATACAATCACTGGCAGTCCATTGTTGCCATATTTTTAATACTTAACACTTATCAGAATAGGACATTTATATAGTGCACATATCCACATAACTAGTACATGCTCAAGGCATATGGGAGTTTTCCCATGATTTTATTTTTTCTGGCACTCTTTCAACCAACCGAAGTCCCTTGGGAGTATTCCACTTGTATAGCCAGTTTTTGCAGCCTGTTAAGACACAGCTACATTCTCGCTAAGTACACGGTTACACTTACCTTCACACAGAAGGGGTCTTTTATTCCTACTTTGGTATTTAACCACTTAAAGAGAAAACAGGTTGGTTTTTACAGATTCTCTAAGTGCAGAAGCTCCACAGTAATAAACCCACAGCTCACCCCATACGTGCAGAGATAGAAGCAGACGAGGTGTGGTGAAGACATCTTACCTTCTTCATCCACCTGGTACGTTGTTCTAAAGCTGGCGCCAACAGCACTAGGATCCTCCACTACACCAAACATCAACATCATAGCATGCAGTGATTCAGGCACAGCAGGGATACACAGTTGTGCAATACTGTTTGTCTCGTAACACTTCCTTAATGTTTACACACCATTATACGTAATCATATCATCTACGATGTAAAGTTTGTTGTACTTCTTATTCATGTTTCGTGGCCTTTTTCCACATATGATCATAAAAATTATTGTTACTGTCTTTGAATTCAGATTCAACCACTGCAAATTCCTTTGCCAAATCTTAAGTTTAAAAGTTTCCATATAAAATTTAACATGATGTGTTGTCTTTCCATTAAATCGTTGTCACATATATCTTAGTTCTTAGTTGTATAAAGCAGCAGTTTACTATAAATATATACTAATCAAAAGAATCTATAGAATACCTAACTCTTTCTCATTACTATAGCCAATACCTTACAGCATGTCCAGACTATACTAATATGAAAGAAACAGGTGCTCTTAGCGTCTTTTGATTTGTATATGTGGTCATTACTTAGGTTACAATACTACATAAGATTATGCTATACATAGTTGCTACTTAAAGATTACTTGAAACTAGAAAAAGCTACATATACAAGATATTTATAACCAGGCACTTGAGTTCTAAACTTAGTTCATTAATAACTTGAATAACAAAAAACTTTATTACTACACTAAATGAGTAAGCTTGGAGAGTGTGATACACTTATTCTGTCAGGTGATGGAAGCAATGGCTTAAATGACAGTTAGTAAATGAGAGAGTGAACGTTGCTCTATGCCACAGTCAGCAATAATACCACAAAGTCACAAAAGCTGATCTGGCCAGATAAACCAGTGGTTGATAGCTTAAACATTGCAACCAAGGTACAATGGCAGAAATGGCCAAGACATTAATCACAATAATTATGTAACATCTTCACATCAGTCAATTCTGATAATTATGTCTGTATTAACCCTACAGTAGACTCTAGCAAGAGCTCCTCAGTTCATTTAATACCTTATTGCTAACTAGCCACAGATTACATAAAGCTAGCTACCCAACACTGCTTGCTGTACACTGATTCTGACTCTACATTAACCCAACACTGCTCGCTGTATACTGATTCTGACTCTACATTAACCCAACACTGCTGGTTAGCCACGGATTCAGACTCTACATGAACCCTATACTGTTGGTTAGCCACTGATTCTGACTCTACATGAACCCTATACTGTTGGTTAGCCACTGATTCTGACTCTACATTAACCCTATTCTGCTGGCTATACCCAGATTCTGACTCTACATTAACCCTCTACTAGCTAGTCACACACCTGGACCCTACATTAACGTTCTTGTACCTACCAGGATGTTGTGACTTATCCAATGATGGACTGAAGCCTCTACTAACATTGTCGTCTTCAACAAGCTCTGAACATTACAGATACAGCACAGATAATCTCTGGTGCTCTAATGGATATAAACAACTTCACACAAACTGTCAAAACCAACTACTGAAACACAAACTGGAAGGTAATGTGTTCACTTCCTATGTGAGTTAAACACAACCTTGTTGAAAAGAAATGTGACAAAAGTGGAATATGCTGGTATTACACACTACAGTGGATATATATTGCTTATATCTCTTAAGCAAGTGTCACACTGTTATTCATGGAACCTGGTGAACGTACCTGGTGTATCTACCGGGTATGTTGTTTGGAATGTCCCACCACTGAAGTCTTCGTCTGTTGTACCACACCCAATGCGAAGAAAACAAAACGCATGCAATCCCTGACTTGGCCATGTATAATATCTACAGTAGATTTCCAGTTAAAGAGGAGCTAGGCTCTGGCAAAAGCCAACAGAGTGTATGTTTCTTTGAGAGGTATTTTGGAAGTTTTAAAGATGAAGGAAAACCAAGTTCTAGTGATTGAGTGAGCTTAGTTTTACTCTGCTTTTAGAAATATTCCAGCAATATCACAGTGGGGAACACCAGAAATGGGCTTCACACACTCTACCCATGTGGGGAATCCAACCCAGGTCTTTGGCGGGATGAATGAATGCTTTAACCACTAGGCTACCCCTCCTTCCTAATAAGTCAATGTTTCAGTGCAGATACTAACATAATTTTCGAGCAAGTTATGTCTTGATAGTAGTGTAGTACCTACACAAAAATGTCAATCTCATTGCAATAAAGAAGCTGACGATCCACAGAACCAGGTTTTCCTTCCAAGTGAATGTTGTTCTATACCACACTCAGCTATATTACAGCACTAAAGACTTTCATGACTGAGTCTGATTCATGACATGAACGACCATCCATCTCATGGGGTGTTCACACAATCAACCATGTCACAAACTTAAACACTCAGTGGTCTATAACCATTAACTCTTGTAGCAACAGGATACAGCCGTCAGCAAGTTCAGTTTCATGCCGTTTTAGAAATATTAAAGCAGTATCATGTCAGTGACACCAGAAATGGACTTCACACATTGTACCCATGTGAGCAATCAAACCCAGATTTTCAGTATGACAAGCAAGCACTTTAATCGCTAGGCTACTCCCCTTCTACATTCTACACACAGCACAATCAATAGGTTACTGAGCCTAGCTAACCTACCACCTCTTTAACATGAAAAATACTAATGCAGTTACCACAAACACCATGATTCTAGGTTTGTCTGAACATATCAGAAAGGTTTCTATATCGTGCAATACTGATAATGTAATCTCACTGAATTTCCCTTTTTCCCCAGCTATCACGACTTGGACCTTTTTAAAAATTTACCTAAAAATACAGTGCAATAGTCTCAAAAAGACAACTTGTAACAAAATTAATAAACAAAATAATCAGAAAATAAAATAAAACAGAAAAGAAAATGTTATGAAAATACCATAGCCTCTGATTCATTGCCATTTCCAATATAAACTGTGCATTTAACCAAATGAGAACATAGATGAGTAACAAAGTAGAAAAGTAGAGCTGCTACGGAGATGTACTGACATACCGTGTGATTGTGGCGTGTGGGAAATAGACTGGCTGCTGAATCGTGTGTCCTCCGGAGAACCTTGTCAACCATAGTGTGAAAATAAACAGCATGCATTCGTTCTACGTCAATATCTTCATACAAAGTCAGGGCATCACCCTTACCAGTGGTATGACAATCCAAAGATTTTATTACTGTGGTTACGAATAAGCAAAAATAGCAAGAAAATAATCCAACATAATTATCATTCAGTATCTTGGGTTATTGCAAAACCTGTTTCAGTTAAAAGAAGAACTACTTATCAGGGAGTTGAACTTAATTTTTAAACATTTCAATCATCTACTGGACCTTTCGGCTAAAATTGTGAAAAAACAATCAATAAGAAAGGGTCTCTTGATGCTTGTGAGAATAGCCAAACCAGCCATTGGGTCACTGAATCAAAAATGGCCTGGTTGCACAAACATAATGTAGCACAAAATTGATCATATCTGCCAATCTTCACCACTGGCTTACGATCATGTAGACAGTTTTGTGCCACTGGCAAAGATCTATCGAACAGCCTGTATGGCCTTATTATGTGGTCTTCTACCAAGGTAATGTCCATACTGTGTTGCCATAGTGACCAATTAATCCACATTCATCAAACCACAGTCATAATTGTCTAACAAGTTGCACACACACAATTATAGTGAATTTTTAAATTTATTTCTTTGACACCTTCTTCACTTAGCAATTACTGATAAGGCTGATATCGTTTTTTAATAACATTTTCATGTTTTCAAGAAAAACAGTACAGTCTTTACAAAACAAAGGGATAACTATGAAGACTGTTCAGAGGAGCTCCCTAGGCCTTGGTTGCAAACAGAAGATTAGATTTCAGAAACAAGCAGAGAGATCAGCTTTGGGAAACATCAAGGGACAATACATTAGAGAAAAACATGCATATGTACGTATATGCATAATATGTGTATAAAGAAAAATGATTTTTGGGGAAGAAGGAGGGATAACCAACTTTGAAAAATTACCTACACTGAAATAAAACAGGGTTGTAGAAATGGGTGGAAAGGGAAGGGGTAATGATTCTGGAACTGGATAGTTAAGGTTTGATAATGACATGTCTGGTATAACAGCCTTGTAAGGGAAGGTTTTACAAGCCATCACTTCGTGCAGTGTGCGCAAGACTATTATGGCATCATGGCTCCTTACATAGTGTGCTTGCCTTTATATGGGAATGTAACTTTTTTCACTGAGCATGTCTTTAATATGGGATCATTCTCACTGTGTGCCAGCTTTAAATATAGGATTTATGCAATTGCCTACCCGTCGGAGAACTTGGAATACCTGTAGGATAGGTCGTCCTAAACCCTGCTCCAACAATCTCAGATGGTTCTTCTACAGCAAGACAAATATGGCCTGAATGCTAATGGTCTTTGTTCATTGTCAGCACAAGAGCATTGGTTTCAACTTACATGACTTTTTAGCATATTATTATCATGATCTGTATCTGCTAAGTATTGATCTTGATATGTTACCAGTAATGACTGTATGAACTGTGATGTAGAAATTCAAATTATATCTTATTCTCAGTTGTTAATTATGTCAATATATATATTTTAAAGTTTGAATAAATACTTGGACATTAAGAACACTATTACTGTTTCTTCTTTCAAAATTTCTAAAACTCTAAAATTGTAAAATTGCCACATTACACAACAAAGATTTCTTACGAATATAATATAAACTTTGATATGTATAACCATAAATGTATTAACTGTATTTGCACTTACTTCAATGCAAAGCAAAACACAGGGAACTTGACCTACCCTGTGTTTGATCAGTATACGGTTGGGGGACAGGCTCTTCGTCCTTGACATCAGGTCTGTCTTCCACAACTACCCACATGATGTTAGGAGTGAGAAAAACATGCAACTCATGCAGTAACGTGACGTAACTATGAAAATAATCCGACAGTATGAGGTGTGGAGTCATACGACCCCACCTCACCACCACGTGATGAGGAGTAAACCGGTGACAGCATCATAATGTGACGAAATAAATTCAGATGGAAACAATAAAGTTGCCATCTTGTAAGAATACAACAAAGCTGAAAAGGCTTCAGTTGGTTTAGCCCTCACTTAGTGAGAAGCTTAGAGAAATGAGTGACCAAAAATTTGTAGACACTTTTAGCAACACTCCAACAAACTCAAGATGGAAGTGGGGCACAAGATATGACCTTTGCATTTTGCCAGTGTGGAGAATCAAACCTTGACCTTTATTAGTACCTGGAATACTTGATCCACAAGTTTAATTCTGTTAAAATTGCGGTAAAACATCAGGGGTCTCACGAAACATCCTTAACATATTGTGCCCATGTTAGGAATCAAACCCAAGTCTTGGTAGTGATAAGTGAATGCTTTTACCATTATGCTACCCAGCTGTCTCAGTGAGTGAATTCAGCAATGTAGCAGTGCAGTTTTATGTAGGAGCAAATCTTGTGTGATCTGGAACTGAATGTCTACCACTTACTGCAACACGCATGTGTGGGAACATTTTGAGAGAGCAACAATCAAAGGCTGAATGAAATTGGCTTCTGTGGAGACAAGCCTCTAGGTAAAAGTACGGCTGTCAGTTGATATAGGCAACAGAGTTTGAATGGTGATCTATCAATAAATGTTGAAGTAACTTTGTGTAAAGAAAAAAAATATTATCCTCCCCATCAGTTGTGAAATGTTTGTGCAGGATGGCATCCCCTACCCCTTCATCTTGAACATATCTTAAAAGCAGTCCATAGGTAAAGAATGTATCTTTTCCTACTGACAATAATTCTGATTAGCAATCTTTCTATGAATCTCTAGGTGAAGCCCCTGAGACATATTGTCCACAAGATAAAGGCCAAGTTTTGTTGAAGAAACATAGCATACGTTGCTATCACACATTTGGTACATACATAACATCAACCACTGAAAACAACCCAACAATGTTTCATGCACATTCAATCACAAATGTAAATGTTGTGTTCTGTCTCATGCTATTCTGTACTTCCCTGAATGAGAGGTCCATGCACATTTATTTTTAATAAATGCATTGGTTGTCTTGACTTTCTGGATCTCTTTGACAGCTTAACCCCACCCTTATTGGTCTAGATCAGCTCCAAGGTTGTATCACATTTTTCCTTGTCAAATATCCTGTATGCCTCAGTGACAATTAATGTCAGTTAGTTTAACACTTATCATTAATCAGTTGAAATGCTGCAAGAAGTGCTCACAAATGATATGACACACAATTTTTTCTGTCAAATTGCTCTTAACTTTTCAAGGGGATTTAATCTTTGAAGCACACTTGTTTTCTCTGATGGAAATAAAAGTTTACATGCACTGGACCACTTGTGCCCCCACTTAAATGTACCAACATTTTGGCAAATTAAACACAGAGATAACAAAATCACCCTTCCATCCTGACATCTTTATTAATTAACCAAATGGAAATTTTCTTCACCCCAGAAGAATTTTCAACCACTGTACTAAATGAACTGAAACATTTTCAGCTTAAATGTAATATCAAGAGCAAGATATTAACTAATTATAACATAAAGCCCTCATTGTAGGCCTAGTTTCTCTATCAAGAGACTTTAACAGTGCAGAAGCATAGGTTCATAGATCATAGTCAAGTCATGGAACATTTCTTTGATACTAGTACAAGGTTGGATAAATATATACTATCACAAAGTGTTAGGGTATATCATTTGATTTTCATAATGGGCAAATACAATTTTGGTGATGGACGTCCTGTGGATGAGATGAAAAACTGTTTCAAGCAAACATGCTAATGTAACATCTCCCAAACAAACAGTAACCACCACATACCGAACTGGGTAGGAACAGGCATTCCTGTGACTGTCAGGACTAGATGGAGAAATGATACTGTCGTGAGCCCCTGATGGAATGTTTTGATTGGTGGGTGGGCAGGTGAGATGGGTAGGTCTGTATAGACAGGTGTATGGGTCAAGTGTGTATTGGTTGGTACAATGGAAGGTGGCATTTACCAGGTGAGAGGGGAATGCGTGTATTGATTGGTGAAGTGATGGGCAGCTGTTTGTTGCTAGGTGGAGTAAGTAGGTCATTGACAGAGGATGGTAGGTCACTATTACCAGGTGACAGGGGCAGGTGTATATTGACAGGTGAAGTGATGGGCAGATGCGACAGGTAGGTTTGTATTGACAGGTGAGAAGTGCTGGTGTGTACAGACAGGTAGATGGGTCAAGTGTACTGGTCGGTAAGTAAAGTCGCAATTACCAGGTGAGATGGGCAGGTGTATACTGACAGGTGAAGTGAATGGGCAGGAAGAGGTAAGTAGGTCTGTACTGATAGATATAAGATGTTTGTACAGACAAGTGGGTCAAGTGTGTATTGGTTGGCAGGAGGTAAGGTGGTTACTATCAGGCTGATGTGTACTGACAGATGAAGTGATGTGCAGGTGTCTGCTGACAGATGAGGTAAGTAGGTCTGTATTGACAGGTGATTATGAGCAACTCTGTATTGAAGGTGCATGTGTGAATCAGACAGGTGTTTATTGGAGGCAAGTGTCTTTTGACAGATGTGAGCAAGTCTGGAGTGATGTTTT
Source organism: Haliotis asinina (assembly GCF_037392515.1). Lineage (NCBI taxonomy): Eukaryota > Metazoa > Mollusca > Gastropoda > Lepetellida > Haliotidae > Haliotis > Haliotis asinina. The sequence goes on along the minus strand of NC_090289.1, from coordinate 32,257,808 downwards.
CAGATCCTTCTAAAAGATAACATGTTCATATGGCTGCAGTAGGAATGCAATGCCAGGACAGGAATATTTACCTTGTGGAGATAACAATATGTCTATTTACAAGTTGTTGTTTCTTGACTTATATGGCAAGGGTCATCTGTTACTTAAAACAGTTATTGTAAAGGCTCACAAGATGTGAAAATGTCAGATTAAATCAAACTTATGTTTCTTAATTTTGAAAAATAACACTGATGCCAATCATTGGGAAGTATCTGGGAGGAATACAGGCAAACCATCAAAATCTGGACCCCAGATAGGGATGGAGGTCAAGGTATGAGGGTATCAGGGACTGTGTTTCAGGAACAATGAACCTTAAATTTAAGGTCCAGTAAAAATATCAGGAGGTGCTATGGAACAACCAACTGCTGAAGGTAAAACTGAAACAAACCCAGCCCACTACATGGCGGATGAGATCTCTAAGTGATGACGACACTAGGTGTGAGGGTGCAAGCACAGCATCTCCACACTTTGTACCAACACCTACCTTGCCCAGGCCTAAAGGGTGTATACATGGAACTTTGGCCTGGCCGCACCTGCGGCTGGGATGAGTACTGGCTGCTTGAAGCAGGGTTGCTGTTTGGCATTGGGTTAAAGTTTACTGACCCAATCTGCCGTTGCACGGAACTAAACTGTCCTGTAAATGCAACGCACTGTGAGTAAGCAGAGTTACATGGTGCTGGAAAGTATTAACCTGTTAGCAGGAGCTGGGGAGAACCTGTTAGAGGTAAGCTGGGGTTGTATGGAGGCAAAGACCACCTTTCTGACAGGCACTCTTATCTCAACACTGGTTGGAATATCCTCGGAAACACTCCACTGTCATTGTGATGTAAGCACAAACTTGGCTCAACGGTTACATGATAACTAATTGAACACCCAGACTTACCATCTTCTGGATTACTTTTAAATACTTATAATCATGCTTATTTTTCAACCTTAATTGATGCTAACTTAGATCTTGCACAGGTGATTAACTGAATCAATAAAACCAATCTTGACATGAATCATCCTCCACCATAGACAATGATTTCACCTGATGCTATGAGATGTCTAGGGTAGCACTATAACAATGTAATAGGAGACATATTAACATGTCTGGAAGATGGCTGAGGTTACAATATTACACCTACCAGCATATTAGGATGACTTAACAACCTGTCCAATATACCACAGTCTGTAATGTTACAAGTTTATCTTAGTGACCTAATGAACCATTCCAGTATACCATAGTCAGCAATTTCACAGCTACCAGTATATCTTGGTGACCTGAAAGGACCAGGCATATTACCATAGTGAGAAAGTTTACAGCTAGTCTGATCCTTAATATTATCTCTCTCTAATGCAAAACTGGGCTGCAATAGGAGACAAGGTCATCTGATGATAGCTATGTTCAGCTCTAGAAGACCATGTTTACCACACACACCAGGAAGTTGAAGTCCATCAGTTCTTGAAACAATTCACTTGATGTCCAATCAATCACCTGTGCACGCTTCTCACGCTCATAATAGATGCAAATTGTCTCTTAAAACTGCTTTCACTGACAGTACATCATGAAAAGGACATGATCACACTGGAACAGAATAACTAAAGACTTGTGAGGAACTACCTTGGGATGATCATGGCAAGATTTGTTTCACTGATTCAGTGTTTTCTAGATGTGCAAGTTACATGATGGGCACAACAGATGCTAGCCATTTCAATGACTATGCTTGTCTTGGACCAATTGAGTCAGTAAAATGCAGTGAACTCCATGCAGTCCACAGAATGAGTTTTTAAAACTGCTCGTCCTTTCCAAGAAGAGAGAGAGCATATCACAGCTGGGCGACATCAGACATAGCTCTCAAACATTGCACTGTAGGTCAGCCTTGAACCAAGTATTTTGGCATGACAAGCAAACAGTTTTATTACCAGGCTATTTGTACATATTTCAGACACTGCTGATTTCTACACATGAATTGATTCTGTGACAATGTCAACAACAGCATCTGAACCTTCAACCTGAAAATTAGTCATGAATGTGGTCAGAATACCACCAGACTGTAAACATCTCCCTCACACAACCATGCATTTGAAATTTCAGAATGTACTTTCTTGGACAAGTCACCATACCTCTTCACCAGGAATTCATCCATAGTGCTTCCAAGTTGTAACATCAACACAATATATTGATCACAACAGTAAATGCAGTGCAAACAGTATTCCAGTAAGCAACCAGGGTTGATGCCTCTGCCTTGCAGATGAAGCCAGACAGGTCTGAAATCTTATATTACTGACAAGACAAAATGAAGCAACAGTTAGCTCACCAATGACTTGCCCTTGAAGTCAGACATGTCAGAAATCATTTATCCCAAACAATGAACCTATGAAGTAGCTCACACCATGGACTTGCCCTGGAAGTGAGTCAAGTCCTAAATCATTCACCCCACTGACCATGATATAGCTTACCTGGGGGGCTGTACGGTGTTGGTGCAAACATGGCGGGTGAACGGGGTTGCTGGCTTGGCACCGACTGGTACCCAGAGGGTTGGCCCGCAATTATCTGGTTGGGTATCGGGTCATAATCTGCAATAGACCCAATCTGCCTCCTGGGCTGGTGATTCTGTTCTGTAAACAAGCAAACAAGTACATATCCACATTAGCCAGGAATGTAGGCATGTGTGCAACAACTTGCATATATCTGCTTGTGTGCATGACTGATCGATCAGTTCAAGACTCTGGTGCTTCATATTACATACATTCCGCTATCCATTGTTCATGACAACAGACTGATGAGACTTCGTCCATGACGTTTCTCTCCAGGGTTCATTTTCTTTTAAAATATCCTCCCGGAACTCAGAATTACTGATTATCTATCCCTTGTGAATGATTGAGTGAGTTAGGCCTTATGCTACTTTGCAATATCTCTAGCTATATCACAAGGCAACCAGAAATGAGCTTCAAACATTATAATCATGTGGGGAATCGAACCTGGGTCTTCAGCACAAGTGAACACTTGAACCACTAGGCTACACCACCCCCATGTACAAATGCAGTCAGTTCTGCACGACAGGCTTCACACCTTAACATCATTCACTTGAATGGCAGAGATAATTATTCATTCTTGAAGCATCTTGGTCATATTCTAATTAAGCCATGTTTGAGTTGGTTTTAAGCAAATGTTGCTTGGAACAGCAACAAAACATCTGACTTGTAATTCTTCTAGAATGAGTCTGACAGATTAGTCAAATGTGGGATCTGATATCTTAAGTTATAAATAAAACTAACAGTAAGCAAACTTTCACTGAGCAGAACACACATTTATACCTAACATTTGATATTTATGACACAGGGTAATAGTAGCAATCTGATATTATGCAGTACTATTTTTATAATAAGTGATGTTCAAGCATCAATGCTTGTCAACAAACTAACTTCCACTGCATATTATTGTAATAATTGGGTGCAATACCACATTTAGCAATTTAAGAAAGTCTAAAATGCTACATAGCCATTTTCACTCGCACATTGGGCAACTTTTTTTAAACTTATAGCAAAAGTTGGTGATCTGATTAAGATGTGGCTGGACTTGAGAAGAAAAATATAATGTATATGAGAAACAGAGCTTAGGTGGTCACATTTGCATAATTATCATACAAAGGTTAAAAGTCCGGTATATCACACCTGTAACATTAGCAATCATGTGATATGTTGGAGTGACAATGTTTACATAGTGATGGTAGATGTTGCCACTGATCACGGCAGATGCCGTGCTCTTATTAAGTTACATGAATCAAGCGTAAATACAGCTGGTATATGAAGCTAGTCAACGTCTAATTTCATACCAGTACTTATTGAAAATAACTAGGCAGGGGGATAAAACAATCAGTCTGCCTTGATAGGGCGAACAGACTTGAGCTCATGTCAATCCCCAAAACTTGTACTTAGCTCTGAATAACAAACAAAGCAATGGTGATGGCAGACTGTTTACATCCTTTGTCAAAACAATGACCTGTGTTATATGTGTCATGAAGTCATGTGATGATATGAAATTATGACAGCACGTTGCTATTACAAAAAATTAAATCCAAATTATATACAAAATGAAACTAAATCACAGGCAGTATGAGAAGAGTTAAAATATAAATCTAGGATCATGACTTGAATTAACAAATAATTCTTTAACAAATATTACAATTATGACAAACAAATGACAAACACAAGCATGCAACATTACAAAAGCTCAAGACAAACAAAATGTATTAAAAAGGAAACAGGTCAAGTTGGGTTTTTTTTGTTTAATTAACAGCAATTTTCAGCTAGGTGGCAGCAGTTTGTACATATCAAGGCTGGACCAGTGATTGACATTGATCTACATCATCATACAATCCACTAGTTGCCTCTTACAACAGACACTGGTCAAATGAGAGTGCATGTGTTTAGTTATCCATCACACTTATTGCAATATTCAAGCAGTGTCACCAGAAATGGGCTTCACACATTTCACCCATCTGGGGAATCAAACCTGGGTTTTAGGCATGAAAAGTGAACAATTTAACCACAAGACTGCCATACTGCCTATGGTCAAATGTAGAGCAGATTGATTTAAGTCATATATATTGATGATTTACTGTGAGAGTGATATTCATGATCATATTTGTAACACAACTACAAATGAGTGAAAAATGTGACCAGGGTAAAACATACAGACTACTCAAAAAATAATAAAATAAAAATAACAAAATAAAATAAAATAAAAATAAAATTTTTTTTAAAAGAAACATGTCTCTTTCATACTACTCTCATGCCAAGACAGACTGCATTGTCCCATTGTGAAATAGTAAGTGGGTGAATGAGTTTTTCATGAAACAACGTAAAACACATTCACTAAACATTGATGAAAGGTGAAATTGATACTGACATTCAAGGCATATGTGTCCAATACTACCAGTGAAGATCACCCCAATGTTAATGTAATGTGCCAGTTAAGCCACAACAAATTCCAGCACTGCCCAATGAAATAAGGGAGGGTCATGAATATACAACGATTACAATAAAACAAAACTTAATTTTAATCATTTTGTGACATATGGACAAATTATTGCAAGTGTAAATGTTGTATAGTGTATTTGTCTACAAAAGCTGTTTTCAAAACACATGTAATTATAACTTTAATTTGGTAAATGTGCCAATGACCTACATCTTCATCCTATGACTTATGGCAATTCATTTGTCAACAAAAACATCATCACTGTCACAAGTGTGCAAGCAGACACGAGAAGAATTTTGAAAGTTTCCCCGTTACTCCCTTACACAGTTTTACAACAAACATGGGATATGACGGTTTGAAAGTGATCTCAATTTTGAATAGCCTGCAAAACATTAACAGAAAGTTGTTCTGTTAATGAGGTGTTCTTAATTTGGCTGTTGTTAATTTGAAATGGCAGTATTTTCTGTACCATCAGGTACCATGTGAGGTAAAATGGGGTTTAATGACGTAATTAAGAATATTTTGCTCATATACAATTCCAGGTAACAGACAGCAGTCATATGCCATTTAAAAAAAGTAGGGGATATTCCAATTTCCGAGTATACCACTCGCCAATGCACATGACAAAAATAAATATACAATGGAAGCTGTCTAAACCTGCACTTATCAAGACTTATGTAGTAGTCCAGTTTTGACAACAGGCTGGATTGTAGAGCTGAAGCCAAAGATGGAACTGAGATTTCATGTCAGTGTTGACAACTTGCCAGATTGGACAGACAGATGAAACATTTCCAAAGGAATAGAGAAAACTGTCACATTTTCCCTTAATTTCTCATCATCATTGGTTTCCTCCTTGGCATCATCATTTGTATTTAATCAATCTTGTAAATCCAATATCCCCTACCTTTTCTGAATGATACATAATCCTACCTTCTCAATGTCAAAAACAAAAACACAGAGATCTTGCATGAATACTTCGTAAGTTCCCAGATTTCTTTCTGCCAAGAACTAGAGTGAGTGAGTGAGGGAGTAAGTGAGACTGGCAGTACCAAAGCAGTTTTTCTACACAAGTGATGGAATTGTTGTGGCCCAAGCAATTATACTATTGATGGTCATGTTTGATGTTATCAGTGTTAAGACAAATCAAAGGTTTTGTTACAAAATATTACCAGACTTCTGTCCATACCAACACATTATGGCTTATGTCCAACTCAACATGTTATAAAGTGTTATATCATTTCCTTGGTTAATATCAAACATGTTATCTTCTGTGTTGAATAATTCAAACACACAAGTAAAATGCATTGTGAATACCTTGTGTAACATATCTCCATTGTCATGTAACCAGGAACCATCCATCACCATAACTGCTAGTGTTGGGAATAGGTTAAAATCTCATAATTGAAATCATTGAAAATAATTGATTGGTGTCATTTATTAAATTTTCTTGGTTATGTTTTCAATATAGAAATCATACGTAGTACTTCAGATTTTGTTTTGAATTGCACAAAATGCATTTGCAAATATTACCTCCTTTCAGGATGACTAACATGTTAGGAACCTAAAATTCCTGGAGTCTTTATGATAAATTCAATCCTGAGATGGTAGAGCTTATGAAATGTAACAAAACCAACTTTGTGAAAAATATTGCTAACGCAAATATATATTCCAAATTTGTTTGTGTACAATTATGAAAAAACATGATTGACTGCTTGGACATTTAGACATTGCAGCCAATCATGTACAGTTGGTGGACAGCTGAGTCAGGATCAGACAATCCAGTGATTGCTATTGTAAGCATCAAGCCTTGTTGTAACAGTACAAGGACATGCTGCTGATCAATTCACATGCTGATCCATGTGATCATCTCTTTTGATCAGCAAAGGTTGTGACCCATGAAGATCCAGGTTACAACTGATCTTCACTAACCCAGGAGGTGACTAATGGGATTAGTTGTCATGCTTGCTGACTTTAACACATGTCATCATATCCCAATTGCTTAGATCACTGTTCATGATGTAGATCTAAAAATTGTGAATGTCTGGTCCAGACTTGCAGTCATATTGCTGACTGCAGTGTTAATGACAAACAAAGCAATGGTTGCTGGGAATGAATTCTGAGCCATGACATCACAGTAAAGAACATCCACTCAAAATACAAAAGAACTTGTAAAGTTACTGATAAGAGACTGAAATGATCTTTTCTTCCTTGACCAAACTTTGGTAGTGAATGGTTCCTGGGTTTACAACAGAATGGAGATACGCTGAATTACTGAGGATGTGTTGTAGAAATGTTACGTGTAGCTATCCCTCAACAGAATTCCCTGAAAACTGCAGGAGCAAATTTTCCAGCGATAGGAAAGATATAAGCTTTGCACAAAGTAATCTTTTTGTTACTTACTCTCACCATCAAATACCTCTGCTTCTTCTACAAATGAAGGGTAATTTTAAAATCACAATACACATTAATCATCCTTGATTTTCATCGACATGCACTACAAGAATAACTGAATGATACAAACATAAAGAATGGGTAACAATGAAACAAAGAAACAATGAATATTACTGGAAATGTCTGAAACAAATCATATGTATGTGAACGATTAAAAAAATACCAACAAAAATAGAAGAATAACTGCCAAAATACCATAAGCATTTAGACTTCCTACCACCAAGCTAAAGGTATTGTATTCAAACTGCAAAGATACAAAAGACATTCAAGTCTTAAAATGAACTTTTTAAAAAAAAATACTAGTTCTGCTTAAGTTAGCACCATCACATGACTAGTATTGTCAAAATGCCAAAGGTTAATATTTCTATCTGTGAGTTATTTTCCAAAACAATATAAAACATTATCATCAGTTTTTCTTGCCCATACTGATAATAATAACACACTGATGAAAACTCAAGACGTGTATGTTTTATCTGATATCATCACTAACTCAGGTACACCTAAGAGTTAGTTACAACCTTGAACATATGAAAAGGACTTGTTTTAAGTTTATTGATATTCTTCTATTCAGGAGAGAAAAAAAATATACATAAGAAATCTCAAGTTCAGAAACGCCAAATTATTTCATATCACCATAGACATAATGTCAAGGGATGAAAGTGGATAAGCTTCTACCCCGCTTTTAGCAATATTTCAGCAGTATCATGTTTGGGGACATCAGAAATCGGCTTTACAAATTGTACCCATGAGGGAATTGAACCTGGTCTCTGTGACAAGTGAAAACTTTTAACCACTAAGCTACCCTAACGATCCCAAGACATGAAAGATTAACTACAGTAGCATGAAAGGATTGGGTGTTCTTTAACATCTTTTCAGTGGTACAATTCTGGAAAATTGCAGTCTGTGTCAAGACATCAGCCTTGTCACAAACGCCCCTTTAGTTGACACAGATATACAATACATGACTATCTCATGTAGCAAGACAGTTTAGATGCAGTATTAGAGGACAATCACAACACAGTTGATTGACATCATTCCTGACAACTACTTCCAGCAGTCATGCAGCACTGAGACATGGATGCCGTTAACAGTGTTAGATCACAAGATCATATAACATACATAAATCTGTATCACTTTTAATAAAACCCCATCTTTTGAATGCTTTTCACTTCATCAGAGAAATACTAAATTGTTACCAAATGACTCAAAATCTGATTTCCATCTACAATCCTACTGAATACATTAAATTATGTTAACACAATCAAGACCTACAAATAAAAGAATCTTTTTGACCACTGATGTCTTTCAGCGGCAATTAAAAGTTGTTATATATGACCAAGATCTTTTATGGATAAATCTTTTTAATTCTTTGACACACGATGTTTCGGATCATTTCAGACCCCTTCATCAACTGACAGTTGATGCTATCAAAGAATTAAAAGGAAGATTTATCCATTAAAGATCTTGGTCTTTTTGACCATTGTCAAAAAAAACGTTCACAACCTTGAAATTTTCAAGTGGTTCCTGCTATAACACCATCAAGATCTCAGAGAAAGAAATGCATGGAATGGCTGAACTTCCACCACTGTTGTTGTCACTACTGTTGTTGTGACTGTTGTTCTTACCTTCTCCTTTAGAGTTGTAGACATGGGTGGGTTGGTTTTGGGGAGGAGGAGATGCCATGGCCGTGGGCACATAGTCAGATATGCTACCTGGGTTCTTGTGACCGCGCCTGCGAGCTGTTGAGGGTACATGCAAAACACAAACAAGCATAGCAAAACTCAAACTAAACATTGTAGCAAAATGGTGGGTGATAGGGTCAGTAGGGATGGTACTTCACCAAACTGTTAGGGAATATATAAGTGAGTGAGTTTGGGGGCACAAGAAATGGACTTCACATACTGCACCATGTGGGGAATCGAACCTTGGTCGTTGGTCTGATGGGCGAAAGGAATATATGATCAGTTTTGATCATTACATACCCAGAAATAAGGGGATACTGGATCAGATTTGGACAGCCAAAATGGTTCTGGACATGTGAATAGTATTGCAAGTATTACACCAAAATTGTAGATTAGACAGGACTAGTACTATTAAAACTGCAGGTGGTAAGTTCAGCAGAAATGGCATTTCCTAAACTGCTAGTGGATACAGCATCAGTTGGGATGGTACTCAACCAAATGTGATCAATATGTGATCAGTATTGATCATAATGCACCAAAGAAGAATGGGATACTGGATCAGAATTGAAGGACACTGCTAAAGTGGTTCTGTACATGTGACCAGTATTGCTCATATTACACCAGAGTGTAGTACCAGAATAGGTCTATCAAATGGTATGAAATACATGATCAGTAGGGATGGTATTCCACCTAAAGGGCTGGGGATTTAGGATCAGCATTCAAGGTACACCACTACAATGCTGTGAGATAAGGGACAGGTACTGGCAGGACCTATAGTTTCAATACAGGACAGGGCGTCAGTAGCAGTATCTTGTTGCATCTTGTAAGTTTATTACAGATTTTGGATCTTAGTCAGCACCAACGCATGAAATAGAAGTGATCATATAAAACTCTACAATTGAAATGCATTCATAAATCAGCAGATAGGCACAGTCACTGAAGCAACTTTTAGAGACAGAGAAGATATCTGAGAAGCATGAATCAAAGACAGATTTCATGATAACATGATCTAGAGTTGTTAGTATGAAATATTAGATAACACATATGCATGTTAATTGCAGTCAATGTCAACGCTACATAAATAACACTGTTATTTTCAGGAAGTAAGACAAAACTGTTGAAACAAGCAATACTTCATTGTAATTTCAAATTTTCATTAGAGATAAGCAATTTTTCACACCCTTCATAAACTCTACACTGATTTATATTATAAGACATAAGACCAGTTTTGAAATCAGCAATACTTTCTAGTAAATTCATAGTTTTACAGCAATAATAATCCCTTTCCTAAACATTTCACTCAAAATGTCTACACTTATTTTCAGCAAACCAGACAAAACTGTTGAAATTTTCAACACTGTCTACTAAATCATCAATGGAGCTACAAAAGATTGTTCACATTTTTCCTTTTAGCAATATTAATCTTTCTTTCCTTTTTGACTTGTCCTTCAGAATCTCTTTATTTATATTGTGTAAAATGTTGTAGATCAGAGGATGAGGAATGAATATGACATGAAATAAACAGCAACTCAAAATGGCAGCATTTAAGCCATTAGCTGATGCAGCCACAACAGCAAGACATGGGACACCATGATCTGATGAGGCAGATACAGTGAACTCCACAATACTGTCTGCGACTCAGCATTGAGTGAGGATTGGGATTTAGCATCGCAGTTACTCCAATGATCAGGATACTGAATCATTCCACATGTTATAGACAAGCTTTACAAGACTTGACCTTCAAATAAATTGCACTGTGTGGCATGTACTGCATAGTCATGCTGCTGCTGCACATTGACTCTTCTTATGAAATAAAAACCTTTAATGTCAGGATAATTCTGATGTTTTTATCAAGTTGGAGTTCACTGTTTGAGATTTCAAAGATGAAGAGGACTCTTAGTCTGAATGGAAACAGAACAATGAACTTAATACATGAGAAGTTGCTGGAAAATGCTACTGCCCGAGATACGTCATCCAGGAGATAGACCTCCTTTAACTGACCTGTCATCCAGAAGATGACCTCCTTTAACTGATCTGTTAGCCAGGAAATGACCTCCTTTAACTGACCTGTATCCAAGAGATGACCTCCTTTGACCTGTCATCCAGGAGATGGACCTACTTTAACTGATCTGTCATCCAAGAGATGACCTCCTCTGACTGACCTGTAATCCAGATGGGCCTCCTTCACATTGCCTATGCCTTGCAACTATATGGACCTACTTCCACAAAATCATTCTAGCTGCACAACTGTTGTTAGTTGATGTTAAAGTATGAAAGAACCAATCATCTTACAACTAAGACTGTTAAATGGAACATGGGTTGGGGTGCGTTGATTGTGTCTAAATTGCTTTGACAATATTTCAGCTACATGAAACGTCAGTATTATGTTAAAGAAAAGAAAAAAATGCTGAATTTAGCTTTAGGTTTTTGCAGTGTCCTGATCGAGTTTACCTGCAAAGTTATCTGTTTCCTCGTTAGGCCGGTTCTGTTCCATCCTTGCTTTTTCCTGGAGTGTGTTGTGGTAGGCCACATTGCTCACAACTTGCATGTTCTTCTTGAGACGCTGGGTTTCAGGGTCGTCAGCCACAGACATTTTTTTGCCTTTTTCTTTTTCAAAATTTTCATGGTACTTAATCTGAAAAGTAGGAAATGACAAAAATATAGACAAAGGTCAAAGGACAGTTACCTGCTGAAAATCAATGAACTTGTAGTTTAAAATGCACTGACGGAATGAAACAAAATACAAAATTTGAAAATGAAAGGACAACTTTTAACATGACTTATCACATATATTCATAATTCTTCTTGAGAAACTACCACAGATTCTCAGAAAATAATTCCAAGTTATTCGGTCTCATGATAACTAAATCCTACCAGGAAGGTCTCATTAACCTGAAAATGAACAGCAGTTATTATTTAAGGTTGGAAAACTTGAACCACCCTGAAAGAAACACAAACGCACAAATGTTAGAAAGAAAAAGAAGTATATTAATATCTTATCATGAAGTCTAATATACTCAAGTAGAAAATTTACCAGAAAAAAAAAATTAAGAAGAAAAAGGTTTTATAAATATACAGGTATATATGAAATAGTTTGCATGATTTCGATATGGATGACAGAACATTTCACTCAGTATACCTAAATAATTGATGCAGTCTTTCTCAGAAGTCTTCAATTACAGAGTTCTGCTGTGGACTTGTGGAACATAAATAATACATCTACATAATTTCTTTAAGAGGTTTGCTTTCTTTAATGAGGATATGACAAGCCCTTCAAGTGTCATTGGTGTTAGGAAAGTGCACCTGAACCCCACCCCAATGCTAAATAATGACAAGTCCCTCAGGACATACCATAGAAGAAGTCAGTTGTCCATACAGGAGGCAGATAACAAGTCCAGTCAGTCATTGCTGCTCCACGACCTCACTTGGAGGTTCTTGTGGAAGCTCTTCTTGAGGGAGCTCATTAGAAGATTCCTCTGGAAGTTCTTTAGCTGGTTCTTGAGGGAGCTTCTTGGAAGGTTCCTCTGTAAGTTCTTTATCTGGTTCTTCAGGGAGCTCTTTAGAAGGTTCCTCTGTGTTCTTCTGAGCTGGTTCTTGTGGAAGCTGTTCAGTGGGTTGTTCTGCAACTTTTGGAGATGGTTCTTGGGGAAGCTCTCTAGGTTCTTCTGCAGCCTTTGGAGCTGGTTCTTGAGGAAGCTGTTTAGAGGGTTCTTCTGCAGCCTTTGGAGCTGGTTCTTGAGGAACCTCTTTAGGTTGATCTGTAACCTTTGGAGCTGGTTCTTCAACTGTTTTAGCTGGTTCTTGAGGAACCACTTCAGCTGGTTCCAGCTGAACTACTTTAGTGGGCTCTTGAGAGAGCTGTTTTGGTGGCTCCTCAGGGGCTTCACTGGGAGATTGTTTGGGCACCTGTTCAGGAGCTGCTAGTTTGGGTTCAGGCAGTAACTGGGAGGGGGACTGAGGAGTAGGGGATTGAGGAGTAGGAGACTTAGGGGAAGGTTTGGAGGATTGTGGAGCCACCTGTAAGCAAGAAGTCTCCAGCATTATTTTCTTGGTTATGACTTTTCCACATCAATTTCATTCTTGAAAGAACTTTATTTTTATAATTGGTTGCAGAAAAGATGAAAGATTTTGTTTATACCTGGTTAGTTACTTTTCACTGGCTAAACATTTTAAATTTCTTCAGCTGTATCAAGTATGTAATAAGAAGATACGTCAATATTAGTAGCAAAGCATCAATATTCCATTATTTTCTTTCACAGATCTACTCCGAATCTACGAGTGCAACATATCATGCCAATGGTTGTGTTAATGATAAATTCCTAAGCTCAAAATAGGGAATAATGCACACCACAGCATATAATCCCCATTCATCATTGAAGTAAAAGGGAGTATCACTTTGCTTTTTAGTGAAGATTTTTTTTGTATTCCTAGTAACAGTTTCTTGCAGGCATGTAATGGTCGCTGTCACATATCAGAATCCACAAAGCATGATAGTCAAGGAATCACTGTCACAACCCCAACATTAAAAGTTAGATTCAAATTCTACAGGAAGAAATCCCAAGTGCTCCAATCCCCTTTAATTTCAAACACACGTTTACGAATGTCCATTCTGGCATATCATGTCACAACATTAAAGGTGTCTGGGTTTGGGGTTGCATTGAAGTTACTAAATTTGGTCCACATCATTATTTGAGCACATTAATTAATGGTGAGAGAGTTTAGTTTTATGGAGCTTTTAGCAATATTGCAGCGATACCATGGCAGGGGAACTGGAAATGGGCTTCACACATTGTGCCAGTGTTGGAAATTGAACCCAGATCTCCAGCATGACATGTGAACACCTTTGCCACCGCTCCCATTCAACAATTCCATTGCTGCTATCAGGCTCCATTTATTTGATCAAAAGCACATGACAGGATATATTAGGAGAGTGACTGATGTTAATGATATTCCATTTTTCATTACAGATTATGTATCGGTGTACGATACGATTAATACCACAAAATAAGTGGACAACTGTCAGGAAGCACAGTATCTCAAACCAACAGATAATGCAGTGAGAAACAAATGCTAAATTACCAAATAATTTTGAGCTCAAACCTCTGAAGTGAAGCAGTGTCATTAATTAAGCAAGTAAGGAACGAGGGAGTGAGTTGAGTTTTTACATTGCTTTTGGCAATGCTCCTGCAATATCATTGCAGACATGGGCTTCACACATTGTGGGAAATCGAACCTGTGCAAATGCTTTAACCACAGGGCTACCCCAGCACACAAAAACACCATAAAATTGAAAACCTAGACTTGCAAAATTCTCGAGGAAAAGAGTTCAAATGATTTGGATTGCTACATAACAGCTTATACTTGAAAGCCTTCACTTCAGAACAAGTAATTACTTCAACAGGAAGCTTTCTTAATGCAAAGTATAAAAAGCACAAGAAAACAAAGTTATACACATTTTATATTATTCTTAAATTCTTCCATGCTGAGAGACAACAGACTTGCAGCTAAGTGAAATCAACAGAAAGGTGTGTGTCAAATTCAAGCTGCATGTTCATGGTGGCCATGTGAGTGAGTAAGTGAGTGAGTGAGTTCTGTTTTAAGCCACACTTGGCAATATTCCAGCTATATGGCAGCTTCCTGTAACAAATCAAGTCTGGATGAGATAATCCAGTGATCAACAGCATGAGCATCAATGCTGATGGGGTGCTGAAGACCAACAACTCTAACCCAGAGCTCCACTGATCAGTGACCATGATACACTGTTAGTCAATAACATCAACTGGAAAACACATTCACTATGCCGTTGTCTGTTTCTGTCAGCACAACTAGTTCTGTTTAAGACAGAAGAGGATGCCTGTTGACAGTAGTTATCGCAATGAATGTAATGGAGGTTGAAGTTTCATCAGGATTGTACATCTTTTGAAACGAAAATAAAAAAAATCATTAAGTAATGCCATCACAAGTTGGCAATGTCAAGACATATTTCACAATCAACAAGAGGTATTTTGGGCCAGATCTCACTTTAGATGGAATTGAAAAACCTGATACAAATTCTTTGTACTGTGACCTCAAGCTAAGACTAAGGGAGGCCATGGCAGACAGCTACATATCCTATGCACAGCCTATCAACAATGGTTGCTGTCAACAACCTTGGTTAAAAGAATTCAGAAACAAACCCTGATACAGTAGGTAATTGTCGGATATTACATACGATAAATAGCATATCATTACTAATGCCAATATAACCACACCTACAGTTTGACATGTTCAAGTGATGACTTTCTCATTCATGAAGGAGCTTGTCAGAAGGTTCCTCTGCAACCGCTTTAGCTGGTTCTTGAGGAAGCTTCTTCACTGAATGAGGAAAGTGTTACTATCACCTCAAGTACAATCATTTCAACATATATCAAGTTATTTCCCTTTTGTCAAGGTCAGTCTTTGACACACAATGTTAGAGCACTGTTAATAAGACAACAGAAAACAAAACACCAGCATGATGCTTGTACAATGCCAACAAAGGTCGCCCATCCTACCCCCTTCAGAATCTCTTTGTTCCCCTGATGGCGCCGCATCTCCACAGTGTCAGCCACTTGAGTGTATTTGCTCTTGGACATCTCAAAGTCCTTGTGATAGTCCACCTGATCGGATGGAATGTAGAAACCCTACATTCGTTATCATCTTAACTTCATACTGTTCAGTCATTTGGCAAGATCTTGACAATTTTCAGATTTAGAAACAAATTGTTGCAGGACACTTAATTACTGATTGGAATTCCAACTATCCATATTTCATCATTATACTGAAGAAGTAAACAGTGGAATTAGCAAGTTTGGTTTATTACTGTTTGAACAGTATTCCAGTATGCTTAATTTTGATACAGATGCTTTTGCACTAAAAGGGCATTTAAATAAATTCATTATCTAAATAAAAATTTGTCTCGTGAAAATTAAACTTCAGGACTCTTCCTACATCAACAAGTGATGAAGATTTTTTTGTTTTGTTTATTTGTTTGAGTGATGAATTTATAAAAAGTCTGATTACAAGCAGTAGTTATACCTCACTAGCCATTTTTTGATTGGTCATACTTCGTTTGACATCAAGGGCATCAGCTGGCATGTTCACAGCAGTCTTGCCCTTTTCAAAATCGCTGTGGTACACCACCTATGTAATAACAGCCACAAGATGCACCCCGATCATAGTCAATTAGCATCCTCCTGAATCCAGGGTATTTTACATCATTCTGTGTCGATTAAAGGCAGAGAAGGCACCCACAACCTGGCAAATTGTTACCTATGTCGTGACACTTAGCAAATTCCTACATCTGGTCATTTAAAGTTATTTCTGCAAGGTGTACACTCAAATGTCGCATTCTGACATTGTCTCAGATACAGGCAGATTGACAAATGGAAAATTCACCCTTTGATATCCATTACTCTTTTTTTCCTATTTGACATGATGCTTAGTATAGTTATCCAACCAAATTACACTATCAGCATGAGAAGTCTTGAAGAAAGTTAAGGAAATCCAAAAAAATGGTAACAGGAAAGTCACTTTTGAAAGGAAGCTGCAGCAGGAAATATGTCCTGGGTGTGTGATACAAACTGTAGATAAAATACACTGGATAAAGGAAGATGCTTCATTTTGTGTTCAGAGGACAAACATCAACAATGAGACATATCAAGCCATAAGGAGAAATACCTTACATCATGAAATATATATTGTACACATCAGACAGAATTACCTACACATAAACCTACAGATAAAAATACAAAATTAATATTCATTTATGGGTTAAGATTTCACATAAAGATGTTTAAGAGTTATTTTACTCTTAAGTTAATCTACATAAGAAAGGTCTATGAATTACAAAGATACTCAATGCTTCTATATCAAAGTTCAAGTAAAGAGATAGGGCAGATCTTAAATACATGCTCATATGAAGTGAAGGAGAGTGTACTTCTTGATTACATAACCTGCATACCAAATAAAAGTGAAACAAGCCAAGCAGATAACATTAGCATTTGTTCGCACAAGTTATCTACTCTGTGTAGAGATTCCATGCTTCCACTGAACTATTGTTAACATCAGTTCTAGCTTTAGAGAAGATATATCGAAAGATGTCAAGCAGTTTAAGATCAGCACAATGGTTTGTGCTTTAAAGGTTTGAAATAAGACAACTTCAAGAAACAATGACAATGACAAACAAATGATAATACTGAGTGAGTCACTCTGAGACACCAATCACAACACCAATCTTGACACCAATCACGCTTATGACAGACTTTCAGAGATGAGAATTGCTTATTAAACTTTACTAAACTTTTCGATATCAGCAAAAATTACATACCAAGACAACTATGTCCCAGACAACTGTAGTCAACTCTGATGTCAAAATCATCACAAAAATGAAATGTGAATTATACCATGATTATAACTTCACTTTCCAAACAAATAATCCATGTGAAACTGTCAACTTCAAAAGAAATTGTCAAGAATTTTTTGTCACAAAATTTCAGTCACCATTCAGTATATTCTCAGAATACTAAATTTCATCTTGTGTCTATTGCTCGACCATCTAGGATCAACACCAAAGTATTTTCCGAGGCATTTCTTCACATACACAGTACATATTCACTACAAAACAGTCTAAGAAAACTTATCCTCAGTATATTTCGTTACACTCCACTACTGAACTACCCAAAACCTTATGGGAGGTTGTGTCAGGTAACCTTTGAGATTGATCAATCAAAACACAGCTTATCAAATCAAGAAAGTGGAATATTTGCACATACCTTTTGAACGTTTTGTCTCGAAAAGGTTCGTACCTGAACGATTACGAATGCTATTTAGCGTACGCTTGCTTCCGGGTGATGCACACGGCACATGTTATGACCATGACAACGGTGAGTAAACAGTAGCTGAAAGTAGTGTTTTTGGCAATATTCAAGGATGTCATCTAGCGGAAATATTAGCTAATGGTAACCATGTCAACAGAAACCCCAAAGTGTATAAACTGCAGATCAAATAACTGTGTTATATGTGGATTTTTGTATGTGGAGAGATCTGTGTCAGTGACCCGAGTATTTTGAAAGTCCCTCTGATCACTAAATAGTAGCCGCTGTCTGATTGGTTAAATCTACTTAACCGTCTAGCGTTGGATTGGACGGTCATTGGTCGCTCAAAGGTTACCTGACGCAACCTTCTACGTGGTTTTGTTAGACTCAGTGGTGGAGTGTAACGAAATACACTGAGACTAAGTTTACTTCAACTGACTACAAAAGAGAATGATGTGAGAGTATCAAAAGCAGACAGCTGTGTAAGAGAGATTGTGAGTGAAGTTTTATGCCACTTTCAGCAATATTTCATGTGGGTTACAATTGTTACAAATCTTTAATCATGGACTTGCACAGTCTAGAATATATGGCAATACAACTGAAGAACAATATCCATAAAAATCCTGCACCTGCGTGAACCTATTCATACCTTCCAGAAAATTACATCTGTGGTAGGCATGTCATAGGCCTGGCTCATACGTCACGGGCAACTGATACATTCTTCAGACAGCTACCTCAGTTAGACCTGGGTCTGATTGCTTCACATGATACATTCTTCCAACAACTACCTTCAGTTAAACATGGATCTGATTTCTTCCTACAACTACCTACCTTCACGGAGGCCTAAATCTTATTGGTTCAAATGATACATTCTGCAGACTACCTTCAGTAGACTTGGATCTAATTGGTTCACATGATACATTATCCCAATAACTACCTTCAGCAATCTTGGATCTCAATGGTTCACATGATACATTATCCCAATAACTACCTTCAGCAAACTTGGATCTAATTTGTTCACATGATACATTATCCCAATAACTACCTCCAGTGAGACCTGAATTTGATGTAGTTTACTTACATGTCCAACAGTGCCATCTGGCCAGAAGAACATTCCAAGGGCAATCTTGGAACAACAGGACATAACCTTGATTTATCCAAAGATCACATACATTCTCATCCCTGTATTAATGTTAATCATAACTGAGCTACACAACAGATTATTAATGCAGAGTTAAACATAAAACTATACATGTTTAGTAGGTAACCTTTACTAACTTAAAATGTTCAAAATAAATGTTAGAAAACAGAAAAAAGTAGAAAAAGAAGACACTTTTTCAACAAATACAAAAACTGAACCAAAACTCTGAAAACAAAATATAATTAAACAGTGAATAAACAGTAAATAATTTGAAAGATAGATTTGAGCAAAGATTCACAATTTGTTCTAAAAGTTCAAAAGAAATCAAGTTTGACATAAAGATGCAAACAAAATATTCAGGTTTTATTTTGCAATATATGCACACATAACAAAACTATCAGCAATCCAGGGTGTTATGTGATGTCAGTTTGATGCAAGGGTTGGCTACATTCAATCACTTGCCGTATGTACGATCATACCGCACTCAGATTTTTCTGATTAGATTGGTGGCGCTTCATATCAGCAGAATCGGCAACTGTTGTGTATTGACTTTTCGTATGCTCAAAATCTTTGTGATATTCAACCTGTTAGATAAAATAAATCAAGGTTAACCATATTACATAGGTAAACTAAGCATTAATAATTATTTAAGCGGGAAATAACTATGGGACAGTGGTAAGGGTTGACAAAACAAGAACAGTTAAATCATTGAACAAAAGCATGGGGTTGCATGTCAAAATAGACCTACAGAGTTATTACATTGTATCACAAAACATTTCTACATAATCAAAATATAAAGCACAGTTTGAACACAATCTGTTTACAACTCGGAATCTACAATTTCACCAGAATAGGTACAATTGTCCCTGTGAACTAACATAAACATTGCTACCCAACAGGATTTGCATCTGTGATGGCAATAAGTGTGGTATATGACATATACTGTCCTGTTGTTCTGGGTATTTTGAGTTCTTGTTAAAAGGCACTCTTGGCAATATTTCAGCAGTAATGGCGTCCTCAAATCTGCACCAGACAATCCAGTGACTGATATGAGCAAGGGTCCAAATTGTCACAGCACCATGACCTGGAATCATCCAAGTCTCTGAACCTGACATTTTGACCATGCCATGTATCACTCTGTCCATTATCCCGCCAGTCATGACCAGCATCAGATGCTGGGGACTACTTCTAACCTATAACACCTACAGAGTATGTTGTATACAGAATGCTGTATACGGAAGCGAGATATGGTATTACCCCACTGATGTTTTTCTGGTTGTCCTTATGGCGTTGCATCTCTAGAGGGTCTGCAACCATTGTATAGTGAGATTTCTCCTTCTCAAAGTCACTGTGGTATTGAACCTTTGTAATACAAATATTTCAAAATGAACAATTGGACCAAAGAAAACCACATGCATACAAAGATGTGTGTTCAGATATGTTACATGAACAAGAGCCAATAAAATTCCATCATAAATACTTTTCACATGAAGAGGTAGTATGTCATCGTATCCTCATGTAAATATTGGAAACAGCTTACCACTCTGTAAACATCCTTGAACAAAAGTTGGTACTTCACATTACCTACTTTTCAAATTCCTCAGAAAGTTAAAATCTATTTATTTGGTTGATTGAAATATTCAAATTGTCTACCATGAATTTTATTGCCTTAGTAAAAACTTCTACTTGAAACACTAGCACCAACCATATGGATATATCTAATTAGATTTTAGTAGTGTGTCTTTTTCAGCACAAACACATGCAAGCTAACAATGGCTCATAGTTGATCAAGTTTTTTAAACAACACTTTTCATACACCCCTTCATGAATAATCTTTCATTTATGAAGTAACAACAGTATCTGTCAGTTTCTTAAAGCCACATTTGGCAATATT
Source organism: Haliotis asinina (assembly GCF_037392515.1). Classification (NCBI taxonomy): domain Eukaryota; kingdom Metazoa; phylum Mollusca; class Gastropoda; order Lepetellida; family Haliotidae; genus Haliotis; species Haliotis asinina. The sequence continues at coordinate 32,236,804 of NC_090289.1, read as the reverse complement.
CCACCTTGATGATGTAATCAAGTCTGGGCTACACAAACCAGTGACTGATATCATGAGCAATCCACACATCATCAGTCTTGAAGACTGTGCTTGTATATAGTTTACTGTATTAATCTCAAGCTTGATTGACAAAACCAGCATATCTGGTATCACATGCAAATATAAATCAAGTTAATGAAGAATACGAAAAAATATTTGCATTCACAGAAAAATCTCACATTTTATTCAGATCATATTCAGTTCACTTTCATAATGGTGAGTTATAACAGACTGAAAGCTACTTCACATATCAACAGAACTTTTCCAAATAGAAGATACGACCACAAATTGCAGGTCATCTAATATTTGCACAAAAATGCCCTTTTCATGAATTTTAATTCAGTTTTCTAGTCAACTACAAACAGTCTACTGAAGCAACATCATAATGTAATCGAAGCCATGCAGGGTTGCCAAAAGTAACATGTCTTGCAAAACAGTCAATATGTAAGTTTAGATTCATGTTGCTCTTAGTACTATTCCATCCCAACAAATGAGCTTCATACATTGTAACAAGCCCTGGTATAATGATATTTTAAGCAGTAGCCCAACCTACTGTTGCAGACACGTGAGAGTGTGAGTGGGTGTGTTAGAAGTGTTAAACACAACACTTACTGTAATCTACATCTGAGGCAGTTAGAAACTGAGATTTTTGTCAAATATTGAATAGTTAATATCTTCTAAATTTTAATTTCATTGCTACTAAGACTTTACAGATTGGGCACATATTGAGACAGTTCCCATTGAATAACAACATATCACAGAATGCTAAATGGGTGACAAAGCTCCAATCTTACCCAAAACCACTGGAATGGTTTCATCAGTGATTTTGGTAAAGTTTCAAATGGAGGTATGTTTAGGGGAAGAACAACAGTTTACTAATCCAGGATAAAACGCAATGAAATATCAGTTATCCTACTTTCTCACAGAAGTGACAGCCAGGTGAATTGCACCATACAAGTATCAAGTGTCGACTAATAATTTCATATTAAAGCTGTAATATGATAATCACTCTGTCAATGTTGATTAGTGATTAGTCATTAGTGAAGCAAGGTCATTTTTATAATCACATGCCATTTCTGATCAAGTTCTTGTTCTAGTTGCTCATTGTTTAAGAATAAGCGTAGAAACACTCGGTCAGCAATGTTAGACTTTCAGATTCTTTGCAATAAAAAGTAGTGAAAAATAAAACAATGTATTCATTATATGTAAAACAACACAACATCAACAATCTTGTTGTCACATTTATTTCATAATACCGCAACATGCTTGAAGAATATCTTTATACCAAGCTAGCATTCTTGGTGGCAGCCATGGCAGTTTTAAGGGTCAAAGGGTCAGCAATTGACTGGACCTTGCCCTTGGACTCTTGAAAGTCTTTCTTGTACTGAGTCTGGGAAATGAGGATGAATAGCATTCATAACCCATATGATAAACTCCTTTACTGCATGCAAACTGATTGTCTTGAGGAAGAGTTATTATTTCATTACTAGAAGTTATGAAGTAATATATTCTGTGCTGATGACAATAAAATTCATTATGTTTTATCTGGGTTAAAAAAAGAACCTCAAAACACAATTCATCAAGTCAAAAGTATTTCATCTCACAGAAAATGTGCAACATGGAGAATGTTTTCAAAAGATTTTCCTATATATCACTGATCATACCGAACTAAGGTTCTTTGTGTTTTCAAGACATTTCTTGACCGACATGGGATCGGCCACTGTTGTGTAGTTTCCTTTGGTCTTCTCGAAGTCAGCATGGTACACATTCTAACAATAACAGAAAATAAATTAACCATTCAAATCTTATCAAATTAACAGCAACAAACTTCTGTCTAATGGTTTCTACACTAGACAAGTTTCTGACAAGCAAATATTTAGCCTATTCTTTTCAAAAACTCATGACTGTGTACATGTGTTTATTTAGGTAGCACAAGACACCAATTCCTATGCTGTATTTAATGCACCAGAAAAACTGTTTAGTCTCCTTATTTGGATTTTCCTAGCTACTGTAATCTACAGCTACCACAACACAACACAAGGGTTTACCCCATACCGAACTCTGATTCTTGGTGTTTTCAAGACATTTCTTCATCACCAAGGGATCCACAACCGTAGTATAGTCACTTTTGGTCCTCTCAAAATCGGCATGGTACCGAGTCTAGCTCAAGAAAACCAATAAGAAATTACTGTGAGAGCAAACTTAACTCCTAACCTGCCAGACTTCAAACAACTGACTGTCAGATGATGGCTGCATTAAGGACTCAAGACTTTCAGACATATATGGCAACACAAAAATATTACAGGCTTAGCAACTCAAGCTGTGAATGTTAACCACTCTACTGACAAATACACTTATGAGACATTGTACAGAAAAAATCTCTAGAATAGCTTTCAAGCACCTCACACTTTAAACTTGATGATTCACTTGACATGCATGACACAATTCTTGAGTAAACAATGACTGCACCAATATTGAGTATGACACAATATGTCCATTTTAGGAAATGATGCGTTGTACGTTTAGGCTCAATATCCTGGTGAAACTACAACTACTTCTACTGCTACTATTCTACAAGATATTACAATATCTACTGCATGACTGCTGCATACCGAACTCAGATTCTTGGTACTTTCAAGACATTTCTTCATGACCAAGGGATCCACAACTGTTGTATAGTCACCTTTGGTCCTCTCAAAATCAGCATGGTAGGCACTCTGACACAAGGAATCCAATAAGTTAGAAAGGTTTTCAAAGTTCTTGAAACCATAGATCTCTAATGCCTTTTTCCATTTAAATCAGTGAAGACAGGCATGCTACAAAGTGGTAGTCTATGAACAAGTTTTCTAGAACATGATGACTTTTTACACCCATTTCACCACTATTTCATGGTAACATCTGTTACGATAGTACAAGACTTTTTTCATTTCTGAATTAGAGACAGGATTATGTCCTTTAAGCAAACACTTCGACCACTATACCCAATCAAAGACAAGAACAGCATTCTTCAATGAAACATCGTTTTAAGAGGTTACCTTGGTAAATTCATGAAAATATAAATGATACAATACGATTCTCTGCACCAGACAATATAGAGACAATCCCAAACCTAAATCTGGCATGTGAGCAGGCTTCTGATCTAACTACGACAACACAACAACAATGCTCATTGAGCTTCATCATACCGAACTCAGATTCTTGGTGTTTTCAAGACATTTCTTCATGACCAACGGATCCACAACCGTAGTATAGTCACTTTTGGTCCTCTCAAAATCGGCATGGTAGGCACTCTGACACAAGGAATCCAGTTGGTTACAAATCTTTCATTGATGAAAGTTAATTATTCTATAAGATGTGCCCAACTTCGAGCTGAGTTAAAATCTACTTCGTACATCACTCCAGAGGCCATGCTGGAATGTGGAAACTTTTCGACCAGAACTAAGTTTCCTAGCTTGGCAATGAATGGCTTAAAACAACCAAAAATCCCTCCGTCATCATTGACAACCATATATATTTACCTTTCATGGTTCTGAATTCTCTTAAGAGGTCATCACAGTAAAGCATTCTTAAAAATTTGACTGATCAGAAGAAGCATTAATTCTCTGTATAGACAATGCAAGAAGTAAGCAAAGGTGATCTAAACCTATATCTGACTCATGAGCAAGCTTCTGATCTAACTACGACAACACAACAACAATGCTCATTGAGCTTTATCATACCGAACTCAGATTCTTGGTGTTTTCAAGACATTTCTTCATGACCAAGGGATCCACAACCGTAGTATAGTCACTTTTTGTCCTCTCAAAATCGGCATGGTAGGCACTCTGACACAAGGAATCCAATTGGTTACAAATCTTTCATTGACGAAAGTGAATTATTCTATATGCTCTGCCCACTCAAAGCTGAGTTAATACCTACTTTGTACATCACTACCACATGCCATGCTAGAATGAGCAAACTTTTGGAACTTAACTAAGTTTCTTAACTTGGCAACGAATGGATTAAACAACCAAACATCATTCCATGATCATTAACAACCATATATATTTACCATATATATTTTTTCATGGTTCTTAATTCTTTAAAGAGGCTACCACAGTCAAACATTCTTCAAAATGTGGCTGATTAGAAGAAGCACCAATTCTCTGTATAGACAATACAAGAAGTGAGACAAGGTGACCTTAACCTATACTTGACATGTGAGCAGGCTTCTGATCTAACTATGACAACACAACAACAATGCTCATTTTGCTTGGTCATACCGCGCTCAGATTTTTGGTGTTTTCAAGACATTTCTTCATCACCAAGGGATCCACAACCGTAGTATAGTCACTTTTTGTCCTCTCAAAATCGGCATGGTAGGCACTCTGACACAAGGAATCCAATTGGTTACAAATCTTTCATTGATGAAAGTGAATTAGTCTATATGCTGTGCCAACTCCAAGCTGAGTTATTACCTACATTGTACGAGGGTTGGCTGAAAAGTTCTCAGTCTGAGTGGTTTTTCCCCACCAGGTAGAGACAGGTGTTTGCCCTCAATGAGGACAATCATTTAGTGAATCATAGACACAAGAACTACAAACGTACTAATAGTTTTATCTCAACTACAGCTCTTTTGGTAAACCTACCCTCTGAAATCATCAGAAATGGACAAAACTGAATACAGGGCAGTACATCAAGTACAGTGAAGCCTCGTTAGTCTGGACGCCGATAATCCGGATGTCTCGTCTCCCAGACGATTTTAGCTTGTTACCAATTAATGCCTATATAATTTGCCTCGGTAATCCGGAAATTCGGTTTCCGGAACCAGACGCTGAATAGCTGTAACCAATCAGTAAAACAAACAGTAAATTGCTTCATTGTCCGGACATTGTAAATCATGTTCACGAACCGTAACAGCGCCTCCCTTGCCTCCCGGGCGATGTTTACGTAACTGCCCTCAGTCATTGGGAACAATAAACATTGAGTTGACATGATGAACTCTTGTTAACTAAGTGCACGCGAGGTACAGACACAACTCAAAGGCGTGGATGACCAGTGAGCTCTTTTCTGATTGGCTGAAATTTTTTGACAGACAGGTGCATTCAAGTGATTTTGCTTCTAGACAATGCTGCAAGCCATAAATGTGCTTCGATTACATTGCAAAATGTGACCCTGCATTTCGGGGACGAGATATCACTCGGGAAAATCATCGATGTCAAGAATTCGATGAAAAAGGTAACATGCACACAAACGACCATGAAGGACTTTTTGGTGTGACTGTGACATTGTACAATGTTCCTGGAAAATCAACGAGAGACTTTGCAGTGCCTTGAATTTATTTACATGTATTGTTGTGCTTGCTATTGTCATTATTTGTTTAATTCAGAGTCGTGTCTTTTTTGTAATGGTAAAGGGAAGAAACTCTTGCTGAGACGTGGGATTTTATTCAGTAGTCCGGATGATTCGCATTCCGGACGAATTTGCCGAAAAACACAACCGTCCGGATTAACGAGGCTTCACTGTACTTGCAAAAGAAAGGGATGTCCCCAACACAGATACATGCTGACATGGTCTCCACTCTAGGGGATGATGCTCCTTCATTTTCCACAGTAAAGAAGTGGGCTGCAGAATTTAAGCGTGGCAGACAAAGCCTTGATGATGACCCACGCTCAGGAAGGCCTTCAACTGCAACCACTCCAGAAAACATCACACGAGTGCTCGATATGTTGATGGATGATCGACAATTGACTACTTGACATATTGCTAGTGTAGTGGACATCTCTCATGAGATGGTTGAGCATATTATCACCAACGAATTAGGAATGACGAAAGTTTCTGCAAGATGGGTGCCAAAGCTCTTGACAGCAGAACAGAAGGTTCCAGACGTCCCTTGACAATTTGCGTCGTTTTGAAGCAGATCCCGATGATTTTGTGGCACGATTTGTAAGCATGGATGAGACCTGGATACATCACTTTCAACCAGAAACAAAACTACAGTCAAAACAGTGGAAGCATCCTGACTCACCAGCTCCGAAGAAAGCCAAGTCTGTTCCTTCAGCTGGAAAGGTGATGGCATCAGTCTTTTGGGATTCCAGGCGTATTCTGCTCATTGATTATCTTGAAAAAGGTCAAACTATCAACGGCAGATACTATGCTGATCTACTGAACCAGCTGCGAGAAGCAATCAAAGCCAAACGACGAGGGATGATCGCTAAAGGTGTCCTCTTCCACCAAGACAATGCGCCTGCTCACAAATCGGTGGTGGCCATGTCAGCAATCCGCGATTGTGGCTTTGAACTCATTGACCATCCTCCTTATTCACCTGATTTGGCTCCTTTTGACTTCCACCTGTTCCCCAAAATGAAAAAGGAACTCGCCGGTCGCCATTTTGCCACTAATGATGACGTCATTTCCGCTGTGACTGATTTTTTTAGGGTAGCTGAAGAAGATTTCTTCCTGACCGGGATTCGGGCCTTGCAGCATCGCTGGCAAAAGTGTGTGAACTTGGAAGGGGACTATGTAGAAAAGTAAATTACAAACGTGGACTTTGTAACTTTTTTTCACAGTGAGGCTTAGAACTTTTCAGCCAACCCTCATATATTACTGCCAGAGGCCATGCATGATTGTGCAAACCTTTGGAGCAAAACTAAGATGCTTGGAATGGCAATGAATGGCTTTAACAACCAAACATACCTCCATCATCTGTGACAACAGCATACATTTACATTTTATGGTTCATAATTCAACAAACAGGTCATCCCAATAAAACATTCTTCAAAATGTGAATGATTAAGATGCTTAAATTTTAAGCATCAGACAACATAGGAACTGAGAAAAGGCGATCCCAAACCTATGTCGGACATGTAAGCAAGTAACACAACACAACAACTAAGAGCTCACTGAGCTGCATACCGTGCTCAGATTCTTGGTGTTTTCAAGACACTTCCGCATGACCAGGTTATCCACAACTGTAGTATAGTCACTTTTGGTCCTTTCAAATTCGGCATGGTAGGCACTCTGACACAAGGAAGCCAATAAGAAATGAACCTGTTTACAAAGATTTGATTTCTATGCCATCGAGATAGAGCCTGTACCAAACGTATTAATGTCATAACAATGTTAAACAAAAAATGTATAGTTGTTTCCATTCAGTCACTGAAAAATCCTAAAAATAAATGAAACACACCAATTACTTTCAGTCATGGCCTCATGTTTTTTTGCAAACCAACCAAAGTCACATTTCTCATGGAATGGGATCTACATGAACTATGATCATGAGAGAAGAAAGCAGCAAATATTTCTAAATAAGCATCACAAGATAGTGATCAACTACGTAAATGTAACGTGATGCAGATCAACATACTCAGACATCACTGGAACAACACAACATCTATACAACACCAATGGATCATACCGCACTTAGATTCTTGGTGTTTTCAAGGCATTTCTTCAGGTGAAGCTGATCTACAACTGTAGTATAGTCACTTTTGCCCTTCTCAAAATCCGCGCGGTACAGTGTCTAGCACAAGGAAATCATGAATGAGTGTTTATGCAGAGAAAGACACCTTTCAAAATTGCCCATTAGACCACAGAACCAGAAGTATGTAATAATTAGTGTTCCTGTCTTGACTTCATTGGTCAAAAACATTCATAGATTTACCTTTCAACACAAAATTCACTGGCCACCAGGACCTCTGCAAACATATCAATTAATGGTCTTGACAAATTTTTACCAGGACTTCAAAACCTAGGAAAACCTCTCCAACAAAATCACGACTAAGAATAAAACCTTCACAATAAAATGTTGAAAGACCATCACTGGACCAACTTTTACATAACAGCTTACAAATTTACTGAAACTGCGAGAAGCCATGCTGTTGTGTGCAAGCCCTGATGTTGTGTGCAAGCCCTGATGTTGTGTGCAAGCCGTGATGTTGTGTGCAAGCCCTGCCATATGTGCACCAGGAAAGATGACACTCTCTATCAGTTATAATATGAAACACCTATACGATATGATGGTACGAAAGCATTGAATTAACAGTAAGCAAAAGAGCGGGTTTAACATGGCTTTAAGCATATTTTGGTAACATCACATCTCATGTGCTTAATGTAGTGAACTGCAGGTGTTTGCCATGGTGTGGACTTGCACAAGTTTCTAAGGTAATAATTAATTAATAGTTAAATGACAATTTCTAGACAAATATAAATAACAGACTGGCGTCCTTAGACATGTACTGACCACTTATCTAGACTTGCTTATTTTAAGGATAGATTCACACTATACATCCATGGGTTTTGCATTCAGTACAGTCTTGGAGCAAGGTTAGTCATGGTAGTGAAATCAGAGAGTATGAGAACCTTTTGGCATTGACTGACTGTAGACCTCACTCCTTGTATCACTGGAGGTCAGGGCCAGTCATGATGGCATGGGGGTGCCTAAACACAGCACAGCGGTGTGTAAACACGGCATAGGGGTGCCTAAACGTGGTAGTGAAACTTATAACCAACATCCTGTAAGGTGAAATGGGTTCTCATGTTGCTTTCATTGCAACTGTACTTATTTCCATTTGAGTGAATACAGGTTGGATGGATCGTCATCTTCCCAACACAGCTCTGATCGTTCCTCTTGTACCAAATGCAGTTAAAATTGTACCTGATATTCCACACACAACTCTACTCTGGCAGTTCTTCTTTTTCAACATACAGGCCAAACTGTTCCCCTTATTCCATATGCAGCTCTGATGGTTCCTCACTGTCTCAGTACAGGTTCAAAGATTCTTCATAGACTTAATACAGCTCCACAGGTTCATTTTATTCCATATACATCTCTGATGGTTCCTCTTATTCCATACATAGTTCTGATAATTCCTCATATTCCATATGTATTTCCTCTTACTCAATATACAGCTCTGAAGGTTCCTCGTAGTCTCAATACAGCTCCACAGGTTCCTTTTATTCCATATACATCTTTGATGATTCCTCTTATTTCATACCCTGTTCTGATAATTCCTCATATTCCACATATAGCTCTGGTAGTTCTTATTCACATCAGATGGTTCCTCACACATCCAATACCACACCAAAGGTTCCTCTTATTCAACATACAGTTCTGATGGTTCCTCATATTCCCAATACACCTCTGATGGTTCATCCTATTCTAAACACACCTAAAATGGTTCCTCATATTCCCAATACACCTCTGATGGTTCATCCTATTCTAAACACACCTAAAATGGTTCCTCATATTCCCAATACACCTCTGATGGTTCATCCTATTCTAAACACACCTAAAATGGTTCCTCATATTCCCAATACACCTCTGATGGTTCATCCTATTCTAAACACACCTAAAATGGTTCCTCATATTCCCAATACACCTCTGATGGTTCATCCTATTCTAAACACACCTAAAATGGTTCCTCATATTCCCAATACACCTCTGATGGTTCATCCTATTCTAAACACACCTAAAATGGTTCCTCATATTCCCAATACACCTCTGATGGTTCATCCTATTCTAAACACACCTAAAATGGTTCCTCATATTCCCAATACACCTCTGATGGTTCATCCTATCCTAAACACACCTAAAATGGTTCCTCATATTCCCAATACACCTCTGATGGTTCATCCTATTCTAAACACACCTAAAATGGTTCCTCATATTCCCAATACACCTCTGATGGTTCATCCTATCCTAAACACACCTAAAATGGTTCCTCATATTCCCAATACACCTCTGATGGTTCATCCTATCCTAAACACACCTAAAATGGTTACTCAAATTCCCAATACACCTGTTATGGTTCATCCTATTCTCAATACAGCCAGGATGGTTCCTAATATTCCCAATACACCTGTTATGGTTCATCCTATTCTCAATACAGCCAGGATGGTTCCTAATATTCCCAATACACCTGTTATGGTTCATCCTATTCTCAATACAGCCAGGATGGTTCCTAATATTCCCAATACACCTGTTATGGTTCATCCTATTCTCAATACAGCCAGGATGGTTCCTAATATTCCCAATATTACTCAAATTGTTATCTTATTGTATAAGCAACTCAAATGGTTTCTCCTGTTCGTCATACAGCTGCCAGAGTGCCTCAGATTCCCAGTATACCTCTCATGATTCCTCACGTTTCTAATACACCTCACACTTCTAACACATCTCACACTTCTAACACACGTCAAAATTCTAATATACCTTACACTTCTAGTATACCTCTGAATGTACTCAATTACATTCAATGTACTTCAGGTGACCAGAAAATTAGACACTATGTAGCAAACTCATACCATTGTATGAATACAAAGAAACAGAAAATGTAATGTTTCCAACCTTGTCTTGTTCTACATTACAGCCAAAAACAGATGAACACATCAAACAGGTGAATCAAACCCTCAAGTTATGAATGTATGAACACATAATCATTTGTGCTATTGTCATTTCCATAAAGCAGTGACATAAAGCTTATATAACTGTAAGTGCAGCTGCTTACTTGAGTAATAAACACTGGCTGTATGTTACGCGAGCATGCTTCTAAGTGGCGGGTGCGGAGATGCTGCACCATTACAACGTTGTTATTTACCCATACCGAACTTAAGTTCCTGGTGTTTTCAAGACATTTCTTCACATGGAGAGGATCAACAACTGTGGTATAACTGCCTTTGGTCTTCTCAAAATCAGCATGGTACAGATTCTAGCATAAGGGACATAATCCAGTATACTTTTATATTTGTATTGGTATTATTTGTATGTTGGTATTATACTCTTTGTTTTTGCCATCACAACAAATTTTGTTTTGGCTTTGCATAATTTATGTTAAAAAAATTAATCTGAAAAAATCATGTATATTTGAGGATTTGTTATGTAAAATGTTGTCACTGATAACTCCATTGCCCTTTCATTTAAATGAGAAAAATTGACAATAGAAACAAGTTCTTCAACAAGTTACTTAATTTAGTGTATGACAATCATCACTAAATAATGCTCCCAGGAACGAAAACTAAGAAGCACCTGATAACAGTGTTTTAAGTAACACTTGATCCAAGATATACAACACAACTCATCACAGCTATAACCTACAAACTCAGTATGAGTGAGTGAGTTTAGTTTTACACCGCAATTTTAGCAATATTCTAGCAAATATCAAGGAAGGGAAGACCAGAAAATGGGTTTCACTTATTGTACCCATGTAGGCAATGGAACCCGGCTCTTTGGCGTGACGAACGAACGCTCTAACCACTAGGCTACCCCCATCGCCCCATACTTAGTATGAAGCAAACAGGAAAATGTCTATCAACAGTTAGCAGATATACTTGTAGCTGATTTAGATTGTACATTTCAATATACGATAAAAGTTAAGTCACAAATGAATTAACATTGTCCAAAAATTAAACCTTCTCATATCAATGTACATGCTTATAATACCAAGGGAGACAACTTGGTAATTTTATCATTAACATAAAAAGAGTAGCTACCACGCTGGCATTCTTGGAGTTCTGTAGGAGCTGTCGCAGTCCATTGGGGTCCGCAATGACGGTGTAGTTGCTCTTGGTCTTCTCGAAATCGCTGTGGTACTGATTCTAATGACATCAGACAAACAACTAACTATTCAAAGTGGTCATTAATCAAAACACTATAAACAAGTTTACAAATAAGACTAAAAAGATACATGGATAGCAACAATGGTAGTCATGATGGCAGTGATGATGAATCATATCTCATACTTTTCACATGCACATAAAAACATCAAGGTTCAACATATATACCAGCAATATGTCTAAATTTAACACAAATACACATAAGTATAAAATAAAATTATTACTTTACACAAAGATACATATCATCTTTAGCCTCTTGGTTTTGTGATGCTCTGAGCAATATGCCTGTAACAGAAAAAAAGCCATGCAGTTACTCTACTGCGAAACAGTTACTCAGTAAATGTTGTCTCCCTTGCTTCAATCTTGACAAGCCTGGAAGAGCAATTAGGTCAAGTCCTGAAAAATGAGTAAATTATTACCTGAAATACAGGTAATATTTCTTAATGTATGTTCTGAATGTTCATCCATGCACACAACTGAAATATCCTGACAACCAGAGCTTATCTCACAATGTTCATTGTCAGGGTTTTACGACAAAAGCATTCGAAAGATGAAACTCATGTATTTAACAACTGGTGTCACATTTGACCATAGCATTTGTTCAATTGTTTAAGCATACATTAGGCATCATCAACAAAGCAGAGCATCACCTTGAGCATATACACAACGTGTGAGGTATATATGCTCAAAATCAGTTGTTTACTGAAACATTTATTCTTATCAGCTAGCTAAACTCGGTGATCACTCAGATTCTCCAGAAACTAGTGGGGGGTAGGGTGGGGGATTTATCAAATAATTACTAGCAGATGACAACAAACACTACAGCAGCTTTAGGGAACCATATTTACTCACACAACACAAGCAACATGGCTAATTTTGTCTTCTTCCAATCAATACAGATACAGCAAACAATCTCCAAACCGTGTGAAAAGCAATTTCATCTCTGTCACGGCACATCATGGGTGATAGGGATGTTTGGGTCTGGGTTCTGTATGAGGGGATCATGTTCAGGTTCAATGGGGATGCACAAGCATATTTATGTTCATTTTGCTAATACACCAACTATACATCACTAATCTCGATCAGCCGTAGATTACTTAAAGTCAACTTCATCTAAAATTTTATTCAACAGTTACATGCAACAGTCAGAAAATCAATGCACATAATTCATTTGATTATGCATTTTATAGGTTCTCTGCAAGAGACGAGCAAGTGAGTTTGCTTTTTAGCTTCTCAAATGACGTTCTAAATACAGGTTCTGAGTAGTGCCATTTTATCTCAATTTTTTTTTTCATTCACATTAAAGCAGAAAACACCAGAAATGGGCTTTATCCTCAGAACAAGGATCTGAGGCATGAACAGTGAGCACCATAACCAATAGGCCACCCTACTACCCCACCAGATTCAAAAGAATGAACTCAACACATAAGCATTGTTTGTTTTTTGGGAAGGGTTAATGCCACTCTAAGGAACTTTCCAATTATATGAAGGTGATCTGGACCAGACAAACTACTGACCAAAATGACAAGCATCAATTTATGCAGCTGGGATATGATGATAAGACATTGTTGACTAAGACCATGAGTCTGACCATCCGATCACGTTAGTTGACTTTCTGTCAGTACAGTCTTGGAGCAAGGCCGAAGGCCCCATTCCAATCAAGGATCTTCATGGATCATACCCTTTTTTAATGACTCTGGGTACAATACAACTGGGATCCATGCCTAGTGCATACCCTTTTTAATGTCTCCAACCCTTACAACTGGGATCCTTTCCTAGTGCATACCCTTTCTTAATGTCTCGGAGTATATTACAACTGGGATCCATGCCAACTGCATATTCAATAGATATTTGGGAAAAGACAACACTCACTGGAAGATAAAAGCTCCCAGAGGAAAGAGCTAATTAATTTTCTTCCAATGTCAGGGTCTTAATTGGCCTGTTTATGTTAGCTGGTCAGGACACCAGTCGACCTGGAACTGAACATAGGCTCCTGATCCAGCTGCCTCTGAAGTAGATGTGTCATAAGTTGGATAATTAAACCTGACACTGGCCTCATCTGCTGGAAACAACAAGTAGTAATTGTCTGTGTACTGTACAAGATTGCAGGAGCTACCGCATGAAGCTGCATAGACACTTTTAGATTTATAGCACTTTGGAGAACAATCTTAGGTGAGGGATCGAAACATGGAACTAAGCTGACGTTTTCACGATGCATACAAATAACATTGAGTAGCTAAGCTCCCACCATTCCTGCAGATGATTGCTTATAGATCCATTGTTTCTATACTCTTCAACATTTGAAAGGGATATTTCTTTTCATCTCACAAATACATAAAGTGAGTGGGTGAGTAAAGTTTTATGCTGCTTTCAGCAATAGTCCAGCAATATCTTCAGCATAATATCCCAACACTTCAATCATTAGGCTGCCCTGCCACCCCTACAACGCATAAAACACTGAGTAGTATATATTCGGCCAGTAGAGACTCCGTTCACAATCTCTCTCTGGACATATATAAGGAAACTGTCTTTGCTGAGAGATATGACATTTGATTTACTTCAGACCAGTAGTGTATGAATGGGTGAACTAACTGTTATTTATACTGTGCATACACAGTATGCAGTTTGAAAGGGACAAACAACACCATCCTTGTGGGACAACTTCCCAAGACTCATGATGTCTCAGCTGAGCTATGAGCACTTGAGAACACATGGTGAGCACATGGTGAGCAACCCCAAATGGCAACAAAGGCTGGCTGGCTACTTGTGTTTCAGATTTACAATGATTCAGTTTTGCAAGATGCCACTCATTTTATTGTGAATCAGTATCACCATGAGAAACTTTAAAGGCATCATAGAATAATGGTTGATTAAGATGTTTGATACAGAGAACGTGACTTTTCACTTTTGTTTCTCAACACTGCACTTAGTAATGCTCCTGAAACATGACTGTGGCCTGAAAATTTATTGCAGCAGACAACCCAGTGATTGACATAGTGAGCACTGATATCCCACTTTGGATATGAACACATGCTTCAAGCAAGTCAGCCAGCTTGACCACCTAATCCTTTTAGTTTTTATCTTGCTAAGATGGTGCATCTTGGACTGATACTGTGCAGCACCAACGCTTCCATGAGTTTGGCACAGGCAAACCAATTGTTCCAGGACTGAAACTGGATTCAGGTGAAGGGAACCGGATCGAGGTGGAAAAACAAGTTCTGAAGTGTCAGGTATGTACTAGGATTCGTGTAGCCATTTCCCTAACCTCACCTTGATGGTGGGAAATGAGTACCATGACTTGCTTGAGATCAGTTCTAGTCCTATCTCCTATCTCTGAAACTGTTCTCATCTGCAACATATAATAACCACATATCTGCCTCATGTCTGTGAGATATACATAAGAATATTCCAGTAATATCATGGCAGGGAACACTAGAAATGGACTCTACAGATTGTATCCATGTAGGGAATCAAACCCGGGTCTTTGATATGAGGAGCAAACGGTTTAACCAATAGGTTACCCCACCGCCCCTAGTTTTATCATGCATCATCATATCATACTAGATGGTGCTCATGCAATCAACCACTGCTTTGCCTCACCAAGGGTCAACTACTTATCAGTTTTCTAACTACCACTGTAACCTGTACCACTGTAACAAAAAACCTACATGTATTCACGCACAATTCATCTACACTGGCTAAACTAGTTCAACTTCACTTTCTATTTTCAATGTTTAAAGGAAACTATTATGAAAGCACATCACACATGAAGGTGTACTACTGGCACCCTCCCTCAGTAAACCATGCCTGGGTGTTCATTACCAGACTGACATTCTTGGTGTTAGTCATATGACGCTGTATCTCAGGGTTATCAGGTATCACTGTATAGGAGGACTTTAACTTCTCGAACTCGCTATGGTACTGTACCTATATGCAAACAAAACATACAGTTAACATCAATTAATGCAAGTTAAAACAGAAACAGGAGACAATCATGCCCTAACACAACTGAGCAGCTGAACTGAGAAAATACATCTTGATGGCAACAGTTGAAACATAATATATGAAGGAAAAATATATTTAGTACCATTTAAAAATAAAACTTGGAATCAGGAAAAATGTAATACTTGCCCCAGTATAATGGGTATATCTCAGTTTTCTTACAAGTACACGTCAAATTAATCAAAATCAAATGCAGTACATTACTGTATTTTAAAATTATATTATGAGATTATTCTTTGCATAAGTTTGTCATTGTTTTACTAAAACCTGAGTAAAACCAATGTTATTTCACTCTCAGTCATGAATAGCAGAGAGGCAGGTTTACAACCGAGTTTAAATTTACCATCTGGAGCTATGCCTTTTTTTTAAAAAAAAAATTGTTTAGTTCTACCTGGCTATTATGCTCACGTCAAGACTTGAAAGTATCCTCACGTGATCTTACTACAGTGTAGTCACTTCCACCTACACGCAGACACAACACAGCAAAAAGTCCTTATTTGGTGACAGTGGATTTCGAAATGGCTGTACAAATGTCAAACAGCATACAATTAATTACAGCTTTATCTAAACAAACAGAACCCCTAATTCTGTTAATGACAGAGTACAAGACATTCCCCATACTCAGTTTCATGGTATTGATATGCCTAGTGTCTTATTTCCTTGTATCATCAATTGTCAAAAGTGTGAATGAGATGTATAACAGAGACACAATCAGTGCTTGCGCCATTTTGTCTGTCTAGTAGTGTCCAATCAATACAGTTAGCCTTGGGCTATTCTTGCTTCTGATTCCATCAAACAAGATATCCATCACTCAACTACCACTGGGTGCTGGAAGACAGGGTTCTATTCCATGAATTATATCTGTTCAACTTCAAATACAGTTAAATCAATGGCAGCAATGGTGACAATCACACATTTCAATGAAAAAGATCAGTATGATCTGTAAGTGTCTGACTAAAGGAATGCATATATTTCATTCATGTACAGCTTCTTTAACACCAGACGTGTGAAGGTAGGGGTAGAATAGGCCTTCAGCAATCCAAGCATGCCATAAACGGTGACTATGTTTGTTGTGAGACACCACTAATGGGATTAGGTGGTCAAACTCGCTGACTTGGTTGACACATATCATCGGTTCCCCATTGCACAGATTGATGCTCATGCTGTTGATCACTGGATCGTCTGGTCCAGGGTCGATTATTTACAGACCGCCGCCATATAGCTGTAATATTGCTGCATGTGGCATAGAACTCACTCACTCATTCTTCAACACAATCAATGCACCCTCAACCAGCATGTTTTCCCACATAATCATATTCCACCTCCTCCCAAAAATACCCATCTCATATCTTTACCTCCACTATGACCTTCAGGAAATGAGGTAACCCAACATTCCTCACCTTTTCTGTATGGATAAGGAAATAACATACAAGTGCCAGGTGTACGCCTATACGTACAGTGTCAACTTACTTATGCTTCATATAATTCATAATTCAGCTGAAAAGAACAAGAAGCATTAACCAAACCCACCCTTCCCCTCTCCTCTTGTGAAGATCTAGGTCAAAGGTGGTCTACAGACTAATACTTTGTGTCTGAATACATATTTTGACAGCAACAAACAAAGCTGTCAAACTGAAAAGGAGCCTAACTGCTGCCCAGGGCAGACCAGAGATTCAGAACCTTAGGAAATAGACTTGCTGGGATTGGCAGTTGGGAAAATTACATGTTTCGGGGACTGTGAGACAGATTACGCAGTCTTCAGCAACCAATGTTTGTAGTAGCAGAGGATCGGGTGGTCAACTTGTTGATGTATGTCATCATGTCTGTAATCTGGAGATCAATGCTCATAATGTTGATCACTGGTTTCCGTGGACCGGATCAAATTTAGAAAAAGCCACATATACATAATAATGGGCATTCATCAACAAACAAACAAGAAGCCAATCTAGGTGAGTGCATGACCTCTGTCTGTTTTGGAGATGAAACTACCCCCAGTCCCCATGCTTGTCAAGTCAAATGGGTACGTGATTACCTGTTAATTCCAATAAAGAAAACGTTGCCAGTTACCCATGTTTGAGCCTTCATGGATGACACAAAATGCCATACACTTCCTTGAATTTATTACAGTATGTACAGTAACACTCCACACAACTGTCTCCTACGATCAATATTTATTGCTGCGAGTAGCTTGGTGTAGTGAGCTAGTCAGCCTAGTGCTTCTCTTCTCTACCACACACAGAGGACCAGCCCATGGAGGTGCAGGACAAGCTGCCATCTGTATGTGGGATAGAGGAAACACACAACTACATACAGAGTATACTCAAGGCCACACTGACACCTGACAGCCAGCACTGCAAGAAATTAACACAATGAGGAGTCCCATGACTGGGCCACACATGCAAGAAACATATTTCAACTTCAG
Source organism: Haliotis asinina (assembly GCF_037392515.1). Lineage (NCBI taxonomy): Eukaryota > Metazoa > Mollusca > Gastropoda > Lepetellida > Haliotidae > Haliotis > Haliotis asinina. Next base: position 32,218,749 of record NC_090289.1, on the reverse strand, counting down.
GCAGGATGTCGACAGGATACACAGCTGACATATACTATTCCAGAGACTTATGACACTGGTCTCTGTTACAGAAAGGAATCTTAGTGACAAGACAACAGTAAATGTAATATTTTAACAATGATTTATGACAGTAGTAGTACAATAACAGGGCCAGCCTCCACTAAGGATTCTGTGCACCAAGAGCACTGGTTGTCCTTATTAACACTTGGGGGTGTAATATTGGTATCCATTTTGTGGAATGAGGCCTGAAGTATTTCCAAACATACTTTCTGGTTGTTCTGTGACATATCAAACTCTTGTTTTTGTTTACTATGACAAAAGGGGATATAAAATGTATTTTTTCAATGATGGGGATATATGATATATCATACAATATGTATTGTCACTGGCAAACAATGACACAGGAATAATTATGAGTTTTAGAAGTAATTTCAACTAATCAACCTTTCATTCAATTAAAAAAAGGTCCTACATTCATGGCTATCTGAATTTAGGAACCAAAGCACAGACTTAACATATCTGTGTATAAGGCAGCTTGCACATTGTTATGACAGTGTGTTGGGGGTTTTAATACAGAAGACATATAACATACAATTCAACTTTGAAAAGACAAACCATTGTACAGGCATTGTAAGGTTGAAGCACTGATTCATGAGTGTGATAGTGCTACACCACCTTTAGCAATATTCAAGCAATGTCACAGCAAGGGATGTTTGAAACAGGTTACAGCAACCTTATGAGGAATGAGTAGAGAATATCACAACCATATCATGAACTGGTTTAACTCATCATGATAATACATTAGGATAGTAAAATTATTTACAATCACACAATTGTTTGTTTCTCCAATTTCATATAAGGCCAGAAACATTAAAACATTTTATAAGTGAATTTTCCCTACACATGAAAACAATACAAACACTACATTGAACACATTTTCCATAAATGTTCAAGTTTTATTATATTCATCTAAAAGAACTGTTTGAAATAAATGATAACAAACTTTTGAGACCTCCAAATTTATTCTATTTCTATAAATAGACTTGCTACACCTGGATCTCCCACACTACAGTTCTTGAAGAGAGCTTGTAAAAAGTTTGGCATTGTGGTACTATTGTCCAGAATTACCCTGGCAAGGGAGATAACTCTCACTATTTCTGCAAACCATGTGGCCATCAATGGCTCACCTGTTGCCACTGTTCCAACACTACTGTTGTTCTCAACCATGACCATGTTTTCTATGCTGTATGTGTATTTGGTGTATATCAGAAATAAAAGGTTAAAAAAATACACAAAACAAACAATTCAATGGGCATTGATTTCAAATTAATAAAAGAATTCCTGACTGACACGATAAATAAGAAAATGCAGCTATGGTGTTATAGCTTCATGGGTAACTGTGATGTGGTCAGCATTTTTCAAGGATTATTACAGAAAGTGTATTGCTTGTAAATTATGTGGACCATGTGCCATGAGAACGTTTTGATCAAAGGAATGTTTGAATAAAACTACACCCAACATTTTGCTTACTCAAGTGCTAGAAAAACAATGATATGCCATTATAAGAAGGGTTTTGCAAACAGCTTCAACAATATGGAAGTCAACGCCATGCCCATAAAAATTATGTTATGACAGCAAACAGACATTTTGACATTTTGGAAAAAGACACTTTTTACACATTAATATTTCTGACAAAAATCATATTTTATGTTTCTTAATGCCTTAACAAACTATTATTACTCGCCTGCTAAAGATACTGCAGTGTAATATTTTTACGGCAATATTACACTAGCGTAACACTGCTTGACTTACGACGTCAAAGTCGTGACGTCACAATGCTAATGTCGCTGTCGCAATTTTACTAACACCTTGCTTGACTCGTGGAAAGCAGAGAGTCCTCAGCTTTCGCCGCAGTTTGTCAATTTATGTTAGCGAGTAATAAACAGAATACAAAACTCGTTTCCATGAAATACCATTTTTAATAAACTCGTTACAAGAATTAGTATCAAACTTGCTTTCCCTCGTTTGATACCAATCATTAACTCGTTTAATAAAAATGGTATTACAGGGAAGGTCGTTTAGTATCCTCCATATATCTTTGGGAAAAAGCATCTTGGGGGCTTGTTGTAAAATATGGGTGTAAATGGATATATTACACTGTGTGGGATAAAGAAACAGATTCTACCTTTAACACTTCAACAAACTCAGCTCTTTTTGAGAAATTAGAAAAAAATATTTGTTTCTATTAGACAGAGTAATGAGATCCACTTATATGTGACAAATGAACACATATTCTTACCAAATATAATAAATGAACCATTTGAAATAATCACTGTAATGGATATTTGTTCATTCCAAAGGACAACAAGACAGACTCTAAAGAAATCACATCTTTCAACACTACTACATAAACTCATAGTTTTGGAGCAATAACATTAATTTAACATTTTATAAGGGTATTATATACTCATTTATCTAAGTACAGGGTACAGACACACATTCTTGCTTCAATTAACGTAACTGCATTTTGAGCTTTATATACATATATGATTCAATTTCAAACAGATATTTATTCATTTCAAACAATAGCTGCATTCTAACCTTTGTATGGCAGGTTTCAACAATTCTGGAAATTGCTAGAGGAGATTAAGACAAATTTGACTGTTTAATCTTCAACATTAGGCTCCAGCCCTGGCACATGGTTGATGCTGAAAGATAATCAAGCTGGCAGTTTCCTTGAAATGGAGAATACACAGGGGCTAATTTTGTGTGCAAGTGTCAGGGAGGTCGGGTGAAAAAAACCACAAACATCTGCTTTGGATTTGTAAACATCTTGTTGACATTTCTTTTTCAAATGAAGAAGGCCTATAACCTTGGTGGTTTTTGACATCAGCTTGGTAGTTTTGGAGAATGTTAATCTTGATTGTGTCACCATAGCAACTCACTGCGACATTCAAATACAAGATAACAAAGACTTAATAAATGACATGAAGGCTCCACTATTTTGTAAAATATGCTGTTGTCATCACCAATGGTGTCCTTCATCATGGTCAACATTATCATCATGGCCATCGTCATCGTCATCATTTTTTTTTCTTTATTTCCTGACATTTCACACAAATGCAAGTTTATCCTTAAAAATACCTAGTAAGGAAGGTAAGCATCGTGCGCTTTGAGGAAGTACAACAGAGAAGTGTTTGTATGTTAGCTTTTCTGGGACACAGTGATGGATCTGTGACAGGGTCAGCCATTCAGACCTCTCTCTCCATCGTCAACAACGTCCATCAAACACAACAACATCAATATTGGGGCTTCCACAAAATCTATTTTTCAGATTAGGAACCCAAATGCTGTTGTTTTCGCTCCAGAGCAATCGACATGCAAACACTATTTTTGTCTCGCATGGAAATGCTTGCTCTGTCCTGGAAGCCAGGTTGAAGAACTTGGTTTCATGCAAGGAATTTTAAGAGTGACACCAAGATATGTTACACTTGACTGCTACCATTCCTTTACATCAAGGGAATCTGGGAAATCAAAGGAAATTCTGCTATGTCAGATGCTAGAAAAGTGATGGTCTTTTAGAATCTTGCAGCTGCACTAAAAGTGTTATCCAATAATTAGCATGACACTTCCCATCCTAACAAATTCTTGCTGATGTAGAACTAGCCACAGAATGTATCAGGTTACTATTAGCAAACAAGGAATATATCACTGTCCACATGTCCATAGATCAACAGCACAAGTATTAACTGCATCGCCTAATGGACAGTGACAAACACAGGTGTCCAACCTGGTCAAGACATGCAGCATGGGTGATAAGGATCTCTACATTTGGCTAAGGATGCTACTGAAGCAATCAGTGAAAAAGGGAATAAATTAATGTAGTTTTATTTGACATTTCATAACCATGGTTTTTAGCAAAATGCCAGCAATATCACAACAAAAGAAACCTGATAGGGACATTTGGGGAATCAATCTCAGATTTTGGAGTCACAAGCGATCACTTTAACTAGTAGGCTACATAACTTGAAGAGCCCAGTAGGGAACTAAAACAACAAATAGCACCAGTGATGAAATTTTGTCCCACTTGTTTATGCTATTACATGCTGTTGTCAATGTTAATCCGCAGTCTGTCACAACATACAATGCATGCAAAGCTCTCACTGTTTGGTTGTATTCACATTTAGCTTGATATTGTAAGAATCTACATCGAACTGTCGCTCAACATAATAAACAAGTTGTCATCCATAAAGCTGTGTTTCATTTTTGATCAGATAACAAGGTTACATGGTCACATGGTGTCATATCCTGTGAAGTCATAATAACAAGCAGATGCATAGTCTAAAAATAAGCAAGGTCACAAAATGTCATATTCTCAAACTTAATTTTGATGAGGTCACAAGGGTGTGCACTGGGAATCTATTTTAGGATTCCCTTGGGCATTTTGACATGGGAATTTATTAAACTGCCAATTGACATATCCACACCTTAGCAATAAATCAACAATACATCAATTGACAGTTATTTAATAAATACACCAAGAGACAAATGTGTCAGAATACTACTTTCCAAAACGCTTATTGGAATATATGTCAGGTTTTGTTTGACATACAAAATTCACTGACAGAAAACATGACAAAAATAACACTTGCTTCAACTTTCATGCATTTAGTGCCCCAGTTTATACATGACAGACCTAGATATCATTTGATGATTGCTCTCATCAAGGCCAGGGCTGTTGGTGATTCACAACTATTACAGCCATGCAGGATGCCTGTGACCTTTATCTTATTTCCCCTCTGCAGATATGTCATATATAGATCATATACACCAACCGGGAGTTATTGCAAGAGATATGCAACTACATAAGTATGTGGAATTCATGTATTTCCGCTCTGTACACATACCACATACAGATCATATACACCGAACAGGAGTTAAAGCAAGAAACATGAAATTGTGTTGCCATGTTACCACACAACCTTGTTTCTGTAGGTATGATACATGCCGGTATAGAGAGTGAGTGAGTTTAGTTTTACGTCGCACTTAGCAATATTCCAGCTATATGGCGACGGTCTGGAAATAATCGAGTCTGGACCAGACAATCCAGTGATCAACAACATGAGCATCGATCTGCGCAATGGGGAACCGATGACATGTGTCAACCAAATCAGCTAGTCTGACCACCCGATCCCGTTAGTCCCCTCTTACGACAAGCATAGTCACCTTTTATGGCAAGCATGGGTTGCTGAAGGCCTATTCTACCCCGGGACTTTCACGGGTCTCATACCGGTATAGACCATATACATCAAACAAGAGTTATTGCAGGTAATGTACAAATGTGCAACTATGCTACCATAAACCTTATTTTCCCTCTAGTAGGTCAGGGATTTATATCATCATATCTACCAACCAAAAGTTATTGCATGTGATATGCAGTTATGTTACCCTACAGCCTTTAAACACAGAGCCAGGTGCGTGTTTATTCTGTAGATGTCAACTCCGCATGCTTTGTGACCAGAATTTACTTAAGATAAGGTTAATAGTATACCAGATAGAGCAACAAAATCTATTTGTGCAGCCCATAATCTTCGTGGCTCTGTAAACAAATTAAGTGAGTGAGGGAGTAAGACTGTATAGCTGAAGCCATTGAATAGATACACCTCTTTGGTTCACCTTTACGATAGAGGTAGGATACAGGAAATAATTCTATCTTGGACTCTCAACAGAGTTTAACATTTAATGAACTTAACATTTTATGCTGATTTTCATTAAATTGTAGCTATGAAGTTTGCGGTTACCATAATATTTTCATGTTTATCATAAATCAGAATTAGCATAGCCATCTACTGATCATTTCTTCCTTTATAAAATTCTTACTAATAAATATATATTCATCATAATGTAGAAGAATTATAATTTGAAACAATGCTTTTAAGGCACATAAAACATACATTTTGACTTTTCATTTTTTAAATCAACTTTCAAAGAACAATAAATTGACTACAGAACCAATTAAATGCAAAATCTGCCTTTAATGTGACAATTTAATGACAAATTCAACATACATAAACTGGAATAAAAAAAAATCTTCATATGAAAGAAAACTTGTAAAATATACACAAGTTTTCAGGATCCTTATATGTTAATTAAATATGCAAAATCATTCATTGTAAAATGTCACTAAAATTCTTCTTATTCTAAATACCAAACAAAAAAAGAAATATCAAACTTCAAAACAAACCCTGAGAATACCCTTACTTTAAAGTCACCATAGTAACATTACAAAATGGTCCAGTTTGTAACAAATAGAAAATGCATTGTTATCCGAAGGATATGCACAGAAATAGTGATGTACACACAGGGAATCTTGGCAATTAACAAATGCAACTTGAACAATTAGGACAGTTGTTAGGGCTGTAGCACTGTCCTGTTTCAGCTTGCACCATTAATTACACAATTGTTCTGCAAGTGGGGGCACTTCCAGAATGGTTATTTCTGGAGACTCCCTCCTGGAGGACTGTTCATCAGCAAATTCAGTAATGTGCATATATGCAAGTAATTCTTGTTGAGTAAGTGAGTTTGGCTTTACGTCGTTTTTAGCAATATTCCAGCGATATCACGGCGGGTAACACCAGAAAATGGGCCTCACACTTTGCACCTATGTGGGGAATCAAACCTGGGTCTTCGGCGTGACGAGTGAACACTTTAACCACCGCCCCTAATTCTTGTTGAACTGATCAAAGCTTATCCAAAGAAAGCATGTTATGCTATCTAAACTGACTGAGAGCAGGTGGCACCCTCATTGTTAGGTTCATCATACTGAATACATGGGTTTGATTCACAAACTGGGTACATGTTGCTAAGGATGTCAATCACTGGATTGTCTGGTACAGACTTGATTATTCCCAGATTAATGTTTTACAGCTGATATATTGCTACACATGTAACATTGAAGAAACATGTGAAAGTCATCAACTACATGTGAGGTGGAGTGTGAGTGAGTGAGTGAGTCTTCATTTAGCATCATTTAGAACAGTAGTTAATTTCTTGTTTTATCATGGCACGAGTCTATGTGGAAGGATACTTGATGTCCAGGTACAATACAACTGATTTTGTAAAGATCACATTCTCATTTACAGCACTGATCATGAAAACCTATGAGTATCATTGTTGTGTTCAACAGTGATTAACAAAACATACTCAGCAGACCAAAATCACATTACTGGTTTATCTGAAACCCGAACCAAAATATAAACGCAACAGACATCAACATGAAATATGTGAAAACACCTCAATCATCAGGAAGGCTAGGCTAGGATTCAAACCCAGGTTCTCTGGTTCTGGCAAGCCTAGAGGATGCACCCACACACAGGCCACAGCAGAACCTAAAGTGAGCACATTTATACACTGCACTCAGCAGTATTCCAGCTAAATGGTAGCGGTCTGTAAATAATCAAAAAAGGAAGAGACAATCCAATGATCAACAGCATGAGCATCGATCTAAGCAGTTGGGATACAATGACATGAATCAACCAAATCAGCAAGCCTGACCACCCAATCCAGTTTGACACCTCTCACAACATCCATGGGTCACTGAAGATCAGTTCTAACCAGGATCTTCATGGATTTATCAACATATGAACTCTATTATACAGTGTAGCTCATAAGGCATCCCTTTGATACAGATTCATTTGTTCATGGGAATAATTACATGCAACTTAATTTGCAATTCTAACCTGATTTGAGTGACTGCATCACTTTCTTAATCATTATGATTCAAGAATTCATTCATATGACTTTCAATTAGTTTGTGCCATAAAAATATGTATTAGCATTTCATAGACAGGTTCCCCACGCTACCAACCCAACACTTTCAGAACTGTTTAAATGAATGGTAATTCACATCAAAGCATTTGACCATGCTGCAAATGGAAAATTTGTCCCAAGACAATATCCAAGCTCTTAAATTGTTTCAATGAATTACATTTCGTGAGGGATATTAATAACAGTGATAATCACAACCTGTTCAAACTCATCAGGAATGTAAGGGAGATAACTCCACATGGAGGACCATGGACCAGAAGTGATCAAGTGGATGGCACTTGACGTGAAGAGCTTCATCATGTCAGTGTTAATGGCACGGTGACTTTCACTGGACTAACGTGACCCCAGCAGCTAAATACAAGGACAGCGTGAGGCCTCACTTCCATGGATGCCAATCAAATCAAACCTTGAAACAGAAGTCACCTTCTCTCTATAAGCAGTTTTCAGTTGACAGGGGCTTCTTATCCATTGATACTTTTCCTGATTCTTCCTGATATTTACAGCCAACTATGAATATTTTCAAATAATCTCTATTCATTTCTTCTGGCTTTGTGGCTTTTGGCAGGGGCAGTCAATTGACAAAGTGTCACCTCAATGAAGCTGGCTGGGGAAGAAAATGAGCTTCCGAGCAAAGTGTTTGCAAGAATATTAATGTTTAGTTGCATGTCATGAATTACGATTTGTTATGAGATATGGTTATAGGTTAAGAAAACAGCTCTAAAACATTTCCATGGCTAACGTTCTTTCACATGTTGATCTTAACACGTAAAATTTTATGATTCAAATAGAACTGTATTTGAAGACACAGCAGCTGAACAAACCATGGACAGTGACAATGACATGAAGAAATGAGGACAGAAACTGATTTATCACAAGGTTGCATGGCAAACTAGTTCTAGTACCACATCATACCATGGGCACTGGCACCATTCTTCAAATGCAGAAACAGCAGGACGATGGCACCTTGGGATCTGGAAATGCGCTTCATGGATACTACAGCAGCAGCAACTAGCCAAAGACACTGCAGATCACAGAATACTAGCAAACAAACCCATAAAACTATGGTCAACAGCTAGATTACATCCTATGATGTCACCATGGGAAACCAAGAAAAACACAGCAGAACATATGGTAACATAGCAATGCCAAGACACTATGTTTATTACCATCATACCAAACTTATATTCTTGGAATTTTGCAGATGTCGCAGAAGTTCAGGATTGTCCGGTATTGCTGTGTAGCTACCTTTCTGCTTTTCGAAGTCGCTATGGTATTCTCTCTGCAACAAGTCATTATTGCCTACACTGGGTGAAAGGACAAACTTATATCTTCCTTACCTTTTAAAGTTGTCAATATTGATATCTGAACTCTATATTCTGATAATTATATAACTGTCCTGCTGTAAAAATTCAAACAAAAAAGCACTGTACATATGAACAAAGGCTGCTATTAAAAAGCCATTATCTTGTCAATTTTGGAAAACAGGGGAGGGTTATACTCCATACTGCTGGAGGATGAGTTTCAAATTTGACTCATGTCTTCAACTAGAGTGTTAGGCAATTTCTTGTATGATTCAAGAAAAACCTTTCAATAAAAACCTGTATCTTTACAAGATGAAATCTCACCTAATTTTGTAAATTTTAAACACTTCTGCAAAAGACAGTATTGCTAAAATACCCTGGAGAGGACACTATGATTAGGACACCATTCCAGATTTCCAAGGATGTACCAATGTACAAACTACCGGATAGCCAAAAATAAGAAAATGGTTCCATGAATAAGGAAAGTCATTCAGGCTGCTTTAGTGTTACTAGCATTTCCAAAGTAACCAATAAGATAGGATTACTCGCAGACTGGATATACATCTGTTGACTGTTCCGTCCACTAGGATTTGCCATAGGGTGATTAAGCCTAGTGAGTGACAGTGAAATATCGTAAGAGTTACTCCAACAGCTCAAGGTCGGTTCCCAAGCCACAACATAATCAGATTTCTCAGAAATCCAGACAGTTAATTCAACTGATACACAGATCCAATGGTTTTCCTGAAAGGTGGGGAGTCCATACATTTATTCCATACACCATACTGAAGACCTTCTCAAATATAACCAAGAATATACAACAGATGCCAACACAGATGATGGATACATACTTAAACAATGTGACATCTGCAAGAGGTCAAAGACTTAGATTTGTGGCAAAGGGTTTTTCAAAGAGCAGTGTACTCTCAGAATTCTTAACCAAATTCAGTCTTGTGAAAAATCATTTTCTCATCAGACAGATTTATACACTATTCAAATTTTACACAAATTAATAATCAACAGATAATAAAATGGAAACCAATCTACGAGCATTTTCCCGCTGTGCGTTTAATTCAACCCAGAAAGGCCTTTCCAAACAGAAAACTATATTCCACTGATGCATATCAAAATAACCAAGATAATGTACTGTCTGAAATAGTGTGCATGATTAGTACATGTTTCAGGCGTTTCATGCTGTTGGCATACAAGAGTGGAGGGATGATCTTCTCACCTTGCCAGAAGTTCCTGCAATTGCAATTACTATTAATAACAGTCACAGTAAACTGATCCTCTCACTGTTCATTATGATAACCATATACAAGGCCATAACTGTCCAATATAGCTCAACAATCAAAACACTCTGACACTGGCCCTGAAGGCTAAATGTCAAGGTCATCTTAAGATGAGAATAATCGGCATATAAATGTATTGGATGGCACAGCAGATGTGTAAATTCCTGTTTTGTGTGAATGATACGTACGACTTTTGAAATAGGACTTCCCTACCCTTTCAGCTAACACCTGAAATTCTGAGCAACATATTCAGAATATCAATGTCGTGCATCTTAGACACTATGGAATATGTTTGCTCAAAAACTTAAGTCTGATTTTCCTTTTCTGTTGATGTATAGAATGTGTTTTAAGTGTTTGCCAATTTTCTGCATCACATGACAAGCAAAAGACAATGCTTACATACAAGGATAGGGTAAACAACATTGTGAACTAACAAAATGGACTGTTTCCACATTGTACAGGGTTATCAAAATTATGGGAATGAGGTGGCAATGTGGAAAAAGCATGGTGCAGCCACTGAAAAAGTACACATGATTATTTCAAACTAGTTATAAATAAAATCATCGCAATACAACAATTTGTACCTTTAAACATATAAGCATGTAATATAATCATAATCTTATACGAAAATCACAATGATCATCAAGATAGTGAATCAATGGGAACCATTGAACATCTAAGGGATACTTACATTACTTTGGATTTTAGTATTTTCAGCAATACGTCTACTCTCGGGGGTGTCTGCAACTGCTGTGTGCTTCGTCTGCGGATAATGTCTGAAATACCACACAATCAGTATGAGATATATAACAAGAAGACACAGTCATCAATATCCCCCTCATTACCTCCTATTTCAGTCTAAGTCACACTTGTTGCCATGGAAATGTCAAAAATATTGGGCTTCACATATTGTACCCATTTGGGGAATCGAACCTGGGTCTTCGTGGTGACAAGCAAATGCTTCCAGGACAGCAAAAATAGTTTACTTATATCTATTAGAAGTATTGCAAGAAGGCTGGAATGACAAAGCATGTAATATTTAGAAGGTACAGCTACTCTTTTTTCAATTTTCCTTTATCATGGATTTAAGACGGCTAAATGTTATTTAAAAACCGAACACATTAGTGTTTTAAAACTTCACTTAAGCATATCATGATGGATTGGCAGAAAGGAATGAGTGTGTGGGTCAAGTTTTACGGCCCTATTAGCAATATCCCAGCAACATTGTGGCAGTGGGCAACCAGAAATAGTATTCATACATTGTATCCATGTGGGGAATCGAACCCAGGTCTTCAGCATGAGAAACAAGTGCTTTAACCACTAGGCTAGCCCACTGCCCTCCGGCAGAAAGGAACATAGAGTGATTCCAGGGATGTGAGACTACGTCGTAAACTAAAGCTGCATTTATAAACCCTTTCACGAAGCTGCACATTCCTTAAAACAGGTGAAATTCTCAATGTTTTACAGGCAGATGTTTCACTGTTATGAAGTTCAAGGTCATTGTAATCCATGTCATGAAACATAGAGGTATGGGTCTCCATAACAATTAGGAAAGTAATTACAGATTAAAAAGAGATTTTCATGAAGTTTATGGGCCATTTTTTTGGCAGACACAGATGATAAATTTTACTCTATGGGCTATTGACATTTGCAGTGGCCATAAATACAAACAAGAATTAAAACAGAAAGTGGCATTTAAGCCTTGTCAAGGTCATGCCAGATATTGTTGGTGGTACTATGCTAATGATCAGTTTTGTCTTCATGGCAAATTGTGAAACTCATTCTGAATGACCACAGCTCAGTTATCATGGTAAACTTAAGAAAATACTTTATTTTCATGAAAGAATTTAACGTCTGACTGCTTCATGTAATCTTAATATAATACAATGTATCCTGTCTGAGAGGGAAATAAATTTCTCAATAGAGGAGAGTATGTTTTTGGACAGACTATTTTTTCAATTTTCCAGCAATATCACAACTGGGGGACACCAGAAATGGGCTTCACACATTATATCCATGTGGGAAATCAAACCCTGGTCTTCGGCCAGACGAGGGGACACTTTTACCGTTAGGTTACCCTGCCACCCCTCTGGAGTGGGAAAAGAAAAATATCCTCATACCACACTCTGAGTTGTTTCATTGAAGCTCCATGACATCTGGAATTGATAGCATGCTTAAGACATACCTGAGCACCTGATATTTCAGTTGCCCTTAGATCTGAACAAGTCTCTAACAGAATAATCATTAGTTTAAACAATAATTTCTTGATTCTTAAACACAGAGAACACACTGTAAAACACTTAACACTTGTACGCTTACATGTTCTGCCTTGAGGTGTCTCTTCACAAGTACAGAACTGCTATACATCCATGGACTAGCATTCAGCAAAGCCTAGGAGCAACTAAACTACAGAAATTATGTGAGAGTAAATTAGTTTTTTTTGGCTACTTTTAGCAATATTCAAGGAATATCATGGCAAGGAACACCAGAAATGGGTTTCCCACATTGTATCCATGTGAGGAATCGAACCAAGGACTTCAATGAAACAAGAAAATGCTTTAACCACTAAGCTACTTCACAGCAGCAGGAAATTATGAAATAATGAACAACTGACATCAGCAGGATCTTGTACTCACGCATTGCAATATGGAAGTTTATCGTATCCTTTGTAGTTCTTCATGTTTAACGTCATACTGCAAACTTGACATTTAAAACATGCTTTGTGCCACACCTGCAACAGAAGAAAAATGATTTCAACATACAAATGATGAACACATTCAAAACTGATAATCTAACAGAATTGTTTTTAAAGGCACTTTTTCACACCACACTTCACTAAAATTCAATAATGCACTTCTTGCAATAATACTGTCAGTCCTTAGGGAAGCTACCATATTATTTGGTTTAAAAAATTGCACATTTAGATCACAATACTAATTTCAATAGTGAAAAATGAATTACTGCAATGTTGTATTAATTAGACTCTCAAGCCCTCTACTGGCCAAACACTATTTCCAGCAAACCATACAGAAGTATATCCCATGGAGTGCTCTTTACGAATATCTGATAAGTCCTTTGGAGACAGAACTCAGTCCTTGACAAAACATATATGCAACTTGTGATACAAACCAGTTCGGCAAACACTGACAACACCACGACAGTTTTCGATGTAAGGAGCAATTATTCATGTTCAATATATGGCAAGTGTACTGTGTTTGGAAGCTGTTCATCTTAAAATTTCAGTTATTGATTTCAGACAAGTCATAAGGAATAAAAGTGTGTTATTACATCAATAGGAGGCTGACATGAGTGTGTATGCCCTGATATATAATATAGGCCAAAATATTGTTGAAAATATGTGACCTTGTGTTTTTAAGAAGTCAGTATGGCTTCACAATATTATAGCACCAGCAATAATATATGAGTGGAAACACCAGAAGCCTTCCTGTGGATAGATGACATGCATCAACACGGTCACCATGCTGGCCAACAGTCACCTCTTATGTTAAACATTGACAGCTGGAAATCAGTTGTAATCCTTAGCTAATATAAAATGATTTTCAAGAAGTCACATGTCAGTTGGGTTTATTGCAGCTTTGGAGAGTAATGCTAATTGATCCTTGCTGACATAGGCAGAAACCTTAAAGTAGTGTAAGCCATACACATTAACCTCTTGGTAAAAACACTGAAACTTTTGTGTCGGCCTAGACATTTACCTCCCCCTGGCGTGTGTATGGGACTGTAAACCTAGGAATTAAAATCTGTGCTAACCATGACTAGAACCAATGACCTCTCCCTTAGGGAGTCCAGCTATTGATCTCATGGTCGTTGCCAAGGAATGCCCATTTATGGCTGACTAGTCTTTGGAGTATGAAGAAGTTACTTTCCTTGCTACTGTCTGACAGTGAAACACCTCGGCTAGGTCAACCAAGGCTAGACCTATGTCCTTATATTGAGGACAAGTGTGAAGTGGGTACCTCTACACATACACCCAAAATTAAAGAATATGCTGTGTACAATACATGACGTAATTGGAAAAGAATCAGTCTATACACACCATAATGGTGATCATGTGTGCAAATGTCTTTACTGCATTCTGACTGGTTAAGAAATCTCATCATATTATCCATGTTTGGAATAACACATTACCTTATGGCATGAAAGACAAAATGTATCTCATTTGTATATGGGATGTAAAAATGACTTCCACTTTGCATGAATTTTGTAGTTTGTTCAATATTGCTACTGTTCCTGCTTAGAATTTATTTCATAAATATTTTGTGTACAGATCATCTTATGGTGCAAATAGTTTTAATTCTCTCTCTCTCTCACACACAATAACACTAACACTAATACTAACACTACATTCATTCAAGCAACAATGCTTTTCAAGGTGCATATTTTGAGAATCCAGCCCAGGACAACCATCTTTGATTAGCAAACACTCAAACCTCAAGACTACGACCCAATCAACCATCCCTGTCTCCACAACTCTGATACAACCTTAAGGTTGCACTGACTGTCTCCTAGACCCAAGAGAATAAATTAATAGCAGCCACACTCAGGGTCTACCATGATTTGGCAGGTATAGATATTGTTCTGAGCTCCACTGGTATTTGTTTTGCTGATAAATACATATTTTGATGCTTGAAATACAACTGCATTTATTTTTAGATATGACAACTTCAGATACTAAATGTCAATAACCCTTAGAGGTGAGGTGCCGCTGGTGACCTCTGGAGTGGAGAGGTCAGACCACTGCCATTCATTCATCAGACAGTTACCTCAACAAAGATGTACCTAGACTACAACTGCAGATAGAGCACATGGCAGCTTGCCATCAAGTAATATATTTTTAGAACTCTTCAATTCACCATTCAGGTACAACCATGAGGAGAATGTCAGTGGAATGGTTTAATATTCCCTCAAGTGGAAGGTAGAGAGAGGTCAAGGCGATTTCAATAACTGCCTGCTGGAAAGACTTTGCTTGCTCTTTCGAATGCCACAGTCAAATATATTTAAGCAGTATGACGGCAATCTATCAATAATCAAGTCTGGGTCAGACATTCCAGTGACTGATAATATGAACGTTGATGCACACAACTGTGATGCAATGGCATAGACCCTATCAGATCAGAAAGTCCGACCATGCACAAAAACACCAAAACACAACTTATTTCTCCATTAATGTGAAAACTTTAGACCTGGATCAGTTGGTTTGTGGCACATGAAAAGTTTTCTGGAAAGTTCACTCGTGAAGATATGGGTTAGAAAAGGTCTTCAGTAACCATGATTGTCATAAGAGGTGACTGACTGTATCAGATCGTCAGGCTCGCCTACTTAGTTCACACATATCAACGTATCCCAACCGCATAGTATGATACTCATGCTGTTAATCACTGGATTGTCTGGTCCAGATTGGATTATTTACAGACTGGTGCCATAGAGTTGGAGTATTGCTGAGTGCAGTGGTGCAGAACAATCTATCAACCGGTACACATTAAGAACTGGAAATCTCAGTAGACAGTGTTGGGATCTGTGGTTGTACTTATCCATTCCACTGCTTACCCAGCGCTAAGACAGACGTAAGTTTATGTTAATATACAGCACACTACTATTGTTTCAAGTGTAGGCGGTGGGTTTTGTACGAGTGCGTGCAGAAGTAAAATTATAAATATGTAGTCCAAATCTTTTGCGCATGAAATGTTTACACCAAACTTGAATCATTTCAAAATATAATGTTTCTTCATATGTTTCTGTTTAAGGTACTTTTTAAAAATAATGTTGCTTGTGTGGTTTGTTGATTTTTTTTGCGTGACAAACGCAGGTTTCTCCGATTAACGTGAACACTGGCTAAGAGGGCTTTGAAAATCTATTATCTGAACTATAAAATAAAGACATCATGAACCAGCCTGATAATTACAATATTTATACCTCTGTATAATTCAGAAAACTCTCCACAAGACCGAAGGACAAGAGAGACGGTCTTCACTTTCTTACAGTGATCTTTAACAACATGTCAAGCAACATTCTAGCAAATCAAGCCAGACACAAGCTCCTTCAAAAGCGTTGCATGATACTTGCTCAAAAGTTATTTGATCAAAGTTGCTTTATTCAAGAATTTGACAAAGCTTTATGGCAGATATGCATGCATCAACGAACAAATTGATGTTTGATTCAATTTCTTGTACTATGTGTTTATGTTTTTACTGAACAACTGACTTGCCGTGACATGTGTTTGTAATGGGTGCCACCGAATGGGCACGATATGATCACTTCTTGCAAACAACTGGAGTTGTCAATATTTGCAAGTGATTTGTGACTACTTACTTACGAAATAGACAGAATTGCTCTGCTTTAAGTGAAAATTCTTACGATCATGCAAAGAGTTTTGCCATTTTAATATAAAAACAGATCCTGATGCTAAACTATGAACTGTAATCTGATGCTGAGGACAGTTTTTTCATGTCCTATCTGTCAAATCATCATGTTCAGGAAAAACTGGATTTAGAGATAGAACATATGATTTCGAGAGTTCTCAGTTTTAACAGCCAAACATGATGTTTTCATAAACTGCGACTACAATCCATCTGCTGAATAAAGGGAGGATGCCCTTTCAAATTATATGTATAATCGTTCATAACCTACTATACTAGTAATAATATACACGATCTGGTTCCTAACGCAATCCCCCTCATTGTGCCTTTTGAAACAAATTTTTAGGGGGACAGAGAGGTGAATTCGACTGAAAGGGTACAATGATTGGGATTGAGGCAGAAACCCCAATGTGTATACTACTATAGCTGACACAGAAACAGGTGTCACACTGCTGTAAACATAACCATCATTCATATCAGGATTCATATCAGCTATAAATACACAGCAACAATCCGTCCTGGCATTATTGCTGACTGCTCTCTGACCTTTACCATCCCTGCATAAACTATAACTGACAACATTTGCATTACAAAGTTCATTTGTTATATGTTTGGAACAAATATGTTTTACAGAAAATGTGAACTGGATTAGTTTAAATGTAATAAGATTATTTAATTCTCATCCAAAAGATGTCAGATGTTTTTTACTTTACCCCCCACCCTTTCAAAAGGAACATAACTGAAACTCATAACTTGACCATTTGTGTTTTTACCATTTCATCCTGCATTGTCGAACATTCAACCTGACTAAACCCGAATAAGAAATGTTTCCATCCAAAAATATTTTTAAAAGGGCAATCATTCTTTCTTCATCTTTGGATCTTTGAACCCTTAAAGTGTAACACTGGTTTAAAAACCTGTGCCAGCAACCTTGTTTTATGTTAAGAAGTTGTCAGGCTTTAATTAACCTACTTCTGTGTTAGTCTGTCCCTGACAGGTCTGCTACACACTACCAGTACTGCCAGGAAAGGGTGGGGGAGGGGTAAGGGAGGGGGGGCTCCACTGAGTCTGTGTATTGTCACGTAAACACTCTAATCCTTTCATGACTCAGGTGGCTATGTCTGGCATGTCGGCATGCATTACTTATGTGATTCAGGAAGTGATTTGACTGGGAGCTGGGCAAGACCAGAGCATTTACAGATGTTAGTATAATTACCTTCCCTCAATTAATTCCTGTCTCTCCAGCCACCTTCCACCATGAAACCCTTCCCCAATGTATTGTGTAGATCTCCCTCCTCCATCCTGACAGATTCTTCAACCTAGAATCCTTTATCTCTCTAACTCTCTCGCTCCTTCTCCACAGAGATCATGCTGACTCCCTACCCCAACACTCCTTGTCCACCTCAAACCAACGCTTCCCCAACCCCTCTGCTAGTGTTTTTTTAGTATTCCAAAATGGTCCCCCCAACCAAGTCTAATCCCAAACCCTATCCCTACACCCAACACCTGTGCACCACCATCCACCTCCATACCATCACCTGCCATCCCATAATCTACATCTTAACCTGTTCCCCTCACCCATTTTCTCCTGACATCAAACGTAAGTGGCTGCCCCCAACATTCCATAGAATTGTGTCATAAACAACTGCAACATGGAATCTGGGAGTGGAATATTTCACATATACCAAACCCTTACAACATAAAAAACAACATGGATGAAGAAGAAAATGATACAGTCCCTACACAGTTTCTAGCCAGGACATGTCAAGTTCATATAATAAGTGTTCTACATGAAGGACCAGGATAGTCTCTGAGTATACATATTTGCGATTGTAACAAATAGATCCACTTAAACTGAAAAAGAGCTGCAGCTTGACCAAACATTCAGAACCTGCAGAAATCCAGACTTGCTTCATTTAAGGCTTCAGCACTGCAGGGAAGGCAAGACTCTAGGGAAATTATAGGGTTCAGGGACTGTGAGAGAGGCTGGCCCGGTAACAATAACATTTTCTCCTGATACAAACTGTACTCACAAGTTTAATTTCATGGTTAAACATATTGAAACACCTAAGCAATGAGGCTCGTGCCTCAAGGCCCAGCATAATATGATTTTCTCCTCAATTTGAAATGTTCAGGGGTAAAAAATGCTACAACATGTGGATGCTGATCAAATGTTCATTTTATCGACAAGTACCTTGTCACATGCAAGCTATATGAAGCAATTACCTATTGAAGACTGTGTGGAATACATTACAAGCATTAACGAGGGATGAAAACAACCTACAGCTTTGTAGCACATCAGCAACGGACACAGAGACAAGAATAGACATGTGAAAACTATATGGTAGAACAACAGCAGCATGGCAAATCTCAAGGCACTGCAGTTGGCTATTAACACATGGTGGGAGGAGGAGGTGGTAAGGAACCGGCCAGGAGTCTCAGCTGTATGATGGCAAGGAGTCTGTGTCACAGTCCCTAAACCATACTGCTTTCCTACAACCTGACCCTTCCTGCAATGCTAAAGCACTAGAGTCCAAGATGAAACAACATCACATCTCTTTCTCAGCCTACCTCCATACTAGACAAATGCTTACTCTCTGAATATATAAAATTTGAGTAACAAATAAACTCGTATAAACTGATGAGGAGGCCCAGTCAGATTGGAGCTTTAGCACTGTAGGGAGATCTAGGCAATAGGGAAATTAATGTGGTTTAGGGACTGTGATAGATTTCTTCCATACCAACATTTCTTGAATGGAATTCAAATTTGGACTATTGCTTGGCCATGTAGCCAGTGCCTGAAATGTTTTCTGGAATGATGCAGCAACATCACATCACATGATTGCAAGTGAGTGTGTGGGTGAGTTTAGTTTTATGCTGCTTTTAGCAATATTATTGAAAATATCACAGGTCACACCAGAAATGGTTTTACACATTGTATCCATGTAGGGATCTGAACCTGGATCTTCTGCATAACAAATGAAAGATTTAACCACTAAGCTACCAGACCACCCCACTTATGAAAATGGTACTGGCCTTCACAATGGACAAGAAAAAGTCCTTTGATACCTCCTCCAATTATGGCTTGAACAAGAGAGCAAGAAATGGCATGCAATTTCCTTTAAGAAACAATTAAGACTGGTACCCATGACATGAAAATATGGTGAAAATATCATTTTAGTAAAATTGGGATTTGCTTAGTTATCTTATCACTGCATTCAGAGCATTAACATGATAACCATAAACTTTAATTGAATTTTTTTTTTTTTACAAATTTCAGAATTTGTAGACATTTACTACAGACTTTGGGCTTAATGTCCAATATGATCGAGGTTAGGTAAATGCAAGCATGCAGGACCACCTCATTGAGACAGGTTTGCAGCCTATTCAACACAGCGACTCTAGAAACAAGTCAGGTTAAAAGATCAGTTTATAAAAGCATGACCTAGTGTAGCATGTGCATACATAGGAGTACTACATTGTTCCTATGACACATAGTATTCTGAGTTAGCACAGGTCCCCTGCTGCGCTGACTCGGTTGACTGCATGTCATCATAACCCTCATGCATGGACAGCTGCTCACATTATGAAGTACCTGTTTCTGGCAAAAGTAGAATAGTTACAAGCCATTATTACCAAAATTGTCAGGGAAGGAAAAGACACTGGTCTGTATGGTTGTATGTCTTCAGATGGTGCAGATAACCATAAGGAACATGTAGATTCTGGTTCCAGATGTGCCAGTAAATACTAAAGCAAATATCAAAATCAATATATGTATGTATCTGTCAGTGTCAGTACCTGGTTTGTGTAGTGTAAAATTGCTCTGACATTGGCTGCACAGTACTGCAGCTGTAGACTTCTGATAACACCAATCTTTACAACATACCTGTGGTGCATAAACCATACAGAAAAATTGTGAATGGTTTTTAACGATACCACGATGTCATAGTCAGGGGAAGTAACTTATATCAGGTGGGCATACTACCAGGGGTAGCTGTGACTTATGTGTTATGATTTTCATTTTCATTTCTGTATGTGTCTGTGGAAACAACAGGAACAAGGCATCCATAATCCAGACGGAATGTTTATGCCACAATTACACCAATCTATACTACAGGCATGCCTCAAAAGTAATATATGCATGCATGTATGGCTTAGTGTTGTGCTATCTGCTTTGACAATAGCTGCACAATAGCATAATGGTAGATTTAAGACGGACAACACATTTTCTTTCCATGTCTCACAAAGCTTCCATATGGCACCAAACGAAGCTGACATGTGTTTGTTGGAGTCCAAACAGGTTGATGATTTACAATTTCTACCATATGGCTGGGAAAACATCCATCATCAAAGAAGTTGCTCCACATGCTTAGTGAGAAGCTGGGTTCAGGAGTAAAGTATACACTTTCATAAAACAAAAGTCACCTTCAAAGTCTTGTTTACCTCGAAATCTGGGCATTTAATGAGCTCAAAATAAAACTGCCAGGCATGTCTCCGAAACCTTGAGAAAAGAGAAATAATGAACCAAACACAAGCCTAGAATCATTTGGCAAGTCCAGATTGCCTCAGCATTGTTCTGAGCTCTATCTGACTTCTGACTTCATTTCACACTTGTCTCCAGTGACTATTGTCTCCAGAGCCTGTTGTCTCACGAGTCCCATCTGCCTGTATACTTCTGCTCTGTTACTACATCTATAATGCAAGGTCTAGTTTGGACTCGAGTGAGTGAGTGAGTTTAGTTTTATGCCGCTTTTAGCAATATTCCAGCAATATCATGGCGGGGGACACCAGAAAATGGGCTTCACACATTGTACCCATGTGGGGAATCGAACCCGGGTCTTCAGCGTGATGAACGAACGCTTTAACCACTAGGCTACCCCATCGCCCCCTGAACTCAAGTCTGTATGAGGTACAACATGTTAACCACCAAGGCATCAATCCACAAAGCTCCCTAAACACTACGTTTTCAGCTTGACGAGTAATACTTTGACCCACTAGGCTAACCCACATTACATTAGGTAGTTTGAACTTATTTTGATGGAAAATCACATTCAAGAGAGATATGATACAGGTTCTTTGAGTTGTGTGCTGAAACATCATCACACCCTTTGTGTTCTCCATCCAATAAAACCATCAATACAAAGACTGCACAACAAATTCACACTGCACATCATCAAGTAAGAATCAAGAAAATGATCAGTACAACGCAGTAGGGTACTTAGGCCCTATGCCAACCTGTGCCCCGTTTCACAAAACTCTCGTAAGCCTAAGATCTCGTAAGTTTTCTCGTAGCATCCGTAGCTCCTGTGTTACAGTATAGCAGGTACAATGGCTACGAGAAAACTTACGAGATCTTAGGCTTACGAGAGTTTTGTGAAACGGGGCACTGATCTCTTTAGCCCATTAATTCTTGACGAGAAATGATTCTAGAATAAGGAAACCTATGTCGTTCAGTAACAAGACAAGACAAGAATCGTTACTTAAGGCCATATTGTGTCTTCATAATCCCCACTGGGACAAAAGCAAAGGGTACTGGTCACTATCACACTTTCATAAGCCCACCAGGGAGACATATATAGGCTTCTACGGATCTGAACTCTTCCAACGACTCGAAGGAAACAAGATACAAGGGATTATCCTGCCCTAGAAAACCCCCGCAAAATGGGTGTTGTGAGTTTACACCAAACACAGCACCAAAGAACCTTCACATATTACACACCTCAGGGCCACCATCTGAAGAACATTAGCAGGTTTGTCAGTTTTGGTTCCTGATTCTTCAGCTATGCAGGATTATCTTATCCAGAGACATTCCCCCATCAACAGGTGGCACCACACCTGCATCGTCAGCATGCACCAGTAATCCCATCACAACTCCTAGCTTCAGTACATGGATCACAGGACCAACACTGATGCACTATGGGTTGTGTTACTGTAAGTATATCATTTAGGACCTTTACTATCCTATACTACAGATTCCCAAGCATTGTGTTCTTAATTGTTTCATCTGCATTCTCGAAATTGTTGCGTCAATAAAGAAGCATATGACTTAAAAGACAACAACTTATAGATACTTATATTTACACCACTGTCAATCTAAAATCTACATCAAATCATTGTTCTATGAAACAAGACAAAGAAATCTCAGGTGAAGTATGCCTCATTATCATCTCCATAGATTACATGGGAATGCAGTGTCTTTAATCCATCAGATATCAAGTTTCAAACATGAGCATGACTCAGCTACATGCTGCAACAAACAGCACCATGATATTGGATACAACTAAAGAAGTGCGATCACTTCCACAGGAATTATAGCTGTAGATCTTTCCACTCCAGCAGGGGTTATTTCATGCCTCTTGGTTGTCCACAACTATAACAGATGTCTCGCATGAATGAAAGCAATTGAAATCTGCATCTATGTTCGATCACATCCTGTTTGATGCTTGGAGTGGACATGTGAACCAGTCGGTTAATCTCCCTCTCACCTCAGTCACCGAGTTTCATACACTGAAACCATGATCTCTCAAAACCAGGGTCATTATTATGCTGCCACAAAGGTAATCCCAAGTTCTGCATTATACCTTGTCAATCTCAGGCTTGTAAAGAATTTGAAGACCAAAATCTAAGGCCTTTTAAAGGTTTTCTGGGCAAAATTTAGGCCAATAAGACAAACAATAATAGAAGTAAACCTAATCAAAATAACAAAAAACACAATTTCTGTTGGGTTTATAAGAAATTCAAAAACAGCATAATGCAAACCTTACCTAGACAGACAGCAAGGTTTAAGACCAGTAGAGCTCAATAAGCCTGTAGCCATCCAAACACCAATGAAAGAATATACAAGGAAAGTATCTTCATACTTAGTTTGAAAACAAACTTGTAGAAACACTTGTAAGTAATGTTTGTTGCAAACATCCACATCCACACTTTAGATGATACTTAGCACACAAAACTTCACTTCATCAAGCTGCAACTTGAAAATCAAGGCTTCTTAAAGTCTTTTATGTTTTTTTCCAGGCTCTTTAAGGCTAATTCCTGGCTTTTTCAAGACTGTATGAACTCTGAACCACATTGTTTTCACTTCCACCCTCCAAAACCTACTGCAATACTATAGAGGCAGGTCTAGATTTTCCTCAGTTCAAAGGTTCTGTTCCATTTTAAATAGAACTGTATATAATAAAATTGTATATATAGTATTCCCAGAAATTATTGAGAATCATGTTGCATCATGTAACTCATTACGTTTATTACCTTCTGGCTTTTTACTTACATAAACATGTTAAAACATCATCATTTTACAGTCTCAGTCTTGTTTTAGTACTTTGTTAGACCTCCTCGCTCAGCAATGCATGCTTGAATACGCCTAGGCACACTACCCATCAAAGTTTGTAGGTAATCGTGTGACAGGGTATCCCAATATTGGACCACCTCGGCCTTCATATCTTCAATATTTCTCAGTCCCTTTTGGTTTATTCTGTCCTTCATGACTACCCACACATTCTCAATTGGGTTTAGGTCTGGGCTGTAACTGGGCCAGTCTAAAACTTGAACATTTTCGCCCGACAACCACTGTTTTGTGTAGCGCGCAGTGTGTTTTGGGTCATTATCATGCTGGAAAATCCAATCATCTTCATACAATGTTTGTGCTGTCGGAAGAAGGTGACCATTTAGAATGTCAATGTATCTTTCTTTTGTCAAGTTTCCCGTGAAAACACACAATGGCGTCACTCCACGAGCCGATATGCCACCCCACATGTGAAACTTCGGGCTATGTTTTGGTCGCTGGTAGATAGGTTTGACAGTATCTTTGGTCCAAATTTTCACACAATTAGGGAAAAGCCAAACAGAACTTTCATCCGAAAAGAAAACATTATCCCAATCTTGATTTTCATGAGCCCGACACCAGTTTAAACGTTTTTCCTTTTGTGCATCTTTCATCAACGGCGAGGGAATTCCACGTTTTTTCACCCAATTAAGTCTCTGTAATTCCTGCCTAACTGTTTCATTGCATACCTGAGGACTTCCTCTGCTAATCATTTCATTTCTGATGTTCTCAACACTTTTCAATTTGTCCCTACTCACAATCTGCCCAAGTCTTCGGCAATCCACAACACTGAATTTCCTAGGCCGACCTGCCCCTGCTTTATGCTCTATCCCGGTTCCTGTTTGAATATTCTTCAAAGTTCTGTAAACTGTAGACAGAGGAATACCATGTCTACATGGTAACACTTTAGCATCAGCCTCACCCCTTTCAAAATCATCTAGAATGAGCTTTCTTTTCTCTCTTGCTGTAAATTCTGCCATGTCAACACAGGAAGCCGTCTGCTCAGACAAGGGAGATAACTCTTGACGTAATGAGCTGCCTTCTAAGCCTTCAAGAGTTGTCTCCCTTATTTAGTATGCTTAGTGCACAGTGAAAGCCCTCTTACCATCATTAGAAAAAAACAAAAGATTTTCTCAATAATTTCTGGGAACACTGTATTCAGAAACTAAGCATTGGCTTAGAGTACAATGAATGGTCTTCACAGTGGAACAATGGAACAATGGAACACCATCAGCAACTCATGCTTGTGGTAAGAGTGTTTAACAACATCGTTTGACCATTGTATCTCAGTTGGGTAGATCACTGATCACTAGACTGTCTGGTCAAAACGTGACATGTACAGACAGACCATATAACTGGTATGTTGCTGAGTGCAACATAAACAAACAAACAGACAAACAAACAAACAGACAAACAAACAAACAAGACTTCAATGTGTTTCCCTAACCTATTACCTCAACTAAGGCACTCATGATTTATCAAAGCATCAAACCAATGGTCTTTTCCAATATCATTTTATCTTGCTACTGCGTCACTATGCTAAAACCCCTCACTTACTGAAGTCTCTTGTCATCGCTCAATAAGGTTAATGTATGATTGGTTTTTTCTGAGAAAGGCTTGTAGACTCTTGTCAAATTTAGGGTAAAACTGTGAAAATGAAATATATAAATCAATCAAGCCTTACTCCTGAGAGTCTACTATAACAGCCAAGTTTTGTTACATTTTCCATTGCAAGTATCAAATCAACAATAGTTACTTCATCTCCACACTGCAAATGTTTTCCCAAGTGAATGATATTTTTGTTGTTGAAGTCCATGATTCACTGCTTTTATCCATGACTCACAAAGTATGTCTGCCAACATTTTCAGCTGGAATTCATTACATAACAACCTTATACAATACTGAAGGTCAAAGAAAAAGTTTTATTCCGGAAATATAACACTGCTTTTTTTCCCAACAATGTTCAGAATTAACATAATGTGTAAGTCATGACAAGGTAGCTTTGAAGTATTCATAGAAAATTCATTCTCATAAGGACTGTCTTATATATAGCTGTTGATTTTGGTATACTTTACCAACTTAAAGAAAGTTGGTAAAAATACCACTGTAAACGGTATTCCTGGTGAACCAGTGTGTGCTTGTGTGTGTGTGTGCGTGTGCTTGTGCATGTGCAGCTCTTCCTTCTGGTATACTTTACCAACTTACAGAAAGTTGGTAAAAATACCACTGTAAACAGTATTACTAGTGAACCATAGTGCATCTGGAAGGTTTCTAGCACGGCCAAGGGATGGAACTCCGGACAGCATATTCTGTTTTGTTGTGTGGTTGAGTATGGTTTATGTCACTTTTGTCAATGCTCCAGCAGTATCACAGCAGGGGACACCAGAAAAGAGCTTCACACATTGTACCTATGTGGGGGATCGAATCCGGGTGTTCAGCATGATGAACAAATGCCTTAACTACTAGGCTACCCCAAAGCCCCTTGCAATTGATTAAATCTGTGAAATGTCTCCTTTCAGTTTGAAAGAAAACAGAACACACACACAAGCAACACCCCAGAGATTACGTTCCGAAAAGTCTCCACTATACCCTGGATGCATCTACGGCTCAGCCCGATAAATTTATTACCTCCCTTGGCTGGCTTTTTATCCAATCAGGTGCCTACGCTCGGAATTTGAGCGAACCAATCACAACTCTTTCGCTTTTTAAATTTTCCAACCGATTAAACTTGGCAAACAAACCAAGCGTAGGTTCTCTGAAAGTATTAGATGGATGTCTTGCATATGTTTTAAAAAAGGTTTCGGACCTATAAAGTTGCATGTATGATTTCCCCAAATTGTGAGTCGTACGGCGAGCAAACCTTCGCAGTTGCAACTGCTACCTTTGTTGACACTGGCAAATTCGGTTATAACGGCGACCACTCTGATTGGCTACTGTGAGAAAGCGGAGTCAGCAAAGGGAGGTAATAAAATTATCGGGCCGACCCGTAGATGCGTCCAGGGTATAGTGGAGACTTTTCGGAACGTATACCCTGGAGATATCGAGGATGCATGTCACCCAAATCAATCAGCACATCTTCATCACCTGCATGGACGACAAACCAAAGACCAATTCGATAAATAACTACGCAGGTCACATACAAGCAGTAATGAACCAGTTTAGAGCAATTTATAGTTTTTAAATAATAACATGCATAGTTGTATTGCCACAAATATACATCTTAAAACATGTTTAGAGCACATTATTACACTGTCGCAATGGATTAGTGAATGCATCCTTCCTTTCTCTGCTTGCTGGGAACTACATGACCCAAGCCACCTGTACAGTTTGTTTTACTTGTAGTTTCTAACAGACTACTGCCTATCTACACACCATAGCTCAGTAGGAACTGCAAGACAAGTTGATAAACAAACAGCAATATAATGCTACAATCAGCATTATAATGAGTGAGTGAGTATATTTTTGCCATATTCCAGCAATATTCCAGCAATATCACAGCACCAGAAATGGGCTTCTCATAGTATATCCATGTGGGGAAACTGAACCCGGATTTTTGGCATGACAAGTGAACACTTTGACCACAAGGCTACCCCAATGCCCCACCACTGTCATGAATGAACTTCAGTCTAATGATTTTTGAACTCTGTTACAGTTATTGATCATGTTTGCTTGACTGGGGAGATAGGCAATATATGCTACCATAAGTCTAGAGTCCTGGCAACCACAGGAAGAGTAACCACGATCAACATATCTGACTTGACTGTAAACCTCCGACCAACCTGACTCACAACTGAAAACAATTATACCATATCATGCATGTTTGTAAATAACACTTGAATGAAACTGGAACATTTTAAGCGCTTGACATTTCTATCTGTCCTGTAGCTCTATGGTCTAAACACTGAACTGGACAATTCCAGTTCATCACATCCAAGGTAAACAGTGACAGATCTATTAAGACCTGGCCCTGATTTCTCGAAACAAACTTAAGTTTTTACTCAAATCTCAAACTGAGTTTCACAATTTGAAACAGCTGAATTTTTAACTCAACTGTATTTTTGACATATAAAACCTAAACAAGTAATCTGTTTATGAAACTCAAATTGTTTCCCACAGTTGGGAGTTTTGTGACGATTTCAGTTGATTCTGAGAAATGTGTTTTCTTAAATTTCAGTCAAATTTCAGACTTAAGTCAAAACTTGGAGTTAAGTTTGTTTCGAGAAATCAGGGCCTGGCCTGGACCTGACAAACTCAGACACAAATTTTGGCGAATCTCGCACAGTGGCTTGACAAGGACATTTGTTCAAGTATACTTTAGAAACACCCAATTGTGATCTAATTAAAACAAGTTATGGATTACGGACAAAGGATTTGAGAAAAGAAACATAACAGAAGCCAACAGATAACTGATATGTTTGTGATTTCATTTCATTGCTGGTCAATGATCATTATGATGTCACAATGATGTCACAATGACATGTCACAATGTTTTCAGATGTGTTGCTCATAGTCCGTGCTCTCCATAATTAATCTGTCAATGTCAGACTCTTCAATATGATTTTTAGATTAAGACATCAACTGAAAAACGTTGGTGAAAGTTGAGAAATTTAATGTTTGATCATTTGTCAGGCTTGTATGATCATACCAAGGATAAAACAAACTAGACATACCTGCATGCCAAAAGACTGCACTTGCAATCATTCACTGAGAACCACACAATCATTTATCTATTTTTATTAATCAAGGAAACACCTTGTTGAGAGACTGTACAGTTTTTCCTTTGCTCAGTAAAGTGGGGCTCCAGAAAACAGTTCTTAATACTCTTTTGCTGGTCTTTACTGGTAATATGAGGTCATGTAAAATACTGAAATAGTGTAGTGCAGAGTACATCCAGGTAATTCCTTCAGAGCTAGGGCTGCAACAATTCGGTTAGTTTCGATGATCATTATCATTATTTCGATCTGACGTTTGAATATCTATTTAAATTAACTCCACACAGCAAGAACATGATTCTCGGTCCAACTTGAGCCATTTTTGAGCACTGAAATAAGACAAAAGTGTGATTGGTTGATATCAGGTTAGCTGTCCAATGAGAATTGTTGCTTGTAGACATCACCAAGTCAATGATAGATTTCATACTCAAAAAGCAGACTCTGAGAGTTCAATGAAATCTGAGGTTTTACTTGTATGAAGTATCAAATCGAAAAATGAGGCTCAAATATTGAAAATTGAATTGAATCGAGGTCTAGATGAATTGTTGCAGAGTCTGGAGCCAGAGTGATGGGTGAACAGAACAGACAACTACATGTTTTGGACATGGAATTTTGGGTTTGAGAGTTCTGTACGCACATTAGTGCATGACCTAAAAACTTGAGACCATCAGTAACACAGAAACACCTGCAGGCAAAAAGTGGTGTGTCACTAGAAGAGGTCACAATGACCTATGTCACTTGACATACATTTCACAACCCACAATCCCAGCCTTCATAAAGTGTTTCATAAAGTCTGTTAGAACAGCAGTGTCAAGATCATGGATCTCCTGTGCTTCAAAATTAGGCCTGCCCAAAGCAGGTATAATCAATGGTTGGAATTTGAAAATGACTAAAAAGACTGCCACTTGGTAGCTTCTCAACTGCCGCCTACTGTCTGCAGCCCCCACTAGTTGGAAGCGTCCCAGCTGGCAAAGTCTCCTGCTATTGAAAAACATAAAACATCCACGGAAGAGCACTACGGCATGGAGCTGTACATCACAAGCATGCATAAAAATAGTATTCGTACATTTGAAAGCTATAAATCAAGACATGTGTTTCTTAATGTCGGTTAACAATTGCCAGAATCAGCACCAGCACTGACACATCAAGACTTGCATACACAGTAGATTTCACAAAACAGCCTGACCTTGTTGTTTTTTCATCAGTCTGACAAACTAGTTTTGTCGCATAGACTGGTCACACAACTTCACAATCTATTCAAATCCATGTGCAGTTTATGCTTTCAGGGCTCCAGATGAAGGCTGTATCGTTGTATGTATGGATAAATAACATGAATGATACAGCAGGAAAAAAATCAGAAAACGTAGCAGATACGCACCACAGCAATGTTGTACAGTCTTAGAATCATTTATGGACACATTTATCTGAGAAAGTATTGCTTTATTGTTAATTGACCTGTTTACAAAAGTAGCAATGTTGTGGTGCATACATGAAACCAAAAATGCAATTAGAAAGATTATCTGGAGCCCTGACTTTGTAGCTTTAAAATCTTATAAAGGAATGTTGCAATTGCATGATGGTGTGGAGTTTAAACAGTTCATATTGTCCACTAGCATGAGAGTGAGTGAGTGAGTGAGTGAGTGAGTGAGTGTTCACACTGCTTTCAGCAACACTGAAACAATCTCACAGGGGAGGGGGAAGAGAGAGAGAGAGAGAGAGAGAGAGAGAGAGAGAGAGGGGGGACACAAGAAATAGGCTTCACACATTGCAACCATGTGGGAGATTGAACTGAGTCATTTTGTCACAAGCAAACACTTCAACCATCGGGCTACCCGACCACCCAGCCAGTTGAAACAATTTCTTCCTGAATTATGTTAACTTGCGATCCATTATGGGGCGGGGTTTAAAGTAGTGTTTGACTTCAAAATAATTGCACCCATGTCATGACATGCATGCAAAGCCATAATGACCTTCACATTCCACGCAGAGCTGGTGGTCACCCAGTACACATATAAATTGTATTAGACATGCAACAGCTCTTCAGCCAAACACAATGTACATACTATGCGGAGAGATGTCTTGCCTCAAGACTCTCCGTTAAGTCTCAGCAAACTAACAGTACATGACTGCAGTCTGTCACTCAAACAAATTCTTATTCTTCGAATAATGTTAAATATGATTCAAACTAACAATTACTTCCTTGGAGTCTTGTGCAAGTCTACGTGGGAGCTGCAAACTGATAGCTATATATAGAGCATGATCCTGTCTAACCAGAACCCTTCTAAATGTATTCTACTTCCAACTGTTATATTGAAACCTGTCCATAAATACAAGCATATGACCTTGAAAATAAAAATAATGTGTCAACATGAGAAAACATGGATTATCTGACCTTGACGTCTGACACAATAACTTGTTTGTCATAAACTAAGGTACCGTTCATAATTTGTTTCTTGGCGGTGATAACAATGTGAATGTCATCCCTAAAATTTATGTACACTGTAATGTCCCAGCCCACCACTTATGTACAAAATCAATGACACCCCTCCTCCCTATAATTTTCAAGTAGATTTTAACAATATTTCATGTACAAAAACTGATGACCTACCATTAATAAATGTGTACACACACGCACACACACCTGATGTGATACATTTTACAGAAGACTGGAGTGAGTGAGTTTAGTTTTACGCCTCTTCTAGCAATATTCCAGCAATATCACCATGGGGGACACAAGGATATGGGCTTCACATATTATTCCAGTGTGGGGAATTGAACCGGGTTTTGTTATGACGAGGAAATGCTGTAACCACTAGGTTACCCCACCATCCCCATTTATTTAACATGTTGGAGCCAAAGGACTTTCTTCATGTAATATCACAGCAATTCTTACAATTTGCCAACTATTATAGACTTGTATAGGCTATACTTTACGTGTTTGATATTTTGGGGTTTGTATGACAGGGGGATGTGGTGGGGGGCAGCCTAGCGGTTAAAGTTTTCACTTTTCACACCAAAGACACAGGTTCATTTTCCCACATGGATACAACAAATTTTGGGTATCTGCCGTGATTTTGCTGGAATATTGCTAAATATATGACTGATTAACTGAACATGAACACTTGCTCAACCTGTAGGTCTGCTTTCCACATTAATCATGTGTCACCACAGATATCGTGATATTATTCACAGAACACCACAGACATCGCCACACACAAGGTCAAACACCAGGAAAAAGAGAAGGCGAAATAATAATAAAAAACACAACAGTACTTCTCAAGAGGCAGTTAAATCATTACTGCAAGACTTGTTAAAGCGATAATCAATGCTATATATCTACTTTTCTAGCAACCTGAGAGGTTTGTTCTTGTGCACAATATTGTATGCCACAAGGACATAAAGTTAGACTATTGGCTCACATGCTTGGCAGATCTGGCAGATGGAATCTCACACTGTTCTTTCCTAAACATGCATTCAAGGCAGTCTGCTGTAATGTTCTATATGTGAAAGACAAAACCATATTGTGCCCTGCACTTAATTACAATAGAAACAAGCAATGCAAGTAGGGCTGCGATGAGTCCAAATTTTCTACCCCAGTACCCCACCTCCTATTACTCTATCCTACCGAGATTCCCACTTATGTTAACTCCCAAATTCAAAACTGTAAGAAATGGTATTGTATTCTTAAGCTTGCAGGCTAAGATATCAAGTTTGTCCATTTCTTAACCACGTATTATATTCAAATTAGGTGACAAATTTTGTCTAAATCATCAAAGACATTCCAACTATTTAATCATGAAAGAAAAACATTACATTGTTTAATCTATTACTCACATGATCATAACACATCCAGGTATTGAGAGGGTTCCTTGGTCCAACTTAGCACCCACCCAACCCAGGTATCCATATTATCCATCCCTGCCCTGATACAAGGGTACATGTGAAGTTTGCATAATGTGCAGACAAAAAAAAACAATTTCAGCAGAAGTAAACTGGCTAAACCTTGGCTTTTAGTATTTTTTTCATTTCCTTTTCAAACCATTCCATTTAACGAATTAAGTGAGCGAGTTGAATTTTATGCTGCACTCAGCAATATTCTAGCTATAAGGCAATCCGGTGATCAACAGCATGCGCATCGATTTGCCCAAATGGGAACCAATGACGTGTCAACCAAGTCAGCGAGCCTGACCACCAGATGCCGTTAATCTCCTCTTACAACTAGTAGAGTTGCCTTTTATGGCAAGCATGGGTTGCTGAAGGAGTGTTCTCCGCAGTGTTCTCCGGACCTTCACAGGTCTTTAATGAATAAAGATTGATACCCAAATTAAAATCAATGTACTGAGGAAGAAAAGGACGTTTTGTTAATTATCAGGATCCTAATCTCTGTTTACATACAGTGTTTTCCTTACACAGACAATACTGGCTTGTTCTTATGAACACTTATCAAGGGCTCAGTGCCTCAGCAGGAAAATTGGGGGAAAAATCGTTACTTTGTTCAAAATATGAATGTTTTACCTATTTTGTTAAATGAGATGTAGAACATAGCACTTTGAAACTTCATTCAATGCAATGATAAACAAACTAAACATTGAAAGCTTTCCTTTTCACAGACCGTTTTATCAATAAACTACAACATAGTTCTACAAACTCAAACATAAGTTATAAGTATATTTATTTAGATGAATAAAGAACTATCCCTACTTGTGAATTTTTAATGACATTTGCTGCAGACAGGGCACCAAATATCGGCCTCTTAGTAGATCCAGATAAACCTCTGCTTAATGCTTATCACAATTAATGCACATAATAGCGATCAGTGTCATGATTAAGTTATTATATCATAGTATGCTCAATAAGAAACAATACCAGGGTGTGGACACAAGTCCAGCTAATAAACAAGTAGCATCAGAATATGAGTGTTTCAGTTATCTGTTTGATTCATCAAGAGCCGGGATAGAATTGTTTTTATTCAACCCATGCTTGTCCTAACAGCAATGGGACAGAGTGTAAAACTATGATCATCTTGCTGATCACTGGATTGTCTGGCCCATACTGAATTATTTACAGATTGCGGTGATTTAGCTGGAATATTGCCAAGTGCTGTGTTGAACAACAATCAATAAGAAAATTAATATTACATTTTCATATAATGGCTTCGAATCAGAATATATATTTACTCAGGATATGTTGTTAGTATTTTAGTAGTGCTTATGCATTCTCCAGCAATATGATATCAGCATGTAAATTATCAAGTTTGGACTAGACAATCCAGTGATTGCATCATGCCTATTAATCTGCCGCAATGCAGATACAATGAACTGCATCAAACTAGCAAGCCCAGCCATCCTATCTGTTTAGTTGCCTTCGTAAGACCAGTTGTAACTCAGATCCTTGTGAGTAACAAGATATGCAGTCATACCTAACATTCCAGTTTTAGGTAAACCATACCTGTACCCATATATACTCATAGGTGTTGGTGGTCAGCTTATTTGATGATATAACATTAAATTTAAATGGCTTCCATGTTACACTTTTTGCAAGTCTGGTGTAATTTCATAAGTAATAAAATATAAGTGAGCGAGCTTAGTTTTATTTCACACTCAGCAATATTCCAGCCATATGGCAGCAGTCTGTAAATAATCGAGTGTGGTCCAGATAATCCAGTGATCAACAACATAAGCATCGATCTGTGCATGCGTCAACCAAGTCAGCGAGGCTGACTACCTGATTCCGTAAGTCGCACAAGCACAAGTTGGACAAGCATAGTCCAATATAATATAAAAAAGCAATAACATTAGTCTTATCTCATGTGAAACACACTGTCCAATCTTTGAGGAAGAAAATGTTTTCAGGAAGAATTGATATGTGTAAAGTTGATTCAGTTAAATGATGCGACACTGGTGTCTGTTTCTCTCTTCATTGTCAAGAATAGTTTCATGAAATCACAAACACATTACATAATAGTTGTTTGTGTCTGTCACTAAAGGCCAACATTCAAGTTATGTTCTTTGAACCTTTTGAGCAAACCACATAAAAGGAATCTGAGAGTTTTGAAATGGTCCCTAGCTACTTTACAGCATGAGTGAGATAACATTTATAGTATGTTTGCATAGCAATGTCATCAAAGGATGCAGCTGATTATAGCAACTGATACCATACTGTCAGGTATACAAGGAAGGGAATCCCAAATGAAAGGGTGCCACTGTGCAAATATGGCCAGTTTAAACACTACTACAGATAATGATACAATTCCCTCAAGCCAACCACAGAGCTTACATAATAAGGCCAAACAGCATGTGTTTCAGATATGGCTGAAGAAACTTTACTGTGCTTCAGATAGAATGCTCAAAACATGGCACACAGAAGTGTCCTGTAACAATATGTCACTTGCCAAAGTAAAGAGAACAGATTTCAGATTCAGGAGGTTTGGATAAGTCTATCTTACAGTCCCTGAACCACATTAATTTTCCTACAGCATAGCTCTGGTTCCAGTGTTGCCTCACAGCCCCTGAACCACAGTTTTTTCCCTACAGCATAGCTCCAGTTCCAGTGTTGTCTCACAGCCCCTGAACCACATTTCTTTCCCTACTGCCAAGCCATCCCTGCCAGCTACTGCAAGAAACGAAGCAAGTCTAGACTTCCCCAGGTTCAGAATCTCCTATCTTACAGGGGGTTCTCTTCAATTTAAATGGTTTATTTGCTACTATCACTATTACATATATTCAGAGACTAACTCTCAGATTAATCTAGGTTTGGACAGTTTTCTTTGCAGAAAGTTTTTGAGATCCACCCTGGCTGCTAAGATATGTTGTGTCTGCAGTAAGTAACTCCTTTCACTAACAATGTGTGAAGTTCAAACATTTACAGCGTAAGGCAGCATTGCTCCCACGATGGAAGAACACCGCAGCTTTACCGCTTCTGTCTTCATCTTTGTCAAACAGTAAGATGATCAACTGGCTCAGACCTTGTCAACATGACTGATTTTTTTGCGCAGATTCATGTTGAAGAACCTGAATTTCAAACAGTTGTAGTTTAAAGATAATTTACACGACACTTGCAGCTGACTTAAATGACAACCATAATTCCTGGCTCATCTAAGCGTTGAGGCAGAAGCAGGACATCTGTTTCAGGAAAAATCAAGGTATGAATAATCCTAGTGATTTCTTCACTCCCTATCTGTGAAGATCCAGTTAGAACTGGTTCTCAGTAACCTGTAACAGAGGTAATAGGTGACTAATGGGATCAGGTGGTCAGGCACTTGCTTGGTACATGTCATCATATCCCAATTGCACAGGATCCCCATGTTGTTGATCACTGAATTGTTTCACATGGTTTCCGACAAGCTTCTGCAGGAGCTCTGCTTTATATTGTTTACTATTATAAATACTCTCTCGAAGGTAGCTGTTTCGGAAGTGATAGCTGCCATGACAATAAGGAATTTCTAGTACATCTTCAACCACATCCTTTAAGGAAGAGATTTGTATATTATCTAGGACATGCAAGCCTCTCTACCTAAAGCCTCAGCCACAGAACCAGCTGTTGAACACAAAAGGCTGGTCCAGCGCTTATAGTGTTCATTACAAGTGCAGCAACAGCCCACATCTGGTGGAATGTGTTTGTTCAGGAAACATCCACCTTAATCTGGCTGATCCCCCAAACCACAGTGTAAGCTGCCTCCTCTACTTTTGTGCATGTTCTCACAGTGGTCTCACCTGTATGTCACATGATCATGTCTCATAACTGTACAGCATAGTGTCTCACCCTAATCATAAATAAATTTACACAAAGGTTTTTCATCTGTATTTCACGTAAAGAACATGATCGTTTCTCACCTGTGTTTCACATTATTGCACATAATTTGTGTCTCACATGGCTGCATTGGAGGGTGTTTCACCTGTATCATACATTATTGTACATAATAGTTTCTCACCTGTATGTCACATGATAACGGACAATACCGTTTCCCATGTCTCTTATGATCACACGTGATGGTTTCTATCTCACAACATGATCATATACACACCAACAGCAGCATTCTCATAAACAAAAGATGTTGCACCTATATTTCAGAACCTGATGATGCCTTACATTCTATTTTACAGGGCAATTCTCACATCATAAAGCCAAGGAATACTCCCTTAAAGACCTTTACAAATCATGTCTTATGTATGTGATTGAGTAACTAAGTTCTAAAAGCCATTATGAACAATGAATCAGTGAGTGAATTTAGTTTTAATCTGCTTTCAGAAATATTCTAGCAATATTTCAGCAATATCATGTGGGGGAAACCAGAAACAAGCTTCACACTGTACCCATGTGGGAGATCAAACCCAGGTCTCCTGGATGACAAGAAAGTGCTTTACCCAATAAGCTACACTCTCCGCCCTCACTATGGGTCAGCTTGGGAAGAAAGCAAAACTTGTGTAAAAGTAATCAAGAAAGGGTATAGACAACAAACATGTGGTTCAAAACTATGGAAATCTAGACTTGCCACATTTTCTAGACTCGCGTGGGCTTTCTTGGATACATATACTTCAGGGTCTGTACGACAGACTAGGATCTGTACAACAAACTACCTAGATAGGTGCCATATATTGGAAGCTGATGTAATTAGCAGTACTTTACACCGACTGTACGTGCAGATGTTATTAACTACCTCCTAAAGTAACTACAACACAATGTCAGTCACCACCATGTTGGATTAACAGACACTGGGGAAATCACATGACAGAAAAAAATGAGCATTTTGATCAATCTTAAAGGAATGTAATTAGAGTATGACCATACATGTACATGATAGGTCAAAGGAATGAAAGGATGACTATGGTTTTACATCGCTTTTTGCAATAATCCACCAACATCACAGCAGGGGGGACCAGAAATAGGAATCACACATTGTACCCATGAGGAGAATTGAACCCGCATCTTTGGCGTGACAAGCAAATGCTTTAATCACTTGGCTACCCTATCGTCCCTTAGGTCAAATAATGCTAATGAGTATCCATTATATTCCTTCTATCCTACATACCAGTAACAAATATTGCCATACATATATGCTGTGGTATGCTGGTAGAACGGTACTTCTGAACAGTTCTTCTTGTGATATAAGTTCAAGGTCATACAAGAGACTTTAATGTCACGATGATACAAGTCCATGATATATCACACTTGAAAATGACACAAAGCTATGAGCATGACAAGTCAATACAGACAGACATCTCCCACAAGTCACAGCACTACATGTCAGCATTAATATCTCCCAGCTACCAGTCGACTCAGTGCATTCTAAATGATCAACAACTCTCTGGTGTGCTAGGAGCAATCCCATAAACCATCTTGTCACACATATTGTGACCATAGAAAATGGATGTTAGGAGAAGTTGTCATATGTAAACATTATTGATCACCACTGATTGAGGATACATGGGAAGCTGATAATTTGTCCCAACAAGTCTTGCATGGTTAACCTCTCTATAGTCCTCTCGATAGATTTTCCTGTCGTAACTGTGCTCAGTAGCTTTTTACACTGCTTTGTAGTGATTGAATCAGTTATGTTTTATGCTTCTTCGAACAATATTTAACTCAAATTAGAGCATGTGAGCTTGGTGTTGGAATAAGTGAGTTTAGTTATACGTCAGTTTTAGCAATATTCCAGCAATATCATGGCAGTGGACACCAGAAATGGGTTTCACACATAGTACCAATGTAGGGAATTGAACCCAGGTTTTCAGTGAGAAAAGCGAACACTTTAACCAATAGGCTACCCCACCACACACTTGGTGTTAGACGAAACCTTGCACTGATGCAGCTCTTAGATGTCTACCACTTTGGTGAAACCATTACTTTGGGGTCTGTCAAACCAAGAAACAAAACGTGACTGAGAAAGGATGTGAACCTACTATAGGATCCTCCCATGATTAAGCTAAGCAACTCTGCACAGAGTGTCATGATGCAACTTGGTCACTCATGGATTCTGGTCAATACAAGTGACAGCATAATGATAGAGGGCAGACATGAGATGGTTTACCATTTTGCAAAACTAAGATGTGCTATGGGTTGACAGATCAAGGAATCATAAGAGAATTTATGAATCATGGCATAGATATCTGCCTCAAAATTACCCAGATCTCATCATCCTGCTACTACTTATGGTTCCACCTTGACCTGATTGTTTTCCTGAAACAAAAGATAACAGTAACCCCATTCCAACCCTCACCATTTTTATTATTTTTCAGAAAATGTTTCACTTCTAGCTGATATACGACATACACAAGTTACTTTACACCTAAAACTTGTTCAGGTCTCTACTTAGGAAGATAAGGCCTGTGTGATAGATCACAGAACTGGAATTGATGAAAAGTAATGGTGGTTTCAACTGGACCCCTCCACATCAAGCTACGAAAGCTTTCAAGTATTTACAGACTTTTCATTTAGCAGAACCACCAAGGATCTAAGTAGAAAGAAACCTTGGGTTGGTAGCAATTTCTACTTTTCTCATTCCACAGAACATGTGGGTTGAAGAAATCTTGCTCATTATAAACACATGACTAACACATCAAAGTCTTAAAAGAAATCAAATGTTCAAGTCATGGCAAGGTGTAACTTCATGAATATTTTCAACACCACGTTGATGTACCAAGTAGCTTTTATTGTTGCGAGACGTGAGCAAAGTACCTTGACAGTCCATACCTAGAGGTTTCAATACAGTAATTTACAATGTTCAGTGGAGACAACCACATACAACATGGTCAATCAACCTGCCTACAGTCACTGATCCCACAGACGACTTTTACAGCTTGAAGTATGAAGACTGTGACAGCTGAATCAGTTTCTTGTAAACCGACTTTCATATGATTTATAAACATCACTGTCAACAATGCACAGTGACGTGAAACGTTTGTAGCATTTCCTCATTAATTACCTTAAACTGTGACAGTTCATAAATTTCACCATTAAATGTTTCTCCTACATCTGTTATATAGACCATAAGTGTGTGAGTTGGGAATTAAGCCGCTTTAGCAAGATTCCAGCAATATCACCATGTAAGACACCAGAAATAGACTTCACATTGTACCCATGCTGGGAATTGAACCCAGGTCTTTGGTGTGATGAGCAAACACTTTAACCACAAGGCTATCCTACCTTTCATACAGACTTTGATGAGCAAACACTTTAACCACAAGGCTATCCTACCTTTCATACAGACTTTGAAACAAATATACCACTAAAAGCAGTTAAAGAACACCTGATTCTTTCAGTTAACTCTAGTTAACCTCTTATGGCAGATTAACTTAATATGATGAAAACCAGGAGTTCCTTAACTGAATTTTAGATGTAATGATCCAAAAGACTCCATATAAGTTCAGAATACATGTAGGTGGCAAGTGGAGTTTTCTGTCATCTGAGGTGGAGCTCTTGTTATTACATGCTATGAAGGTAATTTAGCATCTGTTTTTCTGCGAAATATGTTCATCTAAGAGACCAGATGTTTAACTAATTTCTAGTGTACAAGACTCATAGCCATGCCAAATGACAATCTTTGGTGGTACTGTATATCATGATATTAATGCGCCACAAATTTAATGCAAGCTCAGGGATCTCTGTATCTTTCATGATTAACAATACTTCATTCCAATATGTGTGACAGGTCCATCTAGTTGAAATGATTTGGAATATACCTTACAACTGGCATTCATGAATTTCTATTAGTAATATAATCCTCTGAGTATATCGGCCTGGATGTGTTAGACATTTTCCACCATTAGTGTAAGTTACCATAGCGTTGTACTAATCTTTCATACCTAAAGGTGGGTCTATATCTAGCGGCCATGATGGCACAGCCAGCCTGAACCACCTACAGTTTTTATCATCATACACACCAATACAGGCGCTGTAATTATCATTACCAAGTCAGCGATGTGCCTGCGGAGGCAGTGAGACTGTGTGGCTGAGTGCATGCAGATCAAGGAGCTACTGTAGCTAGAAGATGCCTTCACACTGTGCTGGTCAGTCTGTGATAGGCCTTGTCATTCCTTGACATGATGGCCATAATATCTACTCTCCTACCCAGGGTTCCTTGCGCTCAACCTCAGTCACCGGCC
Organism: Haliotis asinina; assembly: GCF_037392515.1. NCBI lineage: Eukaryota > Metazoa > Mollusca > Gastropoda > Lepetellida > Haliotidae > Haliotis > Haliotis asinina. The sequence goes on along the minus strand of NC_090289.1, from coordinate 32,177,818 downwards.
TCTGTGACGGCCGATTTGTTACACCTTACAAAGAACAAACTTCAGATGCCTTTCATCTGTTGCAGCTCTTAAAAGCCATCACATTTAGATAAACATGTCATGAAACACTGAACTTCCATCTAGGAACTATTTCCGTTTGCATATTTACCGATAGTGGATGATAACTGCACTGCTACTAACACACATGTGCAACATCTAAGGATTGCTGGTACAAAGACATAAACTGTGTAAAACATGATTACAATTATTTGGGGGAATTTTTTTTGGTGATAACTGATATCTTTTTTCTATCTGCACATCAAAATAATTCATGATCTATGATTTATAAAAGCAATTTCATGTTTCTGTGTGTTATGATATTGCTGTAATATTGTTGAAAGCTGTGCAAAAACGCACTCAATCACTTTCTCATTATTCCTTGGAGATGCAACTGGTATTCTATATCTGTATAACTACAAAAAAGACCACTGTAAACCACACAAAAAGATTAACACAAAAATTAACACATATTTTTCTGATTTCAGAACCGGCACATATATTTACAAACAAAAGAAAAGCTTATCACCTGACACAGACATTAGCTTATGGCAGTGATGTAATGACAAGTCACTACTTAACTACCCATGAAAGTCCCAAGGTAGAAAAGGCCTTCAGCAACCCATGCTTGCCATGAAAGGTGACTGTGCTTGTCATAAGAGACGACTAATGATATCGAGTTGTCAGGCTTGCTGACTTGGTTGACACGTCATTGGTTCCCAATTGCACAGATTGATGCTCATGCTGTTGATCACTAGATTGTCTGGCCCAGACTCCATTATTTACAGACCGCCGCCATATAGCTGGAATATTGCTGAGAGCGGCGTAAAAATAAACTCACTGACTCACTACGTAACTGTGATGTGTTAATATATTACTACCTGCAAAAGACTAGCAAGGCAGCAGGATGAAGTCAGACTTTCATAATCTAATCTTGATTACTTTGGATAAAGGATGGATTTGATCAGTCAGTATGAAGTTTCAAATCTTAATTAAATTAGTTGATTTAATGTGTAAAAAGCTGACATAATAATTAATTTTGAAGACAATTAACTGTCAGCATTGATTTGACCTTGATTTATGATGGCAATGCTAAGATAACAAATTTTCTGCTATCTGTAACAAAACCAGTGGTATGCCAGAGATTCACAGAGAGTAGTGATTCTTCTTGTGAGCAAAACAACAGGGTGTCAAAAAACATTTACAACATCCTACAGGTAGGGCTCATTAAGAATGTCTACCAAGCATGTGAGGGGCAAATGGGCTCAGTCTCTGGGTCACTAAATCTATTGATGGCAGAATCCTCAACCAATGCTTAGTCTCTGAATATATATAAATTTGATTGTAACAAGTAAACCCATTTATATTCAAAAGGAGCCCAAGGGACACCAGAGATTCTCAACATGGCGAAATCTAGACTTGCTTCATATAGGGCTTTATCATTGCAAGCAGAGTTAGGCTGTAAGGAAAATAATATGGTTCAAGGACTGAGACAGACTAGTAGAGTCCAGCCACACCACTAGTTGGACACTTAGATAATACAGTGAACAAATCCATGGGAAGCCAATATCAGAAAGTTCAATATTCTCCAAGTACAGCTCCTCAAGAGAGACTACCCTGGCAAAATGAGGCTCACTCTGTGAGTCACTGCAGTCTATTGATGTGAAGTATTCAGCTTGAACGGCCAAAGGGAATTTGTCCAGTGACAAGATATCTGATCAAGCGATCTTGTGACAGGATATAATGGACCTCCAAGTGAGATAGATCAATTAGAGCAGACATCAGGACTTACCTAATGGGCAGTTAAAAGAAGAACAGTGGAAAGATTGTGCTGAGTCAGCTTATTGTTAACAAACCTTGGCCTTTACTCTCAAAACTTTGTAGCCCTAAGACTTCTTAACTTTGATCGTGACCAATGTGTTATGAACGGCCTCAAGAAGTATTGTACCAAGTGGGGAATTGAAACCCAGGTCTTCCGCATGATGAGTGAACACTTTAACCACTAGGCTAAAAACCTCAACCCAACTTTCAAAATGAGAAAAATATGGGAGAAGGACAAAAGCCATCCGGACAAATGCCAGCTCTGAGAAATATATTGTGTAATGAATTATATATAAATGACCATATTAGTCCATCCTGAAGGGGATCTGTCCATCTGACCATCTAGTCAGGAGCACGGATGTTGATCCTGGGACCAGCTGCTGGGGTTATTTGCAATGAGGAAGTGATCAGACAGCAGGGGTCAGAGTCTCCTCTATCACTATCCTTCCATCCAGGAAGTGCTGCCTGGACACAGAGGTTAGAACCCGATTACTGGAGCCTGGATCTCATAAACAACAGCTGATTAAAGTCTCAATGTAATTACATCTTAACACTACCACCTCTGTGGTAGGTAGTTTAACACACATGTTAAGTTAATTAGTTCTAAAATATGGTGAACATCATTAAGATTACATCTTGAAAGATTATTAATAAAATGCTTTGGGTGACTAAAATAATTCAGAGAGAGTATTAACTATATTCCATCAAGATCATGGCAAGGGATACCAGAAAAGGGTTTCACAGATTGTGCATGAGTAGGGAATTAAACCCAGGTGTTCAACACTGAGTGTGATCACTTGCCTTCCTGAATGCTGACACAAAATAGAAAGTTCTAGATTATTATGTAAATTTTAGTACGATGTCCACACTTGGTCATCGACACAACCAATTCCAATTCCTTTATTCTTGTTCAACCATCATCTGTAGGACAAGAGAAGACAATAAATGCAATTTATGCATAAAAACAAGGTGAAGGTTAGATAAGTTACATTCAATTAAGTTTCTTGAGTGCAGAGTTGATGGTACACATAAATCTGGAAAGCTTTTTTAGGGTTAGGCATAAATAATGACAAATTAAATAATAACAAATTTGGAAACATTTCGGAGTTCAGAGTTCTCTTGGTGTATTAATCCACATTCCTAACAAATCCTACGAAAACTGGGTCCCAGCTGAACGTGAGTTCATGAAGATTAAAAAGTTCAGTAAGAAAATTACCATTCATCAGTTGGCAAAATACTCAATCTATTTCTAATAAGACAAATTCCCTGCTAATATTCACCATATTAACCTTCACCACAATTGAAAACAATTTGTCCAACAAAGCTGGGAAAGAAACTGGACTTAAAACTTAGTACTACTTGATGACAAATTAAAAAGAAAACAAAATGAATAAATTGATCAGGTTTTCATAAATAGAAAATTGATTGCTTTTATAAATTCAGTGGTATTTCAATATTTGAGCAAGATGTACAACTAGACATTGAAGCTTGTTATCACTGAAATCTAAGTCTCTTATGCAAGGGAATAAAATTTATTGCCACAATTAAATTGCTTAACAAATCTTGAATTCAACTTTACTGACATTTACTTCAGATATGGGGTTGAATATTGGTCTCAGAGCAGATCTGGACAAAAAACATGGCCATAAAAGCAGCACCTTAGATAACAGCTTCAAAAGCAAACACAGACCCCAAGAAAGAGATCTGTGTACCATTGTATGGTTAAATACAAATAATTGCACACAGGTAAACTTCAAGTATTAAGGAACCTTCATGCCGTCTTAATTCAGGAGCTGAAAAACAGGTGTTTGAGCTTAGAAACGGATTAGAATGGAAGACGTTGAAGCTACTTATATTTCATATCCAGTTTTGCCTACATGAGAGATTAGTCGAGGATCAAGTTTTTACTATACATGAACACCCACATTGGACAAATGTTTATTAGCAGACAAATAATAACATACCTATGTACATACGTGCATGCATGCGTGCGTGCATGTTTTTTTCAGGGGTGAAACGGTATACTGCCTTCAGGTCAGTATACAATGCAATCAAAAAATCCAGTGTTTTCTGGGTTAGTTCTATCATTCTATTAACCTTTTCTGGAAAGTCTTATTATCAAATCATTTTGTCAAAATATATGCATTTCATTGCAAGATATCCGCTATATTCTTGGCGGTAAGCTTTCTTATACTGAACCTACTTTTACCGAACCAAAGTCCTTGTAATTAGAGGTATTATGGTTTAAATTGATAGCGAGTTACTGTAGGTGACTAATATCCCGAAACAGCACTTTTATGTCATACTGTTTCTGCAGGTGAATCACAACCCTTCATCACCTGTTGTTAAATTTCAGTTATTGATGATGGAATATTGTAGACTTGAGGGCACTATGAAAGCCTATCTACAGCCCACCATGAAATAATAAAGAATCTGAGGTAGCTGGTTCACAAACAGCATGTCTATTTAACTTTTTTTTAAAACGTTGCACTCTACAGAACTATATGGGTTAGCAACTAAAGCACTGTATCATTGGCACAATATCAGAATACAAAACTGCATTGCCAACTCAAACAAGTGATTATGAACTCTCTAGGTTTGTATAAGTATAGAAAATTGCACTTATGCAACTTGAAACTACAAAATGCAACCTCAAATTATACCAAACTGTGCCAAGTGTAATTTAATATTTTCAAGATATCAACTCAGTTAATTTATGAGAAATAATAATAATAATGGTTTTGCCATAAGATTTCTAAAATAATTACAACTGATCTAATCAACAGTACAGACACTTCAGCATTTAATACAATTTTATACTGCAACCCTTTTTTGTCCCAGGTTGCACCATGTGCAATTTGGTTTCCTTTCCGTATGAATCCTGGACCCCCATGTATGAAACATGGTATTTATAACTGTGGACTACTTGAAAAGACTCTGTGACTATATACAGACTAGAAATGCTGCAGGCGAGTTCCATCAAACTGACCCAGATGAAGCAGCTTTTGGGGGCTGCTCATTAACAGCACACCTGGTGGGGCATGGTTCAAATACTTCTTGCATGACTACCAGTTCTGTCATCCTGGGGCATCCCTCCTCCTCCTCTGCCAGGGGTCAACATATTTACACAATGTTACACTCAGTAGACCTTCATTAATATAATCATACCTGGTGGTGGTTATTCACTGTCCATGGCATAAACAGTACATCCAGTTCCTACCTTTTAACATTACATATACATTGATGAATTATGCTGATGAAGCAAAAACCTTACCAAACTAACTGGTAATCATATTGATAATCAAAAGATTGTTAATGGTATACCTATTATCCATCACTCATTCAGAATGTTTCCAATCTTTATATTAACGTTGGAGCAATTTCAGTAACCATTGGTAATGAAATTGATAAATAAATAACTGACAGATCATTACAGGTATACCTCTTATCTATCATACAGAATGTTTCATCAAGTCTTTGTATCAATGTCACAACAATCACAGTTATATACCTACAGTATCAGTTCAGATTGTGCTGTCTGTATTTCAGGAAAGTTTTGTTATTTCAACTAGGCCACAAGGCTGTCAATTTTCGATGGGGGAAGGGACATAGGAGGTAGGGAGGGGGGGGAGCAAATAGTTTTATGCTGCATAAAGCAGTATTTCATCAATTTTTAAACAGGTCAGGCCAGAAAAGGGCTTCAATCTCATATTGTGGCCATGTGGGGAATTGAACATGGGCTTTTCAGCATGTTGGCTTCAAAGCTCTGGAAGGGAGTATGCCCAAGAATATATCTGATCCACTATAAAACTGGTGAATGTCATTTCACAATGAAGCATATATACACAGGCTTGTTCTTAAGAAGCTTTACTATGTTCTTTATCATAAGGCCTTCAGGCAATGGAAACTTGTTGTTGCTGTGTATTATAGTGTAAGTGTGCGATTCGCAATGAATGTTTTACCCTTAGGACCCATGCTTGAAAAGGCAATGAGATATTGTACAATCAACACTATGAGAAGAAAACTACCTAAAAGAAAAATCAGACATTGAAATTAGTAAAATTACCAGACTCTGATTGTTTTAGTGCATGAGTGAGTTTAGTTTGCCGAATTCGGTTGACAAACCAGGAAACAACAGGCAAAACAAGATTCAAGCCGACTATCACAGGTTCCGGCCATGTTTTGATGTCTAGGTCATCCTTGGTCTCCTAACTGACAGTGTAAGCCAATAAATCCTTCACATAATAATAATCATTGTGATCCTATTGCCTCTGTAGAAAGGAAAACTAAATGACAAACTGTTAACTGTCAGCAAATTTCCATTGATATGTTGCCTATCTAAATCATTTCTTTATGAGATGATGTTCTCATTTGGAAATAAGAAATGGACACAAATGTACAGCATGGCATATAAAAACACCACATCCTGAGGGATACACAATAATAGTTATTGTACCTGGAGAGCATCACAATCAGTTGTGGGTGTCTGTTGTTTCATCAGTTCACTCATCAGTCATCACCAGTGTTCACATGACCATTGATTTGATACATGCTCTAAGTAATTATCAGTAGGTAAAGTACACTACGTTGCTACAATACTTCCCAAGAAGCTCATCCTTCCACTAGTCTGCAGTCAGACCCTGAACCACAATACCTTCCACCCAGTCCTCTTTGCAGGGGTTCAAAATTCTTTTTGAAAGCCACTTGCCAAAAAGGGCCACTTTTAGAAAGTAACTTGCCCTGACTAATTTTCCACTTGCACTGATGCTAGGACACAATTAATGATGATGATGTGATTATGAAAGAATAAATTGAAGTGGTATTTCATGCTGATGTTTTGTGGACTGTTTATCGAAAACTCGGAAAAGTGATTAAAGCCAAGAAAGATAACTCTACTTTATTATCAATGCAAATATCATGACTACATTTTTAGCAGCTATGAATTGAAATCTAAGTTTATTTGCAGTTTGAAACAGTAAATGGAAGTTGCCAAGATACCATTATTTGATTGACCAATATGAAAAATGACTTGTTCCGTGTATCTCGCGATGTCATTTTTTAACCCATGCTCTGCTATGATAAATCCCAAAATAAAGCTGCTTCCTTATAAATTTAAAAGGAACTTGTTTCATTCAAAATTATGTACATTCAGAGACTATGTGTTAGCCTAACACAGACACATATGATTAGTTACATGGGTGCTCTGGACCCAAACTTACTAATTCCCTGCAAACCTTCATCCTCAGTTGTGAATATATTTACTTCTTCAAGAAAGAAACTAGGTACTGGGAAAGAAAGGTATTTCAGAATTCTTAGCCATTTCCTGAATTTAGAATGGGCCACTGCCCTTGTATCAATAGTAAACTTCCAAATTTTAATGGGCCATTTTTCATTCTAATGTGCAAAATGGCCCATGGCCCCTGCCTTTCCCAATCCCTGCTATTACTGACATAACTACAGCAGCATCTGTCTGGTCCAGAAACATCTCTGCTTTCAGCCATACTTTCACACATACCAAGCCTGTATTGCCAAATATCGCAATACAACTCCAACTGGCATTATGCAGCACTAATGGAATACCATGGAAACATGATCATGCTTGAAAAAATGCACACGTTTATGTAACAGGAGGCAACTGGCACCAATCCCAGATGTGTCCTTGCACAGAGGTGCGTGCTTATTTCTTGTATCATTATCGGTGCAAGGCTTCAGGCCTATCTGCAGAACTGCGCATTTGGATCACTAACATCACAAAACTTGCACTAACATCGAAGTAGTAACAAGACACCTGTCAGTATCAAGGTTCGTAAGAACCTTTTTGCAAAATATTTTTAAAAAGAATGAATTTTTACTACTTCCTGAAAATTCATGGATATGGAGGTTTCAAGTGCACGAACATCCTGACTGGATATTATGAGACAGTTTTATGCCACTTCAAGCAATATCCCAGTGATGTCACAGGTGATTGTACCCATGGGTGGAATACTCTTTCCTATAATAGTGCGTGGGTGAATGTAGTTTCACGCCTCACTTAGCATTATTCCAGCTTATACAATGGCTATCTGTAAATAAGTGAGTCTGGACCAGACAATCGAGTGATCAATACCATGAGCATTGTTCTGCGCAATTGATATACAATGACGTGAGTGAGCTAAGTCAGTGAGCCTGACCACCTGATCCCATTAGCCAGCTCTTAAGACAAGCATGGATTACTGAAGATTGCACTAACCCAGATCTTCATGTGTACTTTCCTATGATAAGGTATGCTTTAAACCATAAGACTACCAAAAGCTTGATTGATATATACAATATATGAATGTACATATATACATATAAAATGAATGTAAGTTGTTGAATTATGTTTTAATGACAGTGACATTTCATACAACACCATATTCCAGCAATATCATGGTGGTGGACTTCAGAAACAGGCTTCACATTGTACCATGTGGGGAATCGAACCCAGGTCTTTAGCATCTTGTGCCACGCTTAAACCACTATGCTCCCTAACAGCTTCCCACTTAGTCAATCTGTTATAACTGATTGGATAAACATACACACTATTTACCCTTTTACCACTGAGCATTCAGCCACACTACCTCCTAATGAACATGTTTAACCACTTACGTACTTAAAGGCTTATCACAGAGTAATTATCCTATAATCACTGGGTTATCACCAAACAACATCTACCCTTTAACCCTATGTGCTTATAATACAGTGCTTACACTTCTACCACTTATAAACAAGGCTACAATATGTGACTATTGAAATAAAGGGTCAACTAATAAATATATACAAAGCTACATCATTGTCTACCTCCTTAAACCAGGTGGGCAACACCTTTTTATGATTGTGACGTGAGTGAGTGAGTGAGTGAGTGAGTGAGTGAGTGAGTGAGTGAGTGAGTGAGTGAGTGAGTGAGTGAGTGAGTGAGTGAGTGAGTGAGTGAGTTTAGTTTTTGACAATATTTCGGAAATATCATGACACGGAACACCAGAAATGGGCTTCACATATTATACCCATGTGGGAAATCGAACCCGGGCCTTCTGCATGATGAGCAAACACAATATAAATAAGCTACCCCACTGCCCCCATGCTGACTTAAACATAGGTTACATCATATATGTAACTGGGGCATTATTATATAATATTTACCTTCTTAAAAAGATAGGGCAGCACTTCTCCAAACACTAAGATTGTATAAGAGTTAAATAATGTACCACGGAGTCATTATTATACAATATTTACCTGCTAGCAGCACTATGGTAACACTATACAATGTTTATCTCCTCAAAACACTGGACTTACACAAGACTTGCATTGTGTACCTCTGTGTCATTATTGTACAATATTGACCTTCTCTTTTTTCTGAGGAAGCACTATAGAATTAATTACAATGTTTATCTCCTGATGACACTAGGCTTACCGATAAGTCATACCTTGTGCCATACCACGCTAAGCTACCTCATGACAACACAATGGGGCACTATTACCCAATACTAACCTCCTCTTGCAGCATAAAAAAAACAACAAAATGGATGCCTGTGGTTACACGATGCTACATAAATATCAACTGACTTAACAAAGCCAGATATCCCCCGACATTGGTCACTGATACTGGATCCCAATGCATTTACTAAATAATTTGTCCACATATATCTGGAATAAGGAAACCTCTTTCTGGGACCATCATAGGCCATAAGACATGTGTTAAAGCTTATAAGGCCTCAATATACAAGCCTTTAACAATGTTGATAACCCAGCCAATCAGACACCAAGCCTATCCATCAACTTCCACATGCAGTAAACACTCCCATTCTTAATTGACACAACACTGGTCCCTTCATTAGACTGCTTTATGAATGACTGGTAGCTTCCATATAAGGAAGTTTACACTTCAAGCAGTTGCCTAATTACACATTTATTGCCAGTGGGTTGCCTATCACTGGAAGGTTGTATATCATTATACATGCACAACACTGCCATTAGCTTCATTAGCAAGCAGGTGATATCATCCAGTATATCCTTCACAACTGTGATTACACAGGCTCCAGGACCTGTACTTTCCTTACAGGAGATATGACAATTGACGATTCACATGTCACGTCTCACTATTTATCTATTACTGTACAATAGACAATAAATGTCACCACTTAAATAGAACACAATATGTTAACATACTGATTATACTCATCACCTTAAACAAATGATTTTTAATTTTTTCATTGTTTTTACAAGAGTGAATTCATGACAACTATTACATGAAGGAAATATTCACACACACACTCAAGCCATTGATATAGTCTGAGCATCACTTCTACAATAACACTGCAGGGGACAGTAGAAATGGTTCAGATGTGGGGAATCAAACCCTTGAGTTTGGTATGACAAGTAAACACATTGCCTTCACTGCCACCCTAATCATTATGGCTTAAGTAGGTCTGTATTGGCTATTTTATCATGACCTGACAATCTCTCAAAACATCCCAGACAATTGGACAGTCCCCTTTATAAAACTTAAGAAAACAATGACTATTGTTTGGTTTGTTAATTTGCATGTTTTACTACATGGAAATATCACAATTGCAAATGACTATCTATCAAATGTTGAATCACCCCAAAAATGTGACAATTGTAGGAAAGTAGTTATTATTTTTCAGTTTGTTTTGTTAACAACCTAATAACTGGTAATATCACCACTGCATTATGGCAACTATCTATCAAAAGTCAGAAGCTTATTGAAAGGACCCAGTAAATGTCACTGGTGTGTGGCAGTTGTAGGAAAGTAGTTTAATCTGTCATAAACTTGACAAGCATGTACATAAAGTATCCTTCATGACACAGATTCAGGGCACGTCTTTTGCTATATGACCTACTCTCTTTGCAGACTGGAAACATATGCTTGTCCACATGCGGGATTATCTACTGACTCAGTAACAATCTGACCAGTAAACTGGGCACCCTCTATCCTCTTTTCCTTAATCGGCTTGGCAGATTAAAAGCCAGTCTAAGTAAATATATACATTGGTGATAACCCTAAATGAATCTTTCTTAAAAACAATTCACCCATGACTATGTCATAAAAGAGTTAAAATTTTAGGCCACATCAGCAATATTTTAGACATATAATGAACTATGAATAAATGTAATGAATAAACATTTTTCATAATAATTTGTTTTTAATTTTTAAAAATAATCTTGCATGATTCATGTCTGCCCTTTATACCTCTTCAGTTAATGACATGGTTTTCGTCAAGTGGATTCACACCAACAAGGGACATCATGATTCATTGTTAATTTGGACAGTGAAATGACAAGCTATGACTGCATTGTTTGCCAGCGTTCATGCAGGCATCAGAGTTGTTGCAGATGGATTGGTTCTAAATTAAATAGAGCTGACAAAAAACTTGTAACTTCAAGTCTGATTATTCACAATTCATTTGGGATGCATACACTGCCTTTTCAGATTTACCAGTTGAAAGTAATAACACTCATACATACTTTTTTCTCAAATTAAAACAGCATTTGAGCCAACAGCTCTACTGATGTACATCTACATCAAATGACTGAGGATACTATCACACTATTAAATGACAGTGCACAAACTGGTTTTCGTGGCAATATTATTTACCCATAGCAAAGTATTTTGCAAGAACATCACAGGATCAGACATGCAATGTAAATGACTGCGGTAAAAGTTCGGCACTAAGTTTTAAACATTCACACCTGTAGAATAAACTCTCAGTTAAAAAAAATACCAAGAAATATTTAGCATGATCATTCATGCAAGTTGTAACGACAGTTTTACATGCTGCCTCCTATGCTACACAGTAGCTACACGAACAGCAGGACAGTGACGTTGAAGCCATGCTATAACCTATATATAACACGAGGTAAACATTCTCGTTTACTGGCTGCCATACTGCACTTAATGCACGTGTGATTTGTTTCGTTAGTGCGTATTGCGACGTAAAATTTACTTCCGGTCTTCTGAGAAGGTCCCTCGAGCCCCTCAAGAGACCTGGGCAGTTCTGTCAATGCGGTGGAAATACACTGACAGTCTATATTTTACAATAAATTCCACAAAACACAAAACATACACCGCCAATTTACAGGTACGTCCACCATTACACAGTCATATTCCCGCACACGAAACAAATTTCTTTTCAAACAGCAACAAATGTTTTCAATCAACAATGTGCATAATTTTTGAATGGGGGCAAAGGGTGTGTCTTGGTGACATGCGACCGTAGCCCTTAAACTAACACCAACAATGTAATACCTTACGCCGACTTCATTGTTTCAACGTGTACATAAAAGGAACTCTATGCAGGCTACTATCAGTTAATTAACTCGAAATATCTCTGCAGAAGTGCGCCCAACGTACGCATGTGCGACTGACGATGCACTATACCTTGTCTAAGCATTTCAGCTCCTCGGTAGGGTACACCGTCTTCGAGCACTTTCCACACTTCTTGCTCATCTTGGTATTTTATCCAGAGATATCCACAATTCGAATTGAGGTATTCCCAAAACCAGGTAACGAAAAGTCGGCTTGAAGCTTAAAGATATGCGGTAAACAACTCCAATGGTTTCGTCAAGTGCACGATATAACTGGCGGTCGAAACCGTAGGAAGCGGGTCGTGTGCAAACCATGGCTACTACCGTACCGGCCCTATTAAATTTCACTGCAGCATGTCAAATTTGGCTTCGTGATCTCTCTATTTGGAATGGGCTCGGACGTTCCTCACATTACACACATATTTTAAATTCTTCTTAATCATGATCTACTAGACGTTAAGCTTTAATTGAAATATATCTTTCATATAATGTGGGGTATCTGGACCTCAGAATGAGGCGTTAATACTTCAAACTGAGACAAAAGTATACATGTGTTTCACAGAGCAGTATTGCGGATGAACTATAAGGCATTTCATCAGATATTATTAGAAACATTTCTTGGTATTTCTCAATGAAAGCTGTGTGTGTTTTATAAAATCACATTTTATTAAAATATGCTATGGTGCGTTTAGTGCGTTTTCTGTTGAATAAATTGTCGTTCTTCCATCACTTGCATACACGCGTCCCCTTTTCCCACACCCATATTCAGACATGTGAGGTGAAATTTATCAAACGTTCACTGGAGGATAAAAGAAGAAAAGCAACATAATCGATATCGTGTCCGTTTCACCCCAATTTGCGAATCCCATTTTTGGTGTAGCCGCTCATGAAGTTGCTGGGATGACACCAAAATCAGCGTAAAAGTTATTTAATTGTGGTGCATTAAACCCCGTTTAAACGAACGAAGTCACCTTACTTAACAATCCTTATGATAACTTCAAACGAGTTTTAAAAAAATATGTCTCGCTTATCCTTGTGCGACCATATAAGGCTTTGGCTCTGGGAGAGAGTAAAAGGATTTTGCTCGATAATGTGATCGTAGATTAAGGCGTCACACGGTAACACTCATCCTGCAACTAAAAGACACAAGATCAGATGTGTTCTTTACGAAGCGCATGTAAACCTGGTGGTTGAAATTCGACTGTCTCCTTTACTTTTCTGTATTTCAAATCTCCTGCCCGCCTTGAATATTTATTCCGACATGAAAAAATATGTTTTCCCATACGTTTTTCACAATAAATGAAAATCATTTTTAAAAATACATTTTAGGTGCGCTTACATTTTTCGCACCTGACGTCATATTCATTTGAGCAGAACACCTTGGCAATGAAAATGACCGTTATTTCTACGGCCCTTGTGAAATTTATCAATGACTTCATACATGCCCTTCATAGTTTTGTTTAGTTCATACATGTCATTTGCATAAAGGGCCAAATATATGAGCTCTCATGAAGCTTGTGGTATTCAGTTAGCGTTCCGAGGACATGTTTTATTGCCATTGTGCACTCAGTGCCATGACCATACACGTTGTATTAACATGCATAGGGCGTTGAAGTCGCGCACAACAGTCTCTCACACGGACGGGTATATTTCTCTCGCCATGTAACTGAGCATATATACACACAAAAAGGTATCGACCCTTCCAATACGTGTCTGTCATCATGGAAGCAGTTTTAAGCATAACATTGAGTGAGCGAGAGGTAGATTCAGTGAGTGAGTGAGTTTAGTTTTACGCCGCTCTCAGCAATATTCCAGCTAATGGAGTCTGGACCAGACAATCCAGTGAGCAACAACATGAACATGGATCTGCACAATTGGGAATCGATGACATGTCCAAACCAAGTCACCGAGCGTGACCAACCGATCCCGTTAGTCACCTCTTATGACAAGCATAGTCGCCTTTTATGGCAAGCATGGGTTGCTGAAGGCCTATTCTACCCCGGGGTCTTCACGGATCAGAGGTAGATTCAGAGTTTATTTTGAATGGTAAAAACGTATGCTGGTATCGTTTACCATTAGACATGCGACATGAATCTTCATTTATAAACAAAGTTTTAAGACGACAAATATGTCCCATATGTAAGTATTTGGAAAAGTGCGTTTTTGTTTCTTTGATCACTCTATCCCTCCCTCTCCCCCCCCCACCCCCCACCCCCACCCTCTCTCTCTCTCTCTCCAGTAATATTTTTCGTGTAAGCCCGGTAGGCAGTGTTGAGGTCTTGTCCAACCTTTCCAACAACGAATATGTGTAAGTCTGGGCTTTTTATCATAATCTTAGCTATTCACAATATGCTCACGATAACAGTCTCTAGGACTGTCCTGCCCAGACTCGAATGTTAACAAACCGACGTCATTTAGCTTCAATATTACCAAGTGCGGCGGTATAAAACAACAAGCATGATTTTTATGAGTTTCCATAGTTTCCAATTTTGAATTGAATCATATAACATGGTCCCAATGTCGTTCTAGTGATTCAAAACGTTTCATCATTATTACTTAATTACATTGTTGCATGTTTCAGTTAAAAATTCCTCAGTTAATTCTGTCGATTACGTTTGTCCTTTATAAGATAATTTCGCTTCGTTCAGATAGAGTAGATTTACCACAAGCAGCACGACAACATCCTTGTCTTTTTGTTTTCTTAGAATTTGTATATTTTATCTTTGAAACGGTTTTGCATAACAGTATTTAGGAGAATAAAGCATGGCAGTTTGACCAAATCTCTACTATAGTCGCTATTACAATCAATGCCAGAGGTACTAGTATACTTTATAAAATTCAGTGAGCATGGTGGTTAGTTATTCTTTCCTAAGTTAAAAATAACTCAGTTTGACAGGATAATTACTAAGTTAAAAGGATTGTTATTTTTCGAAAGACTACCAAAAAGAATGTTTTCTTTGGATATCGTTACCGGGCTTTGCATTTTCTTCCATATCCATCTTACCAGGTCTCTCCAGATGGAGCTCGCTTAGTTACAGACATAATTTCATTTCTTTAGTGCAGTAACCACATTTTGTCTGTCCACGTAACCCATCTTAGTGAGAAGGCAATTTATATTGGCAACACTGTAGTTCTGTCACATTTCCTCGGTTCTATCTTGTCGCCTGACTCGGACGCTGATACACGACTTTTTCATGTATACCTGTATATATTCTGCAATGTTACCTATGTTCATTATCCACCTGACGAAGGGGTAAGAATTAGCCTTGAAACGTCGTGCTAAAAGAATTAAAGAAGTTGTCATCCATAATAGTGTCTTGTATGACGTTTTCTAATTTTTTTTTCTTCGGATGATATCTACAAAGTCGATTGTATCCTATTCCATTTGCACTGTGGGGTAGGCTGGTGGTTACAGCACCCACTCGTCATGCTGAAGACTTGGGTTCCATTCTCCTCATGGGTATACAGTGTGTGCAGTCCCATTCTGGTGTTATTGCAGGAATATTGTTAAAAGCAGAGTAAAACCAAACTCACACACCCATTTGTATTATGTTGATTCGTAGAGTGAAATACAACTGAGTTTTCGCTTTTATGATCCCAGTATTACGAAGAAATTAATTACATTGTCATATCAATGTGATACGAACGCTTTGTTGATAGGGACATTGGGTCTGTACCACGATACAGTCTTCCCTTAAAAACGACCCTATAGTTAACACAGACATAGTGCTGAGATCATTTTGTGAAACGGTCCCTGCTGTATTAATAATTTGAAGGCTTAAACCCACGATCATTGGATCCTGGCTCGCTCAAGAAGCGCAACTCTGTATTTAGAATTTTAAGACTGGAAAGATTGGGCTGCAAATTTGAAGACTTGAACGATGGAGCTTGGGGAGACGCACAAATTTAGAAAGCCGCAAATAGACAGTGTATTGCCAGGCCGGCATCTGTCCTCTGCGCCTCCTTTCATTATTCATTCTATAGTTAGCAACAAAACCCGCCAGATAACATCTGAATGGAATAACACTGGTATTTTTAACTGGCTTAAACGCAATTTAGGACGGAATGTATGCTGGTGAAGATTGTACTGCTAAACATGTTTCTGGTATGTCAATATACAGAAATGACTTGCTGTGGCCACGTGGAGTTCGATTCTACATAAAGGTACGATCGTTGAAGTCCTCCTTTTTTAATCCTCACCCATACTCTACAGCATTAATATGTTAAGGCTGAAATACTGATGAAATACCTACTCACTCACTCACACACTCTTATGTGCATTGATCACTCACTCACTCACTCTAATACTGTTATACTCTGGGCCTACAAAAACATATATATATATATATATGTTGAATACAAGATGTGCGTGCGAGAAAAATGGTCTACCCGCGTTGCAATACATCATGCATCTTACATGTGACTTGCTTGTTTTTCAAGCCATTTCAGGCATATCGTGACCCATTAATCGATCCACTGTGATAGTATAATACGGCTTCGTTTGACAAAGCATGCAGCATAGGGAATCGCAAAAATACATTCTTTCACTTTTTATGATGACGTCATAAGTTACGATTATTCAACACTTAGTGGTTAACGTCTCCGGTCCTGCACGGATGCTCTCAAACTCACATGCCATAATAAAACTCACCCATTTTTACACGACTGGAGTACAAGTAGTAGTGCGAATTAAAATCTTAACTCACTCAAAGTAACACAGAAATAAAACTGGACGGTGGGGTAGCCCAGTTGTTAAAACGTTCGCTCGCCACGTCGAAGACTTGGTTTCGAACCCCCACATGGGTAAAATGTGTGAAGTCCATTTCTGGTGTCTCCGTGATATTGCGAAAATCTGAGCAAACTGAACGCACTCACTCACTGAAAACAGCCTCAATCACTCCCTCACTCATCATTCATAACTTCATGTATGTTGTGAGGCGGTGGAGAAGACTAGTGCTTAAAGCGTTCACTCGTCACGCCGAAGACCCGGGTTCAAGTCTCCACATGGGTACATCATGTGAAATCATTTCAGGTGCTGGAATATTGCTAAGAGCGGCGTAAAACTAAACTCACTCACAGAATGAAAACACCCTCAATCAGTCCCTCACACATCATTTATGACTTCTCGTATGTTGTTCATTGAATGATGCTCATGCGTTTGGTCCAAGACCTGCACCACAGTGGACTTCCTCTCACATCACCTTGTTCAAATGGCGTTTATGCTAACTCTAAATGCTCACAAAACCTGTAAAGATCCGGGTTAGAATTGATATTTTTATAGCAACCTATATTCTTGTAAGAGGCAACTAACGGAATCGGATGGTCAGGTCACTGACATGGTTGTCACCGTATCCCAATAGCGTAGATCGATATCTAGACTCAATTTATAACAGACCGCCGCTATACAGCTGGAATATGGCTGAATGGGGCGACAAACAAACAACAAACAAACAAACAAACAAACAAACAAACAAACAAAACAATTAATGTCCACAGCTTATGATATAGTAACATACAATATTATATTAGGGTCATGCATTTTCAAATTTTACAAAACATCACGAGAGAGTGTGACGCTCATTTCAGGCTCCGAATTCTTGAGACAAACTTACGTTTTTGCTCAAATTTCAAACTGAATTTGTCAATTTGAAACGGCATAATTTCTAACTCGACTGCACTTCTAAAAATACCAAAGAAACCTAATCAACCTAACTAACAAATATAAGCTGTCCTCTTTGTTTGAGTTAAATATCGATTTCAGTTTATTCTGGGAAGTGCATTTTCTTGCGTTTTGCTCAAATGTGAGTAAAAAGTCCAACATAAGTTTGCTTCCAGAAATAGGGGCCTTGAGTACCCGACAGTATGATTGCTGGAATATTTCTTAAATAGTGTAAACTTGCTCTTTCACTCACTAATGTATAGCTATACAGGCATAAATAACGTTTTCAGCTGAAGTAAAATTAAGTATAACGTATAAGTAATTTGTGTGAATATAATTAGGTTTTTAATTATTTTTTGTCTTCAGCAATACTTACAACAGCACAAGACTTATTCTGACAAAACAGATATTTGAGGCTTTTTTTCAGGCAGATGCTTCATACATATGTTATAATATTTTCTGGGTACAATGTGAAAAGTCTTTTCTGGTGTCCTCCGCCATTATGTTGCTGGGATATTTCTAAAAACGGGGTATAACTAAACCCACTCACTCACTATACTCAAGTGAAAGTATGTCAAAGCATGGTTAAAACATTGATGATACATATTGCCCCAATTGTACATAGTTTATAGACAGTGGTATCACTTTTAATCTTGTTGTTTAGTTCAGTTCTCTACATGTGCATCGATTTTGATAGATAACACCTTCTGTTAGTTTAAATTATCTGTCGTAGATTACCTCAAAATGTAAAACATATTAGATTCCGAACAAAATTCTTCAACACAGACCATTCTTGGAAACATTTGGTAACTTTCGTTCACGGTTACATATGTACTTGCCTTTGCATAATTTATTGCTCTTTTGTGTAATTGTATTTTCAAGTTTATTCTGACAAGTATGTGAAAACACTTTGAAGCGTTATGTAATAGTTGTTATTACATTATTGTAAATCACTTCATACGTTAATGCACAGATGTGTGTTGTAATCTTTAAAAAATCATAATAAATATATTTTAATGGATGACTTCCATGGACTAGTAGCCTACACTAAAGTCGAAAGAGCATGTGGGGGGCAACTCAATTCAGCAGTTTGTCTCGAACGAGTTGTCTCCCTTGCCGAGTGGAAAGCTCTTGTCTGACGGATAAACTTAACTGCCGGTCACAAATTTAGCTGACTGATGAAGGCGAGTGTTCACGTTTTGTTTGGAAAACGGCTAGAATACACATAAATCTGAACAAAAATAATACTAATAGTTCACTAAATTATAACTTTTTTCAGGCTCAAACTTGTCAATTAATTCATGTTTGTAACACCAAATAACTGAGTTTCTCTTTTACACGCGTCAATCATGAGATGTGATGATGACATATGATGATATGAATGAACGCGATATGATGTGTATGGTTTATTAGTATTGGTATGATCCCTGGATCCGCGTTCAGAAGTACCGAAAGAGACACCACACGCCAGCTACAAACAGTTGTGTTATAAATAGGTCAGGGAAAATCCGGGTATAAACTGATCAGCTGGAATTAATGCATGTCGTAAGACGCGACTGATCGGGTGGTCAGGTTGCTGGTCATGTTGACTTGGGTGGTTCATGTCGTATTTCGATCGCGAAGATAGATGCTTTGTGATATCAATGATGCTCGTGATATCAATCACAAAATTGTCTGGTCCAGACCGGTTATTTCCAGATTGCCCTTGGATAGTTTGATTGACATTCTTGAAGTTAGAGAGTAAAAATAAAATGAAGCATATATGTTTATGGAAACGTCTTGTTGGCTGAAAGAATCCATGTCACTCTATGATGTAAACAAGAAATTGGGCGGTAGGGTAGCCTAGTGGTTAAAGTGTTCGCTCGTCATGTCGAAGGCCCCGGTTCGATTCCTCACACGGATACATTGTGTGAAAGTCGTGTTCCCCAATGCTGGAATACTGAGAGCGGCGTAAATTCATATTCATTCACGCACTCACGATGTCAGGTGGTCGTCGTAAAGCTGGAAACTGTCAATTAGTGCGGTGTTGCACAAAATCTTAAAAAAAACCTTCACATATTGTATCTTTGTGTAAGGATTTCCTCTGGGGTCAGAGAGAAACGCTTTTCCCACTGGGCATAGAGACGGAAGGTCGATGGTTAGATTCTCGGCAGCGTTTCACCTCATCTCACCAAACCCCTTTTCATCTCACCCCCATCAAACTCCATTTCACCTTACCTCATCAAAGTCCATTTCATCTCATATTACCAAACCCCTCTTCTGACCCCTCCAAAACTCCACTGATCATCAAAGAATAATTATTCAAAGAACACACAAATGGTATAAATGTATTATATAAAATACTAGTTTAATTACATTAACGTGTCTGTAATTACACGCATTGCTGACCAAAATTTTTTTTCTTCTAAACGATTTTGATTACTAGTACATGTATTTCGAGAAGATAATGATTACTTTTATCTCTGATAGTGTCATTCGCCATGTGTTTCTGAAGTCACAGTGTGAGAGGCTTGCGAGAAACGTGCCCTCGATAATCCATTTACGGTAATGGATGAAAGAGGGTAAGAGTTGCACTTCCGTTACATGCGCAGTAGTTGCTTCCTCTTACACCAACATGTCGAAGAGAGGTGAGGAAATGAAAACACTCGCTTCAAAATCCGTCGGAAATCGCTAATAATCGGGAATATCCATCCCATCAACTTATGTTTTTGAATAAAACAAACATCATGTTAATGAATAATAATTGTGTAAGGGTGGTAGTTAGGGAACGATCACCCAGTATACCTGTTAATATTATCCGACTTGCTCCACCAAGACCTGTATAAGTTAAGGATGAAAACAAATTTCACCTTCACAAATAGACAGCATGCATTTGTTCCTCATGTGTAACAAATGCATTTCAGGAGAGTCACCTAGGTAATAAATGATTAAGGCCGATAATACACATTTGCACTCAGTTCGTCTGAAACAAACTCGTGTAGGCAACATGAGAAAGTTGCAATAACTTGTTCACAGTTATTTTAGTTCCCCCTATGTGCGTGTTAGATGTGGATAAGGTTAATTTCAGGATAGTGTCCTGTTCACATTTTTTCCGAGATTGTTATAGCTGCTTTATTCATACATTTCTAAATCTCCACAATTGACTTGGGAATGGTCTAAATATAAGCATGATCAGTGTACTGTATTGCTTGTTACTGAGATAGAGGGGGTTCTGGGTAGGGGGTGTTGTCATCAGAAACCTTGAAATATTGTCAAATTGCATTTTACTTTTAATATCATCAAATGATTGAATGCCATTTGATCTATAGGGCCACATTACATGCACTCCCTTAGTGTTTGAATCATGGTCATTGTTTAAATCTAGTTACCCTGTAGTGATAATTGGTCTTTCAGTACTACACCTGGTCCTATGAATCTCCACTCTGATCAAAATCTTTGATCTGTCCCATATTTAACTGAAGGTGATGCCCTTCAAAATGGTGGTCAAAATCCAACCCTGTATTTTAGTATTGTTGTTACATCCCTATACCATTTGCTGATTTGTCACGTGCATCAATGGTATTTGACAGTGTATAATAATGTAATCATATATTTCAGGTAGAGGAGGTTCCTCCGGGGGGAAGTTCCGAATCTCCCTCGGTCTGCCCGTCGGGGCAGTCATCAACTGTGCTGACAACACAGGTGAAAATCGATTTTTGCTTTGCTTTCATAAAGACAAACTTAATGAATTTATCTAGGACTCCACTTTTCATGTTTGAGTGGAATGATAGATAGCTATCAGCTAAGTAACTTGCCTGCCTCGTACAATTGTTTGAAATAGGAAAAAAAATGCTTTGGGCAAATGCATCATATTTTCTCTTGTGAATGTGCCATGAAATGTATATTAACTAAAGCCCTATTACAAAGAGATATATAGAATATGAATTATATGGCACCTTCAGTTTAACACAAGAATATTTAACTTTGGAATTCTTGCAATACTGTTTTGACAGACTAAACTAAACATTGTGTTGATCTGTCTGAATGATGGTTTGACAGGCGCCAAGAACTTGTATGTTATTGCTGTCCATGGCATCAAGGGACGTTTGAACAGATTGCCAGCTGCTGGCTCCGGAGACATGTTTGTTGCAACTGTCAAAAAGGGAAAGCCAGAGTTGAGGAAGAAGGGTGTGTTCTGTTTGTCTTATTGGACTATTAAATGACAAATTGAAAATGACAAACAATCTGCATCTGTTGTATGTTTCAGATGGCTTTCACTTGCATAACCTGTGACACATTGTGCTATTGTGTCATTTTTGTGATATGTCTTCAGTCTAATAATGTTCAATGTACACTTCAAAAGTAATAATGACATTATGGTGATGCACGAGGTGGTGATTCAGTGCTTATACATTTCTTCACAGGGTTTCCTGGACTACAGTTTTGTACTGTCTCCTGTACTCTGGTTTAAAATTGCAGATTCAGCATCATGTAGCATCCACTGAAAATCTGACTGTCAAAAATGTTGAATATTTTACATTATCACATGGAATTAAGACTCTAAGTGTAGTATATATGTGGAGACACATCCAAGTCATAATGAAATATGATGTTTAGGAGACAACACAAATCATTGTTAGAGTGCTTTTGCTTTGATTGCATCTTGTGTCCATGTATTGTCTTTTTTTTTTTTTTTTTTGACAAATTTGAGTCTCCAGAATCTGCTTTAAAAGCTTTGCCCCCGTTTATTTTGTTTACTGTACTGAAGGACTAACATTGATATTTCTTTTCAGTTATGCCAGCAGTGGTCATCCGGCAACGAAAACCATTCCGAAGGAAGGATGGTGTCTTCATCTACTTTGAAGACAATGCAGGAGTTATTGTCAACCCAAAGGGTGAAATGAAAGGTAGCAAAATTGGTCGTTTTTAAGATACAGGATCTATAGACGTATTTATAGCGTATATTTTAATATCAAAGTCAACTGTGTACTTAACATGTTTTTGAATTTCGTATGTTTGGAACCAAACAAAGTTTGGTTATATAACACTAAAGTCCCTTTAAGGATAGCCAAGGCTACAATGAGCTTTATAGAATTAGGCTGGGGATTGGGTTATTCAATTTTGTAACATTATTGCCAAGGATGTTATTCACATTTCAGTAACTTGTTTGCCTGGTCCTGATAAGATTATATATATGTGGTTGTATGTTACTGGCATCATGCAATACAAGTGACACACTTAGGACTTTAACATAACTGAACATTGACAGCTGCTCTAAAGCGTAATTGACTCCCTTTGACCTTTGAATGAATGAAATTTTGCATTTAGACCTTTGTTTATAATTGTTCCTAGATATGGATCACTGTAAACATTTTTGATTGAGACAGATGGCAGGACATTTTAATGGTTATTAGCTTTCCACTGGAAATGTTATTATTTTATGACATAATTTGAAAAATGTTTTAAGTAGAATCTCGATGTTAATCAATGTCTTTGATAAATGAACTTTTTTTTGAATCTCTATAGCACATTGATCAACTTGGGTTGTATGCTCAATTTTGCTGGGAGCTTCCACTTCAGGGAGTTTGTGTCTACAGTACATGATGTTAGCCTTGAATGAGATAGCTCAAGATACAGGTTGAAACATTTTACTGTTTGTGTTTTGACTTTTGTTTGGTGGAATTGTTGTTTAAATAGCGTTTCTCTCTTTAATAGGTTCCGCCATCACTGGACCAGTTGCAAAAGAATGTGCAGACCTTTGGCCCCGTATTGCATCAAACGCAAGCTCCATTTCCTAAGTGTAACTAAGGGGGCAAATAAAGGGGTCTGTTTATGTGTTGTTTTGTGTATCATGAAATTGTTGCCTATCCAAAGCATCGACCATCTGCATCTGAGAACAGAATAATACACATTTGTTCGAGGGATGTCATGATTGTGAATAGGTGTAATATTTATGTCAAGCTGAAAATACAATATAAACAAACTGTATGGATAACAACTTGTTTTTATGAGTGCGAAGTTGTTATCCATAGTGTTTTTTCAGTTTATAGTTCTTAACTTGCAATATTAGACCCAAAGAAATTTGGTTACTAGTACTCACTGTCTGAAGGCTGGGCTGTGTCTGGCAGTATGCAGCCAGCATTTATAAACTGTCGGAAGGCCTGACCAATTTTATTTCTTGTGTTACAGATCTGCCTGCCAAATATTTTCAAGTATGAGAAAAAACAATAAAAATTAATTTTCCCGCTCAAAAAACAAAATCCCACTGTTTTAATTGGCCAAAAAAGTAAACTTAAAAGTAAAATATTTTTTAGATTTTTTTTTTGCACTCATATACTTCATAAATTGCCCAAAGTAAAATACTTTTGAGTACTTGGAAGGAATATTACATGTGTACATGATTGGTGATTTTATTTCTTGGTGACCACTGTTGGTTGACATAGTGTCACTGCACTCTGAATCAGAACAGCAGAAAAGAACATTATTCGTTGGTGGAAAGCATTCTCCAGACCAGTCACATTTAGTGTTAGATAAGTGGGTAGGTTGAACTGTCAAAGTTAGTTTGATTGATCATGTCCTATACAGACATCATCTAGCTACCACAGATGTAAATTACTTTTAGAATATTTCCCATAGTAAATGACACGGTCACATATATACCCTTGGAAAATGTATTGGTACACTGCTGACTATGAAATATGTTGTAAGCCTGCCATGTAACTAGCAAGCAGCAGACAGGCGCTATCATACGCTGCCCAAGTGAGAAAAAGAAAGGTTCTAATTTAAGTAGTTCTAATATATGTGAATTAGGCTTGCCATGAGACAGATAACATTTCACAAACTCGCAAGTCAACAGTACAAGGGCTAGCAGAACGTCGGCTTTCTTGTGGGTGTCTTGTGTAATGATTTATGATGTCTAAAGCATTGAGAAGAGTTTTGCGGAAGAGATTATGACTGCTATTTGGCAACCTGCAGACCATACCTTAAACCAACAATGAAATACAAAAATGTTGCATCTTTTATTCTTTGAGACTCATGACATTGCTATGACAGCATAAAGTTGTACTTTCACCATAAATACACAGATTACTCCAGGTTTGTGAAGGAGGTAACAAACTATTCGAGACAGCTCATATACAATATTCTGTATGTACAACTAATGTAACAATTAATCTCAAGCAAATACGACACACTGGTTAATGAGCCTCAGTTCTGAATAATAATTTACAATTCAGTACTTGGCAACCTGGTAGAATGTACCAGTTAACATAAAGTAACATACACCACAAAATAAATGTGCTGAATATATGGAAAAATACCCCCAAATCTCAATTTTGACACTGATGTACAAAATATCAATTTAAGGTGTCTGGTCTTAAATTACTCCATGCACATTCACTTGTTATTAATTGTTCACTTCTAGTAACTAGATATCACAACTGTTCTGGTTAAAAGGATAGAGCGCATGCCATTGAACACACATAGCAGGAGATCTGGAGACTATTTTATTAATATGTTTTTATTTTCTATGTTCTTACACTGCTTTTAGCAGTATTCCAGCAATATCAGAAACTGGAAACTGTAAATAGCTTCACGCACTGTACCCATATGGGGAATCAAACCCAGGTTGTTAGCGTGATGAGCCAATGCCTACCCCACAACACTGATGAAAGCAGATCTCTAAACTATACAGTACATTCTTCAAAATATATACATATCTCACTTGTGTTCATATACAAAAAGTGTGAAATACTTTAGAAGGCTCTGTATATATAACCTGTCATTACATACAGTATACATACTCCACTAAACAATTCCTAACGGTCGTGTTGTGGATGTTGAGATTGGCCGTCATCAAACACTGGTTTCTCATGGCAGAGTTGTTCCCAGTGTCCTCATTATCACAAACTACCTGCCACTGGTCAGATCAAATTAGGAGGAGTGAAGGAATTTGTTTTCTAATATCATTAGAATACAGATGACCTGCACCGAAACATCACACTCATTGCACTAAAGAAACTGTCTACAGCACTGGTACTTGCTTCTCCATGACCTATAGTTCTTCTGAAATGCCTCTCAAAGAAGTTAAACATTTAACACACTGAAGAACGTAAAGCTCAACTTCTCAAATACATATTTGTTCTCCAAGACTTACATCCTTTTTTAAATTGACATGCCTTGCATTTCTGTTTTCCTGAGACCAGCTACAAATAGCTTCTTTTCCACCTCTTGAATAGATTGTGCATAAGCTAAGAAACAGGAAGTGAAAAAAAAACAACACAGCAAAATCCTGGTATGAATGCAGACTTAGTTTGAAATAATACAAACAGAAAACCCCCCAGTAAAACAAAAAAAAAGGCTGAGCTTTTTTACGGTCAGACAATTTACAGATTAACATGAATTAACAAACTGAAAACTGATCCGCACATAATCTCTGTATTAGCAGAGTTGATTTTGAGGTAGTGAGTGTGAAGTTTTCCTTACAAAATGACAAGGTTTTAAGAGAGCATGTAAACATAATTGTTCACTGACCATGGGCAGATTTCCTTTGTGCAACCAATCTGAACATCCTGAGAGTTTTAACAAGGGGGAATCTTTAATAACACCTCAGCACCATCAATGAAACAAAATGTCCCAGTTTCAGTTTCTTTCAAACTAACAATGGTAGAACCTACAATAGACAGAAAAAATCTCACCATACGTTAACAGATTCCCCCTTGTTACCTGTAGGACCATTAAGATAATCCACAACCTTCATCGTTATGAGAGGTAGTGAACTTGATCGGTCCCAGTAGTACATCTTGCAGAACCTACTGACAGCTCAATTGCCAAACTCTCTGAAGAATATCAAATAGTGTTTTTACAGGAATGATAGTTCTGACTCGGTACAAGCTTATCAAACCAAATATTACCATAATGCATTTTTTCACATACATAAAGTAAACTGAAAAAATACAGTTTCATGAAAATCATTTGGTCTAATCATTTGGACTTGGCACTGAATCCTTAAAAGTTCTTATGTCAATGACTCCAGAAGCACTAAATGATGTTCTTGAAAGTTGCAAGAGCAGTCAGAGAAGGATCTGCAAGATGATTATGAAGATCAGGTGACTCTTAGGTCCATGGACCATGCAGGAGGCCTGTTGTCATACATTTGCTCTGAGAAAGTTCGGCCAGCCTCCTCATTTGATGAAGATGCTCCACCATCACTTGTTTGGGCCGACTTCTCGCCTTCTTGTGACCTTGAGACAAGGTCAGCTGCATCAATATCAGAGCTGAATGGGTTTTCTAGGAGTTTCAACACCCGTTTCACTTCAGAGTAGTCTCCCTTTTCAGCTGCAGCTATTGCATTCTGGGCTATGTAGTTGCGCAGGACGATTCTGGACAATAAAAGATTGAAAAGAAAAACAATCATTGGATGAATATTATATACTATGTGATATATTTATTATGTACAGTTGCATAAAAATCATTTTGATGGAAAACACATTGTGCCTTAAATATTCCACTCAGATGTTTCTTTCATTAGTGCATTGTTGGAAATGATTTGACATAACATCATAAACTGTTGTGACATTGGGATAGATAAAACAGTTGGTTCAGACTGAGAGGGAGAGAGTGTACATGGTTTTATGCAGCTTTTAGCAAACATTCCAACAGTAGAAAAGGGCTTCAATCATTGTACCCATAATGAAAATCGAACTTGGGTCTTCAACATGATGTATTAAAACAAACCATGGATGTAAACATTTACCTTTCCTATGCAAATTGTGTGGCAGGTGCTTCTGTCAATGCTGGACAAGCAAACCCTTCTCACGGACACCTGATGTTATCACCGATTTTGAGTGGACCATTCATATTGATTTCAGTGTTATTATGTCTTTTATCTGGGAGTCCTGGGTAGCCTAGTGGTTAAGGCATTTGCCTGTCATGCTGAAGGCCTGGATTTGATTCCACACATGGGTAGACTGTATGAAGCCCATTTCTGGTGTCCCTTGTCGTGATATTGCTGAAATATTGCTGACAGCAGAGAAAAACCAAACTCACATGCTTTGAGAATTAACCAACTGAAAACCATTTATGATTATCTGTCACCCACTAACCAACCAGTAAGTTTGTTGCAGAGGGTTAAGACTTGACACTCTCCTGCCTCACCTTGGGTTGTTGCTGTTCATAAGTTCCACCCTTCTCTGGTTGACTGCCTCCACATCCCGTTCCCCTGCCACCTCCTTTGTAAGACGCCCCATGTACTTAGTCAGCCATTGAGTCCAGGCTTCTCTGTCCCTTCCTGTCTTTATCTCCTGAGTCAGATCCTGTCAAAAGTTCAAACTCTCAATTCCAGAACATCTGCTGTTAACAGGGTAATAACTGTGAAAAATGGGTGACTGCTCAGTGTTATCTCAGGCAAGGGATTCTCTTTAAAAGTCTTTTGTCATACACACATAATGATTGTCATGTTACTGAATGGTTTTACTGTCATACAGATGAGCCATGTTACCAAGAGATTTGCACATTCTCATACAGCATTAGCCTGATGACTCCAAAAATGACAAACTGAATTAAATACATTATTTCATTCGATTAAGTCGTCTTCTCTGCAATTTGTCTCCTGCAGCGGGATTTGAATGAAGAAATAGAAATATTTGGAGAATGTTTTTTTTCCAAGTCTGTCCATTACTGAATGCCTAAGCTAAGAGGGGCAGCAGGCCTAGGTAAGACTGACTCACCATCACAACTAGAAGTGTCACCTTCATCATTAGAAGATGGCCTGGGTTAGACTGACTCACCATCACAACTAGAAGTGTCACCTTCATCATTAGAAGATGGCCTGGGTTAGACTGACTCACCATCAGAAACTACAGGTCTCACCTTCATCATTAGAAGAAGACTTGGATTAGACTGACTCACATCACAACTAGAGGTGTCATCTTCACCATGGGCAGCAGGCCTGGATTAGACTGACTCACCATCACAACAGGACTCCTTCTTGACTAGAAGACTGACCATAAAAACACAAAGGATTCATTTTCATCATGGGAAGCTGGCCAGGGTTAGACTGACTCACCATGGCAAGTAAAGGACTCACTATCACAACTAGAGGACTCACCTTCATCTTTTCCTGTTTCTGCATCTTCTCCAGCTCCCTGGTAAAAGACAGGAAGCCACGACCAAGCATTGGCAGCAGGCCAGGGTTAGACTGACCCAACACGAGGAGCATCTGCAGCTGTCTAGAATAATCAGGAACAATAACTGAGGCATCAAGGACATGTCCCACAGAAAGAGAATACAACAAGGGGAAAATTCTCAACTGCTTCACATCGCATGCTTCACAACATCATCACATTTCTCATTTCCTTTGTGGAGTATCCGCTTAGATTGTCATATCATGTCATAGCTTTGGGACAGTTCATTTACGTTGTCATCCATTGTTAATGACATTATATATACATGTCATCCAATATATTCACATTTTCCAATACTGACTTACCAAAAGCATTAACCTTGAAACTTGGTGGTTGAAGTGAAGACACCAGGTAACAAAATCATATTTCGAAGCATTGCTGTGCAGAACATCGATTTGTCTAACTTACGGTTGTCTTGAAGTGAATGCTTCACTTCTGCATAGCGGTACTCTATATTTAGTCATAACTTTTTAGTTGTTTCCAACCTTGGTTAAACCAAAGCACACAGATACGTCCCTTCAACATCTACATTATAATGTTTGAAATTTATTTCCAAATGAATCAAAGTTTAATCCAATTCACACTTGGGAAAGTTCTGAGTTCTTTTAATACCAAATCTGAGTGGGTTTAGTTTTACGCCGTACTCAGCAATATCACAGCTATATGGTGGCGATCTGTAAATACTTGAGTCTGGACCAAACAATCCAGGGATCAACAGCATGAACATGGATCTATGCAAATGGGATATAACGACATGTGTCAACCAAGTCGGCATGCCTGTCCACCTGATCCCATTAGCTGCCTTTTACAGCAGTGTGGGTTACTGAAGATTAACTCTAACCCATATCTTCATGGATTTACAAGAAATCTGACCTTGAGTCCATCTGTGTCTCATTGGCCTTCCTGAGCTCCTCTACAGAGTTGCACTGTGTCAGGAGGTAGTCAGTGACATCCTGAAGATCTTGTTCTGCTGTGGCACTGCCAGGCAGAGACACCTGACTCAGACAGCGGAAACTGTTGGTGAAATCGCAGCTGGTGGATTGCATGGTGTCCATCAGGGACTTCACAAGATCCCTGTCGGTAAAGTAAGAGTTTGTGTTAGTCTAATGTCACTTTGAACAGTAGTTGACATTAAAGTGTGAGATACATGGGGAAAATGCCTATATGATGTAGGTTTTATCATTCACTCATTTGTGGCAACCCTCTAGTATGGGTAGGAAACATAATCCACACAATGCAGCACTTGAATTTAGCGTAGTTTTATGCTGCCTTTAGAAATATTCAAGCAATATCACAACAAGGTTTCCAGAAATAGGCTTCATCCATGTTGGGAATAGAAATCGAGTCTTTGGTGTCACAAGCAAAAGCTTTAAGAACTAAGCAGCCCCACCTCTCCCACAGCATTTGAAAACATAATTACAGGTTCCTGTATAACTAAGGAGTCACAGAGTAGCCTGAAGGTTAAAGCGTTAGCTTGTCTTGCTGCAGACCCAAGTTCTATTTCCCACATGGGTACAATGTGTGAAGCCCATTTTTGGTGTCCACACCATGATATTGCTGGAATATTGCTAAGAATGGTGTAAAATCATACTCAATCATTCACCTCTATATACCTAAGGGACACAACTCTGTACAGTCACGATAAAAAACATGCTGGAGACTGATGAAACATATGAGAGAGTCTAGTGCCATCAAAATGCAAAAAATTCAGGAGCCCGGTCTCAATCCATATAGCAATCATAGCCCCATGACTGTTGTATATCTGTGATTAAGTCTGGGAGTTAAGATTTTTTTAGGGCTATGACTGCCAGTGTAGAAGGTCCTTCATTTGAATTTGGCATTTTCTATATCATCATTTCCTGTAATTAAATTGCTCTAAATTTATTTCCATTCAGACACACACTATTGCAAATGGCATTATTATTATTTTCAAACTTACCCATCTTCTGGTAATTCCTTTCTTAGGCCTAGCTAAAAGAAAAAAACATCGAGCAGTATTAATATCCAGCATCGATAAAAGCATTTAATATTTGGAAACACAAAAATGACTGTACACGTGATCCTAAAGTTGAAAAAATATGAGATATATTGACACTTTTCATCTATCGAAATGAAACAAAAGTTGACAACCACAGCACACACATTCCGTCATTAAACATGATGAGGAAATCACACCTTAAGCAACTTGAAGCTTAATTTTATCCAGAATCATTAACAAATTATCAATCGGTTGTTGAAAAATATCTGACAAGTAACTTTGTGCAAAACTGAAAAAAAAATACCATTTGAATCGTTTCCATGGAAATAAGGAAAAATATAAATGCCATATTTCTGTAAACAGCAAAAGGCACCACTTCAAGATCTGTCTCATATATCTGCCAAGATCTGTTGAAAGATATCAAATGCTTTTCGAGTTGTGCTCCGGAAACGAAGCCAATCCCTCGCTTTTGAGACTAAGTCCGAATTGTTTCCATGGAAAACAGGAAAAAATAGAAATGCCAAAACTTTGTAAATAGCAAAAGGCACCACTTTGTGGTCTGTCTCACAGAAAAGAAGCCCATCCCTCCTTTTTGAGATTAAGTCAGAATTGTTTCTGTGGAAACTGGGAAAATGATAAATCACCAAAACCTGTAAATAGCAAAAGGCACCACTTTGGGGTCTGCCATACATATCTACCAAGTTTTACTGACAGATATTAAGAATTTTTTTAGTTCTGCCTCGGAAATGAAACACAGCTCTCACGTTTGAGACAAAAGTGAAAAAACGTTTCCATGGATACCAAGAAAATAATAAATCACAAAACCGGTAGATAGCAAAAGGCACCACTTTGGGTTCCGATTGATATATCTACCAAGTTTTGCAGATAAATATTGAACAGTTTTTGAGTTCTGCTCTGGAAACAAAGCCCTTCCCTCCATTTTGAGAAAAATTCCGAAACTTTTCCATGGAAACTGAGAAAATAATAAATCACAAAAACCTGGAAATAGCAAAAGGCAACACTTCAGGTTCTGATTGATATATCTACCAAGTTTGGCAGAAAAATATTGAACGATGTTTTAGTTCTGCTCCAGAAATGAGGCCCACCCCACCATCAGACTAACACCAAAATGTTCCATGGAAAAACTAAAAAAATGAAAATGCTAAAAATTTGTAAATAGCAAAAGGCACAACCATAGGTTCAGATTATTATATCTATCAATTTTGGTCTAAAAATATTGAACGGTTTTGGAGTTATGCTACAGAAACAAAATGATTACGGACGGACGGATGGACAGACGAGGAGTCGACTATATGCTGGGGGATAAAAAATCATTTAAATAATTATTATCAACCACACTTCTGATTACTGACCTCTTTAACCATTCCTACTGATCATACCCCAATATATCTAGTTGTAGGATGGGTACCCAGGAGGATAGATTGTTATTCAGAGTGAATCAAAGATTCAGATTAAATTTCCTTTACCCACTGATGTCAGTTTTATATGCATTGAATTGAACTCTCCCTGATGTGAAAGCCAAGAGGAAATGGGCTAAAACTGGTCTTCAACAACCCATACTTGTTGTAAGAGGACTTATGACCAGGCTCACGAACTTGGCTGACACGTCATCACTTGGTTTAGAACTGATTATTTACAGACAGCTCCCATGTACCTGGAATACTGCTGGGTGCAACCTTAAACAGCATATAGTACTTCTGGTAACAACAATGTTTTATACCTTTTCGAATGGTCTCATGGTTGTCAGTTCACAGTATGGAACCGATAATTCTTGCAGGCAAGACAAGTTTCCAATGTAACCTTCCTCACATAAGAAAGCTGTTATTGTCAACAGTTGTGACAGCAAAGCATGGTTGTACACTTGGCCTGGTTTAGTAAAGTCACATTTGGCAGTCATGCAATATTTGGAACCAGAACTGGTTCTTGTATATGTGCTTGTCACCAGAAATTTGATACTAAAGTAAACTGGGCATCAGGCAAAGGTAAGTAACCAGCTAAGTACCAGAAGCAGTGCCTCGTAAGACTTACAGGACTTGATCTGACCCTGTATATTGCAACTGCATCATCCCAGTCCAACACACTCACCTTCTTCCTCATCTTCATCTTGTAGTAGTCAGCATACACTTCATCAAACAACTCCAATGCAGGCTGGGTAACAGAGAGAGGAATGGCATCCTGTATAGCTTCTGCAAGCTTCCCACAATTCCATTTGCAGATTTCAGGTTGTTTCTCGTATGTGTATCTCCCACCATCATCTGCACAGACAACGGGTGAGTGAGTTTAGTTTTATGTCACATTCAGCAATATGCCATCTGTATGGTGATAGTATGTAAATAATTAAGTGATCAACAGAATGAGCATCAATCTACACATGTGTCATACGTGAGTCTGACCACTCTGTGTCGTTAGTCACCTTTTATGGCAAGCATGGGTTACTGAAGATCAATTTCAATTTCAGTGGAATATTTTTGACACTGAGAACAAATATCAACTTTTTCAAGAAAAATGTATTTTTCACTGAGATGTGCAGGAACGCACATGTGCAATTTCCAAATAATCATCTGTCTATTTACATTCACCCAATGGAGAAGTAAGAATATACTTCAGAAAGTCATATTCCTCATGATAAAGAAGTTGACACCCATAAATTCTTGCCTTAATGTGTTAATGTGTATCACTTCTAAATGCTGTTCAGAAACTCCATGTTTGCCAATTTTTCACGTGGCATGTAAGGCTAAATAAGAAAAGTGAAATGTTTCTCGAACATTGGTACGTCACTCTTATTTGTGTACGTAACAATTTTGTACTGCCATTTATAAAAACTAATTTTGACTTGCCCGCGCCCCGGTCACTCATTTGTCCACCAAAGGAATGAGTGTCTGTAAGAACGAGTGTGACTGAATCTACAACTCACTAACAAGTGCTAAACTTTCCAAACTTTATTTCTGAGAAATAAAAAAAAACGTGTTACTCCCTCATCCTTTTTTTTCTATCAAAAAAAAAAAAAAAAAAAATAAAAACTTCCTACTGCAATTGTCATTTTTGAAAAAAATGTGCCTGAGAAAGATTTAATTTTTTTGTGCAGCCTAAGATAATGGGTGATTCAGAAAAAACACTAGATTGTTGAGGTGAATGTGATATGAACACATTATACTGAAAGAATACATAATTGATTTTTTGTCACAGATGGTCATAAATAATAACAACTAATGCATGCATTAATACAGGGCAGGGATACATGATTATGATGTCCTGTTATCAGATTAGCAATATACTTCTAATTATTTATAATGTACTTCTAATTATTTATAGTATGATCACATATTACCTTACTTTTCACACTTGTTATGCTGTAGGTATCTTGAAATTATGACACATACAGTCCTTGCAAGTTTTGTTCGGAACTGCAGTCTATGAGGGAAGAGGTTTACTCTGCATCAAAAACACAGACTGGTTCCCACATATGTATCAACACCACTTCTTACCTGAGCCGTTACAGACGAAGTTAGGATCAAAACTGTCCATGAAGCCATACGGTCCGTAATCTATGGTGAGTCCAACAATGCTCATGTTGTCTGTATTCAACACACTGGAACACAAAGATACTTTCATTGTTCACTTCACAGATCCATCCCTAGTCACATAATCGGGGGCGATGGGGTAGCCTAGTGGTTAAAGCATTCGCTCGTCACGCTGAAGACCTGGGTTCGATTCCCCACATGGGTACAATGTGTGAGGCCCATTTTCTGGTGTCCCCCGCCGTGATATCGCTGGAATATTGCTAAAAGCGGCGTAAAACCAAACTCAATCACTCACTCAATCACTCACTCAATCACTCGCATCATCAGGTCTTATGATACTTTTTAGTGAAAGTGGACTGTTTAAATTCTTGTGCTGTTTGAATAGTACATTGATTTCAAGTCATATAGGACTTGTGAAGATCTGGGTTAGAATTGATCTTCAGAAACCAATCCTTATTTTAAGAGGTGACAAACGAGATCATGTGGTCATGCTTGCTGACTTGGCTGACACATGCCATTATATCCCACTTGTGTAGATTGATGCTCATGCTGTTGATCCCGTGACTGTCAGATCCAGAATTGATTATTTACAGACCACCACCATATAGCTGTAATACTGCCGAGGGCATCATAAAACTAAACGTCATTGTATTCCACATCAGCAGATGAATGTTCATTCTGTGGATCACTAGACTGTCGGGTCCAGATTTGAATATTTACAAGCTGCTGCGATTTCACCCTCAATCATAGCAGATATAACACACTCACTCACACAAGTCATACAGCTGACAGTTCCAAACATGATTTTCTCATTTATAGAGTTTCAAAGGCTGTTTAATCTTTACAATAAGCCTGAAACTCATCCATGACACCACCCCAAACACTGCCACTAGTCCAAATGTACAGAAGTATACAGTGGAGAAACTCACCCATGACACAACCTCAAACACTGCCACTAGTCTCGGTGTACAGAAATGTACAGTGGAGAAACTCACTAATTACACCACCCCAAACTCTGCCACTAGTCTGGGTGTACAGATCTGTACTGTGAAGAAACTCACCCATGACACCACCCAAAACACTGCCATTAGTCTAGGGGTAAAGAAGTGTGCAGTGGAGAAACTCACCCATGACACCACCCTACACACTGCCATCAGTCAAGGTGTATGGAAGTGTACTGTGGAGAAACCCACAAATGGCACCACCCCACACACTGTCACTAGTCTAGGTGTACAGAGGTGTACAGT
Organism: Haliotis asinina; assembly: GCF_037392515.1. Classification (NCBI taxonomy): domain Eukaryota; kingdom Metazoa; phylum Mollusca; class Gastropoda; order Lepetellida; family Haliotidae; genus Haliotis; species Haliotis asinina. The sequence continues at coordinate 32,142,029 of NC_090289.1, read as the reverse complement.
GAAGAAACTCACCCATGACACCACCCTACACACTGCCATTCGGCCACTAGTCTGGCTGTACGCCTCACCACCTCTTTGAAGAACTCGAGGTACATTGTCTGTTTGTCTGCATTGTGAGCATCCCAGATCTGAAGAGATACATATTGTTATGTCAGATTAGAAATATATATTTACAAATTTAACAAGCATAATAACTGAGCAAATGTAAACAGTCCTCAAAATGTTTATGATGTGTTTACTTGGCAACTTGTGTCTTAAAAGTCACATGCAACCATAAAATCAAACACAACTAAAACATGGTTATCACTTGTTCATGATATATAAAATGCATTAGTGATTGTGAGTTCAGTCTTGAACTCTTATAGCTATAGCACAAGGACAGTCTAGTGTTGATAATAATAGTTCAAGGCACACTACTTTCCAGTTGTAGATTAAATGTTTCTCAATTAGACAATAAAGCATAAATTCTGAAAAGTCATTTCAATTGCAAGCAGAAACAACACAACTACCACAAATGGTAACTGATTAAATTTGCATGTCCAGTCATAATGCACTAATATTCGCCTTATCAATATGTTGTGAAAAGGGACCAAGTACCTCAGTATAAAATGTCTTGATGGTGTAGCTCAACATCTGATGCAGCAATTCTGTCTTGCCAACACTGGGACCTTTCCGACCAGACTCGGGGTCAGTGGGTTTGAAGATTTCAAATGATCCAAACCTGAAATTATTGGCAAAATCAATATGGATGAGTGTGAACTATGGATGATTCGGTTGGTATTTGTTTTTGGGTGTTTTATTTTTGTAAATTCTTTTTAAGCTAGCCTTCGTTGGTCATGTGAAATTACAAGCAACCTAAAACATCAGTTTTCTACATAATGGAACATGCCCACAAACTGCATCAGCAAATTTACCGCTATTGAGGTACAACATCAAGAAGAAAGTGACAATTTGACCATAGAATCTAGATGTAATACTGCTAACATGTTGTATGACAGTACAACCAATCTTTTAGTTTTACCCCCTGTAGAATAGATTATTAAAAAAGAGAGAGATTGCTTTGTGCCATGTATTGCCTATCCATATCACCTCACTGGTTTTATCCAGTAGGCTACGAATGATCACTGTGAAGAATAAAATTGTTTGTCGGTATGAACCATGTGTTCCTCACAAGCCCGATAGTGCAGGCAGAGCATGTGCAGGACATGGTTAGTATGTGAACAGCATGTGCAATGCATGTGCCAGGCAAGGTATTGCCTCCCAGTGGCATCCCAGTTGATTTCAACAGTAAATACCAATTATAAAAATTATATCTAAAGTATCTGTACATCAGTAGAGGACGTAACGTGTACGCGAGACGGTCTCCCGTTACGTGTACATATATATATAAGTTGGATCAAAACCCTGGAGTCAGTTCTGTTTGAAATGTAAACCCTTGGCCTCTAGAAATTGGGTCGGGCCCATCAGCCCTCACCGATTTCCCTCCACTGTTGACTTACATTTTCAAACAAAACCTCGGAGACAGTTTTGATCCTTTACATATGGTGAGTGAGTGAGGCTCTATACTCTGGAAAAGAACACCAGAAATGGTCTCACACACTGTACCCATGTTTGGTTTTTAAACATTAACTTTGGACTTTGTGTGATAAGATAACCGCTAGACTGTCCCACCATCCGTCATCATCTCATCACAAACACAAATTACAACACAAGTGACACTGACCTTAAGAATGTTGGCGCTATTCTAAGGACAATGGTGCATTTCTCTTCTTTAGGATTGCCGTTGTAGAAGATATCCCTGATAACTGTCGAGTCTGACGTCACACAGGTGCCTGCCCGTGTAGTGGGGATACCAAGGTGATGCATTGCCTAGGGATCACAGAACACTTCACATAACCATTGTTAACAAATGTTATCTGTTATATAATACTATCAGAGACACGAGAAGGTTCTTAATATTTAAAATATTTGTATTATAATTATATCAAAAACATAAACTGCTTTCTTTAAACATTACTGTCTGAAATGACTTGATCACTTACATGTGTAGTTAACAACATAAGTTCAAAACATAAACATTGTTCAAAATATCATGAATTGTATTACCATTTTCAGCAATAATCATTCAAAAATAGATCACAATGCAAATGTAGATCACAATGCAATAACAGATTTTAGGTTATAACAGGTTACCTGTTTTTCACGCTGATTACAGAGAAACAATTATTAGTATAAGGGTAACGCTATTTTTCAGGGCATTATCATTTGCAGAAGCCCGAGGTTTTTCATTAACTGCCCGACGAAGGAGGGCAGTTGAAAAGACCGAGGGCTTCTGCAAATCATAATGCCCTGAAAAAAATAGCATTACCGTTATTATAGCTAAAATGAATAGAAGTTTTTATAAAAGAATAATAAAAACAGCGGCATCGGTTTAGAAGCATTTACTGCCAACAACAAAACGACGGAGGTCACTGACACAGATTTTACAAATATAGTCACGTCATAGAACAACAGAGATGACGTCACTATTGAAAGAGACGACATTCGACCTTGACCTTTGCTCATACTACCAGCCACCATTGTTTTCAGTGATCAACAACGTTAGACTTCAAGTCGATATTTTCATTGCTGTATGTTGTCATTTATGGCACAATCGTTATGGATGGCGCAAGCAGGAAAGTGCATAATGGCACAGGCACATGTGACGAATGTGAGCCAGATATATGGTCAATAATGAACCCAAGTTCATTCGAGCCGTAGGTGATTGAACTTCAACAGCTGAGCTACTTATGACGTCACCTAACAACGGGCTTGATAATGGCCCGTCGTCAAGCATTTTGCGGGCGTTATCAAGTTACAGTGGACCACTCATTTCTGATAACGAGCGGTCGTTTTCATGATAATTCTATCCATTTTAGCTATAATACCAAATACAGCATGATGTGATCTCTGTGTCATTAAATATGACTGCATGGTCAACAGTTTCCAATGGTCATAATGTACCTCACTACACAGAAATTCTCGGATAGTGCTCCTGAGCACCTTTCTTCCATCAGCAGTTCTGGAGAAGGGCGTGAGTCCTGATCCCTTGAACTGGATCTCCCATCTCTCATCCTTCTTGTTGATTACTTCACCAAGGTACCTGAACACACATCCATATGCAATGCTGGCATCACAGGGATTGGTAACACAAAAATTGGCATCCACATATATACTGTGATAATATATTCTTTGATGCCAGTTTTTGTGTTAACATGTTAAAAGCTTCTATGATCACAGGTTCAGTACATGTACCATATGTCAACTAATGTCAACGTATTCTCATAGAGGCATTCATGATAGGTCATATCTGGCCTCAAACAAATATCAGCAAAAACAACTGTTTTATCCATATGATCCACATTCTCCATCTGACTTAGAGATCCCATTGTCCAATTTGTGTATATAATTTCTGTTCAATATATTGTCAAAAAACAGTTCTTCAGATTTTTTCTATTGCCTGAACAAATCTTCATATTTCCACTGTGTCTAAAACCTACTGGGGTTATGTAATGGCCTATATCAGAATTAACATGATAAGGTGGCAGGTGTTTGGAGGTCCAACAGTCAAGGCAAGATCTATGTTTACTGTTGGACGCATAACATGTATCCGAGGTGGTCCCTATTTATGCATAGTGACTGCCTAAGAGAGGGTCACTCACAACCATGACTGCCTCTTCACTGACTGGTCAATTCTGCATCAATGTTTGTCACACGAAAACGTGTCTAAAGATATTATTTATGAAAATAATTAAACAGAATTTGCTACAGACATTAGTAGTTGTTCAGGATATTGAATTGCATGAATACATAGTCATTACCTAAATCATACAATACATTGGTACAAGAGTTTACCCACATTGCAGCCCCATCTCCAAGCTGTCCGGCAAAAACGCCAAATTGATGTCCACAATAGCAATGAGCAGCGGGTGTAGACCCCGGTAGCAGCTTGTTTCCACCGAAGTATTCCGCTGTGTCAGGCCTCGTCAGCTCGCTCTCGGGTAGATCCAGAAGCTCCATTGCTGATTTTGAATAGACAACGACTTCTGGGTTGCTAACAGGGGTTGGCTGTACCTTAGAGAAACAGGCGCCTATGACGGGACGAACTCGTTTGTCTTCGCTCGGATCAATCGGCAATTCACGTAGCACTAGGTTATCGAATTTAAGTGTTTCTAAGGTTGCCATTTTGCTGAACCTTCTTACTATAGGAGCAAATACTCTGAAGACTTCGCGTTTCAAATAAACTGGACGAGAGCAATTTTGCAATGACGAAGTACTATTGATACATCTTGCTTCAGCGATGATAGATGGAGTTAGGCGCCTTAACATCGACAGATCGCCTCCCAAAACCTGCCTTTAGTTTCTTGTTCACTGAATATATTGTTGATAATGCAAGTTCATTCCTGAATATATTGCATTATGGCTACACAATGTCTTTAGAAAACTTTCCCAAACAGGTTGTTTTCACCGGAAACGGAAGTACATGCTGTCGCTAACTGTTGCGCTTTTGAGACTTGGCTACTGTCTATGGAATATCAAACTCCTCGCATCGGTAGCGATGTCACGCGCTGGGGTGGAGCTTGGTGAATAACGCTAGGTTAACGTGTAAGTCAGGATATTGTTCGTGCTCGTCATCGCCCGACAGACACCAGAGTAAAACATACCACCTCGTCATATAAAGTGAATATCTATCTAAATTCTACATACTTATATATTATGAATTGTCCTGTCATGGCATGTAGCGTATCATGTTTGTATGATAGTATGGTATAATTACAGAGGACGAGAGAGAGTACGCGAGAAGATGTTAGTCGCGGGAACCAGCTGCTTGTCGGAATCCCTCGACGCTTCCACTGTTGACAATGTTGGCAGGTAGATAATGTCAGTCGATGACAGTTCTTATGAAGAAAGATTCTCGGATTCTTGGTCCTGGACGTTGGTGTTTATAAGCCTCTGCTGTTGTTACACACGCATGTGCTGATGATGCTGGTGGTGTCATGGTCTGTAAAGGTGGTAGCTTTGTTGTTTCGCCCTAGTGTTCTCGGCTTCAGGTACTTGTAAGATGGAATAGCTGGTACTAAACCCCCAACAATATTGTACATGTAAGCAAGTCTGATGTCCTGTCGCCTCTTCTGGAGTGGTGGCAGGTCAAGGCCCCTCAGGATCTTAGTGATACGTCCCGCTTCTCATGATGTGTAGTTGCCGGAGACAAATCTTGTTGCACGGTGCTGGATTGTCTCTAGCCGGCTGATGTGTCCCATCTGGTAGGGATCCCGAACAACACACCCATACCTCATTATTGGTCTTGCCATGGATATGTAGGTTTACTGGATTGAGGGCAGGTTTTCATGTTCCTCCTTAAGAAGCCTAGTGTAGAATTAGCTCCCTTGGCTACGTAGTCAATGCAGGGGCATATGTTTCTATGTGGCATATAGAAGTTCCCGATGTGGAGTTGTTTGTTTCTGTTCAGTTTTATTTTTGCCCACTCAACTTCCCTGTTTCCAACCATGACCAGTTGTTCTTCAGATGTGATCCTATCTTTTACTAGCAAGAACATGCCTCCGCCACTTGAGCCAGTACGTATTTATGGACAACCATGTCACAAATGGCTAACATTTCTTTGTTCATATGTTATAATTAAATTATGAAAAGAAATAGCCTCATAATAATGAAAAGGGGAAAGGCCTATCCTTCCAGTATATTCAGTTTCCTGTTTTGAAATAATCGTTTTCCTTTATGGCCCGTGTGGCTCAAGAGCTGAGAGACGTCTTGCAATAAAACTCGGAAACAAATAAACGTGTAATACTCAGTGAAGCGCAGATCATACTCTGTGAGTTTTCTTTGTTGCAAACTTTAACTGAAATATTAGGTGTGGGACAAAGGGTGGAGATGGCACTGCGTAGGTATAATTAATCAATAAGTTTGTCGCCTCTTGAGTACATGCCACACGTACACCTGGCACACTTCCCCTGTAACAAATAGTGAACTGTGTAAATAGTTTGTTTATTAGGTTTCGAGTTAGATTGTCATTCATCGCTCCGCGATTGAGCCAAACGGACTGTACGTGACATCACAATCAACCTCGTAGTTCAATGTCATCTTTCATCGAAACGGGGAATGCTTTCGTTGCCCTACATTTTACACAAACCATTTACATTCATAAATTATGCGTAGCTGAGTTTAGAAAAGAGAATTATGTAATGAGTGCTACAAATACAATTAATTTGGTATTCACCAATAACCTGACGCTAGTGTTTAGTCAGTGAGACCCTGAGAAGTAGGCTAGTCTTTTTGTGTTGGTGTTGGGAGCAGCATCCCAAAGGAGCGGCCGCAGCGACGTGCTTTAAAATGTTTTTACAAATATTATGGATGCATATTTTTGCAATAGTGGTAAGCGAATATTACTCATTATGTGCAGAGTATCAGTTTATTTCCTGTGGAATGGTGCATTTGGCGTTTTATAAAACTGAAACAAAGAGACACTGTATTTTTTACCCCACTGTCGTACACCAATCTCATGTATGGTTTTCCTAAATCGATTATTTACAGACGGCCGCCATATGTCTGGAATATTTCTAAGTTCGGCGTAAAACTAAACACACTCACTCATTTCATGCGGGCCAGTTGTCTCGGTCACAGGCCACAACGCAACAGAAATGCCAAATCCTTCCTCGGCTGTTGCATGATCTTACCAACGACGTTTATTGAAGTTTAGTGGTCCTTATGGAATAAAGGTTCCAGGCCTCTCATCTGGCTTGGTAAACTTACTTTTCTGTTGTTACTTATTTGCATATCACAGATACGCTGCTCTTATGGACAGATGATCGTTGAACCTTGAAACATTCGTCTTTCCTTAAACATTTGCCTGTTATTGATAAGCTTACGCCATCGATGTGCTATAGCAGGCACTGCTTAAGAATAATTTTCCGTGATGAATGATCTAACAGAAATATTTCCTTTACCATACTCTTCAGTCTTTGAGTATGGCTCAACATGGCACTGAGAGTCTGAAGTCCGCACCGTCGTCTAGATTCACTCAGCGTCATTTAGATGGACTTCCAAAGCACACACCTATGTCTAGTTCAACTAAAAAGGATACGGAGAGCCCCCCAAAGTGTGCACCTTCTTCGGGCTCCATTCAAAATAGCACAGGGAGACCTTCTGCCAATAGAGGTGGAACGTGAGACACGAAACCAGATGGAAAAAGATATGACAAATTGGATAAGTTTAAATTGCTTTATCGGATTCTATATGTATTTATAGACGGTTAACAAAAAGTATTAATTGACTTTGAAAATTTCGTTTCACTTGGTGAAAAAATGAACGAGAGACCAGGATCAGTACATGCATTGTTATAGCAGTACTTCTTTTTGTTTGCCAGTTTTCGGGACGTATTCCCACACGGATGCCCACTACAAGATGGCCTTGAAGGTCGCCAGATGCACAGTTTACTTCCTGCTGTTCCTGATCCTTGTTTGCGCATGCGTGGCACAGCGAGTTGGTCTGATGGTACTGCTCTGCAACATTCCAGCAGGTCCTTACACAGGAAGTGCAGGAAAGGCAAGGACTCATTTTCACGGTTTATCAGTAATACCTTTACACATTTTATATGTTTCCAATATAAAATATTTGCAATGAAATATGTGAAATAGCAATATTTTTCAATAAACAGAACGTCAACACCAGTGAATCGAAATACGTTTGCCAAGAATGACCTTTGTGCTTCCAGGACGAACACAGAATGATATCTACTCACATTAAGATCGTTCACTACCTCAGCCTGACGATAGCAATGTGTGTTCCTTACATGCTTACCTCCCTTGTGTCGTTCGTCAAATGGCTGATCGGAATATTCCCAACTCCAGGCGTCCTCACATGGATCACGGTATGAACATAACCATTAATGATTAAAAATGATAACATACCATTTTTTTGTGTAGATAACGTTTTCATATTCTTTTATACCCCTTGCTCCTTCATCAGGCGAACACTGAGTAAGCATCCATCTATACGTCAAATCCTCATATCCACCTACCCACCAACTCATCCATCCATCCATCCATTCAACACCCATCCATAATAATCAGATTGTCAGTTTGTGGTTGACGACATATGGTAAAAGTGAGTGAGTGATTATGTTTTTACGCTGCTTTTAACAATATTCTAGCAATATTACGGCTGGGGACACCAGAAATGGGCTTCACACATTGTACCCATGTTGAGAATCGAGCCTGAGTCTTCGGCGAGACGAGCAAACACTTCAATCACTATACAACCCACCGACCCGTGTAGTGGAGTACAAATGAGTGGGTGATTGCCCTGCTGACGTATGTTGGATTGGAAACATTCTTGAGGATTACAATCAGGATAAATGCATATCTTCATATTTACACAATGCATTCACATGGATATTGAAATAACAATTAAGTGTCTGCGGAGTGATAATTCAGACCTAACTGTTTCAGGTTCTGTTATTCGAGACCATCCACTCTCTTGGTCTATGCATCCTCGTCTTTTGGATCTTACCCATGTATGACCTCATATCCGGAGTGTTCCTCCTGAGTGCCACAAACATTCTGCCCTCACTTCTTCTGATAACATGCTCTGGACACATGTACGGGGATTCTAAAGTAATGGTTGTGTTTAAAAAAAGTTTGAATGTCTTTGCGCTCATATGCCAAACCTCAGTATTCCTGTTAATCCTACCATCGATAGACCCAACGCCGCGCCTTGCAAATACATCAGACAAAATTGTCTTTGTGACCGGGCTTTTGTTCACCTCCATTAAATGTTGGGAAACCTTTGTAGACGGTCGTATTTGCCATCCGAGTTCCAAGGGTTTGCCAGGGAAGGGGAATTACAACAACCACTTCATGAACAAAATACTGAAGATCCGCTTTGAACTGCAAGAAGGAAGGAGGATGGTGACGATGGTGGTTGGAGTATGGAAAGTCATCATGACTGTTGCAGCAGTTTACGTAACGATGTATTTGAAGGGAGTTGATCTCAACAACACTTTCAGCGCATTATTTGTGTTTACCGAATTACATGAAGACCTCCCTATATTTTCTGCCCTGTTAGCTGTGACTATTGGAGGCTTTGTGGCCTACTTTACAGCATATACAGCCTGCAAGATACAGATGCAGATAACATCTTTCTCTGTTCCTATCGTGTTATCCATCCTCGTTACACTAGGGATTTTGTTTGGTGACTGTCATTACGAGGACACTGGTTTTATCCAACACATATGCCAGTACAGAGAAAAGTGTGACACCTCACAGTATGTGTACTATCTGGGGATATCATGGTTTATGTCACTGCTATGGATCTCACGGCACATCTGGTTTCCAACTCAGGGTCGTCTGCAGGACTTTGAAAGGTAATATTTGTTGGTTGTTTTGGGTAAATGAACTAGAACCTGCTCAGAATATGCCTGCCCAGCGTCAGATTCGACTGAATGGTCTGGCTGTATTACGCAGTGTCTTAGATACATGTGGGATATCCGGTAGTATAGACTGTAGCTCATGATTTCATTAATATTTTCTCTGCTTCAGACTTGAGTATTTAGGCTGGTTTATTTCTGCCGATTGTCCAATGCAGTGTCAAATAACATTCTCTCATTCAGCATGGATAAAATATTGCCAAATCCGATACTTTCAGAGTGCATTTACACTTCTGTATAAGATTCTTAATATCTCAAGAAATCAACATATTTGACAATTTCTTTCCAGACTGTTCATCAACCCATTTTACTGTGGGATTCTGACATGTGAAAACCTTGTCCTGAACCGCTGTCGTCACAATGAAAGTGTCACATATGTCAGTGATGACCCACAAGAACACTTCTTCATAGTCAAGACCGGAGGTGCCAAGCAGCATTCAAGCTCTTCAACCCAGCATCATGACAGCAGTGTAGAGATTCCCCTGATCTACGCATGCGCAACAATGTGGCACGAGACCAAGACAGAAATGACTCAGCTATTGAAATCTTTGTTCAGGTAGTTACAGATTGTTGATGAGTTAGCGAGTTAGTGAGTTTGGTACCAGTACTAATTTGCATCTGGAAAATTTGAACTCGAGATCATTAAGATTTGGCACCTTTAGGGGATGCTGTCAGTTGCAATGCTTGTAGAATAAAATCTTTCGTCTAATCCACTTTTGTCTTGAAAATGTATTTGTAAGCATGCATGAGTATGTTTAGAACCTGGTTATAACCTTGGTGTGATGGTCAAAGCTGATATTGTTGATTTTGTCACCAGGCTGGACAGAGAACAGGCCTTGAGAGAACAATGTGCAGTCCTGCGTAACATTGTGGGCGAGAGAAACAGGTTCAACTATCAGGGTAAGTTTCATCAGAACATAAACATATTGACAAAGGTAACGCGCTGACGGAATTAAGAAAGAGTTAAAATCAATAGTCACATTAGCAATATTTCAGCCATATCATGACTTGAAAAATTATAAATTGATGATAAATGGACTTATATTACAACAACCTGTCGACGAAGGACAGTAAAATAACCAGATTATCACAGACAGAAATGTAAACTCAGTAATTAAACATAAAACAGTTTACCTATAGAGGGCAACTCAGTATAAACTGCAGGCGATAAATTGCCAGCTGTCAGAATCAAGAAGCCCTCAATGACCATGATATAGCCGAGCGTTCCATTCCAAATTGTTTATACTTCCATCAAATCTGAAAACATAGTTCGGAACTAAAGGCAAATATTCTGGTTGACAACTTCTTTAGTGTATGTCATATCGATTTGTGCCATTCTTTAAACCTTCGTCAGGTGAATTTACCAGACCTTTACCTGAATATCAACTTCTAAAGGCCTTTCAAGAACCTCATAGCTCAACTGAAAATACAATGTGTTTGTCTGTACTTGGCCAATTTTATTTGTGCATTATGATCGATAGACTAGCCACTAGTAAAGTGTTACCTTATATGGAGAAACCCTTGGGGATTCGGGGATTCTGGGTAAGCAGATAGGTCTAGTTCTTGTAACCAGTTCTTGTCATAAAAGACGATGGGGTCGTTGTTGATTGTTATGGTGTCCATGATGGTTGATGATCATGATGGCTGGATTGGCTCGATTATTCGTCGCCTATAACCTTTTAAAACTGTGTTTATTCTAAGTATGTAACGTTTTTACGGCTGAAATATTGTGGTTGTGACGCTAAATATTAACTCACTCACTTATGATGACTGGATTGTTTGGATTGACTGGCTTATTCACAGATCGTCATGATAAACAAAACTTCTGTTGAAAACAACAAAAGAATAACAATAGTTTACTATGGGTGAACATGTTTTAGCGGGTTTTACAATATGACTAATTGTCACAACCACACGTATAATATTTGGAGCGGCTATGAAGAGATCCAACGTACAGATTACATAATAGAGACATCTCTAAATCTTCTTGATGTCATAGAATCAGTGAACGTCCATTGTCAAAGAGCGACCGATTTCTTCAAGTCTAACTATATTACCGGTGATAATTCAAATACTTTATACTTCAAATCTACTTCACTGGCCTGTGAAGTCCTAAGAATCAACTGCAATGATAACAGCGTGACGCATCGTAATAAAAAAACCGTTTTGTTCCAGCTCATATATTTTTTGATGATTCTCTGGAAATGGATGACAATGACGAGTGGCAGGCTAACGTGTTTGTAAGAACGTTGGTCGAGATCATGAACGAGGCGTGCAGGTAGGGCTTAATGATGTTTGGCATCTTTAACTCGTTTGACCTTTACTCAAACAATGTTTACCACTGTAGACGTTTGTGGAATGGACACCAAAATGAAGGTGTGCTGTGTATGTGGCTTTCGTTCTTACTCACTTAAGTTGTGAAACAGCTATGCCACTAGTATTATGACATACACTGATCATTCATGTGATACCTGTGAAAGTTTCAAAGGGTATTAATAGTTCGAATAGTGGAAGAGAGATATCCTGCAGGTATCATGAACGAGTCTCTTAAATGGTCGCTTAACCAAGCTTCTGTTGCAGCTTTACTACTGACAAACAGTCTCCAACGCAACTGAGACTTCTAATTTTGAATCAGGCATTTGTCACCGGCTGCTCGATCAGGACTGTACTCCTGGATTCTGCTTGCGTTGGTGCCCTTTAGTGTGAGGACATGAACCACAGCTCTGTCTGTACTCAATCCAAAGACCTGCCCTCGTACATGTGTGTCATGATCTACCGCTGTTTTTGTGTTAATGTGGATGGAAGCTAGCGAAAGGACCGTTACCATCAAGAACCTCACAGGCAGCTGAGGTTTTGAACTTGCTAAGACTTGGGAGTCTTTCTCTACAGATTAAAAACATCAAAGATCGTCAAGTGTTTGTGGCAGAGTCAGGCAAACTAGGTCCACCTTCGGTTCTCCTTGTCACCGCATCCAGGTCTAATTGTCAGAGCTTTGGACAAGAGAGTTAAAATTTAATTATTGCAGTGTCCCACCAAAACACCCCAAACTGTGGTATTTTCGCTGTCTAGTCTGTCCCTCTGTCCCTGAACCACATTATTTTCCCTACTGCCTAGCATTGCCTGTAGGTCTTGATTTCCCAAGGAGGGCATCTGAGTCTCACGTGGGCTTCTTTTCAATGTATATAAGTTCATCTGTTTCTATCAACCCTGTACATGTTCAGCGACTAAATGTTAGTCTATTCGCTACCCTCCTTGTCATTTAAGGAACAATGCAAGGTCTGGTCTGCTCGAACTAGTATAAAATATCTCTGACGGCCTATCATCACAGAAAATAGCCTAGAAGCGGGCAGATAAGCGCACATATATGCACAACTCATTGACTGATATTAAATCCAAACCTTGAGACTGAACTTCACCATTTGAAAATGATATATCATCTTGTTCCCTAGCGCTGTTCACCGGAGGTGTCTGCATCTGCACGATCCCTTCAAAGTCTTCACCCCGTACGGGGCCCAGCTCATTTGGGAGATGCCAGGAGGGAATCTGTTATACGTGCACCTGAAAGATAAAAACAAGATCCGACACAGGAAGCGATGGTCACAGGTAACTGACAGGCTCTCAATCCAACATTCCAGGGTTAATGGTGAATAGAAGCGCTATAGCTCTTTTCGCATTCATTAAAAATATCTGCCAGTAGCAGAGTCGATTGTACAACTATCACCAAATCATGTGCAAATATCTGTTTCAGCGGTTTGAGAGCTGTATAACGTTGTTTGTGTCAGAGCCAGAGACTCCAGTGATTGCCACCATTGGATGCAATAACAGAGCATGGGTTTAAAATTGTGATTGAGATAAAATTTACAACGAACATTCACAAAACAATTTAAACCATAAAGATGAATTTTGAAGAGTAAAATCTGTCTACGGTGGTTCGATTATCACAGATATAAACACAAAATTAGCATGTAAAACTAAAACATTTTGATTAAAGAAGACAGTTCAGTATAAAGCACAAGGTACTGATCGCCAACAACTCAAGGCAGATCACCATACTAGGGACCATGTCCACTTACAGTACCTTTGCTATCTGCATGGATTTACACCATCCCTTCAGCCGATAGCGACTGTAGGAAAACTTAACCATGATTTAAAATAACAACATTCTGGGATCAAAACGACAGAGCGAAAATGACTTTGAAAGTTTTGAGACTAACTGGCCCTCTCGGGAGGACAATAATTTGACAATACTGTCGTTCAAGGTGCTGCAATGTGCAGTGCGGTGTTGCGTCCCTTGGGTGTGTGTGGAGGTAAAAATTTTAAGCCACATCGGCAATATTTCTGCCTTATCGTGACTATATTAAGTTATATATGAATAATAACAGGTAAATCATAAATACCTGTCAACGGAGGGCGGCAACTAAACAACTAGTTTATCACAAATATAATTGTTAAAAATAGTAATTAAAATCTACACATTTGGACTGTACATGTACATGACAATTCAAGTTTAAACTTACTTGGAGTGTTTTGTGACTTACGTACCCTCTCAGGAGGACATCCACCTCCTTTAGGGATACAGCCATTCAGCTGTGGCGCTCCATACCCATTTACTTGAGTGTCACTAATGCAGTAAATGTTTAAAACCAAAATCACTTAAACCTTTCTCGAAGAGTAGCTGACAGGCTCAGCTAAATAATAAAGTGGACGACTGTTCAAATCGACAGTAAGCCTAACTGAGTAATTCTCTGATATTGATAAAATGATGTAAAACAATACTCACCTATTTGCAGGTGATGTACATGTACTACTTACTGGGGTATCAAATCCAGAGAGATTCTGCTGAAGTCGTCTCAAAACAAATCAACAAAGAAACACAGATGGACGAAAAGCACATCACCGAAATGACTGACTTGGACACTCAAAGAAAGGTAAGAAATTTTTATGACCCGTAGTTGAAATTAATTATGCATTAAAGTAGGTTGTCACCTTGTGCAATACCCTTTGGTATTCACTTTCAGAAGGTTGATGCTCTGTATGATGGGATGACGAGTTCCAAAGGCATCAAAGCCAGAGAATGCTCATACTGGAATATCGATATATTTGCGTGTTGATTTCCAATTTGAAACTGAATACTTGACGAGGAAAAGAACTGAAGGAACTATGTGCAAAACATTAACAATTGTATTCTGATCTGATAAAAAAGCAATACAGAGGTATTAGTCTAATATTTGTCCTCTTTTTGTCATACACCTCAAACACTGTTTGTATTTAGTCATTTTGACTTCCCAAACAAAATAAACACATGTATAAGATTTGATGCCTATTATATTTCACTTTCAGAGCAAGAATACATTTATTCTGACACTTGATGGCGACGTAGATTTCTCTCCTGGGGCGGTCAGATCCCTGCTGGAAAATATGTCACATGATAATGTTGGTGCAGTAACTGGCAGAACTCATCCCATTGGTTCAGGTATGAGAATCAATAATGCATAAACGCTCTGTTACATTGCTGGAATGAAAGCGGCGTAAAACTAAACTCCCTGTATAACGAACGTGTGTCAGGTTGGCAGTTTGTTCACATGAATCACAAGGATGTATTAGAAAGATCATGCATAACTCTCGGGCATTCATAGAAAACCAGTACATAATCATCTTATTTAACTGCAGGGCCTCTTGTGTGGTACCAGAAGTTTGAATATGCTATGGGCCACTGGCTTCAAAAGTCTACTGAGCAAGTACTAGGGTGTGTCCTCTGTATTCCTGGATGCTTCTCTCTCCTTAGAGCCTCGGCTATAATGGATGACATTATGAGGACTTACACAACACTACCAACAAAACCTGGACACTTCCTACAATATGATCAAGGTACTGACGTTTTTAAGTACTTTGTTGTGATGCCTGATAGGCTTAAGTATGGATCATACTATTTCTTCGAAAAAGTTAAACTCCTAGTTAACACGAATTAATCTTCATAATATGTAAAGTTGCTTTTCTTTACCTAGGTGAGGATCGATGGCTGAGCACACTTCTGCTTAAGCGTGGATACCGACTAGAGTACGTGGCTGATGCGGAAGCCTACACGTACGCCCCAGAAGGATTCAATGAGTTCTTCAATCAGAGAAGACGCTGGATTCCTTCCATCCTTGCCAATATTGTAGACCTGTTGTTATCATCTGAAGCCATTGTAGCTCGCAACTCTAACGTCAGCTACTTGTACACTGCATACCAGTTGGCAATGATGGTGGCCACAGTCTTAGCCCCTGGCACTGTCATCATGATGATTGCCAGTGCCACTGAAACGGTCTTCGCGCCCGGATTGATATATGCTTATCTGATATCTTTGCTGATTCCAACCATCTTTACAATCACTTGCTTGACTGCCTCTACAAAGATTCAGCTCAATGTTGCTGCTGTATTTAGTGCTATTTATGCCTTCATAATGATGGTAGTCATTGCTGGAACCATTGTGATTGCGTTTGAGCAAAGTGTTCTTCATCCGAAAGTGCTGTTAACCATCATTCTTCCTCTCTTGTATATCCTGTCTGGGTTGCTCCACTGGAGAGAAAAGGGTTGTTTATGTCATGGTCTTTTGTACTTTCTGTGTATTCCATCAACATACATTTTACTGATAATATATTCACTTTGCAATCTCAACATCGCATCGTGGGGCACTCGCGAGATTCCAGCCTGGAAAACAAACCAGAAACTGAAGGCTGAAAAGGAAACTACCCAGGGCAAGAAAATAGTCGACGGTTTATTTGCAAGATTTTTCTTTAGTTCCACCTGCGCCCATCTACTCAAACAACTGTTACAAACGGTGAAACTCAAGTTATCATCATCAACCAAAGACGGAGCGGATGTTATGACACCTTTGACACAAATGTATAGCAATGTCCGGAAACAGTTAGAACAGTCAGCATCCAAAGATGAATATTCTTGTGAAAGTGTTGCTACCAGAAGCTTGGATATGTCTGCGGAAGAGCCGCTACCAGCCGAAGATATAACAGAAAATGACTTTGACATGGAAAACCATTGGGTTCGTGACACTGCACTTGGAAATGGACCAGTTCTGAAACTAGTCGGGGAAGAAAAGGATTTCTGGAATGATTTAATTGAAAAGTATTTAAAACCAATAGAAAAGAATCCTCAGAAAGAAAACCAGAACAAGACTGACCTAATCGAGCTCAGAAATGTCGTCTGTTTTATGATGGTGATAATGAATGGTCTCTGGGTGGCTATCAACCTTTTGTTCCAGCAACTCAACTCTGCAGCTTTTAGAATGGAATGCAGACTAAATGAGCACGTTCAACTAAACACGGACATCATTGAACTTCTCTTCATTATCTTCTTTGCTTTACTTACCATAATCCAGTCCTGTGGGATGTTGTTCTGTCGTTGGGAGACGTTCCTTCATCTGATATCATCTGACTCAAATAAAGAGCAAAGTGACCAACTAATGGAGAAATTGGCAGAAACAACTGAACTTAATTCTGCTTGTGAAGAAGATAACGAACGCATTTACCACAGGCTGAGAGGTGTCGTTACAGGTGGTATGACTGCCAGAGCATTGGCCAACACACGGAGACTCAAATTATCTGCCACTGCCACACGTTTCAACAAGTTTGATCTTGCATCGGCGGTTCTTGGAGATGTAGGAACACCACCGTGCACATGATCTTGGAACATATTCAACCGCACAGAATGCTTGCAGAACCATTACCACTGAAACTATATTTCGAAATAGGTACTCTCATATGATGTTCGATTATGTAGGAGCAGAGGTAGAGCGAGGTACATGCATTTCTGGTGCTTGTGTTCCTGATGACGAAGATGTTAAAAATGTACATGCATCCTGATTTAGCACAACGAACAGTGTTAGCTAAAATGATTACATACTTGGAACACACTTCAATACTGAGAGAAGAGACTAGAGTGAATATGCCCTAGTCATGACAAATTTGGCAACATGGTAAATTCTAATGGAAGTGCACTGTGATTTATAGCGTGAGATAGAGGGATGAGACTTTTGTTTGAAATCATAAGCATGGTCCATTGGATTGAAATTTGGACTCCTGGAGGGCCAAAGTAGGGTTTGCTAATAAACAATCACCATCTACACGTGTATGATATGGACAGGCATTGTCGCCCACCGATCAAATTTTTGTTTGGTCGCAAGAAGGTCAGAAGCACCGCGACATCACAGTCAATGGACACCGACTAAACAGTATTTGTGCCATGATATTCCGTTGTACATATGCAGTGTTTCTGAGGCGCCAAACACAAGCTCAACCGTCAGTCACAAACCAAAGAAATCGACTTATGTCTGACCATTCTACCCTTTTCCATTCTTTGTCGTCACATTCCAGTCAGGTCGAGTCTAATCTAAATGTTAGTCATTTCCTAAGGAATTTCAGTGCCATAGCCAAAGTGGATATCTTTAAGACCATGTTTCTGTGCATGAGTATTTTTGACGTATTAATGTATACAACGGAACCTTTCAAAATGCATGTGCTTGATATGTTCCTTCAAGGCTCTTGTGAGGTATTTCTTGACACAGTCAACATTTACTGCCCAGTCAGGATATTGAGTGGTTGTTTCGAGTATTTTTATTATGCACATTAACTGATGACATCAATGAATAATGACTTCTTTGATTTGCATTCTAGAAGATGGGGAGATGAAACTGAGGACATTTTTATGGATATACAGTTCTGAAACGTCGCCCATACAGAATAAAGAAGTTGTATATCCCAAAGGATTTACCCCATTCTTAAGGAATTATTGCTCATAGCATAAATCACATTTATCAGGGCCCTTCACGCCACAAACATGTTTTTGGTCAGTTGGAAAAAATAGAAAATAAAAATAGAAATAATGAAAAACCCTGGTTGGATTGAATTCACCTCCCCTGAAATATTATGGTTGTTGTTTATAACCGATTCGTAGTGATTCGCTGTCTGTGAGTCGGGTCAGTATTTTGCAGGTTGATTAATGCCACCCTACGCGACATCCTCCAAGGTAAAGGAGGCGATCTGAGCTTAATGAAGGCAGGACCTGACTATTCAGTGATTTACATCATGAACATCCATCTGTAAAGTTAGAATAAGGTGACATATATCCATTAACCAGGTCAACGATCCTGCAAACACACTGGTGAATAATTGCACTAATTCGGAGCAAATCATTAACATACATATTTGTTAAAACAATGCAAATGCACACATCTGGACTGATTATGGTTTTAAATGCTGCATATTATGATGATTGTATAGGGTGGGTGAGTGAGTTCAGTTTTACTCCGCACTCAGCAATATTTCTGTAAATAATCGAGTCTGGACCAGACAATCCAGTGATCAACAACATGAGCATCGATCTGCTCAATTGTGTCAACCAAGTCAGCAAGCCTGACCACCCGATCCCGTTAGTCGCCTCTTACGACAAGCATAGTCGCCTTTTATGGCAAGCATGGGTTGCTGAAAGCCTATTCTACCCCGGGACCTACACAAGTTAATGATTGTATAATAATTGTAGGATTGTACAGCGTCCATTCGTCCAGGGCGCCAGAGACCTGTGATCGCCAATTCGTATCTTGGATCGCTCACACTGTTTCCCAGCACCATTCCCTGACTCGTGGATTTCACCAGTATCTTCATCACTTTGGGCTTTCCTCACACACAATGCTGACACGCCGCAGTCAAACTGGGATACTGCTTAAAGTGTGTTGTAACTGGGATACTGCTTAAAACGTTTTAAAACAAGAGTAACTCACTTACTTGTGTAAAAATGAAGTGGTTGTTACCATAGTTAGTTTCATGTAGGCACTACCGTTTAACTGCTTATTGTTCTAGTTTTGAATGTAAGTGAAGTATTTGACTCCATTGCCAACTACTCGATACCGTAGTTGTTCTTTTTGCAGTCACACTACTTAAGTTGCCGTAGCTCTTTAGTAAACACTTGCACTCTCATGACTGAAGTAAATCCAATAAGCGTCATAGTTCCTTTAGACCTCGGGTAGGTTAACCTCCTCACTGCTCAAAACGAGAGTGTAAAATAAACCTTCCTTAAACAGGGAACACTATGGTCAAATCAAATAGCACGATTTCGGGGTCTGTTATTTATGACTGTCACCTTCACAGCCGCTTCGTCTGTTGTGTGTAGGTCACCAAGAGTCAGCACGCACGCACACACACACACACACACACACTTTTTTTTATGTACAATGTATATTGTTGTAGGTAAGCAGATTTTTAGTGATGAAGTTTTAACAGTTTGCGGTAGATTAAAAACGTGTTGATTATTATGCGAGATGTATAGTTATTGGTGTAAATTATCGAGGATATCCGACAGTCGTTATCCAAAACAGACTTATTTACATGTGAAGAAATTAGATATAGCTGGAACAGTAACGTGGGTTACTTTTGTTAAATATTTGTTAAGTTCCTATGGGCTTGGTTTTGCTTGGTGATATTTCTCAGTTTATATGTAAGTTTAAGAGCAGACTAATTGATTGTGATAGACAGCATATTTCTGGGCCGATGGCCTACAAACCGAAATGAAAAAGAAGGAATGTCTGCTTTTGCTGAATATAAAAGTATGACTTTCTCTTGATAAAAAAGTAAAAAATTTAACAAATGTAAAGCAAAGGTGGCAGTAAAACTCGCATGGACGAACTGATTGGGAAATCCTACTGTATTGCAATGCTTGTGAAAGGTAAAATCTTAATGGATGACAACTTCTGTTTTTCATTTTGATTCAACAGAACGATATAGGTTCTTATGGCGTTGTTAAGCAAGACTGAAATGCTACATCATAGAAGAGGAAAACCAACATCAAGGTATGCATCAAAGGGATTAATAACAACGGTGACAGCAATAACAGATATTGGTTTGTTTGAAGTGTTTTCATTGGAGTGACGAAATGTATCACATATTTGTCCCGATTTCAACAGCTATAAACAGCTCTAATCTGTTTGCAGTGAAAAGAGAGAGAGCAACCGGAGCATTTATGCATCCCTTTGGCTATGTGATGTGTGAAAGCGGGTTCGAATCTTAATTGTAAACCAAACGTCATTGTGTTCTGTAATCTGATTAGGAGATAAACATCACGTGTTGGCCAATTTCCGGGTGTTATTGAGTATTTGAAGCACGGGAATGCATTTGGAACCGACGGCGTCAGCCGGAGGTTTCAAATGAAATATTCACGTGATGTTTATCGACATTGTAAACACAAAAGTAAACCAAAGGGGTTTTAGTGTCTGCACTCGTTTACATCGAATACGGACACAGCACTGAAGTGTCATCAGCTGGCCGTTTCAGCTGGTTCTCATGGTAGCATCTGGAGTTGCTGATTTGTGACGTCATTCTAACTTTACGTCACAATATGATTTGAATGACGTCACCACTGTTGATGACACAACAAAACAATTGTTTACGTGTCAGTACGCGGTGAATAGTCTTTCAGTTTCCGGGAATCTAATACCATTTAATCATGTTTTTCAACCAATCAGATTACAGAACACGGTAACTTTTAGTTTACAATTGGTTGAAAAACATGATCAAATGTTATTCGATTTCCGGAAACTGCAAGACACATAAACACATCAGTTTGAAGCTGTAAAGAATCACATCTCATTAGAGTTTTATTGATGAATTATTTATTTCTGACGCCAGTGTCATATCTATATATAATCAAGCGCTGATTTTCCACAAACGGGGGAAATGTAACCATTGTTTCCAATTTTATCTATCTAATATTACGTAATATTATGACCAAACACATTATCTGACAATTACAGATCATAAAATACTATACATCTATTTTAATGTTTCATATCTTTACAACATCATGCATCACATCTTTGAACTTTACACCAATCACAATCAACAGCCCCTATATGTTCCAAACAGAAATTTCTACCAACCAAAGACAAGACCCACACCCATAAAGACAACTGACAAGCATGAAAGCTATGCATCACATCCCACTCAAACACAAACTATATGTGTAAATCCAATACACAACCATGAAGCAAAACCCACAAAGATATCAAATATATGTCTAAAACCAATACACAACCATGAAGCAAATCCCACAAAAGTACCAAATATATGTCTAAAAACAATACACAACCATGAAGCAAATCCCACAAAGATATCAAATATATGTGTAAAACCAATACACAACCATGAAGCAAATCCCACAAAGATATTAAATATATGTCTAAAAACAATATACAACCATGAAGCAAAACCCACAAAGATATCAAAAATATGTGTAAAACCAATACACAACCATGAAGCAAATCCCACAAAAGTACCAAATATATGTCTAAAAACAATACACAACCATGAAGCAAATCCCACAAAAGTACCAAATATATGTCTAAAAACAATACACAACCATGAAGCAAATCCCACAAAAGTACCAAATATATGTGTAAAACCAATACACAACCATGAAGCAAATCCCACAAAAGTACCAAATATATGTCTAAAAACAATACACAACCATGAAGCAAAACCCACAAAGATATCAAATATATGTGTAAAACCAATACACAACCATGAAGCAAATCCCACAAAAGTACCAAATATATGTGTAAAACCAATACACAACCATGAAGTAAATCCCACAAAAATAGCAAATATATGTAGAAAACCAATATACAGCCATGTGTTAAATTCCACAAAGATACCAAATATATGTAGAAAACCCAAATACAAACCATGTATAAAATCTCACAAAGATACCAAAAATATGTGTAAAACCAATAAACAGCATGTATAAAATCTCACAAAGATACCAAATATATGGAGAAAACCAATATACAACCATGCATTACATGCCAGAAAGATACCAAATATGTGTTCAGTGTAGAAAGTCAGTGCCAAGAAAGGCACAGCTCAGAAACAAATTCCGTTTGATCTAAAGGAGGAAAATAGTTGGGAAAAGTATAGCAATATCACAGAAAATCAGTAATGACAACCACGAATCACATCCCATAAAAATACAAGTGCTTCCGCCCCTGATATATCCCGATGTGCAAGCACAAGGATATCTCGGAATATGCTAAATAAATGCATAACACTGTGTATCATGCAAACTCATGCACCACTCTGAACGTGTTTGTACAGCTGCACAGTGACAGCTGGGAATGTGGACTTCGTGTTTTCCTTTACTTATACACAATGCTTTTAATACACAATACACGGGTAATTTTGGTCAGGGAAGTATTTAACTGGAGAGTTGTACAGAAGCTGAGCAAGGGCCAGTCTCTTCCCAAGAGGTTACTTTTCATATGTTCGTAGGACGATAGAAGTAGCCTCTGTGGCAAGAAAATGAGGAAGAACATAAAAATATATGCTGTTTACTTTTAATACACAATGCTTCCACACTTTTATTTGGGCATGAAAGTGTTCATTGTGAGTGTCATATAGGAATGCACACCCAATATCAAATGTTTCTCAGCTTCAAGACACAGTTGAACATACTTCCACTGCTGACATTGGTTCTTGGATTAATGAAGCCTTAATGTGTATAATAAGACTTGTCGTCAGCTTCTTTCACATTCGATCTTCGTCTTCGCCTGGTGATGATGACGCCGAAGAAGATGGCAATGACGGCAACAGCGATGGCGACGCAGCCAATGCCAATCACGGCCGGAACCATCCATGTTTTTGAGCCACTAGTGCTGATCTCTCCTTTCACGACTGTATGGATGTAATATCATGACATGTTAGGGACAAACGAGTTCAAGTGATTTATTTTATCAATGCCTCTTATCCAGCTATCACAGTTAAAGTTAGCGAGATATCTGGAGAGGTCAAATTTATTGTTATGTTTTCATCCCAGTGGTGCTATTCCTGTTTGTATGTTCTGCTAATTATCCTGTGAGTGGCTACTCTGTAGAAGACTGTATATCGGTCATATGGGATTTGTTAGGGAAATAGTATTTCATTCAAAAGTGAACTTTCAAAATAAGACGGCTAAGGGAAACGTCAACCGGTTCGACCACGTCTTTTCAAAGAGTTATCAAAAAGATATTAAACGAGTAAACAGACATGTTGATTTTCTAAATCCGAGAATATTGTGGAACATGCAGTGCTGTTGTTCAAAGGAGCAGTCACCACTATGGGCCACGATCACAATCGTCACAAGCACCTAGACAACTGTTGTCGCAGAAACATTGTACTCACTGAGTCCAGTGAATATTGGTTTCAGCTTGCTGACGTGGGCGTGATGTTCTGTTTAAGGCTGAAGTTCACAGTTACATAATGATTGCATCGAATTACCTGTTTGGACGCCATTTTCTTCAATAGTGACTTTGAAAGTTCTCGACAACGTGAGATCTCCATCTTCAGCCTGTCGTTTCCTTCGGCCGCCACACACCGGCTGAAATTTGAACCGTAATGTAACTTGGGGAATTCACAATTCACGAAAGGTTTTGGACAAACCTACACTTCGTATTGAATAATGTTGACATATTGACACTCAATGTTGATTTGACTCTTCAGTTGAAAAGGATCACTGAACACTAAATAATGGAAAGCTCTTGCATGTAAAAACAATTAAAGGTATAAAAGCAAAACGAAAAACCCGGTTCCACGATATTACTCCTCTTGTGAGTTAGGACAGACTGCAGTAAAATGTACTCTTGGAGCAATGTCATGTCTATGAACTGCTAAAGGCTGCATCAGTGCTGAGTGTTGTAGAAAAGAACATACACATTTCCCCCTGTTGACTAACTGATAAGTGTAACGTGTTTAACGACGAGAAGTTCATTCATACCATAACAGCTGAAGCCGCATAGCGGAAGACTTTAAATCTAACTTTGAGGACCAGAACAGGATTAGACAGCCCCCTGTCATGTTCAAACACAAAAAGCCTGAAGATGAAGCAGATTGTTTGTTTCTGTCCGGCTGGGGAGAAGTAGGGGGGCCTGATGAGGATGCCCCTGTAAAGTTGGGGGGCGCACCTGTTAAATCAAATATTTGCGATGGTTACATTCAGAAAGTCCATATTGGATTTTGAGATTGGAAATGTAATCTGATACTGCTTAAAGGATTCTGGAATTCATGTCCAACACAACATTTAGTCATAGGATAACTGTGCATCGTACAACATTCAGCAAATATTAATATTTACAAGACTTGTAGATCAATCAATCAATGTAGATGGTAATCACCATGGGAAGTTCTTTATTGATAAGGGCAGACATATATAGAAACTAACGTTTGAACGTTGGTACGTAAACAAGAGATGCGAGTCTGAATAATTTTGGAAGGGAACATATTTAAATAAATACGTAAAATATACATAATTTTAGATTTCAACATTTACAGACACTGACCACTCCACATGTCAGAAGACGTGAAGGCATCCCGCAGATGACATCCTTACCTTTCAAAGTTACCCTACTGGTTTAATATGGACATGTCTTCCGACCTCTAATCAGGCCGAATCCCACTGCGATATGTCAAAATAATATGGCCTCCGCGTTTTAAATAACAACTTACCCATGATCGTACAGAGGAAGGGATCTCTTGTCCAGCCCCGGTCTGTAGTTGTGGACGCTGATTGAGTGGATGATGATACCCACATACCCGGGTACTGGAGATGAAGAGTGAACGCCAAGATGATATAAGGTACATCCTAACGAAATACTCATGACATAATCTAACAATATGTGCATAGGTGTTTACATTATTAATACCTGCTTCGTCTTACAATTTAGGTCGTAGCACACCTTCATATAGCAGCGACATAAAGAATCATGGGTGGGGCTCCTTTCACGAAGCACTAAGGTGATCGAAAGTCACTATGGTAACCTTAGTGAAATGTTAAAGAATGGGAGTTAAGGTTAACCTTGGTAAAGGCTGCTTAGTGAAAGGAGCCCCTGATCTCTTGCCCTCGATTCTCTTTACAGCAGTTGAATAACTTAACCGTTCCAAAGGTTTGCTGAAGTGTGGAATCTTAGCTTGTTTAGTGGTGTTCACAGTCCAGCTAAGCTGAAAAACCCGCATCACTTCCTGCATTATGCTAATATGATGGCATCACAACTCGCTCACAAACATAGCAACACTTTATCACCAGGAAGGACTGATGCAGTACGTATGCAGTACCAAATATTCAGAAACGTTATATGTGTCTTACTTGGAGAAGGGAGGCAACTCTGTACATGAAATTGTGGCGCCTGAGACGACCAGTCCACAGACAATTTGTTTACGTCACGAAATGACATTAGGAATCAGTATAAATGGTGGGTTTAATATTTCTGAAATGACACTTTAGCAGCTATTAAATTCGCACCATTCTGGACGGACAAAGTTATTTTGACATCAGTTCCCAATGTTAGAATGGAAGGGAGTGGACTTCCATTTCTTGCTGTGGCATCCATATCGGCGGGGACAAGTTGGCCCGTCCTACGGCGGGAAGACCCGGCATCATTGCTGAAATGTTAGAAGACAAGTGTGACAAATGCGAGTATGTATAGCATGGTAGAATGAAAACATTGATTTTGGCCTATGTCGTACATACCGTCAGGATCATAAAGAAGTGTCACTCGAAGGCAGGATTGTGTGACCACTTACGCTCAGGAACAGAAATATTACCACATGTTATCTGTTGATTTGTATGTTTTAACGCCGCATGTAGCAACATTTCATCTTTTTCAGCGCATCATTCATCCTCTTCACTCGCCTGTTACCACACGCATGTGTTGCTGAAGATCAAGCAATATTCTAAACAATTCTAATACCTAAACAATTATAACTGTGTATAAACCCACCTGCCCGACTGGCTATCAACGTCGAATTTGTGGCTGACTTCAAGGGAGTTGTTGTTAAACTCACAGGTGAAGATGACCCTCTCATCAGTGCACTGCCTGATATCTCTGGTATACTGCACGTACAGATCGAGGACATAGGACGTCACATTGCCCTGTGATAATACAAAACCGCAATTAGCAAGCGTGAATGAGACGTCCCACGTGTGAAGGAGGACCGGTGAGACTGTGTACACATTTAGTTAAGTAACAGCGGTAAGACGCGAGCTGACAATCCTGTGATGGCAATCGCTAGCATCTATCGATGCAGTCTAGGTACTAAACCTGAGCCTAAGTTGTTGCGGGGTGACTCCAAAAGGTCATGCAAGGGTGGACATTGTTATATGAATTCAAGGAAAAACATTCAGAGGACTAAATAGAAATCGGTTTACAAGTTTGCCCTGATAGAAAGTAGATTACCGGCCAAAACAACGTATATACTTGATGATCGGAAATACCAAAAATACATATGTAAATATATAAAGCCATTAAGAACGTGGACAAACGTAACATATGTCATATTTAAGTTTACTCTTTCTTGGTAAAGTAAAGTAAAGTATTTTCGTTTAGTTGGTTGACTTATTGTTTCATAACCTCTCTGCGTCACCATCAGAATGACAGACGTAAATGTTTGTGTTAGTCTTCTCTATGTCACCATGAGAATGACAAATGTGAATGCTTATACTAGTCTTCTCTATGGCCCCATCAGAATGACAAATGTAAATGTTTGTGTTAGTCTTCTATATGGCTCCATCAGAATGACAAATGGTACTGTTTGTGCTAGTCTTCTCTGCGTCACCATGAGAATGACAGTTGTGAATGTTTGTGTTAGTCTTCTGTACGTCACCATCAGAAAGACGAATTGTCATTATGCCACGGGAGAATACTAATCATAGACAATGCCCAAAGAGAATACCAACACTAATGGACGGCCCGAGTTCACCACAGGTGCCGTTGTACGGTATGACGGCGGCATATCCCTTACACCAATCCACGATGCCGTCGCTTGGGTCAGCTACCGTCGGAGCCAGAGTTAAGTTGCATGCAGACACGTTCCTGAAGTTCTCTACATATATGTCCCCGCAAAATGTGTCGATGGAGAAAGGCGTGATACAGACACTGAAGTTAGTAGGACTGCACTGGTGAAAATCTGAAAATAAACGGTAGAGAGGACTGGAAAGAGTGAGCAAGTTCCTTCAGTTTGATAGCACTGTACATGGGCGGATACAGGAATTTTGAAACGTGGGGTTTCATTAAGATTATTGTTGATTAGTTATATACAGATGAAATATTATTGTTTTGCATGACGATTTATAATCATATTTCCTAAAAATGTTGGAAAGCACACGTACAATCTCCAAAACAACAGAAATACATTCAATTTGAACATGCGAGCGTTCGTGTAAACAAACTCACGTGTATGCATTTGAGTCTCTCACCGTCTCTGGCATTTCACATGAAGCAATGTAATTCTGTTAGTTATGTCTTTGCCCTTTCAGTATGATGATACATATTTTCATGTTTTTAAGCACATAATGCACATGACAAGCATCAATATGAATTAAGCCACTTTTTGGCGTACGGTAGTTGCCTTACGATAGATGTGTCATTTACCATAGACATCACATCAGAAGACAAATATATCAACTCACATGCAGATTTATCGCAAATGTCCCCTGCAAAACCTGGATCACAGATGCATGTGCCGTTCACACATGTTCCATTCACACACGGTGTACTGCAGGTGGATGCATTCAGCGACGCTGGAACACACGTAAAAGGTCAAAGTCACAACACACGCGTCATCGTCGACTGCACTGTATAATATGTGATGTTTGCGGTGGAATATATGAGACAACAATACATGAGACAATATAACACGTTGAATGAGCAATATTGTGTGTGTGGCGTTTGGTGTGATACGTTCTGTATTCACGTGTAATGTGACAAATTGATGTTTTAATGGTTGTTTTTATGAAAACATTACCATCAATTCCACAGTTCACTCCCTCGAACCCAGAAGTACAGTTGCAGAAGCCAGTGTTACTGAGGCAGCCGTCGTTGATGCAGGTGCCGTTGTTCAGACAGGGTTGACTCTTACCCCTACCACAGTGGAATGAATCTGGAGCTGTTGTGACACAAGTGAGTGAGTGAGTGAGTGTGACACAAGTGAGTAAGTTTAGTTTTACGCCCCACTCAGCAATATTCCAGCTTTATGGCGGCCGTCTGTAAATAATCGAGTCTGGATCTGCACAATTAGGAACCGATGACATGTGTCAACCACGTCAGCGAGCCTGACCACCCGATCCCGTTAGTCGCCTCTTACGACAAGCATAGTCGCCGTTTGTGGCAAGCATGGGTTGCTGAAGGTCTATTCTACCCCGGGACCTTCACGGGTCTGATGTGACACAAGGAATGTTAATATTGACACACTCTAACAATTTTAAAAAAGTGACTATTTGAACTGAGCTATTAGCATAAATCATACTATCACTTAGAATATAATCCAAAACAATTATCACTGGCATGTGAAAGAACAATCCCTGAGGC
This sequence comes from Haliotis asinina, assembly GCF_037392515.1. Taxonomy (NCBI): domain Eukaryota; kingdom Metazoa; phylum Mollusca; class Gastropoda; order Lepetellida; family Haliotidae; genus Haliotis; species Haliotis asinina. The sequence continues at coordinate 32,113,173 of NC_090289.1, read as the reverse complement.
AATCTGCGCTTATTCAAACATCTCACGTGTTTGCTGTTCTCACTTGTCCCTGTATTCTCCAGTGTCCAACATTTTTTGTGTATTTTTTAAATTGATTATTAATGATTTTTGTTTTCACTGGAGTCAGGTCTTTAAAATGAGAGATGAAACACCTTGTTCCAAACATATCTTTCCAGAAAATATTGCTATTTGAAACAGGCTAAATCGTCAATTTTACCACACGGTTTATGCACAGTAACAAAAAAACTGACCATCGTTGTCGTTGATGGTGACGACCACAGTGATGTTGTTGCTGATCTCTGCGCCGGTGATGAAGATGGTAAACTCCTCTGTAGGTTCCTCCAGCTGTGACAAAATGTATTTTTCATGCGTCAGTTTTTTTTGGCAACGAGGCATTCATGCGTCAGTTTGTTGTAGGCAATGAGGCATTCATGCGTCAGTTTGTTGTAGGCAATGAGGCATTCATGCGTCAGTTTGTTGTAGGCAACGAGGCATTCATGCATCAGTTTGTTTTGGGCAACGAGGCATTCATGCGTCAGTTAGTTTTGGAACTGAGGCATTCATGCGTCAGTTTGTTGTAGGCAACGAGGCATTGTGGCAAAAACATAAAGACCATGCAGTGGGATAGATGGTTTTGTAGTGGTCACGACCAACGCCCCAGAAACTCTCAAGGGTCAAGCACAGCTACCACCCAACTGATATTCTTTACTTGATTTTGCCAGGTATATTACCTACATACAGGACCACAGCAACAATTATCTCCCTTTGGAGACCAATTCAAATTCGCACAAACCCTCAGTGATAATTTACGCTTGTTTCCGTACCACTACAACACATACCGTGCTTTGGACTATCTTAATATATACGAAGTTCCAGTGAAACTGTATGTTTTCACGTATCTCTACCGCAATAGAAAAGGTCGCACAATACTCACTCCCAAAAACGGAGACTTCACTGGGCATCTAACAAACATCATGTCATCTCAATGCTCTTCCGATACATATATTACTGTAAGATATTTTACAGGGAGCAGACGGGAACAAAGTAGGAATGCTGGGAGTGCAGGAATCAACTTCTTGTACAGATAATGATTTTGGAAGAAGCTAACAGCGTAAAACATATCACCATAACCTCGCCATGTATTTACTGACTACAAAAAAGCAAGACCTAAGACTGCTGCAAACGATAATGCCCTGATAAACAGCGTTGCCCATCACCGTTTGCGCCTTATGTTACCAAGACAACAGACCAGATCCGATTAGCATGAACCCTTAATTTAAGAATCATATTTTGTTCGCGTACCTCCCCCTCTAGACCAGTTTAACGTGACATTTTGGTGGAAATGTTTGGCCAGCAGTAACACTCACCAAGTCATTGATGACCGAGGCCAGTGTGGTAGTTACGCTTGTTACGTTTTCCGCGAATGTGACATTTAACCACAGACCGAAATGTGTGAAGTCCGTCCCGACACTGGCGGTACCGGCCATGATGTGCAGCTGGAGTGTGAAGCTGTGGGTGGTGGTGTCGTTCCTCTCTAGTGTCAGTGTTATGTTGTTGGAATCGTTCTCTCCGATTGTAATATCTGCAGGCTGCTTCAACTCTACCCGCGGACCTGCAAAAATAGTGTCTCTGGAGGATGAACATTGCAGGAAGAGAGTTAGAACAAATCGCCTGTATTCTATTGCTTGCAGAGAATGTCGTTTATTGCTTCCGAGTCTAGGCCAGAGAATCTGGATACGACTATAGGCATCCAAACCAAACCACGAAATCTGATCATTGGATATCGCTGATTGCATCTCACGGGTACTGGTTGCTCAAGTCTAGCCGACTTTACAGGAGAAAGCGTTTAAATGTCGTGCCTTTCGGTGTAGTGACTGAGTGAGTGAGTTTAGTTTGCTGAGTGTTACTGAGGCAGCCGTCGTTGGTGCAGGTGCCGTTGTTCAGACAGGGTTGACTCTTACCCCTACCACAGTGGAATGAATCTGGAGCTGATGTGACACAAGTGAGTGAGTGAGTGTGAAACAAGTGAGTGAGTGAGTTTAGTTTTACGCCGCACTCAGCAATATTTCAGCTATATGGCGGCGGTCTGTAAATAATCGAGTCTGGACCAGACAATCCAGTGACCAACAGCATGTGCATCGATCTACACACCTGGGACACGATCTGTCATCCAAGTCGACTCTGGCGACAAGTATGAAATACTGAAGACCAATTCTAACCCGGGTGCCATTCGGTGTAACGTGATGGTGTTGGAAATAACAGCAACTGGCGGATTGTCTTGTGGACGAGAAGTAGTGGGAATATTGCTCACTTTGGCGTTAAACATTACTCACTCTCACTTCTTTGATAAAAGTGAAATTAGATGCTTATAATATCATATATTTGCACAAGGGCAAACGAACGTGTGCATTATTTCTTCTCATCGTACGAGTTTACGTATTGTTTGACGAATATGATTTTCTTTTCATGTTGACGTTTTTAGATGCTACTGACGCTCGTCGTCGATGATGGTGACTGTCACGTTCATGTCAGGTTCACCCCGTATGAAGTTTGTTAGTTTGACCAGGAACGTCTCTCCGGGGTCGAGATCCTGAACAAAGAATGTGTAAGGAAATTATTGCATTCAGTGCATTATTCATCATTGGCGAATATCAGAGAGAATTTGTCACCTGTTCTTACAATGAAACAAAACATTTCTTCTTATATCTTGGTTAAATACTGATTAAAAACTAGATGTAAGTAACACAATGTCACAAGAATATTTGTTGTTTAATGGTTTTCGAGAATGGCAGGGTTAGCACCAAGGCGCCCGTTTAGGGAGATTAGTCGTTCCAAAGATTCAAAGAATCAACTTGTTGCAAATCAGACATGTAAAGTTCGAGGAACGTTCACTTCATTCTGTCGTCCGGGGTTTATCCTAATCACGGCTTAATGTGAGTTTAAATCTGAAATGGTATTAGGCAGTACGTTGGACAGGACATCAGTGAGATACAAAAGGCATACTACAGCATTCATGACCAAAACAGCTGTATGTAAAATGTCCAAGGTGAGAGACTAGTCACAAAACAATGCCTGATGTAATTCCCAGATTTCACTGAAAACATGTGTTTCCGTGAATGTTTCAGGTGTATATTTGACTTCGCATGTTAATGACTATTGGGACGGATTAAGCGACATAAGATCTTCTTTTGGCGAACACCTGATATCATCATGATACGGATCATACGTAATCGCTTGTAATCTGTGCGGCAGGATAGCCTACCGGGGAAAGTGTTTCCTTGGCAAGCCGAAGCTTCGTGTTCGGGTCCAAACAAGGGAAAATGTGAGACGCCTTTTTTCTTTCTACCACGCCGTGCTCGACTAACTCATGTACACATTACAAAAAAGAAAAGGGTTCCATTGCTTTTGGAGTCGGAAGTAAACTTACCATGTCATCAGAAATGGAGATCGTAATGTTAAAGGTGTCTTGGTTAGATTGAACTTGCGCTGACATTGAAGGGATTGCTGTGTAGTCGGATCCATCGGCTGTGTCGTCAGCCGTCTCGTACTTAAAGAAGAACGATTCAGTCGGTTAGGTATTGATATTCTTAGGATGATGTACCTGACAGGTCATTCACTTGACCAGCAGACCAATTAGTGGACATTACATCACTGGGTAGTCATGGTCAATACGAATTATTTGTAATAGGACACACAACAATACATTGTAAAATGCGCTTTGATCATGAGCTCAAACCTACACACGTCCCTTTCATACAGTAAACTCGGGTACTCGGGTAGGGTTGGTTTGCTTTGAACCTAGGTACCCATAAAACGTCTCGGACCTTGGTTAGCCATGTACAGTGTGTATTGTTTAATAAAAATAACAATGCTCCTCCATCCATACTCTTCAAGTTGCTGGTGTTAGCTCTTTCTGCCAATATGTCATTCGTTCTGACCTTTTAGGAATCAATCAGTCTCAGTACGTGAATGATCAGGCTCCACTTTGGTCTTATTTCAATGTGATATTGTGAGAGTTAGGATCATCGAGATCACGTGTCGAAATGGGACCAGATCATGTATTTTGGTACTCAATCCAAGAGTTCTACAGCGAGTACAGCCAGGGAACAGGGTATTGGATACCCGGGTAGATTCGTTTAAGTCCTCATATCACCCTGTTACATAAAGTTTTGGTTATTTTACATGAAAGTGTAACACTTACAGTGAACCCCCAAAGTCCTGCACTCGGCAACATTGTGTTGTTAACTGTGAGGGTGATGTTGCCAGCGGTCTCGTCCACTCTTGCAGGGTTTGGTGTCACCACAATAGCACCTGAGAGAAAATTTGTTGTAAAAAGTTGATACAAAATTAGATATGCCTTGACGTCATTTCGTCTTAGAAAAAGCGCGTGATTCAACGAAGACGTTTGGTGATTGTGTGACAGTCGAGTACACATGGACTGAAGACATGGACATATGGTGATTGTGTGACAGTCCAGTTCACATAGACTGAAGGCATGAACATATGAGGATTGTGTGACAATCGAGTAGACATGGACTGAAGACATGGACATATGGTGAATGTATGAAAATCGAGTACACATGGACTGAAGACATGAGCAAATGGTGACTGTGTGACAGTCGGGTACACATTAACTGAATACATTTACAAATGGTGACTGTGTGACAGTCGAGTACACATTAACTGAATACATGAAAAATGGTGATTGTGTGACAGTCGAGGACACAGTAAGTGAGGACATGAACAAATGGTGATTGTGTGACAGTCGAGTATGCATTAACCGCGGACATGAACAATGGGGACTGTGTGACAGTTGAGTACACATTAACTGAAGACATGGACATTTGATCATTATGTGACAGTCGAATGCACATGGCATGGACACGTCAACTGTCGTTGAATAACGGAATGCCAAAGAAAGTTTATCGAGTTAGTTGGTTCTTTTTCTTAGACTTTGAAATTGAAATACAACCCCAATCACATTTGATGATGTCACTCTCTGCAAAAGTTTGAATTATTATCAAATGATTCTTCCCATGTTAAAGATAAAATAGTTTAGAATAATCTTTTCTGAAAACAGTTTACTTGTAGCCTAAACCACTGACTGCACGTTCCCCAGAGAAATCCCCTGCAGAATATCTCTCGAATGTCTTGTTAAACAGCGCCCACATCAGACCTATGACGTTTTTGAGCACCGAAGACATTTTGCATGTCTTGTAGCAGGGATGGTGAAACACGATATTTATGTGACCCTGTTACTTAACCATTGAACTTGAGCGACTCTAGGTGTGTTTGTTTGTGTTGTGTGTTGTGTGTGTGCTCTCTCTCGTGTGTGTATGTGCTTTGTGTGCGTGCATGTGCTGCGTGTGTGCGTGATTGTTTGCGCGCTCGTGCTTATCACCAGTGTCCATTATCTGCCTAACACATTCCTCTTGACAGAAAAGACAAATTAGTGAATTTGTGAAATTATGTTACAGGCAATGTGTGAAATCACTGGGTATGAAATCCAGTATCCGGAAAGGTTTGTTCACGCGTCCTCAGTTTGATGTTTGTCCTCGGCGTCTGCTCTCTGGTGTGACTGTGGACAATGAACTATCTCTGCTGTGATTTCCGAGTCGCTTTGTGGAGGTCACAAAAATGTAACTGCGTTTCCAAACGGGTCTGAAGTTTAATAGCCGGTGGGGTAACCGGGTGGTTGAAGTGTTCACCCGTCACGCCGAAGAACTGAGTTCGATTCCCCGCATGGGTACAATGGGTGAAGCCCATTTCTGGTGTCCCCGGCCGTGATATGACTGGAACATATTCTAAAAGCGGTGTAAAATAAACTCACTCACTATCTTGTTCCAGTAAATATTTTATCAGTATATACCCTATACTCGCATTAGAAGTTTGGTGTTCTCTATTTCAATAAAGCCTGGTAGGGGTTTCATGAAATCCCCGAGCCAACATTTCAGTAATTTCTTGAAATCCCATGAAAGTTTAGGAAATACAATGTCATGAAATCCCTAAGGATCACAGTGATTTCAAGAAATCCACGACTCTTTCAGGGATTACATGAAATCCCTGAGGATCACAGTGATTTCAAGAAATCCACGACTCTTTCAGGGATTACATGTAATCCCTGAGGGTGACAGTGATTTCAAGAAATCCACGGCTCTTTCAGGGATTACATGAAATCCCTGAGGTGACAGTGATTTCAAGAAATCCACGACCATTTTTGGGATTACGTGAAATCCCTGAGGATCGCAGTGATTTCAAGAAATCCACGGCTCTTTCAGGGATTACATGAAATCCCTGAGGGTGACAGTGACTTCAAGAAATCCACGACCCTTTTAGGGATTACATGAAATCCCTGAGGATCGCAGTGATTTCAAGAAATCCACGGCTCTTTCAGGGATTACATGAAATCCCTGAGGGTGACAGTGACTTCAAGAAATCCACGACCCTTTTAGGGATTACATGAAATCCCTGAGGATCGCAGTGATTTCAAGAAATCCACGGCTCTTTCAGGGATTACATGAAATCCCTGAGGGTGACAGTGCTTTCAGGAAATCCACGACTCTTTCAGGGATTACATGAAATCCCTGAGGGTGACAGTGATTTCAAGAAATCCACGACTCTTTCAGGGATTACATGAAATCCCTGAGGGTGACAGTGATTTAAAGAAATCCACGTCTCTTTCAGGGATTACATGAAATCCCTGAGGTGACAGTGATTTCAAGAAATCCACGACTCTTTCAGGGATTACATGAAATCCCTGAGGGTGACAGTGATTTAAAGAAATCCACGTCTCTTTCAGGGATTACATGAAATCCCTGAGGGTGACAGTGATTTCAAGAAATCCACGGCTCTTTCAGGGATTACATGAAATCCCTGAGGGTGACAGTGATTTCAAGAAATCCACGACCATTTTTGGGATTACATGAAATCCCTGAGGGTGACAGTGACTTCAAGAAATCCACGACCCTTTTAGGGATTACATGAAATCCCTGAGGATCGCAGTGATTTCAAGAAATCCACGTCCCTTTCAGGGATTACATGAAATCCCTGAGGGTGACAGTGATTTCAAGAAATCCACGACCCTTTCAGGGATTACATGAAATTGCTGGCTTCACACCTATGCATATACATGATTGTGTCACACCAGTCAGTGATAAAATAAAAATTGGGGAAGGATGCACATAAACAACTTACCCTGCACGGAGACTATCGTAACGGTAACCAGCAACGCCACGAACGACATCGTGGTGGCCATTGTTTTCTTCATCTGTTCAGGACAAGGAAAGACATAACTGTAGAATAATCCTATATCCAGTATCATGAATCGTCAATTCTCGTCGTATTACAAATGTGCTGTTTAAATCAAGTTGTGAAAAAGCAACTAAACCAGTTACGTTCATAACATAAAACAATGTGCACGTTTAAATACGTCAAATCCCCACGCTAAAACATGCTCAAAGCGATTTACAGTTACCCTGTTCAGTTGCTCAGTGTGTTCTGTTTTTTCATTGTCTACTCATGGGGTCTCAGGCTGTCTCATCAGGGTCACTACCGAGAGCACAGAAATAATGACGGCTGTATACTACCCGAACACAACAATCGTCGATATCTCAGACTACCCGAACACAACAATCGTCGATATCTCAGACTACCCGAACACAACAATAGTCGATATCTCAGACTACCCGAACACAACAATCGTCGATATCTCAGACTACCCGAACACAACAATCGTCGATATCTCAGACTACCCGAACACAACAATCGTCGATATCTCAGACTACCCGAACACAACAATCGGCGATATCTCAGACTACCCGAACACAACAATCGTCGATATCTCAGACTACCCGAACACAACAATCGTCGATATCTCAGACTACCCGAACACAACAATCGTCGATATCTCAGACTACCGGAACACAACAATCGTCGATATCTCAGACTACCCGAACACAACAATCGTCAAAATCTCAGACTACCCGAACACAACAATCGTCGATATCTCAGACTACCCGAACACAACAATAGTCGATATCTCAGACTACCCGAACACAACAATCGTCGATATCTCAGACTACCCGAACACAACAATCGTCGAAATCTCAGACTACCCGAACACAACAATAGTCGATATCTCAGACTACCCGATCAAAGCAATATTTGGCGCATTACACTACCCGATCAAAGCAATATTTGGCGCATTACACTACCCGATCAAAGCAATATTTGGCGCATTACACTACCCGATCAAAGCTATATTTGGCGCATTACACTACCCGATCACAGCAATATTTGGCGCATTACACTACCCGATCACAGCAATTTCGGCGTATGAGACTACCCTATCACAGGAAATATTCGGCGTATGAGACTACCCTATCACAGGAAATATTCGGCGTATGAGACTACCCTATCACAGGAAATATTCGGCGTATGAGACTACCCTATCACAGGAAATATTCGGCGTATGAGACTACCCTATCACAGGAAATATTCGGCGTATGAGACTACCCTATCACAGGAAATATTCGGCGTATGAGGCTACCCTATCACAGGAAATATTCGGCGTATGAGACTACCCTATCACAGGAAATATTCGGCGTATGAGACTACCCTATCACAGGAAATATTCGGCGTATGAGACTACCCTATCACAGGAAATATTCGGCGTATGAGACTACCCTATCACAGGAAATATTCGGCGTATGAGACTACCCTATCACAGGAAATATTCGGCGTATGAGACTACCCTATCACAGGAAATATTCGGCGTATGAGACTACCCTATCACAGGAAATATTCGGCGTATGAGACTACCCAAGTACAACAACATTTAGTACTCCCGACTGTTCGAGCAAAGCAATACCTTGTGCCTTACTAAACCCAATCACAACAGTATCTGGCGCATGAGACAACAACTTGAAAGCAGTACTTATCGGAGCATTAGTCTACCCGAGCACAGCAATATTCGGCGCATTAGACTGCCTAGTAACAGTAATATTTGGCGCATTACATTACCTGATCACAGTAATATTCGGCGCATTAGGCTACATGATCACAGCACTATTTGGATAATTAGACTACCCGATCACAGTAACGGGCGCATTAGACTACGCAAGCACAATTTTGGTACCTCAGACAATCCGAGCAATACAAAATTCGGGGCGTTACACAGCCCAATCAAAGAAATATTCGGGGCGTTACACAGTCCAATCAAAAAAATATTCGGGGCGTTACACAGCCCGATCAAAGAAATATTCGGGGCATTACACAGCCCAATCAAAGAAATATTCGGGGCGTTACACAGCCCAATCAAAGAATTATTCGGCGCGTTACACAGCCCAATCAAAGAAAAATTCGGGGCGTTACACAGTCCAATCAAAGAAATATTCGGGGCGTTACACAGTCCAATCAAAAAAATATTCGGGGCGTTACACAGCCCGATCAAAGAAATATTCGGGGCATTACACAGCCCAATCAAAGAAAAATTCGGGGCATTACACAGCCCAATCAAAGAATTATTCGGGGCATTACACAGCCCAATCAAAGAAATATTCGGGGCGTTACACAGCCCAATCAAAGAAATATTCGGCTTGTTACACAGACCAATCAAAGAACAATTCGGGGCGTTATACAGCCCAATCAAAGAAATATTCGGGGCATTACACAGACCAATCAAAGACATATTCGGGGCGTTACACAGCCCAATCAAAGAAATATTTGGGGCGTTACACAGACCAATCAAAGAAATATTCGGCGTGTTACACAGCCCAATCAAAGAAAAATTCGGGGCGTTACACAGACCAATCAAAGAAATATTCGGCGTGTTACACAGCCCAATCAAAGAAAAATTCGGGGCGTTACACAGACCAATCAAAGAAATATTCGTCGTGTTACACAGCCCAATCAAAGAAATATTCGGGGCGTTACACAGACCAATCAAAGAAATATTCGGCATGTTACACAGCGCAATCAAAGAAATATTCGGGACATTACACAGCCCAATCAAAGAAATATTCGGGGCGTTACACAGACCAATCAAAGAAATATTCGGCATGTTACACAGCCCGATCAAAGAAAAATTCGGGGCATTACACAGCCCAATCAAAGAATTATTCGGGGCATTACACAGCCCAATCAAAGAAATATTCGGGGCGTTGCACAGACCAATCAAAGAAATATTCGGCTTGTTACACAGACCAATCAAAGAACAATTCGGGGCGTTATACAGCCCAATCAAAGAAATATTCGGGGCATTACACAGACCAATCAAAGACATATTCGGGGCGTTACACAGCCCAATCAAAGAAATATTTGGGGCGTTACACAGACCAATCAAAGAAATATTCGGCGTGTTACACAGTCCAATCAAAGAAAAATTCGGGGCGTTACACAGACCAATCAAAGAAATATTCGGAGCGTTACACAGCCCAATCAAAGAAATATTCGGGGCGTTACACAGTCCAATCAAAGAAATATTCGGCATGTTACACAGCCCAATCAAAGAAATATTCGGGGCGTTACACAGCCCAATCAAAGAAAAATTCGGGGCGTTACACAGACCAATCAAAGAAATATTAGGGGCGTTACACAGCCCAATCAAAGAAATATTTGGGGCGTTACACAGCCCAATCAAGGAAATATTCGGGGCGTTACACAGCCCAATCAAAGAAATATTCGGGGTGTTACACAGCCCAATCAAAGAAAGATTCGGCGCGTTACACAGCCCAATCAAAGAAATATTCGGGGTCGTACACTACTACTTGGGTTTAAACATGTTTTATTCATGGGAAAAGGATTGGGTACACATTATATAACTTAGAAACCCCCCTTCGTAGTATTTACGTAATATTCACATTCATTATACCAGATTGTACCCCTTACACTACCCGAGCATAGCAATATTTAGAGCATTAGACTATTCGATCACAGTAATATTCGGAGCCCTTAGACTTCCCGACCAAAACAATACCTGGTGCCTTACTAAACCCAATCACAACAACAACATCTGGCAAATCGGACTACCTAATGAAAATAATATTACCCGAGCATAACACTATTTGGAACAATAGACTATTCGATCACAGTAATATTCGGCGCATAAGACTACACAAGCAATGCAATATTTGGTGCCTCAGAGAACTCGAGCAAAATAAAACTCGGCGCATTTCACAACTCAAGCACAACAAAACTCGGCGCAATAGACTACCTGATCAAAACATTGTCAGCGCATTACACTAGATCTGATGATAGTAATATTCAGTGTAGTATTTGGTGCATTATACTACCTGACCGTAGCAATATTCGGCACAATAGACGACCCGACCACAGTAATATGATTTAGTAACAGTAATAGTAACATGTGGTGCATCATGCAAGCACAGCAACATTTGGTACCTCAGACAACCCGAGCAAAAACAAAATTTGGCTTACTAAACAACCTGATCACAGTAATATTTGACACCTGATAAAACAAATTGTCAAGTCATTACACAGTAATATCCAACGTTGATTATATCAACATGTGGTGCATTGGACCACCCGATCACAGTAATATTCGGCCCATACGACTACCCCAGCAAAGTAATATTCTGCGCATTGGGCTACCAGATCAAGGCAATTAATTGAAGTATTACTCTACCAGGGTGCCGTTGTACAAACCAACATCAGCTCTAAGATGACCTTAAGCCTGTAATAGGGTATGTTTGCATCATAGTGCACCTTAGTGCAAACATCGCTTGGAAGAACGATACCTTGATCACGCTAACATTAGTCGCATTGCACTATCCCATGAAACAAATGGTCAGCGCATTACACTACCAATCACAGTAATATTCGGCGCATTATACTACCAATCACAGTAATAATCGGCGCATTATACTACCAATCACAGTAATAATCGGCGCACTACACTACCAATCACAATAATAATCGGCGCACTACACTACCAATCACAATAATAATCGGCGCATTACACTACCAATCACAGTAATAGATTGCCCATGTTCACATTATAATAAACACGAAGCATGACAAAGATGAAAAAAAAATTATGTTGCGCGAAATTTGGAAATAACAAATATACTTACATTTTGAGCTCGGTCTTCATCTGATGAAGAACCAGCGCTGTCATTACTTAAATGTAAGCTAATGTCTAATTTGCATAGATGATTTATTGTTAATACAGTCAACACAGACAAATCGTATTTCATATTTTAAAGACAACCAATGGTAAGAGTTATATGAAGTTTGGGCAAAACCAGAAAGAGGTTTCGTGTGCAGAACTGGTTAAATTCATGCATGGTTGAAATTTAAGAATTTATGAAAACTAATATAAAATTTTTTCAAAGAACAAGAAATTCCTCGGCTTAATCACCTGTCCTTTTACAGCAGTTCTTACTTCGCTGTTATAACTATATCATTGTATGCTTTGAATTGCCACGCCTATGTTTACGAGGATGACGCACAGTCACATCCGGGCGAGGTAAAGCACATGCTGTGCCTAAAAAGTTATGTTTTTCTGCTACGTCACGATTCATTCTCAGGCCTCTTTAAGATGTTATCACTGAATGTGAGCTTGCGGAGAGTATTTTATCACATACGCTTTGCGGATCGTACACCATTGTGGACATACTTGCAACTTCATGTACAGGACCATTTACCCTTAAGATAAATGTGTCGAAATTTGGTTTGGTTAACAGTGGGAATAAACTCCAGTTTAACAAACACACTTTACGCCAGTAAACTACCCGCACCATATCAGATTGTCCTGTATAGTGAATTAAACCTAAAACCGCCTCCATTACACAACATGTCCCTCCAATAAGGACAGAACAGGAGACCAGTATCTTTCGTTTACTGGTGATCTAGCTTCGTATATTGGCCACTTTGGCGTGTATATTGGCGCCCCACTTTGAAATACTGGAGCCCTATTACTGACCCTGTCCTAACGCAGAAATCAGAACAGTAATACCCCATTATTGAAATGCAGGAACAAAAACTCAATGTTTTCATCCATTCATTACATGTCAAATGACACTCTAGCACCGTACACGAAGTATACCGGTTTAGCAGCAGTATTACGGGGAACACAACGCATGGGCTTTACACTTTGTGCCTTTGCGGGGAATCGAACCCGCGCCGCAGGCATTATAACCACTAGGCTACCTTACTAATTAATTAATTTCATGGTCGGTGAGGTAGCTTGAGGTCAGGATATTGAGAGCATATTGGATTGGAGGCATGCAGGTTCAAAGGGATTTCACTGCACAGAACATATTAACTGAGTCCCCTGCATCACTGTAAGTGATGGTGAATGTTGTGGACAAAGAACGCGTCGTATGACTGACTTCCTCCATCGTCTCCATTAGTAACGTTTTTCAACTTGTTGTCTATAGATTGGACTAAAATGCCTTTAGTTGTTTAACACCATCATCAGGAACACGGTAGCTAGATGTAGATGACCTGTGCAAAATGGAATCAGGACCTGACAATCCAATGATTGATATCATGAGCATCATTCTAGATTACGACTGCATACATCAATCAAGTCAGCATCAAAGAGTCGCAATTCTCTGTGCAGAGCTGCATCCCTTGGGTACGCCAGACACCTATGTCAGACCACCGCCATATAGCTGGAGCATTGCTGAATGTGGCGTAAAACTGAACTCACTCACTCACTCAGAAACCTATTATCGTTGGTTCGTTTCTCGGATCGCATTACTCCGGGCTTTCCTCATCCACCAGGCAGACACGCCGTGGTGTAAGTGGAGTACTATATGTACATGCGTGAGCAGCTGGATGTATCAGATCATGGGCAGATGGCACTGTCGTCGATGGTCTGCAAATCGTAGAAGTTTGTCACTTGGTATTTCAGAAAACTGATGATCGTTGTTTCAGATCACGGTGGGTCCCGAGTAAGGTTTCGTGTCATACCTATGGTCGTTGGTATCTCCATAAAGGGAAATCCCTAAGATATGCTGCCTGCGGGATTTCCTCCAAGATGAAGCAGGCAAGAAGTGAAAAAAACTGTAATAGCACTCAAAGTAGCGTAAAACCCAAGCCACTCACTTCCAGCATGACGTGTTCTGCTAACATTTTCACCCAAGTGTAATTCTGACTCAAACTGTGTCCACACCGCCCCGAATATCGGAACTTGTTTCGATTTTTCAGTTGGCCGGTAAGCTTGCAAGATCTGCAAATGTGTCGTACAAAGTCAATCACACGTTTTCCATCACAAGGATCATGAAATGTTCACACGTTTGTGAAATGTCTGCATTTTGCCACAACGCCTTTTGTGTGTAGACACCACTTGAAGGAAATGATGAGTTGCAAGTTTTCAAGAAATAACTACGCGGGTATACTTTCAGATGTTGGTGTATTGAACGTTAATAGAACCGGCCAACTGAGAAAAATCGAAACAAGTTCCGATATCATGGAAAATACATACAACTTCTTTGGCCTCTTCTGTTATGAAGTCGTTACATAAAAATGAACTCAAGTAACCCAGACAACTACAGTGGGATATCTCTGCTAAATGTTTTTGGAAAGATTTAGACAACGATTCTTCTTAAAGCGATTTCACTTAAACAAAATACTCTAAGCATGGCCTCATCTTTACGTTATTTACATTAAGTATCATTAAGAAGGAAAATCGTACCCAGCATTTGCTCATTTAGAAGAAAACCCATTCGCTTGGTGATCGTTCTAAACTATGGCAATACAATACCAAAAGGTTTGGGAGCTAAAACGTTTATTCAATCGTGAAGTAATTTTACGAATATGTTAAATACATGTATTCGTTGTAGATATGATATCACTGGCAATTTTCAATGTCGCATTGGGCTGCGCAAGGGATGTATCCTCAGTCACTTTCCTTTCTCTTTCTTTCACAATGAACTGAATTGCTTCTGCCTGGTTAATATGGCGTGCAAATGTTCCCTAATGTACTTCAACAATTTTTAGCTGCTGATGTATATCAGTTTCAGACAATATTATTAGATTCCAAACACAGTTGAAGACTTGGATAAATTACAGTAAAAAAAGGAAATTTGAAAAAAAAATTATGTGTTGTATTTAGAAGGTGTCGAGCGACACTTACTTACGCAAATGGAAAATCAATAATTATTATTAATCCATATACTGTATTGGTATTTTCTAACACAGTGGTCTTTAAGAAGTAGGAAAGGTTTGTTTTCAGTAACTGTGTAGTGTACACTTGAACTGACGGATATAACGGGGAGTCCTGGCCACTTAAAGAATACTCCATTCAAAATGAGCATAACGAACTATGGCTACGGAACGTTAGTGGTCCCTTTCTTTTCGTTAAAACCGCAGTTGATTGGGAATAAATTCAAACTGTATAGTGTTTGGGCTATCATGTGGCATTAGCTTCTCTTGAACTGTCTGATGACAGTGTAGACGAGGACGATGGTGACGACAGCCATGGTGATGGCGACGATGCCGAGGCCAATCAGGGCGGGCATCAGCCATTCTTTAACACATGTAATGTCCTCTGAGGATGTGGCTGCAAATGCAAGACAGAGAACGACGTTTAGGAAAATACCCTGAAAATTACTCGAGGTCGTTATATTCCACTTCATTCTCTTCCAACAGAGGTTACTTGTCACATATTCCTGCGTAACCTCTGTTCTAATACGACCCTTTCATGGTGCCAGTGTTCAAGACTCGTGATTGGAGGTAACCAGATTTAGTAGTGCAATCAGCGACCTTGTTTCAAAAGTGATCGTTCGCAAGATCTCGGTAATTTCCGGATGCATCGTGAAAACTTGAACCTCTTACCGAGCGCGACACTTAAATGTTTCCTCTAGGCAGAACTCAGTTATGTCATATTTGTTTCTCCACACTGCTTGCATTTGTCAAGTTGAATCTAAGTCGATGTTACACGTGCTCGGATTGGACAGAAAAAAGGGAGATAAATCTTCTGCCATTTGTTGCCGCTAGGGTATTTTATGAGAAACGCGAAGCATGGCCGTATTAGAACAAAGGTTCGTAGGAAGATATGACAAGTAACCTCTGTGGGAAGATAATGATTCCACCTGTGAATGGAACGTTTCTTTACTGAGCCATTTGCACTCATCATCCATTCTTGTGCATACAAAATGTGACGTCACCTTGTTTCGTGGATTAGGTTGTAAGTTACGGCATATCACCGTGTACCACAGCCCATTACACGAAGTACTGACACATCGTAAAGCATACAACGAGAAGTGAGAAGGCTGGTGATAACCGTATCATACTTGACATTTTGTAAAACTAAAATTTGGTATTAGTGGCATTAGTGGAATTGGGCGATATTTCTCATTTAGTGTACTTACGTGTAATGCAGAGATTCAGAATATTTTTATGGGCGAGGCGAGTCAATGTGTGTTCATCAAAAAGTACCTCTTCGTGACTTACGAGACTTAATCCACGAGCTAGCATGATTATTACCACAATCCACGAATCAAGGTTATCCACAAATTTAGGTTACGGTTGGTTACGTGAAACATATAGATATAACAAAATGCTACCCTAAACATGTAGCCACTCATCAGGACTAGAATCTGCTCTCGACCAGATGGTGACTCATAGCACCAGTACAAATTCCTCGGTTAACGATGAGGAATAGCCACCGAGGTTATATCGCTGCTTGGGAATTACAAACACACCAGGCAGTGTGAGCGTACCCTCCCCACTCCTAACAACTACTCTCCTCCGTACCAAATCCACAAAATCTATACATCCTACTTGTAAATGCACTTGGGTCTGCCAGGTAGACGACAGAGGTCAATGTCTCATCTTCTGATGCACCCGATATGGAGGCGTCTCTCCTCCGGCGCCCTGTGGCACATGTGGGCTGTAAAACCAGAATTTCAGCTTCCAAGAGAGTTACACACTCACTGAAGAATTAATTTTGAATTTTAAGGGATGAAAGAGTACATGTATACTGCACAGCAAAACACCCCCGCAACTTTGTTTTTTGGGGACAAGTTTTGAAATAGAAGACTTAATTTTATGAGATTTCATTTGTCGAAACTCCCTTTTCTTCTGCGGTTAAGTATACCGGTATTCGTAACTATTCGGACCACGCTGCACTCAGAAATAGTCCAGGTCCATGTCCATGGCGGCTTTCTGTCAATAAACGAATCTGGACCAGACACTCCAGTGTCTGACATGAGCATCGTTCGACCCTATTGCTATACCATTTCATGTTTGGGACTGGTCAGTGAGCCAGACCACCCAACCCGGTCAGTCGCTGCTTGCGATAACAGAGAGTTGCTGAAGACCAGCACGGATCTTCACCGATCCATGTGTGTGAGTATGGTGTCACGCCTCTTCAGCAGTATTCCAGCAGTATAATGGCGGGTTCACCAGAAATGGGCTTCACCCTTTCACCCAGGTGGGGAGTCGAACCCGTGTCTTCGACCGAACGCTTTTACCACTAGGCTACCCCACGGCCCCTGAGCGGATTTTAAGCAAGAAGACATGGTCATTAATATCTCCGCCACGGTTTTCTGTTACAGTGTTTATTATCTCTATAAAGGCATTCATGTCCTGAAACCACATATCAAACTATGTCGTCCCTGTCTAAACGGTTTCTGAGAAAATCTGGCCCGATTGGGAATACCGTACAGCCAGGAAAGCTACGACATGGGCCATAACTCTGTAACAAATTGTAACATGATTTCCGTTTTTAAACTCTACCTGGGCATTTTATGTCCTGAAAAATAGATATCAAATTTTGTTTCCCTATCTGTAACGGTTTCTGAGAAAATCTGTCCCCATGGTCTCGGAGGGGCGGACGAACGGACGGAACGCAAACCAATATCCGACTCTCATTTCGTTACGGGGGTATCGACTGATTAACACAATGAGCATCAGTCTGTTATGACATGGGTAAACAACCTGAATCAACAATCCTGTAACAGCATAATATGAATTGCCACAGGGGAGCTGTGAAATGGGATCGGAGTGAGGTATTTGGACTAAAGGTTTACTCAGAAGAGAATGGAAACTATGGTCCGGCTGCTGTCAAGGTAAGTTTGCACGTTTGTTTATAACGCAATATTCCAACAGTATTCCATCGTATGGTGGCGGTCTGTAAATAATTGAGTCTTGACCAGACAATCCAGTGATCAACAGCCTGGGCTGGTAGTTGGGATACAATGACATGTCTCAACCAAGTCTGACCACCCGTTGACGTTAGTCGCCACTTAAGACAATCATGGGTAAGACATATTCTAACCGGGATCTTCACGGGTGTTTTTGTGATGTGGTAAAGACGCTTATGTAGCAAAAATGTTAAGGTATTTTCCTGGTCACTTTAAAAAACCTTTCTGTGAGGATTTTGTATGATCAGGAAATATGACTACAATATACTTGACATGATTCAAGAAGGAGCGTGTAAACCTACCATGACAGCAGCCGTTACTATGGCGTACACTTTAACTTGTGTGACAATTCCCATGGCTCGGTCGGAGAAACCCTCGTCATCATCGAAAGTAAACACCTCGACCTCAAAACACATGGTATGACGGGAAGAACTTGGATGCCACTCCGGTGTCGCTGACAGCAGGCCATTGTTACTTTCACACCTGATACGGCAAAGACAGAAGCTTCAGGTAATACCGTCACAACCAACTGAACACGCTCTGGTCAAGATGTCATCATTCATTCGACTGGAAATTCCGGTTGTTAAAGGATGTGTTCATGGTTCACTATGAAATAAACTAATGTCCAAAAGTAACGATACATACATTTATTCAAAATATTTTAAATAAGTATTACGTTTTGTATAAACACATAATTACGCGTCTCCCATGTTTCAAACAAAACGTATTCGATCGAAGAATCCGGGTATATGTGATTGATTGAAAAAAGTGCTCTTTGCTGTTTGTCTCTCACTTCTCCTTGACGGAGAGTATTGCGTACCTTTCCTTTGTGGATAGTATTACATACTTCTCCTTGACGGATAGTATTGCGTACCTCTCCTTTGTGGATAGTTCTACATACTTCTCACAACGGACCTTTCCTTGATTGATAGCACTACGTACGTCTTAGTGATGGATAGCGTTATGAACTTGTCTTATCACGCTACGAACAATTATATCACAACAAGTATCCTTTGTATCCTCCGTAAAATTGTTCTACATTTTATACGAGGGTCCTTGTCATCCTCGAATGTCATTTACATTCATTATTTTGCTATGCTAGAATTGAATTTCATGTTACAATCACAGTAGATGCCATAATGGTATCTTCATAAACATATCCGGAAGCATATTTAAAGCTAGCCAAGTCTCGCTATGCGAGATCTCTTGAGACAAATTACCCACAATCCCTCCATCATGGCCTTGAATTGTATTGGCTTTATTTACTCACCCCTCATCATACAGGATCTTTTGTCTGTAGTGGGGTGGTGCCCGGGTGTTGTTAACGGTGATGTTGTGAACTGCGATTCCATTGTAACCATCGACTGTTATTGGAGGAAAGAACATATCAGTTGACACAGCAGATGAAGATCAGAGTTAGAATAGATGGAATGCTCATCGCCTTGTATTTGTATAATATTACGTGATGCATATTCATGTCACCGTGTAAAGCGTTTTTTTTTCAAATTTGTAATATAATTTCAGATATGAAAAGAAATGACCAGAACACCGGTTTTCATAGCCAATGGCACTGTGGCAAACTGATCACATTAAATAAATAAGATATCAAAACGACTACCTATCTGACTTGTGTCTTGGACATATGATATTAAAATGCATGAAACTGGGCGAAATGAACACAAACAATCGACTTCTACGGCTTATATCCGGCTCTACCTTCAATATACACATGAGTGAGTGTGGTTTAACGCCGCTTTAGCCATCTTCCAGCGATATCACAGCAGGTGTCACCAGAAATGGGCTTCACGTATTGTAACCAATTGGGCAATCGAACCTGGGTCTCTGGCGTGACGAGCCAACGCTTTAACCACTAGACTACCCCCCGCCCCTGTATACACTTGAAATCTTACCGTCATTCACTGTTACGCATGCCCTGACCTTTTCCCCCAGAGGTGACCGTTCCGTGTATCGCGGTGCCATCAGGCCTGACCACAGTTTGGGAAGCTGGGACAAACCCCGATATTCCCCCGTTCTTAGTCCCACTGCCGTGACAAGAACATAAATAATATAATAATATAATTTGTCTGTGATATCCTCATTGGTATACTGGACAAAATAGGAGATATTGGTATTTTTAGGATTGACAGTTCATAGTGTGTCAGTGAATGAATAGATCCCTATTCATGATATCAAAATTTACATATATCCCTAACTATTTTTGTCCAGTAGTTTAGCATAACGTACGGACGAATACAGCTGAGTCCATGAAAACACTGACTTGACAAGTTGGAGTGTATTTGTGTACTGACATAGTTCGCTTATTTAATAGGATCCGGCTTTCTGACGCTGTGTTGGGCAGAGAGAATGACTTCATAAATGTGAGAAGAATTATGGTTGCTACCGAGGGTAAGGGTTTGCTGCAATACGTCTAGTTTTAAACAAATAAGTCATTTGCTGTTTTAGTGCACTATTATTCATATCTAGGTTTCTTCAGCTATCGGTTATCTGTGTTAGAGTGAGTGAGTGAGGTATGGATTTACGCCGCTTTTCAGCAATATTTCAGCAATATTATGTTGGGGATACCGGAAATGGGCTTCACGCATTGTATCCATGTGGGAATCGAACCCGGATCTATAAACGTGGTAAGCGGTCACTTTAATCATTTGGCTACCTCACCGCCCCTATCTGTTAGGGGTGAGTGAGTCCATGAGTTTAGTTTTATACCGCTCTTATCAATGTTTCAGCAATATCATAGTGGATGAGACTAGAAAAGGGATTCATCCGCGTGGGGAATAGAACCCGGGTCTTTGGCGTGACAAGCGAGCGCCTTGACCACTAGGTTACCCTGCCGTCCCTTGTCTTAGAAACGGAAAAACATGATATATCGGAAAATATGCACAAGCACCACATATAGTAACAAATAGGTATTCATGATTGAGTGAGTTTAGTTTTACGCCGCACTCAGCAATATTCCAGCTATATGGCGGCGGTCTGTAAATCGAGTCTGGACCAGACAATCCAGTGATCAACAACATGAACATCGATCTGCCAAACTGGGAACCGATGACATGTGTCAACCAAGTCAGCGAGCCTGACCACCCGATCCAGTTAGACGCCTCTTACGACAAGCATGGTCGCCTTTTATGGCAAGCATGAGTTGCTGAAGGTCTGTTCTACCCCGGGACCTTCACGGGTAACTAGTAAATATGACAAAATGAACATCGAATGTAAAAGACGCTTCAACCATCTTCTCAATCCATGGTATCTGCATCTCAAAGTGTGAAGTGGATAAATGTAAGATATACTGATGTGCCATCGCTGCACAAAGAGCCCGAGTCCAGTTCGTTGAATCAGAGTGAATGAGAATTGATCAAACAGCATGAAATTGAAATGAATTGAGTGAGTCGCAGTCAGCAATATTCCAGCTATATGAAGGCAGTCTGTAAATAATCGGATCAGGACCAGACAGTCCAGGAATCAACAGCATGAGCATCGATCTACGCAATTGGGATACGATGACTTGTGCCAACTCAGAATAGCGAGTCTGACCACCCGTTCTCGTCAGTCGCCTCTTACGACAAGCATAGCTCACGGATCATCGCGGGTGTCGATTAATCAAAAGAAGAATAACTCCTGTCGACACCAGATCGTCCTATCACACCAGACTGAGCCAATGGAAAATCGAGAATGGTTATTCACTACGATGGATCTGATATAAGCTCCTGATGGACAACAGAGTAAAAAACTCATGAGAACATGAAACCTTTATCAATATCAATTTATTTCTTGTTTACTAAATGAAAATAAGCCGTGTAATGTGCTAGCTTCGGAACAGAATACACATATCGGACATTGAAGCATTTAGCATGCAATAAACAAGGAGTGGCCTAGTGGTTAAACCGTTTACTAGTAATACTGAAGACGGTTCGAATTCCTATACGAGTAGAATGTGTGAAGCCCATTCTGGTGTCTCCCGCCATGACATTGTCGGAATATTCCTAGAGACGACTAAGTCAGAACTCACTCGCTTTTGTAAAAGTGTAACTTTGGACATTACCCTGATTATGGTGACGTTAAGATATATCTGACGCATACCTGATCTGCCTGACGTTAACCGGCTGACTGTTGATGGGGAAAGGATCGCTGTGGGTGCAGTTGAAGGTCACTTCCTCGTCAGTGACTAACACAATACCGGGAGAGTAGCGGGCGCTTAGTCTCAACTGGAACGTGTTCTGTCCCCACTGATGCAGACATATGGTCAGGCGAGTTATACAACTGACCAATCAGATTCCAGCTCTGATACAACTAGCTACAAACAGAATGGCGACACTCATTCGAGCCGTTTTGATCGAAACTCGAGATCTCTACTGCAATGCCGTTATCGTACCTCACGGAATGCTTAAGATAATTGAGCACATAAATGAGAAGTCGTTATGGACTTTGGCAGCCGAATGGCGGACTGTGCACAAGGTGGATTGTCCGGTTAAATCATAATTCCATACATGTATTTTCATTTCAGTTGAACAACGTAATAGTCATTCACCATGATGACTAGCATGGCAAAGACAGCTTAAGGTAATGCTCAAATATACTCCTTAAAGGTAGAGGATAATGAACTTTCAATTTGGATGGGAAGTGTAAACGTTAAGAAACTTTTTAAGGACAGACATCTTAAGAACGCACCACCATTTCCCTCTATTACCACCCCTAAACACAACGCATGATTTGCACGTGCACAACGCAGTAGCCCCATACACGTGCATGGGGTCCCAATCATGATTTTGACGTTTTTCAAGCAGGTCGAGAAATCCCGTAGAACATTAATTTTGACACTCATCTTGCGTCACACATTTGTTTGTGTTTGTTTCTAGTCGTTTATTTTAAAATGAAAATTGTATACATGCAAACTACATGCCATGCACCAATCATCTTTCAAAAGCGACTATATTCCAAATAAATATGATTGTAAGGAAGTGCAAATGGTGATGCACTCTTAAAAGATTCAATAATATCACATCAACATTGATTGACTCTGGTAAATCTCCTACATATTTTTAATCGTAAATGAAAAATAAATGAAACATATGAAGATTCCCTACTTTTTTAGAGAGTATAGAATCATCATTGGGTACCACTCACTAATTTCGTCACTGAGCTATATAAAACCCTTTGGCCATAATGACATACAATGTATTTCATGATTTTACTGTAAGGCTATCCGAATATGTTTCTAAGATTGCAATCTGTCGCCGTCCATGAACTTAAAATTAGTCTTGTAATAATCAAAAAAGATTATTTGACAAGTTCTCATCTCGATTTTTACTGTGGAAGGTTATGCACACTCATATGCATGAAATCAACCCGAGAAGATCCGAGCTGGAGTTGATCTTCAGGAACCCATGCTTGTCGTAAGAGGCGACTAACGTGACTTGCTGGTTGCGTTTGGAGATGAACACAAATAAAAATACGCATGGCCAAAACCATGCCTACTGAATACTGACGGACATGACGCTTAAACTTTGAACACCTTAACCACTAGGCTACATTAGCGCTCCTCATGAAACGAAAGGTCACCTCTGTAATTGGTCCAAGATCTCCGCAGGTGCCGTTGTATTCGAATACCCCTGCATAGCCCACACAGAAGTCTGGGATGCCGTCACTAGGATCAGGTGGGTTAGGAGCGAGGGTGAGGTTACAACCAGGGGTGTTTCTGTGGTCGGTTACAAAGATCTCGCCAACGAAGGTGTCCAGGGAAAAAGGGGTGATACAGACGCTGATATTGTTCTGGTTACACTGGTGGTAGTCTGCAGAGGAAGAGGTATAGATGGATCAAAACACGTCTAATGTTCTGACGTTATGATTATTGGTCAGAAAGATCATCAACAGACCATTTTCAAAATATCAAACGTTAATACAAAGAAGTACCCATAAGTACTGTCCTCAGGAACAAATCCCATTTGGTGTAAAAGGAGAAAAATGTCTAAATATGGAAAATCAGTGATTACACCTGGTATTCGTGAAATTCGTGAAACTTCCGGAAACACCCTCATCTGTACACTTTAACAAAACGCCCAACAATAGTACTCTTATTTGGATCAACGTTCGATTTAGTTAATTAATAGTGCCTCATGTGAAACTATGCGAAAATACCTCGGTTTCTCCAATGTATCTGCCATTCACAGAAGTTGGATATGTATCTATTTGCATGTTGAACGCCACACCAACAACGCTCCAGCTATGTGACGACGGACTGTATATAATCGAGGCAGTCAAGGCAGTTGATATGATGACGTGTTAACCGAGTCAACGAGACTGACATACAGATCCCGTAAGTCGCCCTGAGATACAGATGGATTGCTGAATATCAATTCTAACCCGGATCTTTACGGGTCCCATCACTGTAGAGTCCTTACTGTCCTTACCCGCGAAGAGCCGTGGTGGAAAAGGTCTTCACCAACCCATGCTTGCCATAAAAGGAGAGTATACTTGTATGAGGCGACTAACGGGATCGGGTGGTCAGACTCGCTGACTTGGTTGACTCATGTCATCGGTTCCCAATTACGCAGATCGATGTTCAAGCTGTTGATCACTGGATTGTCTGGATCAGACTCGATCACTCGAACACTAAACTCACTCACACACTCTGTTCTATGAGGACAACACATCGTGAAATACTCACAAGCTGTCCTGTCGCACAATGATCCCGTAAATCCGGGATCACAAATACAGGAAGGTACGCCGCCGTTGACCACACATACTCCTCTTTGACAGGGAAGGTTATTGCATTCCGGTCCATTCAGGGTACCTGACACAAAAGAGCACCGGCAGCAGTGAATTAGGTGCACGTGTGCACAAGGTGTGCCAACTTTCATGGTAAATATATTAAATAACTTACAAGAACTTCGTCAAGTTTGTTTTAAAATGGTTTGTTTTTACATTTGACGAAAGTGATGAGGTTGATGTTCGATGCAATCCATGCATTCTTCACGGAACTATTGACTTGTCTTGGTGTGTGTTTGTGATAGATATCATCAACAGATATACGCTGATCTTGATTTATAAACACAAGGGTCCCAACGGTCCCCAGTATGCTGATCTACCTGGCGATTCTCAACCCGTTTTTATATTGTATTGTCCTATTTTGAAATCTTATTTTAGAGATTGATTTTGGTTTTAATCCTTGTTACTGTGATATACTAGATGGTTTTACTTTGTTGACAGGTCTTAGTCACGATTTGGCTGCAATACTACCGTTGTGACTATAAACATAAACTAACTCACTCATAAACACGATATTTTCGTAATCGGACAATGAATAATCCGATGAGTATGTCTAATTTTTACTTATGTTAATGGCACAGTTAGCTCCATCGAATCCGTCCGTGCAGCGGCAAATGCCCACATCAGTTATGCATGTGCCCCCATTCAGACAGAACTGTCCCTGACGGCGACAATGAGACGACACAGGGGCTGAAAGAAAATTTACAAAAGCCGGTTGTATATTCTGCGTAATAAATTCTCTTTAATTGTACAATACTTATACAGCCGGCGAACAATATTCCGTGTTCGTAAGATATGGTTGCAGCCTTAGGCGGTTGCGTGGTGGTGTGAAGTACCTGGGTGTCAAAATGGCCGTGGCATAGCACGCATGATGGCTAGATTTGTTTTGTAGAGGACACTGAAAATAGGCCTGGCATGACGAGCCATAGGTCGCTGCTTGATATTCAGATTCTAAAACCTTTTATCGCACAATAATGTAAGCTTCACATGTTTAAAGGCGCATATGAAATAACATTTTGCGAACCTTTTCAGGAGGAGCTGACTACGAACCTTAGGAGCTGACTGCTCTGTATAACATCAAGCTCTGCAACCATCTCGAGAACACACATTGTCACATATAGATTATTTTCTTGTCCAAATGACGAAATAAATGCTTAGTCACAATACCGCTATAAAGTCCAATCTGAGAACGCAAACTGGTATACACAAAGGAACATATCTGTTTTGTTGGTTGTTGTTTTACACAGCAGAAAAGCAACTATGTGGCGGCGGTCTGTAAATAATCGAATGTGGACCAGACAATAAAGTGATCAACAGCATGAGCATCGATCTACGCAATGATATGGTGACGAAACAGATCTGCAAAGTGGAGAACACAACTTGTGTCCATGAAATTCAAAAACTGGCTATACAGCATTAAGTGTAAACTGATCTTTTAAAAAGTTACTTGTGTATTTTCATGTCAAGTACAAATGCAGGTACGTTCTTACTATTCACACTGGGTTCTGTCTGTGAGAGTTGAATATATATGTAATTGTCAAGACAGTGAAAGGTATTGTCGGTGCTAAGGATGATGAAATTCAGTTGGTCTAAATATTTGCGGAGAGTTACGTAACCGCAGGAAACAGGAGTATAGATCCGAATACGTAAGCAATAAGTTCATCAACTGGCTCTGGACAGTTACCATTATTTAGTACAGATCAACAGTCCGCTATAGATGTTTGTTCTGATATTAGTTGTCCTAACACACACTGTTGTCACTTGGTTGATACATGGAGTACTTACAATCATCGTCAAATATGAACACCCCGATGCCGATCTCTTCAATGAGTTTGTCACCGACTATTATAATCTCAACAATCTCCAAGTCCTCTGTTTCCTGGAAATGTAGTAAAAGGCAGATTTAAGTGCAAATCCTTGTACACCACCGCTGAACAATCACTTTTGAAAACCAACATGTCACGGGGTAACGGTGTGAGTGAGTGAATTTCGCTTTACGCCGCAGTGAGACTTCCTGGCACATGTGTCGCCTGGTTTGCATATGTTGCTATTGAGTGAGAAGAGACTTAAGAAGAGACTGTGCGTGTGCGTGTGCGTGTGCGTGTGCGTGTGCGTGTGTGTGTGCGTGCGCGTGCGCGCTTGGAATGTTGGAACAAAAGCTACCGACTACGTCAATCGAACTAGCCAGGAGCGGCACGATGAATGGCCACTCTATTCCTGTAATCATCTGGAATACCAACAAAACCTTTACAGATCAAGTAACCTGAAATCTATTTTTGTACAAAGGTCAATGTCGTCTATCTTAATTGTTTCCACTCTGACAATGAACGGTCTACACCTTAAATGTCAAATTATACTTGGCGCTTCCCTTTGTATTCCTTACTGGCAATCGACATCACTTTCTATTTCCGTTATCATCTGTTATTTTCGAATATATACTACCTTCTTTGTTGAGTATATGATCAAGCGAGGCATGGATACATCGAAAACATGAAACCATCTGTAGCTTCATTTTTTATAGAAAGTTAGGACATTGTTTACGATTTCTCAGATGTCAAATGGCAACCTTGTTCCGGCTGTTCGGACATGTTGACGATCCACTGACAAAGGAGCACCCCATCACAATAATAGACCCAGCCAGTTGTGACACGGTCACGCAAGGTATTAGTATTCACTTGATCAGGTCAAGCAGAACAAGCTGTAAGTGTGTATTTGTGTCTTAATGTATCAGAATTGAGAAGGGTGAGTGAGTGAGTGAGTTTAGTTTTACGCCGCACTCAGCAATATTCAAGCGGTCTGTAAATAATCGAGTCTTGACCAGACAGTCAGGTGATCAACAACATGAGCATCGATCTGCCCAATTGGGAACCGAACACATGTGTCAACCAAGTCAGCGAGCCTGACCACCCGATCCCGTTAGTCGCCTCTTACGACAAGCACAGTCTCCTTTTATGGCAAGCAAGGCCTATTCTACCCCGGGACCTTCACGGGTCGGTGAGTGTGTGAGTGAGTGTGGATTTGCGCCACCTTTAGCAATATTCCAGCAATATCATGGTAAGGGACACCAGAAATGGACTTCACACATGCTGGAAATCGAACCCAGGTTTCGGAGTGACGAACTTACGCTTTAACCATTCGGCTCAGAAGATGAATCAGTATAATATTCCAGAGGGTACAAAGCATGGTGACTTACCGAATCGTCGATGATATGAACGAGGTCTGGGATAGTCAGAGTTGTCTGCCCTGCGAAAAAGTTGAACTCTCTGTTTAGAACATCGGCGTAGTCGCTCCCCTGGCGTGCCGACACTTCCCGGGTATTCACAATTATGGTAAATGCAGTCAGGGTGCCTTCTTGCCGAGAGATTGTCAGGGATACATTGTTTAAACCTTCCTTGACCAGAAGAAATGAAGAGACAGTTAGTTGCACCGGTTCACCTGAAACATGGGCATCAGTCTGACTATACACGGAACACAGATTCGCTCCACACACTGTAACCATGTGTTTCAACCCGTGTCGTGACTTCATCCGTGGGAGATTACATGGTTACAATGGTTGAAACCCATTCCTGGTGCTTCCGCCGTGACATTGCAGGAATATTGTTGAAAGTGGAAACCACACTCACTCAGCCACTCGTCATTGGGTCAGCTTGGCGTAACAGGAAGATCATGAAGATCAACATTCAATACCAGGAATTCTTCTAATTCAACGACACCGTTGAAGATCTGGATTAGAAATGATCTTCACTGACCCATGCTTGCTTCATGGACAAAACATTAGTCTGGAATATCCGATTCTGACACAGTATCTGGTCTCCGAGCAGATCAGTCCTTGTTTTATCCCGTTGTCCTGGATGCCAGGCAGGGCAACAACATGTAGCCGCAGTGTAAGTTAGCGTCTTTTAGGGAGATCGTACTCGGAATATATATTAGCCACAGAAAGAAACTATGCATTTTGGAATTAATTATATTTTATACTACATGTGTGCTCAAATACAGTTAGCTGCACCAATTCAACTGAAACAAGGGTCAGTCTGACCATACATGGAACACAAATTCGTTACATGTGTGCTGAAATACAGTTAGTGAGTTTAGTTTTACGCCACTTTTAACAATATTCGAGGAATATTACGACGGGGGACACCAAAAAATGCCGTAGCTACCATTATGAAAAAAGCCCAGGCTTACACATGAGTGTTGCTGAAAAGGTTGAGCAAGCCCTCAGTACAATCTAAACATAAAGCTTTGCTTGCTGCGCGCCTGACCAGAAATAAGCTTCACACTTTGTGCCAATTTGGGGAATCGAACCCCGGTCCTCGGCGTGATGAGCGAAAGCCTTAACCACTAGGCTACCGTACCACACCACCCGTAGTCAAATACAGATCTACTCAGTAATTAGTGATCTGAACTGAACACGTATGCATGTGCTATGTCTTTAATTCCGATGAACTGGTACTCACGGTCATCATCAGCGATGATAACAGGGAAATCCGTCGGCTGTTCACCAGGCAGTGAAATGGACAGTACTCGGATGAAGAATGTCTCATCTATCTCAGCTTCCTGAAATTTATCCAACATACAGCGACTATACTGAACATATGTATGTATGTATGTATGTATGTATGTATGTATGTATGTATGTGTGTGTGTGTGTGTGTGTGTGTTTTCGTTTGTGTGTTTGTGTTTGTGTATGTATGTATGTATGTATGTGTGTGTGTGTGTGTGTTTTCGTTTGTGTGTTTGTGTTTGTGTATATATGTATGTATATATGTATGTATGTATGTATGTGTGTGTGTGTGTGTTTTCGTTTGTGTGTATGTATGTATGTATGTATGTATGTATGTATGTATGTATGTATGTATGTATGTATGTATGTATGTATGTATGTATGTGTGTGTGTGTGTGTGTTTTCGTTTGTGTGTATGTATGTATGTATGTATGTATGTATGTATGTGTGTGTGTGTGTTTTCGTTTGTGTGTGTGTATGTATGTATGTATGTATGTATGTATGTATGTGTGTGTGTGTGTGTGTGTGTTTTCGTTTGTGTGTTTGTGTTTGTGTATGTATGTATGTATGTATGTGTGTGTGTGTGTGTTTTCGTTTGTGTGTTTGTGTTTGTGTATATATGTATGTATGTATGTATGTATGTATGTGTGTGTGTGTGTTTTCGTTTGTGTGTATGTATGTATGTATGTATGTATGTATGTATGTATGTATGTATGTATGTATGTATGTATGTATGTATGTATGTATGTATGTATGTATATGTGTGTGTATTTATGTGTGTGTGTGTGTATGGATGGATGGACGGATGATGTATCAATGTGTTTACGTATGTGTATATGCATGTATGAACGGAAGGGCGCACGCGCGTACGCACGTACGCACGAAAGCACGTATATGAAACACCCTTATGTGTAACAGATTTTCATGCTCTATTTCGCAATATGTAAATAGATAGAAAACCCATGTATTTATGTAAATAAATGCTTATGCACCTAAAGAAATTACATGAAATCTATCATATAAGATGATGTATAAAATAATGTTCCTACATCTGTCAGTGTCAGTTAAACAACAAATAAACACTCATTTTGAATAACTGTAACATAAAAAGAACACTAACAATGTCTGGTATTATCTGCACCGGAATGAACAGCTGCACGGCATCTGCAGGAAGGTTTACAAGGGTTGCAGACTCCGGAACGTAATCAACACCCGCGACCGCGCTATTATCGGCTGTAGTAATCTGGAACAATGAGCGAGTGGGTGAGTGAGTGAGTTTAGTTTTACGCCACACTCAGCAATATTCCAACTATATGGCGTCGGCCTGTATATAATCGAGTCCGAGCCAGACGATCCAGTGATCAACAGCATGAGCATCGATCTACTCAAATGGGATACGATGACATGTGTCAACAAAGTCAGCGAGCCAGACCACCCGATCCCGTTAGTCGCCTCTTACGACAAGCAGGGTTACGGAGGATCGATTCTAACTCAGATCTCAAAGAGTCAATATGTGCCCTTTTCAAAAACAGTTCTGATTCAGGGAGTGATAACATTACTCTTTTAAGGAGACCGCTAATGCGTTTTCTTGTGGAAAATAATTTCCATTGATTCTATTCACACTGGGAATAATGGCTATTCGCAAGCCATGGATTGTCTGTTCCAGATTCTTTTATTTACAAACCGCCGCCACACAGCTGGAATTTTGGTGAGTGCGGCGTAAAACAACAAACCAACCAATTGAAAATGAAACGTCAGTGACAAGGATCTCCGAGGCTCTCTGAAGCTGTGGAAATCTAGATTAGTCACATTTCTTGATGCGTGGGTTTTCGTTATTTATTTGCTTCAGGGTTTGTATGACAGATTATCTTTCATGCCATTGTTTTAGTTAAGCCGTTTGTCCTGAGCTGACGAGATGACGTTATCTTTTTCATCGTGAAATATCTAAACTTTTGGATAAAGACTATATTCAAACTATAGCGGCCGTCTGTAAATAATCGAGTCTGGGTCAGACGATCCAGTGATGAACACCATGAACATGGATTTACGCAAGTGGGAACCGATGACGTGTCACCCAAGTCAGCGAGCCTGCTCACACAGTCCCGTTAAATGGCTGTTTCAACCAGCATAGTCGCTTTCGTGGCAAGAATGGAATTTTCAGGAATGTCAAAAGAAGTATAAAGTTTGGTCCTTAACAAAATTCCTCCTCAGCCTCTTTATGAAGCCAGTTTCGGTTTGAAACTTTGAAAATAATTATTTAAAAATACGGTACTTTTTTGCATTTTGTAATATATGCTAAATGAATACCGATATGTTCCATTCCGTCACAGGCGTCGAGGTCACTGTGAGGACGAATTCAATCAATCCGCTTTCCTCGTCCACTATCAGCGGGCTTAGGGTCAGGTCTCCTGCAAGATTAACATTCAAATTCAGAGTCACAGTGATACCCAGCTTGAATGCCTAACACACGAGGGGTTAATTTTCGTAGTCATTCATCATCCACGTGTGTCCGTGTGCATGTGCGTGCGCACGCCGCAATACATTAATTTTGTGTTTCCTGTCAGCTATTATTACACGTAAAACACTGACTGTGTTTTGTTTGGCGCAGTCTGTGCAGAAACAAATCTGGACAATCCAGTGACTAGATTATCATGAGCATTGGTTTTCATAGCTGGGATTTTAAGAAATGCATTTGTGAAATTCATTATAAATATCTTATATTTAGATTCAAATCGTTGTCTTTTCTGAAGAGAGTATCTGCGTTTCAGTGCTGAAATTAATCCAAATTAAGGTTTTTAAAAACTTTACGATATTTCTACAGCAAAACTGTTCTTATAAGTCAGTCTAAAATATAGATGGTATATTTTGACTCCAGTGCGGAAAACAGTGCAAAGAAAGAATCTGTGAGCTTAGTCTTACGCAGCCCTTTGACACAATGCACGGCGGGTGACACCGGGAACGAGCTTCACATATTATGTCTATTCGACTACGTGAAGATCCGGATTTGAATTGATCTTCAGCAACCTGTGCTTGTCGTAAGTGACGACTAACGGGATCGGGTGGCCTCTTTGACGCGTGTAATCGTATACTCATTGCGTACATCGATGGACATGATGTTGATCACTGGATTGTCAGGTCCAAACTCGCTTATTCACAGACCGCCGGCATATAGCTGTAATGTCGCTGAGTACGGTGTTAAAAGCAACCAATCAATGACTCAGTCAGTTCATCCATGCATCATCTATGCAGTCAGTCACATGGCTACATTAACTCCACACCGGCATTGATGTTTGCTAAAATGTAACGATCAAGCCATGGCTTCTCGACTGCAATGTGTATGATACAGTTATCCTATTTCGCTGTCGGAGCTTACCGTTGCAGTATTGACAAGTCTTTGCATGTGTTTTTGACTGGTGTCGCAAGTAAGGAAGGATTCGCTAACAAAATCGCTATTTTGATGGTGAGCACCACATATAGTAACAAATAAATATTCATGAGTGAGTGAACTTAGTTTTACGCCGCACTCAGGAAAATTCCAGCTATATGGCGGCGGTCTGTAAATAATCGAGTCTGGACCAGACAATCCAGTGATCAACAACATGAGCATCGATCTGCGCAAAAGGGAACTTATGAAATGTGTCAACCAAGTCAGCGAGACTGACCACCCGATCCCGTTTATCGCTTCTTACGACAAGCATACTCGCCTTTTATGGCAAGCATGGGTTGCTGAAGGCCTATTCTACCCCGGACCTTCACCACGTAGGGTGGTCAGTGATCAATAAACTCATTCTCACGGAAGAGTCGGAGTTGTGCTATCGACTGCTGTTGACAGATATTTTCTGTAAATGTACTAGGGGTTTTGGTGGCTCTACTTCTTCCTATGAAGGTTTCGGAATTAATACTATTTTTGTCGAATCCAAACTTAAATGTGCATACTTTTTTGTGCTGATGCATTTTTTGTATGTAATGACGGTTTTCAATGTCGAAGGTCAATAAGAAAACTTAATGTTACCATTGACTGGCACAAGACCACAGACAAGCAGTTCCAATAGCAGGAGAAGACACGTTGGTGCTTGAGACATATTTTCCCAGAAATCCTGTAAGCACTAAGTATATATATAGTACTCGTAGTATACCAATGCATTAATATCACGCAACACAACCATTTGCCTTTCCGTACCATTATCTCAGGTGCAGATCGCTAAAGACAAGCTTTGCAGGTTACAGGTAGAAATAACTCATTGCTATAAATAGAAGACTTAGTGTTTGTAAGGACACATTGCACATGGGAACACAAGAGCTTAAGTTCTTATAAACTAATACCAACTTATTTACGTAAATTTTCAATAAAAAAGGAAATGATATTTGAAAGAAGATGCACATACCTGTGCCCAAGTTTTCCAACAAACGTCTTTAAAAATAATTTTTTCAGTGATTCAAAGAAGTAGCTTGCATCTTACCCTATCACCAATATTGCTTCTTCGCGAGTAAGAGGGTTTTCATCTAATGTCGTTCCATGTGTTTAAGACGCGTCCAGTTTGAGATATGAGGGGTGGAGAACTCTCAAACTGCTTACAAGTTTTTACTTCCTGGTGACTGACTGGTTGTGTTAACGGTTTTCCAGTCTGATTTCAAACACGTTTCGTGTTGCATATATCTATAGAATTTCGCCCACAAAAGCACAATGTAAACAGTCCGGCAAAGGGGAACAGCATTTGAGTACAACGCATCTAACTGCCATAACCGTGAATGGGTTTTGATATTGGCTGGGTGGTCGTCACAAGGATCTGTTGTGGTGGATAGGTGTGGTGTGAGTCATGACGATGGAATGGGAATTTCTGTGTAGCCTGTTTGATGAAATCATGTTTGAAGGTTTTTGTACTGCCCTTAAGGGATTCCACAGAGTGATTTGTTGGGAATAATGTTGCATGTCCACAATGTTAAGGTCAGTGAATGTATCGATGTCTGGTGTGCCTCAATCCAGTGTTCTGTTGAATTGGCATTCTATCACTGCCAGAATCTAATTTGCATATCACGTGGCAACGCCATTATTTCAGCTTCTGACCGGACTCTAAAACCTGAAGATTTGCCTGTTCCTTTTGATATTTTTCTTGGTCCAGTCAGGCAAGCCAACATTTTCGTGTAAGCCCGATAGGTTTGCAAATCTTTACATTTAGATAGTATCAAAGGCTTGCCCAACCTTTTCAGCAACGGTCATGT
Organism: Haliotis asinina; assembly: GCF_037392515.1. NCBI lineage: Eukaryota > Metazoa > Mollusca > Gastropoda > Lepetellida > Haliotidae > Haliotis > Haliotis asinina. The sequence goes on along the minus strand of NC_090289.1, from coordinate 32,078,553 downwards.
ATAAGTCCTGGTTTATTCTATAATGGTAGCTACGCCCCTGCCAGTATATCTAATGCCAAGTCACTATTCAAATAGAAACAACAATCCCCATGCCACCAAAGAAGAACTTGCTTTAAATTCACAGAAAGAAGAGCAAGAAATACCGTTTGGGTGCACAGACTTGTAAGTTTGCAACCACAAACTAGAGCTAAATTCAGTTATGTCAGTTTTGTAAGTTTTCACCTGTGTACAATAAATAATGGGTATTTGTTACTATGGATGAAGTTGTGCATCTCTGTCTTCAGAGTGTTTACGCAATTCGTTACAGCTGAAGAATGGGCTTAAGGTGCTGTTACTATCGTGTTTGTTTTGCGAAATTCTTTCGAAAAGATAAAGATCATAACTCGTCGTAGGATGGTATTTATATTACATGAGCCAGTGATTTTTTATTAACTTTCAGAAATATTTCAGGACTATCACAGCGGGGGACACCAGAAATGGGCTTCAAACATGGTACCCAGGTGGGGAATAGAACTCAGGTCTTTAGCGTAACGAGCTGACGCTTATAAATTAACCATTAGGATGCCTATTACAACATTGACTTTGAGCTACATGTTGAACAGGAAACATCCAATGTATACATACGCGTTACTATGTTGGAATAAAACGTTCCGTAAAAACGCCTTTGTGTATAGTCTGTTTGTCGTGAAAAAGTACCAAATCGGATGAATTTCACTTTAAACGAAAAAGTAAATTAAATGAAGTGAAGTTAATACTGCAAATGCTCACAATTTTACCTTGTCAACTGCACATTTAAATCTCAGAATTTTATTCGAATCAACATAAGCTAAAATTTTAACAAACGATTATAGATTCAAATCGCTGGTTTGTATTACAGGGGGGTAAGCACAGTAGCTGGAACAGTGAAACAAATGCACGTGCTGTACGTGATGAGCGTTTTACATACACCAATCCTACTTGGTCTCGGTGTTTCATTTAATGTGTTTTGTTAACCATTATATAATCAACTATGTAGGGGGAAATGTGTCTTCCTAAATGTGCACGACTGTCATGGTATGTCAGCACGCCTCTGGCGCCTAGTTTATGTAGCTCTCCGTCGACCAGAATTGATATTCAGTGACCCATATTTGTCGTAAGAGGCGACGAACGGGACAGGGTGGTTAGACTTGCTGACTTTGTTGACACTTGTCATCGAATCCCAATTGCGCAGACTGATGCTTGTGCTGTTGACTGGTCTAGAGATATAGCTCTACACTTGCTGCGTGCGGCTTATACCTAAACTTACTCGCCTTAAGTTAAAGTCAAGGTATAATGTGTCGTTACCCCTTTATTAACTCATTAAGGCCGAGAGCCGCGTATGTGCGGCAAATTAATTTATTTAGCTTCTCACAGCGAGAGTCGCGTATTGGGGTTAATAAAAAGCATCTCTTATTCAGCGAGAGCCGCATATTAGGGGTTATGAAAAGCACCTCTCATGCAGCGAGAGCCGCGTATTGGGGGTTTTACATTTTAAATTCGTACTGTACCTAATCAATTTAGCAGTAATGATCGTAGCCTTTCTTACGAGAGAGGTTACTTTCTGTGTTAACAAATTAAACTCAATGTCCTTTGTGCAATGGGAGTTTTAGTAGGTGTTTTGCATGTAACTGTTTTATACACTGCATCAAGAACGTAATGTTTTGTACAAAGCACAATTTGGTGTTCTGGAAAATAAGTTTTAGATTTCAAGGAAACCACTTTACTGGAACGTTTTAAATGTTATCTTGTTTCTTTCTATGTGTATAGAGAAAGAAATACGATACAGTCGAATGTGTTGTAAATGCTAATGGTACGACTACACTCATTACCACTGTGGAGGAGGGGTAGCTCTTTTTGCCGAAAATCTGAGTTTGCCTATTGTGTGAAGCCGATTTTCGGTGATTTTGCTGGACTTGATGTAGCAGCACAAAACGATATCTACTCGATGTCATATAATATATAACATTGGTATACAGTATAACGACACCATCTGTCGTGCATATTTACCATTCATCCTGACCCTTGTCAACGACTTCCGGATGCATGTCATCACGCCCACTAAAAACTGTATGATTACGTATATGAAAACCCCACTTTTTATTGCTGTAAAGAGCCATGGAAATACCACTGAACGCGTTGCTCAGATTTCAAACGAATAATTCTTGCACAAAAAGCCCACAGAAGAATAAAATTCAAATTTGGAGAATATTTGCGGTGATGGACATGAGAATGATCTGTACTAGCATACCAGTTCTCAGCCATCGTGCATAAACATGGTGTGCTGATACGCCTGTGGCCCATGCGGGCTTCCTTTGTCAGAACAGTTGGCAGGGCCGGGTGAAGCGACGCATTCAAGATAACTGCATTTTTACCGACATATGTGTGTTCGCGTGAGTGTGCGGGCACATGTTGAAGTCCTATGCAAAACCTACTGTGATACCATGCTACAGTTTAACGTGGATTACATTATAAATATATCTTACTGACTGGGTCGACTAGTTCGTGTTTCATATTTTTTAGGACAGGATGGCTGCAAGGTAAAACTTGTTTCTCACGATGCCCTTAAATGCCTCCTAAATATCGAATCTATGCTCAGGGTTACAATATTCATACATGGTCTATTCTACGTTTCTACGTTTCTGAGGGAAGTAAAACACATGATCTGTATTGGAAATCATCTCTTAAATAGTTGCTTAGTTTGTTTATCGAAACGTGGCTTTGCGCCCCAAAAATGCGCTTCGCCGTGTCAAAAAATTAAACATGAATTTTATATGGTAAATTTCTTAAAAGGTTTTCCTTTATATAATATGTTCAGTCCACCGAATCTGTTATATCAGCCTTGTCTCTATGTATCTAACTCATACGATGTCACCGTGTTCTCGTAGTTTGGTGAGCATTACATCTTTGTATTAAAAATCTATATTTCTAACTGTGTTATTACTGAAAACAAAGTAGATAGTTGCTTTATAAAAGAACATATTCAGATGTCTCTAAGTCGATATCTCCGATTCAAAATCAGTAGAGTTATTGACTGTTATTTGTAAATAAAAAATAATCTTTAATGACCGCAGTGGCTTTTTAATGTGAAAATAGGTATTACAGGGGCGGACAGAGTTTTTTGGGTGAGGCGCACTATGGAGAAAAGGGAATGAACACTGAAGTTTCACCCAAGTTTCAATGGTCATTCAACAACATTTCAGGACAAAAGGGATGGGAGGGTGCAGATGCTCTTGTGTATTTCTAAATGAATTCATCATTACGAAATTTCCGATTAAGACAGGAAATATTGTTGTCAACAAATACTCAGTTTTATAGTAACATTGAGATAAAATTCTTGAATTCTCGAAAGAATACATTTTTGAATAAATGATAATTATATAGAATTTCTGATATTACAACGGTGCGAAGCACAGGAAAATGATAAGTGCTTCTTTTCACAAAGCACTAAGGTGAACGTAAGTCACTAAGGTAACCTTACAGCTATGTTTAAGAATGGGAGTTAAGGTTAACCTTATAAGTAATGGTTGCTTCGTGAAAGGAGCGCCAGAAATGAAGACTGCTCACACTTTTATCACAAAAAGTGCAGGAGATCACAGCACTAAAAATGAAGAAAACACGAATGTCATATGCTTATGTTTTATTATAGGACACATATGCAACAAGTTCCAAACTGACAGCGTTATTTGCCAGCTATTTCAATCATGTTGGAAATACAGACTGGGCAAAAATGATTACGTCAGCGTTTTATGCGATGTTCAAACCACCCATCCATGGAGCGCTGTGACTGCATTTGGTCCCGTTTGGTACACCCGCAGCTTTTTGCATTTTTCTGCTGTTGACACGGTTTTTGCTACTTTCCCACATCACGTCGGTAATATGGAAAAGTGTTCCATATTTTGTTCGAAAATTCACTTTTCTATATATTCTCGGAAAATGTTAACAACCAAAACAAAATATCAGTAGAATAGTGCAAATCACTGCGAATGTTTCAGTACTCGTGTTTTAAGGCGCAAAATTCACCTTAAATTGTTTTTCGGAGCGGGTCATCAACGTTATTTTACATTGCCTTACGAGGAAATAAATGAGCAGCTTCGTATGTTTTCAAATTTCACCGATTAACACAAAAGTCTGATAGAAATGTTAGAAAATATGATTCTCAGTTTAAACAGAAATCGAGTATACTGTGAAAAGAAAATTGATAGCAATATGTTTGATGTTTTGAAAAAAGCCATGCTGGTCTGATCTATGCGATTTGCTTTTGCTTGAACTGTCTGATGACAGTGTAGACGAGGATGATGATGACAACGGCCATGGTGATGGTGACGATGCCGAGGCCAATCATGGCAGGCATCAGCCATTCTTGAGCACACGCAGTTTCCTGGGCGGTAGTACCTGCAACGATGATCGTCAATAAAGTACAATGAAGATAAATACGAGAAGGCAGCAGTAGGCGTGTGGTACTTCAAAATATGATAACACCTCTCAAACGTCAAGAATGAAGTAACTGTTTTTTGTTTTTTTTTATAGTTTCGCAAATAGATTCGTTCGCTCATCAAGTGCTCTGGTGCGTCGTTAATGCTATAATACCTCGCAATAATTTGAAATATATTTGACGTACGTGGGAGAGTTTTGGAATGGGTAAGGTAGACAACAGTTGTAAGCTGTTCCTCCTGAGAATTTCCGGTGCCTTCTTCCGGAGTGGTTTCGGCGCTCCTCTTTCGTCTGCCAGGACATACTGGCTGGAAACAGAAATTGATTGAAAAATATTTGAGGCTGTGTCCTGAGCGACATATGCGTATTCAAATGTATTAATCATGATGGATATACTGTTTTTCATTTTACATATTAAGACTGTAGATCCGGGTTAACTTTAATCTTGACCAACCCATGACTGCCATAAGAGCCGACTAACTGGGTCGGATGGCCGGACTCGCTGACTCGGCTGGTACTTGTTATCGTTTCAGAATTAAGTAGATCGATACTTATGGTATCAATCATTGGATTGTCTGGTCCACACTTATATACGAACAGCACAGTCATGCGTAGGGCGTTTCAAAATGTGACACAACAGTGACGGAATAGTGTTCGATACCGTTCCCTCAATTAAGCTTGTGCCACATGTTTATGTGTTGTTGTTTTTTCAGGTGAAAAAATGACTAGTCTCTTCATTTGTTTATGACAGGCACCACCGATTTCCTCACACCTAGTGTAACAACTGATTGACAGTGAGTAATAAAGAATGGTCTTGAGATAGTCAGTGTTGTACAATCAACTCTGCTTTGACCGAGATTTTGTGCATATGTGGAAGCAGATATGTTTTCACGACATATGACGAGAAATACACTATGCCTTGACAAGTTCGTTACAATCCCAGTTTCCTATCTCTGTAGCTACACCATTGTTACAATTCCCGTTTGCTATCTCTGTCACTGCATGGATCCGACACCTGCAACTAAATCCCTGTTGCAATTTCTGTTCACTAACTGTGACTCCTTCAATGAGTCAACATGTGGTTATTATCGGTGTCGGGTGAGTGAGTGAGTGTTAGTTATGTCTGTCAACACCTTAGGGCTTTAGCTGATGTGACACGTAAATGTGATATCCCTAGTGCTTTGATAGAAATATTGGTATTGATATCCCACAGGTTTTGCCTCCAGCGACAGGGATATGGGTACTTCTACTAATGTGACAGATGCCCATGTTGGTGCCAAGTGTTGAGACCAAAATGATGGATATAGATACTGATACAAATACATAGTATATAGATAATGGTACCAAGTACTTCGACCAAAATCACGAGTTTGGATACTGGTACCAAGTACTTAGACCAATGACGGATATGGATACTGGTACCAAACACTTGTGACGATCAGTGTGACGGGCACGGGTGCCTGACAAAGCAGCCATTGTTAGTCATGGTATATATTTACCTGAATGGCATTTGAAGCAAGTTCAAACACCTGGACCGTGCTGACAATAGCTAGGGCAGGGTTCGTCAGACCTCTGTCGTGCTCAAAGGTGAACGTTTCCAGCATGAAACACAGGGTGTGTCTCTCTGAGGAAGGATTGTAGGCAGGAAGTGTGCTCACCAAACCTGCACCGCTCACATCGCACCTGAAACGGCATATATACAAATTTTCTTTGTGCTTACAATGAAGGTTTCTGGTGTACCATAATATGGATATCGTATTTTTCTTCGGCGAACTAATATCTTCGTTTCTTTGTGACAACATCACTCTGATAGTCCTATCACAACACTATTGTTACAATTCCCGTTTTCTATCTCTGTAGCTACACCATTGTTACAATCCCCGTTTCCTATCTCTGTAGCTACACCATTGTTACAATCCCCGTTTCCTATCTCTGTAGGTACACCATTGTTACAAACCCCGTTTGCTATCTCTGTAGCTACACCTTTGTTACAATTCCCGTTTCCCGTCTGTGTAGCTATACCATTGTTACAATTCTCATCTCTGTCACTACATGAATCCGACACCTGTAACTAAATCCCTGCTGCAATTTCTGTTCACTAACTGTGACTACTTCAATGAGTCAGCATGTGGTTCTTATCGGTGTCGGGTGAGTGAGTGTAGTTTTACGCCGATCAGCAATATTCCAGCAACATCACGGCGGCGGACGCCAGAAAAAGACTCATGTGAGGAATCGAACCCGGCTTTTCGACCTGATAAGCGAATGCTTTAACCACAGGCTACCCACCATCCATGTCATCTGTCGTCCCTTGCCGTGATATTTGCTGGAATATTGCTAAAAGGGAGTAAAATACGCTCACTCACTTCATCCTAAAAATGAGTATTTCCAGCAGCTTTTATCAGCAGCTTCATTTAAGATAACAACATAATAAATGCAATGTGCGTTTCGTAATCTACTTTTATCAAACATCAATGACATCTGTGTCGTTACTCACCCGTTTACGTACACCACCCTCTCTCTGCGATCTGAGCCGGTCCTGTTGTTATTGATGGTGATGTTTTTGATAATTATTCCGTTAAAGTTGTCCACTGGAGAGAATGACATACTTTTTCAACGTACATGATTTCAGTATCATTACCACTAATCGCTATCTACATACCTCTCATACCCTTAATTACTAAGGCGCATAATGTCACAAATGACATAAGTTACAACAATTGTAACCTATATAATTCTCGTACCCTTAATTCAGAAGACGAAATGATCTCGTATAGTATCAGTTACAGCGATTGTAACTTATGTAATTCTCATACCCTTAATTCAGAGGGAACAGAATATCCTGAATAGCACTAGTTACAGCAACTGTAACCTATACACAGTGGGAACTGCCTAAACCAGCACTCACTCGGACTGAAGAAAGAATCTGGTTTATACAATGTGCCGAATTGTAGAGCTGATGATAAATGTACAAACCACGGAAGGGACTGACACTGTATGCCAGTGTTGACAACTTTCCGTATTGGACAGGTGCTGGTTTTGACAGCTTCCACTGTCATTCTTATACCCTTTGTTCAGAAGGCGCGAAATTTCACGAATGGCATTAATTAGGGCATATGGTCCATATATATATATATATATATATATATATATATATATATATATAAAGGGATGATTTTGTATGTAAATCGACAGCCTAAAGTCAGTGGTTTGTTTACTTTTTTGAAACCGTGTGCATGCATCGAATCTCCGTAAGCATTACCCAGCAGAATTATTAACATTAAAATCTGGACTCTGTCTGACCCCCTTCCATCAAATACCTGCTATAACATTTACGTTTCACAAAAGACCCTTCCCACTTCATATGAACTAAGTCGTCTGCATATCCTTGTTGCCAAAAATATTGCGGAAGTGATGTCATGAGCTATATTTATCTCCTGCGGAATGATTTTTTTTGTTTACCGCGATACGATAAACTTCTCGCCTTTGGTAAATATTAATAGGGTCCGTTCGTTTAATGGCTTTAGCTGAAATACTATCAGAGTTAAAATAAAAGTTTTTTTTCACAAATGTGTTGATCAAATATCATGTTAATCGGATTTCACAATAAAATAGGCCTCATAAGTTCAGAATTTTATTTCCGATTACGGATATGTCAAGTCAGTAATGAAATCATCATAGTACTTGCTACATATGATGGCACCATGGAATAGCATCACGCTAATGATAAAACAGTGGAAATTTCATATCGGTAGAAAAACGTGTTTGGCACCTCGACGATTCCATGAATATTTCCGTACGCCTGACAGCACAAACACAAACGTCTACAGATGTATTCATTTTGGAGACCAAAGCTCCAACAAGGTGAAAAGCGTCTGCACTTACGTCCATTCACACTCACGCATGTTGACAATTTGTCCCCAGACGTCACGGGGCCTTGGATGGCCTGACCATTAGCAGAAGCGACAACTTGAGTTGCGGGGACGAAGCTGCTTGAGCCTCCATTCTTGGTTCCACCACCACCAGTGCTACTGGATTAACGAATGATAGTAATAATTAGCCCATTTATATTGTTCTAAATTCACACCGAGAGAATTATCATATCACAGAGAATTCATTGTCATCCCTCATAACCCAAGATGCCTGTGACGATGCAGGGGCGAATACAGTGTTTTTTAGAAAGGGTAGGGTTGAGGTGGGAGCGGGAGTGGGGGTGGGAGTACACCCACTGCTGGGTGTCGGTGGTCCCTTCCACCCACGGTGATTTGTGTTACTGGTGAGTACTTTCCCTGAGGTTATTAAATTTTATGTTGGCACATGTATTTTTAAGGACTGACTTACAGTCGCTGAAACCGTTTACAATTCATGTAAAAACGTGTATTCTATACCTCCAAACACTAAAGAAGACTGTGAATGTTTAATCAACAATTTTCCTCTGTGATTATTGAATCAAGGGAGTTAACTCTCAGTGTTTAGAAGCGACTGATGTACGCTTCTTTGAACGCCTTTCCCCCGTTACCACGTTTGCGTCTGTGGCAACAAAAGACAAATATTAGGGATATTGTCATAAAATTATAGTGGTAAAATGTTGTAATCACCTTCCCCCGCTGATTACTTGAGCTGGAGATTGCACAACCACAGCAGCAGAGTTGAAAACACAGGTGAAGGTCACTACCTCGTCAAACGCTGGGCGAAAAATACCAGCAGAGTAACGCACGTCAAGAACCAGAACGTATTTCTCTCCAGAACCCTGGGAACAAACACAATCGTTTGAGAGTTTTGAGCAACCTGTGAGGTATTACTCATGATTATCATTATCATTATAATATACTGAACAGCAAAAGAAACGAAACTATTTTTTCATGTCTTTAAATAGAAGACATAAGCATGAACGCTTACTTTCATGAGATTTCATTTTGTTCAGTATATGATACTTAATATATGGCGCACATATCCACGCAGCTAGTACATGCACAATGTTCGCTTTTTCCCCGTAGCGGGTTAATGTGACTCTATCATCCTTTCGGGGTGCCCATTCACAACTGTGTGGACTAGGACACATGTACTTTGTTCACGTTTACTGCTCGTTGCTGTACCCACAGCTAGGTGTTTTCACGTATTCATGCGGCCACCATCTGGTCATATACCGTGGCGTTCTTTTAAATTCCCAGGGATGCACTATACAGTAGGGGTTGTGACAAGACTGAAAGAGTCTGCACACAAAGTTCACTCCAAGGTTTTTACATCCGGGCACTGGGGGTCGATCCCGGCACCTCAAGCAAATTAAATGGAGAAAAGTACAAATTTTTCAGGACGATCTATGTTCCACTTCGGCGAGGTCCATTTTCAATGGAAAACCAGTGGACAAACCAATGGTGCCCGTCTGTGATATGAGCGCACGGGACGAAATTCTGGTGAAAGACAACGGGGCATATGTGTCCCTAAAGTCGGAGAATGTAGCAACGATTCAGTATCACAGTTTCCTGACCAGTGCGTGTGTGTTTGTTTTCTTAACTCCTCAATCAGCATGGCGGCTGTCTGTAAATAATCGAGACAGGACCAGGCAATCCAGTGACGATTATTAACAGACAGCCGCCATATAGCTGGAATATTGCCGCTTGTTGCGTGAAACTATATTCAGTCACTCAGTCACTAGTCCATGGAAACACTAACCTCTGCCACTGGCCCAAGTACTCCGCAAGTGCCGTTGTATTCGAATATCCCAGCATAGCCCATACAGAAGTCTGGGATTCCATCGCCAGGAACGGATACGTTAGGGGCGAGGGTGAGGGTGCAGCCTGGAGTGTTTCGCATGCCACTGACGAAAATATTGCCGGCGAAGGTGCTGACGGAGAACGGAGTAATACACACGCTGATGTTGTTGTTGTTACACTGATGATAGTCTGGCGTGAGGAAGACCAACATTTATGCCAAAATTGAAACGTACAATCCATTTGATTTCATTTTAGACCGATGAAATGCTCACTACCACAAAATCTAACAACTGCAACAAAATGAAACTTTGCACGGTCAAAATAATATGAAAAGCAACTGTGATGATCTGTCTCATACTATTGGACACCCAAATAAAGAACTTGTTTATTTTGCCATTATTTTGTTGTCACGTTTCACTTGTGTGTCGTCCAGATAATCACACGCACAACTGGATGTTCTACCAAAGCAATGAATCGGTCTCAAATGAAATCAAGCAGAAAATTCATGTAAATGAATGCTACACACACACACGAGAGAGAGAGAGAGAGAGAGAGCGAGCGAGAGAGAGAGCGAGAGAGGGAGAGAGCGAGAGAGAGAGAGAGAGAGAGAGAGGGAGAGAGATACAACTGCTCCATTTATGAACGTACATGTTCATCGTATCATTCACACAGATATCACTCACAAGCTTTCTTGTCGCACTGTTCTCCAGCATATCCCGGGTTACATACACAGGAAGCAGGGGGTCCTGTGATACAGTAGCCATTAACACACGTACTGTTGTCGCAGGGCATGGCTAGTTCGGCTGAAACGAAAAGACTTATGATCATTCAAAGGTAACCATATAAATATTGTTTATTTACCATCACAGAAATCTCAACTTTCTCATTCAGACAATATGCAGTGAGTACTTGTCCTATTATATATTTTTTCAGCTCACTGCATGTGAAGAGTTTCTAAATAACAAGTGTAAAGAACAATGCATGGAAAATGCGCCAAAAGTTTCAGCTTCATAATGTTTAAACAGTTTTTGTTAGAAAAAAAACCTCTAGAAAAGACATAACGATATAAATATGAATATATTATATGAGAACACTTAGTGATTGTCTGTAATACCTGTGAACAAACCATACGTATGTTGTGTAACACTAGTGATTTTGATTCTGTGCCTCTTTTAGGCGGGTTCGATTCCCCACATGGGTACAGTGTGTGAAGCCCATTTTCTGGTGTCCCCCGCCGTGATATTGCTGGAATATTGCTAAAGGTGGCGTAAACATAAACTCACCCACTCACTCTTTGAAAAGGATAATGTGTTGGAATGTTGCTGGGCCAGAAGTGGCGATACATGTGGCACATGCCACGTCATGTTGCAAGGAACCTTGAGAGATTGTTTTTCAGCTTGCTTGCTGTAAACGGGTGGTCATATTTGCAAACTTAGTTGAAGAATATAATCGCATCTATCCCAGCTGCTTATATCCACGTTCATGATGTAAATCATTGGATTCTATCGGTCCATATACGATTGGTACATAAAGCTGTGCTGGGACATTTCTCAGTGTGACGCTTAATAGGCAAGCAAGAAAGCTAAAAACAATCCATCCATACATCCTCCCATCTCCCCTTCCAATCATCTTAACGTAAAACATATTCACGGATTCTTAATTCGTCTCAAAACTGATGGTTCATACAATTCCTTATTTATATATTTCTATTACGGAGTCATCATCAATTTGGACTCACTTAATGCATGGGCGCAGTTGGGGCCAGTGTGGGTTGCTGGGCATGCGCACACTCCTGTTCCCTCGTCACACGTGCCATTGTTCAGACAATTCTGACCCTCGCGTTTACAGTGAGAGTTGACAGGAGCTGAAAAAGAAGTGGAACTGAAGTAGTGAAAAAACATTAAACAAGATCGCTGATAAACATCAATAAGAAATTTATACAATAAAGTATGGTTACAAAGAACACAAAGGCCAAACCAGTAGCTTTAGTTCGAAATAACGGTAGTTAGACAAAAGCATGCCGGCATTCAGGGTATTGTAAACCGCGATTTAAGGAGCACGAAAGGACAATTAAGTTAGGTATCTGTAACCGTAACAAAATTATACAGCAGTGAGTGAGTGAGTTAGTGAGTGAGGCTAGTTTCACTTCGTCTTTTACCAATGTAAAATATACAGCACGTGGCCAGGACGAAAAAAAAAACCCAGCTCGTTACAACCGACAGTTCGTTATATACGTGTTCTTTGCATATTTATTACAATGTATAACTATAACACTATATTTCAGTTAAGCCCAAATAGATTGACAGGTGAATATTTACGATAGGTGTCCAGTCTCTCTTGATAGGAAATGTTTATATTATTCAGGCGGGAGCACTCACGCCAACATAGTAATACTATCTATTTTGTAGAAAACACGATTTTCACTGATCAGTCTTTGATACGTGTTTTTACTTCTTTACTGCTACAGATTTTTCAACTTCGATTAAAAGCCAGTTTGATGAACTGCATGACTTTTTAAAAACAGATTTTGAAACAAGTATCGAAACCACACAGCACCAACATGGTAATACATAGCAGGAGAATGCTTTGTCTGAAACAGATTTACAAAATATGCGACATTCTTAATTTCTGCCTTACACAACATTGTCAAATATTTCTTGATGGTTAAGTGAAGTCCTATATATTCATAAGAATGTGAGTAAGCTATGATATAGATTTGGTCTTCGGGTGCATTTCAATCAGAATTTACGAACACGAAGTGTCTCGCGGGCAGTAGTTGAGTTGCCACATTTGCTAGTTTTACCAGAATACAAAGGGAAGTTGCTGAAGACAGCTATGTTCATGGTTGCTATGTTCAATGCAGGTTTCTATCACTCCTGAAGGTACGTGTTGATTAGAAGTTTCGTGAACCCCAGAATGCAGATGCATGTTACCCTTAAAGCTACGTGTAGTTGCTTCTGTCGTCACTTCTGTCACCGCTAATGTTTTGAATAGCAACATCGCAAACACCCTAAAGGAACGAAACAAGCCGGTGACATTAACCTACTGGCAGTAATGCACATCGATCATTACCAGTACTCACTGTCATCATCGTCGATGGTGACTTCGACTGAATAGTTCTTGGAGAGATCGACGCTGTATATGACGACACTGAAATTCTCCGAGGGTTCAGCCAACTGAAAGATGAGGTGAATTATGATATCTAATGAATTATGATGGCACACACCCGGTCATCACTGATGATACAATATTCAGGGAATACCTAATGCATTGTGATGGCAAACATCTGGTTATTACTGATTATACAATCATCAGGGAATATCTTATGGATATTATACAATGTTCAGGAAATATTTAGCGAATTATTATATCAGACACACGGTCATCATTGATCATACAATATTCAGGGAATATGTGTCTCCAATGAATTATGATGGCACACGCGATGTCACTACTGGTAACACATGACCCACCGGTGTACATTTCACCATTAGTCTGACATTTATGCCAACTGAAATCTGACAGATAGTCAAGACAAACAACGACCTGTACTCTTCGCAAAAAGTAAGTGAACCTGAATTTTCAGTTCGGATAGCACGTATAAGAGTTAAACATATTTCAAAGACAGAAATCTCATGAACGCACCACAATTTCTCTTGATCACCACCCCTAAACACAATTTATGGCATGCACGTGCACAATGCAGTAGGGGCGTGCACGTGCACAATGCAGTAGGGCATGCATGTGCACAATGCAGTAGGGGCGTGCACGTGCACAATGCAGTAGGGGCGTGCACGTGCACAATGCAGTAGGGGCATGCACGTGCACAATGCAGTAGGGGCGTGCACGTGCCTGGGGTGATATTTGTGATTTTGAAGATTTTCAAGAGTGTCGGTAAATCACCATTAATTTTCACAATTATCCTGCATCTGTTGATCAAACAATTGTTTCTAGTGACTTGGCAAGTTCCAAACAGGAACCACTCATCGTGAACTGGCCAACACATTCAATGGTTCGAAGTCAGTCATTAGTAGACTTAGGAACAGATATCAGCACACCCTGTTCAGGTCGTCCAAGGTCAACAACAAGTGTACTGTGTCGTTTCATTTCGGAGTCTGCCATTTATAAAGTCGGGGTAGTCAATGGGAGACTCATACGCAGTATGTCCCCCCACCCCACACCCCCACTCCCCAAATTCTTGCATCCGCTTATCCGTGATTATGTCAGTCACGCAGTTGGGATACAATAACACGTGATCAATCAAGTCAGCAATCTGACCAGTCTGGACAAGCATGGGTTGCTGAAGACCAACTGTAACCCGGATCATCACGGGTTTCTGGGATGTCTTTCAATGTTACTTGACTTTGAGGGAGAATAGTATTTGATCTTACCGAGTCATCATTGATGTATACCAGATCTGTAAGGACAATGGATGTGTCCCCTGCAGCGACGGAGACATGGTAGTCGGTGACAGCGGCATAATCAGCTGGCGCCTCGGCTGTTCCGTCCATGGTACTGACTGTGGCATTAAAGGCGTACGGAGCGGCGCTCTCCAAAGTGAAAGTGACAGAGACATTTGAGCTGCCTTCGCGAACACTAACGGGCATAGGCTGAGTGAGATTGAGAGGGGTGCCTGGAAGAAGATTGGGAAAAATCAGCTGTGTGTTGTTGATACACAATAAACTAATACAATGATTTGTGAAAATGGAACGCAGGAATATCATAAAAGTATTGACTTTACGAATCATCGATTCAGTTCCAATAACATTAAACTGGAAGTATATATATCATCCGCGAGGCATTTGAACTGGAACCAGTATATGTCAAATGAAGATACATGAGTACGTGCTGGCTACCCCAACGCCTCGAATATATACTAGTGACTGAGTTTAGTTTTACGCCGCTTTTAGCAATATTCCAGCAGTATCGGGGCACGCCAGAAAATGGGTTTCACTCATTGTACCCATGTGGGGAATCGAACCCGGGTCTTCGGCGTGACGAGCGAACGGTTTAACCACTGGGCTACCCAACCGCCACGAAGGGGAAACATGCATATCTGTGGCTTAGGGTGTTGGGAAAATGTTATTACACACACTGTAATTATTATGTTATTATGATTGTTGCCTTCTTCATTGTGTTTCTTCTTTCATGGATACTTCCGCGCGTAGGGCTGTTGGCCTTGGAGAAAACATAACATTGTCGGACATTATCGCTTCCGATGAACAATATGTTACAGTGGGAAAACAATGACCCGCAAACTCCAAGCGGTGAAGCTCTGTCTTGAGTTTGATGCAAAAAGAGCAATCAGCGGATTATGAAACCTCATCTATCAAAGAAAGATAGACAGGTCGAGTGTTACTTTCTGGCAAAGCGACAGCTGAGAAGGGTGAACAAGTATACAGAAGGTGCTCGACGACCTACCGCAGTCACATACAGTGGTACCTGGAGAAAGCATGGATTACATCGATATTCTTCGTTGAAGTCAGTTTCGGGCAGCATCGAAAACATGCACAGCTTCCGTTAGGCATTTAAAGTTAACAACTGTGCTGAATTTTATCACTAGACCCTTTCGCCGATGCAGACTTGAGAACTGCATGACCATATATGAGTCTCTGACAACCAAGCGTGTGAGCGAGTTACGACTTTAAGTCAAATCGGCAATATTTCAGCCATATTGTGACCTCAACAACTTCATAATGCAGAAAGTTCGCTCATTAAAATCTGTCAACGAGGAACACTACAAACAAGTAAATCATCACATATATAGATATAAGACAAGGATATAAATGTAAAACGTTTTTTACTACTGAAGACATTATAGATCACCAGAAACTGAAGGTGGACCGCCATACTAGGCACCATGCGGACTGACAGTACTTTTGTTCTCTACATGGGCTCAAGTTGGACAGCCCCGGCATAGGGTATATGATAATGTATACTCCCAACATATCACTCTCATTGATTCGGAAGGTGTTTTTACGCAGGATATATTCTGATAACTTTAACCGCGCTATTATGAAGAAATTATTTCATATTAAGAAGGTACTCACCAACGTAGCCCATTACAGAAACCACCCATTGTATGCGTGCAATATGAAGTCCCGTTCTTAGATTCTGTTTGTTATGTATTTTACAAAAATAACCTCCTAGGTTCCTTAAAATTAAAATAAACATGCCTCATAGATGCTCACACAGAGCGTGTCTTACCACTGCCCCGACTATAGAGTAGGACAAAAAGTGAGTGAGAGTGAGTGAGTTAATATTTAGTGCCTCTTTGGCAATATTTCTGCCATATAGTGACGAGAAAGGTTTTGCATACACAGTTTAATTTGCTAAATAACCAGTCATCGAAGAGTTGTGAAACAAATAGCGTACCACTGATGCTGTTTATAACTTGTAAGTAATTCAATATGAAACTATTTTATTAAAGAACCATATAAAAATAGGCTATAAGTCGACAACAACTGAAGGTACATCACCATACAAGGGCTCTGGGGACTTACAGTGTCTTTGCTACCTGCATGGACCCTAATTGGATTTACACCATCCCTTCAGCCGTTGCGATTAAGAACATTTAGCCATGACCCTAAACAATACTAAGTTTAACACGTCTTGTCAGTTTAAATTTACTTTGAACGTTTTTGGACTTACGTATCCTCTCAGGAGGACAATATCTTTATGATACCTTCACCCACTTTGAGAAGTATCGTAGAAGAAGGGTTACTCACGTTCATTATCAGCGATGGTTATAGTCACGGTCGTATCCGGCTCAGCCCCAAAGAAACCCGTCAGCGACAAAGTGAACGACTCGTTAGGATCAAAATCCTGCAAAACAATTATCGAGGTCATATATCTCCACCGAAAAGAATACAATGGAAGCTGTCCAAACCGGCACCTGTCCAAACCGGCAAGTTGTCAACACCGGCATACAATCTCAGCCCCAGCCATGGCTGAAAAGTTACCATCAGCTCTACAATCCAGCACTTTGTCTAAACCAGATTTTTCTTCATTCCCAATGAGTGCCGGTTTAGACAGCTTCCACATTCTAGGAAATGCACTGTTGGTTTTGTAAGTTTGATTTGCGTGAAAATGTAGTTATTCGGCCTAAGTATAATATCTCTCAAATATAACCTATAAGTCGGTATACGTCCACAACATATTTAGGTAGTTGTCCTGCTTACATTATCGTCCACTATGGTCACTGTGAGGTCTGCAGTAGCGGTAGGCCAGGGCACAGTTTTTACACTGCTCGCTACTGCTACGTAGTCGTTTCCTGCTGTAGCAGTGCCATCAACTGTTTCATACTGAAATACAAGTAGTTTCAAAATCGAGTTTATCAACGTGCTGTTGTACCAAATGAGGATTTATTCTAAACTATTACACAATATTTACAAATTCGTAAATGATGTTGTTTTCAGTCATAGTCCATGCCATACATTATAAACCAACGCGTATACGAACATCGTTGTGTCGAACTTCACCTTATTGTGATTTGAGTTCCATCAATAGTTCGAATATAATCGTTCAGATACAAAAACCATTGTGTCGGACTCTGATGTATGGACCTTGGCTCGATCTAAAACCTATACCCTTACATTTTCTCTCTTAAATCATTGTTTTGTTTTCCCGTATATAACTCGAAGTATACATATATGCTTCGAACTATTGATGGAGCTCAAGTCACAATCAGGTGAAGTTAAGCAACGTTTGGTGCGGACAGTGCTCGGAAAGGTGACTCTGTTTGACAGCTTGAGTTTCTTCAAAACTGCCTCTGTTCATCCAGCAGAAAATGGGTACCCGGTGGGGTAAGTCGTGTGACTGTTAACCTTCTAGCGCCTGACAGGCAGCTTGGGTTATCCGGGGTAATAATAATCAGATTGTATCGCTTTGAACATGCCCCTCCGTGGTGTGGAATTCAGCGCAATACAAATATACATGCATTATCATCATTATGAATATCCACTGTGCGCCTGAGAACAAATGCTACACAGGCAAAAACACTTGCAGCATACAGCCTGAGCAGCACTTACGATAACTGACAAAAGGGCCTGCCGGAATATTTACCAAACGCCCCCCCCCCTCAATACACACACACACACACACACACACACACACACACACACACACACACACACACACACACACACATATATATATATATAAAATGAAAATAAAAATCAATAAATAAAAGAAGTGAAGTTTCAGTTTTCCGCCTGGTATCGGCAAATTGAACTGGTTTTCCTATTTTCGGGGTTCAGTATATCGTACATAAAAAATGCGTTGAAGATAACGTACGGTGAAGCCCCACACCCCGGCTGCCAAGCCAAGATCGTTCATAACCGTCACTGTGGCGGTGCCGGCCGACTCGTCAACTGTCACCCCGGCAACGGTTATTGTTCCTGAAATCATAGGAAGATGTTAATGATATACGACAGTAGGTATTTACCATATGACCGTGAAGACCCGAGTTAGAATTGGTCCGTTTGTAGTAAAACGAGATCGGGTCGTTAGGCCTGCTGAGTTGGCTGACACACGCCAGTGTTCATGCTGTTGATCACAGGGTTGTCTGGTTCAGATTCCAATATTTACAGACTACCGTCATATAGCTGGAGCATTGCTGAGTGCGGCATTAAACATCATACAAACAAACAACAACGACCGATGCCGTATATTTACTATGACGCGTTCAACGTGCTGCACGGCGCAAACAGAAACACATCCAACTCATGAGAATGGCAGATACATTGGAGAAACCTAGTCATTTCAGTGTTGTTACTGATGAGGCACAATACATGTATTAAGTACTTGGAACTAAACCGGGCATTGACTGCGGCGTTAAACGACAAACCAACAAACCAATCAGCATTTATCACTTTGCTGAAACTCTCCGTCAAACCAAAGATCGTTGTCACTGCGATCCAAGGACCACCAAGCGTACGTGAATGAGCTTAGTTTTACGCCGAACTCAGTAATATTCAGATATGTGGTGCCGGTCTGTAAAAGATCGAGTCCAGACCAGACAATCCAGTGATCAACAACATGAGCATCAATCTGTGCAATGGGGAACCGATGACGTGCCAACCATAGCTAAACCCTAGCCTAATTAGATAGGGTTAATTCGTTCTGCCAGCTAAGAGAGTAAGGTGTGTTTTCTATGCTAATTATCTACTCCACTGTCTCACAAATGGGAGTTCTCACAAATGGGAGTAGACCGTCGGATTAATAATGGCTTAAAATTGTTCACATCTAATGTAAAATGACAGATGTTGCAAATGTCTCGTAACATTATGCGATTTTCCGGTCTGAAATGTTTCACGTTAACAGGGTCATGTGATCATTGAATAAAGCAATCACAGTTCCTTAAACTTCCAGACCATAAATTAATACGGTTATATACCATGTTGTTTATGCATGGCTTCATGTAGGATATAACAGGTATAAACCATATTTATACAATATTTAGTATAAGTGGTTAACATGCACATACAACGTTTTTGTATAGTTGTATAAATGTACAATAGTAATAAGACTGACTCCGACAGTGATGGAATAAATATACAAATACTTACCTTCAACTCTGAAGAAAAAGAGTGAGCAGGCGAATAGCACACCGAGAGGGATACGTGTGAACGCCATTGTGTTGGTTCCTGAAACGGATTAATTGAATATTTATAAACGTCTCAGTGTGCCCTATAGATCTATCTTGAGTGGGATACAATTTGTTGAACGGTCGAGTTGCCAAGTGTGGCCACGGGACTAGTGTGTGTGTAGTTTATTGCAGTTTGAAGTCAATGAATGTTAAGACGAGACGGTATGTCGCCGGATTTGGTACATGTCTTAAAGTTTAGTTTAGGATCTATGAGAGAGAGAGAGAGAGAGAGAGAGAGAGACAGACAGAGAGAGAGAGAGAGAGAGAGAGAGAGATTTTCTGATCTAAACTCAGTATTTACAGACCGCCTCCACACAGGTAGAAGTTGATTGAGGTGTTAAGCAACAAACAAACAAACAGAAACAAATCTTGCCTCATCCCACATTCGGGGGTAAAACAGCCGTAAACGATCGGCTCCAGTTCAACTTTGGTCAACTTTTGACAATTACCCGTTAGAGGCATCACTGATGTAAAAGAAATCTTACCTTGTGCACTCACAACAGATGAGATTCCAAACTGATCTGATTTTCGCGCTGTTGCATGTGTTTATATCATAACAAGAACTCTCACACGCATGTTTCTTGCGCAGGATTTCTTTCATTTTGCCACGCCTATGCATTGGTGTGGGGACACATTTCACAAGAATATTGCCCCATGAATGGTAAAGGTCGTCCGAAGAACCATTAGACTTGCAAACCTACGCGACAGCATTCACTGAAGATACTTAAATTCGCATTCGCGTGCCTCGATATATCAATACCTTATCGCATATCTGAACACTTTTGTATCCATTGCATCTCGTTCGAATCGGCCTGGTGGAAAACGCCCAACAGTATATGAGACGAGGCTATAAATGGATGTGTATGAAAGGGAAAATTCTCAAAGAACAGGTGTGAAGGGTCCACTCAAACACGTAGATTTGGAAGTAGGTGAAACTTGAACAACTTTGTTTAGCAGTTTATTTCACGTTCTGATGCCTGCTTACAAACATTTGAATTACAAACCTTTAGGGAAGTATGTGGTAAGAATATTATTTCAAGTTCTGGTTATTAACCAAGTAGTCTTGCTTATAAACGTTTGAATTTCAAAGCGTTAGTGAAGCATACTTACTAAAAAAGATGTTAAATATTAAGGATGGTCACAGCATGGAACTTTTCGGAGCATTTTCCAAAATTCTTAAGGAAAGGTACTGAGGACCAGGTTCAGAACCGATTAGAACTGACTCAGAACTACTGCACTTTGACTCTCCACTCAATGCGATCGTTGTACTACGATCATCGCTAGCGTATGCCAGGCATTACGATCATATGTGTACAAAGAAATCTTTGTGGAACACTGCTCTCTGCTTTACTAATCAATCTATGATCGGACCAATTTCAACCGATCTGTTTGGAAGACTTTGCAAACAGCTTACACCAATTTGTTGTATCACCTTTCAGTTTTAGATCACATAAGTTAGTCAACTCGAAGGCACTGACAACTATATATATGCTTATAACCTTACACCTTAAATCATAACTCTAATTTTCTAGACACATTACAAGGTCAACCGAACCATTGAAGCCACACTGTCAACCCATACCAAAAGACCTAAACCAGCATCAACCCCAATCAAGATATCCATTCCCTACGTTGGCAAAATATCGCATCAGATCAGCCGGCTCTTGAAACAACAAGCTAACATTGACACAACCTTCTCAGCATCCCCTAGCCTCAACAACCTCCGCAATGCCAACGGAAGTAAACAACCCACTGTCAACAGCAACAACCCCAAATGTGTTATATATAAAATAAACTGTGATTGTGGTCAAAGCTACATAGGTGAAACATCACGACCCATCAAAACCCGAGTCAAAGAACATCGCACCTCTGTTACTAACTCGGACAGCAAATCAGCCATCTCGGACCACATCAAAGAAAACCCTAATCATCAAATAGTGTGGTCTGACATCACAATCCTAGCCAACAACCAGACGGACTTCACCAAACGCAAACTCACCGAAGCCATTCAAATCAAACGTCAAAAGTCCACCATCAACCGTGACCAAGGATACTTCATTCCATCTGCTTATGATGCACTCCTCTACCAAGCCCAATCAATTGTATAAACATCTCATCCTCCTTCATTGTAACCCCCCTTTATTTGTACATGCCTGGCTTCCAATCACTATCCTTTGTCTACTACTGGCTTCTCCAGCTTTCTGTTTCTCCAATCATGGCATTATGTTGCCCCGGTTGTTGTTGTGTTTTCTTTGTATACTGTGTTATCCCATTGTTTTCATTAGTATATATATATATAAGTTCTGGATTTTATGCATCATTCCTGCTTGACAACGGTACAAGAATCTGCACCGAAACTTCGCAATCACGCAATAAAAATGCAATTTGTCCTATTTTTACATTACAAGGCTTCTCAACTCACACATTGTTCTCTGTCACATATGTTGCTGATACAGCTTGTCTTCATATCGCAATAAATCCAAATTTCGGCGCTTGTCGTTAGTAATAGCAGTGATAATCTACAACAGGGATAGGTCACTCGCTTGCTTTCTTTACCATTTGTACTAATTAACGCGTGCCTCGTCATGCTCCAACGCACACAGTGACTTGGCTCGTTCCCAGCTCTACTTCAGCTGTTTAACAGAACTACAGCCAGTTTATTGTATCAGTCGGAATTTTACAATGAATGAATAAATTATAGTTAGAATTAAGAGCAAGAATTAAGTCAGTGAATGAAAGAAAGAAACATAATAAAAGATAGAAGTACATATGTGAATAAATGAAAGACTATATGATACACCGCGGCCTTCCTTCCCAAAACATGTTAAAGAACGCAAAAGTATCGCGAGAACAGATATGTTGACTCCAGCTGTTCTTTTTAAAAACTCTACTTTGAGACATTTTTGCTTACATTAATAATTAGTTCAGATATCTTATTGCAAGTGGGGAATGGAATGGACATTAACAGAATGTTAGCTGACACTGTCACACAAACCTTAAAAACGGAAAGTGTAAAACTGCCACAAAGCGTCCTAAACACCTTTCCAGTTTTGTCAAATAAGATCAACAAGAAAGAAGTTACGGAACTTTAACCCTCAAGCATCACAAGCATCAATGGCGGATCAGATCCGATCGGCGATATGTCATATTTTCCACACACCTCAAATACACCCTAACATTTTGTTTTAGATTGTGAAGCTATCACCATTACTTGCAAACACATTTCACCTGATAGTATATTCCCCTCATAAGAATTAAAGGTGTATGTAAAAGATGTTTTTGAAGTAATAACTTGAAACACTCAAACAACGGCGAGTAGTATTTCAATGGCGGATCAGACCAGATCAGCGATATCACATTTTTCACACACCTCAAACACACTCTAACATTCTTTTTAGATTATGAAACTCTCACTATTACTTGCAAACACATTTCACCTGATAGTATAATCCCCTCATATGAATTAACGGTGTATGTGAAAGATGTTTTTGAGGAAACAACGAGGAATACTCAAACAACCGCGTACAACATTTCAGTGGCGGATCAGAACAGTTCGGCGATATATCATATTTTTCACACACTTCAAAAACACCCTAACATTCGTTTTTAGTTTATGAAACTATCACTATTACTTGCAAACACATTTCATCTGCTATTATATTTCGCTCATAAGAATTAAAGGTGTATTTGGAAGGTGTTTTTTCAAGAAATAACTCAAACAACGACGCGTAGCATTTCAATGGCGGATCAGAACAGATCGGCGATATGTCATTTTTTTCACACACCTCAATTACACCCTAACAACTTTTAAGTCATAAAACTATTACTATTACTTGCAAATACCTTTCAGTTAAAGGTATGTTTCCCTTCTAAAAATTAAACGAATGTGTGAAAGAAGTTTTTATCGGCACAATTTAGTCTATCTGCGCGGTGAATCGAGAATAAAAGTCAGTGAGCTATAACATACCGACTTCAAACTTTACTACAAATCTACTGTCCTAACACTGACACTATTACCAATTATTTGACTTAAATTGAAGTGACATAATAGTTATCTTATCTTCTACATGTAGGATTTCAGTTGTCACAACAAACTGACTGATTACAGAGTGAATGTAAATTTCAGGCCAAATACACATTGCCTAATTTTACACACTGACTGTAACATAGATACTTTGAGAGTTTGCTATTTCTGTCAGTCGCTGAACAACACATTCACAAAAGGGCAGAGAAAATATGTGTCTTGTATACATAGAAAGAGACACGCTTTTTTCACAGCAAACCTGCAAGAACTAATTCAATCGTGCTATTCCAATAGGTAGACATTGAAATCGCCTCTTTTTCATCGAGAATTCAAAAACGTGACACATTAAATTGACACCGTTTGAACATAAGAAGAAAAGGGTGTGACGGCAGAATGGGAGGCTAAGCTGCATACAGAACCACCTTGCTTTGTCCACAGACCAGTGTGTTACGACTATTGCCTGCATAGAATACATCTCTACAAACGTGTTGATGACTGGTTTACACAACGGTATCGATAGCAGTTTGAAAACATGTGGGGCTTCACGTACTTTGCTGATACTTAGGATTTCTTTGACGTACTTTCCACTGGCGTCGGCTGAGATTAGATGCATTGATATTGAACTACTTTAGAATTCAATGACATTGTGAAAAAGTCATCAGCCGCACCCACTGGTGGCCCCGTTCCTGGGTCAACCTGTGCTCCAGATTACAGTCGTGCCAAAAGTGTTCGGCCACTTGACGTAATTTCCATAACACGTCTGTAAAAATCCTACAACAGTTTCTTCAACACCTCAAAGAATCGGTAGTTGTAGAGATGTCTGAGGGTTAGCCGGTCATGAATACCTCTAGGCTGTTGCTGCACTTGGGTCCTGTCCTCATGTGACGAGTAAACAGCTCTGCCAACATAAGCCACAACTGTGGTTGTGTGAATCAACTTGACGCACCAAGTTCCATCTGAGCTACCAGTTAGCGTTTCTAGACTTTGAATTTTCACAACGAGCAGGCATTTAAATCTTAGGCGGTGTTCAAACTTTATTTCTCAAATGTATGGCATAAAAGACACTCATCCGTTTTTAATTTTTTAACGCCTTTCAACGATTCCTTGTCTTCTTTGCTTAAATACCCTTTAAGCCGACACTTAATCACAGGTCGCTCCTCGGGTTTCTCTGTTCTCGTGGTTGTCATTAACCATGTTACAGTTGATACGTGGAGGGTTTCTCTCTGTAAGCTGATGGTCAGTCTGTTTATTTAGAGCTGAAGAGTCCACAGGCCTGTAGTACAGTTGCAATATGCATATGGTGGAATATAAGCAATCATTAACGTGGATATTACATTATTCTTGTTTCAGCGCATTTTGTGAGTGGCGAATGTCGAAGATGTTGTATATTTATACCATCAAGAGGCCTATTAAATATAGGTGTAAGATTTTGAAAATGTCAAATGAACCTTATGTAAAGAAATGTCATAATATGCTACTACAAATGGAAAGGATATCTTGGATAAAGCATACATTAGAAATCTGTGGAATTGGATTTGTTAGGCAAGAACAGGTAGTTCTAAGTGAAACGTTTCTAAATGGATTTCTAGATGGGGTCAAAGTTTTTTATAACAAACTTGGCATTCTGCACCAATGGAAGGCACGGAAACATTTGGATACTTTTGTTTAAACCTATGTTCCGAGTTGAATCTTCGAAGTAAGCTAACTACCCGTGAAGGTCCCGGGGAAGAATAGACCTTCAGCAACCCATGCTTGCCATAAAAGGCGACTGTACTTGTAAGAGGCGACTAACGGGATCGGGTGGTCAGGTTCGCTGACTTGGTTGACACGTCATCGGTTCCCAATTGTGCTGATCGATGCTCATGTTGTTGATCACTAGATTGTCTGGTCCAGACTCCATTATTTACAGACCGCCGCCATATAGCTGGAATATTGCTGAGTGAGGCGTAAAACTAAACTCACTCAATTACTCACGTAATTAGCTATTTTAAACATAGACGTGCTCTTGCTCAGGTTAGATCGGGGCCTCATAAACTACGAATAGAAAGTGGCAGGTAAATCGGTGAGGCTAGACATGACAGATTATGTTATGCCACATGTAGAAAATGAATATTACTTTTAACTTATTTGTAATAAATATCAAGCATAACGTCTGCACATACCTTAACAATTTTATGAATACCCAACAATTATAAAAATTAATACTCTACTGCTATCATCAACTGCAAGTATCTGAAAAAAGTATCCATCAGCATATACATATGTATGTATATCTATGTATACACATATATCAAGCTACGTTGCTGAGACAGTCTTTATTATAATATATCTTCTCACTCTGGAATTTTCAATGTGTCGCCTATGCCTATATTACTGTTCTCAAATAAACCACCTAACTACATAATACAATTAAATCTTTCTGTAGTTTAAAGCATTGAATACAAATGCTGATACAATATTAGCAAAATTAGAGAAATAATAACTCAGTACAGCAACAAATTTGTGAGTAGTTGGATGTCTAATATAATACATACATGATTTCATGGAGAGATAAAATATCATACTCTTGTTGAAACCTCATGTCAAACGAACTACAATATATCGTGATGATAATACCACCATATGTCCAAGAGAAATATGGCTTTATATCCAGGGTGGCATAATAACTGGGTAGGACAGTTAGAGGTCCTTCTATGCGATTAACTAGGTGGTTGAGCAGGTGATGAAGGTAACCTCTTGTACGCGTCAGGATGTGTATTGTCAAATGTGTTTGCGGTAAGCAGTCTACTAGCCATGATTTTTTCTGAGCAAACAAGATGGTGAACATGACTATTTAAAGCATTAACAAGTTTGGTAAATTAATATGAGTCATGTCAATTAACCAAATGAGGTATGTATACAACATTCAGTCAGTGTAACTGGCATTGTAACAACGGGAAAAATGACTTTTGTTTCCAAACCCACTGGCAAATGACATTATAGACAGTTTTAGCGACAGCCAGGGTATTATAATGGCAGAAAATCCGTTCTGGCAAAAACATGGCATTATCTCCAGGGTGGTGTAACTGGTAATGTCTTTACCATGTGGCTTTCTGCTTATATCACTCTGACACCCGTTAATTAAAATGGATGAAAGCCCCTAAAACCCGCTCACTGACCCGTCTTTAATCATCAGGGCGATG
Source organism: Haliotis asinina (assembly GCF_037392515.1). Lineage (NCBI taxonomy): Eukaryota > Metazoa > Mollusca > Gastropoda > Lepetellida > Haliotidae > Haliotis > Haliotis asinina. Next base: position 32,051,538 of record NC_090289.1, on the reverse strand, counting down.
GGATAGCCCAGTGGTTAAAGCGTTCGCTCAATACGCCGAAGACCCGGGTTCGATCCCTCACATGGGTACAATGTGTGGCACTCGTTTCTGCTGTCCCGGAAATGCTGGAATATTGCTAAAAGAAGCGTACAACCGTACACACTCACGTCACTTATCATGTTGCAGCCGTGTCGAACCTCAGAGAACTTAAGAACAACTGCATGTGTTTTTATGCTCAAGGATGCGATGTTAAAACTACTCTATGCCGTAAGGACGCATTGAATAACTCAGCTGATAGTAAGATTCTCAACTCATTAGATGAGTTCTCTTCTAAAAGTAACCGCGTTCAGTGATTATCACCACTACACATATATTCAATGTACCTCAAATTTATATAACTGGATTTCCGGCTGCAGCTCATTTCACTTTATGTCATAACCAAAACAGGTGCCATAACGAACATATTCCACATGCAGTCATACATAATATATAATGTTTGACATCCGGATTTCAGTTTTTGTGAAATAAAAATATGTTCAAATCACCGTCACCGTGGTGCTGGCCGACATGTCAACTGTCGTCACCCCAGTTATCACCAGTGAGGATCCGGATTAGAAGCGATCTTCAGCGACCCATGCTTGTAAAAGGCGATTATCGGGATTGGTTGACACTTGTTATCGTATCCAAATTGCGTAGAAAGCTGTTCATGGTGTTAATCGCGGTATTTTCTGGTTAAGACTCGATTATTTACAGACCGTCACTAGGTGGAATATTGTTGAGTGAGGCGTTAAACAACACACAAACAAGCATGTCTATTCACAAGTATTTGGGGGAATCATTGTTATTATAATAGGATTATTATAAGATATTTATATAGCGCACATATCCATGCAACTAGTGCCTCTTGAAGGCGCTGATGTTTGTTTCTTACGATCATTGGATGTCAATCTCAATTTCAACTCCCTGGGGACATACAATTCTTGCTGCCTCTTAGCGCACTCTCAACCTAAAGAGGTACCCAATTCACAGCTGGGTGGACTGGGACATATAGTCACAGTACTTTGCACAAGTTTACTGCGCGCTGCTACTGTACACTAGGGGTTGTCACAAAAAGGAAAGAATCTGCACACAAAGCTACCTCCAACGTTTTTACACCCGGTGACAGGTGGGCTCGATCCCGCCACCTCAACCTCGCTGGATCACCAGTCTTGCTCTTTAGCCAGCTCGCCCGCCCTCTTATTTAATGATATAAGCTAAAAGGCAAAAGATATTTGGACATACAAGATAAATGTAAAACGAATCGGTGAAAACGGTTTGTGATAGTGGACTGTACTATGGCAGAGAGGAAATACAAAAACGAGCAATAGCCCACACGAGTGGGTGAGGATCTATTCACATAGTCACCAGCGATTGTGTCCAGCTTGTCCACAGGGGAAGCCTGTCGTATACCTCAGTCATGGTTCTACCATACATTTAAGAAGGGCTGGAGGAATGCCATTCTACATTTAATACTCTTTATTACACCTCCCAGTGTTGCTCAAGCTGAATAACGGAATGAAACTAATGACACGTACTAGGACCGACATTTTTATCAAGCGAAACAGGTGGAGTCAAAGCCGTTATAGTCAGTGGGTTGGTCGGTACCACCTCTGGGGACCAATTGATATTATATTTTTATGTATCTTATCCTTATAGAAATAAGATTCTGGTATGATAGACTTTTGAAAACGTCGGCGTTTTCATGAAGGCCATCTTAGTGCACATGCACCCCAAAACACATTCAATATCATGGAAATAACAATATTCCTTGATGAGAGTGACACATACATATAACAGAATATAGAATTGCTGGGTAAATATTCAAAAGATGTTGTTGGAGTTATTTATTTTCATATTTGCTTCTTATTTTGTTTGCTAATTTTCGAACAATTGCTAATTTCAACCAAATTAACTATTTTCATAACGAACCTACATAGCGGCTAACATGCAACGTACCGGCTGGCACCTTACTTTACCCTCACAGTGTGTGAAACATACATCTCATGGTGCAACTAAAAGTGGGGCCAAATAGTTATTTTTCCACACGTGAAGAGCCGTGTTAGAGTTGATCTTCAGTAACCCATGCTTATCGTAAGAGGCGACTGATGGGATCGGGTGGCTTTGGTTGACACATGTCATCACAACCCAGTCGCGTAGATCGATGCTCATGATGTTGATCACTGGAATATCTGGTCCAGACACGATTATTTACAGACCCCCGCCATATAGCTGGAATATTGCTGAGTTCGACGTAAAACTAAACTCACTCACTCACTTTTGCTTGCTTATCCATACCATCTGTATTCATAGAGTACTAATGTCCAAACATACTGCGGGTTTCAACAATTGTTGTTTCCATGTGTTGTTGTTTCCCATCCGAGATTCAAACTCGCACCCTAAGAGTCAGGCACCTAATCACCAGCACACAATGTCAGCCGCCTAGCCCGCTCAGCCACCGCGACTTCCGACAGTGCCTGACTCTGAGGGTGCGGGTTCGAATCCCGGATGGGACTCAACAAAAAAATATTAGAATTTGTCCTTTACTAAGAAAGTGAAGTTCCAAATATGACATATATTGTTAAAGTGCACACACACACACACACACACACACACACACACACACACACACACACACACACACACACACACACACACACACACACACACACACATCTATCTATATATATATACACACACACACACACGCACTTTCGAACGCACTTTCCTAACTATATCATACGCATGTGTTTATAAATATGCACTCCAAATATATATATATATATATATATACACACACACACACACACACACACACTCACACACACATTACAATGAACTTCCGTAGAAGGGAATTCGAACGCACTTTCCTAACTATATCATACGCATGTGTTTATATATATATATATATATTTGGAGTGCATATTTATAAACACATGCGTATGATATAGTTAGGAAAGTGCGTTCGAATTCCCTTCTACGGAAGTTCATTGTAAGTATCAAAACAATTTTACCGTTAAATCCATGACGCGTTTTTTAATAGATAACGACTTTTTTATGATATATAAAGGACGCAACGTTGCTGGCCTTTCGGTCCACGTACAACGTCATACATGACACGGTTTTATGCACAATTTGATCATGATTACACCGGATAATTCAAACTGCCAGTTAAGCGTTAGAGCGTTAATAGTGTCACGACTTATTTTACCGGGTACCCATTTTCTGCTGGGTCGCACATGCCAAAGGTGAAACCACATGTATAACAGTATGACGTGTGCTTCGTTGTTGGGCTCACTGAAGTCTCACAGACTGAAACTGATAAACATTGCGTCTTGCGCGCCATGCACAGGAGGATCAATCACGCTGCTACCCCCTGTCTGTATTTCTTCCTCATATCATCACCCTCGCTGTATACCCACTCCCCCGTCGTACTGTAATTCTTATTCTGTCAACACCTCACCAGTCAGTGATATGGCATAGCGCTTAGCTATATCTTCCCATCCATGGTCGTCAGTTTCATTTACAGCACTTACCGATAAAATGTAAATGAACATGTACTTTCTGTACGAGTGTCCAGTGTACCCAGAAAGCACGTTGTTTAGTTACATATGGTTTTATATGCACGATTGTTATATTTAAGAAGATACATATATATTTTATATCTATGAAGCTAAGTGTGTCAAGAAGTTGATACACAATTCCCAAATGGACCAATAATTAAATATTACTTGCTCAACCTAGTTGTCCATCTGCGCGTTCACTCGTCATGTTGATCCTTCTAGGCTTTCATTCGTCACGCTGTTCCATCTGGGTTTTCACTCGTCACGCTGATCCATCTGGGTTTTCACTCGTCACGCTGATCCACCTGGGCTTTCACTCGTAATGCTGATCCATCTGGGTGCTCACTCGTAACGCTGAAAACCAGACTTGGACTCCCCACTTGGTGTGTGAAGCCTGTTGCCCCCCGCCTTGCTATTGCTGAAATGTTACTAAACGCGGCGAAAAACCTCACTCGCTCACTATCAGGATCTCTAGTATGCAATAGTGCCACGGATCAGCTGCCTGTTTCCCAGTGGGAAATGTATAATGCACAGCTATTGGTGATAATATTTGGATTATTCCTTTCCTTTTGACGTTATTATCATTCAACTATTTATTATATTTGTTTTGTTTGTTTAACGCCGCACTTTTATAAATATTTCAGCTATATGGCGGCGGTCTCTAAATAATCGACTGGAGACCAAACCATCTCGTGATCAGCAGCATGAGCATCGATTTACACAATCGGGAAACGATGACAGGCGTCAACCAAGACAGAGAACATGACCATCCGACCCCTTTTGTCGCCTCTTACGACACGCATGGATTGCTGACGGTCAATTTTAACCACCATCCTGACTGGTATATCAACTTTCGTTATAAATGTACGTCGACATACTAACAACAGTGTTGCAGGTCCTGACGTTAACGACTTAACACGCTCATTTGTCCTCTCGGATATAAACATTAATTGATGTTTTATGAAACATCGCTCTTTGTACCTGCTAACCCTCTAACTTCATAACCCGGGAATCATACTATAAGCTTCATTAAAACTACATATTGTTGTTTTCTGCAATTCAAACGTTCTGAAAAACGTATTTCATGGACCTGTTTTCAAACTCAATGATAAATCTAAAACGGAGATTCAATTTGGTTATGTAATCGAGCATTCACTACCAACAGCTACGAAATTCAATAGGGTTCACGCCAATACACTCATGACGTTCGCATCAGTCGGCACTTACCGATCGTCGTGCACTGAAGTCGGTATGGATACACGGATGGCATTCTAATTGGTTAATACTGTAAGGGGGTGTCGACAGCAAAGCGTGGGAACCTCATCCACACTATAACAAGACAAAACCCGTGACAGCGGGCAGGACGCTGACATGATTTTATGCAATACGGTGGATGGTTTTCTTGAACTACATATTCGTCACACCCACATCAATGGTACAAAATGTGCAGCCATCGATTGGTGTCCCCGCTGTGATATCGCTGATACAGTTTGATGTTTTGAATATTTTCATTCCTTTTCCGCATGAGCAAATTGAGCATAACCGTGATTTAATGATGCGAAATGTAGCGTGTAGGACACAGAGAGCCCGATCACGTCTATATACGTAAATATGTTTATTTAATAGAGATTTCCGTGACCTTTGGTGGAAAAGCATGTGTGCATTGTATAAGCAGAACAGATTTACTGGTGAAAAAAAAGAAGGAACACCGACATTTGTCACAGATTAACTGTAGTCATGGAAACACCGAGTGTTCTTTCGAATAATATACGCTGGTGTTAAGGTTACTGAGGGTATTACCGCACCAGCTTTTGGATAGGATATTTATATAATGCACATAATTATCTAGTACATGCTCAAGGCGTTTGAGTGTTCCCTTGATTAACGGATTTTTATCTGGCATTGCTGTAACCAACTCAACTCCCTGGGAAGTATTCAACTTCAATAGCTTGTAAAGCCATAATTCCAAGACGGTGAGTGTATTTAAATGTCGAGATTTGTCAAGAATGCATTGGAGGATCGACTGCCATTAAATAATTAAATGTGCTTAAATGAAACAAATTCTATTTAGAAAAAAAAGATGAAAATTCACTGGTCAGCCAATGTTGCAGCCATAAAAGCATATACAATATACATGTCATCTTAAGTAGGCTCTTCTGGTCATTCTTGACTAGTAGTTTTGGACAGACGAGTTCATTTGTAATACATTTGTATTTGCTAGATCTTGAAAAAAGAACTGTCTAGGTCCTCTATCATCCCTTTATAGTATTCACTGAAAAATATGAAATGTTGTCCATCTCTTTTTGAGAGGACATCTGTTATTTCTGTTGAAATTATAATATCTTATGCACTCTTATATGTTCAAATCTGATTTATATAATGTCAAAACGTTTTAAAGGCCTTGTTATAACAGCTTGTATCGGCAATATATGGTAGGAATATGGAGGGAGATAAATTTAACGTAGCTTTTAGCAATATTCCGTGAATATCATGGAGTATGGTTTTTCGCTGCTTTTAGAAAAATATCCACAATATCACGATGGGGGACACCAGAATAGGGCTTTTGCTATATTGGGAATCAAACTCACGTCTTCGTCGCATCGAGCGAACACTTTTACCCCTGGGCTACCCCGCCGTTCGTTACACAAGAACATGGTGATGCCAAGAAAAGGCATAAATAGCTTACGATGTCAGCGGTGTTAAAACAACACCGATATACAACTTTAAAATTGTGCATGATGGTCTTAAGTAGATTTCGAACCTGAATCAATCAGACAGTCTTTACACTACATATGTCGGGTATACTTGGACATGGACAATGGACATTTAATTTTGAAAAACAAATTCTTTAATCACTTGAATCACAAATTCCTTGAACAACTTAAGACATATGTCGAGTGCAGCTGTTCCCTCCTATCCAACCACATCCGATGTGTCAGGAATATACTGTACCAATCTGGGGAATCGAACCCAGGTCTTCAGCGTGACGAGAGAACGCTTTAACAGCCTGGTTACCCCACCGACCAATGAAATATCATAGTTCTAAAATACGCCATATTTTCCTCGGTCTTACATAAATATTTCTGAGTTTATAGAATAGAACTAAACAACCCAGTTTGTCTATTTTACTCAAAAACGAGAATACCGAACGCTGTATCTGTTATTGGTGATCTTCATTTTCCAGGTTATAAGATAATTAGCATTGTGTGTTAAGCTTTAAGATTACAGGCATGGTCTGTTCCAAGTACATTAATCCGTCAGTGAGATATGCGCTCGTCTTAATTACTAAGTTACTTGATAAGCGTTACGTACTAATCGTTAAGAATACATGTCCAGAGAGAAAAGTAAAGATTACGTTATGATAACACACTCGCCGAGAAAACTGTTAGATAATTTTAGTCATTTCTGCATTCTCAGGTCTTTGAAGCTACGCTGGTAATCTCAAAATTCAGATAGGCAGCAGTGTAGATTAGTAACATTTGTAAGTATTGTTTAAGGATTACTCAGTTGAACGTGCGTCCATATCACGAACTCTGAGAGCATCGGTGGTATATATAACGGCCTTTATTCGGGTTACTTCACTCATGAAATGCACCGAATAAAGACTGGCCACTAATTGATGCTTTTCTTGGTTATTTTGAAGGTGTGCAGTCCCAAGCTAATTCCCCGACAACAATTCTAGGTATTATAATTATCCTAGGCCACATATAAACCCTAAAAAGGTTACTATAAGGTCAAGGTTATTATAAATGGTGGAGGAAATCCTAGATGACCGGCGCAACACCCAATAATTACAGACAGAAGCTTAGAGGCCAAGAGCCAAGGTCCTTGATGACCAGCCTGCTCAGTCCCGTTTCGGTGTCACAGTCATCACCCATCCTTGTGTCTCCTGCTGTCATCTCCACGACTGCAGCATCTTCGACGATACCTGCTGCTACGTCGGCAGTAACAACTTCATCTGGTAACCCAATTATGGCCACTATGCCTCATGTGAAACTCGAGGAGTTCTCCGGAACAGCAAATGGCCAGAGTTGGTGGCATTACTTTCTAAACTGTTCAAACTTTTACTCCTTCAATGATGAACGGAAATGCCAACTCTTACCATTTTATCTTGAAGGAGAGGCAAAATTGTGGTATCGTGAACTACCTGATGGAGATAGGAATAACCTGACTCGCATAAAGGCGTCATTTGACCAACGCTTTTCCCCTCAAGCTGCGTTTGACGTGAGTGTGCTGCAGATTGCCCAGGCTGCTGACGAGACTGTCAGTAGCTATGTTGCCAGGGTTCAAGCTGCCACGACACACCTCAACCTCCCTACTTCCGTTGTCGTGGCAATAGCAGTAAATGGTCTTCATTGTGAAATACGACAGATTGTTGTTAAAGAACCTACCACCTTACAGGAAGTACGACATCAAGCAACATTGGCTGAAAAGTCCTTGTCAGCTAACCCAGTTGATGTCAATATTGCAGCAAAGGTTGACCAGCTCACCAACCTTGTTGCTACCTTGATAACCAAGGCAACGCCCCCACCTCTGCAGGATACCGTGGTCGCATCAGCTACTGGACAACAAGACTTTTACAGCAACAGACCTCTGGTGCAGAGACAAAGACAGCATCCACAGCAACAACCTCAGCAACTGCCACCTCCCAATCAGCCACCACCACCGATGTCTGCTCATCCATTGAACATGCCCACACAAGTGCATCGACCTGCAGTTCAATATCAACAGTACCAGCCCCCTCAGGCACAGTATCCACGGCGACCACGACATCCGGTACCACCTCACCTCCACCAGAAATGCCATGGCTGTGGTATGTATTGCTCAAGTCGTTATGCATGCCCACACTTCAACACAGTATGTACTTATTGCAATAAGTTAGGACACCATGTTAGCGTTTGCCTCAGTGCTTATTATTCACAGAATAAGACATCTACACAATAGTGACTCGTGCCTGATTCTCGGGGCTCTGAGGTCAGGCACAAGAACTCTATGGTCTCACTTGTGGCTCCGTTGGTCAAGAACACTGTTCTGATAAGGGTGAGGCAAGTGAAGACCCCAGCTCTTGTTGATACAGGTACATCCATCAGCTGTGTCAGCATGCGCTTCTTACACAAGGCAGGATACACCAGGGAAGAGTTATCTAAGTCTCATCTTAGTCAAATAACAGGGGTAGGCGGCGAACTTCATTCTGTACTAGGCTCCATTTCCCTTGAAATCAATGTTGGCAATGTTCTTCTATCTCAAACGTTTCATGTTCTCTCCTCCCTTCACCACTCTCTCATCCTTGGCATGGACTTTTTGGAAGCTAACAGAGCCGCTGTCTGTCTATCTACTAAATGTCTTTACATTCATGAAGGTCTAATAACTGTTGCTTTGGTTGAATCAAATGCTGGTTTTGCTAGGTGTAAGCATCAAGTGGTTATTCCAGCCCAGCACCAGGTAGATGTTCCTGTTCTCATCTCTAGGAACAAAAGAGATGCTGTCCTTTTACTTGAACCTGCTCCTGAACTGTCTAAAACAAAACTTCAAGGTGCTAGGTGTCTTGTAGGGAACTCCAAAAAGGGTGTGTACATGAGACTTCTGAACCCAACAGATAAAGATGTCCACTTAAACACTAAAAGAGTCCTTGCAACCACGTCAGAGATTGATAGCTCCTCTGTATCAGTTCTGTCAGACACACCTGACACTGACACTAGGTTCTCCACGTCCAACATGCCTGCACAGGTCAATGCATACTCCAGTCATTCATCTCACATACCCTCAGGGCATACTCTCAACTCAGGTGGCTCACTCAGTCACCACTCAGGTAGTCTGTCCAACATGTCACATCAGTTCAATGCTTCCTCACCATATTACTCTACAGTCATCTCATCACCATCACTTAATTCACAGATAGGTCCTTCCAGTCACAGACCTTCTCAACCCCACACTCCAGTCACTCACAAAACTTTGGACCCCCTCATGTCTCAACTCATCCACCCCCCAACCAAAATTCACAACCAACAGCTGATATATCCTTTGATTTAAGTGAATCCGATCTTTCCGCAGAACAGAAACAAATTCTCTTATCCTTTTTAAATTCTCAAAGATCTGCCTTTGCCCAAAACTGGTCTGAACTAGGTACAGCTCATTTGCATCAGCACAAAATAGAAACAGGTGATGCTAGACCAGTAAGACTTCCCTTCTATCGTCAAAGTGCTGAAATCAGGAAAGAATGTTCAAAACAAATAGATGAAATGTTGGAAGCCAACATTATCTCCCCAAGTTCATCTGAATGGCATTCTCCCGTGGTCATGGTACGCAAACGTGACAACAGCTATCGCTTTACGGTTGACTACAGACGTTTGAATTCTGTCACCAAGCCCATTTTCTTCCCTCTCATTCGTTTTGAAGACGTCATAGATATGGTTGGTGAAAGTCAAGCAAAATTCTTTAGTGTTCTGGATTGTGCTAGTGGCTTCTGGCAGATTCCCCTCCATCCTGACACAAAACACAAATCGGCATTCATCACTCCTGATGGCATATTTGAGTGGAATCGTCTCCCTTTCGGCCTTAAAAATGCTCCAATGGCATTCCAAAGCACAATATCAGCAGCATTAAAAGAAATGAATTGGAAATACATTTTGATCTATGTGGATGATGTGATTGTATTTTCCAAAACTTTCTCTGAACATTTGACCCATTTGGAATGTGTGTTCCAAAAGATCAAACAGGCTGGACTTACTTTGAAAGCTAGTAAGTGTAAGTTTGCTGCCAAAGAAGTTCAGTATTTAGGTCACATTTTCGACAAGGATGGAATAAAAGTAGATCAATCTAAAATTGAGGCAGTCAATAAAATCCCCCAACCAAAGAATGTTCATGACGTTAGACACTTTTTAGGTTTAGCCAGTTATTACAGAAAATTTGTCCAAAACTTCTCAGGAATTGCCTCGCCACTTTATGATCTCCTCAAAAAGGATACACCCTTCATTTGGTCAGAAAAAGCTGAACTGGCCTTCACTACACTTAAACAGAACTTACATCTTCTCCAGTTCTTGCTTATCCAGATTCCTCTCGTCCATTCATTCTCACCACTGATGCATCAAATACCTCCATTGGGTACATTCTAGGTCAAAAGGACTCCATGGGACGTGAACATGTGATATGTTATGGTGGCAGATCTTTACATCCAGCAGAAAGAAAATGGGGTGTCACACACTTAGAATGCTTAGCAGTTGTAGAAGGAATTAAACACTTTAGAGTATATTTGGCATCAAAGACATTTCAGGTGTACACAGATCACAAAGCTTTGACATGGCTCCATAAATTCAAAGAAGATTCTGGACGTCTTGGCAGATGGTCACTTGTGCTACAAGGTTATGATTTTGAAGTTATACACCGGTCAGGAAAGTCAAATGCAAATGCTGATGCCATTTCTCGTACTCAGTATCCTGAACCTCAAACTCTTCCAGTTACTGATGACATACCATCCCCTCCCCTGCCCTCTCATGTTAATACCAATGTTGCAGCAATAACAGACCCTTCGTCCTGTATTGCTAAGCCCAAAGTGCACCAGACTACCCACTTACAAACAGCCAAAGCACACACTACTAATGAGTGCCAGCAAAGGCTTTCAGCCTCCTCTGTCACAAACTTCACAGCTCATCCTGCTTCGCTTGTTGACGATTCTGTCTCCCTAGCTGTTGATTTTGTGTATGTCAATGAACCACAAATTGCTGGCCCGTTTGTTTCTGCAGTTTCATCTGAATTAGATGTAGAGCAACTGGATGTAAAACAATACAATTCCCCGGATCTTCGGCCCATTATAGACTTCCTCAAAAAAGGTGAAATTCCGGAATCCTACAGTGAATCTCAGGTCAAAGGTCTTAGAGGTCGTGCTCAAGAATTTGATATCTGTGATGGTGTCCTTTACCATTTTCATCAATCCAAGTTTCGAGGTTCCAAAAACAATCGCCCCTCTGTCGTCACTCAACTGGTTGTGCCTCTCTCTCTCCGCAAAGATCTTCTGTATGCCTATCATGACTCAAAAGTAGGTGGTTGTCATTTTGGTAGGGACTCAACTCGGCAAACCCTCTTAACCAAATATTACTGGCCCAGCATGTATCAAGATATTGACAACTACATAAAATCCTGTGATGTCTGTCAGCGATCTAAGCGTAAGATCAATGCCAAGCCAGCTCCAATGGTTCCAATGCCAATTGAAGACACCTTCTCTCGCCTTCATATTGACATGTTAGGTCCCCTTCCTGAAACCAAGGCGGGCTACAAGTATGTTTTGTTGGTCGTTGATTCTTTAACGCGTTGGACAGAAGGTTTTCCGATGCATACACAGGAGGCTACTGAGGTTGCTACAATTCTTTTCAATGAAGTGATCACTCGCTTTGGGGCACCTCGTACCCTTCTCTCTGACAGAGGACGGCAATTCACGTCAAAGCTTGTCAATGCTCTCTGTGAGCTCCTTGAAATCAAGCATCACTATACCTCCAGTTATCACCCTCAGACTAATGGTATGTGTGAGCGACGGAACAGCACCATTGAGCAAGCCCTCAGAGCGTATGTTGATCGTGATCAATCCAACTGGGCAGATCTCATCCCCTGTATCATGATGTCTATGCGTTCAACTCCATGCCATTCCACTGGCTATACACCTCACTATCTCATGTTTGGTCGGGAAATGCATCTTCCAATAGATTTGAGGCTACTTCCAAAGCCCACAGTAGGGAAAACTGCTGAGAAACATCTTAACACAATCTTGGAAAATCTCAAAATTGCCAAATCCTTAGCCAAAGACAACATGCGGATTAGTCAGAAAATCAATAAAGAACGTACAGATTTGAAGGCTAAGGTCCCTTCCTTCTCTGTTGGTGACAAGGTCCTGTTAACTGACCCTACAGTTCCAAAAGGCCTCTCTTCCAAATTGTCAAGCAAATGGGCAGGTCCTTTCACTATCATTGATTTGGGTCCAAATCACACATTCAAGCTACAACATTCACACACAGCCAAAGTTCACAAGTCCCTCATTCACGCTAACAGGCTGAAAGCTTACACTGATCGAACCGAAGATCAGCACAATACCAAAGTTCCAAATGATGAGCAAGAGACTACATGTCCATCCTCAGCTATTCAGCAAACAGATGACTCTGACGATGACACAACTCCAGAATCCTCACAATCAAATGACATCCTTAATTCTCCACCCACTCCTTCTACTTCTCAGACACATGATGTTGACATCCATCAAAGTCAAACATTCCCTGTTGATGCGATCCTTCGCTGCAAAATCATTAGGGGTAGGAAACACTACCAGGTCAAATGGACTGGATATTCCAAAACCACCTGGGAGCCTGCTTCAAACCTCAGTTCTCATCTTCTCAAACACTTCCACAAGCACAAGACACATTCTGGACGTGCACGCAAACGCAAACCTCGGTTTTTCAAGTAGTTCAAGAGGTGCCTCACACTCCTCAGTCTCTTAAAGATATTTCATTTGGTTCCTTAAATAATGTTTGACCAACCTTTCAACAGTTACGTAGTTTCTGTGTTTCATAAGTGCTAGGATTTGCATATGTTACTGCAGGACATTTTGCATCTCCAGGTCATCATTGTTTTATTGGTTCCATTGCTTTCGTTTCTCTAAGGGTCTCCATGGAGTCTGATGTTACTTTGGCTACAGACTGTTTTCGCTCATCCTATCATGTGTTCAAGACCAGTTCAACGACTTAATTATGGAATCATCTACCAGCCAACCTCCAAAGTTCACTTTGCCACAGAGTTTTGGGTCCACACCTACGAAATCAAGCTTCCAGCAGTTCCGTGTATTCCCACAATGAGTGGCTGTCACCAGGGTGACAACATTTGTCCACTACTCAATCAGTTTCAAATGCATTTAAATGTTGTCAAAACCAAATGTGTTACGCAACTTAATGCAACTCGTCAACAAATCATGAAGCTCATCCCTGAAATCAGTCGCTCTACCTCCTCTCGCTCCAAAAGAGCAATTTTAAGTTTTGTTGGTTCTTTGTCTAAGACATTGTTTGGAACAGCAACTACAAATGATGTCAACATACTTGCTCAACACATTAATGCCCTCACAAAACATGACCTTAGTCTTGCAAACACCCTCAAACAACACTCTGCTCATATGTCATCATTCATGAAAGTCGTTGATATTCGCTTCAAAAATGCTGTGAAAGGCGTTAAAGCAAACCACGACGCTATTCAATTTACTGCCGTTGCCCTTGAGAAAAATGTTCAGTCCATTCAGTCATCCCTTGTAACAATGACATCACTTTTAATTGACCAGATTCAACAAGCATATGTTGTAGAACATCAACTCGAGGAACTAAAGTTAGGTATCCATGATTTAGCCAAGCATAACTTGTCACCACTCCTCATTCCTCCTGAGATCCTACAACAGACTGTACACCACATTTCAAATCTTCTCTCCCAAAAGTACCCAACCTTCAAGATTCTGCAAACGACTCCCAACTATTATTATGCTAATGCTAAATTCATCTTTACCCGTTCAAAGTCCAATGTTTACATTTCAGTAAAATTCCCATTGTCCTCTATGATCCAGCCATATCAACTATACAAAGTAATATCTCTACCCTTACCCATCAATGATACTTCCTCTCATGCTACACAACTTTTAGATATTCCAGATGTTGTTGCAATTTCACAAGACCATCAAAGTTATGTTGAACTCTCCAGTTCTATCATAGGCTCTTGCTTCGGTGATGACATATTGCTTCAGTGTCCCTTTCGTATTGCTGTCCATTCTACAACTATGCCTTCATGTGCTCTTGCCTTGTTTCAAAATACCAAATCGTCTGTAAAGGCTCTCTGTAATTGTCGTTACCTTACCAAACCCCAGCCTCCCCAGATACTAATGATAGATGACTCTCATGTTCTCATATACAGGATTCCTTTTCTAAGGCTTGCTTGTAATGGCAGTCATCGAATGGTTACGGGTTGTTCCTTTTGTGTTCTGGAACTCCCTTGTTACTGCTCTTTATCAACTGAAGCATTCTCCTATCCAGCAGCCTTCTCATCTTGTAACAATTCCTCTAGGGACATCTCTAAACTTTTCCCTGTCAATCTAGCTTTACTTCAACACTTCTTTGATTCGTCTGCACTCTCAACAATTGCCGGAGATACAACGTTTCAGAAAGCCTTTAATGTTTCGATTCCAAAGTTTAATATATATTCACATGAGATGTCCGATATTTTGGCAAACGACCATAAGGCACATCTTAGTCTGAAGCATGTTGCAGAGAGAGCCAAGAAAGATGAAACTATTTTTCAAACAATAGCTGAACCCCTTCTTGATGGAAAAATTCCCGTTAAAACCACATGGCTGAATACAAATTTCCTCATTGCTACTAGTGCTAGTACTGTCTCTGGTATAACATTTATTTTGGCTCTGTGGATGTTCTTTAAAATTCGTTCACTTACTGCTGCCCTTATGTTGGTCACCCGGGCTGCCCCTGTCAAAGCTGTGATGCCTCCAGATCTCAGTTATATTGCTTCAACTACTCCTAGTGAAGGTGCATCTGACCTTGTGCTACGGGATCTAGCTGACTATCACGTGTCTATTCTTTTAGGATTGCTCACTGTAGCCGTTGCTTCTGTCTTGCTCCTTCTCTGTCGCCGAGGATCCGCTTCTCAGAATGGTCTCTGGCTAGAACTCACTACAGGTCCAGATTGTGTTACCGTCCCAGTCATGTCTTTGACTCTTTGCCCTTCTTATTGGAACATTCAACCACCTTATACCATTGACAACCTTCGTATCTCAGATTACACGATGCCATTTAGAAAGTGGTCAAATGCAACATATGTCATATTTGGGATTTCACTTTCTTAGTAAAGTACAAATTCTAGTACTTTTTTCGGTTGAGTCCCATCCGGGATTCGAACCCGCACCCTCAAAGTCAGGCACCTAATCGCCAGCACACAAAGTCAGCCGCCTAGCCCGCTCAGCCACCACGACTTCCACTGTGTCTTCCCTGTGTCTTCCCTGTGGAAGTCGTGGTGGCTGAGCGGGCTAGGCGGCTGACTTTGTGTGCTGGCGATTAGGTGCCTGACTCTGAGGGTGCGGGTTCGAATCCCGGATGGGACTCAACCGAAAAAAGTACTAGAATTTGCACTTTACTAAGAAAGTGAAATCCCAAATATGACATATGTTGCTTCGTATCTCAGGTTATTTCTTCCCTACTCTATCTGTTGATTGGCCAGGATTCACCATTACAAAGAATCCGACTACAACTTCCATTGTCATCCCCAACAACATAAGAATATCCTTCTTTAATCGTCGTCATCTTCGTAAGATTTTATTACAGCCTTTTAGTGCATACATTCTTTAAGTCCACAACAATTTCTATCAGGTGCTTGGTCAGACAGACATGTCGTAGGCAATATTGTGTGTGGGCATTGCATCTGAGCAATACATTACATTGTGTATCTATTGTATCGTGTAGTCATTTAGATATCTGATGTTAGATGTGATTTGATGTCTTGCATTCATGTCTTTATTTCACATAATCTTATTTTGTATGATGTATACTATTCTCAACATAAAAGCTTTTGAGGACATGTCCAGAGAGAAAAGTAAAGATTACGCTATGATAACACACTCGCCGAGAAAACTGTTAGATAATTTTAGTCATTTCTGCATTCTCAAGTCTTTGAAGCTACGCTGGTAATCTCAAAATTCAGATAGGCAGCAGTGTAGATTAGTAACATTTGTAAGTATTGTTTAAGGATTACTCAGTTGAACGTGCGTCCATATCACGAACTCTGAGAGCATCGGTGGTATATATAACGGCCTTTATTCGGGGTACTTCACTCATGAAATGAACCGAATAAAGACTGGCCACTAATTGATGCTTTTCTTGGTTATTTTGAAGGTAAGCCATGTTCATTTCATTCAATGTATGTTCCTAAATTAAGTTCATGTTTTCCGTTTTCTGTTGCGTTCCATACTGTTAGTTTATACGATATACTGTCACTTAAACTATGCAGTATAGGCTAAGTACACCAGGGAATATTTTAGTTAGGTAAGATCATGTAGCACCACCCTAAATATGTAGTCTACGTCAAATAGCTTACAGTATAATTTAGTAGCGCCAGGCATAATCTAACTTTAGTAAATCACATTTACCTGTAATCGGGCTCGTGGAAGCAGAGAAATCATTGTGCACGTCTTGTATATTTTATTGCGTGTTTACAATCAAATGTATACCAGTGAATGTATTTCTAAATGGTTATTGTGTGCGTTTAATTCAAATGTATTACATGACGTAACTATACTGTACACGCAAAAGTAGGGAGCGCGCATAAGCCTTGTTGTTGCATTCTGCTGCTCAGTATTGCTACGTTGTAAGTATTGTTAAGCTCTAATTATATATACGTTGAATACTTTCAATAACATGATGTTCGACATATGATCTTTTGTATCCCACGATAGTCTAGATGTAAAAATGTGGTCATATGATTCAACTAGCACACTGACGTGTATATTATTTGTGTATTTATATTGCGCCCTTTAAGTTGTGTTCCCTGTCATTTACGACCTCCACAAACAGAAGATTATTTTAGTTATTGACAACACATGTATTACTTATCTTACTAAAACGTTACCTCATCAGTCTCTATGCTTATTTGTCAGCTGCGCTGGCTTAACCTCCGTGTAATCCTTGCGATTGTTTATTGTAAGGTATTTTGTCAGTAAGGTTTGTGTAATCGTTAATTCACATGGCTTTCATATGTATTATTTGTACAAGTTTTGCTAATGTTTTATTATGTGATAACTCATGAAATGCACCGAATAAAGACTGGCCACTAATTGATGCTTTTCTTGGTTATTTTGAAGGTGTGCGGTCCCAAGCTAATTCCCCGACAACAATTCTAGGTATTATAATTATCCTAGGCCACATATAAACCATGTAAAGGTTACTGTAAGGTCAAGGTTATTATAGAAAGAAGAGGGTAGCCGGCTATTGAATAAAGCGTCCGTTCATATCATTAAAGAAGTAGTGGGGTTGAATTGTACAAGGAGTATTGTTGTACTCGGTCACGTATACATGAATACGAGGGGCATTCGAAAAGAACTATATTCTCGATGTCTAATGTTTGAAATGCTACCATTCTATTCTGAAGGAGTCATTAGCAACGCTATATCCTAAATTTCACATATGTGGGTAATGTGGTTAACGAGATAACGGTTGTTACAATACATTGGGGATATAATATTTCTTTAAAAATGATAGAAAATGAAAAACAGTCCGTCATTTCCCTCAGATAATATTATATAAAATATGTTCAGTATAGCATTGGGTGACTTCCCGTCATAATCAACTTTGAAAGATTTGGACTGCTTGATTTATAATTAGACAGGTGCTGCATTTAAGGACACACCCATGTTATTTTTTCAAAAACATTGTGCCCAGATATTCAAACTGTGTGAAAAAGTGAAAATATTGCAATAAATTACGTCCTAGCGATTACGTCATCTGAGAAGGGGAATGGGTAATATCGCCAAAACATGCTCTGTGTCTTCTTTGGTTTTTGTTGGTTTTTCTGCTGGTTTGTTTGATGTTAAAAAAAACGAACAAAGCTGCAGTTGTATCTTTGTATCATGTTCTTGGTGACCACGGCTGACTACGTTTTGAACGCGCCTCGTACATGGTGTAGTCTAAAAGTAAATGTGACTGTTAAAGAAGAAATACAACAGTAAATTAACCATGTTGAAAACACAGATGCATGTGCGGGTCTGTCTTGTAGCGATGGGCACCTGGACATACAGACCACGCTCTCTTGGTGCAGTTTTAAATATGGTCAGATGTCTAGATCTACAGACATTTGACCATATTTGTACTTGTATCTAGTGCCATACAAGGAGCTGATGGACTGGATTGTAAAATGCGTCCTCGTAAGAAATTGAAGTTAAATTTTGATTTCACATTGATGTACTTCAGGAACGACTTTTTAAATTGTTTCAGTATTGTTTCCGAAAAGACGAAATTTTTAGAATCAAAGTTAGATGAGCTAATCTTTCCAATATAACTCCTTACAGAACCTAATCAGTTGCGTTGAAGATGAAAAATGTGTTATTATTAGACTTTGATTAAATGCAGTTAGCTTAAGGGATTGTTGATTTCATGTAATTTTATATATCGGCAACCACCATGAAGAAGACTTGCAAACGATCGTGAAATATCCGATAAAGGAGGATTTGACGGATGAAGGATGTATAGCAACCTAGTTAATAAATGGTCACAAAAATGTGACACACATACTGTCAATATGTCTTTTTATACTCGACTTCTCTGCTTCAGCCCCTAGCACTGGGTGACAGTGGGCGTAGCTGTTGTCGTGACCAGTGACCGTGACATGATCGCACATGGGGAACTCCCTCTTAAAGGTCACATATACTCTAATAGGGTACAAAGGCGAAATCACTTACTGACATCGTTATAAATGAAACCCCGTCATTAAAACTGCTCATTTCGATCTTTAATTACCTTAAATCGACCTTTTTTCTCAACAGTGCACAATTCTCAGCCGCAAACGAAATTTCAACCAGTCAGAGCGGCGCGTCTCCGTGACGTAATAGTAGGTATAGAAATGAGGGTCTGTGCAGTATTCATCTACATTTCAGGGGTTAAACTATTTCGTTTACAGGTTTGTACAAACCTGAAATCGCGACAGCTGTTGTGAAAAATGAAAGCTATATGTTCTCACAATCTACTATCAGTTAGTTTTGTCTCCTATTTTGCCTAGTTTTCGAGTTACAACCCTTGTTTTCATAGACGATTTTGTCAAAATCACGCTTGGTTGTAATCCGTGTTAGGTGGTATAAACCTACACGTTATTTGTCATCATTCACTTGATGCTCAGTTAATAAATTTATAACAGGTATAATTAGTGGTAACGCCACTTAGATTACCCAACAAAGGCCTCAATTGGCATTTCTTTTGTCTGGATCGATCAAAGGATTAACCAATAACACGCTGATTGATTGATTAGTTTTATGGGGATTTAAATGGGGGATTTGTCAAAAGGTAGTGTTTATGTATGTACATTTACTAATCTATTCTGAATACACTCTGTCGTGTCTGTGTCTATGTAAAACAACACCCTTCTTTCAAAGGATTAACCGCCAATACATTGATTGATTATTCATTATTGGCTAACTAAATAAATTTTTAAAAAGAATGACGCACATTATGCAGTTAGTTCCCAGGTGTGCTATCTTGGGTAACCAATGAGACTATACAGCAATGTGGAAAACCTGAAACGATACATCACGTTTTCGTATATTAGACAGTTAAAAGAGACATCACATGGGAAATCTGCAGATGAATTATATATCACTCGTTTTTGTGGATATTGATGGATACATTCCATGAAGAAGGTAATAGTCTGACATTGCTCCTGTAACTTAATTTTAATATTTGCATTTTTGTTGTCGTAGCTTTCAACAGAATCATCGTTTTCGTCGTTAACTGTAATGATGCAGACGACATACACTAGTGCGTGCGTGCGAATTATGATTTCATGTATAAAATGTCTACATATTACATTCCTGTTATACATTCGCTGATCGCTTCTTTTTATTAAGTTTTAAAATGCATACAAGTATGATTATAAAGTAATTATGATTATGAGACCAAGTATAAAGACGTATATTGACAAGTGTCTACATACTGGTGAGTGAACGTTACAAACCAAGTAAATTTAGCAAGTGAGGAAATTTATCGCGCAGTATTTTCACTTCGACCCCGACCTCGCTTAGGTTATGTTACAGGTTGTGTCATGCAAACTCCTTTTGGTAATGACTCAAATACATATTTCTGTAGTTTTGATTTTCTAACTTGATGAGGACAAACCATACATAATCTCATTAATTCAAATGGATTTGACTTCACGATTTTCAAAAATGGCGGCGACCTGTCTTGGGATGAATGCTATTTAACTTTGTTTTCACCGACTTACAAAAGGACAATTACTTTCTGCTGGTAGTAAAATATGTATTTTATTGATGAACAATAGGATTTTGCATGACATTGCTTATAACATAACAATTTCACTCTTGGAAGTGAGGTGGAGGTCAATATAACATTGCTTGCAATATAAATGTCACTTCGACCCCCACCTTGCTTCCTTGGAAGAAGTCCTTATGCTAAAAGTTGTGTCTTCTGCACTCTGCACCAGGGTTTTATTGTTGCCTTAACAGTACGCAAAGTTATATTGCAGCATGCCTTTGATAACTTAAATTATGACTGATGTCTCAGATGTTTACTACTACAACATAAGTGTTGACAGATTTAAATACGGGGGAACATGGATACATGTAGACATTTACGTTTAATGGTATCAACATGACGTGAGTGCGTAATTACAAGACTTTCTAAATGCCAAAGACATGTGCAGTGTATTCAGTTCTTTTGTGCATACAAGCAGATGTCTTGATAATATCATCATCACCATCATGATCCCATTCTCTAGTCAAGTATATCCACCCGTCACGATCTGGGGTAGAGTTGATCTTCAACAACCCATGCTTGTTGTAAGAGGCAACT
Source organism: Haliotis asinina (assembly GCF_037392515.1). Taxonomy (NCBI): domain Eukaryota; kingdom Metazoa; phylum Mollusca; class Gastropoda; order Lepetellida; family Haliotidae; genus Haliotis; species Haliotis asinina. The sequence continues at coordinate 32,030,372 of NC_090289.1, read as the reverse complement.
AACGGGATCGGGTGGTCAGGCTTCCTGGCTTGACTGACACATAATATCGTATCCTAATTGCGTAGATCGATGCTGTTGATCACTGGATTGTCAGGTCCAGATTGTTTACTGACCTCCGACTCTAGCTGGACTATTGCTGGGTGCGGCGTAAAAGTAAAATCACTCAAATATATACATGTATATTCATATGAACATGACTATCTTTAATCTCGGATATAGACATTTAACAAGGCTATTGGTAACACAATTCTAGTCTTTCGTGGGTATAGTGGAAACTATATTATACACCTATTAAAACTATATTCCAGATTCATTTATATCATGGTACATGCAAGAACTTGAGTAAGTATAAACATGAACCAAAGAAGGGCGTCACCCATGAGAAACATTTCTGCGTCGTCTGAGACAGAACAAAATACAATGCTCTTGCAAGCTCATCTTAAGTTATACATATTCATAACTTAAACTCGTTTTGGAGCTCTGCTGTTGAAGACCACATGCGGTAAATTGAAGAAGGGCGTTGAAAACCACGTATCACGCTAAATCAAGTTTTAAGCGGAAATGGATTTGAAAACTTCACGCCAAATTCTTTATATTCCAGTCAACATTATGTCTTTGGGGGTTAATTTCAAATATAACAAGGTTCAGCATTCGGGTGGGGCCATTCGTTACTAGCTTGAACCACTCAGCATGATAGTCGGGTGGGGCTACAATATGGGCAACAGCCAATGTGCAACACGGCTTGATCTCTTTTCTGCTTTGAAGAAGCCATTCATTCTCGCTAGAGTACTGTAACATACATTATCAGAAAGCGTAACAACATCAAGGTTTGGAGACCATTTTTATCGCTGTTTAATCGAATACTATTTATCACCACGCCCTTGGTTGTAACTACTATTCGAGGCGATGTCAATATTATACTTATCCTCATAGCCTCATGTTACTCTGATCGCTGAGGTGTTTTGTGGTTTGGAAATGACCCTGCCGAATGCCATACATGGCTTCCCCGTTCGTTCTGTTCAGATCAAGGGACGGTAGGGTAGCCTAATGCTTAAAGCGTTCGCTCGTCACGCCGAAGACCCGCATTCGATTCCCCACATGGGTGCAATGTGTGAAGCTCATTTTCTGGTGTCCCCCGCCGTGATATTGCTGGAATATTGCTAAAAGCGGCGTAAAACTAAACTCACTCAGTCTGTCGTACAGACCCTGAAATAAATATGCATCTAGTATAGCCCATGCAAGTCCTGAGTGTGTGGCAAGATTTCCACTGTTTCAGGAAATGAAGAATAAACCATGACGTGTACTGCAGAATGTAGGACATAACGTACCTGATCTGGTCAAATATTTATCCCATTTACCCGTGAAGATCCGGGGTAGACAAGGTCTTCAACACCCTATGCTTGCCAAAAAAGACGACTATGCTCATCGTAAGACGCCACGAACGGGATCGCTGACTTAACTGATACATTACATCGGTTGCCATTTGCCCAGATCGATGCTCACGCTGTTGATCACTGGATTGTTTGGTCCAAACTCCATTTTTTACAGACCGTCGCCACATAGCTGGAATATTGCTGAGTGCGGCGTAAAACTCAACTCACTCACTTGCATGACATCCATCGTGTGTCCATAGGACATGTGAAGCATGTGAAGAACCCTATGAAATAATGTTCGCAATTCTGCATGCATGTACATTACCGTTACGGAAGTTGTGAGTCATGGAGGTTAGGTTTTTTCTTTACAGATATCTAATTACAGAACCTGTCATCATGTGCGCGTTTAAGTTACATAAACGCATTTATTCTGTGGCTGAAACAGTACCGTGAAATTAATGTGTGCCACCGCGAATAGCGGCAACTGATGCGGCGTTAAGCAATATTCACTCACACACTAAGTGATTTATGGTTGGTTGGTTGTTGTTTTACACCGCACTCCGCAATATTCCAGCCATGGGACGGTGGTCTGTAAATAATCGAGTCGCGACCAGACAATCCAGTGATAATCAGCGAGAGCATCGATCTACTCAACTGGAATACTATGACATCTGTCAACCAATCCAGTGAGTCTAACCACTCGATTCTGTTAGTCGCCTCTTGCGACAACGTTCAGTGCTAATGCTTTCTGCCGTTCATTGCTCGGCTAATAATGTCAATAGGGCCTGTATCAGGGGACAAGACACGTTGGGTGCCGTCATTTAATGGCCGCGTGGGCGCTGAATACGTACAGCCCATTCACATGTTGCACATCGACGTAAAGCTGTGGCGCCAGGGTCCCGCTGTCCAACGACATGCAGCGTGTAAGGTGGCGAATGCAGCTCCCAAGGGAGCCGTGCTCAAATAGGTGGTACAATCTGGGTGTAATTATACATTGTGGTGCCTGAAGCATGGGGAATTAACATTATCGATTACAATTTCCCAGGATGGACATACAAGACATACAAAACATAACAAAGGCGACATACAAACGTAACGCTGAATTGTGCATATTTCAGGCCCATTTTTCATAATGATTCTAGATACATTCTACTACGGGACACGACATCCAGAAATTTGTGTCGTTTTTCAAGCGTTTTTTTTTAAGAATCCCGATAAATGAATTTTTAACAAATAAAAATTTGCTTGCCCTTTATTTCTCCAGATCCAGAAATGTGCTTTCGAATGGAACGTGCTACACTAGGAAAGTTATCTTCATCAATGTATTCATACACGATACACTCCCGACACCCTTGAAGTCACCCCTGAGATTCGGTAGGATCAATGATTGGATTTTGACTCTGCACTTAATATTAAAGCCATATGGTGGCGGTCTATAAATAATTGCGACGTGACGAGACAATCCAGTGATCAACATCATGAGCGTCGTTTCTGCAAACGGGTCAGCCAAGTCAGCGAGGCTGACGAGATCTCCACGGGTCAGGTTCAGAGGAGGAACCAGCTAATCAAAATATACTTGACACATGAAGCGTAAAGACTGGATGATGAATTCGAAACCTACTGAAGTGCATAATGCACAATGTTCTGTGGCAGCATTTTGTTTTACACCTTTCGCACTTAAATCACTTAAGTCTATTTTCGTAAACCTAGCTTCGTAAACCATGCTTGCTATAAAAGGCGACTATGCTTGTCGTAAGAGGCGACTAACGGGATCGGATGGTCAGACTCGCTGACTTGGGTGACACATGTCATCGGTTCCCAACTGCGCAGATCGATGCTCATGCTTTCGATCACTAGATTGTCTGGTCCAGACTCCATTATTTACAGACCGCCGCCATATAGCTGGAATATTGCTGAGTGTGGCGTAAAACTAAACTCACTCACTCACTAGCTTCGTAAAACTAAACGCACTCACTGATTAGAGGACCTGGCGCCATGGCCTGAATACGTCTTTTATGATGCAACGTTTCGGTGTAGATGCTATCAACTGATTGCATGTCATTTGTCCCATTTCCCCAATCCAGTTGACATACAATGAATATTTTGGTCCAGGATCCAGCTATTCCCCCTATCGCCAGCATATGCTTTGACAATTACTGTTGTTGAGGTATGCATTGGGAAAAACGCATTTGAAAAATATGCAACCCGTATTTTACGAGCGCTTCAAAAATAATAATAATTTTGTTACCTGCGTATGGTATTTATCAAAACGATTTTGGAAATAATTTATTGTATTAAAGGTGAAGAAGGAATTTCTTTTGTCACTAAGATATATCACATTAAAATGTCCACTGGCGGCTGTTATGAAGAATATAGTGGAGAATTCTAAACGGGGTCTCATTACATACGAATTATACGAAGCGAGTGTCCTTCCTAGCGAAAGAGTGAAAGAGGTCACGTACCATGGGAAGGTCACGAGAATCGTATAATACACTTGTAATGAGAGCGAGTGTGGTATTTTATTTCATGCATTTCTTACATGCATTAAATTGTCAAAACGGCGTGTAGGTTCGACATTAGTATGCATCTACCCATACGTTGATCACGTGGGTAATAGAAAGATTTATCACATGCTACAGTAAATGAAAAAAAAAATATGAACAGATATGTAATCTGGAGCTTGACGCTTACCGCCTGGAACCTGACACTTACCGACTCTGTTTGTGGAAATAAACTCATTTGCATATGTGCAATGAGACATTTGCTTTAGAAAACAAGCCGTTTCGATTGGATATTTCAAGTTTCATCGATGAAGTCTCTGAGTTCGAGTTAAATCACTGAGAGGTATTATAGTCGGAAAGAAAGTGGCTGTGGTATTCTGTCTGCAATCTAAATATTATTTAAAATAAATTATTGTTATTATAGTAGTAAGTGAGAGAGTTTACTTTTGTGCCGCGTCTAGCAATATGCGACACCAGAAATGTTCTTCACACAATGTGCCCATGTGGGGAATCGAACCTGGGCCCTTACTCTCGAAACTTTGGTAGCCCCAAGAATTCTTAACTTTGATCGTAGCCAATGTGTTAAGAATGGACTTAAGATGTTCGTAGGGCTACGTACGTTTCGAGAATAGCTAGCCTGGGTCAAAAATCACTGTATCGTCTGGTTTGTACTGGTGCAGTTAAAGACAGTTCTGTTTTATAAACAAAAATATTTGCTCATAAAGTGGACTAGACAACAAGCAACATGTTTATCTTAATACCGGTGGAATACAAAGACATGAAAATATGCTCAAGGAAACAAAAAAGCAACACATGAAAGTACACGTTTTCCTTTATAGTTTTCCGGGTTTCTTAAAGGGGCACTGATGTGGAGCAATTTCCGAGGACTGGTTTAAACTTTTGTTATTGTTTTTCTCCCGTGAGTACCCGGATGATATCCCAGAATTCGTGACTGGTTTGTGACCTCTGCTGCGCAGTCCGTATGCGCAATTGAGAGTTTAATTATAGACAGATCAACTAAGGTGAAGACATTTTTACTTCCTTACAAATGTATTATGAAAACAAATGAAACATTTCGAAGGGTAGTCATCTGCCAGTGCTAGAAATGGTAAAAAACTATTAGGACGGAAAAATAACGAAGCCAGTGTACGTCTCTATATTTTGTTTCATAACCCTAATTAGTTTATTGTCATATTTGTCTGAGTTTGAAAATTAATAAAATAACACACGTTCTGCTTATACTTATAGTAAATTTCTTTCATGACTGTAACATTTAAACATTGCATAGATTGCCAATGTGGATCCTATTTCACACACATACGCAATCTAGTGTGTGTTTTCTGTCATATAGATTCTGCTGAATGCTACAACTAATATATTAAAACAAAATGCAAATAATGAATGTAAAACAGACTTATTTTATAGCAACAATGTCAGGCTACTACCTTGTTCAGGAATGTATCCATCAATATCCAGGTAAAAGAACGATATTCTATTCATCTGCAGCTGGTAAATAATCCTGCTCTGTGCCGTGTTTCTTACAACAGTAACACGTTAAATTATTGCGAAAAAGTGACACGTCGTTTCACGTCTTTCACATTGGTGAAAACCTGATAAACCTCTCATTGGTCACCCAAGATAGCACACCTAGCAACTAATTGTATGATGCAACATATGTCATATTTGGGATTTCACTTTCTTAGTAAAGTACAAATTCTAGTACTTTTTTCGGTTGAGTCCCATCCGGGATTCGAACCCGCACCCTCAGAGTCAAAGTGGTCAAAAAGTGGTCAAATGCAACATATGTCATATTTGGGATTTCACTTTCTTAGTAAAGTACAAATTCTAGTACTTTTTTCGGTTGAGTCCTATCCGGGATTCGAACCCGCACCCTCAGAGTCATACACCTAATCGCCAGCACACAAAGTCAGCCGCCTAGCCCGCTCAGCCACCGCGACTTCCACAAAAATGAAAGTCGGACAACTGGTAGTCTAGACTACGTACCCCTCTGATGGGGTGCGGGTTCGAATCCCGGATGGGACTCAACCGAAAAAAGTATTAGAATTTGTACTTTACTAAGAAAGTGAAATCCCAAATATGACATATGTTGCATTTGACCACTTTCTAAATGGCATCGTGTAATCATAGCTTTCGGCCGTGGGAGCCGTGCCAATTTACACTCATCAGAGGGGTACACAAAGTACGTAGTCTAGACTACCAGTTGTCCGACTTTCATTTTTGTGGAAGTCGCGGTGGCTGAGTGGGCTAGGCGGCTGACTTTGTGTGCTGGCGATTAGGTGCCTGACTCTGAGGGTGCGGGTTCGAATCCCGGATGGGACTCAACCGAAAAAAGTACTAGAATTTGTACTTTACTAAGAAAGTGAAATCCCAAATATGACATATGTTGCATTTGACCACTTTCTAAATGGCATCGTGTAATCATAATTGTATGATGTCCGCCATTCTAAGTAATGTAGTTAACCAATAATGAGCAATCAATCAATCAACTCAATGGTGGTTAATTCTTTGAAGGGAGGATGTTGTTTTTACACTCGCACTTTACGACAGGGTGTAGTCAGTATAGATTAGTACATCAACACACACTGCCTTTTGACACATCCGCCGTAGAAGATAAAAAGCAATTAATCAATCAGTGTGTTATCGGTTAATCCTTTGATCAGTGTTTGTTTAGTAACTCAGCTGATAAACCCTCTTGCATCACTTACATGCACATATTACATAACGTACAATACATTTGCCACTACAGACCTTAATAATGATGTTGAGTATTTACTCCAGACAGGAGAAATGCCAAAAGGGAACCTTTGTTGAGTAACCTGAGTGGTGTTACCACTAATTATACCTGTTATAAATTCGTTAACTGACCATCAAGAGAATGATGACAAATTACACGTGTAGGTTTACACCATCAAACGCCAGTTACAGCAAGGACGATGATATCTCTGTGTCGCATGCAGCCTGAAAACACTTATGAGCCGAAACTGTTTTGAGGATACCAACGGAACTTTGTTACATAAGAAATACGTACAGGCATTTGCTGTGTACTTGGGTAAATAGGTGTAATCAGTTTTTTTACGTAAGAAAATTTTCTCTACCAATGGCAAAGTCTTTGTTTTTAATTTATGAATTCAAGTAAATCAACTGTGTGTTTTTATTATCATAGATAATAAACCAGGGTAGCTACCATGGCTACCAAAATTTGCGTATGATATTTGCTATGACCGCTGGGCCAACACTCAAAACTATCTAAACATAAAGCTGTCCATTCTTTCGGACTGAAACAAATGGCTTGCTACGTACATGTAGACGTCATATGTTCACATGACATGATTAAATACTAGTATCGAGGTACAAAACACTGAAATAGGATCAAATTGGATCAGTCACTATACCATCCAAGCATCCGAAAAAAACTACACTGCTGGGATATTTTGTTACTTTGTTATTTTGTTGCTTTTAAATAGCGTCCCTTTGTCCGTCACGGTCGAGGGAGCGGGTGCTGACCAATTTGCAGTTTGGTTTCGTAATTAGTGCTGCACTGTGAGTGAAATTCTGGAAATAAATAAAGGAACACTTGTACGTTAATGGGTTCCCTTGTTTGTTTGTATGAGTATATTGTTTGGCATACCAAACACAGATGTTTATAGATTTAACGATTTACTAACATCAGATATTGATTTAGTATTAACAGCTAGGCTGTGACATAGTCATTAGATTGTCATCAGATACTCTTTTGGATCATGGAAGGTTATTTTCACAAGCTGTGCCACTGGAACACGATTGACCACTTAAAGTGAATCCGTCGGTTTAATGCGAATTTAAATAGGTACAGCAAAATCTTATGCGTTTAAATTACCTTCCCCGTAGCAGAACCAAAAACAAACAAACCTTATCAATGCCCAAAGTGGTTGTTCTCGAACTCTCGCGTATAAATTATTTTACGAGCGCTTCAAGGAACACATTGGATCATAATTTGTAGACTGGTATCTATTCACAAGGGTGAGTAAGTGAGTCTGGTTTTCCACTTTTAGCGATATTCCAGCTGTGGCAAGGCGGGGAACACCAGATATAGACTTCCCACACTGAACCCACATAAGGAATCAAACCCGGGTTTTAGACGTGACGAGCAAATGCTTTAGCCACTAAGCTACCGCCCTGCCACCTGTTCACAAGTGAATGTGATTCAGAAGACAGTCAGACCTCGTGTATCCGATGTGGTGTGAATGCGTCCTTCCTGTCTGCAGTAATCTCATAAAATCTAATAGAAACCAAGTCAGATTGAAGCTTGTGAATTATCTGAAGAAATCAAAACCGCTGACCACGGACTGACATTTCTGCCGCATGTACATTATACCGCATGTACATTGTGCACGTGTATCGCCTGACGAAATGCCGTACTCACGCTGTCATGACAAAACATTATGTTTACATGCCATTAGGTACCATCTCTACATGGCGTCTCACGAAAGCAACACTTATGATAAACTGCACATGTCAGATTACTGGTGGGTTGTTTGTGCCAGATCACATCTTTGAGAGCCATTTAGAAGTTGGAGTACCAAAGATATATGGACGAACAATGAACACATTCTCATTTACAAAGGCGGCGTGAGGTAACCTAGTGGTTAAAACGTTAGGTTATCACGACGAGGACCCGAGTCCGCTTCCCCTCACGGGTACAATGCGTGAGGCCCATCTCTGGTATCCCCCGAAGTGATATTGCTGGAATAATGCTAAAAGCGGCGTAAATCAAACTGATACACTCACTCTTAAATACAAGAGCATACATCTTATCAGTCCATATATTTCAGAATGCCCCCAATGCAACACGCCGTATCACTTTGAAGTAAAGTGCCTTTGTAATGGGTATATAGACACAAATAACTGGTATATCGCAAGGTGTATATTGTCACTTACGGGCCTTTAACTAATGCCACTATGGCTTTATACACAGTGCTAAGTATGGCTGTAACGATGCGTCGAACCAATTAATGGATAGTAGAAAGGAAAAAAACAAACTATCCATTGATTAATGCTATGTGTGACTTTTACATTCATTTGGGAAATTACTTCAAATGAGACAATTCAAGGAGAAACAGAACTATAGCAATAGTATTTCAAAAGAAGTTGGTCGCAATAGTATATCACTATCGCAACAGTATGTTGCAATAGGCCATCGCTATCGCAGTACTTAGTCGTTTCCCCTCAGTAGTGACCCCTTAGTGCTACTGCTACTGCTTGACATGTATTAGATGAGGGGGGCAAGTTATCTGGACGAATACATTTACTTGCTGCAGGTAGATCGGCGATTAAACATGCTGACCGTGGCATGAAATCAATAATCAATACCGGTACTGTTTAACATGTTTCTCGTAGAACGATTTAGTTCAGCAAAACACCATCACGACACGATTCGCACGAGGAAATTCAACTTTTCAGTATATAGACGACAACCCGTTTCCCACTTGTTTCAAATGGAATGTTCTGGGGGCTTTCCCATATACGCAAATTGGGGTAATTTGTCAGGTCGTGGCTCATCTAATACTTGTCAAGCAATAAGGTCCCATCAGTGACAAACCATGTCTCGTTATTTGTGTTACATGTGTATATGACCATGGCAGCGGTTGTCTAAATGTTTAGTTTGCAGTAGATGGCCGTATAAGACATACTATTTTACCCCTCAAAGTCCGTTCATAATCAATAATTCAGTTTCACAAGATCGGTTTCACTCTTTTTTTTTCAGTTTTCGAGGACCTAAGCTTACCGATTGCCACTCTAGTAACAACACCGATAAAGGCAATATCTGTTTTACCTCCGCTGTTCAGAAAAGCGAACAAGCTGTATTATTTAAAGGGAAGGTCACATATGGGATGGTTTTTCCCTTTGTATGTCTGATATATCTATGGTTCTTGACCTCAGTATCTTCACTTTCCTTCACAGCAATACCTAGCTTTGTTTCAAGGCTTTACTGGATGCTGAACCGATGGATGTGTGGACTATAATAATTCTATCCTTAGGAGATGCAAGTTTAGAAAGGCGGACCAAGGACCCCGGCCAGTCTATTATTATTATTATTTATTTTTGAAATTACCATTTAAACTATTTATTATTGCATTACAGACGTGTGAAAGTCTAAACAATGCCCTACCATAACCTACACAAATATACACATATATTACAAAAAATCCTCATTGAACATACAGACAAATTATTTTACTATTTATAGAAACTACAATTAGATAAGCGTGAAATCCTGTGTTAATTCACGCTTCTTCACAGTCTGACCAGAAATATATATATATTATGTAAGAGGACAGAAGCCTTGCGACAGAGACTTGGTTCCGTCTCTATAATGCTGCTTACCGTGTAACAAAACGCAATCATCACGAAGACATACTATTTCTTCAACACTAATCTTCTAAGTAATTAAATTCCACAGTCACTGTCAAGAGTGGCTGGTAAATTTTCATGGGATCATTTTGTAAATATACCACTCTCACCGGCTAAGATTTAGCATGCTTATGAATCATGCAAAAGTATGGTTTGATAAAAAATATCATCATATTAGATCTAGCAGTTTAATGATGAAACTCGTGTCATACCGACAAGACCTTCTTCCCATCTGTTTGTAATCTTTCGCAGTGTCTGCAGTCAAATTTCGGGCTTTTGAATAATTTTGAGGCCTAGTAACTCTCAGGCATAGCTAAACGTCTGCCTAGCGAAATTTGGAAACTATTTTGTCATTGAATAGGATATATGTGGTGGCCTATGTGGTTGATAGTTAACTGTATATCACAGAATTTAATAGTTTTCAACATATAAAAATCAATTTGGTTGTGAACGTACATATTAATTCAACATTAATTTTCACACCACATGCAGCTCGGAATTTCGCTTGACAAATATTAATGAAAACACACGTGTATGAACTAATTAGTGTTAGCAGAGTTGGGATAGCGAAGAGCAGGCAGAAGTTCAATCCCACTACATATATCTACTGACAAGATTGCTTCGATGAGTTTCGCCGTTGCACGAAGCCCACCAAGCTAGTTTTCCAGAAAGTAGTTGTAAACAATCATGGCCGCCGTTCGAAGCAGACTACACAAATCATTGCTTCGAATATGTGGCCACTTTAGACATAAACATGGACATATTTCAGTGACAGGAGCTTCGTACCACTTTGATGCCTTCTTAGGAGTAGGACAAGTATTATTTCACATACCCAAGAACCAGTACCATGTGGTAAGTGATAGATAGGGGTTCAGAAAACGTGCTTCACCTTCCGCAGTCGACCTTCACCGGTCCGGAACTCGCATGGTTATGAAATGCATTCTGTGGACTTTATTTTGTATTTTGCGGTTATCTGTCATCATTTATTTTCGTCTTTCTGTTCGATGGATAACCGTAATTCATATGTATATATACATATATATATATTCTTCTGTGAACCAGATTAATGAATATTGCTGCAAACACCGAGCTGCATTCAATGTTGTTTCGGAGAGTTACCTCCCTTTACTTGTTACTCGCCGCAGATTGCAGTCTATATAGTCTATAGACTAAAACTTTGCAGACCGCTTTACAAAGATTACATTTAAATTGAAACATATTTCCCCCAGTGGATACGGCCCCGTGGATACTGACACCGCATCATTAGAGCTATAGAACGTGTGAAAATAGTTTTTGAATTTTGCAGGCCAGTTTGGCCAGCTATTCCTGAAATTTACTCGCCTGTAATTTGAATGTAAAAACTATGCAAAAGATTACATTTACAAACATAGATGAGATTAACAGGTTATTGTTATGACACAGGTTTCAACATTAAAATGCTAATATGATGAACATTTTTATCAGGGCTTATTCTTGTGTGATTTAAAAGTGTATTATAACATAATAAGTCAGAGAGTGATACGTTTACCAAATGACCCCATGAAGTCACAATCCAGTTGGGCCATTGACTAAGGAGTTAACTAGCCAGAGACCAGTGGCAGTTTCAGACACTGGTCTTTGATAAGACTAAATACTTAACAACAGACTTAACAAGAAGCTAAATACATTTAACACATGTTGGTTCCTGTATGTCCAGGCTGTAAAGAAAATATTACTACTGTCTTATACATGCACATGAATTTGCTCATATACTTAAACATTGTGCATTATGAAATCATTATTATTCTAAGCATTTATGTTTATGTCGTTTTTTTTAAAACTACCCCTCCCCCCAAAAAACCCAAACAAAACCAAACAAAAAACAAGAAAAAAACAAACAAAAACAAAAAATGATGTGATGTATACTATATGCATGGATTTTGAATCTGCTTGCCCACAAATGTCTCTGAGTATCATTTTCAGTTCATTGTACAGGTGGATTATTATAAGTTGAACTAATCAAAAGGGACTGAATTTTACAATATTACTAGACTCGTAGACTTGGGACTTGTTGTTGAAGACATTGCGTGTATAATCTGTATGAGTTGAAAGTGTATACTTCCAGTTGCATCGTCATCAACAATCCTGCTGTGCAGCAGATGTTCAGAGGTCATCACCAGGCCACACCACAGCTCTCCATCCAAATCGGCCTTCATCTAACCGCCCACAACATGACAAAATAGTGCATAATCCATACAAGCTGGTGGAGGAGGAACTTGGCACACTTTCTCAGGATATAAAAAGGGTATTGCCTTGTAGTTGTATTTGTCTGTTTCACAGTTAAGGAAAATGCTAAAGTATCAGGAGGGGAATCTTTGAGCACTTGCATATCGCCATGTGTTTGCATTTAGAGTAAAAATGTCAATTAAAACATTCTGAAGATCACTTACCCATTAGCTGACTTTTGTTGTCATCAAAAAGATGGTTCCCTAATACATTTTAAGTTGTTCACTGGTCACGAGAGAGACGTGTTGATGTACCCTCAAGTATCTAGGGTAAATCAACCCATGGGTCCTGAGGGACCAGTGAACAATGTATTTATCGTACTGAACACCTTGATGTTAATTTTAAACTGTTTGAAGCATGGGTATGAGATCATACTCTTCAACCTGTGTAATTCAGAAGATTGGAATCATGCATCTTGCTGGTTTTCCCAATGGTATTGTCTTAGTAAAGTAAAGTCTTTTTGTAGCCATCACTAGATTTTGCAGATGACACAGGAAAAAGTTTTATAGAGTTATCTCCCTTCTACCAATTCGCATTTGCAAAACATTGGTAATTTCCGTGCATCATGTGTGCTTCAGTGTTATTTGAGATAAAGAAGTACGACCATGAAGTACTGAATGAGTTGCCATTGGCAGCAGGGTACATTGCAATTTATCTTACCTCACACATGAATGTTGCTTTCTGATTGGCTAAGTGCTATTCTATTTGTTTCAATGTACCCTGCTTACAGGCGATGTATTATTTTCAATGTACACTGCTGGGAATTCCGAACTCATATGGTGCTTCATGGTAGTACTTCTTTGCCTCAAATAACATTGAATCACGCATGAAGCATGGAAATTACCGATGTTTTACGATTGAAAATCGATGGAATAGAGATAACTCTAAATTTGTTTACCTTGTGTCGTCTGCAAAATAGCTATTTGCCTCGCATTCAACAGTATTGCTTCAAACAGTTCAAAATTAAAATTCAGGTGTACGGTAAGATAAATATGTTGTTCACTGGTCCCTCGGGGGCCAGGGTCATTTGTACCCTTGAGGTTTGTTTATAAACACGCCTCAAGGGTACATGAGCCCATGGCCCCCTTGCGACCAGTGAACAACTTATAATACCCTGCTTGTGAGAGGGGTGTGTTGAAAGTAATAGAAGAGCTCTCAGCCAGTCAGAAAATGACATTTATGCGTGTGGTAAGATAAAATAATGATATACACAAGGGCTAAAATTGATTTGTCTTTTTGAACCTGATTATGTGTTGCAGGAAATAGTGACAGATAGCAGTGAACTGGCTGAAATAGCTGGTTACTATTTTGATGGGAAAGGAAAAGCTTTTCGACCAATGATAGTCCTTCTGATGGCCAGAGCTTGCAACATTCACAATGATGCTGGCAACTGGTGAGTTAAGAAAAACAACATATTTAGCAAACATTAGGGCCGTCAAGATTCACTTGGATATTCTGTGAATTTAACTACATCTTTTTATAAATACAAGGTATTAATTGTGATCACTGCAATACTCTTGAAGGTTATACATGTGTACAAAATCAAGTGTTTTACTTGAATATGTTAAATTTGGGTGTTATGTATGAAAGTGACATGTGAACATGAAACATGTGCATACAAGACAGGATTATAGTTAACACTTTAATAAAATGTTTTTGACAGTGAAAAAAGACAGAATCAAAAGTTCTTTTAAATGTGGAATCAAGACATTTGTTTTTTGAAACACTACAGCTCTATGTGTATATTTGTGTTGTTTTACCGTCCCTTCTCTATTGCACTTATTCACTAAAGTAGTGGACCCAGTCTTATATATTCATTAAGTGGTGAACTCATCATGAACTAAATTCACTGAAACGATGAGACAACCCCATTCTGTCTAAACAATATTAATTGGGATTAATTAATTCAAAGGACATCATCAAGTCGGCCGGGTGCACCTCTCTGCATGTCACCTCACAGCAAACCCCCATGCCATATTGTGCATTGAGCATATCCTTCAGTGATATAGTATATGGCTATATGGAATCATCACATCGTTTTTGTTGTCATCATTGTACAAAGATTAATCCCAGAAATTGGTTGAGTCTTCTGATGGAAAGTCATTAACTTGCAGAGTGTATTTAGTTGTGTGTTTTCATTTTCAGTACATCCTTTGTGTCAAGTACTTATTGCAGTTGATTATTTTTCAGTGTACTGCCTGCTCAGAAGAAGATAGCTATGATCACCGAGATGATCCACACTGCCAGTCTCGTTCATGATGATGTGATTGATGCAGCAGATACACGACGTAATAAGTCCAGTATCAACCTTGTTTGGGGTCAAAAGAAGGTGTGAAGGCAGACTTTTCTGATAATTACTACCAATTACATAGAAAGAGCCTTCGTTTTGACCTTTTGGAGAATTATTTGTCAGTACCTCAACAGTTGTCAGAGCCAACTAATATATGACTGTCACTATATGTCTCAGAAGTCAAACGACAATGACTGGTGCTCATGCTATCTGCATCTGGTTTACCTGTGCATGACCAGTAATTGGCGCGGTAAATCTCCATACACTTCATCACATGTATATAAATCATTAGATTTGAATATAAAAGTTAATGATGAGCTGCAGTGGAACAATATTGTTATGGTGTGCTATATTAATTCCTTCAGTATGGACGCATCCCAAGTGGGATTGCAGGTTCAAACAGCCACCAGCCCAGACTATGAATTCACATTTGCACAAAGCTTGTTTTAAGAATGAATACTTCTCTTGACGTTTTCAGGCAATTTTAGCTGGTGACTACATTCTATCCATAGCATCAATGGCGCTGGCTCGTCTCCGCAATGAACAAGTTGTTTCTATTTTATCTCAGGTTATTGAGGATCTTGTTAGAGGTAAGCTCAATGTGTATGTGATGTGTGTAAGTAACATGACATAAAAAAATCACAGGGTAATCTGTTCAGTGGTTCAGATACTTTCATGTTGAAAGTTGCATTTTTATTTGGCTCTATTCCACTGCCAAAGAATAGAACAGGCAAATTCCCAATGACGCAATCACATTGTTATTTGAAGAAATGAACAATGAATATGTTTTTGGAAAGTTCAAGGTTTTGGTCTTAATTGTCAGTGATATTCCTGACTGATGCATCTCTGGCATATTTCTAAAGAATTTGTATGAGTTCATGAGTATATTTTATACAGCTTTTAGCAATGCCCCAGGAATCTGAATATCAATGTGAGGACATCTCAGATGAGTTTCACACATTCTATCCATATATGAACTGAACCCGGGTTTCGATGTGACCAGTGAATGCTTAAAACACAAGACTGCCCTACCACCCTCATATTCATATGTGACCCGTGGAGGTTTCGGGGTAGAATAGGCCTTCAGCAACCCATGCTTGCCTTAAAAGGCGACTATGCTTGTCGTAAGAGGTGACTAATGGGATCGAGTGGTCAGGCTCGCTAACTTGGTTGACACATTTCATTGGTTCCCAGATCGATTTTTATGTTGTTGATAACTGGATTATCTGGTCCAGACTTGATTATTTACAGACTGCCATCATATAGCTGGAGCACTGCTGAGTACAGCGCAAAACTAAACTCACTCACTCATATTCATATGCAGTAGTGTTGACATAGTGCAGTGTTACTGAGTCAAATCCTGTTGTTTTAGCACTCAGTGCTATGGAGCTGGAATGTTGCTGAGTGAGGCGTAAAACTACATTGTTTCACTTTCATCCTGTTTGATTAATTTCAGGAGAGTTTATGCAATTAGGGTCCAAAGAAGAGGAGAATGAAAGGTTTGCTCACTACCTCAAAAAAACCTTCAAGAAGACGGCAAGTCTTTTGGCCAACAGTTGCAAGGCAGTGAGTAATATGGAGATCCTTTTAAGAAATGCTGGCTGGCACAATCTGTACTGCAAGTCATCAACAATCTTTTCACTTTTGTAATGTAGATTTTTTCACAATATTAATGTGGCTTGAACAGAAACAGCTGAAGTCATTGTTCACATTTTAGTCTGAAAGTTGCTGGATCATTGTTATGATCCTACTGTTAAAAATATAAGGTTTGGCTCTCTTTGGTCTTAGATTCAAATGTTGTACTTTTCTGCTTTCTTAAGACTTGACTCTGATATGTTATCATATGTGAAACCTAATGTGCATTTTCAAATCAGTGTGAAGTATGTATTCCATTTTTACAACACTATCTCTATTAACGCTCAACAAATGTTTAAGGCATTTCTTATAATTAAGCAAATCCACAAGATCTAGACTACTAGTTAAACTGTAGCACATGAAACTGTAGACAAAAATACAAAATTAGTGACCTAGTACACAGTAATGCAATACAGCCAATCAATTTAGACCACTATTCTGCTGATTGTTTTACACTTATGTTTTACACTTATACAAACAAGATACTGCTTGATAAGTATTAGATGAGCTACAACCTGACAAATGATCCCAGTTTGCATATATGGGAATGCCCCCCTAGAACATTCCATTTGAAACAAGAGGAAAACAGGTTGTCTAAATATTGAAAAGTTGAATTTCCTTGCTCGAATCATGTTGTGATGGTGTTTTGCTGAACTAAATTGCTTCTATGAGACACATGTTAAACAGTAGTGGTGAAGATTTCATGCTATGGTCAGCATGTATTGCACATACTTAATCGCCAATATACCTGTAGCAACTGAGTGTATTTGTCCAGATTGCTTGCCCCGCCTGCTTGTCACAAACGCGTTCACTGCACTGGGTCATCTAATACTTGTCAAGCAGTAGGTACATATCAGATCACCTAGTCACTTTTAGTTTTTGTACATGGTATAAATTCATGGTCTTTCTGTACATTCCTTCACAATGAAAGCATATCGATTGCCTTAGTGTTGTTTTTATCATTTGATTGCTAAAACTATTTTGTTGTTTGCATGTTTTTATGTGTTATTGTAAAACATATATAATGACATTACCTGGCTTGTTTCAGGTAGCTGTCCTTGGTCGCTGTACTGAGGACATCACAGAAGTAGCATATCAATATGGCAGAAATATTGGAATAGCATTTCAGGTATTCCAGCTTCCTCATGTGTGTATTGATGCACCAAATGAAGAACAGTATTTAGGAGATAAACCTATTGTGTTTGAAAATCAGAGACATGCTGTACTGAATTGATAGCAACTAAATTTCAATTGGAACCGAACGTGTCATGGTAGAATAGATAGTCATTGAACATTCTGTACAAAGTAAAAGCATAAGTGCATGCATGATGGAAGATTCAAATACTCAAATATTCCATAGTATATACTTTATTGTATTTATTTCCAAAAATTGTTCTACATATTGGGTGAGGCCTATTGCTCTTGGTTACCTGCAAGTTTATGTTGCTGGTGTTATGCTTTCTGTCTGATTCCTTTTAATCAGAAGTATATATCTTTTTCCATCAGCTTTTTAGGTGAATTTAGTCATTACAAGGTCATTACATTGTAGACCTGTGAGGACCCACTTTACATTTGGTCCTCAGCAACCCATGCTTGGAAGAGGACACTGACTGAATTAGATGACCAGACTTGCTGATTTGGTTGATGCCTGCCATTCATCCAGATGGCATAGATCATTGCTCATGATGTCAATAACTGGATTATCAGACTTGATTATTTTCAGACTGCTTTCACATGCATGCAAATATTGCGGGTGTGGTGTTGAGCAACAAAAATATTACATGTATTAGTTAGCAGCTTTGAATACGTTCCCTGACAGAGCAAGTCTTAGACCTGTCTATCTGACCCCGTCTGGAGATTGAGCATGGTAGCTTGATATAAATGCCCCTTTGGGATCAGCTGCAGATACTTCTGGCTAATAACCAAGCAGAATAAGGTGCAACAAATTCTGAAGACACAGTAGTGGTGGGGTAGCCTGCTTTTTTAAGCATTCGCTCGTCATGCTGAAGACCTGGATTCGATTCTCCCTATGGGTACAATGTGTGGAGGCATTTTTGCCATTCCTCATCAGGATACTGGTGGAATATTGCTAACAACAACATGAAACCATATTCCCTCTCTCAAAAAACACATGTCATTTAGTTGAAATAAGAATGAAATTTCAGTGTTTAGTGTCACGATGATTAATATACTGATGAATATTTTCTTGAAGTATTACATAAAAGAAGGGGTGATGGGTAGCCTTGTGGTGAAAGTATACTCTCCTCACACTGAAGACCTGAGTTTGTTTCCCCTCATGGGTGCAGTGTGTGAAGCTTGTTTCTGGGGTCCACAGATGTGGTATTGCTGGAATGTTGCTGAAACTGTACTCAGTCACTCACTGACAAAAGAAATGTCAGCTGTTTTCCTTGCCTTGCAGCTGATTGACGACCTGTTGGACTTTGTCTCATGTGATCAAGTAATGGGTAAGCCCACTGCTGCTGACCTCAAGCTGGGCCTTGCTACTGCACCTGTGCTATTTGCTGCACAGTCTGTAAGTACACACAAGGTTTAACACACAGCAGTGTGTCGTGTAGGCACATTTATACACAATGGATGCAGAAAATATGAGTGCTGAGGGATGTACAGTAATAGGCATTGCTTAAAAGTTTCCCCATAACATTCCTTGTATTTGTGTAATTTTAGCATTTTACTGTTCAGTACACTGAAGTATTTCAAGAGGTTGCAGAAACATCACATTTACTGTAATCTGAAAATCTGAATAACTTCAAACATTTCCATCATTGCATGGATACGATTCCTCTGCTCATCTTAAACTATTGTAAATATTTTTAAACTCAATATCTCTTATGTATATGTTGTCTTTTTGTCAGTTTTGTGCATATTTGATTAAAATCATGTAAATGTTTTTGTTGTAAATATTTTGAGAGGGCTCCATTAAGTTGGATAACTTGGGACCAGTCCATTTCTTCAATGAATAAAATATGTTCGAAACAAATCATTTTCCTGCAAGGACACTTGAAACCCTTATATTGGGGGCAGTTTATGGTTAAATGAGCTATCTCATCTGTTATTCTCATGATTTGTTGGTCTCATGTTGCAGTATCCAGAACTGAATGCAATGATTATGAGGAGATTTACCCATGAAGGTGATGTTGAAACTGCAAGAGACATGGTTGCAAAGGTAGTTTTCCCTTCAATCTCCAAGTTATGAGATATATTAACTTGTGTACTGTGTAACTTAAAGCTTTGTAGTTTAGAGGACAAATGTTTCCCCCCAAAATTCCAGTCACTGAGAGTTAACCTTAAATCATTTTGAGAAGTCATTGAAAGTTGAAACATAAGTCCACATTTTTTGTCATCGTTACTTCATTATCAATCCTTGGTTTCAGAGTGATGGTGTGGAACAGACAAGGCTCCTGGCTGAGCAGCACAGCCTTGAGGCAATACGACAATTACGACACCTTGCAAAGTCAGAAATACAAAGTAGTCTTTCACACATAGCAGAAATACTTCTGAAAAGGACAAAATAATAGTAACTGTTTCTAGGTGTTTGTTTGAATTATATAGTTGTTACAATGTGAATGATTGGTTATACATATATTATGACCCTATTTTCAAAATACAAAACTCATCTTTCCTATACATGTATTCTTGTTATATTTTATTGTGTGAAGAAAAGTCTTGATGTGAAGTTACACAGATTCACCATCACCAGAATGGTCTGATAGTGTCCTCAGTGATTCCAAAGCAGAACATCTCATTTACCAATTCTTAGCAGAATTTTTCTGGTATATTACTGTAGATAAGGTGATCTCAAAGATAAGTTGACCCAATCAGTATCTACACAGGCAATGAGTTGTACCATGTCCCCTGGAGGTGACACAGCAGTAAATAAGTGTTAATGTGATACCAGACATGACTGCGACAATAACAGCCACAGACAATGCGTTGTCCACAGAATTTGTTTAGATTATGAACGAACCAAGTTACCACAATAACACAGTACCACCATTCACAGAGACAGCATGCACAGAGCTTGTTAGGGTGACAGCCATATATGGGATGACTACAAGGCTTCACTCAGCCAGAGAAACGGATTCAGCACCATCAGAATGTCCTGAGTGTCATACATCCCAGTGCCGAACATCTATTTTACTCATTCTTTGCAGAATTTTTTCCCGTATATTACCGTAGATACCCGATCTCAAAGATGATCAGACCCCATAACTAAACCCTTAAAATCAGTGTCTAAATGGTATGTTCCGTATGTGAGCCGACCCCTAAACCTTGCTTGATGTTACGCAAAATATCGGAAAAGAATGTTTTATATATTAATGCAGTGTAATCGTTTGTCGCTCAGATATTTATGACCCTATTCCCCATTATTCGAAACAATCACTATCATACGCCTCGAAATGACAGAAAATGGACGTGCATACATATTTTGGAAGATGTTCGCCGGTGTGGAGACCGCAAAAGAGGCTTAGGACCCAGGTCCTGGAGTGAGTGAGTAAGTTTATTTTTGTGCCGCATTCAGCAGTATTCTAGTTATATGGTGGCAGCAGCATGATTATCGATCTGCGCAGTTGGGAACCGATGACGTGTTAACCAAGTACTCAAGTCTAACCACATGAACGTTTGTTGCCTCTTACCACAAGCAGAGTCACCTTTTATAGCAAGCATGGGTTGCTGAAGGCCAACTCTACCCCGGACCTTCACGGGTCTCCTGGGTCGTGGGCATATTCCTAAGGATTGCTGGTCAAAATTCATTCCAGCACTCCATTCTTACCACAGTTAGGATTTTTCCAGTCGCAATATGTACTGAGATTGCATTGGTAGATTCCAGTGCTGTCACTTTTGTTTGCCCTTCTGGTATAAGTGTGATATTCCTGATTGGTATTAGGTAACATTCATACTGTCATTTGCAGATGGATACAAGTGAATATTTATTATTACGGTATATTTGTCGATGACCTGCAAAACACAAAGGGTTTCAGCAGTTCGGACTGAAGCTAATAATGACAACTATAAATCTGGCTGTTGCTACTGCCTTGAGCTCACGACATGTAGCAGGCTATACTTTACTGATCGAATCTTGAAATCACTTGTGCCTGATCACTGAAAGCTTGTATCCAAAACCACTCAACCTATCAATATGATATTCATCAGGTTGACTCTGACCCATGTTAGAAACAAAACAGGCTTGTATCAGTACCAGACAAAATGATTGGAACCAAGTGCTGGTGTATATCATATTTGCTCTATATACAAGCAACAGGTTTTTCAAGGTGCACGTGTGAAATTGACACGTGTGATTTGCTCGGCAAACAAGACATTCCTGATTGCAGTACCTGAAACAATGACATTATCACACGACGCTAAGTCAATTATTTGCAAAGTATTTAACTTTTTTAAAAACGAAGGTGAAAGGGGTAGGCCTCAATATGCTTTGGCTAAGCATTGATTACGAACTGCACGTGATGTTGGGATGACGGAAGGGAAGTTAAAAACTATCTTGAAAAACTGTACCGATTCAACCTGCACGGACACAACTGAGGGGACTGTCTCAAAACCCACACGATGTGAGAAAGTCGATTCATTTCAACAACAGTTGATTAGAAACGCCATTAAGTCTCTAAATATACAAAATACCTTTGTCTCTCTGCCTATTCTGAAACAGCAAATGGAGACAAATCGTTCTTAGGTCAGTACAAAATATCAGTTATGGAAGTTGCTTCACAAGTTTGGTTTCCGTTACAAAAAAGTAGGCTCAGAAAATAGACGTGCATTGTGTGAGAGGTCTGATATTGTCCGAGTAAGAAACCAGTACTTAGGCACAATTCGAAAGAAACGTACAGAGGGTTACGAGCCTGAATATGTGGACGAAACATGGGTAAATGCTTCCCATGCCACAGGGACACAATGGTTCACTAGCTCCTCTTCTGAGTCCTGTGCCAGAAAATTACCAC
This sequence comes from Haliotis asinina, assembly GCF_037392515.1. Classification (NCBI taxonomy): domain Eukaryota; kingdom Metazoa; phylum Mollusca; class Gastropoda; order Lepetellida; family Haliotidae; genus Haliotis; species Haliotis asinina. The sequence goes on along the minus strand of NC_090289.1, from coordinate 32,007,925 downwards.
TTGGCAAGGGAGAGCGACTGATTTTGCTCCATGCTGGTTGCAAGAGTCGGGGATTCCTACCTGGCTGCTCCCTAGTCTTCAAGGCAAAAATCGAAAGACAACCGAGACTATCATATCGAAATGAACGGGGTGGTTTTCTTAGAATGGGTACAAAATCAATTGGTACCAGCACTGCCCCCTCCCCCCTCACCCAAAGTCTGATTGTCATGGATATCATGGCGTTCAAGTACCCAATACAAAGGCCCCAACATCTAAGAGTAAGAAGGGGGACATGATAGAATGGTTGCAAAACAAAGCAATAACGTATCCAGAAAAAGCAACCAGACCTGTTCTGTATGACATCATAAAGTCAAATAAAACCACACCTGCCTTTAAAGTTGCTGAGTACTTTACAGAACATGGTCATTCAGTTTGCGATTGCCACCATATCATTGCGATTTAAACCCAACAGAACTCACTTGGGGGCAGGTAAAATGTAACATTCAAACTTCGGAATGTACAGACGATTGTTCAACGGTCAATAGACACCATCACGCGGGAAACATGGCAAAAGTGCGTTGAGAAAGTTGAGAATGTCGTCATCAGGGTAGACTCTGACGACAGCAACACCCATTCGGACAACAGCGTCTACTGAAAGTGGCAACACAGACTCCCATTGAACATCTCAAGTGGTAACCAGATAACGTCTTTTGAGATGACCCCATCTTCACAACACACGCTTATCGATTACCTGGCTGTTCTACCAGCAAGTAGACCCCCTCCCCCACCCCACCCCTCACCTCGTACAAAATAGCAAAAGGTGCACAGAAAATAATAATCGTTTGTTAAACAACTTTTTTATTCGGGTGTCCCAAATTATGAGACACATCATCAGAGTTGGTCTGTCGATTTAATGTGGCTGTGCAAAATTTGGTTTTGTTGCAATTATTAGATTTTGTGTTAGTGAGCAATTCATCGGTCTCAAATGGAATCAAACGGACTGTACATTTTGTTCAGGCTAGGTCTGACTAATTTAATCGAAAATCGGAAATATTGTCAGTAGTAAAAATATTTATGATTACGATATGAAATTTGGGTTATTGATAACATCATCCATTAACTTTTGTGATCGCAAAAAGATTTCATTTTTTCCTGACAATATACAAATTTATGTTTGCTTCTAAATAATGTTCAGGATTATAATCCACGCACAAACATGTCACATCTTACGGGTGATGGGAAACATAATCATTTCCTTCCGACATTTGGAGCATTATAGCTCATTTTGTAGCGGATGTGGGTGTGGATGTGGGTGTCAGTATAATACGGAATGTGTACACATCAGCCATTCCACGTGTCAACGTCTGGTTTTAACAGTTTAGTACTTAAGTATTGATCTGTACATCACGGTGATCTCTTTGTACTGAAGGGGAGTTTGATTCTACTTTCACTTTCGATTTACAAGTACGTCGTGTATATCTCTTTTATATATGCAGACTTTTGAGTGTGTGACTTTGTTCACAACAACACTCGGTAAGTGGGCTACCAGCGGACTTTCGTTCTTGGTTCTGAGAAATTCACTTTTCTTATTAACAGCCATGTAGACCCAGGAGATAACTGCTTTGTGTTGTGTGCGCCATTGCGGGATATCTGTGAGGATAGACAGAAACCCAGGAACAGCTCTGAACTCATTTGCAGCCTCATATTGTCGTGATATAGTACAGATCATAAAGGTAACTCTCAATGATTGCCTTCAGTCATGAAACGTTGAAATATGAAATGTTGAAATGTGAAGTGTCTCATCGGAGGAAGGTTTGACTTTCTTGGCGTCGGTGGCATCAATGTGAATGTGTTTGACTCACCCATTCGGACAACAGCGTCTACTGAAAGTGGCAACACAGACTCCCATTGAACATCAATGTGAATGTGTTTGACTGTATTTTTGGAGGATGGTTCAGCTTATTATGACAGTATCATAACGTTTCTTTGTCAGTTTAAATAACACTTGTAGATACGTTTTTTTATGCTACGTGCAGAAATCCAGTCATCGTGGATAGTCGCGTGCGGCCCCACAGGGATACTCAACTGCAGGTGTAACGGGCAATCGTCTGGCGTACGCGTTAATCTGTACCGAATACAGTAATGGAAAATAGTCACTGTGAGACAATCTAAATGACAGTCCTAGCGTCCGGGAGTTGTGATTATGATATTATTTCCTTGTATTTTGTGCAATATCTGAATGAAACGCGACTGACAACGTAGCGAGATTGCTGCACCAGGATGTAAACTGTGACGGTGACAGCTGCAGGGTTTTCATTGTTTATTAAGTTGGGTAGAAATATAAGAAGCATCCTTAATCTAGAAGGATTGACTGTTTTGAGTTCTCTCTGTACACATTTATTTTATCCATCCGAGAGGCAGACGCCGTTTTGTTTACATGCCATATCGAGTTACTAGTAAGCTTATCGATCTTCAAAATTAATTAAAAGATATTTTGTACATTCAACATGGCGGTGTGATATATACGCTGTAAACTTCTCCCTCGCGTAACACGGTCTGATGTTCTCCTTTCCCTAGCAGTATTATCCCTCGCCTACCCGCTCGGGTACTACAAAGAGGCGTATATCTGTCGCATTACCTTTGAGAGAGGCATACAATTTAAAATGTCTTGTATCGTTTACAAATAATCACAGGGCGTTACGCTCCAATACAAATACGGATGTATATTGCTCAAGCACAGCTGCGAAGTGATTCAGAAGTAAACAATACAGAAGGCTATTTGGAAAAGACATTTGCTTAGATGTACTTAACGTGATAAATATGCAATGGAAATTAAAGTAAATGACGATATTCAACCAATTTTAAAACTAATATAGTTATGCGGAAAACAGAGGACATGTATTCTTGAATCATTTACCACTGTATTAAACTATATTTCCAAACCCGAGTTTACTGCCGAATCAGAGCACTGAGGTATGACATTAGTGATATAATTATTGGATGTTTCCCAGCAAGCGATAAGGCAGAAACCAGACCAGGAACGGATGGTGGAGCGTTTCCGCATCTATTGCACGAAACCACGTGTGAGTGACCGTGTATGGTTTTGTACCACATTTACCAGTATTTCAGCATTATAACGGGGAACGACACAAAAAGGAGCGGAACTTACCTCACTCTAGCCATTTTGGGAATGGAATTGCGCGACGAGTGAACGCTTTCACCACTAGACTACCTCACCAAGTCGATGGGGTGAGCTGTAGGACACTGGATTGAAGTTTTTCTATGTACAAATGCTGACATTGAAACTAATACACAATACTCAAGAGTTGGAACTGTGTAGAAACCTTTAACACATGAACGCAACTTACCTTAACCGCTCTATATATGGCACTATGCTGAGGTTGAATTTGGAAATAATCTCTCACAAAAGAATGTACAAGTGATGACAACCCGTGATATCGGTTGCGGAAACAATGATATGTGTATGTGTATGTGTATGTGTATGTGTATGTGTATGTGTATGTGTATGTGTATGTGTATGTGTATGTGTATGTGTATGTATCTTTTCCACTTGAAGAAATGACTCGATCCTCAAAGGTGCACGTAAGCGCACACGCATGCTTTAGTTCAGTATGTAATTGACAAACTGAAACAACGTTGGTGAATTACAATAAATAAATAAATAAATAAATCAAAAGTAAGCATATTTCATCGATAATAAATGACAAACTCGAAACTGATCCTCACATGTAAACAGAAACACGTGTTTCTCCCTGAAAGTTACTTTTCTTATTAAATCACCACTTAGGTGATCGAAGAGTGATTTCACTCGTGGACTGTGAAGATCAATCTCTCTGAGACACCTAATAATTGTTGTTTGTTTCAAAACTAGATACTACTCAACTGCTTGGGCAGCTGTATTGTTGTTGACTCGTCTATTGCTTAAAATAGTACAGGCAAAACGGACAAGATGACAAAATGATACATCAATTAAAGTGTTTACAAACAGTCTTGATGAAGTTGGATATATTTTTAATGGTAGACGGTAGCTGACGGAATTTTGACAAATTTGCCAGGAACAACATTGTTCTTTCATCAATGATTTACGCAAGGAATTACCTTTAAATAGATAGTGAAATTCATCTCCAATCAAATGTAACCCCCCACAGAAGTTACAAAACCTTCGTTCTCTAGGGGTGTTTTGCCATCTCCCAGTTTCTTTGGGAAGTTTGTGGTTGCATGTTCTAAATTTTAGGATCGGTGTAGAAATATCATCTGGGAAAAGTAGGTATTGTTTAAATTTGGGAGAGCGCTTCAGAACTTTATGATTTATCCCTTTAGAGGACTTTTGTATATCGCTCGTACGTGATTGTAAAAATTGGTATTTTAAGATTGATTCAACACTGGAAATGATCCACTATTTTGAGTATAGATAAGGATTGTCAAATGCATCAGGCAATCTGCACTTACAGAGAATATACCATGCATAGTTAGCTATATATTTTAAGCAGAATTCATACGACCATTTCTGTGCAGTAAAGCAACAGTTATCTGATTATCGTATTGTGCAAACGATTTCCTATAACTAGCTGCAGGCCCGGAACCAGACACAAATATCCTAGTCTTATTTGTATTTACTTTCAGGTTCTATGTGTCGCAACATTCTGTAAATTTATTCAATGTATTTTGTAAATCATCGTGAATTTCAGCTAGGAGGACTGTATCATCTGTATAAAGTAGAACTAGCATTTTGGAGTAAATAATAAACTCATTATTTGATGCTAATTCAATACCAGCACATGCTTGTTCGTCTAGATGGGATTCCAGGTCATTTAGAAACAAGGAAAATGAAAGAGGAGACATAGTTTCTCCTTGTCTAACTCCCGTATGACCATCAAAGAAGTATGATCTTACAGATTCTACTATTACGCAGGATTTCATCTCATTGTACATATCCTGTATTAAAGTGAATATTTTACTCTTGATACCAGTTTGTCTTAGTTTGGTTCACAATCTAATTCTCCAAACTTTATCAAATGCTTTGGAAAAATCTATTAAGGCCCAAAAGAATTTCTTTTTACATTTCTTCAAACGATTTAACATACTATGAGTAATAAACACATTATCTGTAGTAGAGAAGCCTTTTCGGAAACCGGACTGGATATGCGATATTATATCATTATCATCACAGAATTTATTTAATCTCTCATGTAGGATACTAGTAAAGAGTTTACCAAAGTGGCTTAAGACCGAGATATATGACTAGTCTACATGAAGCCGGATCCATGCGATTTCCTGTTTTTTAATAGAGAGGTTTAATTGTACCATTAAGCCTGAAGTAAAGCGTTAAAACAGTCTACATAAATAGGTAGCGGTTTGGGTAAGGCTGAAGATAAGTGCTCATTTAAAATCATGTCTTAGCCAGGCGTCTTGTTTTTCTACAGTTTTTGAAGGGCAATGACGATTTCATTTGAGGTTATTTCACCATTGAGTATACTAACATCATAGTTTGGGGGAATTCGTCTAAAGGGGTAGGGCAACTATCTTCTTTCTGTTTACCTTTCAGTAGTTTCCAGTAGTGTTTTGGAGATAAAAGGTGGGTTTCACGTTGATGTTTTCTAATAAAATGCTTTTCATTCTTTATATACTTATTCATTGTTGTCTTATACTCTTTACTTGCTTTAGATTTTTATTGTTATCAGTTGTGTTCTGATAATATACATTTTTGCGTGATCCAAATCATGGCTGGGAGAGAGCATTCTGTTTACTGTGAATAGTGATATTAGCCTCATAAGGAATGTTGCCAAATGGTTTTCGTACAGAACCAATGCGCTCCTGCTCGACCTCATGAGCTATTTCATTCCACATTCAAGTGAAATGTTTTCAAGAAATGCATCAACTTTATCACCCATGGATTTACCAGGTTTGCTGCCAGGAATTGTTTTCTTTTTATATAAAATTTACTCATTTACAGGTACGGTACATGCAGTCAAAAAGTGGTACATTTTATATAAGATAATCAGTAGCATTTCTACCTGGAATGCCAATTCAATAGCACCATAACTTCCTAGTGTGTGTGTGTGTGTGTGTGTGTGTGTGTGTGTGTGTGTGTGTGTGTGTGTGTGTGTGTGTGTGTGTGTGTGTGTGTGTGTGTGTGTGTGTGTGTGTGTGTGTGTGTGTGTGTGTGTGTGTGTGTGTGTGTGTGTGTGTATGATCCTAAACTAGGTAGTATATCACAGTGTCTAATGGCTGATTGCATTTCTTGGGAGATTAAGAAGAAGTCAAGTGTAGTTTGCTTCAAAGGGCTTGGCTGTCACCATTTGTATCTCCTTTCACCACACGTTTCTTCACGCCAGGAATCTTTAAGATCCAGATCTTCCATTAGGTCGATTATATTTTGTGTAGCCTTAGGATTGTTCATGTACGTGTTCTTGTAGGTGTCCGTTGATTGGTCTTTTACTGGATTCCGTTCTCCACATACTATTATTTTCTCATTTTCAAACTTTTCAATAGCATCTTTAATGTTTTGGGAAAAGTTTCGAAATCATGGTTAGGTCCATAGATACTAAAGATAATCCAAATTCATCAATATGAACCGAAAGAAGAAGAAATTTCCATTGTCATCTGTAATGGTATTGGGAACCTTGAATTCACAGTTATTGTTGAACATTATAGATGTTCCCATGAAAAAATGATCGGACCCCCTAACAAAACCCTTAAAATCAATGTCTAAATGGTATAGAAGTCAGTATCATACGCCTGGAAATGAAAATTCATTGCAGCACCCCATTGTTGTCGATTCTCACAACAGTTAGGATTTTCCCAGTCGAAATATGTACCGAGATGACATTGGTAAGTTCCATTGTTATCCAACTTGTTTGTTTGGTCAAGGCTTGAAATTGAATTTTTACAGTTCTCCTGATATGTATGATATTCGTGACTGGCATAAAGTAACATTCATACACTCATTTGCAGTGAATATTTTTTCGATGACATACAACACACAAAAGTGTTTCAGCAGTTCGGATTGAAGCTAATAATGACAATAATAAATCTGGCCCACTTTTGCTGTTGCTACATTCCGGCTACAAAGATTTTCGGTATGTGATGAGTTAAGTTTTGAGCTCACGACATGTAACAGGATATACTTTGCTAATCGAATCTTGAAATCACTTGTGCCTGATCACTGAAAGCTTGTATCCAGAACCACTCAACCTATCAATATGATATTCATCGAACAGGTTGAATCTGACCCATGTTAGAAACTAAACAGGCATGTGTCAGTACCAAAGAAAATGATTGGAACAAAGTGCTGGTGTATATCATATTTGCTTCATTGCGTATTGTGACAGACGATATATATCAATGTTATGGCGCTGTAAATGGGAACAAGGAATTCATAGATTTCTTCATCTAAGTTTACAAGTGTGCTTGATACGCCTCAAAACTGTTTCCATTATTATTCGACTTATCTACTTAAAGTATTTATAAGGTTACAATTCCGACTGAATCATATGCATTTAATATTTGAATCGCTATCATAAAGTTATTATGCCAGGTTTTGTTCAGGAAAAGGTGAGCGTATCCAGTAAAGAAATAAAGGAAGTGTGAAATGAAGGAGGTGTTAATTTAAAAGAGATAATGTTATCCAATATATGATGAAATATCAGATGGGTCATATAGAAAAAGTTGCCAATATTGTCTTACATTTTGTTCAGGCTAGGTCTGGATAAATCAATCGATAATCCGAAATATCGTCAATGGTAAAATTATTGGGTTAATATCGTACATTATCTTTTGTGATCGCAAAAAGGTTACAGTTTTCCTTACAATGTTCAAATTTATGATTATATTCATGGTGTGCTTCTAGATAATGTTCAGGACGATAATCCATGCACAAACATGTCACATCTTACGGGTGATTGGGAAATGTAATCATTTCCTTCAGACATTTTGGGCATTTTAGCTCATATTGCCTCTCCGATATTTATCGATAATCGATTGATATTTCGTTAACGATTACCAATGTCAGTGATCTATGTAGATAGTCAGTCATAGTTCAGACTAGGGACAGAAGTCAAATACATATTGAAGAGATTGTATGACTTATAGTGACAGTGAGGGGAGTCAACAGGTGGTCGAGAAATGGGTAGCTATGGGTCATGAAGGAGTACAGTGACATGTTTACGTAGAAGGATCGAGATAAGTGTAGTGATGGACTGTGTAATATTGTTTCGAACACAAAGCAGTTATCTAACTTCCTGCTCTTCTGGGTCACACATTTCCAAATAGCTCTGATAAGAAAAGTGATTTTCTCAGAACCAAGAACAAAACTCAACTGATAACCGACTTACCGAGTGTAGTTGTGAACAAAGTCACACACTGAAAAGTCTGCATATTTAAAGGAGATATACACGATATAATTGTAAATCGAAAGTAAATGTAGAGTCAATGTAGAAGTTATGTAGGTGGAAACTAAGATCATTTAAGAGGTCTTTATTCTTTACTCAGACTGTTGTATCGTGTTGTGGTCATTGTTCAGTGTTACGTTCCATTCAGAGCGACTTGGCTTCATGAAGTCAGCTGAAGCCAAGCCGATGGAGTGAGTGAGCTTTTACGCCGCTTTTAGCAATATTCCAGCAGTATCAAAGAACTTCACATGTATACAAATGTATGGAAACGAATCCTGGTGTGACGAGCGAACGCTTTAACCACTAGGCTACCCCACCACCCCTAGACGATGGAATGTGTGCCATTTCTGAGACATAAACACTGTACTTGCATTCACCATCAACTGCCAAATATCTAGGGATGACCAGTTAGGGTAAAACAACTATTGCAACAGTTAATTGCAACATACTATTGCGACCAACCATTGCAATACTACATCATACCGCCATGTTGATTGTATAAATTATCATTTTAATTTATTTTGAAATCGATAAACTAGCGAGCTACTAGATATGACATGTAAACAAAATGGCGTCTGTCTGTGGACTGGATTTCTAAAATGTAAAATAAATGTGTAATAGTGAATTCAAAAACAGCAGACTAAATTAAGCTGCTTATCCTGCGGGTGCGGGTGCGGGTGCGGGTGCGGGTGCGGGTGCGGGTGAGGGTGTGGGTGCAGATCTTGATATGTGAGTGTGGGTGTGGTTTTGGGTGTGGTGTGGGTGTGGATATGCGGGTGCGGGTGTGGGTGCGGGTGTGGTTGCGGGTGTGGGTGTGGGTGTGGGTGTGGGTGTGGGTGTGGGTGTGGGTGTGGGTGTGCGTGTGGGTGTGGGTGCGGATGTGGATATGTGGGTGTGGGTGTGGGTGTGGGTGTGGGTGTGGGTGCGGATGTGGATATGCGGGTGCGGGTGCGGGTGCGGGTGCGGGTGTGGGTGTGGGTGCAGATCTTGATATGTGAGTGTGGGTGTGGATTTGGGTATGGTGTGGGTGTGGGTGTGGTTGCGAATGTGGATATGTGGGTGTGGGTGTGGTTGCGGATGTGGATATGTGGGTGTGGATGTGTATGTGGATGTGGGTTAGGATGTGGATGTGAGTGTGGGTGTGGTTGTGGATGTGGGTATGGATGTGGGTCGTCAGTGTATACAGAATGTGTACACATCATTCATTCCACCTGTCAAAGTCACCCCACCCCACCCCGACCCCTCCCGTGCGGGTGAGAAACTCGATAAATTATATCCTGGTTTACTATCCAGCCCCTTGGTTCTGAGAAAATCACTTTTCTTATTAGAGTTATTTGGAAATGTGTGACTCAGGAGAGCAGGAAGTTAGATAACTGCTTTGTGCTGTGTACACCATTGCTGGGTATCTATCTGTGAGGATAGACAGAAACTCAAGTTCAGCTTATCATGACTTTTCAGGTAAACATGAACAGGTGCTCAGTGATGTTCCTACTTCGTACCCTGAGTTTTATGTTACTAGAGCTGTATTAGGCCTTCATGTCTGGTGCATAGTCAGTTTTAAATATGAAATAATACATATGTAGAGCGCCTAATATCCCCGTCAAACACGCCTGGCGGTGCTGTGGATAAATTATGTACAAAACGCAAACGTTATCCGATTAACCCAAACTAACAGCCATGTGAGCATCGTATTCCAGTTAGTACCCATTCCATGCTGTTTGAACAGACTCAGATGTCTGAATTGAGACGTGTCAGATGCGGCTAGTTTGTTGTTTTACGCCGCACGCAGCAACATTCAAGCTTAATGGTGGCAATCTGTAAATAACCAAGTATGGACCATAGAATCCAGTAATCTACAGCGTGAGCGTCGATCACGTCATGATATTACATAGTTACTGGTCTGCCAAGATATGCTTTTTCTAGATCATTATAGTTTGAAACGGGATAGGATTTACTATCTGAGAGGAGAAGGATGAAGTAATTACACCCCACCCTGTATAAGACTACAATATTCGACTTTATCCATTTTCCATCAACAATTTAACTGTGGAATAACATTCCCTTACCTATCAGAAATCATAACCCTGTTGTGTCTTTTAAAACTGCAGTTCATGTAAAACATGAAAAAATGTGCGTTCGTATACTTTTCATATGGGAAAAAGGAAGCTAAATGTTTGCATAAAAGAGTAAGACACACGACTCGTATTCTTAATTATGATTTGTTTAGAATTAATGTTAGAAATAATGCACTTAGTCAGTGTGGCCATAATTGTAAAAATGCTTTTCATTGTTTTCTTGGATGTCCATTTTATATAATTCAGACAGAAGAAATGTTAGCTTCTTTAGAACATTTTGTAAATTATAGAGCATGTATTGATATTAATCTCATCTTAAATGCCTATGCAGGTCTCTCGCTTAGTGAAAATCAGAATGTTTCTAAATCTGTATATATCTACATCCTTAACGCTAAACGATTTAGATAACTCTGTGTGTACATATCTTTTCACACACACACACACACACACACACACACACACACACACACACACACACACACACACACATAGTCTGCCTTTTGTTCAACTGTGTTGTAAAATACTGTTGTAACTATTGAGAAGGGGGCTATTTAAGTTGGCAATCTTGTGCCCAATGCGTTTCTTAATTGAATGGATTATGTTTCAGTCAATCACATTATGATGTGAGAAAGCTGAAATCCATTGGCCGTTTTCATAAATTATAAATATGTAACGAATTGCCCGCTTTTGATCTGGTGCGATGACATTTATTGTTTTAAAACAATGCACTTACATTCTCATGGAAACGAAAAAGGGAAAACATGGAAGAACACGGGCTCCTTTATTGTTTTCCGGGTTTGTTCACAAGGTACGCATTGCACTGTGAGTGAGATTCTGGAAAAAGATAAAGCAACACTTGTACTTTCATGTGTTCCCTTATTCGTTTCCAGAAGTATATATGTATTTAAGAATAGAAAAGAGTCACTCGGACTTTGTACGTAAAATGTTTGCACATGCAGACTTGTTCTCGTCAGAATATGGCACATATGACATACGTGCTAAACTTCAGGTGATCCAGGGCCTCTCTGTATGCAGGACCCGTTAAGGTCTGGAGTAGAACAGGCCTTCAGCAACCCATGCTTGCCATAAAAAGGCGACTATACTTGTCGTCAGATGCGACTGACGGGATCGGGTGGTCAGACTCGTTGACTTGCTCGTGTTGTTGATCACTGGATTGTCTGGTCGAGACGCGATTATTTACACACCGCCACCATGTAGCTGGAATATTGCTGAGTGCGGCGTAAAACTCAATGCACTCACTCTCTTTATGCACAAGATCAAACACCACCGCGTTACGTTAATGATTACGTTCATTGTGGTCACTTTGTCAGCTTGTTGGTGAGTGTACTCCACTTACTAAAACAGACTGTAATTGTGTAGGCAGCCATCTGTTAACTCTAATAATTACAATGCGTTTCTAAAAATTAAGCACGTGGTAAAATCGTGGTTTAAAAACGACAATTTGGACAATCTGTTTCCTATCTGTAAGGTATGATGAACACCATTCCAGGACTGCGTGATTGATGGTGTCGAACGCGGCAGTTAGGTCTAAGAGGACGAACATCGCGATATCTCCAGAATCAACAGACATCTTTATGTTATTCAAAACATAGTTCAGAGCTGTCTCAGTGCTGTGTGCCACTCTGTATGAGGACTGAGAATTGTCCATCAGATTAGACTTTTGAAGATGTTCAAAGAGCTGTGCTTTAACAACTTTTTCTAGAATCTTTGACATGAATGTCAAGCTGGATACTGGGCGGTAGTTGCTCAACGTCTGAGGGTCAAGAGATGGTTTCTTGATTTGTGGTTTGATAACTGCTTTCTTGAAACATGATGGCACCTTTCCGATGGACAAGCTGGTGTTTACAATCTTTGTTATCACGGGAAGAAACAAGTCCACTAATCCAAGGAGGAATTTTGTGGGTAGTGGATCTAGCGAGCAAGATGTTGATTTAGCTGAAGTGATTAATCTCTTTAATTCCAGTTCAGAGACTGGCGTGAAAGAAACAAATTTGGTTCCCGGGAAGTTTGTATACGAACCAGTATCACAAGCGAACCCCCAAACCATGACGTATCTTTGAGATTTTCTTTGAGAAATACGTACTCAAGTTGTTTGCAAGAATTGTATCGGTACCATGTAGCTAAGTGACATCCGCCTTCTTGCCGGTCAGCTTGTTCAGAGTGGAAAACAAGAGCATAGGATTATCACTGTTAGTGTTAATTTCTCGAATAATATAATCTGATGTAGCATTTCTGATACATCTATTTACTTCATTCCGAGTTGTACAACTGGCGGTGGACTTCGAGTCGTAACTTACGGCAGCGTCGCTCCGCAGCAGCTCTCTTTCTGTCCTGACATCTTTACATATTGTTTTACCTTAATGTTTATCCTTACCAAGTCTGCCATTACAGATAAATAAATTATGATTTTTACATAACTCAATCAATGTAAATCCATAATTATTTGGGTGACCTATGTCTTGAGATGTTCTTTTTAGTGGAATGCCAAGCTCCTCCAGTTCCGACTTCATGTCATCAAGATCGAAGTCTTCAGAAATGTGCCCGTCAAATGTACAAAAGTTAATAAAAGATTTAGTCCTTGCATTGAAATCTCTGGTTAGGATGATGGTGTTGGTATGAGTAGATAGTGATGTAACATTATGTTCAACTACTCAAGCATGTTACCACTAGAGAATCTGGAGCATTATGGTGTTATATATACCTAGGTATACATCTTGGGATAAACTGAAAAAACAATCTGCTAGTTTAACCCATAGAACTGCTTCACTACCTATGACTGCTAGACCTATTCCACCAGATCTTCTTATGAAATGTCTTCGATTTTTTCAGTAAAACTGAATCAGCTTTTATCTGAATATCATCTAGTGGAACTGTTTTCGTTTCTCGTGGACATATAAAATCACGTTTCTCAATAAGTTCCGTGAAGGTCCTGGGTAGAACAGGCCTTCAGCAACCCATGCTTGTCATAAAAGGCGACTCTGCTTGTCGTAAGAGGCGACAAACGGGATCGGGTGGTCAGACTCTCTGGCTTGGTCGACACATGTCATCGGGTCTCAGTTGCGCAGATTTATGGTCATACTGTTGATTAGTGGATTGTCTGGTCCAGATTCGATTATTTACAGACAGCCGCCATATAGCTGGAATATTGCTGAGTGCGACGTAAAACTGAACTCACTGAAAAAAGATATCGTGGGATTTACTGACAGTGAAAGGCGTTCACTGGTGGTCAAGAATAGGGCAGCCGTGGTTTATGAAAGAGTATTAGAATAAAGGCATTGATGATTTAAGTAGAAGGATCGAGATAAGTGTAGTTATGGGTTATGTAGGATTGTTCTGACATTGGGTTTGTGGAAGGGAGATCAAGGTTTATGTTGTGTGTGTTCTTTGCAGGAACTTTGCTGGAATTTTGCAGGAATAATTCAAGATTAGAGCGATGATGGTGATGATGATGGAATGTGTGGCATATCGGAGACATATTCTCTGTAACTGCATTCACCACTATCTAATAAATATCTAGGGGTGACTATTAAGGGGAAACCAACTATTGCGAGCATCTATGGTCTATTGCAATAGTTTCATTTCCTTGAATTGTCTCATTTCAGATAATTTCCCCAATGAATGTATAGTTTATATGAAAGAAAAAACACGTTGAAGTTGTTACTGACTGTTTTAATAACTGACCTGAAACTTGAAACCCAGAAGTACACAGTTAAAACAAGAACTTAATGAAGCTGCAAGTTTTCACCCCCAAATCCTGTGTTTTGCGCTGCGCATTTTGTCAACGGAAGTCAATTACTAAACTATCGATAATCACACATACTATCCATTAATCTATATCTGGTATCGGAGACTCAACAGTTGCAATCCATAGATAGTTCGATGCATCGTTACATCCCTATAAATATCATAACCTTAGTCAACTTGAACTGGTAGGTGAAAAATAATTTATGATAAAATTTTTTTTTGATAAAACAGGCTAGGGCTGCCAAACGACTGGATCTTGTTACCCTGTTATGATCCACATCGGGGAGCTTGTGAGCTTCACACGTTGTTCAAATGTTGGTTGGTCACCGGTGTACTACATATTGTGTAGGTGGTGGGATCAAGGGAACAAAAAACAGCTGTTAAACATCTTTTTTTTTGAAAACCACGGTGGTTTAGTGTGTCAGACTGGTGACTTTGTGTGTTGACAATAAGGTGTCTCTCTATACTGGAATAGATTCAATCCCGAATGGTTGTGGTTGTGGATGTGGATGTGGGTGTGGGTGTGGGTGTGGGTGTGGGTGTGGGTGTGGGTGTGGGTGTGGGTGTGGGTGTGGGTGTGGGTGTGGTTGTGGTTGTGGTTGTGGTTGTGGTTGTGGTTGTGGTTGTGGTTGCGGGTGCGGGTGCGGGTGCGGGTGCGGGTGCGGGTGCGGGTGCGGGTGCGGGTGCGGGTGTGGGTGCAGATCTTGATATGCGAGTGTGGGTGTGGATTTGGGTATGGTGTGGGTGTGGGTGCGAATGTGGATATGTGGGTGTGGGTGTGGGTGTGGTTGCGGATGTGGATATGTGGGTGTGGATGTGTATGTGGATGTGGATGTGGGTGTGGGTGTGGGTGTGGGTGTGGATGTGGATGTGGATGTGGGTCGTCAGTGTATACAAAATGTGTACACATCATTCATTCCACCTGTCAAAGTCACCCCACCCCCACCCCGACCCCTCCCGTGCGGGTGAGAAACTCGATAAATTATATCCTGGTTTACTATCCAGCCTCTTGGTTCTGAGAAAATCACTTTTCTTATTACAGCTATTTGGAATTGTGTGACTCAGGAGAGCAGGAAGTTAGATAACTGCTTTGTGTTGTGTACGCCATTGCTGGGTATCTATCTGTAAGGTGGTTGTGGTTGTGGTTGTGGTTGTGGTTGTGGTTGTGGGTGTGGGTGTGGGTGTGGGTGTGGGTGTGGGTGTGGGTGTGGGTAGCCATGGCGATGTCGATGTGGCTGTGGTTGTGGCTATGTGTGTGTCTGAGTGAGTGTGTGCGAGTGTGTGTGTTTGTGTGTGTGCATGCACGCGCGCGTGCGCGAGTGTGTGTGTGCGTGCGTGCGTGCGTGTGTGTTGCTGTGGCTGTGGCTGTGGCTGTAGCTGTGTGTGTTGTTGTAGGTGTGGGTGTGGATATGAGTGTTTGGAGTTGTTGATGTCACACAGTCTGTGTGCATGGTGAGAGGGGAGATGTATGCAGGGTGAGGGTGTAGGGTTGTCGATGTTACACAGTTTGTGACATTTTGATGATTGGTGCCGTTGACTGGAGAACATAGATGGAGGGGCTACTGATCGTCAGTATAATACAAGTTGTGTAAACATTATATACTGGTAGTCTCCCCAATGTGTCAGGTATTCATGCAACTTCTAAACGCATGTGAAGACATTCTAGCAGTTGATAGATCTTTATTCATGAAGAAGGTAGGCCTCCGACCCATGTTCATAAATGGAAGGTATGAATTACACAATGTCATTTAGAATTACACAATGCCACTTTCTAAAGGGCATTGTATAATAGCTTTCGGCCGTGGGAGCCGTGCCAATGTACCAGACGGGCACACAAAGTACGCAGTGTAAACTACTAGTTGCCCGACTTCCACTTTTATGGAAGTAGCGGTGGCTGAACGGGCTAGGCGGCTGACTTTGTGTGCTGGCGATTAGGTGCCTGTCTCTGCGGGTTCGAATCCCGGATGGCACTCAACCCCCCAAAGTACTAGAATTTGTACTTTACTAAGAAAGACTTAGTGAAATCCCAAATATCACACATGTTGCAAATGGAAGGTAGACGAAGGGTTGTCTTTCTTTAAACCATTGACTTAAAATATGTGACCCGTGAAGGTCCCGGGGTAGAATAGGCCTTCAGCAACCCATGCTTGCCATAAAAGGCGACTATGCTTGTCGTAAGAGGCGACTAACGGGATCGGGTGGTCCAGCTCGCTGACTTGGTTGACACATGTCATCGGTTCCCAATTGCACAGATCGATGCTCATGTTGTTGATCACTGGATTGTCTGGTCCAGACTCGATTATTTACAGAACGCCGCCATATAGTTGTAATATTGCTGAGTGCGGCGTAAAACTAAACTCACTCACTCACTCACTTAAAATATGTATCTGTTTGACTGTATTTACAGTTCATCTTATATCAAGACTTTTCTGTAACAGCTGGACATAAATTTATAAGAGGTGTTCAGTGATGTTCCTACCCCGTAGCCGGAGTTATCGCATTGTTTATCAGTTAGTCAAAGCATGCTTTACTCAACAAAGGGCAATAGGCCCATATACAATAGAGTTAATGAAACTTTCATGTATATATCAACATAGGAATATACATAGGTTGAGCAAAAATATAATTCATTTAACAAAACGAAGTTGGGCATAATATTAAAGCATGGTGTATGTATAAGTAGTGTATGAAATAAGGCCCGTCCGACCGCCCTAGACGGGCTAGATTTCTCAAGGACGGTCTAAACTTACAGCTCGTCAACCCGATGGTCTGGTACAAAGGTTTAAGTTGCCTGTTCCTTGCATCTGTGTAACTTCACCTTAGCTTAAAATCTGATTTTTTTTTCAAATTGAACCTTACATTTGGACTTGACAGTTACTGTTTGAACATTGAACTATCCTATCTCAAGCTTTACGTTAAATTATACAGTTATAGCTGAGTTATTTTCTGGTCTGGTTAAATCCATTTGGGGCTGGTAACATTTTGAAGTTTGGGGCTGGTAACACATCTCAGATGGGTTGGTTTTCGTCTTATTTCATACACTGATATAAGGCAATGTGAAATTAGGTAGTAGGATTTCTGCAAGATAAAACCTTCTTAAAATCATGTGTGGATATGAAACTAGATGTAGGTAAATATTTAATTCTGTGTTCATCATAGACTGAGCAGAGATACACAAAATGGTATTAGTCGTTGACTCCGTTTGTACATATTTTACACTTTGTTGTTTTTTCGGTGTTTCAGCGTCTTTCTATTTCGACCTCCAGTTCACTGAGACCTAGGACAGTAAAATACCTTTATAACTATCTCCAAGGGACAACTGAAATTAGGTCGTTGTACCCGTAGTTCGATATTCATGAAGTTCCATTGAAAGAACAATAAAGACATCCAGTACGAGACATTCCTACTCAGTACATTCATTCATTCACATGACATTCAGTGACATTCGGTTGAACAGACTCAGATGCCTGAACTGAGACGAATGGCATTTGTTTGTTGCTTTACGCCGCACTGAGCAATATGCCAGATACATAGCGGTGGTCTGTGAATAATCGAATCTGGACCTGAAAATCCAATGATCAACGGCACGAGCGTCGATCTACACAACTGGTATACGATAGCATTTGTCAACCAAGTCAGCGAGCCTGGCCCTTCGATCCCGTTAGTCACCTCTTACGGCACACATGTGCTGGGAGTCAAACTATCAAACGCAGTCTCTGAGCTGAGGACTTTCCGTTGCTAAACGTGAATATTCTACTTGACTGTGTGGACTTTGAAACTCGCAAGTGATTCACATTATGATGTGAGAAACTTGAAATCCGCTGACCTGCATCATAAATTGTAACTATGTAACGTGAATAACGAATTGCCTGCTTTTGAATCTGGTGCGATGACCTTTTTAAATAGCAATGCACTTAAATACTCATGGAAATAAATAAGGGAACACATGGAAGTACACGTGTTCCTTTAGTGTTTTATGGGTTTATTCACACGGTATGTATTGTACTGCGAGTGAAATTCTGGAAATTGATAAAGCAACACTTGTACTTTCGTGTTTTCCCTTATTCGTTTCCATAAGCATATATGTGTATATTTTATGATTGAACGTCTTTTGGACTTTGTACATAAAATGCTTGTACATGAAGACTTGCTCTCGTCAGTATTTGGCTGGAATTATGCAGATGTGACGTAAAGTCCAACTCAAGTTTGAAGTGATCCATGGCCTCTCCTTATGTACACGATCACACACCACCGCGTTACGTTTAATGATTACTTTCAATGATTGAGTTCGCTAATCATTTTGAACTATGTTCAGTGTGGTCATTTTGCGAGCTTGTTGGTGAGTGTACTCCACGTACTAGAACAGACTAAAATTGTGTAGGAAGCGTACTGTTAGTCCTGGGCCGCTTAAAACCAATTCAAGTGCAGGCAAAAAGTAAATACAACGTCCACACTACGCCACAACACAGTTGAGTAATAGTGATTGCAACAAACAATTCCATTAAAATTAAAAGGAGCACCAGTAAGATGAAACGGGACCTAACTTGAAAACAATTTAGACTTGCTTCAAGGCACACACACACACACACACACACACACACACACACACACACACACACACACACACACACACACACACACACACACACACACACACACACACACACACACACACACACACACACACACACACACACACACACATTATATGTATATAGTGAGTGTTTTAAGTGAGTTTGCTGGGCAGTATATAAAAAGTGTATAGGTGATTGGGTGTATTTTTACACCGCTTTCAGCTGTACTCCTGCAGTATAGCGGCGAACGATACAAAAGGAGCTTACCTCACTGTACCTCTATTGGGAATCGAACTGCGTGATGAGTGAATGCTAGGCTACCTCACCAAGTCGATGAGGTGAGCTGTAGAACACTGGATTAACGTTTTTCCACGTACATTGAAACTAATGCACAATACACACGAGCTGGGACTGTGTAGAAACCTTTAACACATGAACGCAATTTACCCCTAACCGCTCTATATATGGCACTATGTTGAGGTTGAATTTGGAAATAATCTACCACAAAAGAATGTAAAAGTGATGAAACCCGTGATATCGGTTTCGATAGCAATGATTTGTGTATGTGTATGTATCGTTTCCACTTGAAGAAATGATCTTCAAAGTAAACACGCAAACATGCTTTAGTTTAGTGTGTACTATAGCAAACTATGAAATTACATTTAAAAGTAAGTATATTTTATCGATAGTCCAATGACAAACTCGACATTGTCAGGGAGATAATCCTTATATGTAAACAGAAACACTTTTTTCACCCTGAAGGTTACTTTTTGTTGTTAAGTCAACTCTTAGGTCAAGTATGATACTCTCTGAGACACCTAATAGCTGTGTTTTTTTGTTTCAAAACTAGATGCTACACATATCTGCTTGGGCGGCTGTAATGGCAGTGACGTTGTCCTTTGCCTGTGCTACAGACGTTAGTCTTGATGAACGCTGGGTGGAATTTAAGCTGAAGAACAACCGGGAGTACAAGGGAGATGTTGAGGTTGTCAGGTCTGTTTGAGCATTTGTTGTATATATTCTGGCGCCAGCGTATACCAGTGCTTCAGTGTAATGGCGGTACAACCTTGAGAGGCTGACGACAACAGCTAGGTTACCACCTTTCCCTAGGTCGACAGGAAATGAAAGCGTTGAAGTCCATCAGATGTATGCTTGAAGGAGAAAATAAGTAAGAAAAATCAATTCCAGTGGCATTTCTTGCAATACCCACCCAACACCAACAATGACATGAATGTTTTGAAACTGATCTGATCAAAACCATTTGGACATTCTGTTGTAGGCGCTCTCTGTGGGAGAGAAAGGTGAAGGACATTGAGAGGCACAACAGGGAGGCGGACCAAGGACAAGAGACCTACTGGATGCAAGAGACACAGTGGGATGACATGGTATATTCCTCCTTTCTCTCCCTCCCATTTTCACTTTCACTCCTACCTCGTCCAATCTTCCATCTCATTCCACTGGCCTCATCCTATCGCACACCTGATCCCTCTGGTCCCATTTCATCTTTCTACTCTTCCTTCTGGCCTCATCCTATCGCCCACCGGATCCCTCTGGTCCCATTCCATCTTTCTACCCTTCCCTCTGGCCTCATCTCACCTTTCCCCTTTACCCCTGGTCTCATCCCATTTTTCTCCTCGTCCCTCTGACCTCATCTCACCTTTCCCTTCCTCCCGCTGGTCTCATCCACCCTTCTCTTCTTCTCTCTGCCCTCATCTCATTTTTCTCCTCACTCCCCCTGGTCTTATCCATACTTTCTCCTCCTGCCCCTGGTTTCACCCTAACGTGCACCTCTTCTCTCTGACTCCATTTCATCTTTCCCCTCTTCCCTCTGGTCTCATCCTGACTTTTTCCTCTTCCCTTTGACCCCATCCTATTTTTCTCCTCTTCTCAAGCTGGCGTCATCCAAGCTTTTCCCTCCTCCCTCTGACCTCATCCTATCTTTACCACCGGCTTTCCTCCTAAATTCTTATATTTCATGGTTCCACCCTCTCTATACGCTGTCTCCCGCGCACCCCCGCCCTTCTTTTACCATTGCTCTTCTCCTCCGTTTCACTTCTTATTTCTCCTCGTCTTCTCCGTTTCTTCTCCTTCCTATTTCTATCTGAACACCCGATTAGTCGCCTCTTACGACAAACATGGGTTGTTGAAGACCAATTCTAACCCTTTTCTGTTTCTACAGACTTACGATGAATTCACTGCATACCACCACGGCGAAGATGTCGATTTCAACAGCGCGCACAGAGTCAAGAGAGCGGTATGTATTTAACTGAAGTATGAAAGGATAAAAGGAGAAATAACGAGAACATTTTTACACAAATACTCATGAAGCGGTCAACTAATATATGCATTTGAACAATGTTTGTTTATCATTCATAAACACCACACCCAAATTACACAGGACATTTTGAAAAATCTGATGGCATTAAAATTAGTCAACCAACATAAATCCTTTTTTCATTTTATCGACCAATAGAACAGAAACGGCACAGGAGATTGCTTCAACGAAGAAGTATGGGCATCCTCCGCAAATCCTTACGCCTACAACACCTCGGACGGTTTACCAGACAGGGTAGACTGGTCCCAGAAGGGCTATGTGACGAGTGTAAAGAACCAGGTAGTATTACCCATACACAAGGAACGATATTGCCCAATTCCTGACACAGCTTGGTCCGTTGAGTGACTATGACGTCACAACGCTTCATTGTTGAGG
This sequence comes from Haliotis asinina, assembly GCF_037392515.1. NCBI lineage: Eukaryota > Metazoa > Mollusca > Gastropoda > Lepetellida > Haliotidae > Haliotis > Haliotis asinina. Next base: position 31,986,411 of record NC_090289.1, on the reverse strand, counting down.
CAAGTGCGACATGACGTCATCCTTCTTGCATGACAGTATTTACTTGTCGTCTATGTTTACACACATAACGAGGCAATCGATGGCTTAGTAGTACAAGCTGCATAGTCTTCTTGGAGGTTATGGAAAGGGACGAGTGGTGACGAATGGAATCACAGATCGCCACGATCATGTTTCCAGTTCTTGTAACATCATGGCCAAGATTACCGGTTAACCAAATTGGTAGAAGACCTCTGTGATCCTAAACGAGATACGTCTTTACATAAATTCTATTTCCGCTGACCAGGGACGGTGTGGATCTTGTTGGGCATTTGCTGCAGTTGGTGCTCTGGAGGGTCAGCAGTACAAGAAGAACAAGAAGTCCGTCAATCTCTCCCCACAATACCTTGTCGACTGCTCATCACCTCAAGGTCAGTTCTGATTGGTCATCAAGCATTCGGTGAAGTCATTAAAAAGTCAAGATACAAAATTCAAGATTCTTTATTCAGTATACAAGGCCTGCGACCGAGTGTATATGTGTAGATAAATTTAATGAAGCTGATTCCTTACCATAACACAGCATAAGCATCTTACGGCAGTTATATGAATGCGAAAAATATAAAACACAATCCAAATGTCAGAATGTTGCAATTGATTTACACATCATACATGTTTTTAGATAATTATTAATTCATTACATGACCGTGTCGAAGTTGGTTTTCGGGAGACCACAACTAATGAATCTGTTGTGCAATTGGGAATTTGTATTTGATTAAAATGACTCGTGGAGTCCATCCTCGTGTTGTGATTTTGGGGTCCGAATTGCTCTCCCGAAAGCGTTGCTGTCGTAACAACCATCTCAAAGGAAGATATGATTAGATTATGTATCTACACTGACTATACCATCGATGAGGACATTGAGCATGCCATAGTAAAACGGCGATCAGTTGGTCTGGGACAGGTTGATGTCAAGGCGCAACACAACTTGATTATCCATGGCCAGTCATTAAGAATAGTTGTCCAGCGAATGCTATCTGCAGGTTGATCCATGAAGATCCGGGTTAGAAATGTTCTTCAGCAACCCACGTTTGTGGTAAGAGGATCGGGTGTTATCGACATCGGTTGCCATTTGTGTAGATCGAAGGTCTTGCTGTTGATCAGTGCATTTCCTGGTCCATACTTGATTATTTACAGACCGCCGCCTTATAGCTGGAATATTGCTGAGTGTGACGTTAAGCAACAAATATAAACAAACAAACAAACAAACTATCTGCAGTTAATACAAACACGCGTTGCAGGAAACAGAGGTTGCAGCGGCGGACTACCCACGAAAGCGTATGCCTATGTCATTCTGAAAGGCATCGCCACAGATAAATCCTACCCCTACAGGGGAGTTGTAAGTATGAAGTTGCATAACCTCACGTGCTGTTTAATGTAACAGTGTCATATCAAATAATTTAACATTGTAAACTAGATTTCACAACAGCGACATATTACAGTTATTTACTATTACTTGCTGTTACTGCCGCAACAGTTGGGTGGACAATGACTGATATTACCCTAATAAATATTATTTCCCTCTTTAAGAGAAAAAAAAACGATTATAACTTAAAGGACGACATCGAGCGTTACACAGAGGTTGGAAGACCTACATGACTATTGAGCTAATACAATAGAGTTGAACCCTCTTAATACACATGACACAGCCTTTATAGTAATAACTTGGGACTTAATTGTAGACACCTTTAACACAGCAATTCCACTTACCTTAACCGCTACATATAACAATGTATACCTGTATATAACACCGTTTAACTAGTAACGTAACGCTAAGTAGTTATGTACTGTAACTTACCGCTAAGTATAACTGATCATACCATGTTACTTTGAGGCCGGAGCATGCAAGTCAAGGTCTTCCATCACGATCGGGCTCAACATCAAAGGCTTCAAGACACTGAGATCGGACGCCAAGCTGAAGAACGCTCTGGCATACATTGGACCTATATCTGTGGGAATCCAGACCGGACCCCGCATGCAGTCGTACAAACGTGGTGTGTTCAACGACTGTAGTGGTGATGTCAATCATGCTGTTCTGGTTGTCGGGTACACCACGCACAATAACGTTCCTGTTTGGAAAGTGAAGAACAGGTACGCATCACATTTATTTGACTGACCGACAGTCTGTAGAAGTGAGTGATTTACCGTTTTACCCCAAACTCTCTTTTTTAACACACTCCACTTGTCCAGAAAGGAACGAAAAGTTGTGAGTCTCAATTTTGTTCGATTAGTATGTTCATTATATCTGTTTCTTTGTTTGTACTTTACCACATTCAAAATTCCTGCTATTTATGCAGATTGGAAATAATAGAGTCTGAATCAGACAAACCAGTGATCAACATCATGAGCATCGATCTACGCAACTGTGATGCGATGACATGTATCAACCAAGTCAACTAGCCTCACGACCGTCTTTTTGTCGCCTCTCACAACAAGCATGGGTTGCTGAAGACCAATTCTAACCCTCATTTTCACTATCTACAAGCTATCGAGTCTGATCAACCGGCGAGAATAGGTTGCTCAGGTCAGATTATTTGGGCAGCTGGCTGACGCTGCACAGTGTCCTGTGACAGTTACAGTGAACCCTGAAATCTGATCCCATAGCATATTGTAACACGCATCTAAACGGATCGGATTTCCTGTACTCTTGAAACATGTCTCACATAACTCTTCACGGATTCATTTTTCCCTAACGCGTAGTCAGGCTGTGGATTCGATAGCTCCCGTTTCACAATAATAAACAAGCATATAGGAAAACAGCCATCCAAAATACACAAATATGGCTATCGCTGTATCATTTGATGGTTTTCGTAAACCTCTCATCTCGCCCCATGATTAGTCGGTGTAATTGTGAGAACATTCGGCATTGGCCCAACTAAGGCATACCTTTTTAGATAAAGATGGCAAAACGAAATGGCATTTATTCTGTATTTTCTCGGTCTGCATAATTCAGTCATCAAAGGGAAGCTACTCTAGGTTAAGAGGAACCGGATGCCCACTAAGTAAGATACTGAAAAATTGAAAGTTAATAATTCAGACCAGATCAAAATGCAGATGTCCACAAGGACAGATTGTGATACTGATTTAGTCATCAATTGTGCTTCTGTCTGTTCATAGTTCCACGTTTATAGATCCATCATTACATTCAATTACATGTACTCATTAATTTAAAAACAGCGGCGAGGACGAACCGCGAAAGGGAACATTTATTAGCAAGCAATGCATTAAAAATATAAAAAAATATTTATGACATGGGTAACATGTGATAGTCATCTAATGCCGGAAGTTATTCATTGGTCCGGGAAGAAAGTCGACTGTGGTATAAAAATGCAATGTCAGCAGTATATTTTCATTTCGATACACGTGTTCCATATGTTGATCGATCATTCATCGTGTTATTTACGCTTCAGTTACTTACTTTTCTACAAACTAAAGTAATATTTAAAAGAATAAATGAACATTTGTACAGTTATCCCGAAATCACATTATTGTTACATGGGAACATCCATCGCAGCAACAGCGAAGTGAAGTTGATAAATATATTTATCAGACTGAATGATTTAAAAACATATCCCTGCATATCTCTTTCTAGTTTTATTGTATATACTCTCGTACTTATTTAATTTGTGATTATTAATGTTAATTTACAATACTATACTCATCGCGAATAACGAATAGTGGGAAATGATAATATTCACAATGAGTGGAAGCACTGTATATTTTCTTTTAACTCTTCTTCACAAGAGACAACGATAACTCGAAAGAACGCACTTACTGTGTTTATTCTCGACATGACAATCTAATAAATCAACATGAAAACCACATAAAACATTAATCTAGGTATTGTTCTTTAAAAGGGGGAAAACGTTTACGTCAATAACGAGTTTGATCTCACTTGTGACGTCACGTATGCTGCGCTTCTGGTAAACATTTGTCGTTTGTCGAAAAAAAACCCCGTATTAACGGAATCAATTACATGTAAGAAACTTGTCGAACACAATGAATTTACGTCACAGTAGATATTGATGAATTTCGCGTTTCTATTGGCGGTGAGTATATTATTGTTTGTGATAAGTCTACCTAAACTGTGAAAAGGTGCACATGCATTTCCTTGTAAATATTTCAACGCTGATCTATACATAAACATTCGTCTCATGTATACATAGTATATGAATTTGTGAAAGGTAGGTTTGGATTCCAGCTCATCTGCTCTTCATGAACGTGAAGATCGGTTAGAATGGATCTTCAGTAACTTCAGCTGACTTGGTTGCTCATGTTGTTGATCACTGGATTATCTGGTGCAGACTAGAGTATTTACAGACCACCGCAATATAGCAGGAATATTGCTAAGTGCGGCGTAAAACTAAACTAGCTCACCCCATTCTCTCACTCACCCTGTTTCAGCTGGGGGCCGGGCTGGGGAGAAGGCGGTTACTTCTACCTACCAAGAAACAAGGAGAATGCGTGCATGATTTCACAGTTTGCCTCCTACCCAACTCTGACGGACGTAGCTAGGGGGCCGGTGCACGCTGGTGAAGTTGCTGCTGCAGTCGATGGTGCCGGCGTCGTCGCATCTACCACTGCAATGTTCATGTTGCTGCTCCTGCCTACTATTTTAGTTTAATACTTTAACAGTGTCCACCCAAAAAAGAGTCGCTTTGATAACTCGTTACATTTTTGTCCATTAACGCTTTGAAACATTCATTCTTTTTTTGTTTGTTTTTAAAACTTCATATCAGCATAAAGATATATTTGCTTTAATTTTTGTGTGTGATTTTTTTAAAGATTGACACATTGTTTGCATTCATGGTTATGTTCATGTCTATGATGTGTGAAAGAGAGTACACGTCCATGTTTGGAAGTGGATAAAAATAGAAGCCCGCAAGGTCTGGTTGTTACACGGTGACGTATCTGACGCATGCAACATAGGTGTACCTTGGACCTTTTATTTGTAGTGCTTCGTGGCATTTTGATCAAATGGTGTAGGTCAATTTGGTTGTTGCATGCCATGCTACCCCAGTTACGTAAATAGATGGTTATGATGTTGATCACTGGATTGTTTGGTCCAGCCCCATTTTTGCTCAGACAATATATGGTTGTTAAAGGTCACATGCAATCAAAAAAATCATAGTTAAAACACAATTATCACTTACTCGTGACATATAAAAAAAACCCAAAACAAATAAACAAAATTATAAGCGTACAATCGCGATTCAAAAGTGCAATATTTTGTACTTGAGCTTACTTCCCTCAAACGGAGCCCTCGGGAGACCGAACCCAGTCATAGCGGGTGGATGTGCACTCAAGTGTAACGACGGCTTCCGATTGGCCGGTTCATTTGCTGATACGCTGAAGGCTCATTGTGTGTACAGAAAGATGATCTGTTTGATGGGTATTTTAGAAGTATGGCGAGTCGCAAGAAAGTAAGATTCTTTATGTATAACAACTTCTTTTATTGTATATAGAGATGTTGGGTTTTGTGAATACATGTTCTCTGAATTTGCGTTCGATCCAATCAAAAATCATCTCAGTAGATATGGTGAACTACTGCGTGGCTGGAAACTCATTCATCCAAGTATAAAGCAGGACTTGAAACTGACAAGAGTTTGCACCAGTTTACGTCGGATCCAGTCATCCGAGAAAATGGATGTAGTTTGTATGCAACCCACAGACATAAAAAACATGTCATGTGTACAAGTATCCCACCTTCCTAATTACGTTATGTAGCAGAGACATGACTCGGGTGCACGAGTCATAAATCAGTTTATTTTGTTTAAGGCGCATAGCCTGATAGGTGTTAAAGATCACATAAATGCATAAATCACTAATTGACATCGTTATAAATGAAATCCCGTCATTAATTCGATCTTCAATTACCTTAAATCGACGTTTTTGACAACAGTGCACAATTCTCAGCCGCAAACGAAATTTCAACCAATCAGAGCGGCGCGTCTCCGTGACGTAATTGTAGGTATATATATGAGGGTCTTTGCAGAATTTATCCACATTTCAGGGGGTAAACTATTTTGTTTACAGGTTTGTACAAACCTGAAATCGCGACAGCGGTTGTGAAAACTGAAAGCTCTATGTTCTCACAATCTACTATCATTTAGTTTTGTCTAGTTTCCAAGTTACAACCCTTGTTTTCATAGACGATTCTGTCACAATCACTTGGCGTCGCTAGGTTGTAATCACTGTTAGGTGGTATAAACCTACACGTTATTTGTCACCATTCACTTGATGCTCAGTTATAAACCTAATTCTGATCACTGCCTTTAATGGTCATTATCCTTTCTACTTGCACCAATACCCGGTAAGAGGTTTTACTCCCAATGTAAAACCTGGGAATAGGTTTAACTAGATTTAAGTAAAACCTATTCCCAGGTTTTACTAGGAGTAAACCCTCGTCCCGAAAGTACCGGTTTGGAGCGATCAGCCACCGAAATCTGCATTCACAGGAAAGGAAAAACAAAAACTCTGACAACAGTGTTTTAATTGAAATTGAACGTCATTGTAACACTTCCGTGAGCGACAGTTTGTGTTGTACCGGAATCTCCCTCTGAAGTAGGAACCGACACTGTCGCAGACGTCTGAGTTTTCTTTGGAGCTGAACATGAGAGAACATCTGACGCCATTGCTTGTTGTTGATCACTGGTTCTCTTGTAAACCCTCACTGCCTCGCTTTTGTGACCTACAATAAAAGAATTCATCTTGATAAGTCATTTCAAATTGTACATAACCGTTTGAAAAGCAATTTATATGATATTGTAATCGCTTTGCTTGGGGCCATCATTGGGATTCGAACCCGGATCTTGGCATGTTAACCATAACACATGTTGACATCACAAGTTCTAGCATTTAAAATCGCCAAATTGCAATTTGGCCCAGTCACTTCAAGTTTCATTCGTGTTTTGCAGATATTCATTGAGTTACATACCAGTTTGTTCACAAATCTGTTGCTCGCTTATGTTTGCCTCGTAGAGACGGGTAGCAGCAGTGCATCTGAGCGAGTGGTTCGTTTTCCTTCCTTCAATTCCGGCTTCAGCACATATTCTCTTCACCGTTGTCTGGATTGTGTTGTGGCCCATGGGCGACTCTAGGTACCATTTTCCATCCTTAGGTTTCTTCATCGGGGTGAAGTAAAACGCATTTGCTCGAGTTGAAGATGGTAGGCTGGAAAGTTAAATTGTGTTGACATAGAATCAATTAAGTATGAAATGTTTGCATTTGTCATTTATATGCCCCTAAACCAATGCGTGCAATCATCATCAGGGAGTAAAATTATAAGACAATTTACATGCAGTATGGGTCAAGTCACCCGCATGATGTGATTAAATGAGTGGTATATCTAAAGAATGTATAACATGTATCAGAAATGTATCAGAAAACATCTAATACATACCAAAGTGACTTGTACTTCATGAAAAGGCGCACATAACATCGTTCCGGGTTCTTGGTATTTTCATACGCTCGCACCTTTTTCTTCTGCAGTTTCCTGTCTTTCACTCCCCCGGCATTTGTCTTAGAGACGTCTTCCACATACTGCAGGTACCTGCGGCCGTTCTGGTCTGTATGTGGGCCTGTAATCTGAGGTTGTTGGTGTAGTCTTAAACTCCGATGTTCCTTTCCACCTCTCAAGGCGAAGTTAAGTCCTGGAAAATAAAATTCCGTACACAATTATATAATGTTTATCTATTTTGGTCTTAACACGGGATTCAAAATATCCATCCAAACTTTGTTTGGTTTGGTTTGCCTCAAAGTGAAGTCGGGCATTTTGTTCCAGTTAATCACATTTATTTTCGATGTGAAGGTTTGATTGTAAATGCCAAAATTGCTAATATCCGACTTTTCGACAGGGAAATCAAATGCAAAATGCAACTCACCAGTTAAGTAGAGGACTGTGTCCAGGAGTTTTTGCGGCGTGCCTTCTCCAAGAGCCCCCTTCTCCCACAGAGTGTTCTCCTCGTCTCGAGTTATCACCTCTGTAGGTTTTCTCACGTCTGCTCCAAGACCAGCTGTGGACCTCTCACGCATGCATGCGTCCAGTGCCTGTCTGCTGTCCTGGAACTCTTCGCCTTCCATCAGATTGTAAGGAGATTTGTTAGCTTTCAAGTGTGACGCTATTGCCGTGAATAGCCCATACACAGTAACAGCTGGGTAGCAAGTCCCGTCCACTTTCCTCGCCTCGAATAGGAAATACTTTAGGGCTGTATTTATATCTTTAGCAGTCATATCCAGCAAGTCTTCAGTCAAGACGGACGACGACAGCGCGATGTTTGCATCCATTGACCTCGTCCGACGCTCTTCTTGCCATCGCCTGAATACTCCTTTCGCCCAATCATTTTTGTACCTTGTCGTTCTTGGAACACATCGAGATAATTTCCTTTCAATATCTTCCTCAGTCAAAGGTGCCGCGAAACGGAACAGAAAATCATCATCATCATCATCATCATCATCATCATCAGCAGCAGCAGCATTGTCATCATCTTTCTTAAACTGCGACTGTGTTAAAAACATTTCGTCTTCGCTCTGGTTTGCCATGGTTAGCAATGAGCGGATTCAAGTAACCACGTGGTATATAACTGACTCACTCACAAAAAACACGTGCACTGCGTGAAAATCCCGTGCGTTTTCTAACTTGTGCATTAGAGTTGCGACATTGCTGTCATTCCGAATGTTCGCGGTATAGTGAGGTCCTAATTCCTTATAACGCAATATTTAAAATGACGGTTTATAAGCAAGAGAAAAAACTTCTCCTCAGTTTTGGTAGAGAATGTAAACCTTCGGGGGTCGGGAAATCCCTCGGGGCTACGCCCCTCGGGATTTCCCTACCCCTCAGGTTTACATTCTCTACCAAAACTTCGGAGGCGTTTTTTCTCCTATACTTAATGAATTCATAACAGGTATATTAGTGGTAACGCCATTTACCCGACAAAGCCCCCCATTTGGCATTTATTGTGTCTGGATCGATCAAAGGATTAACCAATAACACGTTGATTGATTAATTATTTTTATACGGATTTCAATGGGGGATTTGTCAAAAGGTAGTGTTTATGTATGTACATTTACAAATCTATATTGAATACACCCTGCCGTGTATGTGTCTCTGTAAAACAACACCCTTCTTTCAAAGGATTAACCGAAAATACATTGATTGATTGCTCATTATTGGCTATCTAAATTATGTTTTTTAAAAGAATGACGCACATTATGCAGTTAGTTGCAACGTGTGCTATCTTGACTGACCAATGAGACTGTACAGCAAAGTGAAAAACCTGAAACGATACATTTCGTGTATTAGTTTGTTGAAAGACACACCACTTGGGAAGTCTGCAGATGAATTATATATCACTCGTTTTTGTGGATATTGATGGATACATTCCTCGAACAAGGTAAGAGCCTGACATTGCTCCTATAACTTTAATTTGTTTTAATTTTAACATTTGCATTTTGTTTTCGTTAAGTTGTCGTTGCTTTCAACAGAATCATTGTTTTCGTCGTGAAGTTGTAATGATACAGACGACATACACTAGGGCGTGCGTGCGAAATATCATTCATTAAGGCAAACTATAAAATGTCTAGATATAGATAGATAGGATATTTATATAGCGCACATATCCACGCACTAGTGCTTGCTCAAGGCGAGGTACTAACGAGGTAGCCAACTGACAGCTGGGTGGACTGGGACACATAGTCACAGCACTTTGTCCAAGTTTACTGCACGTTGCTGTACCCGCAACTAAGTGTATGCACGTGTTCATGTGGCCACCATCTGGTCATATACCAACGGATTCGTGGGTTCTTTTAAGTGCACAGGGTTGTGTTCTGTACACTAGGGGTTGTGACAACACTGAAAGAGTCTGCACACAAAGCTGACTCCAAGGTTTTTACACCCGGTCACAGGTGGGCTCGATCCCGAGACCTCAACCTCGCTGGATCACTAGCCTGGCGCCTTAGCCAGCTCGCCCACCATTTGTTTTAATTTTAACATATGCATTTTGTTTTTGTCACGTTGCCGTTGCTTTCAACAGAATCATTGTTTTCGTCGTGAAGTTGTAATGATACAGGCGACATACACTAGCGCGTGCGTGCGTGCGAATTATCATTCATTAAGGCAAACTATAAAATGTCTAGACATTACATTCCTGTCATACATTCGCAGACCGCTTCTTTTTGTTAAGTTTCAAAATGCAGACAAGTATGATTATAATGTAATTAGGATTATGAGACCAAATATAAAGACGTATATTGACAAGTGTCTACATACTGGGGAGTGAACGTTTACAAACCAAGCAAAATTAGCAAGTGTAGAAATTTATAGCGCAGCATTTTCACTTCGACCCCAACCTCGCTTATGTTACGTTACAAGTTGTGTCATGCAAACTCCTTTTGGTCATGATTCAAATACATATTTAACTACTAGTAGAAAGTAGTTTTGATTTTCTAACTTGATGAAAACAAACCATAATCTCATTAATTCAAATGGACTTTAGTCTGTGTCTTCACGATTTTCAAATATGGCGGCTCCCTGTCAGAATGAATGCTATTTAAGTTTGTTTTTACCGACTTACAAAATCAAAATTACCCTCTACTAGCAGTAAAATATGTATTTTATTGATGGGCAATAGGATTTTGCATGACATCGCTTATAACATAACAGTTTCACTCTTGGAATCGACTTGGGGGTCAATTTAATATTACTTGCAATATTAATGCCACATCGACATTATATTCGACATAATATTATTTACGATAATCATGATAATATTGGTACTTCGACCACAACCTCGCGTCCAAGGAAGAAAGCGTTATATTCATGCAAAATCCTTTTGGTCAGCAATATGTAGTAAGCAGTCTTTATTTTATAAACTCCATTTTCTATCCTGGAAGCGTGGTAGGGGGCGAACCATCCGATTTAGTATATACCACAGGCTTCCACAACACTCGAGAAATCAGCAAAATGACGAGCTTCCTACACATTTTCTATACAACTAACTGAAAATCGTTCCTTCTATGACGTCACTGTAGGCCTCTGGTGACAGAGTTACGTAACCTGTCTGTGGTTTCGTTTGCGGGCGAGAGAGAAGCAGACGGCTTTTTAGCAACTTTTAAGCGCTTGGTATTGATTAACCACAAGCTTTTTTTTAAAAAAAGAATGGTGTTCCGTTTATGACTAACCAGAAATCTTTCACATGCAGTGCTAAAACGAGTACCAAAAAATTGAGCTTTGTTGTTCTTTAAGTTCAAATTGCATGTGGTCAATGATTGAAACTGTGTATTGCATAATGTCTTTAGCAGACAGCCAGGTAGACATATAGGTGTCAATAAACCAGACATTGAGCTATCCCTGTGACAGAGGCTGCTTACCACAATCAACAAGTTTTTTTTATGTAACGAGCAGATTATTTACATGTTTGAGTACACAACCAAGATTAGACTACTGCTCACGACCCTATACACCGGGCATGCATACTGTTATACTGTTTCAGGCTCCACAGCTCAGCACCGCTGTTGATACCACTTTTTCCTCCAGCGCTGGGGGAAATTTAGTGCATCGTTTCAACTCCGATTTCGTGGGCTTTTTTTCACCGCGTTTTTTAACTTTATAGGATGAACTGGCATTCTGATGATTTGTTTCGGTAAGTGCATACCGAAAGGTATCAGAATTTGCAAGGTTGTGTCTTATTTTGCATGTGACATTTAAACAACAAACAATACTGACTGAACAGGTATCACTGTAACTGAATAGGGTGACACATAATAGAATTCACTGACTGTCTGCTCCAGAGTAGGTAATTTACTCATCAAGTTAAACTGTTGCCTAATGGAACTTTATTGATACCGGTGTTCATACATCAGTGTCGTCAGTGATAGGCTGATTCGCACTGTGAAGATCAAGATCCAGTGACTGTCGAAAGAGTAACACATCAAGATCCAAATCCAACAATTGTCGAAAGAGGCAACTTGGGTGTTTGGGTGGTCGGGATCGATGACCTGGTTGGAACACGCCCTCGTACCCATCTGTAGGGTAGGGTACTACAGTCAGTGGATTGACACGATTAGTCATACCGCTGACATTGCTAGGTGCAGCGTGAATCATCAGCGAACACAATTTAAGGAGTACATTTATGGATAGTATTACACAGCAGATACATCACCGTCAATTGTTATATTGTATGACATCAACCATCAACCATCAACCGCTTAGCTTGATGTGAGATGTTGTCACGGTCGTCTACACAAGGGGTAGGATTCCATCCGAGGCTACCCCACACATGTTGTCATGGTTACGTGCCATGAACATGTATCCGTCCTCGCCCCACGTGGTGCTCCAACTGGAATACATACTGGACAAAATAAGTTAGGGATAGTGGTAATTTTATGATTGATATTTTATCAGTATGTCAATGAATAAATACATCACTATTCATAATTTCAAAATTTACACATATCCCTATCGAGTCACATTATAACACTAGTTGTTCTGACATTGTAAAACCTATCTCGGCTTGTCAGTATAATAGGATAGAAACGTCGTTGAGGGCCAAAATACTTACAGGCAATTCGACAAAAGAACTCCGCGAGAATGGAGTGAATGAGTATTGTTTTAAGTGGCTTTAGCAATATTAAAACACTAGTATGGCAGAGGACACCAGAATGGGGTTCACACATTGTAATCATGCGGGGAATCGAACCCGGGTCTTCGGCGTGACGAGAGAACGCTTTAACCACTACCCCAACCACTCTCGAGAGAATGGATTAGAAGGTAAAGACAAAATATGGGAAGAAAGAAGACTCGGCTTTTTGAACAAGAAAATGGAAACCATGACTGTCATATCTAAATCCCTAATCAAAATTCGTTGTGTCGAAGTTGAGGGACCAACATAAATAATTCGAGCTATCAGTGTCCGATTATGACTAGATTAGAAATACTCAGAGAGGCAAGTTTTCCTCGAGACTGCCGTAAGTTCGAGTTTAACAGTGCATGCTTACGCTTCAACTTATGTTTCTTTGTACGATTGTGATTGGGTGTCGGTCTCATGTTTCATCTCACATGAGTGCAATATGTGAAGCCCTGATTTTCCCCGCCATCGTATCACGTGAATGCTGCTAGACCATACATAATAATTCAGTGATCTTTCAAACACGTGTGCCAGTAAATGAGTACCTAATGACTTCATCCGTGCATCTTATCACAAAATCATCTATCCTGCCCCCTCCCCTCAACACCACCTCCACCCCCCATCCCTCAACAGACAGACACACTCATACACATTAACAATAACCTCACACGTCCCCATATTTTCCAAACTTACCTGATTCGTATACCAGGTTCACGTATGTCAGAGAGGTCAGAGACGTACAAAGGCTGTAGGGAATCTTTGCATATGTACAACAGCAGCGAGTGAGTCTGGTTTTACGCCGCTTTTAGCAATTTTCCAGCAATGTCACGACAGGAACATCGGAAATGAGCTTCACACACCGTACCCATTGGAGGAATCGAACCCGGGCCTTTAGCGTGACAAGCGTACGTTTTAACAATTTGGCAACCCTACCACCTCTTGCACGACAACAGAAAGCATATGGGGAAAGGGAGTACCTATTCTTCAGTAGCCAGTACTCCTGGTCGTCCTCGGAACCGTAGCCCACGACAGTAACAGCGTGGTTGATGTTGTTGCTGTTGCATTTGGAGGAGCTGTAGATGCCGCTCTTGTACAGCATGAAGGTTCGGGAGGAGGCGTCAATAGCAACAGAGATAGGCCCCTCTGTAGCTACTGCACTCTTAAGCGCATCCTCAGATTCAGGAACGACAATGGCGAAGCCGGTATCGGTGGCGCCTACGTTCTCGCGGCTGAAGTTGCAGTCTTTTTGCTGTTGGTTACAGACAGGTATTAGGTTATTATGGTATTTGTTGACGTGACCTACTAATATCGGAATGGAAAGATAGAACATAACATACTAACCCCTGGAAGTGTGTTCAGGATTTTAACAGGTGGAAATCAAAGAATGACGTCGTGAGGCCATAAATACAATCAAACCAGAAAGGGTTCGGTTTGAAGCAGTGAAGGGATCATGACCTCTGAGATGCGGCTCTCATAATATAGCCTCAAGAACTTTAAGGTATTATTGCTCATGTACAATTTGTTCCGAAAGTCCCGGAAAAGTATTTGGAATCCGCTTTTTCAAACGAAAACAAACGGCGCATGTGTTGATGTAGGTAAATGCGGTATGTGTCTTCACAAAATGTGAGAGAATAAGCCGATTTATAAAACTCCAAGCCCCCTCATTAGAAATTTTGAAATAGAGTTTGGCCCAGTGGCTACATCGTTCGCACGTCTCCCCAAATAAACCGCGTTCGATTCCCGACATGGTTGAAATATACTGGTGTGCCCAGTTATGATATTCCAGGAATTTTGTTGTCAACGTTTTAAAATCATCCTCATCTACTTGATTACTTCAAATTCATCTCAGTTAACACGACCATGTAGAATGGTTGTCTCACCTCTGCAACGTATGGGTAGGACTCCTCCGTGTCTATGCCATCATTCTTACGAATGTAGTCGAATGCTGACGTCATGAATCCCCCCTCACATCCGTAATTACCTAGTACATAATCATGATACATACATTGCTTATGGTTCACTGAATCTTGTAGCTAAGAAATATGCTCCACATTGTCCTGTGTAGTTAAAAATAGTGTGACCTTGATGTGGATTTCTGACATGACAAATCCACAAGGATTCTCATGTGTCTCAATCGTGTTCTTTTGCTCTGGGGCGTTAGTGAACTGCTTGTGTGAAATGGAACATGCATTGGGAACTGAGACTGATTATACATATGAAACACTTGTGCCAAATGAAATATGCCAAAACGTGTCAAGTAGTCAAAAGGTTACAAGATTTCATGCATACTACCCACCGTCCCTTGAACAGTCGACCAGATTCTGTTCCGACAGAGAGACGAGGCGCCCCGTCTTCCGGAAGTGCTGTCCTTCTAGGGAACACGTGGCAGAGAACGCCCAACACGAGCCACAGGCACCCTGAGACCATGTATACATAATTATGGTAACTGTATACACAAATATACGTGGACGGTTTATATACACCGATAGACAAGGTTACTGTAAACACGGATACACACGGAGTCTGTATGTATACATGTCATTATACTTACATACAGCAACAGACATGCATGGAGTCTGTATTTACTGACATACGCAGAACTTGTTAACACTAGACACTACTTGGACCTCCACCTCCAGACCTACCATAAGTCGTTCTCCTTATGATGTCATATCTTTTTCTGCATCGAAAGGTTGCATCACGATGCAAGCTAGAACTTCGTCTTGACTGGAGGGGTGTTTTGCTGTTGTTTGAAAATGAAGACACAGCACTCACCGTGGAAATATTATGATTGACTGACCTGATCCTTGACGTTCGTGACGTATCCTTCCTTCCGCCAGTCCACTGTGTCCGGAAGGTCGGAAGTGCTGACATTTAGGACAGGCGGAGACTCCTCGTCCCGAGTCCTCCTGTAACCCGTCATCTGCTGTAGAAACTCCTCGTGAGACTGAAACAGCAATTTAACATGTTTTAAGTATATATGTTGTGTCTCACGTCGAAACAGTTTTAGAAAAAAAAACATAAGGCATATAGACCCGACCTTATTACTGTCCTTTTAAACAGTAATAGGGTATGGTCAATATAATTATATGTCTTTCTGACCCTGTATCTAAGCGAGACACGACCCTAAGGCTGTAATTATAACCCGAACACTAATAGGACTTTTACGAAAAAAACATTTTCAGGAGGTCGTGGGACAATTATGCATCATGTGTCTATCACTGGATTGTGTGGTTCAGACATGATTGTTTACAAACAACTTCGTACAGCTGTAATACTGCTGAAACAAATATCTGCTCATGATATAGTCACAGCTGTACAGTCGATTCTTTTCTTATGGTCTGGAGTGTTATGTGGCTTCTATTTTCACTCCATGGTGTAAATGTAATTCATTTCGATCCCGTTAAAACCAAACAGCTATTACATGTTTCACTCTTGGGACGCTGTATGTTGGATGGAATGTATCAGTACTGAATCTGTATTATCGATGTAATCTTTACAAACGTCCATCACTGCAGCTAGGTACAGAGATGATATAAAAAGGTACAAATACACACCGTAATGCAATGTAAGGAACGATATGGTACCTTAGCTATTAAAGCGTTCGATCGTCACGCAGGAGACCGAGGTTCGATTCCTCGATGTGTGAAGGGCATTCCTGGGGTTCCTACCGTCAAACTGCAGCTATGGTGCTAAAAGCGGCGATACAACATGCTCACTCAAATCTTATAAACCTGCCCAGTTTAATCTAAACACCTTTCAAGTTTAAGTCGTGTGAACTTTCAGCTTCAGATTGAGAATCTTACCATATATTACCGTGATATTGCTGGAATATTGCATATTGCTAAAAGCGGTGTAAAACTCATATAGCAGTACTCACTTTGCACCGAAATACAAATGATTTACATATGTTCAAGGACTGCATGTCCATGACTTCTTTAGATCTTGACACAGATCATGAATCTTACCATGTCGGCATATTTGTTTTGTCCGAGTCTGTAGGTATGCTGTCCACGGTCTGCCTCCAGGTTGTGACGTTCTATCACTCCAAGATTGTTTTCCCATATGACTCGTCTGCAACAAACACACACACCACACATGACATACATGCAATACGTGGTCACCTGATATATGCATAAACAGTTATTTGAATAAATCTAACATTAAATGAAAACAATATGCATGTATTTAATTTTGGGTACCATACAACACATATAGCATAATGCACCACACAAACATTTCCTCCTCGTCATGAGAAAACACGAGAGTTGGTGGTAGTTTGGAAAATGCAAATGAATGTTCGATTTAAATGTAATGCAACTAGTATCAAAGTGATTGCCAGAGTCCACCTATCAGCTTCTTCACCACTGATGTACGCCTTTTGGTGCTGCGACTTAAAGCGTTCCCATTCCTGGTCAAGATCGATCATCGAACAGATGGTGGACACCAAAAGTGAGAGCAGCACACACGTACGCAACATCTGTAAAACACCGAGAGTCAAAATATTTGCCAGTTCTTTTCGAATTAGGTTAGAAATTAGGCACAGTGATAATTTATTTAAGAGAAATAAGTAAATCATTCGTTAAATTAAGCAAATAAAACCTGTTAAACCGAACATGCAGTCAATAAATAAAATAGTTATGACATGCTGACTTCCAAACTGGAACTATCAAATTAATCAAGAAATCCGTACACAAAAGAATACCGTGTGAAATAACAAAGGGGTTACACAATTAGATATAGTGCGAAAGAACACTCAGTCTTGACCACACTTAATCCGCTTGGTGTGAATATATATTAATGCAGAAATAATGATATCATTATTTACTAGGTTTAAAATAAAAATAAACCACTGTAAAATATTCACAGCTTGTAGAACACAATAGAGTCCAAACTTACAAACACTGGTAGCACATAATTCAGGACATTCCCGTCCAAGGAATGAAAATATTAAACTCGAAATCTCCATTTGATTTGGGAGGTTTAAAGGTTAGATACTGAAACCCATCTTAGAAACCAAACCACGCTTTAATAAATAAACTACATTTCTAGCCACCATGTTCAGGGTCTACTCACCAAGCAGTTGAACAGAGGATAACAACTCAAGGAACCAGTCTACACCGTCAATGGCACGAGATCCCCTTGTCGCGGGCCCTGCCCTTTGCTGTTGTACTAACGGTATCTGTAGGACATCTCTGAATAACTCATGTCACTGACGTGTGGCATGTCGTAAAAGAAGTGTATCATCAGGTGAAAGCCATTTACATTTCCGTGTACACATCAACCCTGAAATGAGGGTCCAGATGAACAGGTGTTTAACACATTGATTTCCATATCGCGCAGTTATCAAATGAATCTCCTGTTTGTTTCGTAGAAGTTCGAAGTACATCAGCTGTGTGTATAACGGAGTGTCAGATAACAAACAACAGCGTGGACACGTTGTATAGATGCAAGTTCTTTTCAGTAGTGTAATGTTTCCAGTTTTTATTCAAACCTACAAATGGTTTGTGGGTATCAGTTTCAGGAGTATGAATTACATACAATATAGTTCGAGATGGGATGGATGTGACGGGTGAGTGTCACATGCCCGAGTAACTCATGTTTTAAGGAACTTATAATTAACGGCTCAGAATGACATAGGGTGGGGACCTTGGTGGGTATGGGGTAGGAACCTTGGTGGGATGAGGACCTTGGTGGGGTGGGGCTTGGTGGGGTGGAGACCTTGGCGGGTTGGGGACCTTGGTGGGGTGGAGTGGAGACCTTGATGGGTTTGGGGGTGGGGTGGGGTGGGGTGGGGGAGCTGGCCTTCGAATATGAAATGGCCTACGTAAATTCTTCGGCACATCCGGGGTTCTATACAAATGCAAAATTAGTATTACAGAGTATTCCAACTGAGTAAATTGGTGCTCATTCTGTTGATCACAGGATTGTCTGGTCCAGACTCGATTATTTACAAACTCAATGCTGAACGCGGCTTTAAACAACAAATCTACCACGAGGACAAAGAACATGCGATTCTTTCATATTATTGTTGTTAGTCTTTCACGCCGAGACATCGTATTGATATTTACTGTAATGCGAATGGACATAGCCCCGGTTTGCTGCTACAGAGTAGCATCATGACAGACTCGCGTATAGCCGAGCTTTCAAATAACAGTGTTGAAAACGTTATGGCTTTTCTCCCTTGTCAAAGTTATCAGGTTTCCTAAAAATGCGAAAGGGAAGTATTATTTATCCAAATACATGTAGTGCTTTTTTGCATGCTATGATAGTTTCTACGTTGAATGGAGCTTCCAGTGTCCCTTGCCGCGATATTGCTGGAACATTGCTAAAGGCGGCGTAAAACCAGACTCACTCACTCAGAAAGTGATGTTTCATAGAGCCCGAACATGACACCTACCGTGAAATTACCCCCTACCCTCGATGAAATATTGTCAGGTCGTCGTCTTCAGTTGTCTCCCCTTGCTCTATTTGTTATTCATGACCCGGAGATTTCGACTCCATGGCAGTTCTGTGTTCGATCAGATTCCTGATTCTCTTGACCCTGTTCCAAACTGTGTTTATGATAAAAATACCTCAAAGCCATTTACATATTCTACAAAATATATCTGCAGGGTCATGTGTCTGATTTGAATATACCATGAACCTGATCTCAAAAAGTAATAATGGTAGGTGTTCCTAAAACGGTATCCTGTGGCCATCATCAGAGACACATACTAAGCATAGCAAAATATACGAGCACACTCGGCGCAAGTCGAAACAGGAACACATGTAATGTCCTTCAGATATCTACAACGAAACGATTTAATTGTTTCATGAACAACACAAGATGTCCATTTGTGTTCTGATGTGACAGTGACTTTCTATAACAGGCTCCATTTGTGTCGGCACTTTACTGGCTTCATTATAGGCACACGGTAGGGACTTGTCAGTCACCTAAGGTGTAAGCTTCTATGAAAGCCTGACTGAGCACCTTTTTTCTACTTCTTGTAGACTTCGTAATTTCGTTACGTTTTCTTAACTAAAAACGTTTTTTGTTACATCGGTTTTTTTATTCATTTTCACTGTCACTGGAAACAACAAGAACAACTAGAAACACACAGACTGATTGTTATCATATATCTTTATTTGTTCTTTATTGATATCCGTGTGTGTTCACAGTAGTTATGGGACTACTGAACAGATATGGTACCCTTGCAACAACAACTACGGCGTCTCATTAGTTTGGGTGTTGTCACGGTCGTCTACACAAGGGGCAGGGTTGCATCCGTGGCCACTCCGCACATGTTGCCATCGTTACGTGCTAAGAGCATGTATCCTTCCTCGCCCCAACTGGTACCCCAACTGGAAGATATATATGATGACCTCAAATGTTTTTTTTCTGATAGTGCAGTTTTACTTAATGCATGATATTGATTTACCACTCGTCTGTTATTACTTACAAAGGGAGATCAGGGTAGCCCAGTGGTCTAGTTGGGTCCCCTGAGCACGCCATGATTGGGTGGTCATCGGTTCGAATCCTGGTTCGCCTTGATTGTCTTTCTAGTATTTGTTAATATTATCCTCTTCCTGGTTGAAAATCCCTGTTAAAATTCGCTTTCAGACACCTACGCTTGTCGTAAAAGGCAACATACTGGATCGGGTCAGGCCCGCTAACTTGGTTGCAACATGTCATCGTATCACACTTGCGTAGATTGGCGCTCATGCTGTTGATCATTGGACTTTCCGGTCTAGACTCGATTGTTTACAGACCGCCATAATATACCTGGAAAATGCCTGAGTGCGGCGTTAACCAACAATCAGGCAAACGTAATGCCTTCGGACATGCCACTTACCTGAGGTTTCCATCCCAACATTTTATCTGCTTCGTTCACAAATCAATCCATTCGATCATCTTCCTGATTTGCACTTTAAACCAGAGCTGCAAGAGCTAGCAAACGACACAAGTGTTTACCTGTTCTTTAGCAGCCAGTAGTCTTTATTATCCTGTATGCCGTAGCCAACGACAGTCACAGCGTGGTCGAGGCCGCTGCTGGTGCATTCAGGGGAGCTGTAGACACCGCTCTTGTACAGCATTAAAGTTAATGGTGAAGAGTCCAAGCCTGTAGAGATGGGCCCTTCCAAGGCCACTGCGCTCTTCAAGGCATCCTCAGACTCGGATATAACAGCAGCAAAACCTATATCAGTAGCACCAACATTTTCTCGTTTGAACTTGCAAGGTCCTTGCTGTTCAAGAAGAAAGAAGTGTATTAGACATGCCAGGGCCCCGTTTCATAATACTGTCGTAGCGTTATGTAAACCTAGAGTAGAGGTCAAGACAGTGATAGCGTTACGACAGGGTTGTGAAACGGGGCTCAGTTCGAAAACATGATGTTAAAATCCGTGGTAACCTGTCAAGAGCCAGCTGTAACGAAATGACCTTAGGGTTAAGACCTTAGGGTAACTCCCACGCTTATAGTCTATGACCCAACATACTGTTTGGCTTTGTGCAAGTACACCCAGTCCTGTGGTGAAATGTGTAGGGCACAATGGAAATGATTTGCACTGACTTTTTATTGCAAGAATAAAGTAAAGGTGTTTGACGTGATGCCAGTTTGGCTTATAATCTACCAGGAGGAACTCAACGTTCACGCCGACGTGCACAACATCATATTTCCTTGTACCGACTTGACACGTGCAATATTTCTACCTTGCAACCTGCTCTCCCTCTGAAACATTTGTACATTTGAACACTTTGTGAATTCCAGCTCACCTCGGCAACGTATGGGTAGGACTCCTCTGTGTCGATGCCATCATTCTGACGAATGTAATCGTATGCCAATGCCATGTGCCCTCCTTCACATCCAAGGTTACCTTCAGTAATTAAGAGAGTGCATCAATGAATGGAATCATTCATTTATTGCTTATCACTTAAGACGTTTATGACATAGGTTTCTCTGCTTACTTTCAATGGGTACATTTTGTCCTTGTCTTTTGAACATTAGTACATGTTATGAAGTTTTACACAAAACTATAGTTGCAGTACACTATCGCAAAAGAATCACTCACTGATGGGAATCGGAATGCCCACAATTTTCACGGGCTATAAAATGTGATTACTTTCTGACAATTTTTATTCCTTGAATATTACACCATTCCTTGACATAATTCATTGAATATTTCTGCCACCTTTCATTCCAAGAATATTAGACCAGGATCTACTCTACGTACAACGAGGTTCTCCTCTGACAACTACCAATCATGATGCTGTCGATCAGGCTCTTTTATGGCAGGTACTGCTCTTGGAATAGTTACATAAGCTTTGTTCCCAAACGTACCATTTCTGGAACAGTCGACCAGGTTCTGCTCTGACAGAGACACTAGTTGTCCCGTCTTCCGGAAGTGCTGTCCTTCAAGAGAAGCGGCGGCAGCAAACGCCCAGCACGCTCCACATGCCGCCTGCATACACAGATTACAAAAACACCCCTTGAAGACAGTTTAATACCGTTATATTGAACATTAAAGTGTCTAACTTACTGTTGTCTAGTAGTAAATGCTTTCACTCTTTCATTTCTCTCAACATTTTCGGTTATAACTCCAGGCGTACGTATATTTATTTGCTTCAACTTCGACATAGCGGTGTTTAACAGACATTTCTGTCGGTCTTTTCTCCAAGTCACCCTACATTCTTGAAGATCCGGGTTAGAACTGATCTTCAGCAACCAATGCTTGTCGTAAGAGGCGACTGTCGGGATCGCGTGGTCAGGCTCGCTGACTTGTTGCCGCATGTCATTGGTTCCCTGTTGCGTACACCGACGCTCATGCTGGAACATTGCTGAGTGAGGCGTAAAACCTAGCTCTCTTACTCAAGGCAAATTGCGAGTTTATGGCACAGTAGACAGTGATATTCGTGTGAAAAAAAACGATCCGAAAATATGTAAATAAGTCCCTAAACAGGAGTTGCTGTTACATTCATGTACTATCTGCCTGATAACGGTGCCCAATACCCTTAGACACGTGTTTCCCGCGTTGTTGGACGTAATGCGGAGGGAAAAGCTGTAGTCATTCGGCACAATAATAAACATTGTACAGTTCACTCAGCCATGGTAATCATATGCGGTTTCGAGAGGGACTGCATTCAGTAAACTGCATCTTCATAATGGATTTTCATAAAGTTGACCGTGCACTTCCATGATCTGCCAAGGGGCGGTGGTGTGGCCGTGTGGTCAAAGCGGTCGCTCTTCACGCCGAAGACCCAGGTTCGATTCCTCACATGGGTGCAATGTGTGAAGCCCATTTCTGGTGTGCACCGTCTTGATATTGCTGAATATTGCCAGAAACGTCGTAAAACCATATTCGCAATAATGTAGTAATGACGTACCACATAGTATTTGTTCGCAAAGCCTGAGCAACTGTGACATACGTCCAAGGTGTTTGCTCTGTGAACATCCTGACTGACCTGATCCTTGACGTTCGTGACGTATCCGTCCTTCCGCCAGTCCACTGTGTCCGGCAGGTCCGAAGTACTGACATTCAGGACAAGCGGCTGCTGACCACCTTGACTCTTGAACCTTTCATAACCGGTCATCAGCTGTTGAAACTCTTCAAGAGACTGCAACAAATAACACAGTAACTCACAGAGGAGGAGAAGAAGCAGCCGACTACCAAACAACAGTATGTGAAGCGCTTTTCTAGTGTCCGCCGTCGTGATATTGTTGTAATATTGCTGAAAGCGGCGTGCATCGAAACATAGAAATATTTTGCACTTGTTGATGGACTGCATGCCAATGACAACATTAGATCCTCACTCATATCACGAATCTTACCATGTCGGCATATTTGTTTTGTCCCAGTCTGTAGGTGTGCAGTCCAAGGTCTGCCTCCAGGTTGTGACGTTCTATCACACCAACATTATTTTCCCAAATGGCCCGTCTGAAACAAACACACGCACGCACACACTATACACAGCAACTTGGAACACATATACAAGTACTCATATATACTCATAGCTACTTGGGACGAACATACACACAGCATTTGGACACCTACGCACATACTTACACAACACGTGATGCTCCGAAACACGTTTACGGTGATATGATGCCAAAAGCAGATAATTTTTCACAACGTATTGTGAAACTTAACTTTTTTGACAATATTATCGTAAGATCTCACCTGTCCACTTCTTCGTTGTGCTTGTAAACTTTCTGGTACTGTGATTTAAAGCGTTCCCATTCTTGGTCCAGCTCAATCCGCGAACAGTGAATGGAAACAATGAGAATGAGTACCACACCAAAACGCAACATCTGTAAAACAACAAATATAATTGTGAACAATAAATCTTATTGTAATTATAGCAACAATGTTTTAGGTGCAAGAGATACCATGCTAGACTGGGCGTAGGATCATAAAGCAAAAGATCACTGAGATCTGTGTTAATGTGAATCAGTACCATTTTAGCGTCAACGGCAGACCACATACAGCCATTGTTTGTCAGGACCTTCTTTAAAACACCGTGGCTGTTCTGCCTTGATGTCCTTTTAACCGGATTGGAAACCTATTGAGCATTTATGGGATGTCCTTGATCGACGTGTTCGTGAGCGACGTGTTCGTGAGCGACGTGTTACACCTCAAACACCTTCGACAAGTCCGTGCAGCCTTTCAGGTAGGATGGCAGAAGCTCCCACAGGGCAGTAATTAACGTCGTTGTCAGACGTGTGAAGCGAGGACATTTTGAAAAACCACCAATCTTGTGATTCATTTGTAAGCATGAATATCTTACCTTTCCATGTGCTGCAATAAATCAGTATATAATATATCATGCATGTATTGTTGTTTTCATGTTTACCAACGGTGTAAAGGAATTGTTTTAAACAGTATAAATGTGATCATTTAAAACATAGAGTAACCTTATCGACAGTAAGAGGTGAATAAATGTAAGATGTAGCGTGAGCATTCCTTTACGCCTAATCACCAACTTTGCATCTATTCGAAGCGAGTAAGGATCCGTGAAGATCCGGATTACCCACAGCAACCCAAGCTTGCCATAAAAGGCGACTCTGCTTGTCATAAGAGGCGACTAACGGGATCGGGTGGTCAGGCTTGCTGAAACATGTCATCGGTTCCCATTTGCGCAGATCGATGCTCATGATGTTGATTACTGGATTGTCTGGTCCAGGCTCGATTATTTACAGACCGCCACTATAGAGCTGGAATATTGCTGAGTGTGGCTTAAAACTGAAGTCACGCAATCACTCACTCACTCACGCGAAGCGAGTAAAATGAATAACAGATAGGTAATGTTAATATGCTCATAAATATGATTGACCTTAGCCGCACGTGGGATAATAGGAAAATAAAAGACAGGGACAATAATAAATATAAAAGAATAGCAAAGTAACAGGAATAGTTTTGAGTCAAGACATGATGTACCAGGAACTCAGGGTTATGTTTATGTAGCTAAACACTCAAAACCAACACTCCATATCCTCCAAGTGACTAACGTGTCTTCTAACTGACTGAACTTCGCTATGGACATGTGACAACACAGTGTCTGGATTATCTGCATGTACAATATGACACACTGCGTTTTAACTGACAGTTCACGACAACGTACATTGACAACACATTGCTTTCTTCCTGACAGCCCTGTAAAACGCACATATTATACTGTCTTCTTTCTGACAGCCCCGTAAGGCGCACACAACATACAACCTACTTTGTGGCAGCCTTGTAAAACACACACACACACAACATACAGCCTTCTTTCTGCTGACAGTCCTGTAAATCGTACACAACATACAGCCTTATTGCCGACAAACCTGTAAAACATACCCCTCGCACGCTGGCACCCAAGCACGCACACAACATACAACCTTCTTTCTGACAGCCCAGTAAAACACACACACACACACACACACACACACACACACACACACACACACACACACACACACACGCACGCACGCAAAACACACTGCCTTCTGCATGACAGCCCTGTAAGACACACACAACATAATGCCTTCTTTCCGACAACCCTGTAAATCGTACACAGCACACTGCCTTCATTCGGACAGCCCTGAAAATTGTACGCAACATACAAACTTGTTCCCGACAGTCCTGTAAATCGCACATGACATAAAGACTTCTATCTGCCAGCTTAACAAACGTACACATCATGCTGCTTTTTGACAGCCCTGTAAATCGTACACAGCATAGAGCCTTGTTTCCGACAGTCCTGTAAATCATACACAATATAATGCCTTCTTTCTTACAGCCGGGTAAATCGTACACAACACAGTCTCTTCTTTCAGACAGCCTGGCAAATGTACGCATCATAATGCTTTCTTTCTGATAGTTCCATTTACTCCTGCTTTTTATGACTCAGGCCAATATCGATTTGGTTTCCAAAAGAAACAACAACAACAACATCCTTAACACCATCAAAGCGATTGGCAAACCACCTATCACCTACACGTTCCATACGATTGCACGATTTAGGGGAGACATCAAGATCTCTCAAAACCCGAATCAAAGAGCATCAGACATCTGCATTCAAACTTGACTCAAAATCGAGAGAACCGAAACCCTAACAACCAACCTCAAAGACTTTAAACTCAGGAAGCTCCAAGAAGTCATCCACATCAAAAGACTGCCAAGACTGTCACATACCTCTAGCATACTATCATCTCACCAAAGATCCTCATCAATGACACTCCCTTGTGCATACATTCCCATCATTGACATCTCCCGCTTATGTATACCGTAGGCTTCACCATCCCTTTGTGTGTTTTGCAGGCGTGATTTGTTATGCTTTTATAAGCCCATTGTTGTAGTGTCTTGCTTCCAATAAACAAGTTGTTTATCCATATATTGTCATCCATCTTTCTAACTTCTAAATGTCCCTCAAAGAAGAAGTTTTGATACTGTGTTGTCAATCTTATAGGATAGGTTCTGCTCAACGAATCGCTGTCTGTAATGCAAACGCTCTGAATGGAGCACGATTTCTCAAATTGCCAGGTTCTTACTGAATTCCTTTTGAACTCTTTTAAACTGAACTCTTTGTTTCTCTCAGAGTAACATACTTTCACAGTCTAAACGTTGGCGTGATTACATCACTGTGGACTGCTTTGTCGAAGTCGTTCACGAGCGCTTAATCTCGCAAATTAATGTGTCTCACCGTGGATGTGTTTTGTCTGTTTTGACCATGTGAGATATGCTTGGGATTAAAGGGATGCCACTGTCGTGTTATTATAGAGCGTGTTTGTTGCAGTCTGATGTTTTCCTGTATATAACAGAGATAACAAGAACGACGTACATCATTTCAACGTTGAGACATCCTGTTCGACGTAGATGACGCGGTTGTCTTTATAGGATTCATATTAACCTTTAAACATATCTTTATTTGCTCCACGTGGCAATATACGTCCGTTTTCACCTGACGCCGAAGTGACTTCAGCTTGGATATACTCTTCTTAATGGATATTTATTCATTCACATTAAGTGTGTTATTGTCATGCCTGGTGGGTGGAAATTACACATTCCTTCAACGACCATAAGATTGTAATTAACCATCATTAAACGTTGAGGTTGCCATCCTGCAATACCTGCGTTTCTACCTACACACACAGCAGAGAAAGCTATATGTATAAATGAGACTGGTATGGGGGAAAAGATAAATACAGATGACTAAACAAATGTATGTCAGACACCATGTATCTTGCAGCATGTGGTTTTAAAACGTGTCAAAGAAACAAAAGTGAGTTGTAAGATGTATGGTACATTACAGGCAAAAGCAAAGCAATCTGTTTCTTACACCATGATTAGCACCGAATCGACATAGACCCGTAAAGATTTGGGTTAGAACTGGTCTTCAGGAGCTCTCACTTATCGTAAGAGGCGACTGACAGGATCGGCGGTCAAGCTCGATATCCCAATTGTGTATACCGATGCTCATGTCGTTGATCACGGGATCGTTTGGTCCAGACTCGATTATTTACACACAGCCGCCGTAGTACCATATATGGTGCGGCGTCAACCAACCAACCGAATCCACGCATACTTTTGTCCATTCCCATGCATAACACAACGGTCATTTGGACACTGCCTACTGCTTTTTACTCATACCTGATGCGTTCCTGCCCAGAAAGGTTTCATACCTGTCGATAATCACAGCACAAATGATAAGGAACACCATATAAAACGTATGAACTGCCAATACCACTCTAAAACCTGCACAGTTACGACACAGACGTAGGTTCGTGTGATCGAAGCACGTCCAACTTTTCAATGAATGATAATAAGGCAAGTAGAGGTGACCATGCTTAATGGATGTTCAACTTCAGAATCTGCATTTCACAAGAATTTACACCGAAACGTCGCCGTTGTGAATCTAAAGAAGCTGATCATCCAAAATGTTTTGTCATCCATATGTCACAAACTTCTAGAATGCCACTGAAGCCAAAAATAATTAGGAAAGTTGTCCCTCAGAATCTAACCTTAGATCATGACCAGTAGTTCAGAGTGCCCAATCATGTTCCAGGAATTCGATGTCTGTATGTTTAACGACAGTGATCTCCCATTGGTTTCTCACTTACTGGTGTATATTAAATTCCATGACACCTGATATGTACGTACTCCATATGTAGACATGTAGTAAATCCCAGGGATTCGTAAACCTGCGATGCACAAATTCAGTTATATATTAAGGATAGGGTGGTTTTCTGGTTCTGCGATATTCTATTTGTTTTTAACAGTCCTTTCACGAAGAGTGTGGGTTTATATATTTGTCATCTATTTAAAACTTGTTATAGTCACGATATGACTGAAATGTTACCGATGTGACTTTAAATTTGAACTCATCCACGCAAAAAGTAGGGATCGTCATCCCACAAAACTATAATATTGGACAGCATTATATCTACAAAAAGACAATATTATACTGCATAAGGGCCATATTACAGAATAACGCTATACATACATAAAGGCCATATTTTAGAATAATATCATACCTACACAATGGCAGTATATTATAGAATCTACATAAGTTCACAGATTATCGTATTAAGTATAACGTTATGGGTTAAAGCGAAGCTCTTCGTCCTCGTTAGGATCATAACAATCTCTCTTAAACAAGTTTATTCCGAGGCGATCAAAGTAAACTAAAATGTGTCATGAGTCACTGAAGGTGTTAACGTAGAACTTACAGACTCTACCAAGGTAGTTGCGTGTATAAGGGACAGTGCATTGCACCTTAAACTTACTCGGCTGTGGCTATCTCAAATATTTGCTACAGTCAGGCTCGCTGGTTCTAACTGAACTAGCACGTCGCAGATAAATCACCAAATGTTCTTCATCAACAATAAGTCCTCCTAAAACAATATATCCTTCTAAATTCCTAGCTGGTGTGGCAGGAGTTCGAATCCCATCACAGGACGTTTCCAGTAATGGATCAGATCTGGCGTAATTTGTAAAACATTTTCTGTAGCACGAATGTATGATACAGTCAGACACACTATTTTGTTTTAATTAATGAGCCTTCAAACATTGCACAGTGTAATTTAAAACAACGCACAGTTTCTCAATATGTCTTTCACATCGTATCAAGCTGTAACCATTCATTTGAATAATACAACAGACAGGTGTCTAGAGTACCCGTCAGCATGCTACCAGTAAATCGTTCTCAGGCTGAAAACTCTGTGTACCGCAAACATTCAAAGGCATTTACCGTTACAACTTACCGTTACAAGCGTCATGTATCAGAGATAGGCCGTGGGTGGATGAAGAGGCTTATATAACATTGTAACGTCGTTATGGGATGGGGAGAACCTAGGTCACGTGTCTTGATAAGAGACTTGATCCACAGTTTAAATGAATGATACTTGTGAACAACCCTGTTTACTCTTTAAAGCCTCTGCTGTGCAACATAGTATTTCCTCTTTTTGAAACGTTTTTAGTAACGTTGCACTTAATTTATTCCAAAACACTTACCTGTGAGTCGATCTTAAAAACAGCACTAATGCCACGATCTGTAAAGATGAGGCCTTTGATAAACATGAGCTGACAATCTGCATCCACCTATAACGCAACTGAATCAACTCTTGAACTAGATTCAGCGATAGCTCCATTGACTTGTGATTTCAACTTTTTTACATCGCTGTTTTCATTGCATTCAGATAACTTTGCTGTCATTAAGAAAGGGAAACGATAGGTGGAGCACGCAAAACTCTGGTATCAATAATTCTACCTTGACTTCAGTAAATGCTTGATTGTGATTGGTTAATCAAAGTAATATAATCACGTTATATACCTCTGATTTTCCGACACAGTATGTTTATGTCCTAGTTACTCACTCTTGTTAACGTTCTTAACACTGCCCGTCTAATTTTACATTTTACAGTTTGTGGGGACTGTGACGAAGTGTCACTGTGCAACAATGCCGTCAGGAGTCTGTGTATCATCGTGCTTTAGACTGACATTAACAGTGCCTTATTGCCAGAACATTTATTACACAAGGAAGTTCTTGGTATTGTACCAGGATGCGTAGTTGGATTACACTAGAAAAGTCATCAATCACAGTTGATGGCTTCTTACGTATCCGTAAATGAAGTTCAAATGAATAGACGCAAAAGCGTCATGATGAAATT
This sequence comes from Haliotis asinina, assembly GCF_037392515.1. Taxonomy (NCBI): domain Eukaryota; kingdom Metazoa; phylum Mollusca; class Gastropoda; order Lepetellida; family Haliotidae; genus Haliotis; species Haliotis asinina. Next base: position 31,956,131 of record NC_090289.1, on the reverse strand, counting down.
CGTGTTGTGGAAACCCGACATGGAAACGCAGGCAGCTTTGAATGTAGCGGATGTGCAGGGTTTACATACACACAACCTAAACATGTAAATCTGGTACATATTTCGGCAAGAACTGTTCAAGTGGCAACCAGGATATGTCAAACAAAGAACTACTGACAATCTGAAATGAATTTCTTTTTTCAGCTCCACAGTGCAATTCTTCTCCGTACGAGCACACCCATGCGCCAGTCACTTAGCAAAATGCTCAACAAAGACATGACAAGTGGATGTGCACATTTTTCTCAAGCAAACACAGTTGCCCGAGGTGCGGCAATTGACTATGCTGTTGTGCTTGTATTTTTAAACATTATTGCATGTGCATTTTCAAAACTTGTACGAGCTTGTACAATCCCTTCTTTCTTGGCATCAAAACAATGCCATCGAGTTCCGGAGAATATAAAATGTCATCATCACTTAGCCATTTGTGGAGAAAATGCAGATTAGTTGGATAGAGAAAATTATCAGACACTGAAATTATTGAATACTGAACACACAATTCTTATTATATTTATTATTTATTCGAGATGTGCAAATATATACTTTATATATAACGAATGTGGCTTGTTTTCTAAACCAAATGTTAAATACAGACGACTTCTTTTAGATAGTTAGCTAGCTAAAATATCTGGTAACACGTAACCAGAAATCTCGAAAATGATTTCATCCTCAAAATAAAACGTCAATCACAGTAAAGATCTGGATATACCTGCATATGTTTGATTGTCATATTGTGAAATCAATCATTTTTCAGTCATTTCAGGCAATTTCACTCAATAACTAAATCTATAAAGGCGGATCACAATTTCACTTGGCTTTGAAGCATTCACACCTGCTTGTTTGATACTTCCTGAGCAGCCACGTCTCACACAAAAACCCCGTCCACCACAAACAGATGACAAAGAAATCCTGATAGGATTCAACGTCTACCAAGATAACTTTATGTTCACTTCTATGTTTCTTTATTTCAGCAAGGGTGTTCAAATAGCCTTCTGTTCGAATCACTCGTGCACCACACTGAACATTCAGATTTCATGGTAATGCCTCAAATGGTGATGTTTTCAGGTCCCTTCTGTAGTCGGATTTCTAGAATACTCAATAATCACGCACTTTTTCTAGTTCAGCACACCGAGTATGTGAATAGTGTGACATGTTGTAAAAAATGCAACAATTAAGCGAACGGACATGAAACATAAGACTTTAGGAAGCCAAAATATATCCATTTGATAACAGAAACAAAACTGGGCAACACCCATAGAGGCATAAAAGTACATACATAGCACATACACATTCGAAGAGAATTACAGTATTCCTCTTTATATTACACAACGTTACTTCCGGCAGACATTCTCAGCACAGAGCCACTTTTCTCAGACCTGCCAGGACTCTCTGACTAAAGGTTCAGAACGATTTAATAACTTTTAGACAAATCATCAGTTTAATCAATCTCTTCTCTCATACTGAACTAGCACAAGGGACACTGAGATCAGTTAACTAACTGACATCTGATTTCTTAATTTCATTGATAGAAGACCCTGAAACGATGAAAGACAGATATTAATATTTTCTGGTTCATATCTCATAGAAAAATTCTAACTACATGTTTAAATATATTTAGGAAAAACCGTGCTATGTGATGTCAAGTAAAGACTTTTAGATAGTTTGACATAACGATGGAGATATTTCTGTTTGCTTTGGAACAAATATCATTTGATTAGGATAGTACACTGAACGGAAGTCAGAATATGATTGGTTCACTTTCGTGACCGTTAGCATATATAATGCCGCTGGGGATTAACTAACCTTCACTATCTCTGTTGAAAATGTTCGATGTACTTTCGAAGACGTCGTTGTCAAGGAGGCAAAGCCGAGATTCACATCTGTCCATGCTGCTAAAATGTGGGTGTTTTCCGTTCAGAAGAAGGAAAATAGCTGTGCCTTCAGTTGCCAGAGGACAGTGATGCTTGGGCCTTTGCAAGAAACCTTTAATACCCCTTGTCTAATATCACGTGGTCAAACGCAAAGTGACACTGATCACTACATTATGTCACGCCAACGCTCTTAGCACTCTAACGAACGTGACACTGTAATGTTTACTTGTGCTGCTGTGGTCACGTGACAAATGCCAAGCAGTGTGCAGGGATCAGGGAATTAATGATCGTTAAGCATCAAATTAGCGATCAATAGTTAATCCTTTCCAAACAATAGAGTGGGATGAGATTAGGTAAAGGTGTTTGATTCCAGTGATTTTTACTATTCAATTACGAGGATTAACATTGGCAAATGATTTAAACAGATTGAAAAGAAAGCTAACGTCAGTGAACTAACGGTCATTGTAATTAATTAACGTGATCGCTGGAGTCGTCAATGAAAGCTGTGTATTGACAACCTCCTGAAGTGAACTGAAGTTGGTTTAACTTAGTTTTTGGTAGTTAGTAGGTGGTCTCTCTGCCAGAATGAACTGTAAAGCAACGCATGCTATAGCTACACGCAGCCCGTATACGATTCGTGGTTACGTCACACTTGTGCTTAACTCAGTGAAGTGGAGATCATGAATTGTAATCTATTATGCATAAATGTACACTGCCTGTAGTCAAATATTTCCATTCTAAAATATAACATATAACGTTACATTCGGGGAGTTAAAATGCAGATTCGTCCGAAAGAAGAACTACTATGTATTAGAGAGCGAACATCCATTTCTTATAAGGTTAATTTAGTAATTATTGAAGATGTACAAACTTGATATATAATGAATAGGGTTTGTTTCCTTAACCAAATCATCTCTTTGACATGCAAATGAGCTTGTTTCCCAGCATAACCGAGAATACTGGTATGTTGTTAGAGTATTGTACGGATGATCAACGTTTTTGTAAGAAATGAATTGTCTAAGATCATTTGAATCCCAGTCCACCAGTTTTCCTGTACACATTGTTATGAGTTTCTGAGATATTGTCGTACCCGTTTTCAAAGAACCGTTCAGCCGATGGCCTCTAATGTATCACCTTCCGTGTAGTACTGTAAATATTTAGTCATCTTTTAATATGGCTATTTCTCTTTGATCAAATAACAATTACATTTCCATAGATGCACTTGATTCATTGAAATATAAGGCAAGGAGTATATAGCTCAGTACCGAATTAAGTGAAGATACCCGAAAATGACTGTTTTGCAATGTCATAAGATTGTCCCATCACAACAATGGGGAAGTCATATTTTCGTGCATAGACGAAATACATATTTGGCAGCTACCATTCGACGTCTATCAAGATGGCGTTCCCTGTTACCTTAATTTAGTGTGGTGATTGGACAGTCCTGCGTTCAAATTATTTGTGTGCTACTCCAATTATTCATGTTTCATAGCCTCAAATGATACAATGCGTGAAGCCTATTTTAGGTGTCTTTCATCGTCATATTGCTAAAATACTGCATATAAAACAATACTATTAATGTCCCCATTTTTGCAATTCAACACATCGAGCATGTGAACAGTATGACATTTAGTCAACAGTAGGACTAATTGGTTTTGTGTCTGCCATGTGATGAGATATGAGGAGATGATGAAGTGAACGGCCATGCATTCTCGCTTATGAGAAAGCAATGGAGGATAAGAGAAAATATGAATTTGTGGTAGCCAAAGCGATGTGGCTTGAGCAAAGAATGCAGTTCGAGAAACTGAACCATTTTGGATAATATGCAATGGACTCATGGTACTGCGTTATTTTTTCTTGTAGTCTTTTATGTCTAAAGTAAAGAAGATGTGTCTAGTCAATCCCTGACAAATATAATATTTTGTTCTGTATTTGATATGCACGCACTATGTAAAATGTGAAGAGTTCTTTTCGTAACAAATGCCAAACTATGGTAGATTTAAGTAAGAATGTCGACACCAAATGCCCAAAACATAGGAATTGAGAGAGCCAACAAAGGGTAACGAGCAAGTTTGATTTTATTTGCATTTGATAACAGAAACAAAACTGGGCAACACCCATAGAGGCATAACAGTACATATATAGCACATACACATTCGAAGAGAATTACAGTATTCCTCTTTATATTACACAACGTTACTTCTATCAAACATTCTCAGCACAGAGCTACCTTTCTCAGACCTGCCAGGACTCTCTGGCTAAAGGTTCCTATATTACTTGTAGACAAATCATCAGTTTAATCAATCTCTTCTCTCACACTGAACTAGCACAAGGGACACTGAGATCAGTTAACTAACTGACATCTGATTTCTTAATTTCAAAATACGTTTGCAATCTCAACCTTTGATATTCTGTGCAGCTTGAGAATCAATAGGATATGATATGACTTCTCATTGCGATCACCTTGGCCAGTGCCATCTTGGTGGCAGTCAACGTTCTGTCAAAATGTCAGTTGAAGCACTAATGGTTCCACAGTTTGTATGTGTGAATAGTCGATGACTTTGGAGCAAATGTCGACCTGACATAATTACAACAGCGTCAAGATTTTCTGAGCTCCTTTCTTCTTGAGATAGTTTTGTGTTGACGTCATCAATGCCCTCTTCTGATCTTCGCCTCCACACCGTTTCAAGAAGTCCCAGCATGCCTTCTGCAGATCTTTCAGTCCAAATTCTATGGCAGCACAAAATAAACCTGTACAAAAAAAGGAAGCAGACTGTAAGAAGTATGCTACATTGATGCATTAGTGTGATAAGAAGTTATAATGCCAGTTGTATTGAAACATAGTAATTGCTGTGCATTCTAGAAAGTATGGAAACAACGTACGTGGATATAGAAACCTTTCACTGTTTACCTGTGACTGTTCCAAGTTGTACTCTGACACGACCTGAGTGTAAGAAGTTGACAAGATTAGAGAAGACTTCGTGGTCGTAATCTGGGACTGGGATTTGGAGTTTGCTGTTAAGATTGACACTTGACTTGGCTCTCATTCTTAGTCGAGATTTGGGTTTCTCCGACTCAGTGACCTTCCTCTGGTGCTGCAAAATCATCTGATAGAAGATCCTGAAACGATGAAAGACAGATATTAATATTTTCTGGTTCATATCTCATAGACAAAATTCTAACTACATGTTTAAATATATTTAGGAAATTCAGTGCTATGTGATGTCAAGTATGCGCTGAATCACTGGCACTAACTGAACTGCTTATAACCAGTACATGTGTATGATTTAACTCTGCCGTAGCTTGCACTTCCACTTAGAATAGACCCATTAATAACGATCTTCTCATGGGAAATTTAAGAAGGAAACACCATTAAGAAGTTTTCGTTGACTGGGATATTTACCTGCTCCTGGTAGCCAGGATTGCCTTCACTCCATGAACAGGAAGCTGTCGGTTTCCAACAAGAAAAGTGACGTCACACAAATCCTGCATGCCAGTAATATACTGCAGACATTCCGACAGGTCCGTCATGTTGCTGTACATCATTACCTCCTTTTTGCCAGCAGATGGCGTCCTGACTTTGGAGGATGGAGTTGAAGGTGGTGACGGCGGCGGGGTGAGTGAGTCACAAGATTCATAGCCCGACGATCTAGCATCTGAAAATGGTACAGAAACTTAGTCTTTGACATGACATTCAGTTATGTCGAAGTAAAATACAAGGGCAAAGACTTTTAAATAGTTTGACATAATGATGGATATATTTCTGTTTGCTTTGGAACAAATATCATTTGATTAGGATAGTACACTGAACGGAAGTCAGAATATGATTGGTTCACTTTCGTGACCGTTAGCATATATAATGCCGCTGGGGATTAACTAACCTTCGCTATCTCTGTTGAAAATGTTCGATGTACTTTCTAAGAGGTCGTTGTCAAGGAGGCAAAGCCGAGATTCACATCTGTCCATGCTGCTAAAATGTGGGTGTTTTCCGTTCAGAAGAAGGAAAATAGCTGTGCCTTCAGTTGCCAGAGGACAGTGATGCTTGGGCCTTTGCAAGAAACCTTTAATACCCCTTGTCTAATATCACGTGGTCAAACGCAAAGTGACACTGATCACTACATTATGTCACGCCAACGCTCTTAGCACTCTAACGAACGTGACACTGTAATGTTTACTTGTGCTGCTGTGGTCACGTGACAAATGCCAAGCAGTGTGCAGGGATCAGGGAATTAATGATCGTTAAGCATCAAATTAGCGATCAATAGTTAATCCTTTCCAAACAATAGAGTGGGATGAGATTAGGTAAAGGTGTTTGATTCCAGTGATTTTTACTATTCAATTACGAGGATTAACATTGGCAAATGATTTAAACAGATTGAAAAGAAAGCTAACGTCAGTGAACTAACGGTCATTGTAATTAATTAACGTGATCGCTGGAGTCGTCAATGAAAGCTGTGTATTGACAACCTCCTGAAGTGAACTGAAGTTGGTTTAACTTAGTTTTTGGTAGTTAGTAGGTGGCCTCTCTGCCAGAATGAACTGTAAAGCAACGCATGCTATAGCTACACGCAGCCCGTATACGATTCGTGGTTACGTCACACTTGTGCTGAACTCAGTGAAATGGAGATCATGAATTGTAATCTATTATGCATAAATGTACACTGCCTGTAGTCAAATATTTCCATTCTAAAATATAACATATAACGTTACATTCGGGGAGTTAAAATGCAGATTCGTCCGAAAGAAGAACTACTATGTATTAGAGAGCGAACATCCATTTCTTATAAGGTTAATTTAGTAATTATTGAAGATGTACAAACTTGATATATAATGAATAGGGTTTGTTTCCTTAACCAAATCATCTCTTTGACATGCAAATGAGCTTGTTTCCCAGCATAACCGAGAATACTGGTATGTTGTTAGAGTATTGTACGGATGATCAACGTTTTTGTAAGAAATGAATTGTCTAAGATCATTTGAATCCCAGTCCACCAGTTTTCCTGTACACATTGTTATGAGTTTCTGAGATATTGTCGTACCCGTTTTCAAAGAACCGTTCAGCCGATGGCCTCTAATGTATCACCTTCCGTGTAGTACTGTAAATATTTAGTCATCTTTTAATATGGCTATTTCTCTTTGATCAAATAACAATTACATTTCCATAGATGCACTTGATTCATTGAAATATAAGGCAAGGAGTATATAGCTCAGTACCGAATTAAGTGAAGATACCCGAAAATGACTGTTTTGCAATGTCATAAGATTGTCCCATCACAACAATGGGGAAGTCATATTTCCGTGCATAGACGAAATACATATTTGGCAGCTACCATTCGACGTCTATCAAGATGGCGTTCCCTGTTACCTTAATTTAGTGTGGTGATTGGACAGTCCTGCGTTCAAATTATTTGTGTGCTACTCCAATTATTCATGTTTCATAGCCTCAAATGATACAATGCGTGAAGCCTATTTTAGGTGTCTTTCATCGTCATATTGCTAAAATACTGCATATAAAACAATACTATTAATGTCCCCATTTTTGCAATTCAACACATCGAGCATGTGAACAGTATGACATTTAGTCAACAGTAGGACTAATTGGTTTTGTGTCTGCCATGTGATGAGATATGAGGAGATGATGAAGTGAACGGCCATGCATTCTCGCTTATGAGAAAGCAATGGAGGATAAGAGAAAATATGAATTTGTGGTAGCCAAAGCGATGTGGCTTGAGCAAAGAATGCAGTTCGAGAAACTGAACCATTTTGGATAATATGCAATGGACTCATGGTACTGCGTTATTTTTTCTTGTAGTCTTTTATGTCTAAAGTAAAGACTACTTTTGTGTCTAGTCAATCCCTGACAAATATAATATTTTGTTCTGTATTTGATATGCACGCACTATGTAAAATGTGAAGAGTTCTTTTCGTAACAAATGCCAAACTATGGTAGATTTAAGTAAGAATGTCGACACCAAATGCCCAAAACATAGGAATTGAGAGAGCCAACAAAGGGTAACGAGCAAGTTTGATTTTATTTGCATTTGATAACAGAAACAAAACTGGGCAACACCCATAGAGGCATAACAGTACATATATAGCACATACACATTCGAAGAGAATTACAGTATTCCTCTTTATATTACACAACGTTACTTCTATCAAACATTCTCAGCACAGAGCCACCTTTCTCAGACCTGCCAGGACTCTCTGGCTAAAGGTTCCTATATTACTTGTAGACAAATCATCAGTTTAATCAATCTCTTCTCTCACACTGAACTAGCACAAGGGACACTGAGATCAGTTAACTAACTGACATCTGATTTCTTAATTTCAAAATACGTTTGCAATCTCAACCTTTGATATTCTGTGCAGCTTGAGAATCAATAGGATATGAAATGACTTCTCATTGCGATCACCTTGGCCAGTGCCATCTTGGTGGCAGTCAACGTTCTGTCAAAATGTCAGTTGAAGCACTAATGGTTCCACAGTTTGTATGTGTGAATAGTCGATGACTTTGGAGCAAATGTCGACCTGACATAATTACAACAGCGTCAAGATTTTCTGAGCTCCTTTCTTCTTGAGATAGTTTTGTGTTGACGTCATCAATGCCCTCTTCTGATCTTCGCCTCCACACCGTTTCAAGAAGTCCCAGCATGCCTTCTGCAGATCTTTCAGTCCAAATTCTATGGCAGCACAAAATAAACCTGTACAAAAAAAGGAAGCAGACTGTAAGAAGTATGCTACATTGATGCATTAGTGTGATAAGAAGTTATAATGCCAGTTGTATTGAAACATAGTAATTGCTGTGAATTCTAGAAAGTATGGAAACAACGTACGTGGATATAGAAACCTTTCACTGCTTACCTGTGACTGTTCCAAGTTGTACTCTGACACGACCTGAGTGTAAGAAGTTGACAAGATTAGAGAAGACTTCGTGGTCGTAATCTGGGACTGGGATTTGGAGTTTGCTGTTAAGATTGACACTTGACTTGGCTCTCATTCTTAGTCGAGATTTGGGTTTCTCCGACTCAGTGACCTTCCTCTGGTGCTGCAAAATCATCTGATAGAAGACCCTGAAACGATGAAAGACAGATATTAATATTTTCTGGTTCATATCTCATAGACAAAATTCTAACTACATGTTTAAATATATTTAGGAAATTCAGTGCTATGTGATGTCAAGTATGCGCTGAATCACTGGCACTAACTGAACTGCTTATAACCAGTACATGTGTATGATTTAACTCTGCCGTAGCTTGCACTTCCACTTAGAATAGACCCATTAATAACGATCTTCTCATGGGAAATTTAAGAAGGAAACACCATTAAGAAGTTTTCGTTGACTGGGATATTTACCTGCTCCTGGTAGCCAGGATTGCCTTCACTCCATGAACAGGAAGCTGTCGGTTTCCAACAAGAAAAGTGACGTCACACAAATCCTGCATGCCAGTAATATACTGCAGACATTCCGACAGGTCCGTCATGTTGCTGTACATCATTACCTCCTTTTTGCCAGCAGATGGCGTCCTGACTTTGGAGGATGGAGTTGAAGGTGGTGACGGCGGCGGGGTGAGTGAGTCACAAGATTCATAGCCCGACGATCTAGCATCTGAAAATGGTACAGAAACTTAGTCTTTGACATGACATTCAGTTATGTCGAAGTAAAATACAAGGGTAAAGACTTTTAAATAGTTTGACATAATGATGGATATATTTCTGTTTGCTTTGGAACAAATATCATTTGATTAGGATAGTACACTGAACGGAAGTCAGAATATGATTGGTTCACTTTCGTGACCGTTAGCATATATAATGCCGCTGGGGATTAACTAACCTTCGCTATCTCTGTTGAAAATGTTCGATGTACTTTCTAAGAGGTCGTTGTCAAGGAGGCAAAGCCGAGATTCAGATCTGTCCATGCTGCTAAAATGTGGGTGTTTTCCGTTCAGAAGAAGGAAAATAGCTGTGCCTTCAGTTGCCAGAGGACAGTGATGCTTGGGCCTTTGCAAGAAACCTTTAATACCCCTTGTCTAATATCACGTGGTCAAACGCAAAGTGACACTGATCACTACATTATGTCACGCCAACGCTCTTAGCACTCTAACGAACGTGACACTGTAATGTTTACTTGTGCTGCTGTGGTCACGTGACAAATGCCAAGCAGTGTGCAGGGATCAGGGAATTAATGATCGTTAAGCATCAAATTAGCGATCAATAGTTAATCCTTTCCAAACAATAGAGTGGGATGAGATTAGGTAAAGGTGTTTGATTCCAGTGATTTTTACTATTCAATTACGAGGATTAACATTGGCAAATGATTTAAATAGATTGAAAAGAAAGCTAACGTCAGTGAACTAACGGTCATTGTAATTAATTAACGTGATCGCTGGAGTCGTCAATGAAAGCTGTGTATTGACAACCTCCTGAAGTGAACTGAAGTTGGTTTAACTTAGTTTTTGGTAGTTAGTAGGTGGCCTCTCTGCCAGAATGAACTGTAAAGCAACGCATGCTATAGCTACACTCAGCCCGTATACGATTCGTGGTTACGTCACACTTGTGCTTAACTCAGTGAAGTGGAGATCATGAATTGTAATCTATTATGCATAAATGTACACTGCCTGTAGTCAAATATTTCCATTCTAAAATATAACATATAACGTTACATTCGGGGAGTTAAAATGCAGATTCGTCCGAAAGAAGAACTACTATGTATTAGAGAGCGAACATCCATTTCTTACAAGGTTAATTTAGTAATTATTGAAGATGTACAAACTTGATATATAATGAATAGGGTTTGTTTCCTTAACCAAATCATCTCTTTGACATGCAAATGAGCTTGTTTCCCAGCATAACCGAGAATACTGGTATGTTGTTAGAGTATTGTACGGATGATCAACGTTTTTGTAAGAAATGAATTGTCTAAGATCATTTGAATCCCAGTCCACCAGTTTTCCTGTACACATTGTTATGAGTTTCTGAGATATTGTCGTACCCGTTTTCAAAGAACCGTTCAGCCGATGGCCTCTAATGTATCACCTTCCGTGTAGTACTGTAAATATTTAGTCATCTTTTAATATGGCTATTTCTCTTTGATCAAATAACAATTACATTTCCATAGATGCACTTGATTCATTGAAATATAAGGCAAGGAGTATATAGCTCAGTACCGAATTAAGTGAAGATACCCGAAAATGACTGTTTTGCAATGTCATAAGATTGTCCCATCACAACAATGGGGAAGTCATATTTTCGTGCATAGACGAAATACATATTTGGCAGCTACCATTCGACGTCTGTCAAGATGGCGTTCCCTGTTACCTTAATTTAGTGTGGTGATTGGACAGTCCTGCGTTCAAATTATTTGTGTGCTACTCCAATTATTCATGTTTCATAGCCTCAAATGATACAATGCGTGAAGCCTATTTTAGGTGTCTTTCATCGTCATATTGCTAAAATACTGCATATAAAACAATACTATTAATGTCCCCATTTTTGCAATTCAACACATCGAGCATGTGAACAGTATGACATTTAGTCAACAGTAGGACTAATTGGTTTTGTGTCTGCCATGTGATGAGATATGAGGAGATGATGAAGTGAACGGCCATGCATTCTCGCTTATGAGAAAGCAATGGAGGATAAGAGAAAATATGAATTTGTGGTAGCCAAAGCGATGTGGCTTGAGCAAAGAATGCAGTTCGAGAAACTGAACCATTTTGGATAATATGCAATGGACTCATGGTACTGCGTTATTTTGTCTTGTAGTCTTTTATGTCTAAAGTAAAGAAGATGTGTCTAGTCAATCCCTGACAAATATAATATTTTGTTCTGTATTTGATGTGCACGCACTATGTAAAATGTGAAGAGTTCTTTTCGTAACAAATGCCAAACTATGGTAGATTTAAGTAAGAATGTCGACACCAAATGCCCAAAACATAGGAATTGAGAGAGCCAACAAAGGGTAACGAGCAAGTTTGATTTTATTTGCATTTGATAACAGAAACAAAACTGGGCAACACCCATAGAGGCATAACAGTACATATATAGCACATACACATTCGAAGAGAATTACAGTATTCCTCTTTATATTACACAACGTTACTTCTATCAAACATTCTCAGCACAGAGCCACCTTTCTCAGACCTGCCAGGACTCTCTGGCTAAAGGTTCCTATATTACTTGTAGACAAATCATCAGTTTAATCAATCTCTTCTCTCACACTGAACTAGCACAAGGGACACTGAGATCAGTTAACTAACTGACATCTGATTTCTTAATTTCAAAATACGTTTGCAATCTCAACCTTTGATATTCTGTGCAGCTTGAGAATCAATAGGATATGAAATGACTTCTCATTGCGATCACCTTGGCCAGTGCCATCTTGGTGGCAGTCAATGTTCTGTCAAAATGTCAGTTGAAGCACTAATGGTTCCAAAGTTTGTATATGTGAATAGTCGATGACTTTGGAGCAAATGTCGACCTGACATAATTACAACAGCGTCAAGATTTTCTGAGCTCCTTTCTTCTTGAGATAGTTTTGTGTTGACGTCATCAATGCCCTCTTCTGATCTTCGCCTCCACACCGTTTCAAGAAGTCCCAGCATGCCTTCTGCAGATCTTTCAGCCCAAATTCTATGGCAGCACAAAATAAACCTGTACAAAAAAGGAAGCAGACTGTAAGAAGTATGCTACATTGATGCATTAGTGTGATAAGAAGTTATAATGCCAGTTGTATTGAAACATAGTAATTGCTGTGCATTCTAAAAAGTATGGAAACAACCTACGTAGGTATAAAAACCTATTGCTGATTACCTGTGACTGTTCCAAGTTGTACTCTGACACGACCTGAGTGTAAGAAGTTGACAAGATTAGAGAAGACTTCGTGGTCGTAATCTGGGACTGGGATTTGGAGTTTGCTGTTAAGATTGACACTTGACTTGGCTCTCATTCTTAGTCGAGATTTGGGTTTCTCCGACTCAGTGACCTTCCTCTGGTGCTGCAAAATCATCTGATAGAAGACCCTGAAACGATGAAAGACAGATATTAATATTTTCTGGTTCATATCTCATAGAAAAATTCGAACTACATGTTTAAATATATTTAGGAAATACGGTGCTATGTGATGTCAAGTATGCGTTGAATCACTGGCACTAACTGAACTGCTGATAACCAGTACATGTGTATGATTTAACTCTGCCGTAGCTTGCACTTCCACTTAGAATAGACCCATTGATAACGATCTTGGCATGGGAAATTTAAGAAGGAAACACCATTAAGAAGTTTTCGTTGACTGGGATATTTACCTGCTCCTGGTAGCCAGGATTGCCTTCACTCCATGAACAGGAAGCTGTCGGTTTCCAACAAGAAAAGTGACGTCACACAAATCCTGCATGCCAGTAATATACTGCAGACATTCCGACAGGTCCGCCATGTTGCTGTACATCATTACCTCCTTTTTGCCAGCAGATGGCGTCCTGACTTTGGAGGATGGAGTTGAAGGTGGTGACGGCGGCGGGGTGAGTGAGTCACAAGATTCATAGCCCGACGATCTAGCATCTGAAAATGGTACAGAAACTTAGTCTTTGACATGACATTCAGTTATGTCGAAGTAAAATACAAGGGTAAAGACTTTTAAATAGTTTGACATAATGATGGATATATTTCTGTTTGCTTTGGAACAAATATCATTTGATTAGGATAGTACACTGAACGGAAGTCAGAATATGATTGGTTCACTTTCGTGACCGTTAGCATATATAATGCCGCTGGGGATTAACTAACCTTCGCTGTCTCTGTTGAAAATGTTCGATGTACTTTCTAAGAGGTCGTTGTCAAGGAGGCAAAGCCGAGATTCACATCTGTCCATGCTGCTAAAATGTGGGTGTTTTCCGTTCAGAAGAAGGAAAATAGCTGTGCCTTCAGTTGCCAGAGGACAGTGATGCTTGGGCCTTTGCAAGAAACCTTTAATACCCCTTGTCTAATATCACGTGGTCAAACGCAAAGTGACACTGATCACTACATTATGTCACGCCAACGCTCTTAGCACTCTAACGAACGTGACACTGTAATGTTTACTTGTGCTGCTGTGGTCATGTGACAAATGCCAAGCAGTGTGCAGGGATCAGGGAATTAATGATCGTTAAGCATCAAATTAGCGATCAATAGTTAATCCTTTCCAAACAATAGAGTGGGATGAGATTAGGTAAAGGTGTTTGATTCCAGTGATTTTTACTATTCAATTACGAGGATTAACATTGGCAAATGATTTAAATAGATTGAAAAGAAAGCTAACGTCAGTGAACTAACGGTCATTGTAATTAATTAACGTGATCGCTGGAGTCGTCAATGAAAGCTGTGTATTGACAACCTCCTGAAGTGAACTGAAGTTGGTTTAACTTAGTTTTTGGTAGTTAGTAGGTGGTCTCTCTGCCAGAATGAACTGTAAAGGAACGCATGCTATAGCTACACTCAGCCCGTATACGATTCGTGGTTACGTCACACTTGTGCTGAACTCAGTGAAGTGGAGATCATGAATTGTAATCTATTATGCATAAATGTACACTGCCTGTAGTCAAATATTTCCATTCTAAAATATAACACATAACGTTACATTCGGGGAGTTAAAATGCAGATTCGTCCGAAAGAAGAACTACTATGTATTAGAGAGCAAACATCCATTTCTTATAAGGTTAATTTAGTAATTATTGAAGATGTATAAACTTGATATATGACGATTAGGGTTTGTTTCCTTAACCAAATCATCTCTTTGACATGCAAATGAGCTTGTTTCCCAGCATAACCGAGAATACTGGTATGTTGTTAGAGTATTGTACGGATGATCAATGTTTTTGTAAGAAATGAATTGTCTAAGATCATTTGAATCCCAGTCCACCAGTTTTCCTGTACACATTGTTATGAGTTTCTGAGATATTGTCATACCCGTTTTCAAAGAACCGTTCAGCCGATGGCCTCTAATGTATCACCTTCCGTGTAGTACTGTAAATATTTAGTCATCTTTTAATATGGCTATTTCTCTTTGATCAAATAACAATTACATTTCCATAGATGCACTTGATTCATTGAAATATAAGGCAAGGAGTATATAGCTCAGTACCGAATTAAGTGAAGATACCCGAAAATGACTGTTTTGCAATGTCATAAGATTGTCCCATCACAACAATGGGGAAGTCATATTTTCGTGCATAGACGAAATACATATTTGGCAGCTACCATTCGACGTCTATCAAGATGGCGTTCCCTGTTACCTTAATTTAGTGTGGTGATTGGACAGTCCTGCGTTCAAATTATTTGTGTGCTACTCCAATTATTCATGTTTCATAGCCTCAAATGATACAATGCGTGAAGCCTATTTTAGGTGTCTTTCATCGTCATATTGCTAAAATACTGCATATAAAACAATACTATTAATGTCCCCATTTTTGCAATTCAACACATCGAGCATGTGAACAGTATGACATTTAGTCAACAGTAGGACTAATTGGTTTTGTGTCTGCCATGTGATGAGATATGAGGAGATGATGAAGTGAACGGCCATGCATTCTCGCTTATGAGAAAGCAATGGAGGATAAGAGAAAATATGAATTTGTGGTAGCCAAAGCGATGTGGCTTGAGCAAAGAATGCAGTTCGAGAAACTGAACCATTTTGGATAATAAGCAATGGACTCATGGTACTGCGTTATTTTTTCTTGTAGTCTTTTATGTCTAAAGTAAAGAAGATGTGTCTAGTCAATCCCTGACAAATATAATATTTTGTTCTGTATTTGATATGCACGCACTATGTAAAATGTGAAGAGTTCTTTTCGTAACAAATGCCAAACTATGGTAGATTTAAGTAAGAATGTCGACACCAAATGCCCAAAACATAGGAATTGAGACAGCCAACAAAGGGTAACGAGCAAGTTTGATTTTATTTGCATTTGATAACAGAAACAAAACTGGGCAACACCCATAGAGGCATAACAGTACATATATAGCACATACACATTCGAAGAGAAATACAGTATTCCTCTTTATATTATACAACGTTACTTCCGGGAAACATTCTCAGCACAGAGCCACCTTTCTCAGAACTGCCAGGACTCTCTGGCTAAAGGTTCAGCCCGACTATATTACTTTTAGACAAATCATCAGTTTAATCAATCTCTTCTCTCACACTGAACTAGCACAAGGGACACTGAGATCAGTTAACTAACTGACATCTGATTTCTTAATTTCAAAATACGTTTGCAATCTCAACCTTTGATATTCTGTGCAGCTTGA
Organism: Haliotis asinina; assembly: GCF_037392515.1. Classification (NCBI taxonomy): domain Eukaryota; kingdom Metazoa; phylum Mollusca; class Gastropoda; order Lepetellida; family Haliotidae; genus Haliotis; species Haliotis asinina. The sequence continues at coordinate 31,939,944 of NC_090289.1, read as the reverse complement.
GAATCAATAGGATATGATATGACTTCTCATTGCGATCACCTTGGCCAGTGCCATCTTGGTGGCAGTCAACGTTCTGTCAAAATGTCAGTTGAAGCACTAATGGTTCCACAGTTTGTATGTGTGAATAGTCGATGACTTTGGAGCAAATGTCGACCTGACATAATTACAACAGCGTCAAGATTTTCTGAGCTCCTTTCTTCTTGAGATAGTTTTGTGTTGACGTCATCAATGCCCTCTTCTGATCTTCGCCTCCACACCGTTTCAAGAAGTCCCAGCATGCCTTCTGCAGATCTTTCAGTCCAAATTCTATGGCAGCACAAAATAAACCTGTACAAAAAAAGGAAGCAGACTGTAAGAAGTATGCTACATTGATGCATTAGTGTGATAAGAAGTTATAATGCCAGTTGTATTGAAACATAGTAATTGCTGTGAATTCTAGAAAGTATGGAAACAACGTACGTGGATATAGAAACCTTTCACTGCTTACCTGTGACTGTTCCAAGTTGTACTCTGACACGACCTGAGTGTAAGAAGTTGACAAGATTAGAGAAGACTTCGTGGTCGTAATCTGGGACTGGGATTTGGAGTTTGCTGTTAAGATTGACACTTGACTTGGCTCTCATTCTTAGTCGAGATTTGGGTTTCTCCGACTCAGTGACCTTCCTCTGGTGCTGCAAAATCATCTGATAGAAGACCCTGAAACGATGAAAGACAGATATTAATATTTTCTGGTTCATATCTCATAGACAAAATTCGAACTACATGTTTAAATATATTTAGGAAATTCAGTGCTATGTGATGTCAAGTATGCGCTGAATCACTGGCACTAACTGAACTGCTTATAACCAGTACATGTGTATGATTTAACTCTGCCGTAGCTTGCACTTCCACTTAGAATAGACCCATTAATAACGATCTTGGCATGGGAAATTTAAGAAGGAAACACCATTAAGAAGTTTTCGTTGACTGGGATATTTACCTGCTCCTGGTAGCCAGGATTGCCTTCACTCCATGAACAGGAAGCTGTCGGTTTCCAACAAGAAAAGTGACGTCACACAAATCCTGCATGCCAGTAATATACTGCAGACATTCCGACAGGTCCGTCATGTTGCTGTACATCATTACCTCCTTTTTGCCAGCAGATGGCGTCCTGACTTTGGAGGATGGAGTTGAAGGTGGTGACGGCGGCGGGGTGAGTGAGTCACAAGATTCATAGCCCGACGATCTAGCATCTGAAAATGGTACAGAAACTTAGTCTTTGACATGACATTCAGTTATGTCGAAGTAAAATACAAGGGTAAAGACTTTTAAATAGTTTGACATAATGATGGATATATTTCTGTTTGCTTTGGAACAAATATCATTTGATTAGGATAGTACACTGAACGGAAGTCAGAATATGATTGGTTCACTTTCGTGACCGTTAGCATATATAATGCCGCTGGGGATTAACTAACCTTCGCTATCTCTGTTGAAAATGTTCGATGTACTTTCTAAGAGGTCGTTGTCAAGGAGGCAAAGCCGAGATTCACATCTGTCCATGCTGCTAAAATGTGGGTGTTTTCCGTTCAGAAGAAGGAAAATAGCTGTGCCTTCAGTTGCCAGAGGACAGTGATGCTTGGGCCTTTGCAAGAAACCTTTAATACCCCTTGTCTAATATCACGTGGTCAAACGCAAAGTGACACTGATCACTACATTATGTCACGCCAACGCTCTTAGCACTCTAACGAACGTGACACTGTAATGTTTACTTGTGCTGCTGTGGTCACGTGACAAATGCCAAGCAGTGTGCAGGGATCAGGGAATTAATGATCGTTAAGCATCAAATTAGCGATCAATAGTTAATCCTTTCCAAACAATAGAGTGGGATGAGATTAGGTAAAGGTGTTTGATTCCAGTGATTTTTACTATTCAATTACGAGGATTAACATTGGCAAATGATTTAAATAGATTGAAAAGAAAGCTAACGTCAGTGAACTAACGGTCATTGTAATTAATTAACGTGATCGCTGGAGTCGTCAATGAAAGCTGTGTATTGACAACCTCCTGAAGTGAACTGAAGTTGGTTTAACTTAGTTTTTGGTAGTTAGTAGGTGGTCTCTCTGCCAGAATGAACTGTAAAGCAACGCATGCTATAGCTACACGCAGCCCGTATACGATTCGTGGTTACGTCACACTTGTGCTTAACTCAGTGAAGTGGAGATCATGAATTGTAATCTATTATGCATAAATGTACACTGCCTGTAGTCAAATATTTCCATTCTAAAATATAACATATAACGTTACATTCGGGGAGTTAAAATGCAGATTCGTCCGAAAGAAGAACTACTATGTATTAGAGAGCGAACATCCATTTCTTACAAGGTTAATTTAGTAATTATTGAAGATGTACAAACTTGATATATAATGAATAGGGTTTGTTTCCTTAACCAAATCATCTCTTTGACATGCAAATGAGCTTGTTTCCCAGCATAACCGAGAATACTGGTATGTTGTTAGAGTATTGTACGGATGATCAACGTTTTTGTAAGAAATGAATTGTCTAAGATCATTTGAATCCCAGTCCACCAGTTTTCCTGTACACATTGTTATGAGTTTCTGAGATATTGTCGTACCCGTTTTCAAAGAACCGTTCAGCCGATGGCCTCTAATGTATCACCTTCCGTGTAGTACTGTAAATATTTAGTCATCTTTTAATATGGCTATTTCTCTTTGATCAAATAACAATTACATTTCCATAGATGCACTTGATTCATTGAAATATAAGGCAAGGAGTATATAGCTCAGTACCGAATTAAGTGAAGATACCCGAAAATGACTGTTTTGCAATGTCATAAGATTGTCCCATCACAACAATGGGGAAGTCATATTTTCGTGCATAGACGAAATACATATTTGGCAGCTACCATTCGACGTCTATCAAGATGGCGTTCCCTGTTCCCTTAATTTAGTGTGGTGATTGGACAGTCCTGCGTTCAAATTATTTGTGTGCTACTCCAATTATTCATGTTTCATAGCCTCAAATGATACAATGCGTGAAGCCTATTTTAGGTGTCTTTCATCGTCATATTGCTAAAATACTGCATATAAAACAATACTATTAATGTCCCCATTTTTCCAATTCAACACATCGAGCATGTGAACAGTATGACATTTAGTCAACAGTAGGACTAATTGGTTTTGTGTCTGCCATGTGATGAGATATGAGGAGATGATGAAGTGAACGGCCATGCATTCTCGCTTATGAGAAAGCAATGGAGGATAAGAGAAAATATGAATTTGTGGTAGCCAAAGCGATGTGGCTTGAGCAAAGAATGCAGTTCGAGAAACTGAACCATTTTGGATAATATGCAATGGACTCATGGTACTGCGTTATTTTGTCTTGTAGTCTTTTATGTCTAAAGTAAAGAAGATGTGTCTAGTCAATCCCTGACAAATATAATATTTTGTTCTGTATTTGATATGCACGCACTATGTAAAATGTGAAGAGTTCTTTTCGTAACAAATGCCAAACTATGGTAGATTTAAGTAAGAATGTCGACACCAAATGCCCAAAACATAGGAATTGAGAGAGCCAACAAAGGGTAACGAGCAAGTTTGATTTTATTTGCATTTGATAACAGAAACAAAACTGGGCAACACCCATAGAGGCATAACAGTACATATATAGCACATACACATTCGAAGAGAATTACAGTATTCCTCTTTATATTACACAACGTTACTTCTATCAAACATTCTCAGCACAGAGCCACCTTTCTCAGACCTGCCAGGACTCTCTGGCTAAAGGTTCCTATATTACTTGTAGACAAATCATCAGTTTAATCAATCTCTTCTCTCACACTGAACTAGCACAAGGGACACTGAGATCAGTTAACTAACTGACATCTGATTTCTTAATTTCAAAATACGTTTGCAATCTCAACCTTTGATATTCTGTGCAGCTTGAGAATCAATAGGATATGAAATGACTTCTCATTGCGATCACCTTGGCCAGTGCCATCTTGGTGGCAGTCAATGTTCTGTCAAAATGTCAGTTGAAGCACTAATGGTTCCAAAGTTTGTATATGTGAATAGTCGATGACTTTGGAGCAAATGTCGACCTGACATAATTACAACAGCGTCAAGATTTTCTGAGCTCCTTTCTTCTTGAGATAGTTTTGTGTTGACGTCATCAATGCCCTCTTCTGATCTTCGCCTCCACACCGTTTCAAGAAGTCCCAGCATGCCTTCTGCAGATCTTTCAGCCCAAATTCTATGGCAGCACAAAATAAACCTGTACAAAAAAGGAAGCAGACTGTAAGAAGTATGCTACATTGATGCATTAGTGTGATAAGAAGTTATAATGCCAGTTGTATTGAAACATAGTAATTGCTGTGCATTCTAAAAAGTATGGAAACAACCTACGTAGGTATAAAAACCTATTGCTGCTTACCTGTGACTGTTCCAAGTTGTACTCTGACACGACCTGAGTGTAAGAAGTTGACAAGATTAGAGAAGACTTCGTGGTCGTAATCTGGGACTGGGATTTGGAGTTTGCTGTTAAGATTGACACTTGACTTGGCTCTCATTCTTAGTCGAGATTTGGGTTTCTCCGACTCAGTGACCTTCCTCTGGTGCTGCAAAATCATCTGATAGAAGACCCTGAAACGATGAAAGACAGATATTAATATTTTCTGGTTCATATCTAATAGAAAAATTCGAACTACATGTTTAAATATATTTAGGAAATACGGTGCTATGTGATGTCAAGTATGCGTTGAATCACTGGCACTAACTGAACTGCTGATAACCAGTACATGTGTATGATTTAACTCTGCCGTAGCTTGCACTTCCACTTAGAATAGACCCATTGATAACGATCTTGGCATGGGAAATTTAAGAAGGAAACACCATTAAGAAGTTTTCGTTGACTGGGATATTTACCTGCTCCTGGTAGCCAGGATTGCCTTCACTCCATGAACAGGAAGCTGTCGGTTTCCAACAAGAAAAGTGACGTCACACAAATCCTGCATGCCAGTAATATACTGCAGACATTCCGACAGGTCCGCCATGTTGCTGTACATCATTACCTCCTTTTTGCCAGCAGATGGCGTCCTGACTTTGGAGGATGGAGTTGAAGGTGGTGACGGCGGCGGGGTGAGTGAGTCACAAGATTCATAGCCCGACGATCTAGCATCTGAAAATGGTACAGAAACTTAGTCTTTGACATGACATTCAGCGTCAAGTTATGTCGAAGTAAAAGACAAGGGTAAAGACTTTTAAATAGTTTGACATAACGATGGAGATATTTCTGTTTGCTTTGGAACAAACATCATTTGATTAGGATAGTACACTGAACGGAAGTCAGAATATGATTGGTTCACTTTCGTGACCGTTAGCATATATAATGCCGCTGGGGATTAACTAACCTTCGCTATCTCTGTTGAAAATGTTCGATGTACTTTCTAAGAGGTCGTTGTCAAGGAGGCAAAGCCGAGATTCACATCTGTCCATGCTGCTAAAATGTGGGTGTTTTCCGTTCAGAAGAAGGAAAATAGCTGTGCCTTCAGTTGCCAGAGGACAGTGATGCTTGGGCCTTTGCAAGAAACCTTTAATACCCCTTGTCTAATATCACGTGGTCAAACGCAAAGTGACACTGATCACTACATTATGTCACGCCAACGCTCTTAGCACTCTAACGAACGTGACACTGTAATGTTTACTTGTGCTGCTGTGGTCACGTGACAAATGCCAAGCAGTGTGCAGGGATCAGGGAATTAATGATCGTTAAGCATCAAATTAGCGATCAATAGTTAATCCTTTCCAAACAATAGAGTGGGATGAGATTAGGTAAAGGTGTTTGATTCCAGTGATTTTTACTATTCAATTACGAGGATCAACATTGGCAAATGATTTAAACAGATTGAAAAGAAAGCTAACGTCAGTGAACTAACGGTCATTGTAATTAATTAACGTGATCGCAAGAGTCGTCAATGAAAGCTGTGTATTGACAACCTCCTGAAGTGAACTGAAGTTGGTTTAACTTAGTTTTTGGTAGTTAGTAGGTGGTCTCTCTGCCAGAATGAACTGTAAAGCAACGCATGCTATAGCTACACTCAGCCCGTATACGATTCGTGGTTACGTCACACTTGTGCTGAACTCAGTGAAGTGGAGATCATGAATTGTAATTTATTATGCATAAATGTACACTGCCTGTAGTCAAATATTTCCATTCTAAAATATAACATATAACGTTACATTCGGGGAGTTAAAATGCAGATTCGTCCGAAAGAAGAACTACTATGTATTAGAGAGCAAACATCCATTTCTTATAAGGTTAATTTAGTAATTATTGAAGATGTACAAACTTGACATATAACGAATAGGGTTTGTTTCCTTAACCAAATCATCTCTTTGACATGCAAATGAGCTTGTTTCCCAGCATAACCGAGAATACTGGTATGTTGTTAGAGTATTGTACGGATGATCAACGTTTTTGTAAGAAATGAATTGTCTAAGATCATTTGAATCCCAGTCCACCAGTTTTCCTGTACACATTGTTATGAGTTTCTGAGATATTGTCATACCCGTTTTCAAAGAACCGTTCAGCCGATGGCCTCTAATGTATCACCTTCCGTGTAGTACTGTAAATATTTAGTCATCTTTTAATATGGCTATTTCTCTTTGATCAAATAACAATTACATTTCCATAGATGCACTTGATTCATTGAAATATAAGGCAAGGAGTATATAGCTCAGTACCGAATTAAGTGAAGATACCCGAAAATGACTGTTTTGCAATGTCATAAGATTGTCCCATCACAACAATGGGGAAGTCATATTTCCGTGCATAGACGAAATACATATTTGACAGATACCATTCGACGTCTATCAAGATGGCGTTTCCTGTTCCCTTAATTTAGTGTGGTGATTGGACAGTCCTGCGTTCAAATTATTTGTGTGCTACTCATGTTTCATAGCCTCAAATGATACAATGCGTGAAGCCTATTTTAGGTGTCTTTCATCGTCATATTGCTAAAATACTGCATATAAAACAATACTATTAATGTCCCCATTTTTGCAATTCAACACATCGAGCATGTGAACAGTATGACATTTAGTCAACAGTAGGACTAATTGGTTTTGTGTCTGCCATGTGATGAGATATGAGGAGATGATGAAGTGAACGGCCATGCATTCTCGCTTATGAGAAAGCAATGGAGGATAAGAGAAAATATGAATTTGTGGTAGCCAAAGCGATGTGGCTTGAGCAAAGAATGCAGTTCGAGAAACTGAACCATTTGGGATAATAAGCAATGGACTCATGGTACTGCGTTATTTTTTCTTGTAGTCTTTTATGTCTAAAGTAAAGAAGATGTGTCTAGTCAATCCCTGACAAATATAATATTTTGTTCTGTATTTGATATGCACGCACTATGTAAAATGTGAAGAGTTCTTTTCGTAACAAATGCCAAACTATGGTAGATTTAAGTAAGAATGTCGACACCAAATGCCCAAAACATAGGAATTGAGACAGCCAACAAAGGGTAACGAGCAAGTTTGATTTTATTTGCATTTGATAACAGAAACAAAACTGGGCAACACCCATAGAGGCATAACAGTACATATATAGCACATACACATTCGAAGAGAAATACAGTATTCCTCTTTATATTATACAACGTTACTTCCGGGAAACATTCTCAGCACAGAGCCACCTTTCTCAGAACTGCCAGGACTCTCTGGCTAAAGGTTCAGCCCGACTATATTACTTTTAGACAAATCATCAGTTTAATCAATCTCTTCTCTCACACTGAACTAGCACAAGGGACACTGAGATCAGTTAACTAACTGACATCTGATTTCTTAATTTCAAAATACGTTTGCAATCTCAACCTTTGATATTCTGTGCAGCTTGAGAATCAATAGGATATGATATGACTTCTCATTGCGATCACCTTGGCCAGTGCCATCTTGGTGGCAGTCAATGTTCTGTCAAAATGTCAGTTGAAGCACTAATGGTTCCAAAGTTTGTATATGTGAATAGTCGATGACTTTGGAGCAAATGTCGACCTGACATAATTACAACAGCGTCAAGATTTTCTGAGCTCCTTTCTTCTTGAGATAGTTTTGTGTTGACGTCATCAATGCCCTCTTCTGATCTTCGCCTCCACACCGTTTCAAGAAGTCCCAGCATGCCTTCTGCAGATCTTTCAGTCCAAATTCTATGGCAGCACAAAATAAACCTGTACAAAATAGGAAGCAGACTGTAAGAAGTATGCTACATTGATGCATTAGTGTGATAAGAAGTTATAATGCCAGTTGTATTGAAACATAGTAATTGCTGTGCATTCTAGAAAGTATGGAAACAACCTACGTAGGTATAAAAACCTATTACTGCTTACCTGTGACTGTTCCAAGTTGTACTCTGACACGACCTGAGTGTAAGAAGTTGACAAGATTAGAGAAGACTTCGTGGTCGTAATCTGGGACTGGGATTTGGAGTTTGCTGTTAAGATTGACACTTGACTTGGCTCTCATTCTTAGTCGAGATTTGGGTTTCTCCGACTCAGTGACCTTCCTCTGGTGCTGCAAAATCATCTGATAGAAGACCCTGAAACGATGAAAGACAGATATTAATATTTTCTGGTTCATATCTCATAGAAAAATTCGAACTACATGTTTAAATATATTTAGGAAATACGGTGCTATGTGATGTCAAGTATGCGTTGAATCACTGGCACTAACTGAACTGCTGATAACCAGTACATGTGTATGATTTAACTCTGCCGTAGCTTGCACTTCCACTTAGAATAGACCCATTAATAACGATCTTGGCATGGGAAATTTAAGAAGGAAACACCATTAAGAAGTTTTCGTTGACTGGGATATTTACCTGCTCCTGGTAGCCAGGATTGCCTTCACTCCATGAACAGGAAGCTGTCGGTTTCCAACAAGAAAAGTGACGTCACACAAATCCTGCATGCCAGTAATATACTGCAGACATTCCGACAGGTTCGCCATGTTGCTGTACATCATTACCTCCTTTTTGCCAGCAGATGGCGTCCTGACTTTGGAGGATGGAGTTGAAGGTGGTGACGGCGGCGGGGTGAGTGAGTCACAAGATTCATAGCCCGACGATCTAGCATCTGAAAATGGTACAGAAACTTAGTCTTTGACATGACATTCAGTTATGTCGAAGTAAAATACAAGGGTAAAGACTTTTAAATAGTTTGACATAATGATGGATATATTTCTGTTTGCTTTGGAACAAATATCATTTGATTAGGATAGTACACTGAACGGAAGTCAGAATATGATTGGTTCACTTTCGTGACCGTTAGCATATATAATGCTGCTGGGGATTAACTAACCTTCGCTGTCTCTGTTGAAAATGTTCGATGTACTTTCTAAGAGGTCGTTGTCAAGGAGGCAAAGCCGAGATTCACATCTGTCCATGCTGCTAAAATGTGGGTGTTTTCCGTTCAGAAGAAGGAAAATAGCTGTGCCTTCAGTTGCCAGAGGACAGTGATGCTTGGGCCTTTGCAAGAAACCTTTAATACCCCTTGTCTAATATCACGTGGTCAAACGCAAAGTGACACTGATCACTACATTATGTCACGCCAACGCTCTTAGCACTCTAACGAACGTGACACTGTAATGTTTACTTGTGCTGCTGTGGTCATGTGACAAATGCCAAGCAGTGTGCAGGGATCAGGGAATTAATGATCGTTAAGCATCAAATTAGCGATCAATAGTTAATCCTTTCCAAACAATAGAGTGGGATGAGATTAGGTAAAGGTGTTTGATTCCAGTGATTTTTACTATTCAATTACGAGGATTAACATTGGCAAATGATTTAAACAGATTGAAAAGAAAGCTAACGTCAGTGAACTAACGGTCATTGTAATTAATTAACGTGATCGCTGGAGTCGTCAATGAAAGCTGTGTATTGACAACCTCCTGAAGTGAACTGAAGTTGGTTTAACTTAGTTTTTGGTAGTTAGTAGGTGGTCTCTCTGCCAGAATGAACTGTAAAGCAACGCATGCTATAGCTACACTCAGCCCGTATACGATTCGTGGTTACGTCACACTTGTGCTGAACTCAGTGAAGTGGAGATCATGAATTGTAATCTATTATGCATAAATGTACACTGCCTGTAGTCAAATATTTCCATTCTAAAATATAACATATAACGTTACATTCGGGGAGTTAAAATGCAGATTCGTCCGAAAGAAGAACTACTATGTATTAGAGAGCAAACATCCATTTCTTATAAGGTTAATTTAGTAATTATTGAAGATGTATAAACTTGATATATGACGATTAGGGTTTGTTTCCTTAACCAAATCATCTCTTTGACATGCAAATGAGCTCGTTTCCCAGCATAACCGAGAATACTGGTATGTTGTTAGAGTATTGTACGGATGATCAATGTTTTTGTAAGAAATGAATTGTCTAAGATCATTTGAATCCCAGTCCACCAGTTTTCCTGTACACATTGTTATGAGTTTCTGAGATATTGTCATACCCGTTTTCAAAGAACCGTTCAGCCGATGGCCTCTAATGTATCACCTTCCGTGTAGTACTGTAAATATTTAGTCATCTTTTAATATGGCTATTTCTCTTTGATCAAATAACAATTACATTTCCATAGATGCACTTGATTCATTGAAATATAAGGCAAGGAGTATATAGCTCAGTACCGAATTAAGTGAAGATACCCGAAAATGACTGTTTTGCAATGTCATAAGATTGTCCCATCACAACAATGGGGAAGTCATATTTCCGTGCATAGACGAAATACATATTTGGCAGATACCATTGACGTCTATCAAGATGGCGTTCCCTGTTACCTTAATTTAGTGTGGTGATTGGACAGTCCTGCGTTCAAATTATTTGTGTGCTACTCCAATTATTCATGTTTCATAGCCTCAAATGATACAATGCGTGAAGCCTATTTTAGGTGTCTTTCATCGTCATATTGCTAAAATACTGCATATAAAACAATACTATTAATGTCCCCATTTTTGCAATTCAACACATCGAGCATGTGAACAGTATGACATTTAGTCAACAGTAGGACTAATTGGTTTTGTGTCTGCCATGTGATGAGATATGAGGAGATGATGAAGTGAACGGCCATGCATTCTCGCTTATGAGAAAGCAATGGAGGATAAGAGAAAATATGAATTTGTGGTAGCCAAAGCGATGTGGCTTGAGCAAAGAATGCAGTTCGAGAAACTGAACCATTTGGGATAATAAGCAATGGACTCATGGTACTGCGTTATTTTTTCTTGTAGTCTTTTATGTCTAAAGTAAAGAAGATGTGTCTAGTCAATCCCTGACAAATATAATATTTTGTTCTGTATTTGATATGCACGCACTATGTAAAATGTGAAGAGTTCTTTTCGTAACAAATGCCAAAGTATGGTAGATTTAAGTAAGAATGTCGACACCAAATGCCCAAAACATAGGAATTGAGACAGCCAACAAAGGGTAACGAGCAAGTTTGATTTTATTTGCATTTGATAACAGAAACAAAACTGGGCAACACCCATAGAGGCATAACAGTACATATATAGCACATACACATTCGAAGAGAATTACAGTATTCCTCTTTATATTATACAACGTTACTTCCGGCAAACATTCTCAGCACAGAGCCACCTTTCTCAGAACTGCCATTACTCTCTGGCTAAAGGTTCAGCCCGACTATATTACTTTTAGACAAATCATCAGTTTAATCAATCTCTTCTCTCACACTGAACTAGCACAAGGGACACTGAGATCAGTTAACTAACTGACATCTGATTTCTTAATTTCAAAATACGTTTGCAATCTCAACCTTTGATATTCTGTGCAGCTTGAGAATCAATAGGATATGAAATGACTTCTCATTGCGATCACCTTGGCCAGTGCCATCTTGGTGGCAGTCAATGTTCTGTCAAAATGTCAGTTGAAGCACTAATGGTTCCAAAGTTTGTATATGTGAATAGTCGATGACTTTGGAGCAAATGTCGACCTGACATAATTACAACAGCGTCAAGATTTTCTGAGCTCCTTTCTTCTTGAGATAGTTTTGTGTTGACGTCATCAATGCCCTCTTCTGATCTTCGCCTCCACACCGTTTCAAGAAGTCCCAGCATGCCTTCTGCAGATCTTTCAGCCCAAATTCTATGGCAGCACAAAATAAACCTGTACAAAAAAGGAAGCAGACTGTAAGAAGTATGCTACATTGATGCATTAGTGTGATAAGAAGTTATAATGCCAGTTGTATTGAAACATAGTAATTGCTGTGCATTCTAGAAAGTATGGAAACAACCTACGTAGGTATAAAAACCTATTACTGCTTACCTGTGACTGTTCCAAGTTGTACTCTGACACGACCTGAGTGTAAGAAGTTGACAAGATTAGAGAAGACTTCGTGGTCGTAATCTGGGACTGGGATTTGGAGTTTGCTGTTAAGATTGACACTTGACTTGGCTCTCATTCTTAGTCGAGATTTGGGTTTCTCCGACTCAGTGACCTTCCTCTGGTGCTGCAAAATCATCTGATAGAAGACCCTGAATCGATGAAAGACAGATATTAATATTTTCTGGTTCATATCTCATAGAAAAACTCGAACTACATGTTTAAATATATTTAGGAAATACGGTGCTATGTGATGTCAAGTATGCGTTGAATCACTGGCACCAACTGAACTGCTGATAACCAGTACATGTGTATGATTTAACTCTGCCGTAGCTTGCACTTCCACTTAGAATAGACCCATTAATAACGATCTTGGCATGGGAAATTTAAGAAGGAAACACCATTAAGAAGTTTTCGTTGACTGGGATATTTACCTGCTCCTGGTAGCCAGGATTGCCTTCACTCCATGAACAGGAAGCTGTCGGTTTCCAACAAGAAAAGTGACGTCACACAAATCCTCCATGCCAGTAATATACTGCAGACATTCCGACAGGTCCGCCATGTTGCTGTACATCATTACCTCCTTTTTGCCAGCAGATGGCGTCCTGACTTTGGAGGATGGAGTTGAAGGTGGTGACGGCGGCGGGGTGAGTGAGTCACAAGATTCATAGCCCGACGATCTAGCATCTGAAAATGGTACAGAAACTTAGTCTTTGACATGACATTCAGCGTCAAGTTATGTCGAAGTAAAATACAAGGGTAAAGACTTTTAAATAGTTTGACATAACGATGGAGATATTTCTGTTTGCTTTGGAACAAACATCATTTGATTAGGATAGTACACTGAACGGAAGTCAGAATATGATTGGTTCACTTTCGTGACCGTTAGCATATATAATGCCGCTGGGGATTAACTAACCTTCGCTGTCTCTGTTGAAAATGTTCGATGTACTTTCTAAGAGGTCGTTGTCAAGGAGGCAAAGCCGAGATTCACATCTGTCCATGCTGCTAAAATGTGGGTGTTTTCCGTTCAGAAGAAGGAAAATAGCTGTGCCTTCAGTTGCTAGAGGACAGTGATGCTTGGGCCTTTGCAAGAAACCTTTAATACCCCTTGTCTAATATCACGTGGTCAAACGCAAAGTGACACTGATCACTACATTATGTCACGCCAACGCTCTTAGCACTCTAACGAACGTGACACTGTAATGTTTACTTGTGCTGCTGTGGTCACGTGACAAATGCCAAGCAGTGTGCAGGGATCAGGGAATTAATGATCGTTAAGCATCAAATTAGCGATCAATAGTTAATCCTTTCCAAACAATAGAGTGGGATGAGATTAGGTAAAGGTGTTTGATTCCAGTGATTTTTACTATTCAATTACGAGGATTAACATTGGCAAATGATCTAAACAGATTGAAAAGAAAGCTAACGTCAGTGAACTAACGGTCATTGTAATTAATTAACGTGATCGCAAGAGTCGTCAATGAAAGCTGTGTATTGACAACCTCCTGAAGTGAACTGAAGTTGGTTTAACTTAGTTTTTGGTAGTTAGTAGGTGGTCTCTCTGCCAGAATGAACTGTAAAGCAACGCATGCTATAGCTACACTCAGCCCGTATACGATTCGTGGTTACGTCACACTTGTGCTGAACTCAGTGAAGTGGAGATCATGAATTGTAATCTATTATGCATAAATGTACACTGCCTGTAGTCAAATATTTCCATTCTAAAATATAACATATAACGTTACATTCGGGGAGTTAAAATGCAGATTCGTCCGAAAGAAGAACTACTATGTATTAGAGAGCAAACATCCATTTCTTATAAGGTTAATTTAGTAATTATTGAAGATGTATAAACTTGATATATGACGATTAGGGTTTGTTTCCTTAACCAAATCATCTCTTTGACATGCAAATGAGCTCGTTTCCCAGCATAACCGAGAATACTGGTATGTTGTTAGAGTATTGTACGGATGATCAATGTTTTTGTAAGAAATGAATTGTCTAAGATCATTTGAATCCCAGTCCACCAGTTTTCCTGTACACATTGTTATGAGTTTCTGAGATATTGTCATACCCGTTTTCAAAGAACCGTTCAGCCGATGGCCTCTAATGTATCACCTTCCGTGTAGTACTGTAAATATTTAGTCATCTTTTAATATGGCTATTTCTCTTTGATCAAATAACAATTACATTTCCATAGATGCACTTGATTCATTGAAATATAAGGCAAGGAGTATATAGCTCAGTACCGAATTAAGTGAAGATACCCGAAAATGACTGTTTTGCAATGTCATAAGATTGTCCCATCACAACAATGGGGAAGTCATATTTCCGTGCATAGACGAAATACATATTTGGCAGATACCATTCGACGTCTATCAAGATGGCGTTCCCTGTTCCCTTAATTTAGTGTGGTGATTGGACAGTCCTACGTTCAAATTATTTGTGTGCTACTCCAATTATTCATGTTTCATAGCCTCAAATGATACAATGCGTGAAGCCTATTTTAGGTGTCTTTCATCGTCATATTGCTAAAATACTGCATATAAAACAATACTATTAATGTCCCCATTTTTGCAATTCAACACATCGAGCATGTGAACAGTATGACATTTAGTCAACAGTAGGACTAATTGGTTTTGTGTCTGCCATGTGATGAGATATGAGGAGATGATGAAGTGAACGGCCATGCATTCTCGCTTATGAGAAAGCAATGGAGGATAAGAGAAAATATGAATTTGTGGTAGCCAAAGCGATGTGGCTTGAGCAAAGAATGCAGTTCGAGAAACTGAACCATTTGGGATAATAAGCAATGGACTCATGGTACTGCGTTATTTTTTCTTGTAGTCTTTTATGTCTAAAGTAAAGAAGATGTGTCTAGTCAATCCCTGACAAATATAATATTTTGTTCTGTATTTGATATGCACGCACTATGTAAAATGTGAAGAGTTCTTTTCGTAACAAATGCCAAAGTATGGTAGATTTAAGTAAGAATGTCGACACCAAATGCCCAAAACATAGGAATTGAGAGAGCCAACAAAGGGTAACGAGCAAGTTTGATTTTATTTGCATTTGATAACAGAAACAAAACTGGGCAACACCCATAGAGGCATAACAGTACATATATAGCACATACACATTCGAAGAGAATTACAGTATTCCTCTTTATATTATACAACGTTACTTCCGGCAAACATTCTCAGCACAGAGCCACCTTTCTCAGAACTGCCAGGACTCTCTGGCTAAAGGTTCAGCCCGACTATATTACTTTTAGACAAATCATCAGTTTAATCAATCTCTTCTCTCACACTGAACTAGCACAAGGGACACTGAGATCAGTTAACTAACTGACATCTGATTTCTTAATTTCAAAATACGTTTGCAATCTCAACCTTTGATATTCTGTGCAGCTTGAGAATCAATAGGATATGAAATGACTTCTCATTGCGATCACCTTGGCCAGTGCCATCTTGGTGGCAGTCAATGTTCTGTCAAAATGTCAGTTGAAGCACTAATGGTTCCAAAGTTTGTATATGTGAATAGTCGATGACTTTGGAGCAAATGTCGACCTGACATAATTACAACAGCGTCAAGATTTTCTGAGCTCCTTTCTTCTTGAGATAGTTTTGTGTTGACGTCATCAATGCCCTCTTCTGATCTTCGCCTCCACACCGTTTCAAGAAGTCCCAGCATGCCTTCTGCAGATCTTTCAGCCCAAATTCTATGGCAGCACAAAATAAACCTGTACAAAAAAGGAAGCAGACTGTAAGAAGTATGCTACATTGATGCATTAGTGTGATAAGAAGTTATAATGCCAGTTGTATTGAAACATAGTAATTGCTGTGCATTCTAGAAAGTATGGAAACAACCTACGTAGGTATAAAAACCTATTACTGCTTACCTGTGACTGTTCCAAGTTGTACTCTGACACGACCTGAGTGTAAGAAGTTGACAAGATTAGAGAAGACTTCGTGGTCGTAATCTGGGACTGGGATTTGGAGTTTGCTGTTAAGATTGACACTTGACTTGGCTCTCATTCTTAGTCGAGATTTGGGTTTCTCCGACTCAGTGACCTTCCTCTGGTGCTGCAAAATCATCTGATAGAAGACCCTGAATCGATGAAAGACAGATATTAATATTTTCTGGTTCATATCTCATAGAAAAATTAGAACTACATGTTTAAATATATTTAGGAAATACGGTGCTATGTGATGTCAAGTATGCGTTGAATCACTGGCACCAACTGAACTGCTGATAACCAGTACATGTGTATGATTTAACTCTGCCGTAGCTTGCACTTCCACTTAGAATAGACCCATTAATAACGATCTTGTCATGGGAAATTTAAGAAGGAAACACCATTAAGAAGTTTTCGTTGACTGGGATATTTACCTGCTCCTGGTAGCCAGGATTGCCTTCACTCCATGAACAGGAAGCTGTCGGTTTCCAACAAGAAAAGTGACGTCACACAAATCCTGCATGCCAGTAATATACTGCAGACATTCCGACAGGTCCGCCATGTTGCTGTACATCATTACCTCCTTTTTGCCAGCAGATGGCGTCCTGACTTTGGAGGATGGAGTTGAAGGTGGTGACGGCGGCGGGGTGAGTGAGTCACAAGATTCATAGCCCGACGATCTAGCATCTGAAAATGGTACAGAAACTTAGTCTTTGACATGACATTCAGCGTCAAGTTATGTCGAAGTAAAATACAAGGGTAAAGACTTTTAAATAGTTTGACATAACGATGGAGATATTTCTGTTTGCTTTGGAACAAACATCATTTGATTAGGATAGTACACTGAACGGAAGTCAGAATATGATTGGTTCACTTTCGTGACCGTTAGCATATATAATGCCGCTGGGGATTAACTAACCTTCGCTGTCTCTGTTGAAAATGTTCGATGTACTTTCTAAGAGGTCGTTGTCAAGGAGGCAAAGCCGAGATTCACATCTGTCCATGCTGCTAAAATGTGGGTGTTTTCCGTTCAGAAGAAGGAAAATAGCTGTGCCTTCAGTTGCCAGAGGACAGTGATGCTTGGGCCTTTGCAAGAAACCTTTAATACCCCTTGTCTAATATCACGTGGTCAAACGCAAAGTGACACTGATCACTACATTATGTCACGCCAACGCTCTTAGCACTCTAACGAACGTGACACTGTAATGTTTACTTGTGCTGCTGTGGTCACGTGACAAATGCCAAGCAGTGTGCAGGGATCAGGGAATTAATGATCGTTAAGCATCAAATTAGCGATCAATAGTTAATCCTTTCCAAACAATAGAGTGGGATGAGATTAGGTAAAGGTGTTTGATTCCAGTGATTTTTACTATTCAATTACGAGGATTAACATTGGCAAATGATTTAAACAGATTGAAAAGAAAGCTAACGTCAGTGAACTAACGGTCATTGTAATTAATTAACGTGATCGCAAGAGTCGTCAATGAAAGCTGTGTATTGACAACCTCCTGAAGTGAACTGAAGTTGGTTTAACTTAGTTTTTGGTAGTTAGTAGGTGGTCTCTCTGCCAGAATGAACTGTAAAGCAACGCATGCTATAGCTACACTCAGCCCGTATACGATTCGTGGTTACGTCACACTTGTGCTGAACTCAGTGAAGTGGAGATCATGAATTGTAATTTATTATGCATAAATGTACACTGCCTGTAGTCAAATATTTCCATTCTAAAATATAACATATAACGTTACATTCGGGGAGTTAAAATGCAGATTCGTCCGAAAGAAGAACTACTATGTATTAGAGAGCAAACATCCATTTCTTATAAGGTTAATTTAGTAATTATTGAAGATGTATAAACTTGATATATAACGATTAGGGTTTGTTTCCTTAACCAAATCATCTCTTTGACATGCAAATGAGCTCGTTTCCCAGCATAACCGAGAATACTGGTATGTTGTTAGAGTATTGTACGGATGATCAATGTTTTTGTAAGAAATGAATTGTCTAAGATCATTTGAATCCCAGTCCACCAGTTTTCCTGTACACATTGTTATGAGTTTCTGAGATATTGTCATACCCGTTTTCAAAGAACCGTTCAGCCGATGGCCTCTAATGTATCACCTTCCGTGTAGTACTGTAAATATTTAGTCATCTTTTAATATGGCTATTTCTCTTTGATCAAATAACAATTACATTTCCATAGATGCACTTGATTCATTGAAATATAAGGCAAGGAGTATATAGCTCAGTACCGAATTAAGTGAAGATACCCGAAAATGACTGTTTTGCAATGTCATAAGATTGTCCCATCACAACAATGGGGAAGTCATATTTCCGTGCATAGACGAAATACATATTTGGCAGATACCATTCGACGTCTATCAAGATGGCGTTTCCTGTTCCCTTAATTTAGTGTGGTGATTGGACAGTCCTGCGTTCAAATTATTTGTGTGCTACTCCAATTATTCATGTTTCATAGCCTCAAATGATACAATGCGTGAAGCCTATTTTAGGTGTCTTTCATCGTCATATTGCTAAAATACTGCATATAAAACAATACTATTAATGTCCCCATTTTTGCAATTCAACACATCGAGCATGTGAACAGTATGACATTTAGTCAACAGTAGGACTAATTGGTTTTCTGTCTGCCATGTGATGAGATATGAGGAGATGATGAAGTGAACGGCCATGCATTCTCGCTTATGAGAAAGCAATGGAGGATAAGAGAAAATATGAATTTGTGGTAGCCAAAGCGATGTGGCTTGAGCAAAGAATGCAGTTCGAGAAACTGAACCATTTGGGATAATATGCAATGGACTCATGGTACTGCGTTATTTTTTCTTGTAGTCTTTTATGTCTAAAGTAAAGAAGATGTGTCTAGTCAATCCCTGACAAATATAATATTTTGTTCTGTATTTGATATGCACGCACTATGTAAAATGTGAAGAGTTCTTTTCGTAACAAATGCCAAACTATGGTAGATTTAAGTAAGAATGTCGACACCAAATGCCCAAAACATAGGAATTGAGACAGCCAACAAAGGGTAACGAGCAAGTTTGATTTTATTTGCATTTGATAACAGAAACAAAACTGGGCAACACCCATAGAGGCATAACAGTACATATATAGCACATACACATTCGAAGAGAATTACAGTATTCCTCTTTATATTATACAACGTTACTTCCGGCAAACATTCTCAGCACAGAGCCACCTTTCTCAGAACTGCCAGGACTCTCTGGCTAAAGGTTCAGCCCGACTATATTACTTTTAGACAAATCATCAGTTTAATCAATCTCTTCTCTCACACTGAACTAGCACAAGGGACACTGAGATCAGTTAACTAACTGACATCTGATTTCTTAATTTCAAAATACGTTTGCAATCTCAACCTTTGATATTCTGTGCAGCTTGAGAATCAATAGGATATGAAATGACTTCTCATTGCAATCACCTTGGCCAGTGCCATCTTGGTGGCAGTCAATGTTCTGTCAAAATGTCAGTTGAAGCACTAATGGTTCCAAAGTTTGTATATGTGAATAGTCGATGACTTTGGAGCAAATGTCGACCTGACATAATTACAACAGCGTCAAGATTTTCTGAGCTCCTTTCTTCTTGAGATAGTTTTGTGCTGACGTCATCAATGCCCTCTTCTGATCTTCGCCTCCACACCGTTTCAAGAAGTCCCAGCATGCCTTCTGCAGATCTTTCAGCCCAAATTCTATGGCAGCACAAAATAAACCTGTACAAAAAAGGAAGCAGACTGTAATAAGTATGCTACATTGATGCATTAGTGTGATAAGAAGTTATAATGCCAGTTGTATTGAAACATAGTAATTGCTGTGCATTCTAGAAAGTATGGAAACAACCTACGTAGGTATAAAAACCTATTACTGCTTACCTGTGACTGTTCCAAGTTGTACTCTGACACGACCTGAGTGTAAGAAGTTGACAAGATTAGAGAAGACTTCGTGGTCGTAATCTGGGACTGGGATTTGGAGTTTGCTGTTAAGATTGACACTTGACTTGGCTCTCATTCTTAGTCGAGATTTGGGTTTCTCCGACTCAGTGACCTTCCTCTGGTGCTGCAAAATCATCTGATAGAAGACCCTGAAACGATGAAAGACAGATATTAATATTTTCTGGTTCATATCTCATAGAAAAATTAGAACTACATGTTTAAATATATTTAGGAAATACGGTGCTATGTGATGTCAAGTATGCGTTGAATCACTGGCACCAACTGAACTGCTGATAACCAGTACATGTGTATGATTTAACTCTGCCGTAGCTTGCACTTCCACTTAGAATAGACCCATTAATAACGATCTTGGCATGGGAAATGTAAGAAGGAAACACCATTAAGAAGTTTTCGTTGACTGGGATATTTACCTGCTCCTGGTAGCCAGGATTGCCTTCACTCCATGAACAGGAAGCTGTCGGTTTCCAACAAGAAAAGTGACGTCACACAAATCCTGCATGCCAGTAATATACTGCAGACATTCCGACAGGTCCGCCATGTTGCTGTACATCATTACCTCCTTTTTGCCAGCAGATGGCGTCCTGACTTTGGAGGATGGAGTTGAAGGTGGTGACGGCGGCGGGGTGAGTGAGTCACAAGATTCATAGCCCGACGATCTAGCATCTGAAAATGGTACAGAAACTTAGTCTTTGACATGACATTCAGCGTCAAGTTATGTCGAAGTAAAATACAAGGGTAAAGACTTTTAAATAGTTTGACATAACGATGGAGATATTTCTGTTTGCTTTGGAACAAACATCATTTGATTAGGATAGTACACTGAACGGAAGTCAGAATATGATTGGTTCACTTTCGTGACCGTTAGCATATATAATGCCGCTGGGGATTAACTAACCTTCGCTATCTCTGTTGAAAATGTTCGATGTACTTTCTAAGAGGTCGTTGTCAAGGAGGCAAAGCCGAGATTCACATCTGTCCATGCTGCTAAAATGTGGGTGTTTTCCGTTCAGAAGAAGGAAAATAGCTGTGCCTTCAGTTGCCAGAGGACAGTGATGCTTGGGCCTTTGCAAGAAACCTTTAATACCCCTTGTCTAATATCACGTGGTCAAACGCAAAGTGACACTGATCACTACATTATGTCACGCCAACGCTCTTAGCACTCTAACGAACGTGACACTGTAATGTTTACTTGTGCTGCTGTGGTCACGTGACAAATGCCAAGCAGTGTGTAGGGATCAGGGAATTAATGATCGTTAAGCATCAAATTAGCGATTAATAGTTAATCCTTTCCAAACAATAGAGAGGGATGAGATTAGGTAAAGGTGTTTGATTCCAGTGATTTTTACTATTCAATTACGAGGATTAACATTGGCAAATGATTTAAACAGATTGAAAAGAAAGCTAACGTCAGTGAACTAACGGTCATTGTAATTAATTAACGTGATCGCAAGAGTCGTCAATGAAAGCTGTGTATTGAAAACCTCCTGAAATGAAATGAAGTTGGTTTAACTTAGTTTTTGGTAGTTAGTAGGTGGTCTCTCTGCCAGAATGAACTGTAAAGCAACGCATGCTATAGCTACACTCAGCCCGTATACGATTCGTGGTTACGTCACACTTGTGCTGAACTCAGTGAAGTGGAGATCATGAATTGTAATCTATTATGCATAAATGTACACTGCCTGTAGTCAAATATTTCCATTCTAAAATATAACATATAACGTTACATTCGGGGAGTTAAAATGCAGATTCGTCCGAAAGAAGAACTACTATGTATTAGAGAGCGAACATCCATTTCTTATAAGGTTAATTTAGTAATTATTGAAGATGTACAAACGTGATATATAACGAATACATCGACCATGCGAATAGAATGACATTTAGTCTAAAACATTGAATACCATCTTGATGGCAGTCAGCGTCCTGTCAAAATGTTCACTGAGGCACTAACCGGTCCACAGTTTGTAATGTGTTGGTGTAGTCTTTAGATTTTTTTGGTTCCATGCGAAATTGTTATTCATGGTATCTGTAATTGAAAGAAAGTAATTAAGAAAGCACAGAGTCCAAATTATACTTTTTATATGGCAATAACAAATTGTTACGCGCACAAAAAATTTAAAGTGACTTGCCGATGCCCGAGATTCATTTCACTTTTTTGGGATTTAGCCATATGTGTTTTCAGCCTGTCTCTCATCGCAGGCAAACTGTAACGCAAATGGGGTGCGCAGCATGGAAAAAAATACCAGTCTTCTTATATACGAGCGAAGCGAGCAAAGATTGGCAACGTACTTCCTTCGCTTCGTATCAAAACATATTTTTCATGTTCTTCGCCTCCATTCCTCCTTCCAGTTTCCGGTTTAAAGGAGTGAAGGAAGAGGAGGGTATTATTCCATATGGCATACTTAAAGTTACCCCCACTGCTTCATTCGCTCATTACACCAGAAGTGTTTTTATGTAGATGTTACGAAAAAATTCTAACAATAACGACGGCATAAATGACAAATGAACTCCAACATGTTCATGATAAAATTAGGTAATATGGTATTTCTTTTTTAATTTCTGGTTATTCTTGTTCTGTCACTCCGTTCAAACGGAAGCTGGCAGGGGTAATGGAGGCGAAGAACGATCTGAATACCATGCGTGGCGGTTAAAATGTTGAATAAAACATATTTCACGTGAGTAATTATTGAACATGGGATAGAAAATCTGAGAGCACAACCAAGTGAATAAATGGGAGTGTGCTTTTGATGGTGGCGATATTTTATTTCGACATGAAAAGTATTTTCCGATCCGAAGCGATGGAAGTACGTTGCCAAACTTTGCTCGCATATAAGAAGACTTTTCATATTCTCTATGCTGCGCAGCCCATTTGCGTTACAATTTGTCTGTGCTCTCATCTGATCTCCTCTTTCATGACAGAGCAGCCTGACACGCACATCTTTCCATTGTATTTCGTCTTCTTAGCGTGTAGAGAAGACTTGAATGTAAGGTAATCGATAGTTAACGGAGGTAAAATGAATGTTAATATTCGTACTACGCACATTTGAAACCAGGTGAAATCGACATTCCATTTATTACGCCTAACATTATTTTATAATTATTTGTTGGAAAAAGCTGACTTTTTATTAATATTAAGGGTAGCAATGTCGCTGTTGGCAAAAGGTTCACGCTTTTGTCCAATGCAGCAATACAGAAATGACAAATTTACTGCTTGACAAGTATTAGAGGAGCCAGCTCAATGAACTCGTTTGTGACAAGCAGGCGGGGAAAGTAATCTGGACGAGTACACTTGGTTGCTACAGCTAGATTTGCCATTACGCACGTGCAATACATGCTTACCGTGGCGTGAAATCAATACCGCTACTGTTTAACACGTGTCTCGCAGAGCCATATAGCAAAAACACGACAAAATCCTCAGGAGCAAATTGAACATTTCAATATTTAGACGACAGTCTGTTTCCCTCTTGTTTCAAAGGGAATGTCCTGAAGGGCAGCTGCAGATGGACTCCCTCAAGCGTATCACAAAGGTCTGGACGCAAGTTCTTATCGCGCCACTTCTCATTATTTTAAGTAGTTGTCTGAAATTCGTTTTTAAGTATTAATGATCAAACATGTCAATTTTGAAATCTTTTCGACAATTATTATGCCATTTACATGTGTTTGAATTAAACTGATTACCTATTTCAAAAATGGAGTGACGTTTTTTTCTTGTTCAGTGTATATAATTATGGGAATGATGTTCTTTGCATGAAAGTAAGGAAGACAAACGTTTAACATCGATTTGAGATAGAGACAGTTGTGGTAGATACTTATTTCTTAGATTTTCATACAGAGGGCAGATAAACCTAAAATGGAATTCGTGTTCAATGATGTAACAGAATGGACATAATCTTTGGCTTTTCCCAACAGAAACATATCTTCCACTGTTGATTAATAAATCATCAAGGCCTAATCTAAAACGTATGAAAGCATTGCGAACATGTCTGTAGCGAAGGCGAGAAAGATAACACACAGGCTCAAGAAAAGACTTATATTGACAATATGAATCATATCTAGAACTTTCATTTCTGTATAAACATATCGATAGTCCGCATACGAAACTGTATAATAAACATATTTACATTGCCAACTGTCAGTGATAACCAAATACATGTACAACCAAAACCATATCTAAGGAGTAATGCGCGAATATGAAATGCCCAGTTATTCTTTCTAAGATAATCAAGATGTAGAAGCGCATTGAAGGCTTTTTTTTAGCTAGACAATATTCAGGCATACTACTTATTTTACACCAATATTGTACACAACGACAATAAGATGATATGTACAATCGGAACCTCCAACATTCACCATTAACCATAATGTTGACAAACCAACAATTAGAAACTCTTTACAGGCAAGCAATGAATTTTTTGTGTATAATTGTCTTTTAAATCATATATTTCAGATCCATACAATGAAATCGGCTGTATCTGAGAGTCAAATAACGTGAAGTATATAATCGGTGGAGCAACACGGAGCACAGGAACAATAGAGTGAAGTTGTAATGGAGTTGTTTAAAATTCTCCTCACCAGGTTAAGTGCAGACTTATCTGGTCCAGATTCGATTATTTATAAACCACCCTTCGTGGCTGGCATACTCCTGTGTGCGGCGTTAAGCAGGAACTACACAAAAAGGCATCAGAATACATCTGATGTTTGTTGACTATACAGTATATTCGGAATCTGACAAGAAAGCAAGTATTTCCGTCTAGCCTTTTGCATATTTCCCTTCGTATATTCGAATTTATGCGAATATTAGTTGACGTTGACAGTTAACGTTGACATATAAACGTCCCTTGCTCTCATGAGTAAAGTTAAACATTTTCCATACTGACTAAACTGAGATCCATCATCCCTCCTGTACGGCCCTGTGTGTGTTTCTGTTGAATAATAGGAAATTAATATGGAACAATGTCTGCAATGAGTTATTTCCCGTTTCTCTTTTTATTCTTTTTCTTTGAAGTGCCTTTCTGTTTGAACTTGTCTTTCTTTTCACCTTTCTTTTTCTTTCCATTCTTTTTGGACTTTGGGGTGTTCTTATCAGTTTCTTCGTCATCGTTAGCACATGAACTGACTACATGTTTCGTTAGTTGATCTGCAGTTTCAGGGCACGGTTGTCTTGTTTGGGATAAAACAGTGTGCTGTATGCCCGCAGCTTCAGAAGAATCTAGCCTCGATGTAAGGGCCTGCCCTTGGCCATGTACCTTGGTCTGGACATTTTGCCTGTCAATATCGTTGTTGTTCACAACACGTTTCTGTTCCTTCTTTTCGTCGTATGTTCTACATCTCACTTGGTCATTTCCTTGTTGCGTGACGCTTGGTGAGACCTCCTCCAAGGGTGATGTTTGTACTCGGTTGTACATGTGATGGAGGTTGAAATTTGGAAGAGAATCTAAATTTACTGGGGTGTCTATTGTGCCATCATGTATCGCCCGATTCCCTTCTTCCACTCTACTGATAGTGTATTCGAAATCCTCATCTTGGGCGATGAAGTCCGACAGAGCCACAGTCTCGTTTACAGTACTTTCTGCATACACAGATGTATTTCTTTCGTCTTCCTGAGTTGGGCTTTCTGGCGTCCTTTCTGGTAATGCGTTACCAGTCAAATGGCTTGAATATGCAGGGGTCAACCCTTCGAGATTCCACAGTTCATCTTGCCTTTCACCATGAGATGTACCCTTAGAATTGGGCCGAAGCGGTTCCTCTATGTTATTACTCACATCAGCATGGCTATCGATTGTTATCATATCTTGATTCAGAATGCCATCATTGTTATCATCATCTGTTAATATTTGGTTGCTATCTGTTTTATCGCGATCCGATTCCGTTTGTGCCTCACTGTGCATTTCAGGCTGACCATTTTTCGCCTTTCTGCCGGTATCACCTAAAACGTTTAAATCATCGTGACATTCTATTTCGCGGTTAGGTAGTTCTGACGGTTCATCTGCTACATGTTCTCTCTCTTTCAAACTGATACGTTTCTCCTCGTCTGGGTAGTTCTGTTTCTCATTTGGTACATTAGCATCGGGTGTAACAGGCGCTTTCTCATTGCCATCACAATTGCTATGATGTGTTGACTTGGTATCCTCAAGGCAATCTTTTCCGACCTCAATGCAATCCAGTTCCTGAGATGCTAGAACGTCTTTCTCAGTGTGTACATCTTTGAGGCTATTTCGGTTGAGATTGTCCAGTGTCTTCTCCTTTCCCCTCGTACCATAAATATGGTTTCTGTTCTTGGTTTCGTCCTCTATCTCCAAAACGGTATCTTCATATGTGGCTTCATTAGGTATATCTCCTTTAATGGAAGAATTGTTTCGTTCTGGAAAATAAAAATAGATGGACATAATGTGACCTTTTATGAAAATTATATGCATGCTCACCATACGTGCTTGAACGTACGTAAAACATTCATTTGGGGATAAAAGTGTGAATAAATTGTCTTTCCAAAGGGAAGCGGACTAATCTACAAGTATGAAACTCTTCACCTAAACATTTTCAAGGAAGACCATTAGTGAGTTTAATCATACTGTGCAAGGAATGTCAGCATCATGCTATGATATTTCCCTTTATCTATGTCTAAAGAAATAACCACATGCATCTCAGCTACTTTCATTGTCATGACTTTCAAGGGAAATTCACAGACGAGATATATATCGGCTTCTGTTACCAATGAAAGTACCTGGTTCACATCCAAGAGGATCCCGTCTTTCAGGCTCTATTACATTCTGCTTCTTCCTGACAAATTAAGAAAATATAAACCTGACGTGTTTCATGAAACATGTGAAAAATCTATTTGTGAAAGAAACCAGTGGTTGAAGGAGATGAACAAGTAAGCATCTGATAAGATTAATGGGCATGGGAAAGTAGCGAGAAGATGAATGTTCTAAGAAAATTATGCGAATGAAATCACTTAACGACCGTTGGATGAAGAAACGAAGTTAATGATGCAAAATGCGTACCAAACATAGGAACCTTTGTGAGAAGACGGAACCACTTGATGAATAAAAGGGATTAGTGATTTTGGAAAAGCAAGGTACCGGTTGTTGAATGAAACTGAACAATTACGTAATGCAGTGCTAACGGCCAGAGGTGACTTTAAGGGAATGTGTGTGAATGTTGTTTATCACTAATCCAGCTATATAATTACAGCCAGTAAATAATCGGCCAAATATGCGACACTAGAGCTCAACAAATCATAGATGGAGTAAGAGATATTCAGAAGACATGAAGCATTTTGGCCAAAGACCGTAGTTTGAATGAATTCATGCTGGCACCTCTTCAGACATGCTGGCCACTGTTAAGGTAAAAGTGTAAGTGTAAATACGACCCCCACGACTGGGTATATTTGGAAATATGTGAACGAAATGAATGATTGACAGACCTTTTCAGTATTTTAAATACATGAAATCCCAACAGAGCTGCCACAGTCAGTCCTTGAGTAGCTATGACACTGATGAAAGCAACTTCCTTTGTCCTGCTTGGGGGAGGACATTCTGAGATCTTCTTCTCTTAAAACATTTGAACGATTTGTTAATATTTTATTCCCACATCAGTTGGTTATAATTATAATTCGTTTTCAATGAAAAACGATTTTAATTTGGATCTGATTACCTCGCATGGTTGTTGAATATAATCCAATATTAGAGTGATGTGTAGATACTGTAACTGACACTGGGGTCACGGTCGTGGTGGTGGTTGTCATTGTCGCAGACGTTGTAGTATGTTGCTCCTCCTTTGCAGTAACCGTTTTAGTAGAAGGCTGTGTGGGGCATAAAAATGTTTTTGTCGATGCTTTTGTGGGATCATAATGGGTTACTCCATCCATCGTGAACACGCCATTCACCACAAGAAACGAGGTACCTCTTTCAGTGCCGTTCAGATCTATGGCACTAAGTTGTAAAACAGAAGGTATAGAAACAGCTTCTTGTCTGGCAAAAAGACCCCAAGAATTGTTTTCTCGTTTCAGAGTGAATGCTTTCCTGCCTTCGTCATCCATTGAAATGTTAATTGCAGATGTATTTGGGGCAAGAATACGAATATTTGTAAGAGGTTTGCCTTCGTCCCCCAAGCCTGGTTTTGACACAATGTACATGGATCTGTCAAACCGAACAGTTTGGTTGGAATGTACAGCTTTCATGACAGCAACTCTTAGCGTACCGCTGATAGAGATATTCCCACATGTTGCAGACACAGTTATACTGTAGGATGACTTTTCAAATTTTGACTTTGTCTTCAGAACACCAGTGTGAGGGTTAAGATCAAACTCTGAGGAAGAATATAATATTAACCAAATGAAAGAAGACGTCTTATACAACAAACTGGGATATGCACCAGACACACACATAATGCAAATTGTCATAGAAACTGCAAGAAGGTTATTTAACGACCATGTGAAGCTATCAGGGATAAATACATGTGGTTTTGTTTTAATCTTAGCAGTTGGTTATACGATTCCAGCTACCGAGGATAATAAATTGGGTTAATCAAAGATTTAATCTACACAGAAGATGGAGGTAGTTCAGCACAGTCAACTTGTATCTGTAATCTTGAGAGCAATTAAAGACATAAAAACTTCACCCACCAGTAGAATAGTTTGAGGTGATACTGTATCGTAAGTCATCACTGCTATTTTCAATAGCAACCTCAAATTTAGTAAGTGTACTACCAGGCGGGGTCGAACTCGAGATGACAATTTCTTTAAATCTACCCTGGCTGTCAGACGCTGGTGAGAGCCAAGAAAAAGGCCTTGCGTCCCTTTGGAGAACCTAAGGAGTAGATATCAATACATGTAACGCGGTATCAATAATTAGTATTAATAATACCTCAACATGTCCTGAACAAATATTTCTGTGAAGAGTATCAGTGTAACCAAAAGGTCAACGTCATTGTTGTTGTTTGTATCATGAGTCCAGTGATGATCCGCTGGGACGTTCCGAGATTTTATCCTATGTAAGACCATAACGTGTTTATCTCACATGTTATGGTATTTTCTAGCGCTGGGAGATACACTTGA
Source organism: Haliotis asinina (assembly GCF_037392515.1). Taxonomy (NCBI): domain Eukaryota; kingdom Metazoa; phylum Mollusca; class Gastropoda; order Lepetellida; family Haliotidae; genus Haliotis; species Haliotis asinina. The sequence continues at coordinate 31,910,549 of NC_090289.1, read as the reverse complement.
TATATTTATGCATATACGTTAATTGGTATTACTCCTCGAATGGTACCTTACATAATGGTTCAATATATTGTTTTTAGTGAGAGAATACAAGTATTTGGAACCAGACAAATATGCAAAATATATAATGGACAAATATCTGCAATATTTATTTTCGCATTTAGATATATGTTTTTTGAGTCTTAAGGTTGAAAGGGTATGGTTAAAGATTGTACATGTCTCTGTGACCAAGATATTGAAGAAAGACTTGGCTTATGCAAAAAGGCGTCTTTATAACTGTTAAATTGATAAAATTTCACAAACTCACATGAACAATGACGATATTTGTTTCTGACTGGGACAGACCAGAGTCAGGTTGATCAACCGCCTGCACAATGACAATCTCTTCATGAGAACTTGTTCTTTCATAGTCCAGCTGGCCAGCCTTGACGTAAAGAGTATTGTTCTTCAGGTAAAAACTGGTGCCACCTTCCAGAATGGTCAGATTTACGTGACCATTCCCACCATCATCTACATCCCACACAGACAGGGTCACTATTGATCTGTCTGAAGGCAAATATTACACATCCGTCAAATGTGTGTCCAGAGTTAAAATTACACGCACACTTAATCTTAAGACCTTCACTGCAAATTTCGCTTATATTTTGGAACACTTCAATAGCTGTGTTAGGCGTTGGCATACGCTCGTGATGCTCATTTGACAGGAGCAAGGGAGAAACAGCAAACTCTTGCCTCGATACACCTGCCCCATCTGATTTATGGCTGATCCTTTACAACTGATAATCCCACATTATGTATCATGGTAAAATTTGACAGAAGTCTTTGTATTTTCACATTCCATTACCTTCTCCATGTCTACCAAATTTCCAAATAAAATATTCATGTATCTAAATACAATACTTTCCTCGAAATTAACGACAATGAATAATATTCCAACAAAATATACGACCAGGCGACTTGTGAAAGATACCATTGACTGGTTTTTCCCTTGTTTCAGTCCGGTAAATAGTTTGGTTGAACTGTGGCTTATTGTCGTTAATATCTTTGACCTCCACAAGAACAGTAACTGTAACGTTGTGAGGCTTAGCGTCCGAGACTGTGACGGTGAGATTGCTGACAATGCTAGAGTTGTCCATAGTGTCTCTGTCTATTCTCTTTGTGACTTGAAGATTTCCATTTGGTAGAACTGTCAGCAGGTCACTCATGGCGCCTTTGAAAATCGAAATTGTAACCATGTTGTAAATCAGGGTGTAATTCGAACATCTAAAAATACTAGTGAGTGAGTAACTGTATGTGAAAAAACCCAAAATGTATCATAGAAAATGAAACAACATAAATACCTTCTATTTTGTAGGACAATGTATCATTTGTGTCAGGGTCAAAGACTGAGAGATTCCAGCCAATCACTGTACCGACAGGCAGTTCTTCCGGTATAACAATGTCACTGGCATTTACTTGAGGAATTTCGTCTATTGCATTCAGTACAACGACAGTCATAGACGCCGTGAGTCCAGAGAGTGTGCTGACAATATATTGAAACAAACTTCATGGGACATCAAACTAACAGGAATGATATCATCATAAACGAGTATCTGTGAAGACTGATTGGTTTGTTTGTTGCTTAACACATTTGCAATCATCAACATTCTAGCTATATGCCGGTAATTTGTAAACAATCGAGACTGTGCTGAACAACGTGAACATTAATCTACACAGATGGAATATGACGACATGTGTCATCCAAATCAGTCAGCCTGAACACTCGATCCAGTTAGTCGCCTCTTAAAAATATGGAACACCCTGATCATCACGGGTCTGTCCGTAAAGAATCATCCTTCGCCATGTATCATGCATTGTCTATACCTTCTTTTTCTATTCAAGAAAGAGCACTTGATGACTGAAGATCATACTTATAATTTCACAGCTACTTTCCTTTATGCCAAATGAGATCCGTTCATATGGATTATGGAGACAATGTAAAACAATATTCACTGAACATCTAGATAGGTATTGACCTCTAACAACAAAGAAACCGCATGGAAAACCAGTACAATATGAATATCAATCAAGCAGACTCATGATGTGGATATTACATATGTAAAACATATGCTTATACATATTACATTGTCAACTTCCTAATCTTCGATGCCGACTAATGATCTACCATCCTCAAAGTAATAAAAGTAAGATGTTTTATAATCAGCTCTTACATTGTATAAAGCTTATTATCTCACGGTGTTGAGAGTGTATGAAACTGATTCATCTCATACGCCACTATCCCCAGTACTTCAAAGTAACAACAAAAGAGATACAGTGTAATTAATTCTCGACTGTATGAAGGTCATTACAGTACGATATTGACAAAGCATGGAACTGCTTCATCCCTTTCTCCCCTAACTAGAGTAATTGAAAGTAATAATGCCAGAAATATATATAATAATCAATTCTCCCAAGGTATAAAGCTTATTTTCTCACGATATTGACAGTGTATGGAACTGCTTCATCTCATAGTCAAGACTCTTCGCCAGCTTGATCTTGGTCTTATTTACAAAAAACATGTCAGATGTTTTCCCGTTTAAACTGAACGTTGTATTCTCGTTTGGGGGATTCAGGATTATGTCGAACACGTCTGACCCCACGGGGGTAGTCTCACTCATCTCCACCACCGTGCCTCCACCAGGGACGGGTTGCCGGAACGTTGTGGTCAAATCCTCTGTGAAAATACGCAAGGATGAATCATAAGACACTTGTCAGGTAGCTCTTGAAACCTCGCTTTGATTTCTATTTTTTAAGATATGGGAGTGGACACACAGTCATGAAGACTTCATAACAGGTTAGACGTAGGTTTTAATAAGTGGTTAGTGTTTTGTTAATAAGTAATAAAATTTGAGGAAAATACGTAAGCATAACACCATGGTTCTTTTGCCGTTTTCTGGATTGTTTCAACAAAAGAACAGCGGAGAGTACCAAAATAGTAGATGCATTTACACAATAGAATGAAATCTGTCATATCCGGCATCTGTCCAATCCGGCAAGTTTTGATCACCGGCATGAAATGCCAGTCCAATCTATGGCCTATACATTTATTATCAACTCTACAATCTAGCAAATTGTCTAAACGGCATTATTTCTTTAGTCCCATTAAGTGCCGACAGCTTCCACTGTAAATAGCAGCTGATGAGAAATCGGTCTCGTTACTTCAGATTAACCAGCAAAAAACAAACAAACAAAACAAAACAAAAAACCCAAACAAAACCCCCAAACACACACCAATTTAAGCACAGGCTTGTAGAAAGACCATCGCTACAAATCTAATGCAGTACCTGTATGATTACATATTCAGTATTATGAGTTTTAGACACTGTTCACATCTGTAAATAGCTCCTGTTTCTTGTTTAACGCCACACAAGGCAGTTTTACAGCTACACTGCTGTGAGTCGTACCACACAATCCAGTGATTGATATTGTTATAAACCCACGGTCGGAATACTGTGAAACTCTCGAGCAGGACCACTTTGTGATTGAAGTCGCATATTACGACTAAAATAAGTCCTTGCAAATCTGTTCTACCCTGGAATGTTTAAAGGGGAGCATCGTCACCTAAATGCATGTACAAGTACAAAATCGTGTTTCAAACCCACCACTCGTAAACTGCCAGAGTGCCTGTTGCTTGTTCATTGACGTTATAGCGGCGTTGTGGATGGGGTAGGTGTCCCCTTGCCCTTTGAGGGTTAGCAACATATTAACACCAACTGCTGTCCCAGATCCTGCTTCAAAGAAACCCGTATTGTCCCATCTGATCCAGAAATCCTTCATCATGTCACAGTCTAATACTTTGGCTGGCGTACTTTTTGTCCGGTTACATGAGAAACAGCTGTCCTGACCTATGACCACAGTGTTGCCCTGGGCGCCAATCCTTAACAGAAAGTAGTTACCTACCGTGTTCGTAATGCTTATCATGTCTGAGATTACTATGATGGCATTAGAACAGGCCTTCACGGAAAATATGATCGACGACTTCCCAGACACAAGAACACCTTTCTCTATGAGATTCGCAAAGGTTCCAGTGCCTTCTGTTGTAAACGTCACTTTACCTGTGTTAACACAGAAACTAATATATAAGTTAGTGTGTTACTGTTCACGATACTTCTACCGTTTCTGAAATACAATTTTGTGAAATACAGTTTCCCAATGAAAATATATTTGTTGTGTAATATCATACTCAGCAATATTTCAGCTACATATTGGCAGTCTGCGGATATTCGGGTCTCGTCCGGACAATCCCGTGATGAGTATCATGATTATGTGATAAGATGATGTGCCGATCCCGTTAGTCGCCCCTTACGACAAGCATAGGTTGATAAAGATGAATTCCAACCCGGATATTTACTAAATGAAGGCTTAAATTACATTTTTGAAAATAGGAATTTGAACATGAAGTTCCAGTAGGTTTCAGTGTATTGCATGTGGTTACTCAAACGATCTTGTTTTATCTTAAACGTAACTAGATGAAGCGCGCGCGCGTCTTAGCTTACGTCATGAGTGGAACAGCTTCGAAATGTTCACCATGTACTTACCGAGATCACACACTGCCGGTAATGTCATCATGATAGCAAGACAGATATTCCATCTGTATCGTGACATCTTCGAACACTTGTTGTACTGAACCTTATTCCAAAAGTTTATTTTCAAAATGACAGATGAAGTTTCCCTTCCGGTAATATGACAATACTTTTAACCTGTTTTCGAGTATCACTCATTTAATGATTAATGACACAGTCAAACTGTTCATTACTATCCTTCTTGTCAAAATACTGGCACCGTAAGCCCATTTTTGGTATTCCTCTTGGCAATATAATGTAACTGTTGAATTCTTCACCAGTGTTTTCACAGTATGATGACACCCCTCTTGAGGAAATATCATATCGTCATAGGGTTTCCCAGTATAAAACTATGACGAATAAACTAGGAGTGTTCCCAGTACGACGAAATTTGCAGCTCCTTCACTGTAAACCTCTCCAAGAAGAATACTACCAGTTTGGGTGAAACGATGTTACCTGCAATATTAATCTATAATGATTTCCTTCAATATCATTGCACACAAATGAAGTGTTCATAAGTACCCTTCTCAATAGCAAGAAGATATATGCACACTATTCTTTAGTCCCTTTGACCACCGTGTGAATAGTTTCCAGGATTATTCCCAATAATGGTGGGACGGTACATGCAAATTGTTCTCTGACCAGTCACAATGATCGCACGTGATGTATATACCCAGCTTGGAGTCACAAAAGGCTTTCTTCTCAACACACCACTTCTCTCTATAAGTAATGGACTCTGTTACACGAACTTGCAGCACAGTCCTACACTGATACTCCCCTGCGCCATACGACACTGTCGTCTTGTAATTTTAACATTTGTTGTGACATTTATCATCGTAAACATAGAGATGTTGAATGGAGATTTATCGATTCGACGTCTTAATTATACATTCCACTGATGACATCCTTTAAATATGCATGCTGTCGTGAAGAAACAGTCATTGTAAATACACCACTGCTCATGGCCTACTTTAAACCGATACTTGGAGAATTGCAAACCATACCTAAACTCACGCACAAGCTACAATTCTGATGGTTAAAGAAACTTTTTCTACATTTCATTATGTTTAATTAGTCATTTAGAAGCACATATTGTTGCTACAGGACATACTCACTCTAAATACAAATCCTAGGCGTCAAAGAAATATTTCGATTCATTCATAAAAAGTTTTATGAATAATAGCGTTCCTTGACTACACGATGCACAGCGATATCTCAATGACAACAATGTTTACACATTACCCTGACCCATGAGCTTCCATGATATGTTAGATACCTGAAGAGGTTTTGGATGAAACCCAGTGATTTTTACGACGTCATCCGATTCATCCAACATCGTTGTAAGGAACTCCGCCACATTACTTCTCTGACATGAAATGATCTTTCTCAGGACTTTCATAGACCTTGTGTGGCCGCAGTGAAGCTAAGGTGCCAGACCTTCCTAACAAACATGATGGACACATTCGATACTGACCATGTGATCATGATTGTTGCTTGTCTTGTGCATATCCCAGGTGCGCTCTTTTTGCGGACTGTTAATCGTTTCTGTTCTAATGCTAATTATATTGCACATTCTGATCCCATCATATTTTCAAAATCTTCAGCTCCTATACGATTTAGCCTCAAAAGAAATAAAGGGAACAAAAATATTTTCTTCTGGATATTCCGTGATGTTCGTATTTCCTCAAAGACTTCCTTCAACTGAACCATTTTAACCGTTGGAAACTTGAGAAACGGGGAATCAAGTTGTTGCTGAAGAGTACAGGATGTTCCTGCCTTTTTGGACAACAACCTCTTGATAATTGCGTAGAGCGACGATTGGGTGTAGGTTTTTACACAATTTTAAAGCAAATAACTATTATACACCGAAAAGTCGTTCTTTACAATAAACAAGAATGACGTAATTCGTCATATTGCAAGGGGTATACCATCAGTGGTGTGTACATTTGTGAAATAGAACTCTTGGGAAAATTTCCAAAAATATGAATCGATATAATGTAAAAGATTAATTAGTTGCATGTGAATATATGCAATGTTTTGGCCATGCAACTACCAGATAAATATATGTTAATTTGAAAAGTGCAAGACAAAACATGCCCTTTTGTTAACTTGCTCTTCTTATATATTCAGCAGATAGTCAATCACCCAGAAAGGCAATTGCAAGATGTATGTTTATATTACATATTCATGCATTCTGTCTCTCTGTCATTTTATTTCCTCTGCATTGTTCAACATGTTTTCTTTGTTGTCCCTCAGATATGTCCTACCATTCACCCGATGAAAGAACGTGCATGTCGTGTTATTCACGATAAAGAAGTTAACACCCGTAGAACTTGCTTTCCATTTCTATGCCCTTCAAAGATCAGTTAATCACCAGTTTCTTTCCCAATAATTTACCCACCTGAGATACAGGAGAGAATCGTGGAGGACAGTTTCATTTTTTCTCAATTGGGGTATCAGGCGTCTCATATACAAAGGAAACTGTGTAGTTTTCAGTCAACGAATACCGATATGAAATGCTTTAGTATCCGCATTACTATCTGATCTGGCACTTTAATATGTTCCCAAACATTACAAAAACCCTGGCACCAATTTCGACTAGAGAAATTAACATAAGTATATTAGCTGTGAACATTTTGGGCTGTAGGAAGTTGGGCTTGTACGAAACTGGGGTACCCACTTCCTTCCACCACTGCACAGTCGTTGGCACATGTCAAAGTGAGAAAGTATTGTTATAAAAATCGACACTGTTGATCTCATGTTAATCATTGTAAGGATCAGAACATATTGACATTGTTAATCTCATGTTAATCATTGTAAGGATCAGAACATATCGACACTGTTAATCTCATGTTAATCATTGTAAGGATCAGAACATATCGACACTGTTGATCTCATGTTAATCATTGTAAGGATCAGAACATATCGACACTGTTAATCTCATGTTAATCATTGTAAGGATCAGAACATATCGACACTGTTAATCTCATGTTAATCATTGTAAAGATCAGAACATATTGACACTGTTAATCTCATGTTAATCATTGTAAGGATCAGAACATATCGACACTGTTAATCTCATGTTAATCATTGTAAAGATCAGAACATATTGACACTGTTAATCTCATGTTAATCATTGTAAGGATCAGAACATATCGACACTGTTAATCTCATGTTAATCATTGTAAGGATCAGAACATATCGACACTGTTGATCTCATGTTAATCATTGTAAGGATCAGAACATATCGACACTGTTGATCTCATGTTAATCATTGTAAGGATCAGAACATATCGACACTGTTGATCTCATGTTAATCATTGTAAGGATCAGAACATATCGACACTGTTGATCTCATGTTAATCATTGTAAGGATCAGAACATTTCAAGCAGACCTTGTATTATCGCATGTTCTTGACATTCATAACTGTGCACATTCATATCATTCCTCATTTTGTTTCATCTTCTCTCTATACATATATGTTCAGTGTCTTTTCCCTTGGGAGACATTAATAATAAATATATTTCTGAATCACTGTTGTAGACATGCGACTGACAACATCGTTTGGTTGCCGTGATACACTACCAGAAATAGTGAACACTATATAATTTCACATGAAGCAGTAACTGGCTTAGAATGACATTGCGGTGTGTTGTTGGTGTCGATATTAGATTAAGCTTAACGTCAAGATACCTGAAGTATTCTATCCAACATTATTTGTGAAAACTCATTTCTTGAGGCGATTAACTTGCGACAATATAACAACTTTAATGGATCTTGAGTCAATGTTTATCAGCTTGTGGCATTTCCCATACAGAGTTGCGTCCCACAGGTGTGACAAGATCCGATAATCTTTGGTTTCAATCATAGATTCACCGAGATTTTAATTGTGTGCTTTTCAGCTCTGAGCCCACCGGTTTACCATTATATTTGAAACGCATGTCTGCAGGAGTCTACCTCCGAAGCTGTCACTGCGCCTAAAACAAGACATATAGGGACCATTTTTCTTGCGTTTTCGCCCAGTTTAAGCCAGGGCGTGTTATATCATATTGGGACTTCTTCCCCGAATCTGTAGGTTCCTTGTTCAATTCAAATAACTGAATTTTGTATGCCTACGCTTATATTTTATAAGGTGTTGCCTGATCTTAGTTGTCCACAATATATATATTTTAAGGACTGACCGTGGATGCTCGTTCTTTAGAACGTCGATTAATTAATTCCCACTTAATAAGTGATCACGGCCACATAAATTGGGCATCTATGAATTCTATGTATAGCTATATCCTAGTCACTGAGAGAAGTTACTGATCTTTCGTAATAGAGATTATACCAGTGCTCAGCAAATCAGCTTGAATAATTGTTAACCGTTTTTTTAAATCAGCAATTCCTGTCAGCGTTGATTGGCGTTTTAAATCCTTACAATGAATTAGCTATACTCTATGTATAGCCCATATTACTAAAGCGGCGTAAAACGTTACTCACTCACTCTCTCATTCGGCTCACACTTTAAACTTTTCCTTCCCTATTTGTAATCGTTTACAGTGGACGTTAGATGTGTATCTTGATGTATTTTCTTACCCCTTCATATGCTGGGAGAAATTTCTCCTAGATGGTAACAATTATACTTGGTTCAGTGTCAAAACGAATGGTGTTTCCACAAGGCGGTGCAAAACGGATTGTGATTAAGTCGTAAAACAACTCGGTAAGGCGGTTTAGATAATAGATATACTCTACAGCTTGATCAACTCTTTGTAGGCCAACGGTATGTAGTGATATGCGAATATTTACAAAAATCGAAGTTTAACCTTTTCATTTAAGCTTCAGGTGCTCCGGTGATCTTATATCAGTTTAAAATGGTTAAACTGTCAACTTTCATCTAAAGATCTACCCACATCCGTGTATATTTACGAGAAAATGGTCACTTATCATATTGGTAAACAAAGTATATAGTCTAGACTACAGGTTGTCCGAATTTCATCATATCTGGAAACCGAGGTGGCTGAGTGAGTTAGATGGATGACTTTGTGTGCTAGCGATTAGGTGTCTGACTGTGAGTGTGTGCTCGAATCCCGTATGGGACTCAACCAAACAAAAGTACTAGAATCTGCAATTTTTCTGACAACTTGTTGTCCCAAATATTACATGTGTTACACTTGTTATCAGAGACATGTTGTAGTTAGTGTTAATCTGTGACCCGTGAAGGTCCCGGGGTAGAACAGGCACCCCATGTTTGCCATAAAAGGCCATTCAGCTTGTCATAAGAGGCGACTAACGGGATCAGGTGGTCAAGCTCGCTGACTTGGTTGACAGATATCATCGGTACCCAATTGCGCAGATCGATACTCATGTTGTTGATCACTGGATTGTTTGGTCCAGACTCGATTATTTACAGACCGCGCCATATAGCTGGAATATTACTGAGTGCTAAACTCACTCACCCGCTCATGTTAATCTGCTGCTTGTCATAACACACTGTGTATATATAATCCTCACCATTTGCTTGAAGACACAGTTTACTTAATAAGGTTGTAGGAATCGTATGATTAAACAATGCCATTTACAAAGTTGTCAAATGTAACAGATGTTTTATTTGGGATTACACTTTCTTAGTAAAGTACAGATTCTTGTATTTTTGTTGGGCTGAATTCCAGTACACACCATCACAGTCAGGCACCTAATTAATGTGTGGGTTCGAATCCCGGATGGGCTTAACCACTAAAAAGGTGTAATCCAAATATAATATATGTTATAATCAATGCCGAAACTTCTCTGTGTGCAATAAACAAGAAGTTGTTTTCTGTATAGATTTATGATTCTATATTGACTCACCAATTCCGAAAATGCAGATTAAAAAAACCAATTACGTAGATGTAGTTATCTCCAACGCAGATGCTCATGTTTAGAATGTGGTACTTACAGGTTTCCATAATACCAACCTGTAGCTAAATGGGAATATACGCTTGGGCCTCATTCATTTTAAGACGCTTCAGATTAGGGCTGCAGGTGGTTGAAGAATCGGTAGTAAAATATCCACCGTTCAGCCAGTACATTGTAATGATAACCAAACCTAAATTAAACATGGCAAAATGAAATCAGGCGTGATCAGTATAGACCAAGGATTAATTACTGAAAGTAGCTTTTGAGGTCACTAAAAGAACAATTGGCCTCAGCATAAGCACTGGAATGGAACCACCATTACCAGCACAGTTTGGAACATATCGACGGAAATCAGAGAGTTTGTTAAGGCAAACGAGGGCTTCTTGGATATTGACACTAACTAGAATTGTCGCAAAACTGTTTGTTGAGATACTTAATCACAGCATATTCATAATTATCATATAGTGGACAGTGTTATCCATAACAAAACCCAGTCCGATACAGTGTTGTTATCAAGGTACGATGATAACAGTGACAGTGTTGTCGGAGTATTGTACGTGTTGATAATTCTTTATGTGGTGCCACATGGTATCTGAATGCGTCAACTAGTACCACATTGCAACGAAACGGTTTGCACAAATGTCCATTACTCGTCGGAAACGCCACAAATTAACGCTAACTACAGCGACACTTCGTATCGTTGTTGCCTCATGATTAGTATGATTGAACACAATTTCACAAAATATTTGTTTGTGTGTTTTATACTTTGAGTCTTTACCAAACAGGACTTGTTTTTATTTCTTTTTGCAGCAGTTATTGATTTTGGTGTGACATCACCTGCACGAACACAATGTGCTATACGAAGTCAATTTACGTTGGAACTGAATACATTTAACAAGGTATATGTAATTGTATTGTATTGTAATAATAACGATTGTTTTTACACAGAGCCTAATTTTCACATCCTCAGTAAATTTCACATACAATAACACATTCAAATCTGTAACGACACCCTTAAGAACTAACTACCCGATTGAAGCAAATGTACCTTACATCGAAATATGTAAGATCAACATAACAGTCATCTGTTCGAATGCCTACATTCAAATTCAAACTTTCAAAAATGAACGATTATGTTTACGAAATAGAGTATTTCCCAAGAAACGTTGGGAAAACATTTTAAAAATAACAATCGTTTACGTTTAGTAATTACCAGAATCACTTGAAGTAAGAACTGACGTAAACAAGGATCTCGTGGTCAGAAGTAACGATCAAAGTGAAACATGTTGATCCCTGACTGCAGAGGTATGAAAAAGCTAGTGAACAAAGTATTCCATTGGAAGGATCAATTTATACTTTACAAAGCCTCATCAGAGCAAAACAATGTCAGATAAAGTACTACGTGTCTCTAAAGATGAAGTATTGTGTATCTCTAAAGATGAACATCGTCCGCGTAAGGTTACTACATATAGAATGCATTTGATTGTTCCTGGAACAATTAATGACACCAGGAGACAGGAGTATGAGTACAGATTTCTTTGAAAAACAGTTTCAGTGCACAATGACTACACATAAAAGCTACATACTCAGGAAGAATCGGTTGGTCGTTTGTTATATGACACCGCACTCATCAATATTCCAGCTATATGGCGGTGGTCTGTAAACCAGTAAACCATCATACGCATACGATGTGCGCAACTGAGATACGATGACATGTTAACTGACTCAGCCAGTCTGACAGCCCGATCTCGGAAGTCGCCTTTTACGACAAGCATGTGTTGTTCAAGATCCATTCTAACCCGGTGTTTTCATGTTTTAATGTTAAGTGCCTGTGCGATAATAGGCTTACACAATATTTATGCATCAGTTCGGCCCTAACCGAAGGTTACAGAAAGTGAACGTGTCCATCAGAATAAAACTAATGTGTTTTGGATTGTTGCAGATTGATATGCCCATGAATGTCCTTGTGATTCGTCCTGCACATACGCATGAATTACTTATGGCATGCAATTCCTTTGGTTATGTTTCACGCAACGGACACTGTACGCAAAATGCAAACTGGCATCATGATTTGTCAGTCCGAGACGAGGTGGTATTATGGAAGACCTTCGGTGTCATGGTCGTAGGCGTCTACTGCGTTGCTGAAACCCACAGACATAATGATGCACCTGATAAACATATGAGGATGCTCTTATTTTATCCCACGATTCAGAGCAAAACAGAAGAGATGGTATGTTCTAATAAACGTCTAGACTATTGAATATACATATGAAAAATACAGAGGCGTGCAAAAAGTACTCGGACACTTAACGTGATTTCCATAGACTTACATGTTAATTTAGTGAAGCATAAATAATTTTCTTGAATTCAATTTTCGTAAAATCCAAGTCACGTTTTGCACATTTGTGAGGAATCATCTTACCTACGGTCATATAATAATGGAATGCAACAATTTAATCAACATATGCTATGCTATTTCAAGTAACATAATGTTTAAGATGAAAACGACGGAAATATATTACACAGTTTTAATACTACGGTTCAGAAAGGACTCGAAAAGGACTGAGTATATATTTCTGTTGCATACTATGCGTGAAGGAATACTAAACACGGACAAAATACACATGTCTCACGGTCGGACTTGATTAAAATGTCAAAAATTTGTATATAACCGTCCTGCGTGTGTCCATGATAAGTGAAGATCACCATTATCAAAAGATGCGTTAAAATGTCTTATTTAGTTGACAAGATTTTCCGTTCCAACAAAAATACAACCTTTGTATGAATAACACATACCGGTTTAGTCCTTCTCTCGTAACGTCACGGACAGGAAATAGTATACATATACATCCCTGATAGCCTCGCAAAGCTTTGAACAATTTGAATAATGGTATTTCAACCATTCTTTTCCCGGTGATGGATGTTAGGCGTAATATGAACCATATTCCATATAAATTTACATGTATATGACTGCCGTCTCTTATTAACGTAATCATGTCCAGTAACCAGGATCCACAAAGCATTAGCACTACGACATTCATAAGCCTGTGGTAAACTGTAGATTTACAACGGGTCGGAACGTTACGAAAGTTTTGTGTATCCGGACCCTGGGCACATAATCTAGCGATAAGTATTAGGAGCATAGATCCAGGGCGTCATCGTTTGATGACAAGTTGTCAACCAGCTTATCGACTCTGGCGACCGGATCGAATAGCACACCTTTTAAATTAAATTTATGTTTAGCATAACCATGACGCCAGCAGGATTTCAAATGTGAATGTATGTACTTAGCCCGATAATCCTTAATTTGACGTTATCCAGAGGTGCCAAATGTATGTAATATAGTTTGGGCCGCTTTCTCAAATCAATGGTTTTGAAGTTTGTTTCTACAGTATATATCGAAGTCATCAGTGGAATCCTGGAGGGCACACCGTCAAGTTGACTGCCTTGTCGTTTCAGAAAAAAAATATAAAAATGTTCAAAGTGCTGTTACTACAGTGTATTTTCGGTAAATTGTATTATTAATTGAATAATAATTATTTTTGGGTCACAACGTTTATTGTTTTAAATGATAATTATCATGGGTCACATTTCATATCATAAATGTTCTTACATTTCATATTTTGGCAGTAGGCTTTAACTAAGTGCTCTAGAGTTGCCACCCTTGATTAATTGTTTACTTCCGTGAGACGACTACTGTTCTAGGAGATTCTACGTTGATGGCAACGGTCGTGTGTGCTCGAACTTTCAGGAAATATTGACTATATATGTAAAGGCCGTGTTGTCCGACATGGAAATACACTTATACAGATTAATTGGAGTACATATCTGCCAATCTCCGTCAACGCTTGATCAACACAACCGCTGCCTGACCGCACGCTGTGTTACATTCTGCATAACCGTTTCTCACCCACCAAGACTTCAGTGAGTTGACATTATATTTGTGACCCATTACTTTAGAACTGACTAAGTTGTATTGTGCATGAAGCCTCTATTGTGAATCTATGTATTTTGCTTTGTATGTTGCCTTTGTTTTTGCTGAATACAAATATATTGAAAATTTCAAACTTCTCAGTGTTATATATTTTGCCGATTCTGTGGGGATTTCGTACACCTTTTGTCACGGCAAATTTTTAATCGTAACAGTGCGATGATTGATCAAACCATTTATGTCGCATTATCACGATGACTGACTTTAAACAAGGTCATATTCTACATTCGTGAAATTTTGTGTCAGCGGATCCGAAATCGGTTGCAAATATTTGAACCAAACATATTACTTTTGGTTGAATCGTGTTCACTCAATGTTGTCGAACCCATTAAAGGTCCCGTCATAAGTTCTTCTCCGATTTTCAAATGTCAATTATGAGTGTGTGATTTCGACCTGCTTCCACTGATATTTGGACATACCCTTCCATCGATGTCAGTTGCCAGATGTTACTCTGCTAACATGTCCCTTCTTCCAATGTCTGACTCTGTGAGTATCATCTTCCACCAATGTCATATGTCAGATGTTTCTCTTTTAACATGCCCCTTCTTCCAATGTCAGCTGTCGCATCTGTGAGTGTTATGTCCTTCCGTTAACATCAGCTGTCAGATGTTGTTCTGTTAGTATCAACTCTATCCATTAATGTCAGTTGTCGGATATTTCTCTGTTGACATGCCCAACTCTTCCAGTGTCAGTTGTCAAATGTTACTCTGCGAGCATGATCTCCTTCCATCAATGTCAGTTGTCAGATGTTGCTCTGAGACTGTTATCACATCCATTAGTGTCAGTTGATAGATGTTACTCTGTGCGCATATTTTATCATTATCGGTAAGTTGTCAGATGACGCTCATTTAGCATGTCTAATTCCACACGTATCCGTAGGCAGATGTTACTCTGCCCCCTTCCCAAATATCGGTTGTTATATGCTTCTTTCTGAGCATGCTCACAAAAATTAGACATAAGTTCAAGTAAAAATCAAAACAAATACTGATCAATTCTTTCAAACCCGCGATGGTCTAACAGTCTTGACGTGATCGTGTCCGTATTCCATCTGCTTACAATAGCGACATGTACCACACAAAGCACTGAATACAAGATGAATATGTCCTCAGTGGAGTGGCTGAACGTAGCAAGTTATAAAGTTCGTCTAGGTTGAAATTGTCAGCCGTCTGTCTAATGTTAATCTCACGTTCACTACGATTGGAAGTTAACTAATTGATATCGACCGTGCAAGGAATGTTGCATTAATAAATCTAGAGGTCCACAAGACCCTAGAAAGATCACCCAGTCCATACCCTTCACAATTAACACTTCACGTTCACGGTAATGTCGTGGCTCATCGTTTCTCTGCCATTTGTGCTCTAGCGGCATGGAGCAATCTTAGATGACAATAAATTCCGATTTGTTAATCAGTGGAAATATAATCCGGACACTGCGCAGCGTCAATGATTTATCGTGAGTGTTTAATTTCGAACGGCCTTAATCCTAATCAATTCCTCCAACAAAGGAAGTAATTTTCCAGGTCACCCCAGCCTCTGGCTGAACCGAGCAGGTGCGTTAGCATCATCGTCTGTTGACTGTATTTCAAACGAACATAATACAATTAATGAAGTTTTCATTGGAGGAAGTAAACCGTTATTTGTTTGTAAAGGTCATTAGAGTAGATTCAATCTTAAGCGGTGAATTATTACCGTAATGATTCATTGTGATTCACTTGATCTCCCATATGACCCTCATGCTGGCCTACATCTTATATAATCAACTTCATTCAATAATCCGCTTATAATGCGGGCATATTGCTACGAAAGACTGATTAGCAAAGTGACAGGCCGCCATTACATATTTCATTTCTGTTTTGTAACACGACAGTCAGTAATATTCCATTAATTTATCGGCCACCTAAATTAAAAAAAATGTGTACCAGACAATCTAGTCATTGTCATTTTAGCTACGGTCTAAGCCTTGGGAGTCCTAAAAGTGAATGCGTTTATTTTTACGCCGCATTTAGTAAGGTTGTGGCAATATCACGGCGGGTGACACCAAACTTGGGCATCACACATTGTACCCATGTGGTTAATGGAACCCGGATCTTCGGCGTCATGAGCCAACGCCTTACCCAATAGACTACCCCACCGCCCCCGGAGTCCGATGACACTCAGGCTTAAAGTATAATTGCAAACATAACTGACTATTTAGGAACTGAACCATGGACTTTACAACGACAGCAGGTTACTTGGGACTTACTCTTCATCACCACATGTATCACTTTGCACGAACATTGTACTGGTTAGTACATTGACGATCAGGTAGACAGTTTTGCCGGTAGACACATGAATCATTTTGAAAATAATGGTGAAAACAGCACGACAGACTAAAAAACTGGTGGAAACATTACGGACAGGAATACAATTTGTGATTTTGGTACGAATAACTCTAAAGACCAAGATGACAACTTTACACATCCTACAGACATGGATGTTAATACTCACTGTCAATGACTCTTCCGAGAATTCTAAGGCGCCCAAGCCCATGAAGATCCTGGGTGGAACAGGTCTTCAGCAAACCATGCTTGCCATAAAAGACCACTAGATTTGTCGTATGAGGCTACTAACGGGATCCAGTGGTCAGACACGCTGATTTGGTTGACATGTGACATCGGTTACCATTTGTGCAAATCGATGCTCATGTTGCTGATCACTGAATTGTCTGGTCCAAACTCGATTATTTACTGCTGGGACATTGGTGAGTGCGGTGTGAAAACTAAACGTAACTTACTCACTCACTCTAAGGCGTTAGAGTAGCATCCCTTTGGCATACAAAGAACCTATAACTGCGAGTTCAAATCCCAGTTCACCACGATTATGTTTCAAGGTTTACTAACAGCGTACCTATAAGCCTGAGATGTACATCGCGTGAAACATTTATCCAAAAGTAAACATTATGTAACTGAAATCGTGTTAAAAGCGGTGTTAAAATCACCTCACTCACCAACTCTTCATCATCGGGGTACAATGTAGCCATGTGATGTCAGAAGAACAATTTAATTTCCTTAACAGCCTTCATTACCCTAAAGGTATTACGTTTGACGTCGCATTGCTTCAGACAGATAATTAAATGTTTTGAAGGCCCAGTATCAGAGGTGCACCTTTATGCTTCCCACGGGGAGTTACATTTATGTACATTTGTTCTTTGTCAGCTGAGGTGGATCGCCAACGTCTGGTAAATCCATCGACGCAACACTAGACTCTTAGCTACTACACCTTAATTGACAGTTATTGATGTGTTGTTCCGGGTTCAAGTCAGGTTCTTGTTGGTAAGAGATCAAATCTTGTGAAGAATGAATAGTATCTTAAATCAGTGAATTAGTTTTACGCCGCACTCAGCAATATTCTAACTATATGGCGGCTAGAGGGAGTGAGTTATTAATTATTTCAGCTATATCGTGACGAGAACACGTTACAAATTAAAGATAATACATTCTGAATATTAAAACATGTCAGCGATGGACAGAAAAACTACCAGAGTATCACAGACAGTAAGGTAAAACTAGCATGTTATTATAAAAAGATATCATTTAAGGTGAACAGTGCAATATTAAATAACGGGCTGCAGATCGCCAGCAAATGAGGGAAGATCACCACCTGCGGCGTAAGGTTTCACCATTCCCTCAACCGTTGGCGGCCGTATTTGGATTTAGCCAACCATTAAAATAACATGTATCACACCATTAAAAATACATAATATGAATAAAATACTAGAAACGTATAATACTTTATGGATAACAACTTGATTTCTATGATGCGACGTTTCGTTATAGCTTCTCAAACCATTGTCAAGCAAGAGTACAGCAATACAGCACAGAACCGGCTTTGATGTCGCAAGATGTCTCAGAATCAAACAGATCATGAAAAACTTACCTTGAATGAAATAGGACTTAGATACTCTCTCAGGGGGGGACAAATTCCGACGCTACTTTTAGCTCGGAACACATATCGAATCACAATGCTACAACCAGTGGATCTTAACGAATGTTTAAATCTTTCAGTATGTAAATATAACATAAAACTGACATTTATTCATATATTATACGAACATGGTACTGACAAGTCGATCAGATCTGGTTCACGGTTCACTGATTCCTGTAGAAACGTGTTTTTCCCATGGGGCGGGTACAAATGATATGTTGTCCGTCGCAAAGATTTATACCCGGCTTGGGCGGTGTATGATCCTGCATCGGGCATACATGATGACAAGGCCTGATCCAATCACAGACGGCCATTCTTACAGGAGGTAAGATAATCGAAGTTATTAATTCATTAAACAAATAGAATCCACGTACTAATTGCAAAACATAGTAAAAGATAACCAATTAAAAAATCAAATAATTTAAATTATTAAAAGATCCTTAAGTGTTTTGGCATTGAAATATGTATCCTTTATATTTGAAAAAATGGACAGTGTCTTGAACTGTACTCGCAGAATGTCTCATTTATTTATATTCATAGATGTACTTGGATGATAATGCTCTTTGACGCAGATTCATACAGCATTACTGTGTGGAACTAAGGCATCGCTATGGATATCTATCCGGACGTAATAACCATATTTATCGCCATTATAGCTGCAAAACGTATTATCAACTTCAATGTAAATATATCGTCAGAGATGAACAAGCCTCGATCATCCGTCGAAATAGATTCCAAAGGACGAATAAGACAAATGATAGTTGAAATGAGTGAGGATAGGACAGTTGAACTCAGCGATGACACCGAGGACAACAGATTGCAAACTGGTCGATTTGTTTTGGTTTGCGCACTGATGTATGTTAGGTCTAAATGCAAAATGAAGCTAGACAACTTACTAAGCGTAAACATTAGAGTGTAGTTGCATACTAATGATTTGAGTTGTAAGTTGAAGGGTTTGGAGTTTTAGGAGAGAATCTTGTCTGTGGGTCAAATATGTGGCAGTGAAAAAGGGCTAATTTTGTAATCATCTTAAGAACAAGGATGTCAGCGAACTAGGTTGTCCTCTATGCTATTTAATATGGCCCCATATCAGGGATTACGAGGCACGCATTCCAGCCTTGGTTCCAGCCACAAGGAGGTCACCTCCGCATCAAATACGCTGTAAAACACCGCAGGCGGTCTTAGACAGGTAACTCGGTTACTCGCACAGAACGAACAGCGTCTAAATGGCTTTTCTGATTTGATGAAAGTAAGTGAAGTGAAGGTTATGTGTTCAAACACAAGGACAACGTAAATAAGGGTCAATGTAAGGCAGGGTTTTTAAAACAAGGTCACGCTGGTGCTTTACAGTTGTTACAGCGTTTCCTATCTTCATTTCCGGCATGTAAATCACCGTGGTAGAGAGTAGATGCCCTGTAGCAGTTCTTTAATAGGCGAATATTCAATTTCTGTCGAGTTAATAATCAGGCCTGTAATTAGCTGCGGTTACAGTGTCACTCGATTTAATTATCTATATATCAAGACTGGAGGCTACAGGGCAACCATTACGTCTTCAAACGTAGGCCTGGAAACCTGAAGAGTTAATCACAGAATCTCGAGAGTTGCCATAAATCTGACCTACAGCATACTTTACGACATATAACATGTCTCTGATAATTGTGATAATTTTAATATAACTGATATTTCCATTCTATTCATACGGGTAAACACCAACCATTAAACCTTGTTGTTGAAACCGCTTTTTGTCAGCGCTGTTTAGAGAAAACGGTTTCCAGAATTACATTGTAAAGTGTTGAAGGCTTAATTTCATAGATTGTACTAAACGAAAAATGATTGAAATTCCTGAATACGGCAAAATGGTGTTTTGCTTCCTTGTTTTCATTTTCGAGTTTGTTTTACTTTCAGTCCACAGCTAGTCCAGACGTTTGAATTACTCACAATGGGTCTTGAGTCCAAACATGACCTTCACGAAGAGTAACGGATGTCCATTCATTTTGATAATGGCATTTATTGTCGTTTGAAACGAGAAACGTGATCATAATTTGATTTATATGATCATTTTTTAAAACAAAGATTCTTGTTGTAGCAGTATTTACATAATTTCCATTATTTGGACTTGGTTTCTGATTTGATATGTTGATTTGGAGACCGGTGATTTCCCAGGAGAACACAATGATTTCATCTGAAAATAGATGGAAAAGTTATTACCAGTTCATTACATGCTTCTTGATCACGAGGAGGCATTATAATTCCAAAATACCAGAACGGGCACTGTTGTCAAGATGAAAAGCGACTACCGACAGAGCACGCCTGGGGTTCGATGCCTTGCCTCTCCGACCTGCACGAAGACATTACAAGATGGTACTTATTGTGTACCATCATCATAGTGACAAGACTATGACCAGATCGATAACATCACTGAAGTCAGCTTTTCAGTTCGATGATCAGGCATTCAAACCAATGGTCTGCTCTTCAAAATGTTTGCAGTACAAGCTCTATTAAACATTATTTTATACGACTCTCACTGTAAGGACGTTGGTCAACATGACAGCCGTAGATACATGGTGTTCCAGTAATAGCTTAGGCTTGTGGAGGACGTCTCTAAATGGGATACATCAGTGACAGAAATGATGACATGGACCATATATATACGCCTCTCCTGTTAAGGTTAACTCTTGGCTCCTGTGCATGTTTTAGTTTAGGGTGTCTCTAGTAGGTTGAGGATTACTGACTGTGCCTCGAATAGCTGGTGACTTCAGGTATTCATAACCAAATATTGCTTTGGGCATACTCCGAACTGTTGCTTTTTGCACAAATTTGTTTGGCTGGGGAAAGAGCGCGCGTTGTTGCTGTTACTTAATGTTATTTTTGCGTATCTAATATTTAAGAGCCAAATATATTTCTGACAATCATTACTAAGCAACGGAAATGGTATTCGTTTGAACTCTTGAACTACGTCTCTTGAGTCGTTATGTTATAATACCTGTTGGCTTTATCGTAGGAGCCATATGAACGTCTCGACAACGACATGCGACCATACAAATGACAAACTTTACTTTTTATAAATCCGTAAAACAAACTTTCAGGTTGAATGAATACATAAATAGGCACGCAAGTCCTGTTATTTTGTTTATTTAACTCACAACTTTAAAGATTCAAAGAATCGCTAAGTAATGCCTCGTGTGACACGTACGCATAGGTACATCTTCTTTTCTGGATGGATGCAAAGATTCAAAACTTTGTCCAAGATTTCTTGATAGGAAACAGTATTATAGTAGTTGCGGTAGTTGTAATTGGGTCACACTATTTAATGTTTTAGTGTTAGTTATAAAAGGTCACATTTCGTACAGAGAATTATTTAAGCGGTACTCCTCTAAGGCGGTACTTTAGAGTTACCTCACTTTGGAAAACAACAACACGAGACCGCTACGACTGTTCTAGATCTCTCTACGTTAGTGGCGATGGTCGTAAGTGCTCGAAAGTTCTTGAAACTGTGACAGTATATATAAATGCTACTTGCCGTGTTGGACATGGACACACATTACTGGAGTATACATCATCATCAATCACTGCCACCGCGTGATCTTCCTAGCCGCCATCACACCACTCCCTGTGTTACATTCTGCATAACTGTTTCTCTCTCGCATTCAGACTTTGGTGAGTTTGCTATACAGTTTTCTGACCCATTGCCTTAGTTTTGTCTCATTTGTATTGTATTGGAAATCGGTATTGTGAAATTGATTAGTGACTTTGTATAACTTGCTCTCTTTGCTTAATAATAATATCTGAATGTTTTAGACTTGTCTTAGTATCACATTTCACACATCTTCTTATGTGCAATCGATCTAGATTATGCTGTGCCTTTTCAGTTGTTGCGTTGTAATGGTTAAATATAGCTACCTGATAACTGATGGTTTCAGCCAAGCGCTATATCAGCTCTCCATCAAAGCATAGACACCAGGTATGCATAAATCTATGATTGCAGCTGCTTCTCTTAAACGGAGATCACAGCGACTGTACACGCAATAGAACAATTACAGAGAGATAGCGTGAGATAGGGATCTTCCTTTTGACACATGCATTTGATGTTTCATGTTTCATGGATATACGAGAACGTACCTGTTGTGTCATTTGTCTTGATATCTGCTAGATCTGACATAACGATGCCGTACCCATTTCTGTTCCGTCAGATATCTTTCTAAAAAAACGCTGACTTTGAAAATAGTGTTTATCCTCCTGAATGAACTAAACTCCTGACCAAACATGTTCAGCTACACATATTACTTAACGCTGCCATCAAGAAATGCTGTGACCACTGATCGAAATCATCAAAACTGACATGACATAGTTAATCGGTCATGCCATGACATAAATGTTGATTTCTAATCAGTGGCATGACAGATTACTGAACAAAGCTTGTAAGAGACGACTAGTGGTATCGGGTGGTCAGCCTCACTGACTTGGTTGACACATTTCATCTTAAGACATTTGCGTACATCGATGCTGATGCTGTTGATCTCTTGATTGTTTATTCCAGATCGATTATTTACAGACTGCTGCCACACAGCTGGATCACTCACGAAACTAATTAACTAGTAATACGAAAGAATAATGTGTGTTTACTTGTGAGTTTTGAACAGCATAAATAATGAACTAACCAATATCCCCAGGCGTCTGTGCGACGAAGATGCGTTACTGTGTGAGGAGGCTGTGGGGGAGAAAGAGTGCAAAAGGAGTCATGCAGGGAGGAGATACAATGACAGCCTGTCGCGGGAATAACTAATCACCGGTGAGAGTGCTGTATCGTTTTAGATACAGATGGCCTCGACATAGTTCAGACTGTGTCTCCGGTTGTTAACTCGGTCCTAACATGAGGACGGTGTGTATTGTCAGTTGCATATTTGCATCTCACTCATAGTCACATTTAATTTTATATTGTATATTATATATTATATTATATATATTATATTATTTAATTATATATTATATATTAACTCATGTCAAATGTATTTCCCTGTGTAGTATTCATGTTTAGAAGTCGATAGACCATTACACTATCAATAAATCTATACCTCAATTACACGCTTGAAAACATTTAGAAAACGAACTTTTGAAATTTACGACAATGAATTATGTGTAATTGTGAGACCCTAAACGCGTCAAAATTATGGACAATGTACGTGTTTAGACACTTATCACACTTTGTTGAATGAAAACCCTCATCGTGTCAACAAAGATTACCTCATTGTTCCACTATTGTCTGAAAAGTGCATCTTTGCAATAATTACATTTCAGCAGGGAAGAAACTATTTTAGAACCCAGTGCAACACTGTCTGGTTTTATTAAAGCAATGAATATTCTAGTTTAAGAGAAAAACCAGTTCAAATAGTGAGTGTTTGTTCTGCCAAATAGAACTCTGCGTTTCTATGTATGACGCAGATTGACATATGATAGGCATTTCTGTTTTCTTTTCAAATCTGCCATTATTTTGCTTTCCTGAGAAGGTACTTATAGTCACGTATATCATCAGATAAAGGAAATGAAAATTTGAAATAATGATTATTAATTTCCGATGTACGAACGTGATCATGCACTGATGCTAGTCAGAAGCATCCAGGAGTTGATAACGGACGCCAGCTCCATATCAAGGATTATATATTTAATTGAAACACACTACCTAATGCTTCTCCGAGACAACACAATGGTTATTGCATCTGCCTATTGTCTGTGCATTAGCTGTAACCACAAGTACGTGAATGGACGACAACAAAGAGACCTGCAACTGTTACATTAACGGCGTGCCCAGGCTCGTGGGCCATTATGTCACCACCAATACATTCCACTACGTGGATCGCAGATCATGCCATCATCTGATACTAAATTACTGATGACCGGTCCCTAGGCCAAACGTTTCAGTTACAGTTGCAAGTTACTCTTCACCGTCTGTTGTGCTAAACGTTGAAAATGTCATGTTACTAGAAGACTGCTAAATAAATGATTTTGTTTACATAGCAACGATGTTGTTATCAGCCAAGTAGGTATTCGATCCAGAGACAATGACCCCGTAGTCAACGTGTGAGGTCAGTAGAGAGAGTTCAGGGAAGAGGAACTAGCCAACGGATGGTGACTGAGTCAGCTGTACTGGACATGTGACGACACTGTGCACATGGACAAAATATGTCAATTTTGCTTTCAAGAAAATGTGACATTTTGTGTGAATTTCGCTTCCTTGTGATTGTTACTGTCGTAACCAAGGAAGTGTGGTAACATTTTACAGTGACATATGATTACTGTTCGCTTCTGCAGAAATGTTCGTTTTGAATATGCGACAAATTAGTTGAGACCATACGTAAAGGTGCTAAGGACATGTCTGTCAATTATCTTCCAGGGGTCCCTTTCACAAAACTCTTGTAAGCCTAAGGTCTCGTAACTTTTCCCGTAGCATTCCAAACTTCCTATGTTACAGTATAGGAGGTACGAATGCTACGAGAAAAGCTGCGAGACTTAGGCTTAGGAGAGCTTTGTGAAACGGGGACCAGTCTTGTACATGATCACCGGTGAGGACTATTTGTTGTTAGCTTAAACGAAATATTTGGTGTGTAAATGATTTATTTCACTGGACTTGTAGGGTTACACTCTCCGACGGTATGGTGAGGTTGGATGCCTGACCCTGAGAGTGTTCGTTCGAATACCTGATGGTCCTCAACGTAAAAGTCCCGTGAAGGTCCCGGGGTAGAATAGGCCTTCAGCAAACCATGCTTGCCATAAAAGGCGGCTATGCTTGTCGTAAGAGACGACTAAAGGGATCGGGTGGTCAGGCTCGCTGACTTGGCTGACACATGTCTTCGGTTCCCAGATCGATGCTCATGTTGTTGATCACTGGATTGTCTGGTCCAGACTCCGTTATTTACAGACCGCCGCCATATAACTGGAATATTGATGAGAGCGGCGTAAAACTAAACTCACTCACTCAGTGTGAAAGTAACACTAGAACCTTTCTTGTAATGAGAAATTGCAATCCCAGATATAGTACGCGTTATTTTTCCGATGTTCATCAACGTAACAAACAAATTCCACATTTTGAAAAACTGTTCTCTGACAACTCCGTGAAGGGTAACATTACAAATCATCGCTACATATTTATTTCTTCAGTCTTGCATCTACATAAGAAAAGAACACGTGGACGTGTGTATGTATTTTGGTGCTACACTGCACTTCACTTGTGTTGACAATTGTGTACGGCACGTACAAAATAAACCACTCGCCGTTCAAGATGTTAAGATATGCTAACAATTTATGAATCATCCAGTTGTCATTCTCCGTCTTTTATCTGCACCAATGTATGTTCCACAACTGTTTCTCTTGTTATGTTTCTCCATGGCTTTCCATGTCTGAAGAAGTACACTTTTTGTCGAATCTTGAACGTTACAGCACTGCAGCACAGCTTTAATGCACCTTTCAAACGGTTGATCTTCTACCAAACATCACCAATAAATATCTACCCTTAAAAATCATCCATTTGCTTCTGTGAATTTGACTTGAGTCTAAGTTCACAACTCCATTAGCGACTGTCTCACAATCGTGCATAATCTGTGCCCGTAGACATGCTTCAAGGACACTGTAGTGTGCGACCTTGCTATCACGGAGGCGATAAGTGCATGTCATACCAATCTATTAGACTTACGTGCTTAAGGATACACTGGGGAGATGATACGATGTTGTGTTAGTTAGGAAGTAGTGAACACGTGTCATCCGCCAATTATAACACGAACACAATGTGATTGATAATATAATTCACTGCAGTTTTGAATCAGTCACTCCAAGACATCGGATAAAGTATCTGACTATATATCCTTATGATATTTATGCTAATACAGCCTTATGCGATTTTCTTGATGGACAGGGGTCTTCAAAGCAAGTTGAGAGGTACTATCGTTCAGAAAATGGACAGCGCTGTATGTCTGCAGGCTGAGAAAGTAAATTCGTCTTATTTCCCATCCTTTGTTTGTCAGTACAGTGTGTCGACATGGAATACGTCACAGTCCTCTTTTCTCTCAGCATAGCTGAAAAACAACCATTTTAAATCGACATTATATCCAAATTAATCACACATCGGACAATCAACGTGTCACATCGATATGCAATGTACATAAATGTTGAAGTGCAATCATATCCGCAAAAGTATCTTTGATGTTACAAGGAACTAACTACTGGATATACAAAAGCGCAGAGCGGGGTAAACATGCCATATGTATGGCGGGAGTATAGATTAGTGGATAAGAATGCTTGTCAGGTTGAAGAACGTGGTAGGTGCACTTGAATCATACACTATTCACAACACGCCTGTTGGTTAAACATGCCTTCTCCTGCAAGATCAAGGTTAGAATATGTCTGCAGCAACCCATGTTTGTCTTAATAAGCGACAAGGGATGGGTTCATGTGCCTGACACATTCCGTCGTATCCCAGTTGCGTACATCCTTGCTCATGATATTGATCACTGAATTGTCTGGTTCATTTTAATGATATAGTGAATTATAACCCGTTTCCTTGCGTAGTTCAAGCTTACAGAATCGTGCAGATTCGATCAGACATTTGACGTAGTGCTTGTCTCGTTTACCTGGTGACAATGGCGAGAAAATAGTTCGTGACGTCGCACCAAAACCCGTCCATGAACTGCGAAACTTGAAACCTGGTAATTGGATTAACTAAGAGCCCAGAGTGGGTATCGAATACACCATAGGGAAGGTTTTCGTACCTAGAATGCTTACAGGAATTACATGCTCAAACTAAATGAGGACACTTCAGGAACGAAGGATTACAGGAATTAGGATATAATTTGCGCAGCATTTAGCAGCAATGGTTCAGTGGGCACGGGCCAGTACTTTGTTGTCTATGTCGATGGTGGCGTCTTGTGGTGAATATGTTTTTCACTGATATAGAATGGGTGGCCTCGTGTGAACATGCTTGCCACGAGTGAATGATGCAAAACGAGTGATGACGCTTGGGAAGGAGGTAGTGTATAGAAGTAAATCACTACCTACACAAAGTGTAGGCGCATGTTACGCAGCGTCAGTAATTATTAGCATATCGCTGACGCAACGCTACCTATTCTGAACCATTTACATACACAGCACCATCGTATACACAGCACCATCACCGACAACCTCACAGTCAGCATTTGTGGACACGCATAGAGGGCACTCAAAGTAATCTTTTATAAGCGTCCAGGAGGCAATCAGTGCATGTCACACCAATCTATTACGCTGGCGCGACTGAGGATTTATTGTGGGCATGGTAAGATGTTAAGCTCGTTGGGTATCTGTGATATCGGGTCTAGAAATGTATGTGTGCCATTAGCCAGTACATACACATATCGACATGTAAATGCATTCGCTGCAGTATCAATAAATCACGAAACATATTCCCGTCGCATTAATCTAAATGATGTAAAGAAACCGACTGTATCCCCTTATGTTATCTATCCTGATACAGCCTCGCTAGTGTTTCCGTGATACGGAGATGTGATGGAAGTGATGTAGCACTAAGAGAAAGGCCAACGCTCTGCGTTCATGACAAACGTCACAGCAATCTATCTCATGCAACAACTATCTCATGTTATAGGTATCGTGCGATTCTTATTATCTCCCTGTCGGTTTCTTCTGTATTTTGATTGTTTCCGAAGCACTCGCGAGAGGCAACCGTCTTTGCCTGCAAAATTAAGTAATTTTCTAACGCACCCAGAGAGGTTTCCAGACATACCGTCCTTTGCCGAAGGTGCCAGACCTTCTTCTTTTGCTGCGCCTCTTTACACTGACCATGTTCCGTTTTCTTTGGCAGGGGTCTGTTTCAACACGTGCGAATTGAATTCTCTTGTTAGATCTACAATGCTTATGATTGTGTTGAGGTTACAGTGGGCAACTGGTATCAAGACTATTTGATCGTGCCACATTTTTTTACCTTTCGCGAACACCTGGTGTCGTCACTGAGTCCAGATAACAACTCATATCATGTTATCTGCCTTTGACCTCCAAAGATTCTTCTCTTGTCTTGACTCACGAGAGCAGGAATTGTACAGTGGAATCTGCTTTGAGCAGAGATTTTCTATAATAATGGAACGACTTGGTCATTTATGTCTGTGATTATGCGTCGCAGAGTAATGAAGTGTCTCTCTGAATACCAGGCGCTAAAAGGTGCATGTGCGTAGATCAAGATTCATCTCGTTTTGATACGCTCCTTGCTAATTCCGACACAAAAAAGTATTGCCATCATACTCTTCAGGTGTGGGACTTATTCATGACATGGAATTATTAGAAAAAAAATAGGGTCCACCTCAAATCTACTTTAGCTTCGTATTTTAACATATCTTGGTGCTATTAGCCGTGCTCTAGATTGTTTAGAATCAATACCACAATAATTCCATACGCATTTCCAACAAGCCAAGCAACATTAAGCTGACTATGTTAAACTGTGGCACATCGATCTGTGAATAACTGCGTCACTCCCTGCAGTTGGAGGCTAGGTGAAAACCGCCAGCGCGCCAGCTAAATCTGTTAATAGCATTCGAAGCTCTAAATATGACAAGAAAAACGAGTCTATATTAGATGTAAAAGATGAGATGATTAAAAGAAAACAGTTGTATATTTTTACGTTCAAGCAAATAAAATGTAATTCCCGTAGTTACGGACTTCACAGGTGGAATGACATAAACATTTGCTTCAGTAATCACATATTGCAGGTTTCTTTCTAATCCCGAAAAGAAAATTTCTTACTGTAAAACTGTGTAACTTCGAAAGAGGAAAACGTACTATTTACATATACACGAAGAAATGGAAAATTTCGCATATTTACATATATACGAAGAAAATGGAAATCGTTTTTACTTATATTATATTATTAGACATAATATTTTGAAATATTTTGACTGTATTTACTTAAAGTAGGTAGATGTCTGAAGATGGGATGATAGTAGTAAACAATAGGTAAATTATTTCAAATACTTTTTAAAACAGAACTTCAAAGGCTTCAAATACTAACACACAAAAACATTACAGACCTCATACATCACATTTCAGGATTTCATAATCTTGATGTAATACAGAGTTTGTCTATGAATGGAAACATTTCGTTCCAACTAAACTCTGAGAGTCACCATATCAACAAATGAATGAACGAACGAATGAATGAATGAATGCCAGTAAACCAATCAGTCAGTCTTTTTTTAAAAACCAACCGACGGTGGTAGAAGAGAAAAATATATTCATGCATAACAAAATAAAAAAAACCGGTGATATCAGTAACATAGACCAGTTTTACTTTCCAAAAGCTATATGTAAATATTATTAAATTTTGAGAGCATTTTTGTGCCGGTTAAACTTTGGTATCGGTACATACTTGCCATTTAAAATATGATTCAGTAACATAAAAACGACGCTCTTTTTCAAACGCTGCACATCTAAAGATATAATGTATTTCATCTGCAATGGCTAGAGAATCGCACAGAAGACATTTCAACATGAAGTGATGGAAACATCGCTCGGGAGTCTCAGTGAACACATTGTTGTTTCAGAGTCATCTGTTACTGAGCAAGTTCTGTGCTGAGACGTCAGCACCACATGATCTGAACGAAAGTCTGGTGCTATCTGCATCCAATATCTCAGGCGGAAATTAATCACTGACGGAGTACGACGTGGAACGATACATATTTAAATGATAGTTGGCATTGTGAAAGAGTATACTCTTCCCAAGGGACAAGAGATATCGCATTTAGATTGCTCTGTTTGACTCCGTCTCGCTCATTATTGAATAGGCCCTTGATGCATCCCGGTAGGACATTTGTTCATGCCTCCAGTCTGTATCTATCCACAAAGAACTTAATTAAGTAGCCCCTGTATTTTTGCAATGATAGGTTTTCAAAACCATCTGGTGACGACAAATCAAGTCATCTGACTCATAAAAATCACACGAAATGATTGAAATCCATGTTGACTTCATGATGATAATTGCTCTTTTTTAAACACACACACACACACACACACACACACACACACACACACACACACACGACACACACTGACTTTCATACAAAACCATAATTGTACAAGTATGGTCCTACAATGTTTGATGTTGAATTTATTGGTGAATGTGAACATTCAAAAAGTCAGTTTGTGTGCCTTACAAGATTCAAGGTCAATACCGAGTGTAATCTCAATGTCACTGTATGACAACATCTGGTACTCATAAACGCTGTCAGTCTCGTGATCCTCTGAGGAGACAGTTTAAGCCATTCCACGTGTAAAGCAACCAGGTTATGTACAGGAGGATCCCTTGTTGCACACGACGACCAATCATGTCCGAGATATGCTCCAAAGGGTTAAGATCGTGGATAATTCAGTGTGAGATATATCAGGGGGTGGTTAACTAGGCTATTTGAATGGGTGGCGTGATGACATATATGTGTTTCCGACGAAGTTATTATATGTTCTTCCTCGTCAAATCCAATCGTGTTGGTCTTCACTTCCAGACCTATTATACGTGAGTCATCCTTTATAAGCACCCTGTCTTCTCAATTTGGAGGAAAATCCAGCTGAAATGGTGATGTATGCCTTGTCCACTCAAAAATCTGTAAGGAAAGTACTGAAAGATCGGCACACATTTCATAATCAATAATACAATACTAAACACCGTCTGGTTAACTGATTAGAAGATCTTTCCTTAGACCACCGGAAACTCTCTCGTATCCTTTGTATCTTGTTATGGTCACCAAAGCATCAAGTGATTGTGACTGCTTTGAAATACATTTACTTGCAATAAAGTGCATGCTCTTATTTATCACGAAACTATCAAAATCTCGTTTCTCGTGTAAGATAATGACACCTTTTCTGCCTTAATCTGAGAGTCCTGTGATGGTCACCAAATCAAAAATGTGGTATTGTTTAAAGAAAAAATGAGTGAGTGAGTGAGCGAGCGAGAGAGTTTTAGCAATATTTCGGCAATATTTCGACGGTGGACACCAGGAATAGACTTCACATAATGTGCTCATGTGAAGAATCGACTTGGCAAGCGAACGCTTTAACCGTTAGGCCACCCCACCTCTCTTGCAGAAAACAGCAAACTTAGTGGTGAGCACACGGAAATTTACACCACCCCTTCAGCTGTTCGCAAGTTTAGACAATCTAGCCATTAACTAAAACAACACGTAATTGCACGAATATCACTCTGCCAATGATAAATCTACATTGAAAACAGTGGTCTTACAAATACATTAAATGACACCAACCACCAAAGTGTTGTCTAAAAAGAGACGCCTTCACACAGTATAAATAATTATATCTTCACTAATGATCACCTAAATTGTGAATGGTGCGTTAACGCGCTGCAGGAAAACGTTTAGCAACTTTAAGGTTAGAGCGAATAGTCGTTGTTTGAACAATGAATAAGGAAGATGGTGGATTGTTTTTGTAAACTAGTCTGTGGTCATGAATTCCATTTTTGTCCATGTTTTCTATCTTTCGAGAATGAAAGAAAACAGTTTCTTTACGGATTTCACTACATTGAAACTAATATTTGTTTGATATGAATTTACTTTTCATTGATTCACTATTAGGAAGCTTGAGAAAATTATCAAAATATTGTAATGCCATCGTGTCACTATTTGAACCTATTAAGTAACTATATCCTTACTGAATACATATTGTTGTTCTAATAGCATTGACATATGCTGTGTCATATTGTTTTGTTTCCATGAGAAAAAGTAGGCTCCAGATGTCCATTTCAACACAGTCCTCACCGTTGCCATGACGTCGTGCTCGAACCACCGAGGTCCCACCAAAGTCAGATGTCATGGCATGAAAGACAAAAAAAAAACAACAACAAAAAAACACATCAAGGTATAAGAATCGAATGATAGTATTAAGAAAGAATAGGCTGTTCTTTAACCTTCTTTTG
The DNA here is from genome assembly GCF_037392515.1 of Haliotis asinina. Taxonomy (NCBI): domain Eukaryota; kingdom Metazoa; phylum Mollusca; class Gastropoda; order Lepetellida; family Haliotidae; genus Haliotis; species Haliotis asinina. The sequence continues at coordinate 31,878,175 of NC_090289.1, read as the reverse complement.
AGAAGTATATCTATAAGCACGTTACCAATGTCTCTAATTGTGTGTACGTGGCAGAAGATGTAAGAGGGCTGCTACAGATGGCTGCTACAGATGGGCGAGTGCAGGGGGAAGGAAACTCACACTGGGAGCACGTACATTGACCGTCAGCGGTTGGAATACCTAATCACCGGAATGAAAGCAGCATCATGTGATGTCCAGACTTGACCTACACATCTCAAACTGAGACTCAAAATCTTAACTCGATCGCAATAAACCCTTATCAGTGACCACTAAACCTCTGTACACCCTGACACGATTGAAAACATAACATGTATTAAACTCTCTCCCTAACTAATGAATGTCGTTGCGTCAAGGTATGATACAAGGGACATATTTCGACCTAAACATATTTTGTTCAGTGTATAATCTGACACTGTGACTAGAAAGAATGTATTCAGTTATTGTCAGACAGGAGACCCATGCCATGCCAAAATTCCATTTAAGATCACGTTTTTTTCTGTCGTTATTTTGTGTAGTGAAAGACAACCGCAGTAGAGTGAATTTAGCTTGATGTAATGTGATTATTAGTGGTAAACATCTAATAGAATAGATGAGTTGGAGGGAGTCATCTGCAGAGAGCTCCAGCTACTCCGTGGCGGGAGACATTAGAAATGGCTACCACTCATGTACCCCTGAGGGAATCGAAACAGATCTTTTGGAGTGTTGAAAGAACTCTTTAAGCAAGGGTTCATCATTCAGTAAAACCCTCGGAAGTTAAACATTGTGGGTGTTGCACTTGTCAGCTGAGAGTGCAAGTACTGGCAGCCATATCTACGTGGCAGCTGGAGACAACAACCAGATAAGGAAACTTTATATCGCGTATGCTTGTGGTCCATCACAATCCATGCAGACCGCCAATACGACCATGCATTGCTTACCTGGTTTCACGTGATAGATTCAAAATGCCTCTAGACGGTCTGCAGTAGTGAACGTTGACAATGTCTTGTTGCTGGAAGTGATGTCAATAACATATTGTATCTAGCTACTAAATTGTTACCAGGGAAGTGGGTGTTCAACCCAGATTGTAAACCAAAAGTTACTGTGTTGTGTAATCTGATTGGTTGAAAAACCTGATTAAATGGTATTAGATTCCCGGAAACTGAAAGACTATTCACCGCGTATTGACACGTAAACAATTGTTTTGTTGTGTCATCAACAGTGGTGACGTCATTCAAATCATATTGTGACGTAAAGTTAGAATGACGTCACAAATGAGCAACTCCAGATGCTACCATGGGAACCAGCTGAAACGGCCATCTGATGACACTTCACTGCTGTGTCCGTATTCGATTTAAACGAGTGCAGACACTAAAACCCCTTTGGTTTACTTTTGTGTTTACAATGTCGATAAACATCATGTGTTGGCCAATTTCCGGGTGTTATTGAGTATTTGAAGCACAGGAATATTTCATTTGAAACCTCCGGCTGACGCCGTCGGTTCCAAATGCATTCCCGTGCTTCAAATACTCAATAACACCCGGAAATTGGCCAACACATGATGTCTATCTCCTAAGTCAATGACACAGCAGCCCTTGTGGACATGAGTAGAGAGGGTATGTGCATAGGAGCAGGCTGAGGAGTGTAATTCAATGAGACCATAATGAAATATGATAGAAAGGGAAGTATACGAAATGAGTGAGTGAGTGAGTTAGTTTTAATGTATATCGTGCTATATCGTGACTTGAAAGTTATAATTTCATAATGGACACAATTAGAATGAAAAACACTACCAGCAAAGCGTAGTAAAACAACTAGATTATCACAGAAAGAGAATACAAACTAGCATGGAAGTGTAAAAGTTGACAGACTGTTATGGACAAGTATATGAAGTATCTTTCAAGAACCCCTTATGTAATCTGAATTGCAGTTGGTATGCAAAACGCGGATTTTCATCAGGATCTGGCAACATTTTCCAGTAACATATCATTCATCTTCGCTTCTGTAAAATTGTTTGCATGAAGTTAATTCCAGCCATATGGCGAAGATGGGAAGGCCATAGCCAACAATTATCTTCTAGTCTAACCACGGAAAGACAGAATCGCCTGTCATAGTGACGGAAACATGTAATATACAAACATGTAATCATTATGGAGATTCTGCCAAAACATTCGGCATTGATATTTACAGTTGGGTATTTTGACATTTCCATGACCACACAAGGCTGACCGCTGGACACCCAAGAAACACACCATGGATTTCTAGAATTACTTTTTGAAAACGATAAAAGACCGTCTTTTTAACCATGCACTCAGTCTCTCCTGTTGTATGCCATAAAGGGTAACAATAATTTTCATCAGTGCATTTCGGTCTCTAGTTTCGCGTATACTGAACTTGAACATGCATGCTGGACAAAATAAACTAGGGATATTGGTATTTTTATGATTGATATTTTTATTAGTGTGTCAGTGAATGGATAGATCAGTATTCATAATTTCAAAATTTACATATATCCCTAACTGTTTTTGTCCAGTATATAATCGTGTGGAACCCTTCCCGTTATTTACTACATGTGACGTATACTTATCATTGTTTGTCAAAAGACACATGATATTGTACATGTATAATACAGTTTCTTTACTGTTCAAGAGGCTAAGGTATGGGACGAATTCATGAAGCATCCAGTCGTTATTCTCCGCTTTTGAGCTACACCGTTGCATGTTCCACAACTGTTTATCTCATTCTGTTTTACTCCATTGTTTCCTTGGTCTGACGAAGTGTGCTGTTTAATCAGTTGTTAAAGCATTGCAGCAGTGCTATATATTTTCTTGCGAACCGTTGCATTTTATGTCCACAGCACCATTAAGGCAGACAGTTATCAACACCAGTTAGTCTATACTCTCATTTGGCTAGAGTCCAGATTTACAACACCATAAATTGCATGATAAGTGTCTGTAGACATGTTTCAAGGTCACCGAAGTGAATATTCCGTAAGCGTGCACCAATTTGTCCCCAAGGGGGCAGTCAGTGCATGTCACGCCGATCGAAAAGACTGGCGCACTTGAGGATATACTATGGAGAAAATAGGATGCTAACTTCATTGTCAGGCTGTGGTATCGGGTCAAAACAAGTGCACGTAGCATTAACCAGCCGATGTACATGATGATTGCGATAGATCAATAAATCATGATCAATAAGCACATTCTGGTCGCATTAATCTAAGATGCAACGCACCCGACTGTGTACCCCAATAATATTTAATGCTTAAATAAGGTTCATGTGAATTTTACGATGGGAGCTCTCCGAAGAGATATGTCACCAAACGCTTAGAAACAGGCCAGCGTTCTGTGGCCGTAACATACTACCCCAAGGAACCTGTCTTGTGCATCCTACGATTCATGTTATGTCCCTGGCCGTTTCTATTGCACCCTACTTGTTTTAAATGACACTCGTCACTCGTCAGTAATTTTTCTCGGGCAACATCTATTTCAGGGGTTAATCAATAGTTGTTATTCCCGTGCCTTGACTATATACATTCATAAGCTTTAGTTGGATTTGCGTGGTGTCATCATCTTTCAGTAGGGGTTTCCTACGATAACCTGTGATAATGAAAATGTTTTGTCACTCGCATCCAGTGGATTACCGTCCATGACTTATACCCGTCTCGTCTCGTGTCTCAAATAACACTGGGCATAAAATTCTTCGCTTCGACGAGCCAAAGCTTGTTGCTTGGAACATGCGAGAAGCTGCCTCAATACCTGTTGGACTAATGCTTATGATGCAGATGTAAACAAAATGTGGAAATACGCTTCGGCAAATAGGATACGTCTGGGTTTAATGGGCGATATACAACTTCTTGATGTTTCCACAAAGACTGAAAGTCTGGTTATCAATACTGTCCGAGTGTTGAAATTAATTCTTGACACGTAGATATTAGACAAAAAGCTAAATTCCACCTCGAAACGTTCTGGGCTTCGTATTTTAAACATACTGTGGTGCTATTAACTAAGCTCAGAAATGCTTAGAATCAATACCCAGCTCGTTCTATCCGTATTCCCAAATAGCCAAGCAGCACTAAGCTGACAATATTAAACTGTGGCACATCGATTTCATTCCCTGCAGTCCGTAGTCAGTCGAGAAAACATCTTGTGCTAGCTATGCCAAAGATATACTCGAATCTTTTAACAGCATTCAGCAGTGTATTATTATTGACCTTAGAGAGGACATGAGTAAAAGAAATAGTATCAGATGTATACATTCAAATAGAAAACAACGTATTTAAGACAAAGTTTCCTGAAAAGTGTAATCGGTGACAATTAACTTTGAATTTGAAAACCGTGTGTTTGTGTTAATAGACAGTTTCCATTTTGTGTACAAACTGGTTGAGCATATAACACAAGCAGACAGGAAAAAATATATAACTGGATAACTGAAAATCAGTGATGAAATCATGATGTGTTCGCTAAAAGGCCAACCTCAAAATTTACCTACACTGCAAGAAGTCTTTACATCTCTTGGATAGTCGACATCATCGTTAATTCAGTTTCGTGAAAACATCTTGTCTGATCACTTAAGACACGCAATGATTTTGATCTGTCGTTGGCAACTGTATGTCTTAGATATACAGTCATAACCACTGAGTGTATGCACCTCTCCGTCACCCTTTCTCTCACACAGCGGAAGCGACAGAAACCTTCCATATTCATAAGAAATTTCTGCTAAAAGCAGAGTCGATCTTACAGTTGTGCCTATGTCACGGCCATTGAACTTGTACCAGCAGTATATGTACCTGTAACAAGGTGGTGTGATGGTGTGAAGCAAAGATGCAGACGTTTGATGTTCACTGGTAGCTCTTGGGATCTCTGGCATGCTGCCATCAACCTGTCAGTAAGTATCACATGCAAACGCAAAGCACTTTCCTTTCACTGAATATCTTTTACCCATTAAGGTTACTCGCTTGATATTTAAGAGGTATCAAATAAACATTATTTAGCAAGCGTTGTGGACTTCAACTCAAAATTCCCATCAAGCACTTGCTACGACTACCTTTTACAGGGGCCACATATTCTGTGTTTATGACTTTGACAAGTTTCACACTGCAGTCGAGGAGGTCTTACTTTCTTCTTGCAGTGAGGCAGATCTTCAAACATGTAGCTGCCATGACACAAATGCAAGTGTAATGTCTAGCTTTTATGTCTGTCTTTTCTAAATGTCCATTCAAGGTTTAAGGGTGATGAGATGATATTAGATGATGTATAAGCTTAAGTCAGATGTGTTATCTCAAAATATACGCAGTAGCATTTATCTGATCCTCCAGTGAATGGTATGAGGGAATCAAGTCAAGGTGCTGTAAGGGTACGATCAAGGTTTGAAGCAAGGTGGTATGAGGTTGTGAAGGAACAGGTTTAGCAGGTCAGGTTTCAATGCAGACGTTTTTGTGTGGTGTGTCCGCTGCTATCTGCATCCGTTATCTTAGGCGGGCATTAATTGCTGACATACAGCGCTACATACTTAAATGATATTAAGATTATCCATACCCTAAGGAATAAGAGACACCACATTTAGATCGCTCTGCTTGTCTTCGTCTCGCTCATTATTGACAGGGCGCGTGGTGCTCCTCAGGGGCATATTTGATCACCTCTCCGGACTTTATCTAAATTTACATACACAACGGCTTTATGTGAGAAGATAGACGTACGTTTCTGACACGGGGGTTGCCTGCTCTTCCCTCGTCACATTCAACGACTGAAGAGGTGTTGGTTTTTAAACCCAAAACAATTTGATAGAGATATCTTCATTGCAATTGTTTGCCGAGATGGAAACGTCATGGGGCGCGGTGGGCGAACCGTGAAAGCGCCAGGCTAGTAATCCAGCGAGCCTGGAGGTGCCGGGATCGAGCCCACCTGTGACCGGGTGTATAAAAACCTTTGAGATATCTTTGTACGCAGGTTCTTTCAGTGTTGTCACAACCCCTAGTGTGCTGTGCAGAACCCTGTGCACTCACGAATCTGGTATATGACCTCATGGTGGTCTCACGAATCTGGTATATGACCACATGGTGGTCTCACGAATACGTGCTAACACCTTGTTACGGGTACAGCAACGTGCAGTAAACATGGACAAAGTACTGTAACTATGTGTCCTAATGCACACAGCTGTGAATGGGTACCTCGTAAGGATGGGAAAGCCAAATTAATTCGGTGCGCCTAGTAGGTTGCAAGAGTTGTATGGTCCCCAGGGAGTTGAGATTAAAATACGATGTGCTTTTGTGAAGGACACCCATTGATCGGGGGAAAAACGAAGCGCCCTTGAGCAGTTGAACCGGCGAACAGGATATCGGCGATATTCAAATGTCTAGTACAATAATGATATAATACTGAAATGTTTATATATTCTCCGTGCACTCTAATAACTCAGAGGAAAATGATGAAGTCAAGTCAATAAAATTGGGATCAAATTCTCAGCACAGACTGTCAAGAAATATCGTTCGTCCATACTTTTGAAACTAAAACTATGGTTTTCTTTGTCTTATGTCAAGATACTTTTCTGCGTCACTCCGAAACCCTTGAGGTGATCACCAAAGCAGTCTACCGATTTAAATATAGATGTATATACCTGCAGTTATTTTATCAAAGCAAAATAGAGCGCCTTCTTTTGTTACAAAACCATAAATGCACCATCACGTTTTTTGCATAGTAATAATTCTCCGGAGTAAATAGCATTTACGTGCTTGGTTCATCCAGAGGCGACCTTCATCAAAGCAAAGACACAGCTCACATGCACTTGATGCAACAACAATTTAAGAACACGTTCCAGTTGCATTGATATGTTTTCACATCTGCCGGATATAACAGGATGGCGTCGTGCTTGGTCTTATGACAGGCAGATATCTAGAGATAACACTCAAGAGATACACGAAAGAAAATGTTGACTGCTCGTGCCAAGATAAACAGATTCCTTACCCTTGGCTGCAGGAAGGAGATACACTGACCGTTGGTCGTGGGAAAACAAATCAAAGGTCTGAGTATACCTTCTTTACAGATGCAGTTTAGACTCCCCAGTTGTAGGCTCGGTCAAAATATTGTCAGTGAGATGTGTGTATCTTTTTATTTTGTGTGTTTTGGGTCTATCGTCTGTTATACAGTATCACTCTGGGACGATTAAAACATGATGAAAACTTCTTTTCAGTAAATCGCCTACATTAAATTTCAAATTTCTAAACACATTTATGTAGAGTGCACAACCTAATAGTATGGACAGAATGGAATGTATTCCGTCTGTGTCGGACATGGGGTCTATGCCAGAACTGCATTCAACATGCTTCTTTCTGTGCATACTTACTGCAGTGAAACTGAAGGTCTATTTCCAGTTTCCAGGGTGACCAGAAATGGTTTTGATACAATGTAAACTCGGGGGTACTCGAATCCGGTACTTCCGGGTTACGAGAGCGAGCGCTGATCGACATAAAAGCAGACACGCATGTTTGACTAACAGACAATATAACACTAGGATCACTAACTTATGTCTAATAGAATAAAGCGACATTTTGCTTTTAGAACCCATGTGCAGTAAGAAAAAAAAAGCCATGTTTGATGTAACCTGAAGACTATATTATTGTGATTATTGCTTTTGTCAAATGTCCTTGCATTAGTAGGACAGTCACGTTACAATGAATAACTTCGACAAGATCTGCAACACTAATGACCTTTGTATGCTCGTGGTTCTTTATTTTCAAAATAATATAACTGACAACTTCTAAAATGCCCATGAGGTGATAGAAAATTTTTGATGATCAATCCCTTTCAAAACATTTCAACACCAGTAATAAGATTTAAAATAGTCCACTAAAGAAATATCTTTGCTGACTGTAGTTGCATCGTATGTGTCAAGCAAATAGGTGTTCCAATCAGGCGAGGCAGTAGCCCATGTATACACTGCAGAGGCCATGAGAAGAGGAACACGCTTGGCAGGTGTGAATTATTGTATTCAACGATACTTTGACGAACCAGTCTGATGTAGGTAAGTCAATGTAACTTAGAAATAAAAGAAACCAATCATCATTTGGTGTTCCACGGACATTTTGAAATTTGTATATAATACAACTATTTTCATTGACATAATCAGTGTTTTTCCATGCAAAAGAAGTTTGTTTGGGTATTCGTTAAATTAATTCAGACCCTACGTTGCGGTTCGGAAGGACATATCCGCCAAATGGTTTCTTGTCTGACAACATATGTGTAGAATCGCCACTCTTAAGGAAAGTTTGTTGCTGAACAACCGAAATTAAATCGCGGGCTTTTAGTTGCGAGTACTCACCATGCAGTAAAACAATACACACACATATATATATATAAGCATGGAAAGCACGGTGTTCATTGTTCATGAGTCTAAGATACTGTAGTAAACTTTGAAGGCGTTCGGTCGGCATTCTTCGTCGTGCTGCATATGTTTGGGATCTGAAACTATTTTGTTCATCTATATACAGCGCTGTGTGATTTTGTAATGGACAGAGGTCTTCAAAGAGAGATAAAGAGTGGTTTAAAGAATGGACATCGCTCTTCATATCTAGTCAAGGAAAATTCAGTCACCATCCTGTGTCTACTTCCACAATGCCTCAGTAGGAAGCTCAGAAGAGCGGATGTACATTTAAAATCTATGTCATGTCCACATCAGTGCGCCAAGATAAATGTGCTCCAAGATTCGTCTGGGTGTGTTGTGAGCTATATTGCTACTGGGTAATGCCCTGCAAGTAGAACGTCTAGTCATCGATACTGTTCAGATGTGGGAACTTATTCATGATACGGACGTATTAGAAAAACGAAATTCCTCTTCCAAAACGTCTTTGCTCCATATTTGTAACATGCTGTGGTACTTAGGAATGTTTAGAATCAATACAAAATTCATTCTATCCGCATTTCCAGTGAGCCAGGCAGCATTAAGCTGACAATGTTTAACTGTGGGACACAGTTTTGCGAGTAACTGCGTAATTCCCTGTAATCAGTGGCTAGGAGATATCCATCAAGAAAAAAACACGCCGTCCAGCATATATCAAAATAAACTTGAATATTCTAAGAACATTCAAAAGTCGGAATTTAACACGACACACATTGACACTTAGTCTTTGGTTGACTATAAAATTCTAATGAGCATTTGATTTTTACTATCCAAAACAAAATGTAATTTCCGTAGTTCAGATAACACTCACCTATAAGTATAAAAAGACGCAACTTGACGCTCGTTGCAGTGGCGGCCATAGGTTTTGGCAGTTTAATTTGCCTGACAATTTAGAAGGGTAGAAATAATACAAAAAAACCTGTAAATGATGGTAAGTGCATTTACTTCAGATAGTAATAAATTTAGTATATCCAATATACACTTACGAGGAGGAGGAGGAAGAGGCGGAAGATGAGTGACTGTGTCCCTTGTCATGTGGATGGCGCCTGTGATTGGGGGCATATCCATCCCTGTGATGACAGGGTCATCATAACTGTAATGCAAACAATAACCCTAAAGTACCACGAAAATGTTCATAATCAGACCAAAGCAAAAATTGGATTTAAGTTAATTATATCAGGTATTACATAAAATACTAGTTTTCAAAATTAATATTACTTACTCAACAGAGGTGTCCATGCCCTCAACAGCTTCTAACAGAAGGCTCTCATCATTGAAATAGCAACAGAATGACATTAGTGAACCTACTGCTTATAAGAAATTGTGTTTGTTTTCACCAATGATTAAATTGGTTAACTTGTAAAAGAGTGTTTCCAATCACAATAACAAGGGTATGCTTACTCAGTCTCCCAGTCAGTCACATCAGAGTAGTGGGGAGAGTAGGGCATAGATCGCGTTCCCCCGCCGCCAATTTGAAACCCGATGAAAATTGTGAAAATCATAGTTATTATCGCTATGAATGCAGAATACTGTTTATTAGAATCCCCGGAGAAGGAGCCAGGTGTGTTGTCAATCCAAAACAATAATCTGAATAAACTTCAGTGTGTGGTGGTGGTGTGTGGTGTTTGGTGGTGGTGTGTGGTAGTGTGTGGTGGTGAACTCATTTTGGCCAACTTGAGCATGGCACAGACACAATAAAGTGTCCTGGGTATCGCCCTCATGATCAACAGAAACTTAGGTCAAAATGAAGGGTAACTTTTGACACTTGTTCAGTTTCTCATGGCACATGTCTCAGTACGATGAAACCAGATATACACAATTTAAAAAAAGTGTGAGGCAATGCTCGGGGTCGACAGATTTCTGATATGACCATTTGCGGACAAAATGCGTGATTTTATTAGATGGCTTCAAGAGACGGAGGAGTGCAGGGAATACATGGGAATACCTAATCACCGGTCCGAGTGCATCTGTGTATTTTCGAAAGAAAAACGAATTTTGTATACATTCACATTGTGCAACTGTGGTTAGAATATTTTAATATAACTTAAACACATTAAGCTAATTCTCTGACCTTCTCATTCCAAAACACAGATGTGTGCTGGCAATATGATGCCTCTGGTCCTTACTGTTGTTGCAGATACGGACACGTGCTCGGATACTGTGCTATGGTAAATACTTCTCCGAAACAACATATGGTGACTACCGTATCTGCCAATTGTCTATTCATTAGCGGCAGACACAAGTACGTGAAACTGGACGACTACAAAAAACATGCAGCGCTGACAGCCTGTGAGATACCTGTGGATGCCTGTGGACCAGTGTGTCAACACTAATACAACCCTCTAACTTATTTAACACCAAGACAGATCAGTCACTGTTCAAAGGCGTTTCAATAAAGGCTACACATTCAAATTGCATTGAAGCATTGACAATGCCTACAAAAATGTACAGGTTAAAGGATGCCTAGAAAGTGCAGTTATAGGATATTATTTATCACTGCATAGTGAGGTTTTGTATCAAGCAACTACACTGGAGTCTTGTAAGTATGGCCTTCCCATTCATTTTGGTGCTACGCTACACATTACTTGTTCCTAAACTGTGAGTGAAAAAAACCCACATACACATGCTGACAACATACTGCTCTGCGTTCAATTTATGGGGACAGTCTATGAAGCATCCAGTCGTAATTCTCTGTCTTTGAGCCGTATTAGTGTATGTTCTACGGCCGTTAATTTGAATATGTTACCCCAATGGCTGCCTTTTTCTGATGAGACATGAGAATTTAACCCAAGTTCAAGTTCATTGCAGCATTGATTCCTATTATCTTTAAAACGGCTGTGTTTGTTGTGCAAAGGATCATTACACTAAGGCAGATCCATTTCTTAACACCACCTATTCTGTACAGATTCACAGCAATAAACGACAGTGTGATCCGAATTCTGTGATCATCTATGCATCATGAAACGTTTATAGATTTGGGACTTTACGGATTGTAGTGAGTACCTGTCATGATATGTTGATAGCGATTAATTCATATCCATTCGTGTAATTTAATTTGGCTTTTAAACCCCAAAAGATCCAGTTCAGAGGATAATCAACACTGGTTATCCTCGTACCTAGGATTTAAATATTCCTATGATTTAGTTTGGATTTGGCATTTTCATCAGCTATTCATAAGCTTTTGTTGTGGGGAAGTAGTTGACGCTTACAGGTGCGTGTTCGTGGATTAAACCTTGGGTCATGACTAGTGTCGTCTCGTGTTTCGACCAACTAAAGCTAAATTGATAAAATGCTGAAAGTAGCTTGAGGATCTGTTGTGTAATACTCATGATGCAGGTGTGTAAAATATGTGGAAATATGCTTTCGAGAGTAGGATATGTCTCGGTTTGATGTGAGATATACTACGTCTTGATATTTCCATAACAGCTTAAAGTCTGGTCATACTGTTCGGGTATTATATTTTTATTCATGATATGGAGATATTTAGAAGAAAAGAAATGCCACCTTAAATCGCCTTCGACTTCTTATTTTTAACATGCCGTGTCGCTGTTAACTGAGCTCAGGAATGTTTAGAATCAATACCAAAATCATTATATCCGCATTTCCAATTAGCCAATCAGCATTAAGCTGACAATGCTAAACTGTGGCGCATCGATTTATGAGTAATTACGTCAGTCCCAGCAATCCAGGGTTAAATGAAAACCGTCATGAGAAAACATGTTTCTTGCTCATGTGAAACATACCTGAATCTGTAACAGTATTCAGGGGTAGACAGCAAGAGTATATTTGATCTTACGGAAAAAGTGATTGAAAGGAAACAGCACAGGATGTCTGCATTCAAATAGAAAACAATGTAATATCTGTTGTTAAGATTAAGTTTGCTACAAAGTGTAACAGATGATCAATTAATTATGGATTTGTAACCGTATGTTTTGGACAATAGACAATCTCAACTTTCTGCGGAAACTGGTTTGCGTATAAGACAAACAGGCAGGAAAATTATATAAATGGATCACAAAAATGAGTGTTGACATGACGTGATCATGAAAACGGCCACCTCAAAAACTGCTTATTTTTTAAAGCTTTATCGCCTTTCAAAATTGAATGCTTCAGAAGGACTACGCCACAAACATGCAGCATGTCGTCGTTAACATTAGCTTAGAAGAGCGAAAACACATTTCAGATCAACTCCATGCTCAAATCAGTGTGTCAAGATAAATATTTTTCGAGATTTGTCTGGGTTTGATGGGAGATATATTGCAACTTGTTAACTCCCTGTAAGTAGAACGTCTGGTCATCGATACTGTTTAGGTGTGGGGACATATTCATGATAGGGAGATATTAGGAAAACTTTAATTCCACCTTTAAATCTGTAACATGCTATGGTTCTTAGGAATGTTTAGAATCAATACTGAGCTCATTCTGTCTGCATTTCCAACCAGCCAAGCAGCATAACGCTGACAATTTTAAACTGTGGCACATCGATTTGTGAGTATCTAACACCCTGTAGTCCTGGACAAGGTGAAAACATGCTGAGTGGTCAAAGTGAAAATGATACTGACTTTTTAAAACAACACTGAAAACTCTGAAGCTAAAAAGACACACGTAGGCCGCTAGTCTATAGTCAAAACGAGAGATCCGAACTTTGTGATCAAGAAGAGATATAGCACCAAATGTTCAGGAACAGGATAACGTCCTGTGTGCACCATAAGCGTCACAGTGACACTACCCCACAGGGCATGTTCTATGTATCCCAACTTCTACATCTACTGGATGTGTATGGATGACATGATAACATGATAAATGCTCATATCGTCTCTCTCTCTCTCTCTCTCTCTCTCTCTCTCTCTCTCTCTGTGTGTGTGTGTGTGTGTGTGTGTGTGTGTGTGTTTGTGTGTGAGGCCGGACTCTGTACCACAATGTGGCACAATGTAATAAAAAATATTTTTCTTCTTTTTTTCCTTGTCCGTTTCTTTAGTACCCTGGGCGTACATGTCCGAAGCTCTCTTTGCGCTAAGATAGTCATAAGTTATTGTTACTGCACTTACGACTATCTTACGCTAAGAGAGCTTCGAAAATCTAGGTCCTGTTTGTTACCAAGGTACTTTATATAATTAAAAGGACGCCTTTCCCTGGCTGAGATAGCCAGTAATTTTCTCTTTCAACACAAGCCATTAAAATTCCGCCATAACTTATATAGCATATAACGATATAGATTTTTTACTTTAGGGGTTATAGTAAATATCTGTTTTGATATTTCATAGTGATAATTGAATTTTGCTTTTAAATCCAAATCACATTTAGCACACTGGATAATCATCAGTGGGTATCCAGTGACGATATATATTCATATGTTTTAGTTGGAATTGTGTAGTTTAACGTTTAGCAGACTGAGGTTTCTTTTGTTAATTGAAATGGTGTAGTCACTTGTATCAACTGACTTAGACCCGTCTCCCTGAATAGTTGACGCATACAGGTGCGTGCTTGTGGATCAGACACGTATGTCCACAAAGCTAAGTTGGTAAAATGCCGAAAGCAGCTTGAGGATCCGTTATATAATATATAATACTCATGATGCATATGTGTAAAATATATGGAAATATGCTCCCGCAAATAAGATTTGTCCGGGTTTAATTTGAGATATATTGACTCTTCACAATTCCATTACAGCTGAAAGTCTGATCATTGATACTGTTTCTGTACACTCCTGATGTAATGATTTTAGCCCCCCCCCCCCCCCCCCCCTCCTTCTCAAATCATCTCTGGTTTCGTATTTTAACATACTGTGCGGTTATTACGGAGCTGAGGAATGTTCAGGATCAATACCGAAATCAATATATCAGCATTTCCATCTAAAGAAGCTGCATTAAGCTGTAATGTTAAACTGTTGGCATATCAGTGTGTGAATAACTGCGTCACTTCCTCCAGCCCGGATGTAGGTGAAATCCGCAATGAGAAAAACATGTTCTGCGGCCAGTGTCAAACACACCTGAATCTTAAACAGCATTCAGGGGTCTGATAATACAAACGTAGACAGCAAGTGTATATTTGAGGAAGTGATTGAAAGAAAACATCATCCAATATTTACATTCAGATAGAAACCAATGTAATTTCTGAAGTTAAGATTATCTTTCCTACAAGGCGTAACAGATGGCCAATTAACTTTCCATTTAGGTTGTCTGTAACTACCTGTTATAACCTGTGTGTACTACATCGTATTCATTGTACAGAGTAATACAGGATGATCTGAAATGTGAAGCGCACTGCATGATGCATAGTGTGAAGAAAGGTGGGGTGGAGGGTGAACGCTTAGTAACACAGAGAAAGCTACGAAGTGACCTAGATTAATTTCTACATTTTAGTTTCAACATCAAGTTTCAAATCTAAATGGACCAATACCTCATATGGCAAATACATCCAAGTGAATCTAATTCACGACAGGAGACACGCAACGCCATACTTTCCTCAAGACTTAATGGTGTAGAACAGTGCTATCCAGGTCGCTTTTTCTCAACCTATTCTCGCTATCTCCTCTAACGATTTCCTGCATATACGTGAATAGACCTCTCCAGTATAATAACCGGCACCACAGAGTCTTCAACAGCCCTTGTAACAGACCTGTCTCTGATGCTGCCATGGACTAACCAGCTGATGACACGTGCGATCATCTCCTTATGATATCACATTTCCCAGTCAGTCACACAGCCCGTATCCTTATGAAGTCTGTTTAGCAGGTGCTCTGTCACACAAGTAAAACCATCAAGCTTTTGTCAACATGTTTTTGAAATGCACACGTTCTGCAAAGGCGGGTGGGAACTTCCACATCTGTAGTACATGGTACTCTAGTACGTTCTCAGGTCCAATCGATCGAGACTGTTCTTATGGCTGTGCCTTATCTGACCTTGCATCCTAATGGTTCTCCGGAGTAAGAGGCATTTACGTTTTAGCTTAATCCAGAAGCGACCTCCATCAAAGCACAGACACTTGGTAAATCTTAGGTTTCATCTGTCTCAGTAAAACAAATGTGAACTATGCGTGTTTCATTTTGTAATTTAACGATTTGGTACCTTGGTCAAATGACTGGTAAAAACATTTAGTCATTTGGTCAAAAGACAGAGAAGTTTAGTCTTTTGACCATGACTAAATCGTTTAAGTCATTTGACCAAATGACTGGTTTGAGAAATCGAAAACAGACACGGGTCAGTCTGTGAAACGGCTCACATGACTTTACTGTCACAACGACTTCAGAACATGTGCCTGTTGCTTCATATACCTTCACATCTGTCGGATATGACAGCATGACACCGCGCCTGTTCCTGTGACATGCAGAACATGTTTGTAGTAGAGATAACGAAGCCATATTTTATTCTTGCCATGAAAATAATCATTAGACTACAGATTTCAGAGAAACAAATTCATACCCTTACCATGAAGACTATGCTATGTTAATAAGAGAACGTTTAAACTTCTTTTGAGTAATATATGCAGTATACGATACCATTGTCTCAAAGTGTGCGCATTTGAAATGGATTGTAGGATAAATTTGTAATTTTGTTTTGCATCTTTTATTTTCACTGATTTTGATGGTATATAACTTACACTCAGATTATGAGATGAAGGAAGCAGCTGATAGTTTGAGAGTACACACTGCTGAAAATGTGATCGGGTATCAATTTAAGGAAAACGCTTCGGTTAGTGTTTCCACGAGTCACAGTATCGTGATGACTGTTCTTGAATGTCAACGGTAGCCATAGCTGAATGTCATAGGAGGACTACAACATGATCTGCAACACCAACGGTCTGTATATACGTATAGTTCATCTTTTTATAACCGATATAATACAAAGCTATCCTTCTTACAGACACAGCATCTGACAGCTGATGGTAAATTACTGAAGGTCTACCCCCTTTCCAAAATATTTATTCTACTTAACAGTTATTGTACACAATAACCTTTGACAATTTCCAGTTGTGTAAAACAGACTAACGATTTTGATGGCATACCTCTGTCACATAGTTGTCAGGCAAATAGGTTTAACAACCAGGAAAGACAACATCCCGTGTGTACAGCGGTACGGGGAGAGAGACACCTCAATACTGAGTAACGTAATAATTCGTCACGGCATATTACTATGGAGCCTGAAGCATCTACATCAGTAACGTATAATGAACGAACCTCTTATGATGCAGTCATCATAGTGCAACACTGCTCACTTTTCTAGACAATTATGAAGGGTCAAGTTGTCATATCTCAAATGTAAATCTAATTCATTTATCCTAAATCAGTCGTCCTAATTCTAAAGCATCGTTTAGAGATTAGACGACTCCCTGTGCCTCCGCCAAAGAATATTCAACCACCATCCTTTATATACCAGCACAATGCGTTATAAGGAGTTCGTCACAATCCTGTAGCCCCTGGCCGTTAACATTGCACAGATGAGCGAAATCGACGTCGTATCCAAATCATTGTGTCGAGATAATTATACGGGACCGATATAGTCAGGGATATTTGTAAATTTTGAAATTATGAATAATGATGTATTTACTCATTGACACACTGATAAAATAGCAGTCATAAAAGTACCAATGTCCCTAACATATTTACTCCAACATATGTTTCAAGATTGGGTTTTTGGTTTGATGTTAGATTTACTGCTACTTGGTAATTCCTTGCAAGTAGAACATCTGGTCATCGATACTGTTAAGGTGTGGGAACATATTCATGATAGGGAGAAATTAGGAAAACTTTAATTCCATCTCTGTATCTGTTATGAATCAATACTGAGCTCATTCCATCCGCATTTCCAACCAGCCAAGCAGCATTACGCTGACAATTTTAAACTGTGGCACATCGATTTGAGAGTACCTGCGTCACCGCCTGCAATACTGGACAAGGTGAAACCCGTCATGAAAAAGCATGTTGAGTGGTCAAAGTCTAATGAACTTGAATCTTCTAACAAGACGTAAACAATTAGCTACTCACTGTTTGATCTTCATGAAAAAATATTGTATGCCTAGATTTTCACATTCAAATAGGAAAACAACTTTATACGTGGTTACAGTAATGTTTACTCTTATGTACAAAGGGTGGTAAATCGACGGAAATAAATGCAGTGTTCTGCCAGTTTCAGCTTTAGATTTTAAATAACCTGGAATTGTGTGATGTGTCTGTACCGTGTTATGAAATGATGTTATCGCTGTGTCTTACGATCAGTTAAAGAGGCAAAGATTTATTTTATGGTATTGCTGTATATTTGTAAAGTCTTCTGAAATGAAAGCTAGGAAGCAGCGGAATATATCCGTAGACTGTGTACTTTCGAAAATTGAAACCTTCTCTCGATATTAGATTGCAATCAAACAAAGTTTTTTGTGACAGTATCAGTCGACTCGCAGGTAAATTATTCATTTTGAAAGAAATTTTGCCTTAAGTGGTTATTTTAAATGTTGAAATACATATCCATTTGAGAGAACAAAAAACTCTTTTAGCATAACTTGATAGGTACCATTTCACACCCGAAATCATCCGTGAAAAAAGTGAGCACATTATTTACACATCCACATATCTCGTAAAACCAGAGGAATGTCTAATGTAACCTAACATTGTTTTATTATAAATTTTGATTTCTGAATGAAATAATTTTTGCCTTTTCATGGCAACAAGTTTGACTGACTGAAATTGGTGGTAGTGCCCTTTCCGGAGGAGAACTTTCAACCCGTTGAATATTTCAACACCAAACTTGGTACATGGATAGATCTTGTGGAGTTTTGGTGCCTTTTGGGAGTTTTTGATCTCTGAATAAAACATATTTGCTTTTCTATGACAACAAGTTTAACTTTAACTGGAATTGGTAGTAGTGCTCTTTTTCCGGAACAGCACTTGAAAACCTTTCATTACTCTCCTTCCACAATGTACTTTGGTCAAAGACTTGGTAGAAACATCTAATCGTATCCCAGTTTATGTAGATCGATGCTTATGTTGTTGCTCACTGGATTATCTGGTCCAGATGCTATTACAGATGTATTTACAGACAGCTGAAATATTGCTGAGTGTGGCATAAAACTAGACTCACTCACTGCAATATACACACCAAACCAATAAACACTAACTGACATATTCATGAAGAGCATTGTGCCATCGCGGAGAATATTGTTGACTTCGTGTTCTCGTCATTATTGACAGATGTACGTATAAGGCATTTGGAGCATGGAACAGACACAATAAAAAATGATATTTTAACAAAAACAAATGTGAAGGGTCAAGATACGAGAGATAACAGTTTCCATTATCCGCCAAATTGCTTTAACGTATTGGGAAATTAACAGGGAAAATTATAGGAATGGCCTGCTGAAAATCAGAGATGACTAGAGGAGTTCGTAAAAAGGGAAAACGTGCAGGTCATGCACCCGCTACCAACACAATTCAAAATTCTCGAAAAATGTTGCCTTAATAAACCCATCTTTGATTGAAATACCTAACAACTGCCTTTTGAAATACCTAGCATCTGAATAATGAAGATTCACATTTAATGCATCATTGTTAAAACTCATACACTTTCAGTTTGGCAGCTTGTGTGTCATCCACTCTCTTACACTACATTGGAGGTTAGAGCATAGCTTACATATGTGCGTGCCACAGTGTCTTCCCCAGTTCTGTTCTTGTGATTGATGGTGCATAACCACATTTGGCATTTGGAAAATGAAGTTGACATTGTGACCGATGACCAGGTACGTTGACAGTTTGGTTCGCAGCTGCATTATTTAAGAAAAGTAATACATTGTATCATGAAAAAACAATATCCGTTTTTATAGGCAATGTTTTGATTCGTTTTTGAATATATTGGTCTTCCACAGAATTTGATGTCTAAAACATGAATGATGTGAATAGTGTTAAGTGATATGAGATAGTATGTGATAAGTTTTAAGTGGCGTTTGCATGACTGATGATGTGAAGCAGTTTGAGAAAATCTCATTCCAACTAAATATTGATGGTAACCAAATACTTCTCGTGAGTGATAGAAGCATTCAGGAGTCTCATCAAAGGTGGTGTGTTTGAGTGATCTGTCACTGGGCGTCCCAAGGCCGTGTATGGCCATGTCGAGTCGACGAAATTTCAGAGTAACCAAATATCTCTAGTGACGTTTGCGAGTAATTATTGTGGAGTGATGGAAACAGGATTCTCACAGATATTGTTGTATCAGGGTGATATTATGTTGTTGTTGTTGCTTCGTTTAACTAGAACTACGGGATCTGTACAAATGTCGACAAAGATACATCCGTCACAGAGCAATCTGCTGCTCTCTGCAACTATCACAGGCGGAAATTAATTACTGACGGATCAGGAAGTGAAACGAAACATATTTAAATGATATTTGGCATTGTTAAAACGTACAGACTTCACCACCACGCGATATCGCACATCAGCGGAATATCTGTCTTTATTTGCCTCCAACACAGGGAATGTCTTCTCTTGTCGTCTGCATTTGTGTTAGTGTTGCATTCTGGACATCATGTTGTCAAATACATCCTACCTCGACTGCATGAAAATAGCCAGGAGAAAGACGCATTGTGGGTATATTGCTTGTCAACTTTGAAAGGTGGGGCGAATTTGGAGGATAAATCATAGTCGGTGATACCCAAGCAGATGACTTCAAACATAGACTTGACAGCAAAATGTAACACATGTAAGGGAACAGGGAACTTTAACACATTATAGTGCAAGGAAAGGCATTAATGGGTCATACGTAGGTGTCAGATGTCGACATTGTGCCAATCACCTGCAAGTAATCTTTAGCATGTACTCAGGAAATTACAAGTAATTGACAGCAATGTGTCGTATATGTTCAATATTGTCTCTATCAAATGCAAGTGATTGTCACAAATAGCTCAAGCAAATGCATGACTTGCCTCATACAAGTGCCAACAGTCAACAGTCTAATTTGTCAACAATGTCATGAGTGCTGCTAACAAAAAAGAACAATTGCTCAGTCATGTTCGAGCGATTGTCGACAATGTTTTATCCATGATCCCCGGGCATGTCTTAGATATAGTTATCAATGCCTCAGCTACACAGAAAGTCATATCCAAGTGTTGAAGAGAGCCAATAGTATTTTTCAGTAGTATACTTTGACGTTTTACCCCACAGCAATACTAACGTGAAATGGCAATGTGCATATCTTCGTGTCGGTTCAGTTGTCAGTACCCCCTTTATGTATGCACGTACTGGGAGGCGTTTACAAGCAAAGAAAAACTAACAGACATTTGATGAACCCAGTTGACAGTCATATTCCAGCATTATCTACGTATTTAGTGTACACGTACATGTTACCCAAAACATTATCAAAGGGCCAGTATGAATATCAAATCGAGATCAACCCTGTCTAAGAACCTGAATCCAATAGCGATGACATAGTTATAACACAGACATAATGTGGATGACATTCCATCCGCTTTACAACATATATGTGTGTGAAGAAATACATCCCCTGAAGCAGGACTATCATTTATATCTGTAATGTTGACCCATCACAAAATGGGACATGCACTCAGATGTATAACCGTAGACCTTCATATCCGTCCTGTAATCAACGGAAATCACATTTCGTTTGTCATCTTCTCCGTGTCTGTTTGATGGATTAATCTTTAAACGGTCTTTATGCATCTCTTGCTGGTGGCCATGTATTGGTGTTTTCTGTTTTACAGTCCACTCGTTTCTTTCCGAGCTGTCTACTCCTCTCTTATCAAAACATCCCCTTCTTTCAGTTTAGTAACGATTGCACCATTCCCAGATACACAAAACACCCAACAAAAGAAAATCATATCCCATCCTTATTGTTACGAGAGTGTATTTACTGTAAATTGTGTTATTAATTAAGTAATAATTATTATTGGATCACATTGTTTAGACTTTTGAGTGATTGTTGTTATGTGTCACATTTGGTATCATAAATGTTTTCATAAGTACTTATAGTATTTTGGCTGTAGACCTTTAAGGAAATGTTCTAGAGTTGCCCCCCTTGCTTAATTGTTTATTTCTGGGAGACGCTTAGAGAATTCTACGTTGCTGGCGATGGTCTTACGAGCCCGAACGTTCAGGAATTGGTGACTGTATATAAAGGCTGGTTGGTGTGTTGACGAAAGACACACAGGTTAACTGGAGTACATAACTCTGAGTCTCCGTCAACGCTTGATCTACATGACCTTTGTCTGACCGCTCGCTGTGTTAAATTCAGTAAAACAGTTTCTCAATCTCACACCAAGACTTCGGTGAGTTGACATTATATTTGTGAACCATTACTTTAGAATTGACTTAGTTGTACTGTACATGAAACCTCTATTGAGTACCTTTGTATTTTGCTGGTCCTGAGGGGTCTTCTTACACCTTTTGTCACGGCAAACCTTTAACCGTAACATTATGATTCACCATGTAAATGGTATGCTCGGAACAAAAACACATCGAAGGAAAATGACAGTATACGACTCTAACTGTGGTGGCTAACATGTAACTAAAAAACAGAAATTGTTATTCGTTGCGGGGGTATTCGATACACATATCATCATTTTGTATTGGTGTTTCATCATATTCTACTCCTTTCTCCTTCAGAGAAAGTTGTACCAAATTACCATCACTACTACAGGTTATTGGGCAGAAATAACAATTATCTCATTATCACAAAAGGAATCTGTAGCACTATACATATTAAACAACATTCACTCTTCAATGCAAAGCACCAGCACAAAGCAACATTTGTTTGCATTATACCTTTCACGACAACATTATGAGGAATACAATACATGTAAATAAAATGAACCTGATGCATGAATTTCTTGTTCGAAAACACCCAAACCCCGTAGTGTTTAACTACAAGAAGACAATGATCTACACACCTTAAAAAGGGACGCATATTCTCCAGTGGATATGCGACAAACGACATAATATTTAATGCTTTTACATTTACCAATACATGTTGTCGTTGCTGATATGAAGGTCATTCGTTTCTGAGTGTGTCCATTTATTCTCTGATCCAGTGGTCATGAGACAGAGCTATGAGCTTCAGTGCGTGTGTTGTCGTTAAATCCGGCACTCAAACCCGTCGCAACAGTAGAAACATATCTGAGTATGATACAAGAGACGGTAATTGCCGTCGCAACATGTTTTGTCATGTGCGTTTGAAGTTTTGTAACAATAACATACGCTTATAGCCCCAAGCCTCTTTCATTGTCCACATTCCCATTGTCCTGTGTGTGCCTGATTTTAAAACACCACATATTCCAACAACGTATAAAGGGAGCGGTGTTTTCGTAATTCTTGTGGAAATGGAAATACGTTTGTCGTTCTTGTTCCTGTACTGCGTGTTTGCTTTATGTTACAACACACCTCTTTGGTGTGTGTGTACTTACTTCTTACGATGTTACACAGTGCTTCACTTTATTCAGATGCAGCGTTTCTTTTATACTTATTTCGGACAAATATCCATTTACTGTTGTCTTTTGTTAGCTACTTTATCAGTGACGTCCCGTAATTGTATACAAAAGTGATGATTTGTGGGTAGACACTTCTGAGATAGCAAAAACACATACACATACACACACTACACTATACATTGAGAGTTACGTATACACTCTCTCTGGTTGATGCTAAAAAACGTCTGTCCATGCAATAGCGGGTCCGATGTTATATATATATATTATATATTACTTACTTTATTGTTATTGATGTTCTTTGGAACACTGTGCAGGACTTGCACAGCTTCTACTGACAATCAACCCCCCTTCCGATATTTCAGTCATGCTGGCAGCCACATTCTTCTCTGATGTAAGTACCAAATCACATTTGCCCAGTTTGTTCCTATTGAGGGAACAGGGCGTTTTGTTTTATGTGAATAGAATATATTCCTCTTCATGTATCAGGCTAAAGGAAATTCACATTTTGCTCGGTTACAAAGAAAGAATTTGTAAGGATGAGGCTTGAATGATTTCACGAACCTACAGATTTGTGTCTCTATTTAATGAAATACGTGAATTAGCGAGATCTTGTGAAGGTGAAGATGGGTGTTGAAATCTGAAAACATCTTCAAGAGAGTGAAGCTGAACTTTAACAATAAACATCTTGAGAGTTATTAAATATTTTATGTGGAATTTTACTTCTTTTGTTTATGTGTTTTATGTGTTTTGTTTGCATTAGTTGAAGAAAAGATCTATACATTGTGTTTTTGAAACGTGCAATAATTAGTTTTACTGTTTTCGTTTGAAAGTGTTTCAACATTTGGTGATTTTCCTATGTTGTTTTTGATTAAACGTCGAAGCACGGTTTCTTATTAGTATGCAGTATTTTACTCATCGCCATCTGTCAGACGGCCACTTATTATAGCTACAGAAGTATTGGTATTCCTTTGCTCTTTTTTTGTTTTCCCTAACTGCACAGATGTTTCTGGTGTTTGAAGAATAATAACCTAGACTGGACTTAAGTCAGGTTCTTCCCGCTTTGCCTGTGGACCGATCAGAGGTAATCAAGCTGAGCTTCAATTTTAATGGAATAAAGAAAATTTTTATTCATAATGATGGATGGCAATCTTGTCCATTGTTTTGAGGTGTGGTTTCTTGAGTTCAAACACAAAATAGAACTTGTGCAATACGGTAATTGTTACTGATGCTCAGACTGTTTATGGTCCGATCAGTGGTTAGCCTTAC
This sequence comes from Haliotis asinina, assembly GCF_037392515.1. Taxonomy (NCBI): domain Eukaryota; kingdom Metazoa; phylum Mollusca; class Gastropoda; order Lepetellida; family Haliotidae; genus Haliotis; species Haliotis asinina. The sequence goes on along the minus strand of NC_090289.1, from coordinate 31,854,118 downwards.
ACGTGTGGCATTCAGAACATACCCGTGGAAAGGACATATTTGCTCCATGATAAGGGTTGTCTTCAATTTGTTCTCTCAGAGGGGTAATTCACATGATTCCTACCATAAAACTCAATCTTAAACAAACTCCGCCGTTACATGGCCTCACTTAAGATTTACTTACTGTAGCGTCTAGGTGAGACATGGTGATTAAGATCAAAGTGGAATAATGTGGCGTGGATCCCGGCATTATGTATTAGATTGGTTACATATATACATGGAGGAACGGTAGATATTAACTGATGTTTTGTGAAAAATTGTTTTACAAGCCCGTAGACTTGGATGACTGAAGTGAGTGAGTGAGTGAGTTAATATTTAACGTCACATCGGCAATATTTCAGCCATAAAACACTGAAATGGAATGCATGTATATATAATAAAAAACCCTTTCGACGAAGCACAGTAGAATACTGGAATATCACAATTAGAAAGCGTGGAAAGTTAAAACTAATATCACTATTTGGACAATACAATATAAAAAACAGGCTATAGATCGCCAGCGACGGATGGTAGATCACCATACTAGGGACCCTGGGCACTTGTAGTACTTTTGCTACCTATATAGACCTTAGTTGGATTTAAATCATCCATTAGCTGCTAGCGATTGAAAAAAATGGTAGCCAAAATTACAAGAATACTACGTTTAACAAGTCTGGTAAGTTTAAATTGATTTGAAAGTTGTGGGACGTACGTACCCTCTCAAGGGAACCCGAATGACTGAAAACTAGGTGTACTTATTATGGCAAATACTGCAGCTTACTTGTGTGATTCGCTGATTGGTTCACCTTTTGCGGATCGCCGACTTGGTTGACAGCATGTCAAATTATGTAGACTGAGTTTAGTCGCTAGGTTGTCTGGTCCAGACACAATTATTTACAATTACTGCTGTAGCCCATCTGTACAGCCAAGACTCACGTGTGTCATTGCTGTTAAACATATACACGAAAATACTACACCCATATAGATCAAGGTTAAAGTGGGTCTTCAGCAACCCGTGCTTGTCGTGATAGCAGGAAAGAGGGATCGGGTCAGCAAGTTAATGCATTGTATTTGCATACACTGATGTTAATACTGCATTGACTGGCCCAGGCTCGATAATCTACAGACCAAAGTCATATACATTTTGCCGAATATAGAGTTAAATATAAACAAAGCCAAAACAAACACACACACACGCACGCACGCACACGCACACACGCACACGCACACGCAGAAATATTACGAAAAGAGACACTTGATTTGTCTTGGCACAATCATGTTTGCGATGGATGATGACATCACTGCACAAGTATAAACTCAACTTTCCACGAATGCCTTTTAATTGACAATGACGCAAAAATACATGGAATTCTGCATAGGTAAGATTTTGAATAATTGCAGACAGGAGTTTTGTCTTGTGTATTTACTGCATGAACTTCCGAAAGAAACTGGGTATATTCAATAAAGAGCGACCATGGTGACTATGTTAATCCCAATGTCAGAGCATGGTATTGACTCAAAACCCCTTAGCCAAAGGTGTAGAATAATTTTCGAATTATCACTAACCTACCGTGTAAAATTGTTGGCTTTCTACAGCTCATAGATGCACTGTCAAGCGGGAACAAGCTTCTACACATTTCTTGCAGTGTTGATTGGTGTGGTAGCCCTTTAGCAAGTTCTGATAAACTTCTGATACTGTAGAGATCCATGGGTTCATCAGGACAGAAGATGTCTTATTGAATCTGGAGATTTATTGACATGGGTCCATTTAATTGAAGCTTGTGTCATTGGTGTTGAACTAATCAGATCCCATCTAAGTCTGATTTGACAGTTGTCCTACGTTATCTAAATAGAATCCTAACCGCATCACTTAATCTCGTCCAGAAATTATTTGTCAGGAACGGTCAACGTGAATGAAACATTTGACACGGAGGTTGAAATTTTGTATGAAATGAAAATACGCAGAATTTTTCCAGAGACAGAAACAAAAGCAAGCCGCTATTTTCTTCATCTCAACAGGATTGACCCCGGTAATTCAGTTTCTTCTTCTAGAGATGTGATGGTCTATTTGTAGATACTAATTGCATGTGATGTAGCTGCCAGTGAGGAAGAACCGTTATATTGATGGAGCTAGCTGTGTCACCACATACTTGTCAGCATGAGGGTACGTGTGAATTACTCTGTGTGGCATACTGTGAATAGAGAGGTTGAAATAAATACTTACCTTCGGAAAGCAAGCTGTTTTCGCATGACTAGTTGATAGCAGGTATTAATAAGCTTCATGATACATCAGATCTTAAAATTAGGCGTAGGCGACTTCGTCCGCAGTCTCTACGCAAACACCTTCGACGGAACGTCTGTAAATAGCAATAGCAAATACATGATTAAGAAACTAGGTTGTTATTAGTGAGTAAGATTATGTTTACAACATGCTCGAGCTATATGGCGGCGGTCTGTAAAATGGCAACATGAATATCGATCTGCACCGATCCTGTTAGTCACCTCTTATGACATACATGGCTCACGAAGCCTGTTAAAAAAATCAGAAAATTTGCCGTCATGTCAGTAGATTATCTCCAATGTTACCTGAACGGAAGTTTTGATTACAGGTAGCGACTGATTGGGAGAAGTACAGAAGTGCAGAAGTAAAGAAGTGTTGTATGCAAATATCGTAACTGGTGGTCCCACTAGCAGAGCACAGGGGATTCTTCACTGTTTGTTTACACTCTACTTCATCACTCATTTCAAGAAATTCAACTTCATAGCTGTGTCCCTTTTAAGCTCTTAAGTTAAACGGAATCTGTGACGGTGGATAATCTTTATTTTCTTATTTTTATACTCTTCCTTAATAGGTATTAGAGGTTAAGATCCTTTGGAACAAGACTTTCACGTTTCCTGGTGCAGATTGCGTCTCTGACGTGTTACCAACCAAATATCGCGAATATGGGCCACGCAATGTAGTACTTATATTTGTGGGTTTGACGTCACAGTCGCCAGAAGGGTACATTGTGGGTAAAACTCACGAAAAGAGGACATGGTATGTTATGCAACATTCCCCACACGTTTCCGAATAACTCAGACAAAAAAAACATTGTTTTACTGGAGATTTGCCTTTGATGAATACGTAGACGATCTATCTGATCATCTATGATTTATTTCTACGAGCCTTTCAAATTTTGTATGTGTGGCCTATTGCATGTCACTTGATGACACATTAACATAAAAAAAACCCATAATATCCATCATGGTGTCACATGGTGTGTATATGCTAAGTGTGATTAAGAAATTGTATCTGATGTTGATAAAAGGCAAGTGGGTAATCAGGTGTCCATAATTTGGAGTGATGGTAACATTCAGGAACCGTGCAGATATTGTTGTTTCAGAACGATATGTTCTCGGTCGTCTCAAGGCTTTCTTTAACCAGTCCAAAACTCGGGAAAGATATCTCTTTGTCAGAGAAATCCGCTGCTATATGCATCCAATATCTGAGGCGGAAATAAATTACTGTACATATTTAAATGCTATTTCGCACAGTAGAGAAATGTACAATTCCCAAGGGACAATGTCGTATTTGGAACTGATTTCCTTGACTCTCTCTTTATTGAGAAAGCACAAGAGGTATCTTAGAGGAATATTGGTCCATATCTCCAGTCTTTATCCAGTTGTAAAACTGATATAATAGCAATGCATTAATTTTAAGGACATCCTGTCTTGACTGCATGCACATAGCCAGTATAATTATTTATGTAACAAAGAAGATATATTTGCTATTTGAAAGATATGATTTTGGTCATAATTCATATTCGTTAACACCTCACTGGATCATATCAAACATATATTTGACAACATGTAGCGGATATACGCAGTAAAGTGCGAGGAAGGGGTGTAATGTCTCGTGCGTAGGTTTCAGATGTCGACATTGCGTCGATCAGTATTTCGAAGCAAGTGCTCAAAAAATTGCAAGCGTTATTTCATCCGTGTGTCGAACATGTAAACACTGCGTCAGTAAATTGCATGACGAATTTCATCTAAATGACAGGATGGTTTAGGCAAGTACAAGAGATTGTGAACAATGGCTGTGGCTTGATTACCAGCAAAGTCAAGAAATGTTTCAGTCAAATGCATCGTCCACAAGGCTCCATCCATACACCTCGGACTGTAAAGGTAGGTCGAAGGGATAATTATTAATGTCTCAGATACTTGCGAACACAGTCGTGAGTGGTGTAGCCACTTTTTGAAGACAGTCCACAATATTTTTCGAGTATTTTACTCTCACTGGACATGCAAGCTATATAAACGTGGATCTTTTTGGATAAAAAACACGGATCCTATTTTGTGACACCTCAATATATACATTGATTTCAAAGGTGCAGAATAGATATCTGAAATGATGACTCTGGGATGTGATAATATATCTTTAGTGTAAGGGAGAGTTGAATGCATCTGATCAGACTTTGTGAGGCGTTCCCTCCGTGTTGGTTCAACTGTCAGTATCGGCCTTTACAGAAGCACGCACTGAGAGACGTTTGTCGTACAATAAACAGGCAAACCTCAAGTAGTGTATGTATCCAGGGCACATGCCACCCATAACAGCATCAAAAGAATAGAATTAGTATCTCATCAACAACAACATCCTAAAAGAACCTGAATGCAATAGCGACGACATATTTATGACACGTACATTACAATTCGACTTCTCCGTGGCCGTTTGATGAATTAAACTTGAAATTGTCTTAATGCACCTTAGGTCCTGGCTGGTTGCGATCAGGTGTCCTTGTGGTAGTGTCTTCTCTTATATCACCCATTCGTGTCTTTCCGTGTTGCCCACACACTCGCAATCAAAATATCTCCCCCATGTTGGTAAGAACAGCAGCTTCTCCAAATTGGGAACCCATACCGAAACGTGAGTCTCGTTAAGCTGTTCAGACAATGACCTTCACAGACTGTCCCTGTTTGATGAGGTTGTAAAATGGTTCACGATGCATCGGGCTCACTGGTCACACCTGTTATTCTCTTTTAGTGTAGTTTTGGAACGCAAAACGATTGATATGATATAAATTCCGTATCAGACCGCCAAACCTTTCTCGCGACAGAGCCTCATTTTGAGATATCCTCGACTCTAACGTTTTCCGTTTCTCAGTTTCCGTACTCGTTGTACGACAGCGCACATTGTACGACGTGTTTGCAAGGATAAAATGGAACACGGTGTTGAAATATGCACGTGCGTCAATGTATCAGATCATACTCATTAATATTTATGTATCAAACTAAATGAATTAGTAAAAAAATCCTGGACTGGTTATTGTACTAAAATGCGAAATATGACGGACCCAGTCACCAGGAAACGAGACTGTTGTGTAATCAATGTTTTGACTTGTGAGAAAATAATATCCATCCTCCTAATTCACCATGTATTTGATATTCTTAGAACAACAAATACTTTCAGCGGAAATCACAGTATACAAGCTTTGATTATGGTGGCTATAAATATGTGTATTCTCTCTGTTTAATGTTATCAATCGCTTGCCTATTCCTGGCTCGCGAAATTTCACTATGTAATTGTCTAAAATCTAAAATAAAATATCCATATATTCTAACAAAAAAATGTTTTTCCCTGGGGGTCCCGATGTTACAATGTGTCACGGGTTACTTTACTGTTATTGACGTTTTCGTGAGCGCTGTGGTAGAAATGCACAGCTTCTTCTGGCAATCAAGACATCTTCACACATTCCTTTCGCTCTGTAACTACCAAGTCGCATTTTGATCTTTAAGTATTAAACTAAAGGACATTTACGCTTTTCGAAGGAAAGGATTTGTGAGGACGAGGACTGAATGGTTTCAATGACGCCACACCTTTGTCTCTTTATCTACTACAATATGTGCAGGTTGTGACTTTGACGATAATGAGTGTTCTAATTTGAAACGTTCCTTGCGAAAATAAGAATAATGACCTAGGTTGGATGTCGGTAAATCGATCAGAACTTTACTTTCGCTTGCCATAAATAGTACTGTATATTTATAGATGATGAATGGTCACCATGTCCCTTGTTTTGAGGTGTTGCCTCTTGAGTTCAGGTCTAATGTTGCACATGTACACTGAGGTAATTATTTGTAAGGATTAGACAGTCTCTTGTGTTATCAGTTCGAAGTCTTACACATGTAATCTTCATGACAGCATCACTGTTGCGGTAACTCCATACACAACCCTACACCTCTTTCCCTACAATAGGAACATAACTTTGCTGCATTGCAACCCAACCCAGTCAGATGCCTGAAAAGATGCACATATAACGTGCAATGCCTCCTCACAAGCACATGTGCCTTTATCCTTTCCAACACAGATAACGAATTGAAGTACATTGTACTAGTTACATAAATTGCACAATTGCCTTCCGTTTAAGATACAACTGAGAAGTACGGAATTATTTTACTATACGGGTTTTCACCAATGTGAAAACCTGTGTGCATGATGCACTCATAGAGTTCTTCCTGCACACTTAAATAATCGTCGTTTGACGTCGTAGAAGAAAATCCATTTTTGACATTCACTGAGTTATATTTAACATTGCACATATAACGGCATGCATAAGCTAACAAATCAACTTCATGAAAAGAAAAATAACTCCAGAAAATGCTTCATCAAATTACTCATGAAATAGCATGTTCTAAAATGCCAATGAAGCATCTGACTTCAAGGTAATGCCATACATACTGTAGCTCGCCTGCATATCCACTAGTCTACTGAGCAGTTCGAAGTTAATGACGACTTCCATGGAAACCCCCATGGGTGGTAGGATAGCCTCTTTGGAAAATCACAGCACAGAACCATTCCCACTCCAAAAACAAAGTCCACATAGTAAATCACCTGCATGTCAGTAGTTCGTACGTGTATATTTGCAGGACTGGAAACGAGTTTCCCTGATACACCATCTGATGCTATAAAAATTTGGACATACATTGACATGGGTCTATTTAGTTGACGCTAGTATCACTGCCGTTGACCTAATCAGATACTACCTATGGTATTTGATGGTTGTCCTATGCTATCTGAATAGAATCTACCGCATCACTTAATCTCGTCCAGGAAGTATCTGTCAGAAACGCTCAAGGTGAATCAAACATTTGACACAGAAGTCGAAATTTCGTATGAAAGGAATAGTCAGAATCGACTTCCACAGACAGAAACAAAAGCAAGCTGTCATCTTCTCCATCTCGACAGGAACGACCCTCGTTATTCAGTTTCTCCTCCTGGTGGTATGACGGTCTATTTGTAGATACTAATTACACGTGATGTAGCTGTCCGTGACTAGATACCGTTATGCCGCTCTCTGATGGAACTGTCGTTGTAACCACAACACAATATACTTATCAGTATGATAGAGGTATAAAATACTCTTTGTGGCATACCGTGAGTAGAGAGGTTGAATTGGATATCTGTCATTGGCACTTGTGTTCATATGGCTGGTTGATAGTAAGCATATATCAGGCTAAACAGGACATCTGATCTTAAAAACTGTTATGGGTGACTTGGAGCACTTTCCTCACAACGTCTGTGAATTGTAAAACAGGAAGTAACTGATTAACATTAGACTAGATTGTGACCAATGTCAAGCCCAGTTGATACTACTTTTGACTACATGATCCAAATGTCCACACTGCAACCATAATTCAAAACTAAAATCATGGCAACAAAATTAGAAAGTTCGCCGAATTATCCTATCTCACAGAATTTTCTAGTTTGATTACAAATGACCCTTTCTTGGCAAAAGTACTGCTGTGCGGCTACAAGGGAACTTTGTGAAGAGCATATTACTGGCAGAGCACAGGACATGCTTACTTTTTCCGCGAAAGCTCAATATCATCATTCATTTTCAGAGATTCATTTTCAGCACCGTGTTCCATTTAAAGTTAAATGGAATGTGTTACGATGGGTTATCATTATTTTCTCTTTCATGTTTCCCCCCAAAACGCATTAGAGATTACTTTCTATAGGGTACAAGAATTTTCCATTGCAGGACTGCATATCTTGAACATGTCAGCTAGAGATTACGGTTAGCTCGGATCCTGTATTTTCAGCAGTTATGCTTCCAGGTTCGTCAGCACCATGCATATGTATGTTCCCGTGTTGCAAACCATCATTACTTCTCAATGATATGATTGAAAAACAGTTCGTTGTGGACTACAATCGCAGTATATACTCGAATGGGTTAAATGATTTTAAATGTAAAGTGACCTTGGCGGTCCTGAGTCTTTTCCTGGTTTGCTAAGAAAAATGCATTTCGTGTTCATAAAAGGTTGGAAACATACTAGACACTCATTAAGAATGAGTTGAGCAATGTTTTGGCTGTACTGTCTCTATATTTAGTCCCTATGAACATCATTCCATTTATATCATGCGTATGTACTGACAAAAATTAAAATACATGACCCTGTATATAGTGTTGTTTATGGTGTCATAAATCACAAGAATTAATTAATTCTGTCCATTATAATAGCTCTCTTTGTATTTCGTCCATTAGGGACTGATGATCAATTTCCATGTTATATTTCTGCCTGGTGTATATATGAGGCTGTTATTGGACAGGGATATAGGCCGAGTGATATTGTTATTATATATATAGGTCTGAAGGTTATTTCGTCTTCAATACCATGAAGGTTTTTTCCCTCTTCATCTCAATTACTTTAAGCGTCGTTCAATCATAATGGATTCAAACGCATTATATCTCTATTACTTTGATGGTTATTTTAATTCCATGTTGTGCTCATGTATGTTCTTGTGATAGTCAACATACGATGGTATCTAACTGTATCAGTTGTGGATTGCGTCGAAACAATTCATCAGAAACCAGTTGTGTTGGCATTTGGACCCCCTTCCAAGAAAATGCCTACTTTCTAGGTCATGTTATGAGAGATTAACATGCCGTGTCACAAAAAAAACAAAAACAAAAACAAAAACAAAAAAATCAACAAACAGAAAAAACAGCTGCAGAGTTAGCTGTGGATGGGTGGTGTCAAGAAGCATCTATTCAGTACACCTTCGAGACGGAGATTGTTTGCACTTTCCTGTCGCATATTGTAGTGTGTGTGTTGCATTTCAGACATATTTTTCGAAATACAACCTAAGTGGTCTTGATAGAACGTCAGTGCAAAAAATACCCAGTTTTGACTACTCTAAGAAACTCCCTTTGGCATGAAGGTAACAATAGCTGTGACAAGGTCATGAATATATCACTGAAAATCAGTGATGACACCAGGTGTTCGCGTATATGGCAGGCATGTCATGACCTATTGGTGGCACGCGTCATTTGCCTAGAGATGCTCTGCACAACCGTTGCACGGTATCCTGAAAACAAAGCAAACGATCGAGTGATCGATGAACCGGAGTACTGTGGTGCATTGTGATATACGTACCGTCACTATTAGGTTGTGAGAGTAAATGAATATCTCTGGTGACGTGTACTAGTAAATAAGGTGAAGTGATGGAATCATTCAGGAGTCTCATCACAGATACTGTTGTTTTGGCGTGATCTCTCATTGGTCGTCGCAAGGCCGTGTATGGCCATGTGCGACCAACACTTCGGGTCTGTCCAAAAGTCGGGAAAGGGACATCTGTGACAGAGCTATCTGCTGCTTTCTGCAGCCAATATCTCAGGCGAAGAAAATATATTACTGACAGAATAAGAAGTCGATGACATGTTATATGACAGCTGGCATTGTGAAGGAGTATACTCTTCCAAAGAAACAATCGATATCACATTTCGACTCCGTCTCTCTCATTATTGAAAAGGCCCGTGGTGCATCTTAGTTGAACATTTGTTTTAAGTCTTTATCTAGCTGCAGATTTATGTGAATGGGTGGTGTCAGGAAGCTTTACTTTCTTTTAATGTTACATTATCACACATGTTCCCTAATTCTATACAGGAGCGGTGGTTTGTGTGAACTTTCTTTTATTACGGTATGTCGCATTTGCCTTCTCTGTACACAGAAACGGTGGTCTGAGTGTAGAGCTCGATGTTACAATTGCCCACCTTCTACTGGCCACCCCAACACCTTCAGACATTCCGGTCATGTTGGCAGCCACATGCTTCGCTGACGTAACTACCATATCACATTTGCTCTATTTGTTCCTATTGAGGGAACATGCTTTTTGTTGTATGTGATTAGAATAAACTCATCTTTGTAAAGCAAATTCACGTTTTACTCAGTTAGAATGAAAGAATTTGTGTAAGACGAGACTTGAATGGTTTTAATGAACCTGCACATTTGTGTCTCGATTTTATGGAATATATCCGTTAATGATACCCTGTAATGTGAACGAAAATGAGTGTTCTAATTTGAAAATAAAACACACCTCACGAAAGAATGTTATCTTTTCACTCAAGAGAGTCAAGTTGATGAACTTGACAACAAACATCTTGTCAGACGATATGTATTTTATGCGCAATTGTCCTTCCTTTGTTTGTGTTATTTTGTTTTGTTTTTATTAGGTAAAATCTCGTCCGGGAATTATCTCTCAGGAACGGTCAAGGAGAATCATATGACACGAAGGCCGTAGTTTTGTATAAAACAAATCTTTGCTGAGACACAAACAAAAGCAAGTTGCCATCCTGTTCATCTCAACAGATTCGACTCCGGTAATCCAGTTTCCTCTCCTGGAGATGCGATGGTCTATTTGTAGATATTAATTGCACTTGATGTAGCTGTCTGTGTTGAAGGATCGTTATGCTGCTCTCTGATGGAGCTATTTATGTTACCACAACAGAGCATACTTGTCGGTATAAATATGCGTCTAAATTACTATGCATGACATACTATGAATAGAGAGGTTGAAATAAATACTTATCTTTGGAAAGCAGCTATGTTCGCGTGATTGGTTGATTACAAGACTTAGTATATAATAAGTTACATCATATATCTGATCGTAAAAGTAGGCGTTGTCGACTTCGACATCAATCCCTACATAAGCACTTTTCCCGGAATGTTTGTGAATGGCAAAACAGAAAATACATGATTTTTAACAAACTAGATTGCCATTAATACGAAGTCCATCTGACACTGATTTTCTATTTACATGATGGAAATCTTGAACCAGTAAACGTAATTTAAATATGAAATAATTTCAACGAACTCAGCGTCGTTTCACTGAATGATCTCCAATGTTGATTGATCGTAAGCTTTGATTACAGGTTATGGATGATTGGCAGAGGTACTGTAGTGCAGCTTCAGGCTACAAACAAACCAAGAAACAAATACTATTGTAAATATTGTGACTGGTGGGCACTATTGGCGGAGCACAGCAGAGTCTTCACATTTTGTGAACACTCAACTTCATCACTCATTTCGAGAGATTCATTTTCATTGCCGTGTTCCTTTTAAGTTAAATGGAATCTGTTCCGGTGGATAATCATTATTTTCTCTTTTATATTCTTCCTTAATACGCATTAGCGGTTAAGTTCCTTTGGAAACAAGACTTTCACATTTTGCGGTGCAGATTGCGTCTCTGACATTTTAGCAGCCAATTATTGAGAGCTCCTCTATTCATGTTTCCAATAAGAAGATGGGCGAAGTAATGTAATAGCTGTATGTGAGGATTTGACACTACAGTCGCTATATGATACAAGGGCAAATACTGGTCAAAACTCTTGAACAGAGGAAACGATATGCTATATATCATTGCCCACACATTTCCGAATACCTAAGGACCCGTGAAGGTTCCAGGTTAGAATAGGCCTTCAACAACCCATGGATCGGGTGGTCAGGCTCGCATGTCATCGGTTCCCAATTGCGCAGATCGATGCTCATGTTGCTGATCACTGGATTGTCTGGTGCAGAGTCGATCATTTACAGCCCGCCTCCATATAGCTGGTATACTGCCGAGTGCGGCGTAAGACTAAACACACTCACTCACTCCGAATACCTAAGACAAAAGACATCGATTTATTTGAGATTTTCCTTCAATGAATACGTAGACGATCTCTCTGATCAGCTACGTGATTTCTACGAGCCTTTCGAATTTTGTCTGTATGTGTGGTCTGTTGTATATCACTTGATGACAGATTAACACATTGTATCGTAAATGTTATGATTGGTTCTAGAATATGTAGGTCGTCTACTGAATTTGATCTTTAAGACATTAAAGACATGAATACCGAATACATGAATATCGAATGAACGATCAGTCTCCAGTCTTTATCCAGCTGTAAAATACATATTATAGCAAATACATTTAAAGACTCCCCGTCTTGACTGCATGTTCATAGCCAGTATCATGAGATATATAACAAAGTGGATATACTTGCTATTTGAAAGATATGATTTTGGGGATAATTCATATTCGGTAACACCTCACTAGATCACATCAAACATATATTTGAAAATATGTAGCGGATATAGTGAACTGTGACGCAGTAAAGTGCGAGGAAGGGGTATAATGTCTCTCGCGTATGTTTCAGATGTCGACATTGCGTTAATCACCTGCAAGTATTTCGAAGCAAGTGCTCAAGAAATTCCAAGCGTTATTTCATCCGTGTGTCGGACATGTGAACACTGCGTCAGTAAATCGGAAGCTATTGTCACAAATAGCTCATTTTCATCAAAATGACAGGATGGTTTAGGCAAGTACAAGAGATTGTGAACAATGGCTACGGCTTAAGTACCAGTTAAGTCAAGAAATATTTCAGGCACATGCATTCCAGCGTCCACAACGCTCCATCCATACTCCTCAGACTGTCAGTTATGTCTCAGATAGGTTGAGGGGGTTATTGTTAATGTCTCAGATACTTGCGAACACAGTCGTCAGTGGTGTAACCACGTTTTGAAGACAGTCCACAATATTTTTCGAATACGTGAAATGTCAATGGACATGCCAGCTATACAAACTACAGATTACGTGGATCTTTTTGGATAAAAAACACGGATCCTAGCTATTTTGTGACACCTCAATGTATACATTGATTTCAAAGGTGCAGAATAGATATTTGAAATGATGACTCTCGGATGTGATAATATATCTTTAGTGTAAGGGTGATCAGACTTCGTGAGGCGTTCCCTCCGTGTTGGTTCAACTGTCAGTATCGTCCTTTACAGAAGCACGCACTGAGAGACGTTTGTCGTACAATAAACAGGCAAACCTCAAGTAGTGTATGTATCCAGGGCACATGCCACCCATAACAGCATCAAAAGAATAGAATTAGTATCTCATCAACAACAACATCCTAAAAGAACCTGAATGCAATAGCGACGACATATTTATGACACGTACATTACAATTCGACTTCTCCGTGGCCGTTTGATGAATTAAACTTGAAATTGTCTTAATGCACCTTAGGTCCTGGCTGGTTGCGATCAGGTGTCCTTGTGGTAGTGTCTTCTCTTATATCACCCATTCGTGGCTTTCCGTGTTGCCCACACACTCTCAATCAAAATATCTCCCCCATGTTGACTGTCCCTGTTTGATGAGGTTGTAAAACCAAAGCACAAAACGATTGATATGATATAAATACTGTATCAGACCGCCAAACCTTTCTCGCGACAGAGCCTCATTTTGAGATATCCTCGACTTCCAGGTTTCCGTTTCTCAGTTTCCGTACTCGTTGTACGACAGCGCACATTGTACGACGTGTTTGCAAGGATAAAATGGGACGTGGTGTTACAATATACAAGTGCTTGAATGTATCAAATCATATTCATTAATATTCATGTATCTAGCTAAATGAATTAGTCTAAAAATCCTGGATTTTTGTACTACGTTGCGCAATAGGACGGACCCAGTCACCAGGAAACGAGACTGTTGTGTAATCAATGTTTTGACTTGTGAGAAAATAATATCCATCCTCCTAATTCACCATGTATTTGATATTCTTAGAACAACAAATACCTTCAGCGGAAATCACAGTATATAACCTTTGATTATGGTGGCTATACATGCAACAAAACCGAAAAGTCTATTCGATGAAGATATATTTCATACAGAAATCATCACTGTTGTTTTGTTGTTTCAAAGTATTCTCCTTTTCGTCTTTCTCCAGCTTGCATCGGTTATAACCACATTACAACGAAATCCATATCAACTAGGAATTATTTGAAAGCCTAATGGTTAAAAGCTAATGGTACTGCTTGAATATTGCCAAAACGGCGTAAAATTAAGTTCACTCACACACATATATCATTGTTATCGATATCGATGTCAGGTTATTCTTATTATTGCATTGGTAAAGATACCTTACATTACAACGTAATCCATATGAACTAGGAATTATTTGAAAGCCAATGACATTGCTTGAATATTGAAAAAACAACAACCCAAAAACAAATAAACAAACAAAAAAAAACAAAACAAAAAGAAACACACACACACACAAATCAAAACAGAAAAACAAAAACCGGGTAAAATTCAGTTCACTCACACACTTACATCCATGTTATCGATATTCACTTTTCATCTCAGCTCATGCTTATTCATCTCATATTCAAAATGTCTCCAAATTAATGTTCTTTATATGATAGATGTCCCCCTGACGACATCCTCTTTTGCTCTCAGTTTAATGATTTATTTCAGAATTTGAGTTTGTTGCGTCAATAATATTATCTGTTTCAACGTTCATGTGACGCTGGTGTTGAATCCAGCATTTAAACCTGCCGCTGCAGCAACAACATCTCTTCTGAGTATCATACACGAGCCAGTAATTGTCATCGCAACACGTTTGAAAGTGTTTGAACTTGTACCAATAACAGACAGATGATTGTGTGCATTTTCTCTCTTTCATGTTGTCAATCGCTTGCCTATTCCTGGGTCGTGAAATTTCACTATGTATTTGTCTAAAATCTAAAATAAAATATCCATATTTTCTAACAAAAAATTGCTTTTCCCTGGGGGTCCCGATGTTACAATGTGTCACGGGTTACTTTACTGTTATTGACGTTTTCGTGAGCGCTGTGGTAGAAATGCACAGCTTCTTCTGGCAATCAAGACATCTTCACACATTCCTTTCGCTGATGTAACTACCAAGTCGCATTTGCTCATTTTGTTCCTATTGAGGGAGCGGGTTTTTTTCTTTCAGTGAATAGAAACGATTCATCTTTAAGTATCAAACTAAAGGACATTTAAGCTTTTCGAAAGAAAGGATTTGTGAGGACGAGCACTGAATGGTTTCAATGACGCCACACACCTTTGTGTCTCTATCTACAACAATGTGTGCAGTAATGGCAGGTTGTGACTTTGACGATAATGAGTGTTCTAATTTGAAACGTTCCTTGCGAAAATACTGGTATTATTTGCTAGTGTTGTCTTCCCTAACTGCACAGGTGTTTCTGGGAGGGGGGGGTAGGGGAATCAAGAATAATGACCCAGATTGGATGTCGGGAAATCTAACCCCGCTCTGCCTGTGGACCGATCAGAGATAATCTAACTGAACTTTACTTTCGCATGCCATAAACAGTACTGTATATTTATAAATGATGAATGATCACCATGTCCCTTGTTTTGAGGTGTTGCCTCTTGTGTTCAGATCTAATGTTGCACCTGTACACTGAGGTCTTACACATGTAATCTTCATGACAGCATCACTGTTCCTATAACTCCATACACAACCTTATACCTCTTTCCCTACAATAGGAACATAACTTTGCTGCATTGCAACCTAATCAGATGCCTGAAGAGATACACATGTAACGTACAATGCCTTCCTCACAAACACACGTGCCTTGTCTATTGCTCTTTATCGTTTCCAACAAAGATAACGGATTCAAGTACATTGTACTTGTTACATAAATTGCACAACTGACTTCCGTTTAAGATACACATGAGAAGTACGGAATTACTTTACTAAAGGGGTTTTCACCAATCAACCTGTGTGCATTATGCACTCATAGAGGTCTTCCTGCACACTTGAATCATCGTCGTGTGACGTCGTAGAAGAAAATCCATTTTTGACATTCATTGAGTTATTTTTAACAGGAAGTATCTGCCAGAAACGCTCAAGGTGAATCAAACATTTGATACGGAAGTCGAAATTTCCTATGAAATGAATAGTCAGATTCTTCCCATAGACAGAAACAAAAGCAAGCTGTCATCTTCTCCACCTCACAGGATCGACCTTCGCTATTCCGTTTCTCCTCCTGGTGGTATGACGGTCTATTTGTAGATGTAGCTGTCCGTGACTAGAGATCGTTATGCCGCTCTCTGATGGAATTGTCGTTGTAACCACAACCCAGCATACTTAGTATGATAGGCGTATAAAATACTCTTTGTGGCATACTGTGAGTAGAGAGGTTGAATTGGATATCTGTCATTGGTACTTGTGTTCATATGACTAGTTGATAGTAAGCATATATCAGGCTAAACAGGACATCTGATCTTAAAAACTGGTGTGGGTGACTTTGCGCACTTTCCTCACAACGTCTGTGAACTGTAAACCAGGGAATAAATGATTACCATTAAAATATATTGTGACCAATATCAAGCCCAACTGATATTACTTTTTAATTAACATGATTCAAATGACCACACTGCAACCGTGATTCAAAACTAAAATCATGGCAACAACATCAGAAAGTTCGCCGTCATGACGCTGAATTATATCTTATGTTACATCATCTCCTGGTTTGATGACAAATGACCGTTTTTTTGCCAAAAGTACTGCTATGCAACTACAAGCAAATTTTGTGAAACGCACAGAACTGACAGAGCACAGGACATACGTACTCTTTTCTTGAAAACTCAATATCATCATTCATTTTCAGAGATTCATTTTCATGGCCGTGTTCCATTTAAAGTTAAATGGAATCTTTTACGGTGGGTTATCATTATTATTTCCTCTTTTATATTTTCCCCCAATACTCATTAGAGATTACACGCCACAGGATACATGACTGCATGTCTTGAACATGTCAGCAACAAATTACGGTTAATTGGGCTCCCCTATTCACCTTGGTTAAGGTTCGAGGTTCGTCAGTACGATGCTTATATTCTCGTGTTTCAAACCATCACCACTTCTCCTGAAAACCAGTTCGTTTGTGGACTTCAATCCCAGTATACCCTTAAAAGTAAAGTGTATGGCTATGTGCGACCAACACTTCGGGTCTGTCCAAAACTCGGGAAAGGAGCATCTGTGACAGAGCTACCTGCTGCTTTCTGTATCCAGTGTCTCAGGGGCAGAAAATATATTACTGACGAAATTGGAAGTTGTTGAACGATTTGTATTTAAATGACTGTTGGCACTGTGAAGGAGTATACTTTTTAGATTGCTCTTCTTAACTCTGTCTCGCTCATTGTTGAAAAGGTCCATGGTGCATCTTAGTTTAATTTAAGTCTTATCTAGCTTCAGATTTATGTGAATGGGTAGCGTCAAGACGTATCAGTACGCCTTGAACAAAGGGATTGTCGGTTCTTTCCCCATCACATGCTGTAGTGTTTGTGTTGCATTTCAGACATATTATTTTCGAAATACAACCTCAATAGTCAGTTCACTACAGAAACGTCAGTTCAAAAGAATACACAGTCATGACTATCCCCAGAAATGAATTGATTTGGTATGAAGGGAACAATGTATAGAAGTACAGAGATGCCGATGCCTATACGTAAACAATTATTCTATTATTCGTGGAGCCAGTAGAGGGAACTATGTAACAATGTTTATATATTCCCAGTCACGTCTGACAGTTGTAAGGAACTGTGGCGACAAATCGGTAATATCTCAATAGATCAACGTAGTGTAGACCAAAAAATGTAATGCATGTAATGGACGAACCAGTAAAGTTACAGAAAGAACCGTACCGTCTCACACAAAGATATCAGAAGTCGACATTCTGTCAATCACCTGGAGATATTTTTTGCAGGTGCTCAGGAAGGCCATGAAAACGGGATGGAAATGGTGAAATATATTCTGTGAAAGTTCAATATACACATTGAATTAAAGATGCACGATTAATATTTGATGTGTTAATAACTCTCCACCTTAAGAGAATGCATCTGTTCAGACTGTTAGAGCCGTTTCCATCATCTTGGTTTAACTGTCAATATCCTACATTATATATGCACGCACCGAGAGACGTTTATCGTGTAATAAACAAGCAAAACTAATGGCCATTTGATGAATGCACGTCACAGTCACATTTCAGTACTGATTTATGTATTTAGAGTACATGTCACCCACAACATTACCAAAAGAACTGTATTAGCATGTCATCGAGATCAGCCTTGTCTAAGAACCTGAATCCAATAGCAACGACATGTTTATGACACGGAGCCAGTGTGTATGACCGTCTGTCCACTTTCCAACAGAACACATAGAGATGCATGTGATGAAATCGACCCCCTCATCATACATGACCGTATTGTTGACCCATCCCTCCACTTCAACATATAACCTTAGACCTCTGTGCACGTCCTATGATCAACGACAGTCACATTTCTTCTCCGTGTCCATTCGATGGATTAAGTTTGAAATTGTCCTAATGTATCTCAGTCCCTGGCTGGATGCGATCAGATTTCCTTTGTTAAACAGCCCACCTTTTGCCGTCGAAACGTCTCCTCCAGATTGTTTATTACTGTAAGACCTCGAAATGTGGAAAATTCTGAGACAATAGTACCCATCCTTATGTTTCACCTTGTAATTTGTACCCTTGCTTTAAAAATACCCTCGGGGTAAATGACAGCTATGTCTGTGGCGGCTAAACATGCAACAAAATAGAAGTGACTTTCCATTGGAATGTATTTGATATATCATAGCAGTGTTTTGGTGTTTGTTTTCAGCATCTTGTAATTCATTTTATGTGAAATTATCATCACTACTACAACCCTGTAATCAAAAACAGAAGCTATGCTCATTATCCCAAATAATCTCTGATGCATTTTACACCGCAAACAATATACACTCAACATAGGAAAGCATCGGCAGAAAGCATTTTGGATGATGCCTTTCGCAAAAACATTCATATCCAGTTTATCAGTATCCATTATGCAACCTTAACATCATTTCAGGGTTTTCTTATCACTGCATTGATAATAATATGGAAAATACATAAATGAAAGAAACCAATGCATATCTCTCCTACCTCTCAGTGCCTCACTGAAAGAAGACAATGACCTAGATACCATACATAAATGACGGATATTCCCCAGAGGATGTGACACAAAAAACACGACCACTAATTTTACTAATACATGGTGTCGTTGATGTCATTAAAATTATTTATCTTTGCCGGAATTTTGTGGGCTCCATTTATTCTGTCCCTGTGACAAAGGTATGGCTCAGTGTGTTGACGTTGGGCAATCAAATCTGCCTCAGCAGCAGAAGCGTCTCATCTGAGTTGCATACAACAGACAGTAATTGTCACCGCAACATGTTTTGTCATGTGCGCTTTTGAAGTCTTGTAACAAAAGAAATGTTAGCCCACAGCGCCCTACATTGTCCGCATGCCATTGCCCTATGTGTGTCTGTTTCATAATACTTGTACATTGTTATTAAGGGAGGGATGTTTTGTGGAAATGAAAATAAGTTTATCGTTCGTCATCCTGCACTACATGATTATTTATGCCACAACACACCATTAGCTTAGCTGTATGCAAAAGTGGCGGTTTGTGTATACTTGCTTCTGACATGACGATAATTCTCAGATCCTGTCTAGAAGCGGCGGTTTGTCTGTATTTTCATCTAATGTTTCGGTATCACACATCTTTCAGTTTATATTGAAGTGGTTGTTTTTGTGTACTTTCTTTTGACGTTACCTTATCACACCTTTTTCTATAACTTTATTCTATACGGAAACGGCGTTTTGGTGTACCTGCTATCATACACTTCGTTCAGTCTTTACAGAAGCGGTGGTTTGCGCGTACTTTACTTTCTTTTAATGTTACATTATCACACATGTATCCTTATGCTATGAGTATAAAGTTTGTGTGAAGTTTCTTTCATTACGGTACGTCACATGTGGCTTCTTTGTACACAGAAACGGTGATCTAAGTGTACAGCCCGATGTTACAATTGCCCACTTCTGGCCATCCCAACACCTGACATTCCGGTCATGTTGGCAGCCACATGCTTCGCTGATGTAACTACCAAATCACATTTGCTCTGTTTGTTCCTACTGAGAGAACATGCTTTTTGTTGTATCATCTTTGTAAAGCAAATTCACGTTTTAATCATTTAGAAAGACAGAATTTGTGTAGGACGAGACTTGAATGGTTTTAATGAACCTGCACATTTGTGTCTCGATTTCATGGAATACATGTGTTAATGATACCCAGTAATGTGAACGAAAATGAGTGTTCTAATTTGAAAGAAAAACACCTCACGAAAGAATGACTGTTGTGTTTTCACCCAAGAGAGTGAAGTTGATGAACCTGCCAACAAACACCATGTCAGTCGATATGTATTTTATGTGCAATTGTCCGGGAATTATCTCTCAGGAACGGTCAAGGTGAATCAAACATATGACACGAAGCTCGTAGTTTTGTATAAAACAAATCTTTGCTGAGACACAAACAAAAGCAAGTTGCCATCCTGTTCATCTCAACAGGATCGACTCCGGTAGTTCAGTTTCCTCTCCCGGAGATGCGATGGTCTATTTGTAGATATTAATTGCACGTGATGTAGCTGTCCGTGTTGAAGGATCATTATGCTGCTCGCTATTTATGTTACCACAACAGAGCATACTTGTCGGTATAAATATGCGTCTGAATTACTATGCATGACATACTATGAATAGAGAGGTTGAAATAAATACTTATCTTTGGAAAGCAGCTATCCTCGCGTGATTGGTTGATAACAAGACTTAGTATATAATAAGGTACATTACATATCTGATCGTAAAAGTAGGCGATGTCCACTTCGACATCAATCCCTACATAAGCACTTTTCCCGGAACGTCTGTGAACGGCAAAACAGAAAATACATGATTTTTAACAAACTAGATTGTCATTAATACGAAGTCCATCGGACACTGATTTTTTATTAACATGATGGAAATCTTGAACCAGTAAACGTAATTTAAATATGAAATAACTTCAACGAACTCAGCGTCGTTTCACTGGATTATCTCCAATGTTGATTGATCGTAAGCTTTGATTACAGGTCATGGTTGATTGGCAGAAGTGCTGTAGTGCAGCTTCAGGCTACAAACAAACCAAGAAACAAATACTATTGTAAATATTGTGACTTGTGGGCACTATTGGCGGAGCACAAGAGAGTCTTCACATTTTGTGAACACTCATTTCGAGAGATTCATTTTCATTGCCGTGTTCCTTTTAAGTTAAATGGAATCTGTTCCGGTGGATAATCATTATTTTCTCTTTTATATTCTTTCTTAATACGCATTAGCGGTTAAGTTCCTTTGGAAACAAGACTTTCACATTTTGCGGTACAGATTGCGTCTCTGACATGTTAGCAACCAATTATCTCCTCTATTCACCATAGTTATGTTTCCAATAAGAAGGTGGGCGAAGTAATGTGATAGCTGTATGTGAGGATTTGACACTACAGTCGCTATATGATGCAAGGGTAAATTCTGGTCAAAACTCCTGAACAGAGGAAACGATATGCTATATATCGTTGCCCACACATTTCCGAATACCTAAGGACCCTTGAAGGTCCCGGGTACCTA